>NC_085060.1:19671411-21013911 GCF_963662255.1 Cinclus cinclus | reverse complement strand
GACACGATGGAGGCCAAGAATCAAATGATTCATTGTGACACCAAGTTGTCTAAAAGGGTATGGGTTGCATTGTGGCACCACAGGCATTAAGCGAAGCTAGGAACCATTGTGACCCAACGGAGGCTAACAATGTAATGATCCCTTTTCACAAGGGGATGTGAAAGGGTCAGGAATGGATTGTGAAAGCATGGTTCCCAATAAAAACATGGAAATATTATGACACCATAGAGGCCAAGAATCAAATGTTCCATTGTGACACCAAGTGGTCTAAAAGGGCATGGGATGCATTGTGACACCACAGGGGTTAAGAGAAGCAAGGAACCATTGTGACCCAGTGGGGGCTAATATTCTACTGATCCTTTTGTGACGCCAAGGGGAGTAAAAGGGCCAGGGATGGATTGTGAAAGCATGGTTCCCAATAAACACATGGAAATATTATGACACCATAGACGCCAAGAATCAAATGATACATTGTGACATCAAGCGGTCTATAAGGGCATGGGATGCATTGTGGCACCACAGGGGTTAAGCGAAGAAAGGAACCATTGTGACGCAATGGAGGCAAGTTGGTGCCAGAAGGCAAGTTTCAGCAGGGCGTTCCGGGCGAGCTTAATGTGTAGCCGCAGTTGTTCTAGGCGAGATTGTAGCCGAGAAGCTTTCCGTCTCCATTCACGAGACAAGAAAAGCAGAACGCAATGGTCTAGAGGGTTGAGAAGAAAAGTGCTCGTAGCGAGCTCGTTGCGGCAGAAGCGAAAGCCAGGAGCAGCGTGCTCGCTGCCAGAAGTAGACGGCGCTTCGCCTCCTTGGGAAGGAAATGGCGTCTGGGCACGAACGGCAGCCAGCGAAGCTTCAGAACAGCAGGCTGTTCTGCTCAGCGTACGAGCCTGAAGTGAGTGGCAAGGGCTAAGGGGACAGTTCCAAGGCATCTAGCTTTCCTGCTAGCAATGCCATTTCTACCCTGCTGTGGATAACATTGTCCTATGCCCTTATGCTCCGAGAGACAGAGAGCACCTCGGCAGACGCAGTGCAGAGGGAAAGGACACAGTATCCGAGGGAGCGTGACGCCGCTTAGGCGGGCAAAGCAGAAAGGTGCCGCCCGGCACTGGCTTTGACTCCCTGAGCTTCCTTGCTAGGACAGCAGCTGCCGAAAGCTGGCAACTAGGCTGCCAGAGTGCAGAATGTCGGCGGTCTGGCACGCCTGCTTGCCGAAAGCCAGGATCAGCGAGACAGCGTGCTAGGCTCTGTTTCACAGCACCTTGGAGAACACGCCCTTGAAGAATGCCGTCTCTGCTCCGCAAAAGCTCTGCCACAGTGAAGGTGGAAGAAGCAGCCTGTGGCCACGGGCAGAGCTGGTCAACAGCTGCGCCTAACTTTCCCAAGCTGCGAGAGCATTCTCAGCCGAGTTCTGCTTTGACAGAGCTATTGCTGAACTTTTGCAGTCCCGGAGGCTGCTGAAACCAAGGCTGTGTTCTGCCTCTTCATTCTTGCCTTCCTGTGCTCCAGCGAGAAGTGAAGCTCTGGCACGGCATTCAGCTTTGCCGCCTCTCTGCACGGAAAGCACTAGACAGAACTAGTGTGCTTCGTGCATGCTCTCTCCTCGCTTTTATGGTCACTGCTCTGCTTTTTGCTTGGCAGCGTTCAAAGGGTCCACGGCATACCTCTTGCACAGCGAGAGGTGGCCGGCGAGGAATACTTGCTGGCTTAAGTCGTTCCATGCTCAAGGCATTCATCAGAGCAACACAATGCGGGAAAAGAGGGGGGAACATTGCAGGACAAATTTCTATGCTGGAACAGGATTGTCTGCGAGACAGCTCTCCGCAGCGCTAGTATTTGGCCAGGCTGAAATCAGCGCCACGGGAAGCCAATCTGACAAGCGGAGTGCAACGAGCGCGGCGATATGGGGCCACATGGCAGGTGGCCGAAGAAAGACGGCTGCCCCGCGAATGTGGTGCCAGAAGGCAAGTTTCAGCAGGGCGTTCCGGGCGAGCTTAATGTGTAGCCGCAGTTGTTCTAGGCGAGATTGTAGCCGAGAAGCTTTCCGTCTCCATACACGAGACAAGAAAAGCAGAACGCAATGGTCTAGAGGGTTGAGAAGAAAAGTGCTCGTAGCGAGCTCGTTGCGGCAGAAGCGAAAGCCAGGAGCAGCGTGCTCGCTGCGAGAAGTAGACGGCGCTTCGCCTCCTTGGGAAGGAAATCGCGTCTGGGCACGAACGGCAGCCAGCGAAGCTTCAGAACAGCAGGCTGTTCTGCTCAGCGTACGAGCCTGAAGTGAGTGGCAAGGGCTAAGGGGACAGTTCCAAGGCATCTAGCTTTCCTGCTAGCAATGCCATTTCTACCCTGCTGTGGATAACATTGTCCTATGCCCTTATGCTCCGAGAGACAGAGAGCACCTCGGCAGACGCAGTGCAGAGGGAAAGGACACAGTATCCGAGGGAGCGTGGCGCCGCTTAGGCGGGCAAAGCAGAAAGGTGCCGCCCGGCACTGGCTTTGACTCCCTGAGCTTCCTTGCTAGGACAGCAGCTGCCGAAAGCTGGCAACTAGGCTGCCAGAGTGCAGAATGTCGGCGGTCTGGCACGCCTGCTTGCCGAAAGCCAGGATCAGCGAGACAGCGTGCTAGGCTCTGTTTCACAGCACCTTGGAGAACACGCCCTTGAAGAATGCCGTCTCTGCTCCGCAAAAGCTCTGCCACAGTGAAGGTGGAAGAAGCAGCCTGTGGCCACGGGCAGAGCTGGTCAACAGCTGCGCCTAACTTTCCCAAGCTGCGAGAGCATTCTCAGCCGAGTTCTGCTTTGACAGAGCTATTGCTGAACTTTTGCAGTCCCGGAGGCTGCTGAAACCAAGGCTGTGTTCTGCCTCTTCATTCTTGCCTTCCTGTGCTCCAGCGAGAAGTGAAGCTCTGGCACGGCATTCAGCTTTGCCGCCTCTCTGCACGGAAAGCACTAGACAGAACTAGTGTGCTTCGTGCATGCTCTCTCCTCGCTTTTATGGTCACTGCTCTGCTTTTTGCTTGGCAGCGTTCAAAGGGTCCACGGCATACCTCTTGCACAGCGAGAGGTGGCCGGCGAGGAATACTTGCTGGCTTAAGTCGTTCCATGCTCAAGGCATTCATCAGAGCAACACCATGGGGGAAAAGAGGGGGGAACATTGCAGGACAAATTTCTATGCTGGAACAGGATTGTCTGCGAGACAGCTCTCAGCAGCGCTAGTATTTGGCCAGGCTGAAATCAGCGCCACGGGAAGCCAATCTGACAAGCGGAGTGCAACGAGCGCGGCGATATGGGGCCACTTGGCAGGTGGCCGAAGAAAGACGGCTGCCCCGCGAATGTGGTGCCAGAAGGCAAGTTTCAGCAGGGCGTTGCGGGCGAGCTTAATGTGTAGCCGCAGTTGTTCTAGGCGAGATTGTAGCCGAGAAGCTTTCCGTCTCCATTCACGAGACAAGAAAAGCAGAACGCAATGGTTGCGGCAGAAGCGAAAGCCAGGAGCAGCGTGCTCGCTGCCAGAAGTAGACGGCGCTTCGCCTCCTTGGGAAGGAAATGGCGTCTGGGCACGAACGGCAGCCAGCGAAGCTTCAGAACAGCAGGCTGTTCTGCTCAGCGTACGAGCCTGAAGTGAGTGGCAAGGGCTAAGGGGACAGTTCCAAGGCATCTAGCTTTCCTGCTAGCAATGCCATTTCTACCCTGCTGTGGATAACATTGTCCTATGCCCTTATGCTCCGAGAGACAGAGAGCACCTCGGCAGACGCAGTGCAGAGGGAAAGGACACAGTATCCGAGGGAGCGTGGCGCCGCTTAGGCGGGCAAAGCAGAAAGGTGCCGCCCGGCACTGGCTTTGACTCCCTGAGCTTCCTTGCTAGGACAGCAGCTGCCGAAAGCTGGCAACTAGGCTGCCAGAGTGCAGAATGTCGGCGGTCTGGCACGCCTGCTTGCCGAAAGCCAGGATCAGCGAGACAGCGTGCTAGGCTCTGTTTCACAGCACCTTGGAGAACACGCCCTTGAAGAATGCCGTCTCTGCTCCGCAAAAGCTCTGCCACAGTGAAGGTGGAAGAAGCAGCCTGTGGCCACGGGCAGAGCTGGTCAACAGCTGCGCCTAACTTTCCCAAGCTGCGAGAGCATTCTCAGCCGAGTTCTGCTTTGACAGAGCTATTGCTGAACTTTTGCAGTCCCGGAGGCTGCTGAAACCAAGGCTGTGTTCTGCCTCTTCATTCTTGCCTTCCTGTGCTCCAGCGAGAAGTGAAGCTCTGGCACGGCATTCAGCTTTGCCGCCTCTCTGCACGGAAAGCACTAGACAGAACTAGTGTGCTTCGTGCATGCTCTCTCCTCGCTTTTATGCTCACTGCTCTGCTTTTTGCTTGGCAGCGTTCAAAGGGTCCACGGCATACCTCTTGCACAGCGAGAGGTGGCCGGCGAGGAATACTTGCTGGCTTAAGTCGTTCCATGCTCAAGGCATTCATCAGAGCAACACCATGGGGGAAAAGAGGGGGGAACATTGCAGGACAAATTTCTATGCTGGAACATGATTGTCTGCGAGACAGCTCTCCGCAGCGCTAGTATTTGGCCAGGCTGAAATCAGCGCCACGGGAAGCCAATCTGACAAGCGGAGTGCAACGAGCGCGGCGATATGGGGCCACTTGGCAGGTGGCCGAAGAAAGACGGCTGCCCCGCGAATGTGGTGCCAGAAGGCAAGTTTCAGCAGGGCGTTCCGGGCGAGCTTAATGTGTAGCCGCACTTGTTCTAGGCGAGATTGTAGCCGAGAAGCTTTCCGTCTCCATTCACGAGACAAGAAAAGCAGAACGCAATGGTTGCGGCAGAAGCGAAAGCCAGGAGCAGCGTGCTCGCTGCCAGAAGTAGACGGCGCTTCGCCTCCTTGGGAAGGAAATGGCGTCTGGGAACGAACGGCAGCCAGCGAAGCTTCAGAACAGCAGGCTGTTCTGCTCAGCGTACGAGCCTGAAGTGAGTGGCAAGGGCTAAGGGGACAGTTCCAAGGCATCTAGCTTTCCTGCTAGCAATGCCATTTCTACCCTGCTGTGGATAACATTGTCCTATGCCCTTATGCTCCGAGAGACAGAGAGCACCTCGGCAGACGCAGTGCAGAGGGAAAGGACACAGTATCCGAGGGAGCGTGGCGCCGCTTAGGCGGGCAAAGCAGAAAGGTGCCGCCCGGCACTGGCTTTGACTCCCTGAGCTTCCTTGCTAGGACAGCAGCTGCCGAAAGCTGGCAACTAGGCTGCCAGAGTGCAGAATGTCGGCGGTCTGGCACGCCTGCTTGCCGAAAGCCAGGATCAGCGAGACAGCGTGCTAGGCTCTGTTTCACAGCACCTTGGAGAACACGCCCTTGAAGAATGCCGTCTCTGCTCCGCAAAAGCTCTGCCACAGTGAAGGTGGAAGAAGCAGCCTGTGGCCACGGGCAGAGCTGGTCAACAGCTGCGCCTAACTTTCCCAAGCTGCGAGAGCATTCTCAGCCGAGTTCTGCTTTGACAGAGCTATTGCTGAACTTTTGCAGTCCCGGAGGCTGCTGAAACCAAGGCTGTGTTCTGCCTCTTCATTCTTGCCTTCCTGTGCTCCAGCGAGAAGTGAAGCTCTGGCACGGCATTCAGCTTTGCCGCCTCTCTGCACGGAAAGCACTAGACAGAACTAGTGTGCTTCGTGCATGCTCTCTCCTCGCTTTTATGGTCACTGCTCTGCTTTTTGCTTGGCAGCGTTCAAAGGCTCCACGGCATACCTCTTGCACAGCGAGAGGTGGCCGGCGAGGAATACTTGCTGGCTTAAGTCGTTCCATGCTCAAGGCATTCATCAGAGCAACACCATGCGGGAAAAGAGGGGGGAACATTGCAGGACAAATTTCTATGCTGGAACAGGATTGTCTGCGAGACAGCTCTCCGCAGCGCTAGTATTTGGCCAGGCTGAAATCAGCGCAACGGGAAGCCAATCTGACAAGCGGAGTGCAACGAGCGCGGCGATATGGGGCCACATGGCAGGTGGCCGAAGAAAGACGGCTGCCCCGCGAATGTGGTGCCAGAAGGCAAGTTTCAGCAGGGCGTTCCGGGCGAGCTTAATGTGTAGCCGCAGTTGTTCTAGGCGAGATTGTAGCCGAGAAGCTTTCCGTCTCCATTCACGAGACAAGAAAAGCAGAACGCAATGGTCTAGAGGGTTGAGAAGAAAAGTGCTCGTAGCGAGCTCGTTGCGGCAGAAGCGAAAGCCAGGAGCAGCGTGCTCGCTGCGAGAAGTAGACGGCGCTTCGCCTCCTTGGGAAGGAAATGGCGTCTGGGAACGAACGGCAGCCAGCGAAGCTTCAGAACAGCAGGCTGTTCTGCTCAGCGTACGAGCCTGAAGTGAGTGGCAAGGGCTAAGGGGACAGTTCCAAGGCATCTAGCTTTCCTGCTAGCAATGCCATTTCTACCCTGCTGTGGATAACATTGTCCTTTGCCCTTCTGCTCCGAGAGGCACAGAGCACCTCGGCAGACGCAGTGCAGAGGGAAAGGACACAGTATCCGAGGGAGCGTGGCGCTGCTTAGGCGGGCAAAGCAGAAAGGTGCCGCCCGGCACTGGCTTTGACTCCCTGAGCTTCCTTGCTAGGACAGCAGCTGCCGAAAGCTGGCAACTAGGCTGCCAGAGTGCAGAATGTCGGCGGTCTGGCACGCCTGCTTGCCGAAAGCCAGGATCAGCGAGACAGCGTGCTAGGCTCTGTTTCACAGCACCTTGGAGAACACGCCCTTGAAGAATGCCGTCTCTGCTCCGCAAAAGCTCTGCCACAGTGAAGGTGGAAGAAGCAGCCTGTGGCCACGGGCAGAGCTGGTCAACAGCTGCGCCTAACTTTCCCAAGCTGCGAGAGCATTCTCAGCCGAGTTCTGCTTTGACAGAGCTATTGCTGAACTTTTGCAGCCCCGGAGGCTGCTGAAACCAAGGCTGTGTTCTGCCTCTTCATTCTTGCCTTCCTGTGCTCCAGCGAGAAGTGAAGCTCTGGCACGGCATTCAGCTTTGCCGCCTCTCTGCACGGAAAGCACTAGACAGAACTAGTGTGCTTCGTGCATGCTCTCTCCTCGCTTTTATGGTCACTGCTCTGCTTTTTGCTTGGCAGCGTTCAAAGGGTCCACGGCATACCTCTTGCACAGCGAGAGGTGGCCGGCGAGGAATACTTGCTGGCTTAAGTCGTTCCATGCTCAAGGCATTCATCAGAGCAACACCATGCGGGAAAAGAGGGGGGAACATTGCAGGACAAATTTCTATGCTGGAACAGGATTGTCTGCGAGACAGCTCTCCGCAGCGCTAGTATTTGGCCAGGCTGAAATCAGCGCCACGGGAAGCCAATCTGACAAGCGGAGTGCAACGAGCGCGGCGATATGGGGCCACTTGGCAGGTGGCCGAAGAAAGACGGCTGCCCCGCGAATGTGGTGCCAGAAGGCAAGTTTCAGCAGGGCGTTGCGGGCGAGCTTAATGTGTAGCCGCAGTTGTTCTAGGCGAGATTGTAGCCGAGAAGCTTTCCGTCTCCATTCACGAGACAAGAAAAGCAGAACGCAATGGTTGCGGCAGAAGCGAAAGCCAGGAGCAGCGTGCTCGCTGCCAGAAGTAGACGGCGCTTCGCCTCCTTGGGAAGGAAATGGCGTCTGGGCACGAACGGCAGCCAGCGAAGCTTCAGAACAGCAGGCTGTTCTGCTCAGCGTACGAGCCTGAAGTGAGTGGCAAGGGCTAAGGGGACAGTTCCAAGCCATCTAGCTTTCCTGCTAGCAATGCCATTTCTACCCTGCTGTGGATAACATTGTCCTATGCCCTTATGCTCCGAGAGACAGAGAGCACCTCGGCAGATGCAGTGCAGAGGGAAAGGACACAGTATCCGAGGGAGCGTGACGCCGCTTAGGCGGGCAAAGCAGAAAGGTGCCGCCCGGCACTGGCTTTGACTCCCTGAGCTTCCTTGCTAGGACAGCAGCTGCCGAAAGCTGGCAACTAGGCTGCCAGAGTGCAGAATGTCGGCGGTCTGGCACGCCTGCTTGCCGAAAGCCAGGATCAGCGAGACAGCGTGCTAGGCTCTGTTTCACAGCACCTTGGAGAACACGCCCTTGAAGAATGCCGTCTCTGCTCCGCAAAAGCTCTGCCACAGTGAAGGTGGAAGAAGCAGCCTGTGGCCACGGGCAGAGCTGGTCAACAGCTGCGCCTAACTTTCCCAAGCTGCGAGAGCATTCTCAGCCGAGTTCTGCTTTGACAGAGCTATTGCTGAACTTTTGCAGTCCCGGAGGCTGCTGAAACCAAGGCTGTGTTCTGCCTCTTCATTCTTGCCTTCCTGTGCTCCAGCGAGAAGTGAAGCTCTGGCACGGCATTCAGCTTTGCCGCCTCTCTGCACGGAAAGCACTAGACAGAACTAGTGTGCTTCGTGCATGCTCTCTCCTCGCTTTTATGGTCACTGCTCTGCTTTTTGCTTGGCAGCGTTCAAAGGGTCCACGGCATACCTCTTGCACAGCGAGAGGTGGCCGGCGAGGAATACTTGCTGGCTTAAGTCGTTCCATGCTCAAGGCGTTCATCAGAGCAACACAATGCGGGAAAAGAGGGGGGAACATTGCAGGACAAATTTCTATGCTGGAACATGATTGTCTGCGAGACAGCTCTCCGCAGCGCTAGTATTTGGCCAGGCTGAAATCAGCGCCACGGGAAGCCAATCTGACAAGCGGAGTGCAACGAGCGCGGCGATATGGGGCCACTTGGCAGGTGGCCGAAGAAAGACGGCTGCCCCGCGAATGTGGTGCCAGAAGGCAAGTTTCAGCAGGGCGTTGCGGGCGAGCTTAATGTGTAGCCGCAGTTGTTCTAGGCGAGATTGTAGCCGAGAAGCTTTCCGTCTCCATTCACGAGACAAGAAAAGCAGAACGCAATGGTTGCGGCAGAAGCGAAAGCCAGGAGCAGCGTGCTCGCTGCCAGAAGTAGACGGCGCTTCGCCTCCTTGGGAAGGAAATGGCGTCTGGGAACGAACGGCAGCCAGCGAAGCTTCAGAACAGCAGGCTGTTCTGCTCAGCGTACGAGCCTGAAGTGAGTGGCAAGGGCTAAGGGGACAGTTCCAAGGCATCTAGCTTTCCTGCTAGCAATGCCATTTCTACCCTGCTGTGGATAACATTGTCCTATGCCCTTATGCTCCGAGAGACAGAGAGCACCTCGGCAGACGCAGTGCAGAGGGAAAGGACACAGTATCCGAGGGAGCGTGGCGCCGCTTAGGCGGGCAAAGCAGAAAGGTGCCGCCCGGCACTGGCTTTGACTCCCTGAGCTTCCTTGCTAGGACAGCAGCTGCCGAAAGCTGGCAACTAGGCTGCCAGAGTGCAGAATGTCGGCGGTCTGGCACGCCTGCTTGCCGAAAGCCAGGATCAGCGAGACAGCGTGCTAGGCTCTGTTTCACAGCACCTTGGAGAACACGCCCTTGAAGAATGCCGTCTCTGCTCCGCAAAAGCTCTGCCACAGTGAAGGTGGAAGAAGCAGCCTGTGGCCACGGGCAGAGCTGGTCAACAGCTGCGCCTAACTTTCCCAAGCTGCGAGAGCATTCTCAGCCGAGTTCTGCTTTGACAGAGCTATTGCTGAACTTTTGCAGTCCCGGAGGCTGCTGAAACCAAGGCTGTGTTCTGCCTCTTCATTCTTGCCTTCCTGTGCTCCAGCGAGAAGTGAAGCTCTGGCACGGCATTCAGCTTTGCCGCCTCTCTGCACGGAAAGCACTAGACAGAACTAGTGTGCTTCGTGCATGCTCTCTCCTCGCTTTTATGCTCACTGCTCTGCTTTTTGCTTGGCAGCGTTCAAAGGGTCCACGGCATACCTCTTGCACAGCGAGAGGTGGCCGGCGAGGAATACTTGCTGGCTTAAGTCGTTCCATGCTCAAGGCATTCATCAGAGCAACACCATGCGGGAAAAGAGGGGGGAACATTGCAGGACAAATTTCTATGCTGGAACAGGATTGTCTGCGAGACAGCTCTCCGCAGCGCTAGTATTTGGCCAGGCTGAAATCAGCGCCACGGGAAGCCAATCTGACAAGCGGAGTGCAACGAGCGCGGCGATATGGGGCCACTTGGCAGGTGGCCGAAGAAAGACGGCTGCCCCGCGAATGTGGTGCCAGAAGGCAAGTTTCAGCAGGGCGTTCCGGGCGAGCTTAATGTGTAGCCGCAGTTGTTCTAGGCGAGATTGTAGCCGAGAAGCTTTCCGTCTCCATTCACGAGACAAGAAAAGCAGAACGCAATGGTCTAGAGGGTTGAGAAGAAAAGTGCTCGTAGCGAGCTCGTTGCGGCAGAAGCGAAAGCCAGGAGCAGCGTGCTCGCTGCGAGCAGTAGACGGCGCTTCGCCTCCTTGGGAAGGAAATGGCGTCTGGGCACGAACGGCAGCCAGCGAAGCTTCAGAACAGCAGGCTGTTCTGCTCAGCGTACGAGCCTGAAGTGAGTGGCAAGGGCTAAGGGGACAGTTCCAAGGCATCTAGCTTTCCTGCTAGCAATGCCATTTCTACCCTGCTGTGGATAACATTGTCCTTTGCCCTTCTGCTCCGAGAGGCACAGAGCACCTCGGCAGACGCAGTGCAGAGGGAAAGGACACAGTATCCGAGGGAGCGTGGCGCCGCTTAGGCGGGCAAAGCAGAAAGGTGCCGCCCGGCACTGGCTTTGACTCCCTGAGCTTCCTTGCTAGGACAGCAGCTGCCGAAAGCTGGCAACTAGGCTGCCAGAGTGCAGAATGTCGGCGGTCTGGCACGCCTGCTTGCCGAAAGCCAGGATCAGCGAGACAGCGTGCTAGGCTCTGTTTCACAGCACCTTGGAGAACACGCCCTTGAAGAATGCCGTCTCTGCTCCGCAAAAGCTCTGCCACAGTGAAGGTGGAAGAAGCAGCCTGTGGCCACGGGCAGAGCTGGTCAACAGCTGCGCCTAACTTTCCCAAGCTGCGAGAGCATTCTCAGCCGAGTTCTGCTTTGACAGAGCTATTGCTGAACTTTTGCAGTCCCGGAGGCTGCTGAAACCAAGGCTGTGTTCTGCCTCTTCATTCTTGCCTTCCTGTGCTCCAGCGAGAAGTGAAGCTCTGGCACGGCATTCAGCTTTGCCGCCTCTCTGCACGGAAAGCACTAGACAGAACTAGTGTGCTTCGTGCATGCTCTCTCCTCGCTTTTATGGTCACTGCTCTGCTTTTTGCTTGGCAGCGTTCAAAGGGTCCACGGCATACCTCTTGCACAGCGAGAGGTGGCCGGCGAGGAATACTTGCTGGCTTAAGTCGTTCCATGCTCAAGGCATTCATCAGAGCAACACAATGCGGGAAAAGAGGGGGGAACATTGCAGGACAAATTTCTATGCTGGAACAGGATTGTCTGCGAGACAGCTCTCCGCAGCGCTAGTATTTGGCCAGGCTGAAATCAGCGCCACGGGAAGCCAATCTGACAAGCGGAGTGCAACGAGCGCGGCGATATGGGGCCACTTGGCAGGTGGCCGAAGAAAGACGGCTGCCCCGCGAATGTGGTGCCAGAAGGCAAGTTTCAGCAGGGCGTTGCGGGCGAGCTTAATGTGTAGCCGCAGTTGTTCTAGGCGAGATTGTAGCCGAGAAGCTTTCCGTCTCCATTCACGAGACAAGAAAAGCAGAACGCAATGGTTGCGGCAGAAGCGAAAGCCAGGAGCAGCGTGCTCGCTGCCAGAAGTAGACGGCGCTTCGCCTCCTTGGGAAGGAAATGGCGTCTGGGAACGAACGGCAGCCAGCGAAGCTTCAGAACAGCAGGCTGTTCTGCTCAGCGTACGAGCCTGAAGTGAGTGGCAAGGGCTAAGGGGACAGTTCCAAGGCATCTAGCTTTCCTGCTAGCAATGCCATTTCTACCCTGCTGTGGATAACATTGTCCTATGCCCTTATGCTCCGAGAGACAGAGAGCACCTCGGCAGACGCAGTGCAGAGGGAAAGGACACAGTATCCGAGGGAGCGTGGCGCCGCTTAGGCGGGCAAAGCAGAAAGGTGCCGCCCGGCACTGGCTTTGACTCCCTGAGCTTCCTTGCTAGGACAGCAGCTGCCGAAAGCTGGCAACTAGGCTGCCAGAGTGCAGAATGTCGGCGGTCTGGCACGCCTGCTTGCCGAAAGCCAGGATCAGCGAGACAGCGTGCTAGGCTCTGTTTCACAGCACCTTGGAGAACACGCCCTTGAAGAATGCCGTCTCTGCTCCGCAAAAGCTCTGCCACAGTGAAGGTGGAAGAAGCAGCCTGTGGCCACGGGCAGAGCTGGTCAACAGCTGCGCCTAACTTTCCCAAGCTGCGAGAGCATTCTCAGCCGAGTTCTGCTTTGACAGAGCTATTGCTGAACTTTTGCAGTCCCGGAGGCTGCTGAAACCAAGGCTGTGTTCTGCCTCTTCATTCTTGCCTTCCTGTGCTCCAGCGAGAAGTGAAGCTCTGGCACGGCATTCAGCTTTGCCGCCTCTCTGCACGGAAAGCACTAGACAGAACTAGTGTGCTTCGTGCATGCTCTCTCCTCGCTTTTATGCTCACTGCTCTGCTTTTTGCTTGGCAGCGTTCAAAGGGTCCACGGCATACCTCTTGCACAGCGAGAGGTGGCCGGCGAGGAATACTTGCTGGCTTAAGTCGTTCCATGCTCAAGGCATTCATCAGAGCAACACCATGGGGGAAAAGAGGGGGGAACATTGCAGGACAAATTTCTATGCTGGAACAGGATTGTCTGCGAGACAGCTCTCCGCAGCGCTAGTATTTGGCCAGGCTGAAATCAGCGCCACGGGAAGCCAATCTGACAAGCGGAGTGCAACGAGCGCGGCGATATGGGGCCACTTGGCAGGTGGCCGAAGAAAGACGGCTGCCCCGCGAATGTGGTGCCAGAAGGCAAGTTTCAGCAGGGCGTTCCGGGCGAGCTTAATGTGTAGCCGCAGTTGTTCTAGGCGAGATTGTAGCCGAGAAGCTTTCCGTCTCCATTCACGAGACAAGAAAAGCAGAACGCAATGGTCTAGAGGGTTGAGAAGAAAAGTGCTCGTAGCGAGCTCGTTGCGGCAGAAGCGAAAGCCAGGAGCAGCGTGCTCGCTGCGAGCAGTAGACGGCGCTTCGCCTCCTTGGGAAGGAAATGGCGTCTGGGCACGAACGGCAGCCAGCGAAGCTTCAGAACAGCAGGCTGTTCTGCTCAGCGTACGAGCCTGAAGTGAGTGGCAAGGGCTAAGGGGACAGTTCCAAGGCATCTAGCTTTCCTGCTAGCAATGCCATTTCTACCCTGCTGTGGATAACATTGTCCTTTGCCCTTCTGCTCCGAGAGGCACAGAGCACCTCGGCAGACGCAGTGCAGAGGGAAAGGACACAGTATCCGAGGGAGCGTGGCGCCGCTTAGGCGGGCAAAGCAGAAAGGTGCCGCCCGGCACTGGCTTTGACTCCCTGAGCTTCCTTGCTAGGACAGCAGCTGCCGAAAGCTGGCAACTAGGCTGCCAGAGTGCAGAATGTCGGCGGTCTGGCACGCCTGCTTGCCGAAAGCCAGGATCAGCGAGACAGCGTGCTAGGCTCTGTTTCACAGCACCTTGGAGAACACGCCCTTGAAGAATGCCGTCTCTGCTCCGCAAAAGCTCTGCCACAGTGAAGGTGGAAGAAGCAGCCTGTGGCCACGGGCAGAGCTGGTCAACAGCTGCGCCTAACTTTCCCAAGCTGCGAGAGCATTCTCAGCCGAGTTCTGCTTTGACAGAGCTATTGCTGAACTTTTGCAGTCCCGGAGGCTGCTGAAACCAAGGCTGTGTTCTGCCTCTTCATTCTTGCCTTCCTGTGCTCCAGCGAGAAGTGAAGCTCTGGCACGGCATTCAGCTTTGCCGCCTCTCTGCACGGAAAGCACTAGACAGAACTAGTGTGCTTCGTGCATGCTCTCTCCTCGCTTTTATGGTCACTGCTCTGCTTTTTGCTTGGCAGCGTTCAAAGGGTCCACGGCATACCTCTTGCACAGCGAGAGGTGGCCGGCGAGGAATACTTGCTGGCTTAAGTCGTTCCATGCTCAAGGCATTCATCAGAGCAACACAATGCGGGAAAAGAGGGGGGAACATTGCAGGACAAATTTCTATGCTGGAACAGGATTGTCTGCGAGACAGCTCTCCGCAGCGCTAGTATTTGGCCAGGCTGAAATCAGCGCCACGGGAAGCCAATCTGACAAGCGGAGTGCAACGAGCGCGGCGATATGGGGCCACTTGGCAGGTGGCCGAAGAAAGACGGCTGCCCCGCGAATGTGGTGCCAGAAGGCAAGTTTCAGCAGGGCGTTCCGGGCGAGCTTAATGTGTAGCCGCACTTGTTCTAGGCGAGATTGTAGCCGAGAAGCTTTCCGTCTCCATTCACGAGACAAGAAAAGCAGAACGCAATGGTCTAGAGGGTTGAGAAGAAAAGTGCTCGTAGCGAGCTCGTTGCCGCAGAAGCGAAAGCCAGGAGCAGCGTGCTCGCTGCGAGAAGTAGACGGCGCTTCGCCTCCTTGGGAAGGAAATCGCGTCTGGGCACGAACGGCAGCCAGCGAAGCTTCAGAACAGCAGGCTGTTCTGCTCAGCGTACGAGCCTGAAGTGAGTGGCAAGGGCTAAGGGGACAGTTCCAAGGCATCTAGCTTTCCTGCTAGCAATGCCATTTCTACCCTGCTGTGGATAACATTGTCCTATGCCCTTATGCTCCGAGAGACAGAGAGCACCTCGGCAGACGCAGTGCAGAGGGAAAGGACACAGTATCCGAGGGAGCGTGACGCCGCTTAGGCGGGCAAAGCAGAAAGGTGCCGCCCGGCACTGGCTTTGACTCCCTGAGCTTCCTTGCTAGGACAGCAGCTGCCGAAAGCTGGCAACTAGGCTGCCAGAGTGCAGAATGTCGGCGGTCTGGCACGCCTGCTTGCCGAAAGCCAGGATCAGCGAGACAGCGTGCTAGGCTCTGTTTCACAGCACCTTGGAGAACACGCCCTTGAAGAATGCCGTCTCTGCTCCGCAAAAGCTCTGCCACAGTGAAGGTGGAAGAAGCAGCCTGTGGCCACGGGCAGAGCTGGTCAACAGCTGCGCCTAACTTTCCCAAGCTGCGAGGGCATTCTCAGCCGAGTTCTGCTTTGACAGAGCTATTGCTGAACTTTTGCAGTCCCGGAGGCTGCTGAAACCAAGGCTGTGTTCTGCCTCTTCATTCTTGCCTTCCTGTGCTCCAGCGAGAAGTGAAGCTCTGGCACGGCATTCAGCTTTGCCGCCTCTCTGCACGGAAAGCACTAGACAGAACTAGTGTGCTTCGTGCATGCTCTCTCCTCGCTTTTATGCTCACTGCTCTGCTTTTTGCTTGGCAGCGTTCAAAGGGTCCACGGCATACCTCTTGCACAGCGAGAGGTGGCCGGCGAGGAATACTTGCTGGCTTAAGTCGTTCCATGCTCAAGGCATTCATCAGAGCAACACCATGCGGGAAAAGAGGGGGGAACATTGCAGGACAAATTTCTATGCTGGAACAGGATTGTCTGCGAGACAGCTCTCCGCAGCGCTAGTATTTGGCCAGGCTGAAATCAGCGCCACGGGAAGCCAATCTGACAAGCGGAGTGCAACGAGCGCGGCGATATGGGGCCACTTGGCAGGTGGCCGAAGAAAGACGGCTGCCCCGCGAATGTGGTGCCAGAAGGCAAGTTTCAGCAGGGCGTTCCGGGCGAGCTTAATGTGTAGCCGCAGTTGTTCTAGGCGAGATTGTAGCCGAGAAGCTTTCCGTCTCCATTCACGAGACAAGAAAAGCAGAACGCAATGGTTGCGGCAGAAGCGAAAGCCAGGAGCAGCGTGCTCGCTGCCAGAAGTAGACGGCGCTTCGCCTCCTTGGGAAGGAAATCGCGTCTGGGCACGAACGGCAGCCAGCGAAGCTTCAGAACAGCAGGCTGTTCTGCTCAGCGTACGAGCCTGAAGTGAGTGGCAAGGGCTAAGGGGACAGTTCCAAGGCATCTAGCTTTCCTGCTAGCAATGCCATTTCTACCCTGCTGTGGATAACATTGTCCTATGCCCTTATGCTCCGAGAGACAGAGAGCACCTCGGCAGACGCAGTGCAGAGGGAAAGGACACAGTATCCGAGGGAGCGTGGCGCCGCTTAGGCGGGCAAAGCAGAAAGGTGCCGCCCGGCACTGGCTTTGACTCCCTGAGCTTCCTTGCTAGGACAGCAGCTGCCGAAAGCTGGCAACTAGGCTGCCAGAGTGCAGAATGTCGGCGGTCTGGCACGCCTGCTTGCCGAAAGCCAGGATCAGCGAGACAGCGTGCTAGGCTCTGTTTCACAGCACCTTGGAGAACACGCCCTTGAAGAATGCCGTCTCTGCTCCGCAAAAGCTCTGCCACAGTGAAGGTGGAAGAAGCAGCCTGTGGCCACGGGCAGAGCTGGTCAACAGCTGCGCCTAACTTGCCCAAGCTGCGAGAGCATTCTCAGCCGAGTTCTGCTTTGACAGAGCTATTGCTGAACTTTTGCAGTCCCGGAGGCTGCTGAAACCAAGGCTGTGTTCTGCCTCTTCATTCTTGCCTTCCTGTGCTCCAGCGAGAAGTGAAGCTCTGGCACGGCATTCAGCTTTGCCGCCTCTCTGCACGGAAAGCACTAGACAGAACTAGTGTGCTTCGTGCATGCTCTCTCCTCGCTTTTATGGTCACTGCTCTGCTTTTTGCTTGGCAGCGTTCAAAGGGTCCACGGCATACCTCTTGCACAGCGAGAGGTGGCCGGCGAGGAATACTTGCTGGCTTAAGTCGTTCCATGCTCAAGGCATTCATCAGAGCAACACCATGGGGGAAAAGAGGGGGGAACATTGCAGGACAAATTTCTATGCTGGAACAGGATTGTCTGCGAGACAGCTCTCCGCAGCGCTAGTATTTGGCCAGGCTGAAATCAGCGCCACGGGAAGCCAATCTGACAAGCGGAGTGCAACGAGCGCGGCGATATGGGGCCACTTGGCAGGTGGCCGAAGAAAGACGGCTGCCCCGCGAATGTGGTGCCAGAAGGCAAGTTTCAGCAGGGCGTTCCGGGCGAGCTTAATGTGTAGCCGCAGTTGTTCTAGGCGAGATTGTAGCCGAGAAGCTTTCCGTCTCCATTCACGAGACAAGAAAAGCAGAACGCTATGGTTGCGGCAGAAGCGAAAGCCAGGAGCAGCGTGCTCGCTGCCAGAAGTAGACGGCGCTTCGCCTCCTTGGGAAGGAAATGGCGTCTGGGAACGAACGGCAGCCAGCGAAGCTTCAGAACAGCAGGCTGTTCTGCTCAGCGTACGAGCCTGAAGTGAGTGGCAAGGGCTAAGGGGACAGTTCCAAGGCATCTAGCTTTCCTGCTAGCAATGCCATTTCTACCCTGCTGTGGATAACATTGTCCTATGCCCTTATGCTCCGAGAGACAGAGAGCACCTCGGCAGACGCAGTGCAGAGGGAAAGGACACAGTATCCGAGGGAGCGTGGCGCCGCTTAGGCGGGCAAAGCAGAAAGGTGCCGCCCGGCACTGGCTTTGACTCCCTGAGCTTCCTTGCTAGGACAGCAGCTGCCGAAAGCTGGCAACTAGGCTGCCAGAGTGCAGAATGTCGGCGGTCTGGCACGCCTGCTTGCCGAAAGCCAGGATCAGCGAGACAGCGTGCTAGGCTCTGTTTCACAGCACCTTGGAGAACACGCCCTTGAAGAATGCCGTCTCTGTTCCGCAAAAGCTCTGCCACAGTGAAGCTGGAAGAAGCAGCCTGTGGCCACGGGCAGAGCTGGTCAACAGCTGCGTCTAACTTTCCCAAGCTGCGAGAGCATTCTCGGCCGAGTTCTGCTTTGACAGAGCTATTGCTGAACTTTTGCAGTCCCGGAGGCTGCTGAAACCAAGGCTGTGTTCTGCCTCTTCATTCTTGCCTTCCTGTGCTCCAGCGAGAAGTGAAGCTCTGGCACGGCATACAGCTTTGCTGCCTCTCTGCACGGAAAGCACTAGACAGAACTAGTGTGCTTCGTGCATGCTCTCTCCTCGCTTTTATGGTCACTGCTCTGCTTTTTGCTTGGCAGCGTTCAAAGGGTCCACGGCATACCTCTTGCACAGCGAGAGGTGGCCGGCGAGGAATACTTGCTGGCTTAAGTCGTTCCATGCTCAAGGCATTCATCAGAGCAACACCATGGGGGAAAAGAGGGGGGAACATTGCAGGACAAATTTCTATGCTGGAACATGATTGTCTGCGAGACAGCTCTCCGCAGCGCTAGTATTTGGCCAGGCTGAAATCAGCGCCACGGGAAGCCAATCTGACAAGCGGAGTGCAACGAGCGCGGCGATATGGGGCCACTTGGCAGGTGGCCGAAGAAAGACGGCTGCCCCGCGAATGGGGTGCCAGAAGGCAAGTTTCAGCAGGGCGTTCCGGGCGAGCTTAATGTGTAGCCGCAGTTGTTCTAGGCGAGATTGTAGCCGAGAAGCTTTCCGTCTCCATTCACAAGACAAGAAAAGCAGAACGCAATGGTCTAGAGGGTTGAGAAGAAAAGTGCTCGTAGCGAGCTCGTTGCGGCAGAAGCGAAAGCCAGGAGCAGCGTGCTCGCTGCGAGAAGTAGACGGCGCTTCGCCTCCTTGGGAAGGAAATGGCGTCTGGGCACGAACGGCAGCCAGCGAAGCTTCAGAACAGCAGGCTGTTCTGCTCAGCGTACGAGCCTGAAGTGAGTGGCAAGGGCTAAGGGGACAGTTCCAAGGCATCTAGCTTTCCTGCTAGCAATGCCATTTCTACCCTGCTGTGGATAACATTGTCCTATGCCCTTATGCTCCGAGAGACAGAGAGCACCTCGGCAGACGCAGTGCAGAGGGAAAGGACACAGTATCCGAGGGAGCGTGGCGCCGCTTAGGCGGGCAAAGCAGAAAGGTGCCGCCCGGCACTGGCTTTGACTCCCTGAGCTTCCTTGCTAGGACAGCAGCTGCCGAAAGCTGGCAACTAGGCTGCCAGAGTGCAGAATGTCGGCGGTCTGGCACGCCTGCTTGCCGAAAGCCAGGATCAGCGAGACAGCGTGCTAGGCTCTGTTTCACAGCACCTTGGAGAACACGCCCTTGAAGAATGCCGTCTCTGCTCCGCAAAAGCTCTGCCACAGTGAAGGTGGAAGAAGCAGCCTGTGGCCACGGGCAGAGCTGGTCAACAGCTGCGCCTAACTTTCCCAAGCTGCGAGAGCATTCTCAGCCGAGTTCTGCTTTGACAGAGCTATTGCTGAACTTTTGCAGTCCCGGAGGCTGCTGAAACCAAGGCTGTGTTCTGCCTCTTCATTCTTGCCTTCCTGTGCTCCAGCGAGAAGTGAAGCTCTGGCACGGCATTCAGCTTTGCCGCCTCTCTGCACGGAAAGCACTAGACAGAACTAGTGTGCTTCGTGCATGCTCTCACCTCGCTTTTATGGTCACTGCTCTGCTTTTTGCTTGGCAGCGTTCAAAGGGTCCACGGCATACCTCTTGCACAGCGAGAGGTGGCCGGCGAGGAATACTTGCTGGCTTAAGTCGTTCCATGCTCAAGGCATTCATCAGAGCAACACCATGCGGGAAAAGAGGGGGGAACATTGCAGGACAAATTTCTATGCTGGAACATGATTGTCTGCGAGACAGCTCTCCGCAGCGCTAGTATTTGGCCAGGCTGAAATCAGCGCAACGGGAAGCCAATCTGACAAGCGGAGTGCAACGAGCGCGGCGATATGGGGCCACTTGGCAGGTGGCCGAAGAAAGACGGCTGCCCCGCGAATGTGGTGCCAGAAGGCAAGTTTCAGCAGGGCGTTGCGGGCGAGCTTAATGTGTAGCCGCAGTTGTTCTAGGCGAGATTGTAGCCGAGAAGCTTTCCGTCTCCATTCACGAGACAAGAAAAGCAGAACGCAATGGTTGCGGCAGAAGCGAAAGCCAGGAGCAGCGTGCTCGCTGCCAGAAGTAGACGGCGCTTCGCCTCCTTGGGAAGGAAATGGCGTCTGGGAACGAACGGCAGCCAGCGAAGCTTCAGAACAGCAGGCTGTTCTGCTCAGCGTACGAGCCTGAAGTGAGTGGCAAGGGCTAAGGGGACAGTTCCAAGGCATCTAGCTTTCCTGCTAGCAATGCCATTTCTACCCTGCTGTGGATAACATTGTCCTATGCCCTTATGCTCCGAGAGACAGAGAGCACCTCGGCAGACGCAGTGCAGAGGGAAAGGACACAGTATCCGAGGGAGCGTGGCGCCGCTTAGGCGGGCAAAGCAGAAAGGTGCCGCCCGGCACTGGCTTTGACTCCCTGAGCTTCCTTGCTAGGACAGCAGCTGCCGAAAGCTGGCAACTAGGCTGCCAGAGTGCAGAATGTCGGCGGTCTGGCACGCCTGCTTGCCGAAAGCCAGGATCAGCGAGACAGCGTGCTAGGCTCTGTTTCACAGCACCTTGGAGAACACGCCCTTGAAGAATGCCGTCTCTGCTCCGCAAAAGCTCTGCCACAGTGAAGGTGGAAGAAGCAGCCTGTGGCCACGGGCAGAGCTGGTCAACAGCTGCGCCTAACTTTCCCAAGCTGCGAGAGCATTCTCAGCCGAGTTCTGCTTTGACAGAGCTATTGCTGAACTTTTGCAGTCCCGGAGGCTGCTGAAACCAAGGCTGTGTTCTGCCTCTTCATTCTTGCCTTCCTGTGCTCCAGCGAGAAGTGAAGCTCTGGCACGGCATTCAGCTTTGCCGCCTCTCTGCACGGAAAGCACTAGACAGAACTAGTGTGCTTCGTGCATGCTCTCTCCTCGCTTTTATGGTCACTGCTCTGCTTTTTGCTTGGCAGCGTTCAAAGGCTCCACGGCATACCTCTTGCACAGCGAGAGGTGGCCGGCGAGGAATACTTGCTGGCTTAAGTCGTTCCATGCTCAAGGCATTCATCAGAGCAACACAATGCGGGAAAAGAGGCGGGAACATTGCAGGTCAAATTTCTATGCTGGAACATGATTGTCTGCGAGACAGCTCTCCGCAGCGCTAGTATTTGGCCAGGCTGAAATCAGCGCAACGGGAAGCCAATCTGACAAGCGGAGTGCAACGAGCGCGGCGATATGGGGCCACATGGCAGGTGGCCGAAGAAAGACGGCTGCCCCGCGAATGTGGTGCCAGAAGGCAAGTTTCAGCAGGGCGTTGCGGGCGAGCTTAATGTGTAGCCGCAGTTGTTCTAGGCGAGATTGTAGCCGAGAAGCTTTCCGTCTCCATTCACGAGACAAGAAAAGCAGAACGCAATGGTCTAGAGGGTTGAGAAGAAAAGTGCTCGTAGCGAGCTCGTTGCGGCAGAAGCGAAAGCCAGGAGCAGCGTGCTCGCTGCGAGAAGTAGACGGCGCTTCGCCTCCTTGGGAAGGAAATGGCGTCTGGGCACGAACGGCAGCCAGCGAAGCTTCAGAACAGCAGGCTGTTCTGCTCAGCGTACGAGCCTGAAGTGAGTGGCAAGGGCTAAGGGGACAGTTCCAAGGCATCTAGCTTTCCTGCTAGCAATGCCATTTCTACCCTGCTGTGGATAACATTGTCCTATGCCCTTATGCTCCGAGAGACAGAGAGCACCTCGGCAGACGCAGTGCAGAGGGAAAGGACACAGTATCCGAGGGAGCGTGGCGCCGCTTAGGCGGGCAAAGCAGAAAGGTGCCGCCCGGCACTGGCTTTGACTCCCTGAGCTTCCTTGCTAGGACAGCAGCTGCCGAAAGCTGGCAACTAGGCTGCCAGAGTGCAGAATGTCGGCGGTCTGGCACGCCTGCTTGCCGAAAGCCAGGATCAGCGAGACAGCGTGCTAGGCTCTGTTTCACAGCACCTTGGAGAACACGCCCTTGAAGAATGCCGTCTCTGCTCCGCAAAAGCTCTGCCACAGTGAAGGTGGAAGAAGCAGCCTGTGGCCACGGGCAGAGCTGGTCAACAGCTGCGCCTAACTTTCCCAAGCTGCGAGAGCATTCTCAGCCGAGTTCTGCTTTGACAGAGCTATTGCTGAACTTTTGCAGTCCCGGAGGCTGCTGAAACCAAGGCTGTGTTCTGCCTCTTCATTCTTGCCTTCCTGTGCTCCAGCGAGAAGTGAAGCTCTGGCACGGCATTCAGCTTTGCCGCCTCTCTGCACGGAAAGCACTAGACAGAACTAGTGTGCTTCGTGCATGCTCTCACCTCGCTTTTATGGTCACTGCTCTGCTTTTTGCTTGGCAGCGTTCAAAGGGTCCACGGCATACCTCTTGCACAGCGAGAGGTGGCCGGCGAGGAATACTTGCTGGCTTAAGTCGTTCCATGCTCAAGGCATTCATCAGAGCAACACCATGCGGGAAAAGAGGGGGGAACATTGCAGGACAAATTTCTATGCTGGAACATGATTGTCTGCGAGACAGCTCTCCGCAGCGCTAGTATTTGGCCAGGCTGAAATCAGCGCAACGGGAAGCCAATCTGACAAGCGGAGTGCAACGAGCGCGGCGATATGGGGCCACTTGGCAGGTGGCCGAAGAAAGACGGCTGCCCCGCGAATGTGGTGCCAGAAGGCAAGTTTCAGCAGGGCGTTGCGGGCGAGCTTAATGTGTAGCCGCAGTTGTTCTAGGCGAGATTGTAGCCGAGAAGCTTTCCGTCTCCATTCACGAGACAAGAAAAGCAGAACGCAATGGTTGCGGCAGAAGCGAAAGCCAGGAGCAGCGTGCTCGCTGCCAGAAGTAGACGGCGCTTCGCCTCCTTGGGAAGGAAATGGCGTCTGGGAACGAACGGCAGCCAGCGAAGCTTCAGAACAGCAGGCTGTTCTGCTCAGCGTACGAGCCTGAAGTGAGTGGCAAGGGCTAAGGGGACAGTTCCAAGGCATCTAGCTTTCCTGCTAGCAATGCCATTTCTACCCTGCTGTGGATAACATTGTCCTATGCCCTTATGCTCCGAGAGACAGAGAGCACCTCGGCAGACGCAGTGCAGAGGGAAAGGACACAGTATCCGAGGGAGCGTGGCGCCGCTTAGGCGGGCAAAGCAGAAAGGTGCCGCCCGGCACTGGCTTTGACTCCCTGAGCTTCCTTGCTAGGACAGCAGCTGCCGAAAGCTGGCAACTAGGCTGCCAGAGTGCAGAATGTCGGCGGTCTGGCACGCCTGCTTGCCGAAAGCCAGGATCAGCGAGACAGCGTGCTAGGCTCTGTTTCACAGCACCTTGGAGAACACGCCCTTGAAGAATGCCGTCTCTGCTCCGCAAAAGCTCTGCCACAGTGAAGGTGGAAGAAGCAGCCTGTGGCCACGGGCAGAGCTGGTCAACAGCTGCGCCTAACTTTCCCAAGCTGCGAGAGCATTCTCAGCCGAGTTCTGCTTTGACAGAGCTATTGCTGAACTTTTGCAGTCCCGGAGGCTGCTGAAACCAAGGCTGTGTTCTGCCTCTTCATTCTTGCCTTCCTGTGCTCCAGCGAGAAGTGAAGCTCTGGCACGGCATTCAGCTTTGCCGCCTCTCTGCACGGAAAGCACTAGACAGAACTAGTGTGCTTCGTGCATGCTCTCTCCTCGCTTTTATGCTCACTGCTCTGCTTTTTGCTTGGCAGCGTTCAAAGGGTCCACGGCATACCTCTTGCACAGCGAGAGGTGGCCGGCGAGGAATACTTGCTGGCTTAAGTCGTTCCATGCTCAAGGCATTCATCAGAGCAACACCATGGGGGAAAAGAGGGGGGAACATTGCAGGACAAATTTCTATGCTGGAACAGGATTGTCTGCGAGACAGCTCTCCGCAGCGCTAGTATTTGGCCAGGCTGAAATCAGCGCCACGGGAAGCCAATCTGACAAGCGGAGTGCAACGAGCGCGGCGATATGGGGCCACTTGGCAGGTGGCCGAAGAAAGACGGCTGCCCCGCGAATGTGGTGCCAGAAGGCAAGTTTCAGCAGGGCGTTCCGGGCGAGCTTAATGTGTAGCCGCAGTTGTTCTAGGCGAGATTGTAGCCGAGAAGCTTTCCGTCTCCATTCACGAGACAAGAAAAGCAGAACGCAATGGTCTAGAGGGTTGAGAAGAAAAGTGCTCGTAGCGAGCTCGTTGCGGCAGAAGCGAAAGCCAGGAGCAGCGTGCTCGCTGCGAGCAGTAGACGGCGCTTCGCCTCCTTGGGAAGGAAATGGCGTCTGGGCACGAACGGCAGCCAGCGAAGCTTCAGAACAGCAGGCTGTTCTGCTCAGCGTACGAGCCTGAAGTGAGTGGCAAGGGCTAAGGGGACAGTTCCAAGGCATCTAGCTTTCCTGCTAGCAATGCCATTTCTACCCTGCTGTGGATAACATTGTCCTTTGCCCTTCTGCTCCGAGAGGCACAGAGCACCTCGGCAGACGCAGTGCAGAGGGAAAGGACACAGTATCCGAGGGAGCGTGGCGCCGCTTAGGCGGGCAAAGCAGAAAGGTGCCGCCCGGCACTGGCTTTGACTCCCTGAGCTTCCTTGCTAGGACAGCAGCTGCCGAAAGCTGGCAACTAGGCTGCCAGAGTGCAGAATGTCGGCGGTCTGGCACGCCTGCTTGCCGAAAGCCAGGATCAGCGAGACAGCGTGCTAGGCTCTGTTTCACAGCACCTTGGAGAACACGCCCTTGAAGAATGCCGTCTCTGCTCCGCAAAAGCTCTGCCACAGTGAAGGTGGAAGAAGCAGCCTGTGGCCACGGGCAGAGCTGGTCAACAGCTGCGCCTAACTTTCCCAAGCTGCGAGAGCATTCTCAGCCGAGTTCTGCTTTGACAGAGCTATTGCTGAACTTTTGCAGTCCCGGAGGCTGCTGAAACCAAGGCTGTGTTCTGCCTCTTCATTCTTGCCTTCCTGTGCTCCAGCGAGAAGTGAAGCTCTGGCACGGCATTCAGCTTTGCCGCCTCTCTGCACGGAAAGCACTAGACAGAACTAGTGTGCTTCGTGCATGCTCTCTCCTCGCTTTTATGGTCACTGCTCTGCTTTTTGCTTGGCAGCGTTCAAAGGGTCCACGGCATACCTCTTGCACAGCGAGAGGTGGCCGGCGAGGAATACTTGCTGGCTTAAGTCGTTCCATGCTCAAGGCATTCATCAGAGCAACACAATGCGGGAAAAGAGGGGGGAACATTGCAGGACAAATTTCTATGCTGGAACAGGATTGTCTGCGAGACAGCTCTCCGCAGCGCTAGTATTTGGCCAGGCTGAAATCAGCGCCACGGGAAGCCAATCTGACAAGCGGAGTGCAACGAGCGCGGCGATATGGGGCCACTTGGCAGGTGGCCGAAGAAAGACGGCTGCCCCGCGAATGTGGTGCCAGAAGGCAAGTTTCAGCAGGGCGTTCCGGGCGAGCTTAATGTGTAGCCGCACTTGTTCTAGGCGAGATTGTAGCCGAGAAGCTTTCCGTCTCCATTCACGAGACAAGAAAAGCAGAACGCAATGGTCTAGAGGGTTGAGAAGAAAAGTGCTCGTAGCGAGCTCGTTGCGGCAGAAGCGAAAGCCAGGAGCAGCGTGCTCGCTGCGAGAAGTAGACGGCGCTTCGCCTCCTTGGGAAGGAAATCGCGTCTGGGCACGAACGGCAGCCAGCGAAGCTTCAGAACAGCAGGCTGTTCTGCTCAGCGTACGAGCCTGAAGTGAGTGGCAAGGGCTAAGGGGACAGTTCCAAGGCATCTAGCTTTCCTGCTAGCAATGCCATTTCTACCCTGCTGTGGATAACATTGTCCTATGCCCTTATGCTCCGAGAGACAGAGAGCACCTCGGCAGACGCAGTGCAGAGGGAAAGGACACAGTATCCGAGGGAGCGTGACGCCGCTTAGGCGGGCAAAGCAGAAAGGTGCCGCCCGGCACTGGCTTTGACTCCCTGAGCTTCCTTGCTAGGACAGCAGCTGCCGAAAGCTGGCAACTAGGCTGCCAGAGTGCAGAATGTCGGCGGTCTGGCACGCCTGCTTGCCGAAAGCCAGGATCAGCGAGACAGCGTGCTAGGCTCTGTTTCACAGCACCTTGGAGAACACGCCCTTGAAGAATGCCGTCTCTGCTCCGCAAAAGCTCTGCCACAGTGAAGGTGGAAGAAGCAGCCTGTGGCCACGGGCAGAGCTGGTCAACAGCTGCGCCTAACTTTCCCAAGCTGCGAGGGCATTCTCAGCCGAGTTCTGCTTTGACAGAGCTATTGCTGAACTTTTGCAGTCCCGGAGGCTGCTGAAACCAAGGCTGTGTTCTGCCTCTTCATTCTTGCCTTCCTGTGCTCCAGCGAGAAGTGAAGCTCTGGCACGGCATTCAGCTTTGCCGCCTCTCTGCACGGAAAGCACTAGACAGAACTAGTGTGCTTCGTGCATGCTCTCTCCTCGCTTTTATGCTCACTGCTCTGCTTTTTGCTTGGCAGCGTTCAAAGGGTCCACGGCATACCTCTTGCACAGCGAGAGGTGGCCGGCGAGGAATACTTGCTGGCTTAAGTCGTTCCATGCTCAAGGCATTCATCAGAGCAACACCATGCGGGAAAAGAGGGGGGAACATTGCAGGACAAATTTCTATGCTGGAACAGGATTGTCTGCGAGACAGCTCTCCGCAGCGCTAGTATTTGGCCAGGCTGAAATCAGCGCCACGGGAAGCCAATCTGACAAGCGGAGTGCAACGAGCGCGGCGATATGGGGCCACTTGGCAGGTGGCCGAAGAAAGACGGCTGCCCCGCGAATGTGGTGCCAGAAGGCAAGTTTCAGCAGGGCGTTCCGGGCGAGCTTAATGTGTAGCCGCAGTTGTTCTAGGCGAGATTGTAGCCGAGAAGCTTTCCGTCTCCATTCACGAGACAAGAAAAGCAGAACGCAATGGTTGCGGCAGAAGCGAAAGCCAGGAGCAGCGTGCTCGCTGCCAGAAGTAGACGGCGCTTCGCCTCCTTGGGAAGGAAATCGCGTCTGGGCACGAACGGCAGCCAGCGAAGCTTCAGAACAGCAGGCTGTTCTGCTCAGCGTACGAGCCTGAAGTGAGTGGCAAGGGCTAAGGGGACAGTTCCAAGGCATCTAGCTTTCCTGCTAGCAATGCCATTTCTACCCTGCTGTGGATAACATTGTCCTATGCCCTTATGCTCCGAGAGACAGAGAGCACCTCGGCAGACGCAGTGCAGAGGGAAAGGACACAGTATCCGAGGGAGCGTGGCGCCGCTTAGGCGGGCAAAGCAGAAAGGTGCCGCCCGGCACTGGCTTTGACTCCCTGAGCTTCCTTGCTAGGACAGCAGCTGCCGAAAGCTGGCAACTAGGCTGCCAGAGTGCAGAATGTCGGCGGTCTGGCACGCCTGCTTGCCGAAAGCCAGGATCAGCGAGACAGCGTGCTAGGCTCTGTTTCACAGCACCTTGGAGAACACGCCCTTGAAGAATGCCGTCTCTGCTCCGCAAAAGCTCTGCCACAGTGAAGGTGGAAGAAGCAGCCTGTGGCCACGGGCAGAGCTGGTCAACAGCTGCGCCTAACTTGCCCAAGCTGCGAGAGCATTCTCAGCCGAGTTCTGCTTTGACAGAGCTATTGCTGAACTTTTGCAGTCCCGGAGGCTGCTGAAACCAAGGCTGTGTTCTGCCTCTTCATTCTTGCCTTCCTGTGCTCCAGCGAGAAGTGAAGCTCTGGCACGGCATACAGCTTTGCTGCCTCTCTGCACGGAAAGCACTAGACAGAACTAGTGTGCTTCGTGCATGCTCTCTCCTCGCTTTTATGGTCACTGCTCTGCTTTTTGCTTGGCAGCGTTCAAAGGGTCCACGGCATACCTCTTGCACAGCGAGAGGTGGCCGGCGAGGAATACTTGCTGGCTTAAGTCGTTCCATGCTCAAGGCATTCATCAGAGCAACACCATGGGGGAAAAGAGGGGGGAACATTGCAGGACAAATTTCTATGCTGGAACATGATTGTCTGCGAGACAGCTCTCCGCAGCGCTAGTATTTGGCCAGGCTGAAATCAGCGCCACGGGAAGCCAATCTGACAAGCGGAGTGCAACGAGCGCGGCGATATGGGGCCACTTGGCAGGTGGCCGAAGAAAGACGGCTGCCCCGCGAATGTGGTGCCAGAAGGCAAGTTTCAGCAGGGCGTTCCGGGCGAGCTTAATGTGTAGCCGCAGTTGTTCTAGGCGAGATTGTAGCCGAGAAGCTTTCCGTCTCCATTCACGAGACAAGAAAAGCAGAACGCAATGGTTGCGGCAGAAGCGAAAGCCAGGAGCAGCGTGCTCGCTGCCAGAAGTAGACGGCGCTTCGCCTCCTTGGGAAGGAAATGGCGTCTGGGCACGAACGGCAGCCAGCGAAGCTTCAGAACAGCAGGCTGTTCTGCTCAGCGTACGAGCCTGAAGTGAGTGGCAAGGGCTAAGGGGACAGTTCCAAGGCATCTAGCTTTCCTGCTAGCAATGCCATTTCTACCCTGCTGTGGATAACATTGTCCTATGCCCTTATGCTCCGAGAGACAGAGAGCACCTCGGCAGACGCAGTGCAGAGGGAAAGGACACAGTATCCGAGGGAGCGTGGCGCCGCTTAGGCGGGCAAAGCAGAAAGGTGCCGCCCGGCACTGGCTTTGACTCCCTGAGCTTCCTTGCTAGGACAGCAGCTGCCGAAAGCTGGCAACTAGGCTGCCAGAGTGCAGAATGTCGGCGGTCTGGCACGCCTGCTTGCCGAAAGCCAGGATCAGCGAGACAGCGTGCTAGGCTCTGTTTCACAGCACCTTGGAGAACACGCCCTTGAAGAATGCCGTCTCTGCTCCGCAAAAGCTCTGCCACAGTGAAGGTGGAAGAAGCAGCCTGTGGCCACGGGCAGAGCTGGTCAACAGCTGCGCCTAACTTTCCCAAGCTGCGAGAGCATTCTCAGCCGAGTTCTGCTTTGACAGAGCTATTGCTGAACTTTTGCAGTCCCGGAGGCTGCTGAAACCAAGGCTGTGTTCTGCCTCTTCATTCTTGCCTTCCTGTGCTCCAGCGAGAAGTGAAGCTCTGGCACGGCATTCAGCTTTGCCGCCTCTCTGCACGGAAAGCACTAGACAGAACTTGTGTGCTTCGTGCATGCTCTCTCCTCGCTTTTATGGTCACTGCTCTGCTTTTTGCTTGGCAGCGTTCAAAGGCTCCACGGCATACCTCTTGCACAGCGAGAGGTGGCCGGCGAGGAATACTTGCTGGCTTAAGTCGTTCCATGCTCAAGGCATTCATCAGAGCAACACAATGCGGGAAAAGAGGGGGGAACATTGCAGGACAAATTTCTATGCTGGAACATGATTGTCTGCGAGACAGCTCTCCGCAGCGCTAGTATTTGGCCAGGCTGAAATCAGCGCAACGGGAAGCCAATCTGACAAGCGGAGTGCAACGAGCGCGGCGATATGGGGCCACATGGCAGGTGGCCGAAAAAAGACGGCTGCCCCGCGAATGTGGTGCCAGAAGGCAAGTTTCAGCAGGGCGTTGCGGGCGAGCTTAATGTGTAGCCGCAGTTGTTCTAGGCGAGATTGTAGCCGAGAAGCTTTCCGTCTCCATTCACGAGACAAGAAAAGCAGAACGCAATGGTCTAGAGGGTTGAGAAGAAAAGTGCTCGTAGCGAGCTCGTTGCGGCAGAAGCGAAAGCCAGGAGCAGCGTGCTCGCTGCGAGAAGTAGACGGCGCTTCGCCTCCTTGGGAAGGAAATGGCGTCTGGGCACGAACGGCAGCCAGCGAAGCTTCAGAACAGCAGGCTGTTCTGCTCAGCGTACGAGCCTGAAGTGAGTGGCAAGGGCTAAGGGGACAGTTCCAAGGCATCTAGCTTTCCTGCTAGCAATGCCATTTCTACCCTGCTGTGGATAACATTGTCCTATGCCCTTATGCTCCGAGAGACAGAGAGCACCTCGGCAGACGCAGTGCAGAGGGAAAGGACACAGTATCCGAGGGAGCGTGGCGCCGCTTAGGCGGGCAAAGCAGAAAGGTGCCGCCCGGCACTGGCTTTGACTCCCTGAGCTTCCTTGCTAGGACAGCAGCTGCCGAAAGCTGGCAACTAGGCTGCCAGAGTGCAGAATGTCGGCGGTCTGGCACGCCTGCTTGCCGAAAGCCAGGATCAGCGAGACAGCGTGCTAGGCTCTGTTTCACAGCACCTTGGAGAACACGCCCTTGAAGAATGCCGTCTCTGCTCCGCAAAAGCTCTGCCACAGTGAAGGTGGAAGAAGCAGCCTGTGGCCACGGGCAGAGCTGGTCAACAGCTGCGCCTAACTTTCCCAAGCTGCGAGAGCATTCTCAGCCGAGTTCTGCTTTGACAGAGCTATTGCTGAACTTTTGCAGTCCCGGAGGCTGCTGAAACCAAGGCTGTGTTCTGCCTCTTCATTCTTGCCTTCCTGTGCTCCAGCGAGAAGTGAAGCTCTGGCACGGCATTCAGCTTTGCCGCCTCTCTGCACGGAAAGCACTAGACAGAACTAGTGTGCTTCGTGCATGCTCTCTCCTCGCTTTTATGCTCACTGCTCTGCTTTTTGCTTGGCAGCGTTCAAAGGGTCCACGGCATACCTCTTGCACAGCGAGAGGTGGCCGGCGAGGAATACTTGCTGGCTTAAGTCGTTCCATGCTCAAGGCATTCATCAGAGCAACACCATGCGGGAAAAGAGGGGGGAACATTGCAGGACAAATTTCTATGCTGGAACATGATTGTCTGCGAGACAGCTCTCCGCAGCGCTAGTATTTGGCCAGGCTGAAATCAGCGCAACGGGAAGCCAATCTGACAAGCGGAGTGCAACGAGCGCGGCGATATGGGGCCACATGGCAGGTGGCCGAAAAAAGACGGCTGCCCCGCGAATGTGGTGCCAGAAGGCAAGTTTCAGCAGGGCGTTCCGGGCGAGCTTAATGTGTAGCCGCAGTTGTTCTAGGCGAGATTGTAGCCGAGAAGCTTTCCGTCTCCATTCACGAGACAAGAAAAGCAGAACGCAATGGTCTAGAGGGTTGAGAAGAAAAGTGCTCGTAGCGAGCTCGTTGCGGCAGAAGCGAAAGCCAGGAGCAGCGTGCTCGCTGCGAGAAGTAGACGGCGCTTCGCCTCCTTGGGAAGGAAATGGCGTCTGGGCACGAACGGCAGCCAGCGAAGCTTCAGAACAGCAGGCTGTTCTGCTCAGCGTACGAGCCTGAAGTGAGTGGCAAGGGCTAAGGGGACAGTTCCAAGGCATCTAGCTTTCCTGCTAGCAATGCCATTTCTACCCTGCTGTGGATAACATTGTCCTATGCCCTTATGCTCCGAGAGACAGAGAGCACCTCGGCAGACGCAGTGCAGAGGGAAAGGACACAGTATCCGAGGGAGCGTGACGCCGCTTAGGCGGGCAAAGCAGAAAGGTGCCGCCCGGCACTGGCTTTGACTCCCTGAGCTTCCTTGCTAGGACAGCAGCTGCCGAAAGCTGGCAACTAGGCTGCCAGAGTGCAGAATGTCGGCGGTCTGGCACGCCTGCTTGCCGAAAGCCAGGATCAGCGAGACAGCGTGCTAGGCTCTGTTTCACAGCACCTTGGAGAACACGCCCTTGAAGAATGCCGTCTCTGCTCCGCAAAAGCTCTGCCACAGTGAAGGTGGAAGAAGCAGCCTGTGGCCACGGGCAGAGCTGGTCAACAGCTGCGCCTAACTTGCCCAAGCTGCGAGAGCATTCTCAGCCGAGTTCTGCTTTGACAGAGCTATTGCTGAACTTTTGCAGTCCCGGAGGCTGCTGAAACCAAGGCTGTGTTCTGCCTCTTCATTCTTGCCTTCCTGTGCTCCAGCGAGAAGTGAAGCTCTGGCACGGCATTCAGCTTTGCCGCCTCTCTGCACGGAAAGCACTAGACAGAACTAGTGTGCTTCGTGCATGCACTCTCCTCGCTTTTATGCTCACTGCTCTGCTTTTTGCTTGGCAGCGTTCAAAGGGTCCACGGCATACCTCTTGCACAGCGAGAGGTGGCCGGCGAGGAATACTTGCTGGCTTAAGTCGTTCCATGCTCAAGGCATTCATCAGAGCAACACCATGGGGGAAAAGAGGGGGGAACATTGCAGGACAAATTTCTATGCTGGAACAGGATTGTCTGCGAGACAGCTCTCCGCAGCGCTAGTATTTGGCCAGGCTGAAATCAGCGCCACGGGAAGCCAATCTGACAAGCGGAGTGCAACGAGCGCGGCGATATGGGGCCACTTGGCAGGTGGCCGAAGAAAGACGGCTGCCCCGCGAATGTGGTGCCAGAAGGCAAGTTTCAGCAGGGCGTTCCGGGCGAGCTTAATGTGTAGCCGCACTTGTTCTAGGCGAGATTGTAGCCGAGAAGCTTTCCGTCTCCATTCACGAGACAAGAAAAGCAGAACGCTATGGTTGCGGCAGAAGCGAAAACCAGGAGCAGCGTGCTCGCTGCCAGAAGTAGACGGCGCTTCGCCTCCTTGGGAAGGAAATGGCGTCTGGGAACGAACGGCAGCCAGCGAAGCTTCAGAACAGCAGGCTGTTCTGCTCAGCGTACGAGCCTGAAGTGAGTGGCAAGGGCTAAGGGGACAGTTCCAAGGCATCTAGCTTTCCTGCTAGCAATGCCATTTCTACCCTGCTGTGGATAACATTGTCCTATGCCCTTATGCTCCGAGAGACAGAGAGCACCTCGGCAGACGCAGTGCAGAGGGAAAGGACACAGTATCCGAGGGAGCGTGGCGCCGCTTAGGCGGGCAAAGCAGAAAGGTGCCGCCCGGCACTGGCTTTGACTCCCTGAGCTTCCTTGCTAGGACAGCAGCTGCCGAAAGCTGGCAACTAGGCTGCCAGAGTGCAGAATGTCGGCGGTCTGGCACGCCTGCTTGCCGAAAGCCAGGATCAGCGAGACAGCGTGCTAGGCTCTGTTTCACAGCACCTTGGAGAACACGCCCTTGAAGAATGCCGTCTCTGCTCCGCAAAAGCTCTGCCACAGTGAAGGTGGAAGAAGCAGCCTGTGGCCACGGGCAGAGCTGGTCAACAGCTGCGTCTAACTTTCCCAAGCTGCGAGAGCATTCTCGGCCGAGTTCTGCTTTGACAGAGCTATTGCTGAACTTTTGCAGTCCCGGAGGCTGCTGAAACCAAGGCTGTGTTCTGCCTCTTCATTCTTGCCTTCCTGTGCTCCAGCGAGAAGTGAAGCTCTGGCACGGCATTCAGCTTTGCTGCCTCTCTGCACGGAAAGCACTAGACAGAACTAGTGTGCTTCGTGCATGCTCTCTCCTCGCTTTTATGGTCACTGCTCTGCTTTTTGCTTGGCAGCGTTCAAAGGGTCCACGGCATACCTCTTGCACAGCGAGAGGTGGCCGGCGAGGAATACTTGCTGGCTTAAGTCGTTCCATGCTCAAGGCATTCATCAGAGCAACACCATGGGGGAAAAGAGGGGGGAACATTGCAGGACAAATTTCTATGCTGGAACATGATTGTCTGCGAGACAGCTCTCCGCAGCGCTAGTATTTGGCCAGGCTGAAATCAGCGCCACGGGAAGCCAATCTGACAAGCGGAGTGCAACGAGCGCGGCGATATGGGGCCACTTGGCAGGTGGCCGAAGAAAGACGGCTGCCCCGCGAATGTGGTGCCAGAAGGCAAGTTTCAGCAGGGCGTTCCGGGCGAGCTTAATGTGTAGCCGCAGTTGTTCTAGGCGAGATTGTAGCCGAGAAGCTTTCCGTCTCCATTCACGAGACAAGAAAAGCAGAACGCAATGGTTGCGGCAGAAGCGAAAGCCAGGAGCAGCGTGCTCGCTGCCAGAAGTAGACGGCGCTTCGCCTCCTTGGGAAGGAAATGGCGTCTGGGAACGAACGGCAGCCAGCGAAGCTTCAGAACAGCAGGCTGTTCTGCTCAGCGTACGAGCCTGAAGTGAGTGGCAAGGGCTAAGGGGACAGTTCCAAGGCATCTAGCTTTCCTGCTAGCAATGCCATTTCTACCCTGCTGTGGATAACATTGTCCTATGCCCTTATGCTCCGAGAGACAGAGAGCACCTCGGCAGACGCAGTGCAGAGGGAAAGGACACAGTATCCGAGGGAGCGTGGCGCCGCTTAGGCGGGCAAAGCAGAAAGGTGCCGCCCGGCACTGGCTTTGACTCCCTGAGCTTCCTTGCTAGGACAGCAGCTGCCGAAAGCTGGCAACTAGGCTGCCAGAGTGCAGAATGTCGGCGGTCTGGCACGCCTGCTTGCCGAAAGCCAGGATCAGCGAGACAGCGTGCTAGGCTCTGTTTCACAGCACCTTGGAGAACACGCCCTTGAAGAATGCCGTCTCTGCTCCGCAAAAGCTCTGCCACAGTGAAGGTGGAAGAAGCAGCCTGTGGCCACGGGCAGAGCTGGTCAACAGCTGCGCCTAACTTTCCCAAGCTGCGAGAGCATTCTCAGCCGAGTTCTGCTTTGACAGAGCTATTGCTGAACTTTTGCAGTCCCGGAGGCTGCTGAAACCAAGGCTGTGTTCTGCCTCTTCATTCTTGCCTTCCTGTGCTCCAGCGAGAAGTGAAGCTCTGGCACGGCATTCAGCTTTGCCGCCTCTCTGCACGGAAAGCACTAGACAGAACTAGTGTGCTTCGTGCATGCTCTCTCCTCGCTTTTATGGTCACTGCTCTGCTTTTTGCTTGGCAGCGTTCAAAGGGTCCACGGCATACCTCTTGCACAGCGAGAGGTGGCCGGCGAGGAATACTTGCTGGCTTAAGTCGTTCCATGCTCAAGGCATTCATCAGAGCAACACCATGCGGGAAAAGAGGGGGGAATATTGCAGGACAAATTTCTATGCTGGAACATGATTGTCTGCGAGACAGCTCTCCGCAGCGCTAGTATTTGGCCAGGCTGAAATCAGCGCAACGGGAAGCCAATCTGACAAGCGGAGTGCAACGAGCGCGGCGATATGGGGCCACATGGCAGGTGGCCGAAAAAAGACGGCTGCCCCGCGAATGTGGTGCCAGAAGGCAAGTTTCAGCAGGGCGTTCCGGGCGAGCTTAATGTGTAGCCGCAGTTGTTCTAGGCGAGATTGTAGCCGAGAAGCTTTCCGTCTCCATTCACGAGACAAGAAAAGCAGAACGCAATGGTCTAGAGGGTTGAGAAGAAAAGTGCTCGTAGCGAGCTCGTTGCGGCAGAAGCGAAAGCCAGGAGCAGCGTGCTCGCTGCGAGAAGTAGACGGCGCTTCGCCTCCTTGGGAAGGAAATGGCGTCTGGGCACGAACGGCAGCCAGCGAAGCTTCAGAACAGCAGGCTGTTCTGCTCAGCGTACGAGCCTGAAGTGAGTGGCAAGGGCTAAGGGGACAGTTCCAAGGCATCTAGCTTTCCTGCTAGCAATGCCATTTCTACCCTGCTGTGGATAACATTGTCCTATGCCCTTATGCTCCGAGAGACAGAGAGCACCTCGGCAGACGCAGTGCAGAGGGAAAGGACACAGTATCCGAGGGAGCGTGACGCCGCTTAGGCGGGCAAAGCAGAAAGGTGCCGCCCGGCACTGGCTTTGACTCCCTGAGCTTCCTTGCTAGGACAGCAGCTGCCGAAAGCTGGCAACTAGGCTGCCAGAGTGCAGAATGTCGGCGGTCTGGCACGCCTGCTTGCCGAAAGCCAGGATCAGCGAGACAGCGTGCTAGGCTCTGTTTCACAGCACCTTGGAGAACACGCCCTTGAAGAATGCCGTCTCTGCTCCGCAAAAGCTCTGCCACAGTGAAGGTGGAAGAAGCAGCCTGTGGCCACGGGCAGAGCTGGTCAACAGCTGCGCCTAACTTGCCCAAGCTGCGAGAGCATTCTCAGCCGAGTTCTGCTTTGACAGAGCTATTGCTGAACTTTTGCAGTCCCGGAGGCTGCTGAAACCAAGGCTGTGTTCTGCCTCTTCATTCTTGCCTTCCTGTGCTCCAGCGAGAAGTGAAGCTCTGGCACGGCATTCAGCTTTGCCGCCTCTCTGCACGGAAAGCACTAGACAGAACTAGTGTGCTTCGTGCATGCTCTCTCCTCGCTTTTATGCTCACTGCTCTGCTTTTTGCTTGGCAGCGTTCAAAGGGTCCACGGCATACCTCTTGCACAGCGAGAGGTGGCCGGCGAGGAATACTTGCTGGCTTAAGTCGTTCCATGCTCAAGGCATTCATCAGAGCAACACCATGGGGGAAAAGAGGGGGGAACATTGCAGGACAAATTTCTATGCTGGAACAGGATTGTCTGCGAGACAGCTCTCCGCAGCGCTAGTATTTGGCCAGGCTGAAATCAGCGCCACGGGAAGCCAATCTGACAAGCGGAGTGCAACGAGCGCGGCGATATGGGGCCACTTGGCAGGTGGCCGAAGAAAGACGGCTGCCCCGCGAATGTGGTGCCAGAAGGCAAGTTTCAGCAGGGCGTTCCGGGCGAGCTTAATGTGTAGCCGCACTTGTTCTAGGCGAGATTGTAGCCGAGAAGCTTTCCGTCTCCATTCACGAGACAAGAAAAGCAGAACGCTATGGTTGCGGCAGAAGCGAAAGCCAGGAGCAGCGTGCTCGCTGCCAGAAGTAGACGGCGCTTCGCCTCCTTGGGAAGGAAATGGCGTCTGGGAACGAACGGCAGCCAGCGAAGCTTCAGAACAGCAGGCTGTTCTGCTCAGCGTACGAGCCTGAAGTGAGTGGCAAGGGCTAAGGGGACAGTTCCAAGGCATCTAGCTTTCCTGCTAGCAATGCCATTTCTACCCTGCTGTGGATAACATTGTCCTATGCCCTTATGCTCCGAGAGACAGAGAGCACCTCGGCAGACGCAGTGCAGAGGGAAAGGACACAGTATCCGAGGGAGCGTGGCGCCGCTTAGGCGGGCAAAGCAGAAAGGTGCCGCCCGGCACTGGCTTTGACTCCCTGAGCTTCCTTGCTAGGACAGCAGCTGCCGAAAGCTGGCAACTAGGCTGCCAGAGTGCAGAATGTCGGCGGTCTGGCACGCCTGCTTGCCGAAAGCCAGGATCAGCGAGACAGCGTGCTAGGCTCTGTTTCACAGCACCTTGGAGAACACGCCCTTGAAGAATGCCGTCTCTGCTCCGCAAAAGCTCTGCCACAGTGAAGGTGGAAGAAGCAGCCTGTGGCCACGGGCAGAGCTGGTCAACAGCTGCGTCTAACTTTCCCAAGCTGCGAGAGCATTCTCGGCCGAGTTCTGCTTTGACAGAGCTATTGCTGAACTTTTGCAGTCCCGGAGGCTGCTGAAACCAAGGCTGTGTTCTGCCTCTTCATTCTTGCCTTCCTGTGCTCCAGCGAGAAGTGAAGCTCTGGCACGGCATTCAGCTTTGCCGCCTCTCTGCACGGAAAGCACTAGACAGAACTAGTGTGCTTCGTGCATGCTCTCTCCTCGCTTTTATGGTCACTGCTCTGCTTTTTGCTTGGCAGCGTTCAAAGGCTCCACGGCATACCTCTTGCACAGCGAGAGGTGGCCGGCGAGGAATACTTGCTGGCTTAAGTCGTTCCATGCTCAAGGCATTCATCAGAGCAACACCATGCGGGAAAAGAGGGGGGAACATTGCAGGACAAATTTCTATGCTGGAACAGGATTGTCTGCGAGACAGCTCTCCGCAGCGCTAGTATTTGGCCAGGCTGAAATCAGCGCCACGGGAAGCCAATCTGACAAGCGGAGTGCAACGAGCGCGGCGATATGGGGCCACTTGGCAGGTGGCCGAAGAAAGACGGCTGCCCCGCGAATGTGGTGCCAGAAGGCAAGTTTCAGCAGGGCGTTCCGGGCGAGCTTAATGTGTAGCCGCACTTGTTCTAGGCGAGATTGTAGCCGAGAAGCTTTCCGTCTCCATTCACGAGACAAGAAAAGCAGAACGCTATGGTTGCGGCAGAAGCGAAAGCCAGGAGCAGCGTGCTCGCTGCCAGAAGTAGACGGCGCTTCGCCTCCTTGGGAAGGAAATGGCGTCTGGGAACGAACGGCAGCCAGCGAAGCTTCAGAACAGCAGGCTGTTCTGCTCAGCGTACGAGCCTGAAGTGAGTGGCAAGGGCTAAGGGGACAGTTCCAAGGCATCTAGCTTTCCTGCTAGCAATGCCATTTCTACCCTGCTGTGGATAACATTGTCCTATGCCCTTATGCTCCGAGAGACAGAGAGCACCTCGGCAGACGCAGTGCAGAGGGAAAGGACACAGTATCCGAGGGAGCGTGGCGCCGCTTAGGCGGGCAAAGCAGAAAGGTGCCGCCCGGCACTGGCTTTGACTCCCTGAGCTTCCTTGCTAGGACAGCAGCTGCCGAAAGCTGGCAACTAGGCTGCCAGAGTGCAGAATGTCGGCGGTCTGGCACGCCTGCTTGCCGAAAGCCAGGATCAGCGAGACAGCGTGCTAGGCTCTGTTTCACAGCACCTTGGAGAACACGCCCTTGAAGAATGCCGTCTCTGCTCCGCAAAAGCTCTGCCACAGTGAAGGTGGAAGAAGCAGCCTGTGGCCACGGGCAGAGCTGGTCAACAGCTGCGTCTAACTTTCCCAAGCTGCGAGAGCATTCTCGGCCGAGTTCTGCTTTGACAGAGCTATTGCTGAACTTTTGCAGTCCCGGAGGCTGCTGAAACCAAGGCTGTGTTCTGCCTCTTCATTCTTGCCTTCCTGTGCTCCAGCGAGAAGTGAAGCTCTGGCACGGCATTCAGCTTTGCCGCCTCTCTGCACGGAAAGCACTAGACAGAACTAGTGTGCTTCGTGCATGCTCTCTCCTCGCTTTTATGGTCACTGCTCTGCTTTTTGCTTGGCAGCGTTCAAAGGCTCCACGGCATACCTCTTGCACAGCGAGAGGTGGCCGGCGAGGAATACTTGCTGGCTTAAGTCGTTCCATGCTCAAGGCATTCATCAGAGCAACACCATGGGGGAAAAGAGGGGGGAACATTGCAGGACAAATTTCTATGCTGGAACATGATTGTCTGCGAGACAGCTCTCCGCAGCGCTAGTATTTGGCCAGGCTGAAATCAGCGCCACGGGAAGCCAATCTGACAAGCGGAGTGCAACGAGCGCGGCGATATGGGGCCACTTGGCAGGTGGCCGAAGAAAGACGGCTGCCCCGCGAATGTGGTGCCAGAAGGCAAGTTTCAGCAGGGCGTTCCGGGCGAGCTTAATGTGTAGCCGCACTTGTTCTAGGCGAGATTGTAGCCGAGAAGCTTTCCGTCTCCATTCACGAGACAAGAAAAGCAGAACGCAATGGTTGCGGCAGAAGCGAAAGCCAGGAGCAGCGTGCTCGCTGCCAGAAGTAGACGGCGCTTCGCCTCCTTGGGAAGGAAATGGCGTCTGGGAACGAACGGCAGCCAGCGAAGCTTCAGAACAGCAGGCTGTTCTGCTCAGCGTACGAGCCTGAAGTGAGTGGCAAGGGCTAAGGGGACAGTTCCAAGGCATCTAGCTTTCCTGCTAGCAATGCCATTTCTACCCTGCTGTGGATAACATTGTCCTATGCCCTTATGCTCCGAGAGACAGAGAGCACCTCGGCAGACGCAGTGCAGAGGGAAAGGACACAGTATCCGAGGGAGCGTGGCGCCGCTTAGGCGGGCAAAGCAGAAAGGTGCCGCCCGGCACTGGCTTTGACTCCCTGAGCTTCCTTGCTAGGACAGCAGCTGCCGAAAGCTGGCAACTAGGCTGCCAGAGTGCAGAATGTCGGCGGTCTGGCACGCCTGCTTGCCGAAAGCCAGGATCAGCGAGACAGCGTGCTAGGCTCTGTTTCACAGCACCTTGGAGAACACGCCCTTGAAGAATGCCGTCTCTGCTCCGCAAAAGCTCTGCCACAGTGAAGGTGGAAGAAGCAGCCTGTGGCCACGGGCAGAGCTGGTCAACAGCTGCGCCTAACTTTCCCAAGCTGCGAGAGCATTCTCAGCCGAGTTCTGCTTTGACAGAGCTATTGCTGAACTTTTGCAGTCCCGGAGGCTGCTGAAACCAAGGCTGTGTTCTGCCTCTTCATTCTTGCCTTCCTGTGCTCCAGCGAGAAGTGAAGCTCTGGCACGGCATTCAGCTTTGCCGCCTCTCTGCACGGAAAGCACTAGACAGAACTAGTGTGCTTCGTGCATGCTCTCTCCTCGCTTTTATGGTCACTGCTCTGCTTTTTGCTTGGCAGCGTTCAAAGGGTCCACGGCATACCTCTTGCACAGCGAGAGGTGGCCGGCGAGGAATACTTGCTGGCTTAAGTCGTTCCATGCTCAAGGCATTCATCAGAGCAACACCATGCGGGAAAAGAGGGGGGAACATTGCAGGACAAATTTCTATGCTGGAACATGATTGTCTGCGAGACAGCTCTCCGCAGCGCTAGTATTTGGCCAGGCTGAAATCAGCGCAACGGGAAGCCAATCTGACAAGCGGAGTGCAACGAGCGCGGCGATATGGGGCCACATGGCAGGTGGCCGAAAAAAGACGGCTGCCCCGCGAATGTGGTGCCAGAAGGCAAGTTTCAGCAGGGCGTTCCGGGCGAGCTTAATGTGTAGCCGCAGTTGTTCTAGGCGAGATTGTAGCCGAGAAGCTTTCCGTCTCCATTCACGAGACAAGAAAAGCAGAACGCAATGGTCTAGAGGGTTGAGAAGAAAAGTGCTCGTAGCGAGCTCGTTGCGGCAGAAGCGAAAGCCAGGAGCAGCGTGCTCGCTGCGAGAAGTAGACGGCGCTTCGCCTCCTTGGGAAGGAAATGGCGTCTGGGCACGAACGGCAGCCAGCGAAGCTTCAGAACAGCAGGCTGTTCTGCTCAGCGTACGAGCCTGAAGTGAGTGGCAAGGGCTAAGGGGACAGTTCCAAGGCATCTAGCTTTCCTGCTAGCAATGCCATTTCTACCCTGCTGTGGATAACATTGTCCTATGCCCTTATGCTCCGAGAGACAGAGAGCACCTCGGCAGACGCAGTGCAGAGGGAAAGGACACAGTATCCGAGGGAGCGTGACGCCGCTTAGGCGGGCAAAGCAGAAAGGTGCCGCCCGGCACTGGCTTTGACTCCCTGAGCTTCCTTGCTAGGACAGCAGCTGCCGAAAGCTGGCAACTAGGCTGCCAGAGTGCAGAATGTCGGCGGTCTGGCACGCCTGCTTGCCGAAAGCCAGGATCAGCGAGACAGCGTGCTAGGCTCTGTTTCACAGCACCTTGGAGAACACGCCCTTGAAGAATGCCGTCTCTGCTCCGCAAAAGCTCTGCCACAGTGAAGGTGGAAGAAGCAGCCTGTGGCCACGGGCAGAGCTGGTCAACAGCTGCGCCTAACTTGCCCAAGCTGCGAGAGCATTCTCAGCCGAGTTCTGCTTTGACAGAGCTATTGCTGAACTTTTGCAGTCCCGGAGGCTGCTGAAACCAAGGCTGTGTTCTGCCTCTTCATTCTTGCCTTCCTGTGCTCCAGCGAGAAGTGAAGCTCTGGCACGGCATTCAGCTTTGCCGCCTCTCTGCACGGAAAGCACTAGACAGAACTAGTGTGCTTCGTGCATGCTCTCTCCTCGCTTTTATGCTCACTGCTCTGCTTTTTGCTTGGCAGCGTTCAAAGGGTCCACGGCATACCTCTTGCACAGCGAGAGGTGGCCGGCGAGGAATACTTGCTGGCTTAAGTCGTTCCATGCTCAAGGCATTCATCAGAGCAACACCATGGGGGAAAAGAGGGGGGAACATTGCAGGACAAATTTCTATGCTGGAACAGGATTGTCTGCGAGACAGCTCTCCGCAGCGCTAGTATTTGGCCAGGCTGAAATCAGCGCCACGGGAAGCCAATCTGACAAGCGGAGTGCAACGAGCGCGGCGATATGGGGCCACTTGGCAGGTGGCCGAAGAAAGACGGCTGCCCCGCGAATGTGGTGCCAGAAGGCAAGTTTCAGCAGGGCGTTCCGGGCGAGCTTAATGTGTAGCCGCACTTGTTCTAGGCGAGATTGTAGCCGAGAAGCTTTCCGTCTCCATTCACGAGACAAGAAAAGCAGAACGCTATGGTTGCGGCAGAAGCGAAAGCCAGGAGCAGCGTGCTCGCTGCCAGAAGTAGACGGCGCTTCGCCTCCTTGGGAAGGAAATGGCGTCTGGGAACGAACGGCAGCCAGCGAAGCTTCAGAACAGCAGGCTGTTCTGCTCAGCGTACGAGCCTGAAGTGAGTGGCAAGGGCTAAGGGGACAGTTCCAAGGCATCTAGCTTTCCTGCTAGCAATGCCATTTCTACCCTGCTGTGGATAACATTGTCCTATGCCCTTATGCTCCGAGAGACAGAGAGCACCTCGGCAGACGCAGTGCAGAGGGAAAGGACACAGTATCCGAGGGAGCGTGGCGCCGCTTAGGCGGGCAAAGCAGAAAGGTGCCGCCCGGCACTGGCTTTGACTCCCTGAGCTTCCTTGCTAGGACAGCAGCTGCCGAAAGCTGGCAACTAGGCTGCCAGAGTGCAGAATGTCGGCGGTCTGGCACGCCTGCTTGCCGAAAGCCAGGATCAGCGAGACAGCGTGCTAGGCTCTGTTTCACAGCACCTTGGAGAACACGCCCTTGAAGAATGCCGTCTCTGCTCCGCAAAAGCTCTGCCACAGTGAAGGTGGAAGAAGCAGCCTGTGGCCACGGGCAGAGCTGGTCAACAGCTGCGTCTAACTTTCCCAAGCTGCGAGAGCATTCTCGGCCGAGTTCTGCTTTGACAGAGCTATTGCTGAACTTTTGCAGTCCCGGAGGCTGCTGAAACCAAGGCTGTGTTCTGCCTCTTCATTCTTGCCTTCCTGTGCTCCAGCGAGAAGTGAAGCTCTGGCACGGCATTCAGCTTTGCTGCCTCTCTGCACGGAAAGCACTAGACAGAACTAGTGTGCTTCGTGCATGCTCTCTCCTCGCTTTTATGGTCACTGCTCTGCTTTTTGCTTGGCAGCGTTCAAAGGGTCCACGGCATACCTCTTGCACAGCGAGAGGTGGCCGGCGAGGAATACTTGCTGGCTTAAGTCGTTCCATGCTCAAGGCATTCATCAGAGCAACACCATAGGGGAAAAGAGGGGGGAACATTGCAGGACAAATTTCTATGCTGGAACATGATTGTCTGCGAGACAGCTCTCCGCAGCGCTAGTATTTGGCCAGGCTGAAATCAGCGCCACGGGAAGCCAATCTGACAAGCGGAGTGCAACGAGCGCGGCGATATGGGGCCACTTGGCAGGTGGCCGAAGAAAGACGGCTGCCCCGCGAATGTGGTGCCAGAAGGCAAGTTTCAGCAGGGCGTTCCGGGCGAGCTTAATGTGTAGCCGCAGTTGTTCTAGGCGAGATTGTAGCCGAGAAGCTTTCCGTCTCCATTCACGAGACAAGAAAAGCAGAACGCAATGGTTGCGGCAGAAGCGAAAGCCAGGAGCAGCGTGCTCGCTGCCAGAAGTAGACGGCGCTTCGCCTCCTTGGGAAGGAAATGGCGTCTGGGCACGAACGGCAGCCAGCGAAGCTTCAGAACAGCAGGCTGTTCTGCTCAGCGTACGAGCCTGAAGTGAGTGGCAAGGGCTAAGGGGACAGTTCCAAGGCATCTAGCTTTCCTGCTAGCAATGCCATTTCTACCCTGCTGTGGATAACATTGTCCTATGCCCTTATGCTCCGAGAGACAGAGAGCACCTCGGCAGACGCAGTGCAGAGGGAAAGGACACAGTATCCGAGGGAGCGTGGCGCCGCTTAGGCGGGCAAAGCAGAAAGGTGCCGCCCGGCACTGGCTTTGACTCCCTGAGCTTCCTTGCTAGGACAGCAGCTGCCGAAAGCTGGCAACTAGGCTGCCAGAGTGCAGAATGTCGGCGGTCTGGCACGCCTGCTTGCCGAAAGCCAGGATCAGCGAGACAGCGTGCTAGGCTCTGTTTCACAGCACCTTGGAGAACACGCCCTTGAAGAATGCCGTCTCTGCTCCGCAAAAGCTCTGCCACAGTGAAGGTGGAAGAAGCAGCCTGTGGCCACGGGCAGAGCTGGTCAACAGCTGCGCCTAACTTTCCCAAGCTGCGAGAGCATTCTCAGCCGAGTTCTGCTTTGACAGAGCTATTGCTGAACTTTTGCAGTCCCGGAGGCTGCTGAAACCAAGGCTGTGTTCTGCCTCTTCATTCTTGCCTTCCTGTGCTCCAGCGAGAAGTGAAGCTCTGGCACGGCATTCAGCTTTGCCGCCTCTCTGCACGGAAAGCACTAGACAGAACTAGTGTGCTTCGTGCATGCTCTCTCCTCGCTTTTATGGTCACTGCTCTGCTTTTTGCTTGGCAGCGTTCAAAGGGTCCACGGCATACCTCTTGCACAGCGAGAGGTGGCCGGCGAGGAATACTTGCTGGCTTAAGTCGTTCCATGCTCAAGGCATTCATCAGAGCAACACCATGCGGGAAAAGAGGGGGGAACATTGCAGGACAAATTTCTATGCTGGAACATGATTGTCTGCGAGACAGCTCTCCGCAGCGCTAGTATTTGGCCAGGCTGAAATCAGCGCAACGGGAAGCCAATCTGACAAGCGGAGTGCAACGAGCGCGGCGATATGGGGCCACATGGCAGGTGGCCGAAAAAAGACGGCTGCCCCGCGAATGTGGTGCCAGAAGGCAAGTTTCAGCAGGGCGTTCCGGGCGAGCTTAATGTGTAGCCGCACTTGTTCTAGGCGAGATTGTAGCCGAGAAGCTTTCCGTCTCCATTCACGAGACAAGAAAAGCAGAACGCAATGGTCTAGAGGGTTGAGAAGAAAAGTGCTCGTAGCGAGCTCGTTGCGGCAGAAGCGAAAGCCAGGAGCAGCGTGCTCGCTGCGAGAAGTAGACGGCGCTTCGCCTCCTTGGGAAGGAAATGGCGTCTGGGCACGAACGGCAGCCAGCGAAGCTTCAGAACAGCAGGCTGTTCTGCTCAGCGTACGAGCCTGAAGTGAGTGGCAAGGGCTAAGGGGACAGTTCCAAGGCATCTAGCTTTCCTGCTAGCAATGCCATTTCTACCCTGCTGTGGATAACATTGTCCTATGCCCTTATGCTCCGAGAGACAGAGAGCACCTCGGCAGACGCAGTGCAGAGGGAAAGGACACAGTATCCGAGGGAGCGTGACGCCGCTTAGGCGGGCAAAGCAGAAAGGTGCCGCCCGGCACTGGCTTTGACTCCCTGAGCTTCCTTGCTAGGACAGCAGCTGCCGAAAGCTGGCAACTAGGCTGCCAGAGTGCAGAATGTCGGCGGTCTGGCACGCCTGCTTGCCGAAAGCCAGGATCAGCGAGACAGCGTGCTAGGCTCTGTTTCACAGCACCTTGGAGAACACGCCCTTGAAGAATGCCGTCTCTGCTCCGCAAAAGCTCTGCCACAGTGAAGGTGGAAGAAGCAGCCTGTGGCCACGGGCAGAGCTGGTCAACAGCTGCGCCTAACTTGCCCAAGCTGCGAGAGCATTCTCAGCCGAGTTCTGCTTTGACAGAGCTATTGCTGAACTTTTGCAGTCCCGGAGGCTGCTGAAACCAAGGCTGTGTTCTGCCTCTTCATTCTTGCCTTCCTGTGCTCCAGCGAGAAGTGAAGCTCTGGCACGGCATTCAGCTTTGCCGCCTCTCTGCACGGAAAGCACTAGACAGAACTAGTGTGCTTCGTGCATGCTCTCTCCTCGCTTTTATGCTCACTGCTCTGCTTTTTGCTTGGCAGCGTTCAAAGGGTCCACGGCATACCTCTTGCACAGCGAGAGGTGGCCGGCGAGGAATACTTGCTGGCTTAAGTCGTTCCATGCTCAAGGCATTCATCAGAGCAACACCATGGGGGAAAAGAGGGGGGAACATTGCAGGACAAATTTCTATGCTGGAACAGGATTGTCTGCGAGACAGCTCTCCGCAGCGCTAGTATTTGGCCAGGCTGAAATCAGCGCCACGGGAAGCCAATCTGACAAGCGGAGTGCAACGAGCGCGGCGATATGGGGCCACTTGGCAGGTGGCCGAAGAAAGACGGCTGCCCCGCGAATGTGGTGCCAGAAGGCAAGTTTCAGCAGGGCGTTCCGGGCGAGCTTAATGTGTAGCCGCACTTGTTCTAGGCGAGATTGTAGCCGAGAAGCTTTCCGTCTCCATTCACGAGACAAGAAAAGCAGAACGCTATGGTTGCGGCAGAAGCGAAAGCCAGGAGCAGCGTGCTCGCTGCGAGCAGTAGACGGCGCTTCGCCTCCTTGGGAAGGAAATGGCGTCTGGGAACGAACGGCAGCCAGCGAAGCTTCAGAACAGCAGGCTGTTCTGCTCAGCGTACGAGCCTGAAGTGAGTGGCAAGGGCTAAGGGGACAGTTCCAAGGCATCTAGCTTTCCTGCTAGCAATGCCATTTCTACCCTGCTGTGGATAACATTGTCCTATGCCCTTATGCTCCGAGAGACAGAGAGCACCTCGGCAGACGCAGTGCAGAGGGAAAGGACACAGTATCCGAGGGAGCGTGGCGCCGCTTAGGCGGGCAAAGCAGAAAGGTGCCGCCCGGCACTGGCTTTGACTCCCTGAGCTTCCTTGCTAGGACAGCAGCTGCCGAAAGCTGGCAACTAGGCTGCCAGAGTGCAGAATGTCGGCGGTCTGGCACGCCTGCTTGCCGAAAGCCAGGATCAGCGAGACAGCGTGCTAGGCTCTGTTTCACAGCACCTTGGAGAACACGCCCTTGAAGAATGCCGTCTCTGCTCCGCAAAAGCTCTGCCACAGTGAAGGTGGAAGAAGCAGCCTGTGGCCACGGGCAGAGCTGGTCAACAGCTGCGTCTAACTTTCCCAAGCTGCGAGAGCATTCTCGGCCGAGTTCTGCTTTGACAGAGCTATTGCTGAACTTTTGCAGTCCCGGAGGCTGCTGAAACCAAGGCTGTGTTCTGCCTCTTCATTCTTGCCTTCCTGTGCTCCAGCGAGAAGTGAAGCTCTGGCACGGCATTCAGCTTTGCTGCCTCTCTGCACGGAAAGCACTAGACAGAACTAGTGTGCTTCGTGCATGCTCTCTCCTCGCTTTTATGCTCACTGCTCTGCTTTTTGCTTGGCAGCGTTCAAAGGGTCCACGGCATACCTCTTGCACAGCGAGAGGTGGCCGGCGAGGAATACTTGCTGGCTTAAGTCGTTCCATGCTCAAGGCATTCATCAGAGCAACACCATGCGGGAAAAGAGGGGGGAACATTGCAGGACAAATTTCTATGCTGGAACATGATTGTCTGCGAGACAGCTCTCCGCAGCGCTAGTATTTGGCCAGGCTGAAATCAGCGCCACGGGAAGCCAATCTGACAAGCGGAGTGCAACGAGCGCGGCGATATGGGGCCACTTGGCAGGTGGCCGAAGAAAGACGGCTGCCCCGCGAATGTGGTGCCAGAAGGCAAGTTTCAGCAGGGCGTTCCGGGCGAGCTTAATGTGTAGCCGCAGTTGTTCTAGGCGAGATTGTAGCCGAGAAGCTTTCCGTCTCCATTCACGAGACAAGAAAAGCAGAACGCAATGGTTGCGGCAGAAGCGAAAGCCAGGAGCAGCGTGCTCGCTGCCAGAAGTAGACGGCGCTTCGCCTCCTTGGGAAGGAAATGGCGTCTGGGAACGAACGGCAGCCAGCGAAGCTTCAGAACAGCAGGCTGTTCTGCTCAGCGTACGAGCCTGAAGTGAGTGGCAAGGGCTAAGGGGACAGTTCCAAGGCATCTAGCTTTCCTGCTAGCAATGCCATTTCTACCCTGCTGTGGATAACATTGTCCTATGCCCTTATGCTCCGAGAGACAGAGAGCACCTCGGCAGACGCAGTGCAGAGGGAAAGGACACAGTATCCGAGGGAGCGTGGCGCCGCTTAGGCGGGCAAAGCAGAAAGGTGCCGCCCGGCACTGGCTTTGACTCCCTGAGCTTCCTTGCTAGGACAGCAGCTGCCGAAAGCTGGCAACTAGGCTGCCAGAGTGCAGAATGTCGGCGGTCTGGCACGCCTGCTTGCCGAAAGCCAGGATCAGCGAGACAGCGTGCTAGGCTCTGTTTCACAGCACCTTGGAGAACACGCCCTTGAAGAATGCCGTCTCTGCTCCGCAAAAGCTCTGCCACAGTGAAGGTGGAAGAAGCAGCCTGTGGCCACGGGCAGAGCTGGTCAACAGCTGCGCCTAACTTTCCCAAGCTGCGAGAGCATTCTCAGCCGAGTTCTGCTTTGACAGAGCTATTGCTGAACTTTTGCAGTCCCGGAGGCTGCTGAAACCAAGGCTGTGTTCTGCCTCTTCATTCTTGCCTTCCTGTGCTCCAGCGAGAAGTGAAGCTCTGGCACGGCATTCAGCTTTGCCGCCTCTCTGCACGGAAAGCACTAGACAGAACTAGTGTGCTTCGTGCATGCTCTCTCCTCGCTTTTATGGTCACTGCTCTGCTTTTTGCTTGGCAGCGTTCAAAGGGTCCACGGCATACCTCTTGCACAGCGAGAGGTGGCCGGCGAGGAATACTTGCTGGCTTAAGTCGTTCCATGCTCAAGGCATTCATCAGAGCAACACAATGCGGGAAAAGAGGGGGGAACATTGCAGGACAAATTTCTATGCTGGAACATGATTGTCTGCGAGACAGCTCTCCGCAGCGCTAGTATTTGGCCAGGCTGAAATCAGCGCAACGGGAAGCCAATCTGACAAGCGGAGTGCAACGAGCGCGGCGATATGGGGCCACATGGCAGGTGGCCGAAAAAAGACGGCTGCCCCGCGAATGTGGTGCCAGAAGGCAAGTTTCAGCAGGGCGTTGCGGGCGAGCTTAATGTGTAGCCGCAGTTGTTCTAGGCGAGATTGTAGCCGAGAAGCTTTCCGTCTCCATTCACGAGACAAGAAAAGCAGAACGCAATGGTCTAGAGGGTTGAGAAGAAAAGTGCTCGTAGCGAGCTCGTTGCGGCAGAAGCGAAAGCCAGGAGCAGCGTGCTCGCTGCGAGAAGTAGAGGGCGCTTCGCCTCCTTGGGAAGGAAATGGCGTCTGGGCACGAACGGCAGCCAGCGAAGCTTCAGAACAGCAGGCTGTTCTGCTCAGCGTACGAGCCTGAAGTGAGTGGCAAGGGCTAAGGGGACAGTTCCAAGGCATCTAGCTTTCCTGCTAGCAATGCCATTTCTACCCTGCTGTGGATAACATTGTCCTATGCCCTTATGCTCCGAGAGACAGAGAGCACCTCGGCAGACGCAGTGCAGAGGGAAAGGACACAGTATCCGAGGGAGCGTGACGCCGCTTAGGCGGGCAAAGCAGAAAGGTGCCGCCCGGCACTGGCTTTGACTCCCTGAGCTTCCTTGCTAGGACAGCAGCTGCCGAAAGCTGGCAACTAGGCTGCCAGAGTGCAGAATGTCGGCGGTCTGGCACGCCTGCTTGCCGAAAGCCAGGATCAGCGAGACAGCGTGCTAGGCTCTGTTTCACAGCACCTTGGAGAACACGCCCTTGAAGAATGCCGTCTCTGTTCCGCAAAAGCTCTGCCACAGTGAAGGTGGAAGAAGCAGCCTGTGGCCACGGGCAGAGCTGGTCAACAGCTGCGCCTAACTTTCCCAAGCTGCGAGAGCATTCTCAGCCGAGTTCTGCTTTGACAGAGTTAGTGCTGATCTTTTGCAGTCCCGGAGGCTGCTGAAACCAAGGCTGTGTTCTGCCTCTTCATTCTTGCCTTCCTGTGCTCCAGCGAGAAGTGAAGCTCTGGCACGGCATTCAGCTTTGCCGCCTCTCTGCACGGAAAGCACTAGACAGAACTAGTGTGCTTCGTGCATGCTCTCTCCTCGCTTTTATGGTCACTGCTCTGCTTTTTGCTTGGCAGCGTTCAAAGGGTCCACGGCATACCTCTTGCACAGCGAGAGGTGGCCGGCGAGGAATACTTGCTGGCTTAAGTCGTTCCATGCTCAAGGCATTCATCAGAGCAACACCATGCGGGAAAAGAGGGGGGAACATTGCAGGACAAATTTCTATGCTGGAACAGGATTGTCTGCGAGACAGCTCTCCGCAGCGCTAGTATTTGGCCAGGCTGAAATCAGCGCCACGGGAAGCCAATCTGACAAGCGGAGTGCAACGAGCGCGGCGATATGGGGCCACTTGGCAGGTGGCCGAAGAAAGACGGCTGCCCCGCGAATGTGGTGCCAGAAGGCAAGTTTCAGCAGGGCGTTCCGGGCGAGCTTAATGTGTAGCCGCACTTGTTCTAGGCGAGATTGTAGCCGAGAAGCTTTCCGTCTCCATTCACGAGACAAGAAAAGCAGAACGCAATGGTTGCGGCAGAAGCGAAAGCCAGGAGCAGCGTGCTCGCTGCCAGAAGTAGACGGCGCTTCGCCTCCTTGGGAAGGAAATGGCGTCTGGGAACGAACGGCAGCCAGCGAAGCTTCAGAACAGCAGGCTGTTCTGCTCAGCGTACGAGCCTGAAGTGAGTGGCAAGGGCTAAGGGGACAGTTCCAAGGCATCTAGCTTTCCTGCTAGCAATGCCATTTCTACCCTGCTGTGGATAACATTGTCCTATGCCCTTATGCTCCGAGAGACAGAGAGCACCTCGGCAGACGCAGTGCAGAGGGAAAGGACACAGTATCCGAGGGAGCGTGGCGCCGCTTAGGCGGGCAAAGCAGAAAGGTGCCGCCCGGCACTGGCTTTGACTCCCTGAGCTTCCTTGCTAGGACAGCAGCTGCCGAAAGCTGGCAACTAGGCTGCCAGAGTGCAGAATGTCGGCGGTCTGGCACGCCTGCTTGCCGAAAGCCAGGATCAGCGAGACAGCGTGCTAGGCTCTGTTTCACAGCACCTTGGAGAACACGCCCTTGAAGAATGCCGTCTCTGCTCCGCAAAAGCTCTGCCACAGTGAAGGTGGAAGAAGCAGCCTGTGGCCACGGGCAGAGCTGGTCAACAGCTGCGCCTAACTTGCCCAAGCTGCGAGAGCATTCTCAGCCGAGTTCTGCTTTGACAGAGCTATTGCTGAACTTTTGCAGTCCCGGAGGCTGCTGAAACCAAGGCTGTGTTCTGCCTCTTCATTCTTGCCTTCCTGTGCTCCAGCGAGAAGTGAAGCTCTGGCACGGCATTCAGCTTTGCCGCCTCTCTGCACGGAAAGCACTAGACAGAACTAGTGTGCTTCGTGCATGCTCTCTCCTCGCTTTTATGCTCACTGCTCTGCTTTTTGCTTGGCAGCGTTCAAAGGGTCCACGGCATACCTCTTGCACAGCGAGAGGTGGCCGGCGAGGAATACTTGCTGGCTTAAGTCGTTCCATGCTCAAGGCATTCATCAGAGCAACACCATGGGGGAAAAGAGGGGGGAACATTGCAGGACAAATTTCTATGCTGGAACATGATTGTCTGCGAGACAGCTCTCCGCAGCGCTAGTATTTGGCCAGGCTGAAATCAGCGCAACGGGAAGCCAATCTGACAAGCGGAGTGCAACGAGCGCGGCGATATGGGGCCACATGGCAGGTGGCCGAAAAAAGACGGCTGCCCCGCGAATGTGGTGCCAGAAGGCAAGTTTCAGCAGGGCGTTCCGGGCGAGCTTAATGTGTAGCCGCAGTTGTTCTAGGCGAGATTGTAGCCGAGAAGCTTTCCGTCTCCATTCACGAGACAAGAAAAGCAGAACGCAATGGTCTAGAGGGTTGAGAAGAAAAGTGCTCGTAGCGAGCTCGTTGCGGCAGAAGCGAAAGCCAGGAGCAGCGTGCTCGCTGCGAGAAGTAGACGGCGCTTCGCCTCCTTGGGAAGGAAATGGCGTCTGGGCACGAACGGCAGCCAGCGAAGCTTCAGAACAGCAGGCTGTTCTGCTCAGCGTACGAGCCTGAAGTGAGTGGCAAGGGCTAAGGGGACAGTTCCAAGGCATCTAGCTTTCCTGCTAGCAATGCCATTTCTACCCTGCTGTGGATAACATTGTCCTATGCCCTTATGCTCCGAGAGACAGAGAGCACCTCGGCAGACGCAGTGCAGAGGGAAAGGACACAGTATCCGAGGGAGCGTGGCGCCGCTTAGGCGGGCAAAGCAGAAAGGTGCCGCCCGGCACTGGCTTTGACTCCCTGAGCTTCCTTGCTAGGACAGCAGCTGCCGAAAGCTGGCAACTAGGCTGCCAGAGTGCAGAATGTCGGCGGTCTGGCACGCCTGCTTGCCGAAAGCCAGGATCAGCGAGACAGCGTGCTAGGCTCTGTTTCACAGCACCTTGGAGAACACGCCCTTGAAGAATGCCGTCTCTGCTCCGCAAAAGCTCTGCCACAGTGAAGGTGGAAGAAGCAGCCTGTGGCCACGGGCAGAGCTGGTCAACAGCTGCGCCTAACTTGCCCAAGCTGCGAGAGCATTCTCAGCCGAGTTCTGCTTTGACAGAGCTATTGCTGAACTTTTGCAGTCCCGGAGGCTGCTGAAACCAAGGCTGTGTTCTGCCTCTTCATTCTTGCCTTCCTGTGCTCCAGCGAGAAGTGAAGCTCTGGCACGGCATTCAGCTTTGCCGCCTCTCTGCACGGAAAGCACTAGACAGAACTAGTGTGCTTCGTGCATGCTCTCTCCTCGCTTTTATGGTCACTGCTCTGCTTTTTGCTTGGCAGCGTTCAAAGGGTCCACGGCATACCTCTTGCACAGCGAGAGGTGGCCGGCGAGGAATACTTGCTGGCTTAAGTCGTTCCATGCTCAAGGCATTCATCAGAGCAACACCATGGGGGAAAAGAGGGGGGAACATTGCAGGACAAATTTCTATGCTGGAACATGATTGTCTGCGAGACAGCTCTCCGCAGCGCTAGTATTTGGCCAGGCTGAAATCAGCGCAACGGGAAGCCAATCTGACAAGCGGAGTGCAACGAGCGCGGCGATATGGGGCCACATGGCAGGTGGCCGAAAAAAGACGGCTGCCCCGCGAATGTGGTGCCAGAAGGCAAGTTTCAGCAGGGCGTTCCGGGCGAGCTTAATGTGTAGCCGCAGTTGTTCTAGGCGAGATTGTAGCCGAGAAGCTTTCCGTCTCCATTCACGAGACAAGAAAAGCAGAACGCAATGGTCTAGAGGGTTGAGAAGAAAAGTGCTCGTAGCGAGCTCGTTGCGGCAGAAGCGAAAGCCAGGAGCAGCGTGCTCGCTGCGAGAAGTAGACGGCGCTTCGCCTCCTTGGGAAGGAAATGGCGTCTGGGCACGAACGGCAGCCAGCGAAGCTTCAGAACAGCAGGCTGTTCTGCTCAGCGTACGAGCCTGAAGTGAGTGGCAAGGGCTAAGGGGACAGTTCCAAGGCATCTAGCTTTCCTGCTAGCAATGCCATTTCTACCCTGCTGTGGATAACATTGTCCTATGCCCTTATGCTCCGAGAGACAGAGAGCACCTCGGCAGACGCAGTGCAGAGGGAAAGGACACAGTATCCGAGGGAGCGTGGCGCCGCTTAGGCGGGCAAAGCAGAAAGGTGCCACCCGGCACTGGCTTTGACTCCCTGAGCTTCCTTGCTAGGACAGCAGCTGCCGAAAGCTGGCAACTAGGCTGCCAGAGTGCAGAATGTCGGCGGTCTGGCACGCCTGCTTGCCGAAAGCCAGGATCAGCGAGACAGCGTGCTAGGCTCTGTTTCACAGCACCTTGGAGAACACGCCCTTGAAGAATGCCGTCTCTGTTCCGCAAAAGCTCTGCCACAGTGAAGGTGGAAGAAGCAGCCTGTGGCCACGGGCAGAGCTGGTCAACAGCTGCGCCTAACTTTCCCAAGCTGCGAGAGCATTCTCAGCCGAGTTCTGCTTTGACAGAGTTAGTGCTGATCTTTTGCAGTCCCGGAGGCTGCTGAAACCAAGGCTGTGTTCTGCCTCTTCATTCTTGCCTTCCTGTGCTCCAGCGAGAAGTGAAGCTCTGGCACGGCATTCAGCTTTGCCGCCTCTCTGCACGGAAAGCACTAGACAGAACTAGTGTGCTTCGTGCATGCTCTCTCCTCGCTTTTATGGTCACTGCTCTGCTTTTTGCTTGGCAGCGTTCAAAGGGTCCACGGCATACCTCTTGCACAGCGAGAGGTGGCCGGCGAGGAATACTTGCTGGCTTAAGTCGTTCCATGCTCAAGGCATTCATCAGAGCAACACCATGGGGGAAAAGAGGGGGGAACATTGCAGGACAAATTTCTATGCTGGAACAGGATTGTCTGCGAGACAGCTCTCCGCAGCGCTAGTATTTGGCCAGGCTGAAATCAGCGCCACGGGAAGCCAATCTGACAAGCGGAGTGCAACGAGCGCGGCGATATGGGGCCACTTGGCAGGTGGCCGAAGAAAGACGGCTGCCCCGCGAATGTGGTGCCAGAAGGCAAGTTTCAGCAGGGCGTTCCGGGCGAGCTTAATGTGTAGCCGCACTTGTTCTAGGCGAGATTGTAGCCGAGAAGCTTTCCGTCTCCATTCACGAGACAAGAAAAGCAGAACGCAATGGTTGCGGCAGAAGCGAAAGCCAGGAGCAGCGTGCTCGCTGCCAGAAGTAGACGGCGCTTCGCCTCCTTGGGAAGGAAATGGCGTCTGGGAACGAACGGCAGCCAGCGAAGCTTCAGAACAGCAGGCTGTTCTGCTCAGCGTACGAGCCTGAAGTGAGTGGCAAGGGCTAAGGGGACAGTTCCAAGGCATCTAGCTTTCCTGCTAGCAATGCCATTTCTACCCTGCTGTGGATAACATTGTCCTATGCCCTTATGCTCCGAGAGACAGAGAGCACCTCGGCAGACGCAGTGCAGAGGGAAAGGACACAGTATCCGAGGGAGCGTGGCGCCGCTTAGGCGGGCAAAGCAGAAAGGTGCCGCCCGGCACTGGCTTTGACTCCCTGAGCTTCCTTGCTAGGACAGCAGCTGCCGAAAGCTGGCAACTAGGCTGCCAGAGTGCAGAATGTCGGCGGTCTGGCACGCCTGCTTGCCGAAAGCCAGGATCAGCGAGACAGCGTGCTAGGCTCTGTTTCACAGCACCTTGGAGAACACGCCCTTGAAGAATGCCGTCTCTGCTCCGCAAAAGCTCTGCCACAGTGAAGGTGGAAGAAGCAGCCTGTGGCCACGGGCAGAGCTGGTCAACAGCTGCGCCTAACTTGCCCAAGCTGCGAGAGCATTCTCAGCCGAGTTCTGCTTTGACAGAGCTATTGCTGAACTTTTGCAGTCCCGGAGGCTGCTGAAACCAAGGCTGTGTTCTGCCTCTTCATTCTTGCCTTCCTGTGCTCCAGCGAGAAGTGAAGCTCTGGCACGGCATTCAGCTTTGCCGCCTCTCTGCACGGAAAGCACTAGACAGAACTAGTGTGCTTCGTGCATGCTCTCTCCTCGCTTTTATGGTCACTGCTCTGCTTTTTGCTTGGCAGCGTTCAAAGGGTCCACGGCATACCTCTTGCACAGCGAGAGGTGGCCGGCGAGGAATACTTGCTGGCTTAAGTCGTTCCATGCTCAAGGCATTCATCAGAGCAACACCATGGGGGAAAAGAGGGGGGAACATTGCAGGACAAATTTCTATGCTGGAACATGATTGTCTGCGAGACAGCTCTCCGCAGCGCTAGTATTTGGCCAGGCTGAAATCAGCGCAACGGGAAGCCAATCTGACAAGCGGAGTGCAACGAGCGCGGCGATATGGGGCCACATGGCAGGTGGCCGAAAAAAGACGGCTGCCCCGCGAATGTGGTGCCAGAAGGCAAGTTTCAGCAGGGCGTTCCGGGCGAGCTTAATGTGTAGCCGCAGTTGTTCTAGGCGAGATTGTAGCCGAGAAGCTTTCCGTCTCCATTCACGAGACAAGAAAAGCAGAACGCAATGGTCTAGAGGGTTGAGAAGAAAAGTGCTCGTAGCGAGCTCGTTGCGGCAGAAGCGAAAGCCAGGAGCAGCGTGCTCGGTGCGAGAAGTAGACGGCGCTTCGCCTCCTTGGGAAGGAAATGGCGTCTGGGCACGAACGGCAGCCAGCGAAGCTTCAGAACAGCAGGCTGTTCTGCTCAGCGTACGAGCCTGAAGTGAGTGGCAAGGGCTAAGGGGACAGTTCCAAGGCATCTAGCTTTCCTGCTAGCAATGCCATTTCTACCCTGCTGTGGATAACATTGTCCTATGCCCTTATGCTCCGAGAGACAGAGAGCACCTCGGCAGACGCAGTGCAGAGGGAAAGGACACAGTATCCGAGGGAGCGTGGCGCCGCTTAGGCGGGCAAAGCAGAAAGGTGCCGCCCGGCACTGGCTTTGACTCCCTGAGCTTCCTTGCTAGGACAGCAGCTGCCGAAAGCTGGCAACTAGGCTGCCAGAGTGCAGAATGTCGGCGGTCTGGCACGCCTGCTTGCCGAAAGCCAGGATCAGCGAGACAGCGTGCTAGGCTCTGTTTCACAGCACCTTGGAGAACACGCCCTTGAAGAATGCCGTCTCTGCTCCGCAAAAGCTCTGCCACAGTGAAGGTGGAAGAAGCAGCCTGTGGCCACGGGCAGAGCTGGTCAACAGCTGCGCCTAACTTTCCCAAGCTGCGAGAGCATTCTCAGCCGAGTTCTGCTTTGACAGAGCTATTGCTGAACTTTTGCAGTCCCGGAGGCTGCTGAAACCAAGGCTGTGTTCTGCCTCTTCATTCTTGCCTTCCTGTGCTCCAGCGAGAAGTGAAGCTCTGGCACGGCATTCAGCTTTGCCGCCTCTCTGCACGGAAAGCACTAGACAGAACTAGTGTGCTTCGTGCATGCTCTCTCCTCGCTTTTATGGTCACTGCTCTGCTTTTTGCTTGGCAGCGTTCAAAGGGTCCACGGCATACCTCTTGCACAGCGAGAGGTGGCCGGCGAGGAATACTTGCTGGCTTAAGTCGTTCCATGCTCAAGGCATTCATCAGAGCAACACCATGGGGGAAAAGAGGGGGGAACATTGCAGGACAAATTTCTATGCTGGAACATGATTGTCTGCGAGACAGCTCTCCGCAGCGCTAGTATTTGGCCAGGCTGAAATCAGCGCAACGGGAAGCCAATCTGACAAGCGGAGTGCAACGAGCGCGGCGATATGGGGCCACATGGCAGGTGGCCGAAAAAAGACGGCTGCCCCGCGAATGTGGTGCCAGAAGGCAAGTTTCAGCAGGGCGTTCCGGGCGAGCTTAATGTGTAGCCGCAGTTGTTCTAGGCGAGATTGTAGCCGAGAAGCTTTCCGTCTCCATTCACGAGACAAGAAAAGCAGAACGCAATGGTCTAGAGGGTTGAGAAGAAAAGTGCTCGTAGCGAGCTCGTTGCGGCAGAAGCGAAAGCCAGGAGCAGCGTGCTCGCTGCGAGAAGTAGACGGCGCTTCGCCTCCTTGGGAAGGAAATGGCGTCTGGGCACGAACGGCAGCCAGCGAAGCTTCAGAACAGCAGGCTGTTCTGCTCAGCGTACGAGCCTGAAGTGAGTGGCAAGGGCTAAGGGGACAGTTCCAAGGCATCTAGCTTTCCTGCTAGCAATGCCATTTCTACCCTGCTGTGGATAACATTGTCCTATGCCCTTATGCTCCGAGAGACAGAGAGCACCTCGGCAGACGCAGTGCAGAGGGAAAGGACACAGTATCCGAGGGAGCGTGACGCCGCTTAGGCGGGCAAAGCAGAAAGGTGCCGCCCGGCACTGGCTTTGACTCCCTGAGCTTCCTTGCTAGGACAGCAGCTGCCGAAAGCTGGCAACTAGGCTGCCAGAGTGCAGAATGTCGGCGGTCTGGCACGCCTGCTTGCCGAAAGCCAGGATCAGCGAGACAGCGTGCTAGGCTCTGTTTCACAGCACCTTGGAGAACACGCCCTTGAAGAATGCCGTCTCTGCTCCGCAAAAGCTCTGCCACAGTGAAGGTGGAAGAAGCAGCCTGTGGCCACGGGCAGAGCTGGTCAACAGCTGCGCCTAACTTGCCCAAGCTGCGAGAGCATTCTCAGCCGAGTTCTGCTTTGACAGAGCTATTGCTGAACTTTTGCAGTCCCGGAGGCTGCTGAAACCAAGGCTGTGTTCTGCCTCTTCATTCTTGCCTTCCTGTGCTCCAGCGAGAAGTGAAGCTCTGGCACGGCATTCAGCTTTGCCGCCTCTCTGCACGGAAAGCACTAGACAGAACTAGTGTGCTTCGTGCATGCTCTCTCCTCGCTTTTATGGTCACTGCTCTGCTTTTTGCTTGGCAGCGTTCAAAGGGTCCACGGCATACCTCTTGCACAGCGAGAGGTGGCCGGCGAGGAATACTTGCTGGCTTAAGTCGTTCCATGCTCAAGGCATTCATCAGAGCAACACCATGGGGGAAAAGAGGGGGGAACATTGCAGGACAAATTTCTATGCTGGAACATGATTGTCTGCGGGACAGCTCTCCGCAGCGCTAGTATTTGGCCAGGCTGAAATCAGCGCAACGGGAAGCCAATCTGACAAGCGGAGTGCAACGAGCGCGGCGATATGGGGCCACATGGCAGGTGGCCGAAAAAAGACGGCTGCCCCGCGAATGTGGTGCCAGAAGGCAAGTTTCAGCAGGGCGTTCCGGGCGAGCTTAATGTGTAGCCGCAGTTGTTCTAGGCGAGATTGTAGCCGAGAAGCTTTCCGTCTCCATTCACGAGACAAGAAAAGCAGAACGCAATGGTCTAGAGGGTTGAGAAGAAAAGTGCTCGTAGCGAGCTCGTTGCGGCAGAAGCGAAAGCCAGGAGCAGCGTGCTCGCTGCGAGAAGTAGACGGCGCTTCGCCTCCTTGGGAAGGAAATGGCGTCTGGGCACGAACGGCAGCCAGCGAAGCTTCAGAACAGCAGGCTGTTCTGCTCAGCGTACGAGCCTGAAGTGAGTGGCAAGGGCTAAGGGGACAGTTCCAAGGCATCTAGCTTTCCTGCTAGCAATGCCATTTCTACCCTGCTGTGGATAACATTGTCCTATGCCCTTATGCTCCGAGAGACAGAGAGCACCTCGGCAGACGCAGTGCAGAGGGAAAGGACACAGTATCCGAGGGAGCGTGACGCCGCTTAGGCGGGCAAAGCAGAAAGGTGCCGCCCGGCACTGGCTTTGACTCCCTGAGCTTCCTTGCTAGGACAGCAGCTGCCGAAAGCTGGCAACTAGGCTGCCAGAGTGCAGAATGTCGGCGGTCTGGCACGCCTGCTTGCCGAAAGCCAGGATCAGCGAGACAGCGTGCTAGGCTCTGTTTCACAGCACCTTGGAGAACACGCCCTTGAAGAATGCCGTCTCTGCTCCGCAAAAGCTCTGCCACAGTGAAGGTGGAAGAAGCAGCCTGTGGCCACGGGCAGAGCTGGTCAACAGCTGCGCCTAACTTGCCCAAGCTGCGAGAGCATTCTCAGCCGAGTTCTGCTTTGACAGAGCTATTGCTGAACTTTTGCAGTCCCGGAGGCTGCTGAAACCAAGGCTGTGTTCTGCCTCTTCATTCTTGCCTTCCTGTGCTCCAGCGAGAAGTGAAGCTCTGGCACGGCATTCAGCTTTGCCGCCTCTCTGCACGGAAAGCACTAGACAGAACTAGTGTGCTTCGTGCATGCTCTCTCCTCGCTTTTATGGTCACTGCTCTGCTTTTTGCTTGGCAGCGTTCAAAGGGTCCACGGCATACCTCTTGCACAGCGAGAGGTGGCCGGCGAGGAATACTTGCTGGCTTAAGTCGTTCCATGCTCAAGGCATTCATCAGAGCAACACCATGGGGGAAAAGAGGGGGGAACATTGCAGGACAAATTTCTATGCTGGAACATGATTGTCTGCGAGACAGCTCTCCGCAGCGCTAGTATTTGGCCAGGCTGAAATCAGCGCAACGGGAAGCCAATCTGACAAGCGGAGTGCAACGAGCGCGGCGATATGGGGCCACATGGCAGGTGGCCGAAAAAAGACGGCTGCCCCGCGAATGTGGTGCCAGAAGGCAAATTTCAGCAGGGCGTTCCGGGCGAGCTTAATGTGTAGCCGCAGTTGTTCTAGGCGAGATTGTAGCCGAGAAGCTTTCCGTCTCCATTCACGAGACAAGAAAAGCAGAACGCAATGGTCTAGAGGGTTGAGAAGAAAAGTGCTCGTAGCGAGCTCGTTGCGGCAGAAGCGAAAGCCAGGAGCAGCGTGCTCGCTGCGAGCAGTAGACGGCGCTTCGCCTCCTTGGGAAGGAAATGGCGTCTGGGCACGAACGGCAGCCAGCGAAGCTTCAGAACAGCAGGCTGTTCTGCTCAGCGTACGAGCCTGAAGTGAGTGGCAAGGGCTAAGGGGACAGTTCCAAGGCATCTAGCTTTCCTGCTAGCAATGCCATTTCTACCCTGCTGTGGATAACATTGTCCTATGCCCTTATGCTCCGAGAGACAGAGAGCACCTCGGCAGACGCAGTGCAGAGGGAAAGGACACAGTATCCGAGGGAGCGTGGCGCCGCTTAGGCGGGCAAAGCAGAAAGGTGCCGCCCGGCACTGGCTTTGACTCCCTGAGCTTCCTTGCTAGGACAGCAGCTGCCGAAAGCTGGCAACTAGGCTGCCAGAGTGCAGAATGTCGGCGGTCTGGCACGCCTGCTTGCCGAAAGCCAGGATCAGCGAGACAGCGTGCTAGGCTCTGTTTCACAGCACCTTGGAGAACACGCCCTTGAAGAATGCCGTCTCTGCTCCGCAAAAGCTCTGCCACAGTGAAGGTGGAAGAAGCAGCCTGTGGCCACGGGCAGAGCTGGTCAACAGCTGCGCCTAACTTTCCCAAGCTGCGAGAGCATTCTCAGCCGAGTTCTGCTTTGACAGAGCTATTGCTGAACTTTTGCAGTCCCGGAGGCTGCTGAAACCAAGGCTGTGTTCTGCCTCTTCATTCTTGCCTTCCTGTGCTCCAGCGAGAAGTGAAGCTCTGGCACGGCATTCAGCTTTGCCGCCTCTCTGCACGGAAAGCACTAGACAGAACTAGTGTGCTTCGTGCATGCTCTCTCCTCGCTTTTATGGTCACTGCTCTGCTTTTTGCTTGGCAGCGTTCAAAGGGTCCACGGCATACCTCTTGCACAGCGAGAGGTGGCCGGCGAGGAATACTTGCTGGCTTAAGTCGTTCCATGCTCAAGGCATTCATCAGAGCAACACCATGGGGGAAAAGAGGGGGGAACATTGCAGGACAAATTTCTATGCTGGAACATGATTGTCTGCGAGACAGCTCTCCGCAGCGCTAGTATTTGGCCAGGCTGAAATCAGCGCAACGGGAAGCCAATCTGACAAGCGGAGTGCAACGAGCGCGGCGATATGGGGCCACATGGCAGGTGGCCGAAAAAAGACGGCTGCCCCGCGAATGTGGTGCCAGAAGGCAAGTTTCAGCAGGGCGTTCCGGGCGAGCTTAATGTGTAGCCGCAGTTGTTCTAGGCGAGATTGTAGCCGAGAAGCTTTCCGTCTCCATTCACGAGACAAGAAAAGCAGAACGCAATGGTCTAGAGGGTTGAGAAGAAAAGTGCTCGTAGCGAGCTCGTTGCGGCAGAAGCGAAAGCCAGGAGCAGCGTGCTCGCTGCGAGAAGTAGACGGCGCTTCGCCTCCTTGGGAAGGAAATGGCGTCTGGGCACGAACGGCAGCCAGCGAAGCTTCAGAACAGCAGGCTGTTCTGCTCAGCGTACGAGCCTGAAGTGAGTGGCAAGGGCTAAGGGGACAGTTCCAAGGCATCTAGCTTTCCTGCTAGCAATGCCATTTCTACCCTGCTGTGGATAACATTGTCCTATGCCCTTATGCTCCGAGAGACAGAGAGCACCTCGGCAGACGCAGTGCAGAGGGAAAGGACACAGTATCCGAGGGAGCGTGGCGCCGCTTAGGCGGGCAAAGCAGAAAGGTGCCGCCCGGCACTGGCTTTGACTCCCTGAGCTTCCTTGCTAGGACAGCAGCTGCCGAAAGCTGGCAACTAGGCTGCCAGAGTGCAGAATGTCGGCGGTCTGGCACGCCTGCTTGCCGAAAGCCAGGATCAGCGAGACAGCGTGCTAGGCTCTGTTTCACAGCACCTTGGAGAACACGCCCTTGAAGAATGCCGTCTCTGCTCCGCAAAAGCTCTGCCACAGTGAAGGTGGAAGAAGCAGCCTGTGGCCACGGGCAGAGCTGGTCAACAGCTGCGCCTAACTTTCCCAAGCTGCGAGAGCATTCTCAGCCGAGTTCTGCTTTGACAGAGCTATTGCTGAACTTTTGCAGTCCCGGAGGCTGCTGAAACCAAGGCTGTGTTCTGCCTCTTCATTCTTGCCTTCCTGTGCTCCAGCGAGAAGTGAAGCTCTGGCACGGCATTCAGCTTTGCCGCCTCTCTGCACGGAAAGCACTAGACAGAACTAGTGTGCTTCGTGCATGCTCTCTCCTCGCTTTTATGGTCACTGCTCTGCTTTTTGCTTGGCAGCGTTCAAAGGGTCCACGGCATACCTCTTGCACAGCGAGAGGTGGCCGGCGAGGAATACTTGCTGGCTTAAGTCGTTCCATGCTCAAGGCATTCATCAGAGCAACACCATGGGGGAAAAGAGGGGGGAACATTGCAGGACAAATTTCTATGCTGGAACATGATTGTCTGCGAGACAGCTCTCCGCAGCGCTAGTATTTGGCCAGGCTGAAATCAGCGCAACGGGAAGCCAATCTGACAAGCGGAGTGCAACGAGCGCGGCGATATGGGGCCACATGGCAGGTGGCCGAAAAAAGACGGCTGCCCCGCGAATGTGGTGCCAGAAGGCAAGTTTCAGCAGGGCGTTCCGGGCGAGCTTAATGTGTAGCCGCAGTTGTTCTAGGCGAGATTGTAGCCGAGAAGCTTTCCGTCTCCATTCACGAGACAAGAAAAGCAGAACGCAATGGTCTAGAGGGTTGAGAAGAAAAGTGCTCGTAGCGAGCTCGTTGCGGCAGAAGCGAAAGCCAGGAGCAGCGTGCTCGCTGCGAGAAGTAGACGGCGCTTCGCCTCCTTGGGAAGGAAATGGCGTCTGGGCACGAACGGCAGCCAGCGAAGCTTCAGAACAGCAGGCTGTTCTGCTCAGCGTACGAGCCTGAAGTGAGTGGCAAGGGCTAAGGGGACAGTTCCAAGGCATCTAGCTTTCCTGCTAGCAATGCCATTTCTACCCTGCTGTGGATAACATTGTCCTATGCCCTTATGCTCCGAGAGACAGAGAGCACCTCGGCAGACGCAGTGCAGAGGGAAAGGACACAGTATCCGAGGGAGCGTGGCGCCGCTTAGGCGGGCAAAGCAGAAAGGTGCCGCCCGGCACTGGCTTTGACTCCCTGAGCTTCCTTGCTAGGACAGCAGCTGCCGAAAGCTGGCAACTAGGCTGCCAGAGTGCAGAATGTCGGCGGTCTGGCACGCCTGCTTGCCGAAAGCCAGGATCAGCGAGACAGCGTGCTAGGCTCTGTTTCACAGCACCTTGGAGAACACGCCCTTGAAGAATGCCGTCTCTGCTCCGCAAAAGCTCTGCCACAGTGAAGGTGGAAGAAGCAGCCTGTGGCCACGGGCAGAGCTGGTCAACAGCTGCGCCTAACTTGCCCAAGCTGCGAGAGCATTCTCAGCCGAGTTCTGCTTTGACAGAGCTATTGCTGAACTTTTGCAGTCCCGGAGGCTGCTGAAACCAAGGCTGTGTTCTGCCTCTTCATTCTTGCCTTCCTGTGCTCCAGCGAGAAGTGAAGCTCTGGCACGGCATTCAGCTTTGCCGCCTCTCTGCACGGAAAGCACTAGACAGAACTAGTGTGCTTCGTGCATGCTCTCTCCTCGCTTTTATGCTCACTGCTCTGCTTTTTGCTTGGCAGCGTTCAAAGGGTCCACGGCATACCTCTTGCACAGCGAGAGGTGGCCGGCGAGGAATACTTGCTGGCTTAAGTCGTTCCATGCTCAAGGCATTCATCAGAGCAACACCATGGGGGAAAAGAGGGGGGAACATTGCAGGACAAATTTCTATGCTGGAACAGGATTGTCTGCGAGACAGCTCTCCGCAGCGCTAGTATTTGGCCAGGCTGAAATCAGCGCCACGGGAAGCCAATCTGACAAGCGGAGTGCAACGAGCGCGGCGATATGGGGCCACTTGGCAGGTGGCCGAAGAAAGACGGCTGCCCCGCGAATGTGGTGCCAGAAGGCAAGTTTCAGCAGGGCGTTGCGGGCGAGCTTAATGTGTAGCCGCAGTTGTTCTAGGCGAGATTGTAGCCGAGAAGCTTTCCGTCTCCATTCACGAGACAAGAAAAGCAGAACGCAAGGGTTGCGGCAGAAGCGAAAGCCAGGAGCAGCGTGCTCGCTGCCAGAAGTAGACGGCGCTTCGCCTCCTTGGGAAGGAAATGGCGTCTGGGAACGAACGGCAGCCAGCGAAGCTTCAGAACAGCAGGCTGTTCTGCTCAGCGTACGAGCCTGAAGTGAGTGGCAAGGGCTAAGGGGACAGTTCCAAGCCATCTAGCTTTCCTGCTAGCAATGCCATTTCTACCCTGCTGTGGATAACATTGTCCTATGCCCTTATGCTCCGAGAGACAGAGAGCACCTCGGCAGACGCAGTGCAGAGGGAAAGGACACAGTATCCGAGGGAGCGTGGCGCCGCTTAGGCGGGCAAAGCAGAAAGGTGCCGCCCGGCACTGGCTTTGACTCCCTGAGCTTCCTTGCTAGGACAGCAGCTGCCGAAAGCTGGCAACTAGGCTGCCAGAGTGCAGAATGTCGGCGGTCTGGCACGCCTGCTTGCCGAAAGCCAGGATCAGCGAGACAGCGTGCTAGGCTCTGTTTCACAGCACCTTGGAGAACACGCCCTTGAAGAATGCCGTCTCTGCTCCGCAAAAGCTCTGCCACAGTGAAGGTGGAAGAAGCAGCCTGTGGCCACGGGCAGAGCTGGTCAACAGCTGCGCCTAACTTTCCCAAGCTGCGAGAGCATTCTCAGCCGAGTTCTGCTTTGACAGAGCTATTGCTGAACTTTTGCAGTCCCGGAGGCTGCTGAAACCAAGGCTGTGTTCTGCCTCTTCATTCTTGCCTTCCTGTGCTCCAGCGAGAAGTGAAGCTCTGGCACGGCATTCAGCTTTGCCGCCTCTCTGCACGGAAAGCACTAGACAGAACTAGTGTGCTTCGTGCATGCTCTCTCCTCGCTTTTATGGTCACTGCTCTGCTTTTTGCTTGGCAGCGTTCAAAGGCTCCACGGCATACCTCTTGCACAGCGAGAGGTGGCCGGCGAGGAATACTTGCTGGCTTAAGTCGTTCCATGCTCAAGGCATTCATCAGAGCAACACAATGCGGGAAAAGAGGGGGGAACATTGCAGGACAAATTTCTATGCTGGAACATGATTGTCTGAGAGACAGCTCTCCGCAGCGCTAGTATTTGGCCAGGCTGAAATCAGCGCAACGGGAAGCCAATCTGACAAGCGGAGTGCAACGAGCGCGGCGATATGGGGCCACATGGCAGGTGGCCGAAAAAAGACGGCTGCCCCGCGAATGTGGTGCCAGAAGGCAAGTTTCAGCAGGGCGTTCCGGGCGAGCTTAATGTGTAGCCGCAGTTGTTCTAGGCGAGATTGTAGCCGAGAAGCTTTCCGTCTCCATTCACGAGACAAGAAAAGCAGAACGCAATGGTCTAGAGGGTTGAGAAGAAAAGTGCTCGTAGCGAGCTCGTTGCGGCAGAAGCGAAAGCCAGGAGCAGCGTGCTCGCTGCGAGAAGTAGAGGGCGCTTCGCCTCCTTGGGAAGGAAATGGCGTCTGGGCACGAACGGCAGCCAGCGAAGCTTCAGAACAGCAGGCTGTTCTGCTCAGCGTACGAGCCTGAAGTGAGTGGCAAGGGCTAAGGGGACAGTTCCAAGGCATCTAGCTTTCCTGCTAGCAATGCCATTTCTACCCTGCTGTGGATAACATTGTCCTATGCCCTTATGCTCCGAGAGACAGAGAGCACCTCGGCAGACGCAGTGCAGAGGGAAAGGACACAGTATCCGAGGGAGCGTGACGCCGCTTAGGCGGGCAAAGCAGAAAGGTGCCGCCCGGCACTGGCTTTGACTCCCTGAGCTTCCTTGCTAGGACAGCAGCTGCCGAAAGCTGGCAACTAGGCTGCCAGAGTGCAGAATGTCGGCGGTCTGGCACGCCTGCTTGCCGAAAGCCAGGATCAGCGAGACAGCGTGCTAGGCTCTGTTTCACAGCACCTTGGAGAACACGCCCTTGAAGAATGCCGTCTCTGCTCCGCAAAAGCTCTGCCACAGTGAAGGTGGAAGAAGCAGCCTGTGGCCACGGGCAGAGCTGGTCAACAGCTGCGCCTAACTTTCCCAAGCTGCGAGAGCATTCTCAGCCGAGTTCTGCTTTGACAGAGCTATTGCTGAACTTTTGCAGTCCCGGAGGCTGCTGAAACCAAGGCTGTGTTCTGCCTCTTCATTCTTGCCTTCCTGTGCTCCAGCGAGAAGTGAAGCTCTGGCACGGCATTCAGCTTTGCCGCCTCTCTGCACGGAAAGCACTAGACAGAACTAGTGTGCTTCGTGCATGCTCTCTCCTCGCTTTTATGGTCACTGCTCTGCTTTTTGCTTGGCAGCGTTCAAAGGGTCCACGGCATACCTCTTGCACAGCGAGAGGTGGCCGGCGAGGAATACTTGCTGGCTTAAGTCGTTCCATGCTCAAGGCATTCATCGGAGCAACACCATGGGGGAAAAGAGGGGGGAACATTGCAGGACAAATTTCTATGCTGGAACATGATTGTCTGCGAGACAGCTCTCCGCAGCGCTAGTATTTGGCCAGGCTGAAATCAGCGCAACGGGAAGCCAATCTGACAAGCGGAGTGCAACGAGCGCGGCGATATGGGGCCACTTGGCAGGTGGCCGAAGAAAGACGGCTGCCCCGCGAATGTGGTGCCAGAAGGCAAGTTTCAGCAGGGCGTTCCGGGCGAGCTTAATGTGTAGCCGCAGTTGTTCTAGGCGAGATTGTAGCCGAGAAGCTTTCCGTCTCCATTCACGAGACAAGAAAAGCAGAACGCAATGGTCTAGAGGGTTGAGAAGAAAAGTGCTCGTAGCGAGCTCGTTGCGGCAGAAGCGAAAGCCAGGAGCAGCGTGCTCGCTGCGAGAAGTAGACGGCGCTTCGCCTCCTTGGGAAGGAAATGGCGTCTGGGCACGAACGGCAGCCAGCGAAGCTTCAGAACAGCAGGCTGTTCTGCTCAGCGTACGAGCCTGAAGTGAGTGGCAAGGGCTAAGGGGACAGTTCCAAGGCATCTAGCTTTCCTGCTAGCAATGCCATTTCTACCCTGCTGTGGATAACATTGTCCTATGCCCTTATGCTCCGAGAGACAGAGAGCACCTCGGCAGACGCAGTGCAGAGGGAAAGGACACAGTATCCGAGGGAGCGTGACGCCGCTTAGGCGGGCAAAGCAGAAAGGTGCCGCCCGGCACTGGCTTTGACTCCCTGAGCTTCCTTGCTAGGACAGCAGCTGCCGAAAGCTGGCAACTAGGCTGCCAGAGTGCAGAATGTCGGCGGTCTGGCACGCCTGCTTGCCGAAAGCCAGGATCAGCGAGACAGCGTGCTAGGCTCTGTTTCACAGCACCTTGGAGAACACGCCCTTGAAGAATGCCGTCTCTGCTCCGCAAAAGCTCTGCCACAGTGAAGGTGGAAGAAGCAGCCTGTGGCCACGGGCAGAGCTGGTCAACAGCTGCGCCTAACTTTCCCAAGCTGCGAGAGCATTCTCAGCCGAGTTCTGCTTTGACAGAGCTATTGCTGAACTTTTGCAGTCCCGGAGGCTGCTGAAACCAAGGCTGTGTTCTGCCTCTTCATTCTTGCCTCCCTGTGCTCCAGCGAGAAGTGAAGCTCTGGCACGGCATTCAGCTTTGCCGCCTCTCTGCACGGAAAGCACTAGACAGAACTAGTGTGCTTCGTGCATGCTCTCTCCTCGCTTTTATGGTCACTGCTCTGCTTTTTGCTTGGCAGCGTTCAAAGGCTCCACGGCATACCTCTTGCACAGCGAGAGGTGGCCGGCGAGGAATACTTGCTGGCTTAAGTCGTTCCATGCTCAAGGCATTCATCAGAGCAACACCATGGGGGAAAAGAGGGGGGAACATTGCAGGACAAATTTCTATGCTGGAACAGGATTGTCTGCGAGACAGCTCTCCGCAGCGCTAGTATTTGGCCAGGCTGAAATCAGCGCCACGGGAAGCCAATCTGACAAGCGGAGTGCAACGAGCGCGGCGATATGGGGCCACTTGGCAGGTGGCCGAAGAAAGACGGCTGCCCCGCGAATGTGGTGCCAGAAGGCAAGTTTCAGCAGGGCGTTCCGGGCGAGCTTAATGTGTAGCCGCACTTGTTCTAGGCGAGATTGTAGCCGAGAAGCTTTCCGTCTCCATTCACGAGACAAGAAAAGCAGAACGCAATGGTTGCGGCAGAAGCGAAAGCCAGGAGCAGCGTGCTCGCTGCCAGAAGTAGACGGCGCTTCGCCTCCTTGGGAAGGAAATGGCGTCTGGGAACGAACGGCAGCCAGCGAAGCTTCAGAACAGCAGGCTGTTCTGCTCAGCGTACGAGCCTGAAGTGAGTGGCAAGGGCTAAGGGGACAGTTCCAAGGCATCTAGCTTTCCTGCTAGCAATGCCATTTCTACCCTGCTGTGGATAACATTGTCCTATGCCCTTATGCTCCGAGAGACAGAGAGCACCTCGGCAGACGCAGTGCAGAGGGAAAGGACACAGTATCCGAGGGAGCGTGGCGCCGCTTAGGCGGGCAAAGCAGAAAGGTGCCGCCCGGCACTGGCTTTGACTCCCTGAGCTTCCTTGCTAGGACAGCAGCTGCCGAAAGCTGGCAACTAGGCTGCCAGAGTGCAGAATGTCGGCGGTCTGGCACGCCTGCTTGCCGAAAGCCAGGATCAGCGAGACAGCGTGCTAGGCTCTGTTTCACAGCACCTTGGAGAACACGCCCTTGAAGAATGCCGTCTCTGCTCCGCAAAAGCTCTGCCACAGTGAAGGTGGAAGAAGCAGCCTGTGGCCACGGGCAGAGCTGGTCAACAGCTGCGCCTAACTTTCCCAAGCTGCGAGAGCATTCTCAGCCGAGTTCTGCTTTGACAGAGCTATTGCTGAACTTTTGCAGTCCCGGAGGCTGCTGAAACCAAGGCTGTGTTCTGCCTCTTCATTCTTGCCTTCCTGTGCTCCAGCGAGAAGTGAAGCTCTGGCACGGCATTCAGCTTTGCCGCCTCTCTGCACGGAAAGCACTAGACAGAACTAGTGTGCTTCGTGCATGCTCTCTCCTCGCTTTTATGGTCACTGCTCTGCTTTTTGCTTGGCAGCGTTCAAAGAGTCCACGGCATACCTCTTGCACAGCGAGAGGTGGCCGGCGAGGAATACTTGCTGGCTTAAGTCGTTCCATGCTCAAGGCATTCATCAGAGCAACACCATGCGGGAAAAGAGGGGGGAACATTGCAGGACAAATTTCTATGCTGGAACATGATTGTCTGCGAGACAGCTCTCCGCAGCGCTAGTATTTGGCCAGGCTGAAATCAGCGCCACGGGAAGCCAATCTGACAAGCGGAGTGCAACGAGCGCGGCGATATGGGGCCACTTGGCAGGTGGCCGAAGAAAGACGGCTGCCCCGCGAATGTGGTGCCAGAAGGCAAGTTTCAGCAGGGCGTTCCGGGCGAGCTTAATGTGTAGCCGCACTTGTTCTAGGCGAGATTGTAGCCGAGAAGCTTTCCGTCTCCATTCACGAGACAAGAAAAGCAGAACGCAATGGTCTAGAGGGTTGAGAAGAAAAGTGCTCGTAGCGAGCTCGTTGCGGCAGAAGCGAAAGCCAGGAGCAGCGTGCTCGCTGCCAGAAGTAGACGGCGCTTCGCCTCCTTGGGAAGGAAATGGCGTCTGGGCACGAACGGCAGCCAGCGAAGCTTCAGAACAGCAGGCTGTTCTGCTCAGCGTACGAGCCTGAAGTGAGTGGCAAGGGCTAAGGGGACAGTTCCAAGGCATCTAGCTTTCCTGCTAGCAATGCCATTTCTACCCTGCTGTGGATAACATTGTCCTATGCCCTTATGCTCCGAGAGACAGAGAGCACCTCGGCAGACGCAGTGCAGAGGGAAAGGACACAGTATCCGAGGGAGCGTGGCGCCGCTTAGGCGGGCAAAGCAGAAAGGTGCCGCCCGGCACTGGCTTTGACTCCCTGAGCTTCCTTGCTAGGACAGCAGCTGCCGAAAGCTGGCAACTAGGCTGCCAGAGTGCAGAATGTCGGCGGTCTGGCACGCCTGCTTGCCGAAAGCCAGGATCAGCGAGACAGCGTGCTAGGCTCTGTTTCACAGCACCTTGGAGAACACGCCCTTGAAGAATGCCGTCTCTGTTCCGCAAAAGCTCTGCCACAGTGAAGGTGGAAGAAGCAGCCTGTGGCCACGGGCAGAGCTGGTCAACAGCTGCGCCTAACTTTCCCAAGCTGCGAGAGCATTCTCAGCCGAGTTCTGCTTTGACAGAGCTATTGCTGATCTTTTGCAGTCCCGGAGGCTGCTGAAACCAAGGCTGTGTTCTGCCTCTTCATTCTTGCCTTCCTGTGCTCCAGCGAGAAGTGAAGCTCTGGCACGGCATTCAGCTTTGCCGCCTCTCTGCACGGAAAGCACTAGACAGAACTAGTGTGCTTCGTGCATGCTCTCTCCTCGCTTTTATGGTCACTGCTCTGCTTTTTGCTTGGCAGCGTTCAAAGGGTCCACGGCATACCTCTTGCACAGCGAGAGGTGGCCGGCGAGGAATACTTGCTGGCTTAAGTCGTTCCATGCTCAAGGCATTCATCAGAGCAACACCATGCGGGAAAAGAGGGGGGAACATTGCAGGACAAATTTCTATGCTGGAACAGGATTGTCTGCGAGACAGCTCTCCGCAGCGCTAGTATTTGGCCAGGCTGAAATCAGCGCCACGGGAAGCCAATCTGACAAGCGGAGTGCAACGAGCGCGGCGATATGGGGCCACTTGGCAGGTGGCCGAAGAAAGACGGCTGCCCCGCGAATGTGGTGCCAGAAGGCAAGTTTCAGCAGGGCGTTCCGGGCGAGCTTAATGTGTAGCCGCACTTGTTCTAGGCGAGATTGTAGCCGAGAAGCTTTCCGTCTCCATTCACGAGACAAGAAAAGCAGAACGCAATGGTTGCGGCAGAAGCGAAAGCCAGGAGCAGCGTGCTCGCTGCCAGAAGTAGACGGCGCTTCGCCTCCTTGGGAAGGAAATGGCGTCTGGGCACGAACGGCAGCCAGCGAAGCTTCAGAACAGCAGGCTGTTCTGCTCAGCGTACGAGCCTGAAGTGAGTGGCAAGGGCTAAGGGGACAGTTCCAAGGCATCTAGCTTTCCTGCTAGCAATGCCATTTCTACCCTGCTGTGGATAACATTGTCCTATGCCCTTATGCTCCGAGAGACAGAGAGCACCTCGGCAGACGCAGTGCAGAGGGAAAGGACACAGTATCCGAGGGAGCGTGGCGCCGCTTAGGCGGGCAAAGCAGAAAGGTGCCGCCCGGCACTGGCTTTGACTCCCTGAGCTTCCTTGCTAGGACAGCAGCTGCCGAAAGCTGGCAACTAGGCTGCCAGAGTGCAGAATGTCGGCGGTCTGGCACGCCTGCTTGCCGAAAGCCAGGATCAGCGAGACAGCGTGCTAGGCTCTGTTTCACAGCACCTTGGAGAACACGCCCTTGAAGAATGCCGTCTCTGCTCCGCAAAAGCTCTGCCACAGTGAAGGTGGAAGAAGCAGCCTGTGGCCACGGGCAGAGCTGGTCAACAGCTGCGCCTAACTTTCCCAAGCTGCGAGAGCATTCTCGGCCGAGTTCTGCTTTGACAGAGCTATTGCTGAACTTTTGCAGCCCCGGAGGCTGCTGAAACCAAGGCTGTGTTCTGCCTCTTCATTCTTGCCTTCCTGTGCTCCAGCGAGAAGTGAAGCTCTGGCACGGCATTCAGCTTTGCCGCCTCTCTGCACGGAAAGCACTAGACAGAACTAGTGTGCTTCGTGCATGCTCTCTCCTCGCTTTTATGGTCACTGCTCTGCTTTTTGCTTGGCAGCGTTCAAAGGGTCCACGGCATACCTCTTGCACAGCGAGAGGTGGCCGGCGAGGAATACTTGCTGGCTTAAGTCGTTCCATGCTCAAGGCATTCATCAGAGCAACACCATGGGGGAAAAGAGGGGGGAACATTGCAGGACAAATTTCTATGCTGGAACATGATTGTCTGCGAGACAGCTCTCCGCAGCGCTAGTATTTGGCCAGGCTGAAATCAGCGCCACGGGAAGCCAATCTGACAAGCGGAGTGCAACGAGCGCGGCGATATGGGGCCACTTGGCAGGTGGCCGAAGAAAGACGGCTGCCCCGCGAATGTGGTGCCAGAAGGCAAGTTTCAGCAGGGCGTTCCGGGCGAGCTTAATGTGTAGCCGCAGTTGTTCTAGGCGAGATTGTAGCCGAGAAGCTTTCCGTCTCCATTCACGAGACAAGAAAAGCAGAACGCAATGGTCTAGAGGGTTGAGAAGAAAAGTGCTCGTAGCGAGCTCGTTGCGGCAGAAGCGAAAGCCAGGAGCAGCGTGCTCGCTGCGAGAAGTAGACGGCGCTTCGCCTCCTTGGGAAGGAAATGGCGTCTGGGCACGAACGGCAGCCAGCGAAGCTTCAGAACAGCAGGCTGTTCTGCTCAGCGTACGAGCCTGAAGTGAGTGGCAAGGGCTAAGGGGACAGTTCCAAGGCATCTAGCTTTCCTGCTAGCAATGCCATTTCTACCCTGCTGTGGATAACATTGTCCTATGCCCTTATGCTCCGAGAGACAGAGAGCACCTCGGCAGACGCAGTGCAGAGGGAAAGGACACAGTATCCGAGGGAGCGTGACGCCGCTTAGGCGGGCAAAGCAGAAAGGTGCCGCCCGGCACTGGCTTTGACTCCCTGAGCTTCCTTGCTAGGACAGCAGCTGCCGAAAGCTGGCAACTAGGCTGCCAGAGTGCAGAATGTCAGCGGTCTGGCACGCCTGCTTGCCGAAAGCCAGGATCAGCGAGACAGCGTGCTAGGCTCTGTTTCACAGCACCTTGGAGAACACGCCCTTGAAGAATGCCGTCTCTGCTCCGCAAAAGCTCTGCCACAGTGAAGGTGGAAGAAGCAGCCTGTGGCCACGGGCAGAGCTGGTCAACAGCTGCGCCTAACTTTCCCAAGCTGCGAGAGCATTCTCAGCCGAGTTCTGCTTTGACAGAGCTATTGCTGAACTTTTGCAGTCCCGGAGGCTGCTGAAACCAAGGCTGTGTTCTGCCTCTTCATTCTTGCCTTCCTGTGCTCCAGCGAGAAGTGAAGCTCTGGCACGGCATTCAGCTTTGCCGCCTCTCTGCACGGAAAGCACTAGACAGAACTAGTGTGCTTCGTGCATGCTCTCTCCTCGCTTTTATGCTCACTGCTCTGCTTTTTGCTTGGCAGCGTTCAAAGGGTCCACGGCATACCTCTTGCACAGCGAGAGGTGGCCGGCGAGGAATACTTGCTGGCTTAAGTCGTTCCATGCTCAAGGCATTCATCAGAGCAACACCATGCGGGAAAAGAGGGGGGAACATTGCAGGACAAATTTCTATGCTGGAACAGGATTGTCTGCGAGACAGCTCTCCGCAGCGCTAGTATTTGGCCAGGCTGAAATCAGCGCCACGGGAAGCCAATCTGACAAGCGGAGTGCAACGAGCGCGGCGATATGGGGCCACTTGGCAGGTGGCCGAAGAAAGACGGCTGCCCCGCGAATGTGGTGCCAGAAGGCAAGTTTCAGCAGGGCGTTCCGGGCGAGCTTAATGTGTAGCCGCAGTTGTTCTAGGCGAGATTGTAGCCGAGAAGCTTTCCGTCTCCATTCACGAGACAAGAAAAGCAGAACGCAATGGTTTCGGCAGAAGCGAAAGCCAGGAGCAGCGTGCTCGCTGCCAGAAGTAGACGGCGCTTCGCCTCCTTGGGAAGGAAATGGCGTCTGGGCACGAACGGCAGCCAGCGAAGCTTCAGAACAGCAGGCTGTTCTGCTCAGCGTACGAGCCTGAAGTGAGTGGCAAGGGCTAAGGGGACAGTTCCAAGGCATCTAGCTTTCCTGCTAGCAATGCCATTTCTACCCTGCTGTGGATAACATTGTCCTATGCCCTTATGCTCCGAGAGACAGAGAGCACCTCGGCAGACGCAGTGCAGAGGGAAAGGACACAGTATCCGAGGGAGCGTGGCGCCGCTTAGGCGGGCAAAGCAGAAAGGTGCCGCCCGGCACTGGCTTTGACTCCCTGAGCTTCCTTGCTAGGACAGCAGCTGCCGAAAGCTGGCAACTAGGCTGCCAGAGTGCAGAATGTCGGCGGTCTGGCACGCCTGCTTGCCGAAAGCCAGGATCAGCGAGACAGCGTGCTAGGCTCTGTTTCACAGCACCTTGGAGAACACGCCCTTGAAGAATGCCGTCTCTGCTCCGCAAAAGCTCTGCCACAGTGAAGGTGGAAGAAGCAGCCTGTGGCCACGGGCAGAGCTGGTCAACAGCTGCGCCTAACTTTCCCAAGCTGCGAGGGCATTCTCAGCCGAGTTCTGCTTTGACAGAGCTATTGCTGAACTTTTGCAGTCCCGGAGGCTGCTGAAACCAAGGCTGTGTTCTGCCTCTTCATTCTTGCCTCCCTGTGCTCCAGCGAGAAGTGAAGCTCTGGCACGGCATTCAGCTTTGCCGCCTCTCTGCACGGAAAGCACTAGACAGAACTAGTGTGCTTCGTGCATGCTCTCTCCTCGCTTTTATGGTCACTGCTCTGCTTTTTGCTTGGCAGCGTTCAAAGGCTCCACGGCATACCTCTTGCACAGCGAGAGGTGGCCGGCGAGGAATACTTGCTGGCTTAAGTCGTTCCATGCTCAAGGCATTCATCAGAGCAACACCATGGGGGAAAAGAGGGGGGAACATTGCAGGACAAATTTCTATGCTGGAACAGGATTGTCTGCGAGACAGCTCTCCGCAGCGCTAGTATTTGGCCAGGCTGAAATCAGCGCCACGGGAAGCCAATCTGACAAGCGGAGTGCAACGAGCGCGGCGATATGGGGCCACTTGGCAGGTGGCCGAAGAAAGATGGCTGCCCCGCGAATGTGGTGCCAGAAGGCAAGTTTCAGCAGGGCGTTCCGGGCGAGCTTAATGTGTAGCCGCAGTTGTTCTAGGCGAGATTGTAGCCGAGAAGCTTTCCGTCTCCATTCACGAGACAAGAAAAGCAGAACGCAATGGTTGCGGCAGAAGCGAAAGCCAGGAGCAGCGTGCTCGCTGCCAGAAGTAGACGGCGCTTCGCCTCCTTGGGAAGGAAATGGCGTCTGGGAACGAACGGCAGCCAGCGAAGCTTCAGAACAGCAGGCTGTTCTGCTCAGCGTACGAGCCTGAAGTGAGTGGCAAGGGCTAAGGGGACAGTTCCAAGGCATCTAGCTTTCCTGCTAGCAATGCCATTTCTACCCTGCTGTGGATAACATTGTCCTATGCCCTTATGCTCCGAGAGACAGAGAGCACCTCGGCAGACGCAGTGCAGAGGGAAAGGACACAGTATCCGAGGGAGCGTGGCGCCGCTTAGGCGGGCAAAGCAGAAAGGTGCCGCCCGGCACTGGCTTTGACTCCCTGAGCTTCCTTGCTAGGACAGCAGCTGCCGAAAGCTGGCAACTAGGCTGCCAGAGTGCAGAATGTCGGCGGTCTGGCACGCCTGCTTGCCGAAAGCCAGGATCAGCGAGACAGCGTGCTAGGCTCTGTTTCACAGCACCTTGGAGAACACGCCCTTGAAGAATGCCGTCTCTGCTCCGCAAAAGCTCTGCCACAGTGAAGGTGGAAGAAGCAGCCTGTGGCCACGGGCAGAGCTGGTCAACAGCTGCGCCTAACTTTCCCAAGCTGCGAGAGCATTCTCAGCCGAGTTCTGCTTTGACAGAGCTATTGCTGAACTTTTGCAGTCCCGGAGGCTGCTGAAACCAAGGCTGTGTTCTGCCTCTTCATTCTTGCCTTCCTGTGCTCCAGCGAGAAGTGAAGCTCTGGCACGGCATTCAGCTTTGCCGCCTCTCTGCACGGAAAGCACTAGACAGAACTAGTGTGCTTCGTGCATGCTCTCTCCTCGCTTTTATGGTCACTGCTCTGCTTTTTGCTTGGCAGCGTTCAAAGAGTCCACGGCATACCTCTTGCACAGCGAGAGGTGGCCGGCGAGGAATACTTGCTGGCTTAAGTCGTTCCATGCTCAAGGCATTCATCAGAGCAACACCATGCGGGAAAAGAGGGGGGAACATTGCAGGACAAATTTCTATGCTGGAACATGATTGTCTGCGAGACAGCTCTCCGCAGCGCTAGTATTTGGCCAGGCTGAAATCAGCGCCACGGGAAGCCAATCTGACAAGCGGAGTGCAACGAGCGCGGCGATATGGGGCCACTTGGCAGGTGGCCGAAGAAAGACGGCTGCCCCGCGAATGTGGTGCCAGAAGGCAAGTTTCAGCAGGGCGTTCCGGGCGAGCTTAATGTGTAGCCGCACTTGTTCTAGGCGAGATTGTAGCCGAGAAGCTTTCCGTCTCCATTCACGAGACAAGAAAAGCAGAACGCAATGGTCTAGAGGGTTGAGAAGAAAAGTGCTCGTAGCGAGCTCGTTGCGGCAGAAGCGAAAGCCAGGAGCAGCGTGCTCGCTGCCAGAAGTAGACGGCGCTTCGCCTCCTTGGGAAGGAAATGGCGTCTGGGCACGAACGGCAGCCAGCGAAGCTTCAGAACAGCAGGCTGTTCTGCTCAGCGTACGAGCCTGAAGTGAGTGGCAAGGGCTAAGGGGACAGTTCCAAGGCATCTAGCTTTCCTGCTAGCAATGCCATTTCTACCCTGCTGTGGATAACATTGTCCTATGCCCTTATGCTCCGAGAGACAGAGAGCACCTCGGCAGACGCAGTGCAGAGGGAAAGGACACAGTATCCGAGGGAGCGTGGCGCCGCTTAGGCGGGCAAATCAGAAAGGTGCCGCCCGGCACTGGCTTTGACTCCCTGAGCTTCCTTGCTAGGACAGCAGCTGCCGAAAGCTGGCAACTAGGCTGCCAGAGTGCAGAATGTCGGCGGTCTGGCACGCCTGCTTGCCGAAAGCCAGGATCAGCGAGACAGCGTGCTAGGCTCTGTTTCACAGCACCTTGGAGAACACGCCCTTGAAGAATGCCGTCTCTGTTCCGCAAAAGCTCTGCCACAGTGAAGGTGGAAGAAGCAGCCTGTGGCCACGGGCAGAGCTGGTCAACAGCTGCGCCTAACTTTCCCAAGCTGCGAGAGCATTCTCAGCCGAGTTCTGCTTTGACAGAGCTATTGCTGATCTTTTGCAGTCCCGGAGGCTGCTGAAACCAAGGCTGTGTTCTGCCTCTTCATTCTTGCCTTCCTGTGCTCCAGCGAGAAGTGAAGCTCTGGCACGGCATTCAGCTTTGCCGCCTCTCTGCACGGAAAGCACTAGACAGAACTAGTGTGCTTCGTGCATGCTCTCTCCTCGCTTTTATGGTCACTGCTCTGCTTTTTGCTTGGCAGCGTTCAAAGGGTCCACGGCATACCTCTTGCACAGCGAGAGGTGGCCGGCGAGGAATACTTGCTGGCTTAAGTCGTTCCATGCTCAAGGCATTCATCAGAGCAACACCATGCGGGAAAAGAGGGGGGAACATTGCAGGACAAATTTCTATGCTGGAACAGGATTGTCTGCGAGACAGCTCTCCGCAGCGCTAGTATTTGGCCAGGCTGAAATCAGCGCCACGGGAAGCCAATCTGACAAGCGGAGTGCAACGAGCGCGGCGATATGGGGCCACTTGGCAGGTGGCCGAAGAAAGACGGCTGCCCCGCGAATGTGGTGCCAGAAGGCAAGTTTCAGCAGGGCGTTCCGGGCGAGCTTAATGTGTAGCCGCACTTGTTCTAGGCGAGATTGTAGCCGAGAAGCTTTCCGTCTCCATTCACGAGACAAGAAAAGCAGAACGCAATGGTTGCGGCAGAAGCGAAAGCCAGGAGCAGCGTGCTCGCTGCCAGAAGTAGACGGCGCTTCGCCTCCTTGGGAAGGAAATGGCGTCTGGGCACGAACGGCAGCCAGCGAAGCTTCAGAACAGCAGGCTGTTCTGCTCAGCGTACGAGCCTGAAGTGAGTGGCAAGGGCTAAGGGGACAGTTCCAAGGCATCTAGCTTTCCTGCTAGCAATGCCATTTCTACCCTGCTGTGGATAACATTGTCCTATGCCCTTATGCTCCGAGAGACAGAGAGCACCTCGGCAGACGCAGTGCAGAGGGAAAGGACACAGTATCCGAGGGAGCGTGGCGCCGCTTAGGCGGGCAAAGCAGAAAGGTGCCGCCCGGCACTGGCTTTGACTCCCTGAGCTTCCTTGCTAGGACAGCAGCTGCCGAAAGCTGGCAACTAGGCTGCCAGAGTGCAGAATGTCGGCGGTCTGGCACGCCTGCTTGCCGAAAGCCAGGATCAGCGAGACAGCGTGCTAGGCTCTGTTTCACAGCACCTTGGAGAACACGCCCTTGAAGAATGCCGTCTCTGCTCCGCAAAAGCTCTGCCACAGTGAAGGTGGAAGAAGCAGCCTGTGGCCACGGGCAGAGCTGGTCAACAGCTGCGCCTAACTTTCCCAAGCTGCGAGGGCATTCTCAGCCGAGTTCTGCTTTGACAGAGCTATTGCTGAACTTTTGCAGTCCCGGAGGCTGCTGAAACCAAGGCTGTGTTCTGCCTCTTCATTCTTGCCTTCCTGTGCTCCAGCGAGAAGTGAAGCTCTGGCACGGCATTCAGCTTTGCCGCCTCTCTGCACGGAAAGCACTAGACAGAACTAGTGTGCTTCGTGCATGCTCTCTCCTCGCTTTTATGGTCACTGCTCTGCTTTTTGCTTGGCAGCGTTCAAAGGGTCCACGGCATACCTCTTGCACAGCGAGAGGTGGCCGGCGAGGAATACTTGCTGGCTTAAGTCGTTCCATGCTCAAGGCATTCATCAGAGCAACACCATGGGGGAAAAGAGGGGGGAACATTGCAGGACAAATTTCTATGCTGGAACAGGATTGTCTGCGAGACAGCTCTCCGCAGCGCTAGTATTTGGCCAGGCTGAAATCAGCGCCACGGGAAGCCAATCTGACAAGCGGAGTGCAACGAGCGCGGCGATATGGGGCCACTTGGCAGGTGGCCGAAGAAAGACGGCTGCCCCGCGAATGGGGTGCCAGAAGGCAAGTTTCAGCAGGGCGTTCCGGGCGAGCTTAATGTGTAGCCGCACTTGTTCTAGGCGAGATTGTAGCCGAGAAGCTTTCCGTCTCCATTCACGAGACAAGAAAAGCAGAACGCAATGGTCTAGAGGGTTGAGAAGAAAAGTGCTCGTAGCGAGCTCGTTGCGGCAGAAGCGAAAGCCAGGAGCAGCGTGCTCGCTGCGAGCAGTAGACGGCGCTTCGCCTCCTTGGGAAGGAAATGGCGTCTGGGCACGAACGGCAGCCAGCGAAGCTTCAGAACAGCAGGCTGTTCTGCTCAGCGTACGAGCCTGAAGTGAGTGGCAAGGGCTAAGGGGACAGTTCCAAGGCATCTAGCTTTCCTGCTAGCAATGCCATTTCTACCCTGCTGTGGATAACATTGTCCTATGCCCTTATGCTCCGAGAGACAGAGAGCACCTCGGCAGACGCAGTGCAGAGGGAAAGGACACAGTATCCGAGGGAGCGTGGCGCCGCTTAGGCGGGCAAAGCAGAAAGGTGCCGCCCGGCACTGGCTTTGACTCCCTGAGCTTCCTTGCTAGGACAGCAGCTGCCGAAAGCTGGCAACTAGGCTGCCAGAGTGCAGAATGTCGGCGGTCTGGCACGCCTGCTTGCCGAAAGCCAGGATCAGCGAGACAGCGTGCTAGGCTCTGTTTCACAGCACCTTGGAGAACACGCCCTTGAAGAATGCCGTCTCTGCTCCGCAAAAGCTCTGCCACAGTGAAGGTGGAAGAAGCAGCCTGTGGCCACGGGCAGAGCTGGTCAACAGCTGCGTCTAACTTTCCCAAGCTGCGAGAGCATTCTCGGCCGAGTTCTGCTTTGACAGAGCTATTGCTGAACTTTTGCAGCCCCGGAGGCTGCTGAAACCAAGGCTGTGTTCTGCCTCTTCATTCTTGCCTTCCTGTGCTCCAGCGAGAAGTGAAGCTCTGGCACGGCATTCAGCTTTGCCGCCTCTCTGCACGGAAAGCACTAGACAGAACTAGTGTGCTTCGTGCATGCTCTCTCCTCGCTTTTATGGTCACTGCTCTGCTTTTTGCTTGGCAGCGTTCAAAGGGTCCACGGCATACCTCTTGCACAGCGAGAGGTGGCCGGCGAGGAATACTTGCTGGCTTAAGTCGTTCCATGCTCAAGGCATTCATCAGAGCAACACCATGGGGGAAAAGAGGGGGGAACATTGCAGGACAAATTTCTATGCTGGAACATGATTGTCTGCGAGACAGCTCTCCGCAGCGCTAGTATTTGGCCAGGCTGAAATCAGCGCCACGGGAAGCCAATCTGACAAGCGGAGTGCAACGAGCGCGGCGATATGGGGCCACTTGGCAGGTGGCCGAAGAAAGACGGCTGCCCCGCGAATGTGGTGCCAGAAGGCAAGTTTCAGCAGGGCGTTCCGGGCGAGCTTAATGTGTAGCCGCAGTTGTTCTAGGCGAGATTGTAGCCGAGAAGCTTTCCGTCTCCATTCACGAGACAAGAAAAGCAGAACGCAATGGTCTAGAGGGTTGAGAAGAAAAGTGCTCGTAGCGAGCTCGTTGCGGCAGAAGCGAAAGCCAGGAGCAGCGTGCTCGCTGCGAGAAGTAGACGGCGCTTCGCCTCCTTGGGAAGGAAATGGCGTCTGGGCACGAACGGCAGCCAGCGAAGCTTCAGAACAGCAGGCTGTTCTGCTCAGCGTACGAGCCTGAAGTGAGTGGCAAGGGCTAAGGGGACAGTTCCAAGGCATCTAGCTTTCCTGCTAGCAATGCCATTTCTACCCTGCTGTGGATAACATTGTCCTATGCCCTTATGCTCCGAGAGACAGAGAGCACCTCGGCAGACGCAGTGCAGAGGGAAAGGACACAGTATCCGAGGGAGCGTGACGCCGCTTAGGCGGGCAAAGCAGAAAGGTGCCGCCCGGCACTGGCTTTGACTCCCTGAGCTTCCTTGCTAGGACAGCAGCTGCCGAAAGCTGGCAACTAGGCTGCCAGAGTGCAGAATGTCAGCGGTCTGGCACGCCTGCTTGCCGAAAGCCAGGATCAGCGAGACAGCGTGCTAGGCTCTGTTTCACAGCACCTTGGAGAACACGCCCTTGAAGAATGCCGTCTCTGCTCCGCAAAAGCTCTGCCACAGTGAAGGTGGAAGAAGCAGCCTGTGGCCACGGGCAGAGCTGGTCAACAGCTGCGCCTAACTTTCCCAAGCTGCGAGAGCATTCTCAGCCGAGTTCTGCTTTGACAGAGCTATTGCTGAACTTTTGCAGTCCCGGAGGCTGCTGAAACCAAGGCTGTGTTCTGCCTCTTCATTCTTGCCTTCCTGTGCTCCAGCGAGAAGTGAAGCTCTGGCACGGCATTCAGCTTTGCCGCCTCTCTGCACGGAAAGCACTAGACAGAACTAGTGTGCTTCGTGCATGCTCTCTCCTCGCTTTTATGCTCACTGCTCTGCTTTTTGCTTGGCAGCGTTCAAAGGGTCCACGGCATACCTCTTGCACAGCGAGAGGTGGCCGGCGAGGAATACTTGCTGGCTTAAGTCGTTCCATGCTCAAGGCATTCATCAGAGCAACACCATGCGGGAAAAGAGGGGGGAACATTGCAGGACAAATTTCTATGCTGGAACAGGATTGTCTGCGAGACAGCTCTCCGCAGCGCTAGTATTTGGCCAGGCTGAAATCAGCGCCACGGGAAGCCAATCTGACAAGCGGAGTGCAACGAGCGCGGCGATATGGGGCCACTTGGCAGGTGGCCGAAGAAAGACGGCTGCCCCGCGAATGTGGTGCCAGAAGGCAAGTTTCAGCAGGGCGTTCCGGGCGAGCTTAATGTGTAGCCGCAGTTGTTCTAGGCGAGATTGTAGCCGAGAAGCTTTCCGTCTCCATTCACGAGACAAGAAAAGCAGAACGCAATGGTTTCGGCAGAAGCGAAAGCCAGGAGCAGCGTGCTCGCTGCCAGAAGTAGACGGCGCTTCGCCTCCTTGGGAAGGAAATGGCGTCTGGGCACGAACGGCAGCCAGCGAAGCTTCAGAACAGCAGGCTGTTCTGCTCAGCGTACGAGCCTGAAGTGAGTGGCAAGGGCTAAGGGGACAGTTCCAAGGCATCTAGCTTTCCTGCTAGCAATGCCATTTCTACCCTGCTGTGGATAACATTGTCCTATGCCCTTATGCTCCGAGAGACAGAGAGCACCTCGGCAGACGCAGTGCAGAGGGAAAGGACACAGTATCCGAGGGAGCGTGGCGCCGCTTAGGCGGGCAAAGCAGAAAGGTGCCGCCCGGCACTGGCTTTGACTCCCTGAGCTTCCTTGCTAGGACAGCAGCTGCCGAAAGCTGGCAACTAGGCTGCCAGAGTGCAGAATGTCGGCGGTCTGGCACGCCTGCTTGCCGAAAGCCAGGATCAGCGAGACAGCGTGCTAGGCTCTGTTTCACAGCACCTTGGAGAACACGCCCTTGAAGAATGCCGTCTCTGCTCCGCAAAAGCTCTGCCACAGTGAAGGTGGAAGAAGCAGCCTGTGGCCACGGGCAGAGCTGGTCAACAGCTGCGCCTAACTTTCCCAAGCTGCGAGGGCATTCTCAGCCGAGTTCTGCTTTGACAGAGCTATTGCTGAACTTTTGCAGTCCCGGAGGCTGCTGAAACCAAGGCTGTGTTCTGCCTCTTCATTCTTGCCTTCCTGTGCTCCAGCGAGAAGTGAAGCTCTGGCACGGCATTCAGCTTTGCCGCCTCTCTGCACGGAAAGCACTAGACAGAACTAGTGTGCTTCGTGCATGCTCTCTCCTCGCTTTTATGCTCACTGCTCTGCTTTTTGCTTGGCAGCGTTCAAAGGGTCCACGGCATACCTCTTGCACAGCGAGAGGTGGCCGGCGAGGAATACTTGCTGGCTTAAGTCGTTCCATGCTCAAGGCATTCATCAGAGCAACACCATGCGGGAAAAGAGGGGGGAACATTGCAGGACAAATTTCTATGCTGGAACAGGATTGTCTGCGAGACAGCTCTCCGCAGCGCTAGTATTTGGCCAGGCTGAAATCAGCGCCACGGGAAGCCAATCTGACAAGCGGAGTGCAACGAGCGCGGCGATATGGGGCCACATGGCAGGTGGCCGAAGAAAGACGGCTGCCCCGCGAATGTGGTGCCAGAAGGCAAGTTTCAGCAGGGCGTTCCGGGCGAGCTTAATGTGTAGCCGCACTTGTTCTAGGCGAGATTGTAGCCGAGAAGCTTTCCGTCTCCATTCACGAGACAAGAAAAGCAGAACGCAATGGTTGCGGCAGAAGCGAAAGCCAGGAGCAGCGTGCTCGCTGCGAGAAGTAGACGGCGCTTCGCCTCCTTGGGAAGGAAATCGCGTCTGGGCACGAACGGCAGCCAGCGAAGCTTCAGAACAGCAGGCTGTTCTGCTCAGCGTACGAGCCTGAAGTGAGTGGCAAGGGCTAAGGGGACAGTTCCAAGCCATCTAGCTTTCCTGCTAGCAATGCCATTTCTACCCTGCTGTGGATAACATTGTCCTATGCCCTTATGCTCCGAGAGACAGAGAGCACCTCGGCAGACGCAGTGCAGAGGGAAAGGACACAGTATCCGAGGGAGCGTGGCGCCGCTTAGGCGGGCAAAGCAGAAAGGTGCCGCCCGGCACTGGCTTTGACTCCCTGAGCTTCCTTGCTAGGACAGCAGCTGCCGAAAGCTGGCAACTAGGCTGCCAGAGTGCAGAATGTAGGCGGTCTGGCACGCCTGCTTGCCGAAAGCCAGGATCAGCGAGACAGCGTGCTAGGCTCTGTTTCACAGCACCTTGGAGAACACGCCCTTGAAGAATGCCGTCTCTGCTCCGCAAAAGCTCTGCCACAGTGAAGGTGGAAGAAGCAGCCTGTGGCCACGGGCAGAGCTGGTCAACAGCTGCGCCTAACTTTCCCAAGCTGCGAGGGCATTCTCAGCCGAGTTCTGCTTTGACAGAGCTATTGCTGAACTTTTGCAGTCCCGGAGGCTGCTGAAACCAAGGCTGTGTTCTGCCTCTTCATTCTTGCCTTCCTGTGCTCCAGCGAGAAGTGAAGCTCTGGCACGGCATTCAGCTTTGCCGCCTCTCTGCACGGAAAGCACTAGAGAGAACTAGTGTGCTTCGTGCATGCTCTCTCCTCGCTTTTATGGTCACTGCTCTGCTTTTTGCTTGGCAGCGTTCAAAGGGTCCACGGCATACCTCTTGCACAGCGAGAGGTGGCCGGCGAGGAATACTTGCTGGCTTAAGTCGTTCCATGCTCAAGGCATTCATCAGAGCAACACCATGCGGGAAAAGAGGGGGGAACATTGCAGGACAAATTTCTATGCTGGAACAGGATTGTCTGCGAGACAGCTCTCCGCAGCGCTAGTATTTGGCCAGGCTGAAATCAGCGCCACGGGAAGCCAATCTGACAAGCGGAGTGCAACGAGCGCGGCGATATGGGGCCACTTGGCAGGTGGCCGAAGAAAGACGGCTGCCCCGCGAATGTGGTGCCAGAAGGCAAGTTTCAGCAGGGCGTTCCGGGCGAGCTTAATGTGTAGCCGCACTTGTTCTAGGCGAGATTGTAGCCGAGAAGCTTTCCGTCTCCATTCACGAGACAAGAAAAGCAGAACGCAATGGTCTAGAGGGTTGAGAAGAAAAGTGCTCGTAGCGAGCTCGTTGCGGCAGAAGCGAAAGCCAGGAGCAGCGTGCTCGCTGCGAGCAGTAGACGGCGCTTCGCCTCCTTGGGAAGGAAATCGCGTCTGGGCACGAACGGCAGCCAGCGAAGCTTCAGAACAGCAGGCTGTTCTGCTCAGCGTACGAGCCTGAAGTGAGTGGCAAGGGCTAAGGGGACAGTTCCAAGCCATCTAGCTTTCCTGCTAGCAATGCCATTTCTACCCTGCTGTGGAAAACATTGGCCTTTGCCCTTCTGCTCCGAGAGGCACAGAGCACCTCGGCAGACGCAGTGCAGAGGGAAAGGACACAGTATCCGAGGGAGCGTGGCGCCGCTTAGGCGGGCAAAGCAGAAAGGTGCCGCCCGGCACTGGCTTTGACTCCCTGAGCTTCCTTGCTAGGACAGCAGCTGCCGAAAGCTGGCAACTAGGCTGCCAGAGTGCAGAATGTCGGCGGTCTGGCACGCCTGCTTGCCGAAAGCCAGGATCAGCGAGACAGCGTGCTAGGCTCTGTTTCACAGCACCTTGGAGAACACGCCCTTGAAGAATGCCGTCTCTGCTCCGCAAAAGCTCTGCCACAGTGAAGGTGGAAGAAGCAGCCTGTGGCCACGGGCAGAGCTGGTCAACAGCTGCGCCTAACTTTCCCAAGCAGCGAGAGCATTCTCAGCCGAGTTCTGCTTTGACAGAGCTATTGCTGAACTTTTGCAGCCCCGGAGGCTGCTGAAACCAAGGCTGTGTTCTGCCTCTTCATTCTTGCCTTCCTGTGCTCCAGCGAGAAGTGAAGCTCTGGCACGGCATTCAGCTTTGCCGCCTCTCTGCACGGAAAGCACTAGACAGAACTAGTGTGCTTCGTGCATGCTCTCTCCTCGCTTTTATGGTCACTGCTCTGCTTTTTGCTTGGCAGCGTTCAAAGGGTCCACGGCATACCTCTTGCACAGCGAGAGGTGGCCGGCGAGGAATACTTGCTGGCTTAAGTCGTTCCATGCTCAAGGCATTCATCAGAGCAACACAATGGGGGAAAAGAGGGGGGAACATTGCAGGACAAATTTCTATGCTGGAACAGGATTGTCTGCGAGACAGCTCTCCGCAGCGCTAGTATTTGGCCAGGCTGAAATCAGCGCCACGGGAAGCCAATCTGACAAGCGGAGTGCAACGAGCGCGGCGATATGGGGCCACTTGGCAGGTGGCCGAAGAAAGACGGCTGCCCCGCGAATGTGGTGCCAGAAGGCAAGTTTCAGCAGGGCGTTCCGGGCGAGCTTAATGTGTAGCCGCACTTGTTCTAGGCGAGATTGTAGCCGAGAAGCTTTCCGTCTCCATTCACGAGACAAGAAAAGCAGAACGCAATGGTCTAGAGGGTTGAGAAGAAAAGTGCTCGTAGCGAGCTCGTTGCGGCAGAAGCGAAAGCCAGGAGCAGCGTGCTCGCTGCGAGCAGTAGACGGCGCTTCGCCTCCTTGGGAAGGAAATCGCGTCTGGGCACGAACGGCAGCCAGCGAAGCTTCAGAACAGCAGGCTGTTCTGCTCAGCGTACGAGCCTGAAGTGAGTGGCAAGGGCTAAGGGGACAGTTCCAAGGCATCTAGCTTTCCTGCCAGCAATGCCATTTCTACCCTGCTGTGGATAACATTGTCCTTTGCCCTTCTGCTCCGAGAGGCACAGAGCACCTCGGCAGACGCAGTGCAGAGGGAAAGGACACAGTATCCGAGGGAGCGTGGCGCCGCTTAGGCGGGCAAAGCAGAAAGGTGCCGCCCGGCACTGGCTTTGACTCCCTGAGCTTCCTTGCTAGGACAGCAGCTGCCGAAAGCTGGCAACTAGGCTGCCAGAGTGCAGAATGTCAGCGGTCTGGCACGCCTGCTTGCCGAAAGCCAGTATCAGCGAGACAGCGTGCTAGGCTCTGTTTCACAGCACCTTGGAGAACACGCCCTTGAAGAATGCCGTCTCTGTTCCGCAAAAGCTCTGCCACAGTGAAGGTGGAAGAAGCAGCCTGTGGCCACGGGCAGAGCTGGTCAACAGCTGCGCCTAACTTTCCCAAGCTGCGAGAGCATTCTCAGCCGAGTTCTGCTTTGACAGAGCTAGTGCTGAACTTTTGCAGTCCCGGAGGCTGCTGAAACCAAGGCTGTGTTCTGCCTCTTCATTCTTGCCTTCCTGTGCTCCAGCGAGAAGTGAAGCTCTGGCACGGCATTCAGCTTTGCCGCCTCTCTGCACGGAAAGCACTAGACAGAACTAGTGTGCTTCGTGCATGCTCTCTCCTCGCTTTTATGCTCACTGCTCTGCTTTTTGCTTGGCAGCGTTCCAAGGGTCCACGGCATACCTCTTGCACCGCGAGAGGTGGCCGGCGAGGAATACTTGCTGGCTTAAGTCGTTCCATGCTCAAGGCATTCATCAGAGCAACACCATGCGGGAAAAGAGGGGGGAACATTGCAGGACAAATTTCTATGCTGGAACAGGATTGTCTGCGAGACAGCTCTCCGCAGCGCTAGTATTTGGCCAGGCTGAAATCAGATCCACGGGAAGCCAATCTGACAAGCGGAGTGCAACGAGCGCGGCGATATGGGGCCACTTGGCAGGTGGCCGAAGAAAGACGGCTGCCCCGCGAATGTGGTGCCAGAAGGCAAGTTTCAGCAGGGCGTTCCGGGCGAGCTTAATGTGTAGCCGCAGTTGTTCTAGGCGAGATTGTAGCCGAGAAGCTTTCCGTCTCCATTCACGAGACAAGAAAAGCAGAACGCAATGGTCTAGAGGGTTGAGAAGAAAAGTGCTCGTAGCGAGCTCGTTGCGGCAGAAGCGAAAGCCAGGAGCAGCGTGCTCGCTGCGAGAAGTAGACGGCGCTTCGTCTCCTTGGGAAGGAAATGGCGTCTGGGCACGAACGGCAGCCAGCGAAGCTTCAGAACAGCAGGCTGTTCTGCTCAGCGTACGAGCCTGAAGTGAGTGGCAAGGGCTAAGGGGACAGTTCCAAGGCATCTAGCTTTCCTGCTAGCAATGCCATTTCTACCCTGCTGTGGATAACATTGTCCTATGCCCTTATGCTCCGAGAGACAGAGAGCACCTCGGCAGACGCAGTGCAGAGGGAAAGGACACAGTATCCGAGGGAGCGTGGCGCCGCTTAGGCGGGCAAAGCAGAAAGGTGCAGCCCGGCACTGGCTTTGACTCCCTGAGCTTCCTTGCTAGGACAGCAGCTGCCGAAAGCTGGCAACTAGGCTGCCAGAGTGCAGAATGTCGGCGGTCTGGCACGCCTGCTTGCCGAAAGCCAGGATCAGCGAGACAGCGTGCTAGGCTCTGTTTCACAGCACCTTGGAGAACACGCCCTTGAAGAATGCCGTCTCTGCTCCGCAAAAGCTCTGCCACAGTGAAGGTGGAAGAAGCAGCCTGTGGCCACGGGCAGAGCTGGTCAACAGCTGCGCCTAACTTTCCCAAGCTGCGAGGGCATTCTCAGCCGAGTTCTGCTTTGACAGAGCTATTGCTGAACTTTTGCAGTCCCGGAGGCTGCTGAAACCAAGGCTGTGTTCTGCCTCTTCATTCTTGCCTTCCTGTGCTCCAGCGAGAAGTGAAGCTCTGGCACGGCATTCAGCTTTGCCGCCTCTCTGCACGGAAAGCACTAGACAGAACTAGTGTGCTTCGTGCATGCTCTCTCCTCGCTTTTATGGTCACTGCTCTGCTTTTTGCTTGGCAGCGTTCAAAGGGTCCACGGCATACCTCTTGCACAGCGAGAGGTGGCCGGCGAGGAATACTTGCTGGCTTAAGTCGTTCCATGCTCAAGGCATTCATCAGAGCAACACCATGGGGGAAAAGAGGGGGGAACATTGCAGGACAAATTTCTATGCTGGAACAGGATTGTCTGCGAGACAGCTCTCCGCAGCGCTAGTATTTGGCCAGGCTGAAATCAGCGCCACGGGAAGCCAATCTGACAAGCGGAGTGCAACGAGCGCGGCGATATGGGGCCACTTGGCAGGTGGCCGAAGAAAGACGGCTGCCCCGCGAATGTGGTGCCAGAAGGCAAGTTTCAGCAGGGCGTTCCGGGCGAGCTTAATGTGTAGCCGCACTTGTTCTAGGCGAGATTGTAGCCGAGAAGCTTTCCGTCTCCATTCACGAGACAAGAAAAGCAGAACGCAATGGTCTAGAGGGTTGAGAAGAAAAGTGCTCGTAGCGAGCTCGTTGCGGCAGAAGCGAAAGCCAGGAGCAGCGTGCTCGCTGCGAGCAGTAGACGGCGCTTCGCCTCCTTGGGAAGGAAATGGCGTCTGGGCACGAACGGCAGCCAGCGAAGCTTCAGAACAGCAGGCTGTTCTGCTCAGCGTACGAGCCTGAAGTGAGTGGCAAGGGCTAAGGGGACAGTTCCAAGCCATCTAGCTTTCCTGCTAGCAATGCCATTTCTACCCTGCTGTGGATAACATTGTCCTATGCCCTTATGCTCCGAGAGACAGAGAGCACCTCGGCAGACGCAGTGCAGAGGGAAAGGACACAGTATCCGAGGGAGCGTGGCGCCGCTTAGGCGGGCAAAGCAGAAAGGTGCCGCCCGGCACTGGCTTTGACTCCCTGAGCTTCCTTGCTAGGACAGCAGCTGCCGAAAGCTGGCAACTAGGCTGCCAGAGTGCAGAATGTCGGCGGTCTGGCACGCCTGCTTGCCGAAAGCCAGGATCAGCGAGACAGCGTGCTAGGCTCTGTTTCACAGCACCTTGGAGAACACGCCCTTGAAGAATGCCGTCTCTGCTCCGCAAAAGCTCTGCCACAGTGAAGGTGGAAGAAGCAGCCTGTGGCCACGGGCAGAGCTGGTCAACAGCTGCGCCTAACTTTCCCAAGCAGCGAGAGCACTCTCGGCCGAGTTCTGCTTTGACAGAGCTATTGCTGAACTTTTGCAGTCCCGGAGGCTGCTGAAACCAAGGCTGTGTTCTGCCTCTTCATTCTTGCCTTCCTGTGCTCCAGCGAGAAGTGAAGCTCTGGCACGGCATTCAGCTTTGCCGCCTCTCTGCACGGAAAGCACTAGACAGAACTAGTGTGCTTCGTGCATGCTCTCTCCTCGCTTTTATGGTCACTGCTCTGCTTTTTGCTTGGCAGCGTTCCAAGGGTCCACGGCATACCTCTTGCACAGCGAGAGGTGGCCGGCGAGGAATACTTGCTGGCTTAAGTCGTTCCATGCTCAAGGCATTCATCAGAGCAACACAATGGGGGAAAAGAGGGGGGAACATTGCAGGACAAATTTCTATGCTGGAACAGGATTGTCTGCGAGACAGCTCTCCGCAGCGCTAGTATTTGGCCAGGCTGAAATCAGCGCCACGGGAAGCCAATCTGACAAGCGGAGTGCAACGAGCGCGGCGATATGGGGCCACTTGGCAGGTGGCCGAAGAAAGACGGCTGCCCCGCGAATGTGTTGCCAGAAGGCAAGTTTCAGCAGGGCGTTCCGGGCGAGCTTAATGTGTAGCCGCACTTGTTCTAGGCGAGATTGTAGCCGAGAAGCTTTCCGTCTCCATTCACGAGACAAGAAAAGCAGAACGCAATGGTCTAGAGGGTTGAGAAGAAAAGTGCTCGTAGCGAGCTCGTTGCGGCAGAAGCGAAAGCCAGGAGCAGCGTGCTCGCTGCGAGCAGTAGACGGCGCTTCGCCTCCTTGGGAAGGAAATCGCGTCTGGGCACGAACGGCAGCCAGCGAAGCTTCAGAACAGCAGGCTGTTCTGCTCAGCGTACGAGCCTGAAGTGAGTGGCAAGGGCTAAGGGGACAGTTCCAAGGCATCTAGCTTTCCTGCTAGCAATGCCATTTCTACCCTGCTGTGGATAACATTGTCCTATGCCCTTATGCTCCGAGAGACAGAGAGCACCTCGGCAGACGCAGTGCAGAGGGAAAGGACACAGTATCCGAGGGAGCGTGACGCCGCTTAGGCGGGCAAAGCAGAAAGGTGCCGCCCGGCACTGGCTTTGACTCCCTGAGCTTCCTTGCTAGGACAGCAGCTGCCGAAAGCTGGCAACTAGGCTGCCAGAGTGCAGAATGTCAGCGGTCTGGCACGCCTGCTTGCCGAAAGCCAGTATCAGCGAGACAGCGTGCTAGGCTCTGTTTCACAGCACCTTGGAGAACACGCCCTTGAAGAATGCCGTCTCTGTTCCGCAAAAGCTCTGCCACAGTGAAGGTGGAAGAAGCAGCCTGTGGCCACGGGCAGAGCTGGTCAACAGCTGCGCCTAACTTTCCCAAGCTGCGAGAGCATTCTCAGCCGAGTTCTGCTTTGACAGAGCTATTGCTGAACTTTTGCAGTCCCGGAGGCTGCTGAAACCAAGGCTGTGTTCTGCCTCTTCATTCTTGCCTTCCTGTGCTCCAGCGAGAAGTGAAGCTCTGGCACGGCATTCAGCTTTGCCGCCTCTCTGCACGGAAAGCACTAGACAGAACTAGTGTGCTTCGTGCATGCTCTCTCCTCGCTTTTATGGTCACTCCTCTGCTTTTTGCTTGGCAGCGTTCCAAGGGTCCACGGCATACCTCTTGCACAGCGAGAGGTGGCCGGCGAGGAATACTTGCTGGCTTAAGTCGTTCCATGCTCAAGGCATTCATCAGAGCAACACCATGGGGGAAAAGAGGGGGGAACATTGCAGGACAAATTTCTATGCTGGAACAGGATTGTCTGCGAGACAGCTCTCCGCAGCGCTAGTATTTGGCCAGGCTGAAATCAGCGCCACGGGAAGCCAATCTGACAAGCGGAGTGCAACGAGCGCGGCGATATGGCGCCACTTGGCAGGTGGCCGAAGAAAGACGGCTGCCCCGCGAATGGGGTGCCAGAAGGCAAGTTTCAGCAGGGCGTTCCGGGCGAGCTTAATGTGTAGCCGCAGTTGTTCTAGGCGAGATTGTAGCCGAGAAGCTTTCCGTCTCCATTCACGAGACAAGAAAAGCAGAACGCAATGGTTGCGGCAGAAGCGAAAGCCAGGAGCAGCGTGCTCGCTGCCAGAAGTAGACGGCGCTTCGCCTCCTTGGGAAGGAAATGGCGTCTGGGCACGAACGGCAGCCAGCGAAGCTTCAGAACAGCAGGCTGTTCTGCTCAGCGTACGAGCCTGAAGTGAGTGGCAAGGGCTAAGGGGACAGTTCCAAGGCATCTAGCTTTCCTGCTAGCAATGCCATTTCTACCCTGCTGTGGATAACATTGTCCTATGCCCTTATGCTCCGAGAGACAGAGAGCACCTCGGCAGACGCAGTGCAGAGGGAAAGGACACAGTATCCGAGGGAGCGTGGCGCCGCTTAGGCGGGCAAAGCAGAAAGGTGCCGCCCGGCACTGGCTTTGACTCCCTGAGCTTCCTTGCTAGGACAGCAGCTGCCGAAAGCTGGCAACTAGGCTGCCAGAGTGCAGAATGTCGGCGGTCTGGCACGCCTGCTTGCCGAAAGCCAGGATCAGCGAGACAGCGTGCTAGGCTCTGTTTCACAGCACCTTGGAGAACACGCCCTTGAAGAATGCCGTCTCTGCTCCGCAAAAGCTCTGCCACAGTGAAGGTGGAAGAAGCAGCCTGTGGCCACGGGCAGAGCTGGTCAACAGCTGCGCCTAACTTTCCCAAGCTGCGAGGGCATTCTCAGCCGAGTTCTGCTTTGACAGAGTTAGTGCTGATCTTTTGCAGTCCCGGAGGCTGCTGAAACCAAGGCTGTGTTCTGCCTCTTCATTCTTGCCTTCCTGTGCTCCAGCGAGAAGTGAAGCTCTGGCACGGCATTCAGCTTTGCCGCCTCTCTGCACGGAAAGCACTAGACAGAACTAGTGTGCTTCGTGCATGCTCTCTCCTCGCTTTTATGCTCACTGCTCTGCTTTTTGCTTGGCAGCGTTCAAAGGGTCCACGGCATACCTCTTGCACAGCGAGAGGTGGCCGGCGAGGAATACTTGCTGGCTTAAGTCGTTCCATGCTCAAGGCATTCATCAGAGCAACACCATGGGGGAAAAGAGGGGGGAACATTGCAGGACAGATTTCTATGCTGGAACATGATTGTCTGCGAGACAGCTCTCCGCAGCGCTAGTATTTGGCCAGGCTGAAATCAGCGCCACGGGAAGCCAATCTGACAAGCGGAGTGCAACGAGCGCGGCGATATGGGGCCACTTGGCAGGTGGCCGAAGAAAGACGGCTGCCCCGCGAATGTGGTGCCAGAAGGCAAGTTTCAGCAGGGCGTTCCGGGCGAGCTTAATGTGTAGCCGCAGTTGTTCTAGGCGAGATTGTAGCCGAGAAGCTTTCCGTCTCCATTCACGAGACAAGAAAAGCAGAACGCAATGGTCTAGAGGGTTGAGAAGAAAAGTGCTCGTAGCGAGCTCGTTGCGGCAGAAGCGAAAGCCAGGAGCAGCGTGCTCGCTGCGAGAAGTAGACGGCGCTTCGCCTCCTTGGGAAGGAAATGGCGTCTGGGCACGAACGGCAGCCAGCGAAGCTTCAGAACAGCAGGCTGTTCTGCTCAGCGTACGAGCCTGAAGTGAGTGGCAAGGGCTAAGGGGACAGTTCCAAGGCATCTAGCTTTCCTGCTAGCAATGCCATTTCTACCCTGCTGTGGATAACATTGTCCTATGCCCTTATGCTCCGAGAGACAGAGAGCACCTCGGCAGACGCAGTGCAGAGGGAAAGGACACAGTATCCGAGGGAGCGTGACGCCGCTTAGGCGGGCAAAGCAGAAAGGTGCCGCCCGGCACTGGCTTTGACTCCCTGAGCTTCCTTGCTAGGACAGCAGCTGCCGAAAGCTGGCAACTAGGCTGCCAGAGTGCAGAATGTCGGCGGTCTGGCACGCCTGCTTGCCGAAAGCCAGGATCAGCGAGACAGCGTGCTAGGCTCTGTTTCACAGCACCTTGGAGAACACGCCCTTGAAGAATGCCGTCTCTGCTCCGCAAAAGCTCTGCCACAGTGAAGGTGGAAGAAGCAGCCTGTGGCCACGGGCAGAGCTGGTCAACAGCTGCGCCTAACTTTCCCAAGCTGCGAGAGCATTCTCAGCCGAGTTCTGCTTTGACAGAGCTATTGCTGAACTTTTGCAGTCCCGGAGGCTGCTGAAACCAAGGCTGTGTTCTGCCTCTTCATTCTTGCCTTCCTGTGCTCCAGCGAGAAGTGAAGCTCTGGCACGGCATTCAGCTTTGCCGCCTCTCTGCACGGAAAGCACTAGACAGAACTAGTGTGCTTCGTGCATGCTCTCTCCTCGCTTTTATGCTCACTGCTCTGCTTTTTGCTTGGCAGCGTTCAAAGGGTCCACGGCATACCTCTTGCACAGCGAGAGGTGGCCGGCGAGGAATACTTGCTGGCTTAAGTCGTTCCATGCTCAAGGCATTCATCAGAGCAACACCATGCGGGAAAAGAGGGGGGAACATTGCAGGACAAATTTCTATGCTGGAACAGGATTGTCTGCGAGACAGCTCTCCGCAGCGCTAGTATTTGGCCAGGCTGAAATCAGCGCCACGGGAAGCCAATCTGACAAGCGGAGTGCAATGAGCGCGGCGATATGGGGCCACTTGGCAGGTGGCCGAAGAAAGACGGCTGCCCCGCGAATGTGGTGCCAGAAGGCAAGTTTCAGCAGGGCGTTCCGGGCGAGCTTAATGTGTAGCCGCACTTGTTCTAGGCGAGATTGTAGCCGAGAAGCTTTCCGTCTCCATTCACGAGACAAGAAAAGCAGAACGCAATGGTTTCGGCAGAAGCGAAAGCCAGGAGCAGCGTGCTCGCTGCGAGAAGTAGACGGCGCTTCGCCTCCTTGGGAAGGAAATGGCGTCTGGGCACGAACGGCAGCCAGCGAAGCTTCAGAACAGCAGGCTGTTCTGCTCAGCGTACGAGCCTGAAGTGAGTGGCAAGGGCTAAGGGGACAGTTCCAAGGCATCTAGCTTTCCTGCTAGCAATGCCATTTCTACCCTGCTGTGGATAACATTGTCCTATGCCCTTATGCTCCGAGAGACAGAGAGCACCTCGGCAGACGCAGTGCAGAGGGAAAGGACACAGTATCCGAGGGAGCGTGGCGCCGCTTAGGCGGGCAAAGCAGAAAGGTGCCGCCCGGCACTGGCTTTGACTCCCTGAGCTTCCTTGCTAGGACAGCAGCTGCCGAAAGCTGGCAACTAGGCTGCCAGAGTGCAGAATGTCGGCGGTCTGGCACGCCTGCTTGCCGAAAGCCAGGATCAGCGAGACAGCGTGCTAGGCTCTGTTTCACAGCACCTTGGAGAACACGCCCTTGAAGAATGCCGTCTCTGCTCCGCAAAAGCTCTGCCACAGTGAAGGTGGAAGAAGCAGCCTGTGGCCACGGGCAGAGCTGGTCAACAGCTGCGCCTAACTTTCCCAAGCTGCGAGGGCATTCTCAGCCGAGTTCTGCTTTGACAGAGCTATTGCTGAACTTTTGCAGTCCCGGAGGCTGCTGAAACCAAGGCTGTGTTCTGCCTCTTCATTCTTGCCTTCCTGTGCTCCAGCGAGAAGTGAAGCTCTGGCACGGCATTCAGCTTTGCCGCCTCTCTGCACGGAAAGCACTAGACAGAACTAGTGTGCTTCGTGCATGCTCTCTCCTCGCTTTTATGGTCACTGCTCTGCTTTTTGCTTGGCAGCGTTCAAAGGGTCCACGGCATACCTCTTGCACAGCGAGAGGTGGCCGGCGAGGAATACTTGCTGGCTTAAGTCGTTCCATGCTCAAGGCATTCATCAGAGCAACACCATGCGGGAAAAGAGGGGGGAACATTGCAGGACAAATTTCTATGCTGGAACAGGATTGTCTGCGAGACAGCTCTCCGCAGCGCTAGTATTTGGCCAGGCTGAAATCAGCGCCACGGGAAGCCAATCTGACAAGCGGAGTGCAACGAGCGCGGCGATATGGGGCCACTTGGCAGGTGGCCGAAGAAAGACGGCTGCCCCGCGAATGTGGTGCCAGAAGGCAAGTTTCAGCAGGGCGTTCCGGGCGAGCTTAATGTGTAGCCGCACTTGTTCTAGGCGAGATTGTAGCCGAGAAGCTTTCCGTCTCCATTCACGAGACAAGAAAAGCAGAACGCAATGGTTGCGGCAGAAGCGAAAGCCAGGAGCAGCGTGCTCGCTGCGAGAAGTAGACGGCGCTTCGCCTCCTTGGGAAGGAAATGGCGTCTGGGCACGAACGGCAGCCAGCGAAGCTTCAGAACAGCAGGCTGTTCTGCTCAGCGTACGAGCCTGAAGTGAGTGGCAAGGGCTAAGGGGACAGTTCCAAGGCATCTAGCTTTCCTGCTAGCAATGCCATTTCTACCCTGCTGTGGATAACATTGTCCTATGCCCTTATGCTCCGAGAGACAGAGAGCACCTCGGCAGACGCAGTGCAGAGGGAAAGGACACAGTATCCGAGGGAGCGTGGCGCCGCTTAGGCGGGCAAAGCAGAAAGGTGCCGCCCGGCACTGGCTTTGACTCCCTGAGCTTCCTTGCTAGGACAGCAGCTGCCGAAAGCTGGCAACTAGGCTGCCAGAGTGCAGAATGTAGGCGGTCTGGCACGCCTGCTTGCCGAAAGCCAGGATCAGCGAGACAGCGTGCTAGGCTCTGTTTCACAGCACCTTGGAGAACACGCCCTTGAAGAATGCCGTCTCTGCTCCGCAAAAGCTCTGCCACAGTGAAGGTGGAAGAAGCAGCCTGTGGCCACGGGCAGAGCTGGTCAACAGCTGCGCCTAACTTTCCCAAGCTGCGAGGGCATTCTCAGCCGAGTTCTGCTTTGACAGAGCTATTGCTGAACTTTTGCAGTCCCGGAGGCTGCTGAAACCAAGGCTGTGTTCTGCCTCTTCATTCTTGCCTTCCTGTGCTCCAGCGAGAAGTGAAGCTCTGGCACGGCATTCAGCTTTGCCGCCTCTCTGCACGGAAAGCACTAGAGAGAACTAGTGTGCTTCGTGCATGCTCTCTCCTCGCTTTTATGGTCACTGCTCTGCTTTTTGCTTGGCAGCGTTCAAAGGGTCCACGGCATACCTCTTGCACAGCGAGAGGTGGCCGGCGAGGAATACTTGCTGGCTTAAGTCGTTCCATGCTCAAGGCATTCATCAGAGCAACACCATGCGGGAAAAGAGGGGGGAACATTGCAGGACAAATTTCTATGCTGGAACAGGATTGTCTGCGAGACAGCTCTCCGCAGCGCTAGTATTTGGCCAGGCTGAAATCAGCGCCACGGGAAGCCAATCTGACAAGCGGAGTGCAACGAGCGCGGCGATATGGGGCCACTTGGCAGGTGGCCGAAGAAAGACGGCTGCCCCGCGAATGTGGTGCCAGAAGGCAAGTTTCAGCAGGGCGTTCCGGGCGAGCTTAATGTGTAGCCGCACTTGTTCTAGGCGAGATTGTAGCCGAGAAGCTTTCCGTCTCCATTCACGAGACAAGAAAAGCAGAACGCAATGGTCTAGAGGGTTGAGAAGAAAAGTGCTCGTAGCGAGCTCGTTGCGGCAGAAGCGAAAGCCAGGAGCAGCGTGCTCGCTGCGAGCAGTAGACGGCGCTTCGCCTCCTTGGGAAGGAAATCGCGTCTGGGCACGAACGGCAGCCAGCGAAGCTTCAGAACAGCAGGCTGTTCTGCTCAGCGTACGAGCCTGAAGTGAGTGGCAAGGGCTAAGGGGACAGTTCCAAGCCATCTAGCTTTCCTGCTAGCAATGCCATTTCTACCCTGCTGTGGAAAACATTGTCCTTTGCCCTTCTGCTCCGAGAGGCACAGAGCACCTCGGCAGACGCAGTGCAGAGGGAAAGGACACAGTATCCGAGGGAGCGTGGCGCCGCTTAGGCGGGCAAAGCAGAAAGGTGCCGCCCGGCACTGGCTTTGACTCCCTGAGCTTCCTTGCTAGGACAGCAGCTGCCGAAAGCTGGCAACTAGGCTGCCAGAGTGCAGAATGTCGGCGGTCTGGCACGCCTGCTTGCCGAAAGCCAGGATCAGCGAGACAGCGTGCTAGGCTCTGTTTCACAGCACCTTGGAGAACACGCCCTTGAAGAATGCCGTCTCTGCTCCGCAAAAGCTCTGCCACAGTGAAGGTGGAAGAAGCAGCCTGTGGCCACGGGCAGAGCTGGTCAACAGCTGCGCCTAACTTTCCCAAGCAGCGAGAGCATTCTCAGCCGAGTTCTGCTTTGACAGAGCTATTGCTGAACTTTTGCAGCCCCGGAGGCTGCTGAAACCAAGGCTGTGTTCTGCCTCTTCATTCTTGCCTTCCTGTGCTCCAGCGAGAAGTGAAGCTCTGGCACGGCATTCAGCTTTGCCGCCTCTCTGCACGGAAAGCACTAGACAGAACTAGTGTGCTTCGTGCATGCTCTCTCCTCGCTTTTATGGTCACTGCTCTGCTTTTTGCTTGGCAGCGTTCAAAGGGTCCACGGCATACCTCTTGCACAGCGAGAGGTGGCCGGCGAGGAATACTTGCTGGCTTAAGTCGTTCCATGCTCAAGGCATTCATCAGAGCAACACCATGGGGGAAAAGAGGGGGGAACATTGCAGGACAAATTTCTATGCTGGAACAGGATTGTCTGCGAGACAGCTCTCCGCAGCGCTAGTATTTGGCCAGGCTGAAATCAGCGCCACGGGAAGCCAATCTGACAAGCGGAGTGCAACGAGCGCGGCGATATGGGGCCACTTGGCAGGTGGCCGAAGAAAGACGGCTGCCCCGCGAATGTGGTGCCAGAAGGCAAGTTTCAGCAGGGCGTTCCGGGCGAGCTTAATGTGTAGCCGCACTTGTTCTAGGCGAGATTGTAGCCGAGAAGCTTTCCGTCTCCATTCACGAGACAAGAAAAGCAGAACGCAATGGTCTAGAGGGTTGAGAAGAAAAGTGCTCGTAGCGAGCTCGTTGCGGCAGAAGCGAAAGCCAGGAGCAGCGTGCTCGCTGCGAGCAGTAGACGGCGCTTCGCCTCCTTGGGAAGGAAATCGCGTCTGGGCACAAACGGCAGCCAGCGAAGCTTCAGAACAGCAGGCTGTTCTGCTCAGCGTACGAGCCTGAAGTGAGTGGCAAGGGCTAAGGGGACAGTTCCAAGGCATCTAGCTTTCCTGCTAGCAATGCCATTTCTACCCTGCTGTGGATAACATTGTCCTTTGCCCTTCTGCTCCGAGAGGCACAGAGCACCTCGGCAGACGCAGTGCAGAGGGAAAGGACACAGTATCCGAGGGAGCGTGGCGCCGCTTAGGCGGGCAAAGCAGAAAGGTGCCGCCCGGCACTGGCTTTGACTCCCTGAGCTTCCTTGCTAGGACAGCAGCTGCCGAAAGCTGGCAACTAGGCTGCCAGAGTGCAGAATGTCAGCGGTCTGGCACGCCTGCTTGCCGAAAGCCAGGATCAGCGAGACAGCGTGCTAGGCTCTGTTTCACAGCACCTTGGAGAACACGCCCTTGAAGAATGCCGTCTCTGTTCCGCAAAAGCTCTGCCACAGTGAAGGTGGAAGAAGCAGCCTGTGGCCACGGGCAGAGCTGGTCAACAGCTGCGCCTAACTTTCCCAAGCTGCGAGAGCATTCTCAGCCGAGTTCTGCTTTGACAGAGCTAGTGCTGAACTTTTGCAGTCCCGGAGGCTGCTGAAACCAAGGCTGTGTTCTGCCTCTTCATTCTTGCCTTCCTGTGCTCCAGCGAGAAGTGAAGCTCTGGCACGGCATTCAGCTTTGCCGCCTCTCTGCACGGAAAGCACTAGACAGAACTAGTGTGCTTCGTGCATGCTCTCTCCTCGCTTTTATGCTCACTGCTCTGCTTTTTGCTTGGCAGCGTTCCAAGGGTCCACGGCATACCTCTTGCACAGCGAGAGGTGGCCGGCGAGGAATACTTGCTGGCTTAAGTCGTTCCATGCTCAAGGCATTCATCAGAGCAACACCATGGGGGAAAAGAGGGGGGAACATTGCAGGACAAATTTCTATGCTGGAACAGGATTGTCTGCGAGACAGCTCTCCGCAGCGCTAGTATTTGGCCAGGCTGAAATCAGCGCCACGGGAAGCCAATCTGACAAGCGGAGTGCAACGAGCGCGGCGATATGGGGCCACTTGGCAGGTGGCCGAAGAAAGACGGCTGCCCCGCGAATGTGGTGCCAGAAGGCAAGTTTCAGCAGGGCGTTCCGGGCGAGCTTAATGTGTAGCCGCAGTTGTTCTAGGCGAGATTGTAGCCGAGAAGCTTTCCGTCTCCATTCACGAGACAAGAAAAGCAGAACGCAATGGTCTAGAGGGTTGAGAAGAAAAGTGCTCGTAGCGAGCTCGTTGCGGCAGAAGCGAAAGCCAGGAGCAGCGTGCTCGCTGCGAGAAGTAGACGGCGCTTCGCCTCCTTGGGAAGGAAATGGCGTCTGGGCACGAACGGCAGCCAGCGAAGCTTCAGAACAGCAGGCTGTTCTGCTCAGCGTACGAGCCTGAAGTGAGTGGCAAGGGCTAAGGGGACAGTTCCAAGGCATCTAGCTTTCCTGCTAGCAATGCCATTTCTACCCTGCTGTGGATAACATTGTCCTATGCCCTTATGCTCCGAGAGACAGAGAGCACCTCGGCAGACGCAGTGCAGAGGGAAAGGACACAGTATCCGAGGGAGCGTGACGCCGCTTAGGCGGGCAAAGCAGAAAGGTGCCGCCCGGCACTGGCTTTGACTCCCTGAGCTTCCTTGCTAGGACAGCAGCTGCCGAAAGCTGGCAACTAGGCTGCCAGAGTGCAGAATGTCGGCGGTCTGGCACGCCTGCTTGCCGAAAGCCAGGATCAGCGAGACAGCGTGCTAGGCTCTGTTTCACAGCACCTTGGAGAACACGCCCTTGAAGAATGCCGTCTCTGCTCCGCAAAAGCTCTGCCACAGTGAAGGTGGAAGAAGCAGCCTGTGGCCACGGGCAGAGCTGGTCAACAGCTGCGCCTAACTTGCCCAAGCTGCGAGAGCATTCTCAGCCGAGTTCTGCTTTGACAGAGCTATTGCTGAACTTTTGCAGTCCCGGAGGCTGCTGAAACCAAGGCTGTGTTCTGCCTCTTCATTCTTGCCTTCCTGTGCTCCAGCGAGAAGTGAAGCTCTGGCACGGCATTCAGCTTTGCCGCCTCTCTGCACGGAAAGCACTAGACAGAACTAGTGTGCTTCGTGCATGCTCTCTCCTCGCTTTTATGCTCACTGCTCTGCTTTTTGCTTGGCAGCGTTCAAAGGGTCCACGGCATACCTCTTGCACAGCGAGAGGTGGCCGGCGAGGAATACTTGCTGGCTTAAGTCGTTCCATGCTCAAGGCATTCATCAGAGCAACACCATGCGGGAAAAGAGGGGGGAACATTGCAGGACAAATTTCTATGCTGGAACAGGATTGTCTGCGAGACAGCTCTCCGCAGCGCTAGTATTTGGCCAGGCTGAAATCAGCGCCACGGGAAGCCAATCTGACAAGCGGAGTGCAACGAGCGCGGCGATATGGGGCCACTTGGCAGGTGGCCGAAGAAAGACGGCTGCCCCGCGAATGTGGTGCCAGAAGGCAAGTTTCAGCAGGGCGTTCCGGGCGAGCTTAATGTGTAGCCGCACTTGTTCTAGGCGAGATTGTAGCCGAGAAGCTTTCCGTCTCCATTCACGAGACAAGAAAAGCAGAACGCAATGGTTTCGGCAGAAGCGAAAGCCAGGAGCAGCGTGCTCGCTGCGAGAAGTAGACGGCGCTTCGCCTCCTTGGGAAGGAAATGGCGTCTGGGCACGAACGGCAGCCAGCGAAGCTTCAGAACAGCAGGCTGTTCTGCTCAGCGTACGAGCCTGAAGTGAGTGGCAAGGGCTAAGGGGACAGTTCCAAGGCATCTAGCTTTCCTGCTAGCAATGCCATTTCTACCCTGCTGTGGATAACATTGTCCTATGCCCTTATGCTCCGAGAGACAGAGAGCACCTCGGCAGACGCAGTGCAGAGGGAAAGGACACAGTATCCGAGGGAGCGTGACGCCGCTTAGGCGGGCAAAGCAGAAAGGTGCCGCCCGGCACTGGCTTTGACTCCCTGAGCTTCCTTGCTAGGACAGCAGCTGCCGAAAGCTGGCAACTAGGCTGCCAGAGTGCAGAATGTCAGCGGTCTGGCACGCCTGCTTGCCGAAAGCCAGGATCAGCGAGACAGCGTGCTAGGCTCTGTTTCACAGCACCTTGGAGAACACGCCCTTGAAGAATGCCGTCTCTGCTCCGCAAAAGCTCTGCCACAGTGAAGGTGGAAGAAGCAGCCTGTGGCCACGGGCAGAGCTGGTCAACAGCTGCGCCTAACTTTCCCAAGCTGCGAGAGCATTCTCAGCCGAGTTCTGCTTTGACAGAGCTATTGCTGAACTTTTGCAGTCCCGGAGGCTGCTGAAACCAAGGCTGTGTTCTGCCTCTTCATTCTTGCCTTCCTGTGCTCCAGCGAGAAGTGAAGCTCTGGCACGGCATTCAGCTTTGCCGCCTCTCTGCACGGAAAGCACTAGACAGAACTAGTGTGCTTCGTGCATGCTCTCTCCTCGCTTTTATGCTCACTGCTCTGCTTTTTGCTTGGCAGCGTTCAAAGGGTCCACGGCATACCTCTTGCACAGCGAGAGGTGGCCGGCGAGGAATACTTGCTGGCTTAAGTCGTTCCATGCTCAAGGCATTCATCAGAGCAACACCATGCGGGAAAAGAGGGGGGAACATTGCAGGACAAATTTCTATGCTGGAACAGGATTGTCTGCGAGACAGCTCTCCGCAGCGCTAGTATTTGGCCAGGCTGAAATCAGCGCCACGGGAAGCCAATCTGACAAGCGGAGTGCAACGAGCGCGGCGATATGGGGCCACTTGGCAGGTGGCCGAAGAAAGACGGCTGCCCCGCGAATGTGGTGCCAGAAGGCAAGTTTCAGCAGGGCGTTCCGGGCGAGCTTAATGTGTAGCCGCAGTTGTTCTAGGCGAGATTGTAGCCGAGAAGCTTTCCGTCTCCATTCACGAGACAAGAAAAGCAGAACGCAATGGTTTCGGCAGAAGCGAAAGCCAGGAGCAGCGTGCTCGCTGCCAGAAGTAGACGGCGCTTCGCCTCCTTGGGAAGGAAATGGCGTCTGGGCACGAACGGCAGCCAGCGAAGCTTCAGAACAGCAGGCTGTTCTGCTCAGCGTACGAGCCTGAAGTGAGTGGCAAGGGCTAAGGGGACAGTTCCAAGGCATCTAGCTTTCCTGCTAGCAATGCCATTTCTACCCTGCTGTGGATAACATTGTCCTATGCCCTTATGCTCCGAGAGACAGAGAGCACCTCGGCAGACGCAGTGCAGAGGGAAAGGACACAGTATCCGAGGGAGCGTGGCGCCGCTTAGGCGGGCAAAGCAGAAAGGTGCCGCCCGGCACTGGCTTTGACTCCCTGAGCTTCCTTGCTAGGACAGCAGCTGCCGAAAGCTGGCAACTAGGCTGCCAGAGTGCAGAATGTCGGCGGTCTGGCACGCCTGCTTGCCGAAAGCCAGGATCAGCGAGACAGCGTGCTAGGCTCTGTTTCACAGCACCTTGGAGAACACGCCCTTGAAGAATGCCGTCTCTGCTCCGCAAAAGCTCTGCCACAGTGAAGGTGGAAGAAGCAGCCTGTGGCCACGGGCAGAGCTGGTCAACAGCTGCGCCTAACTTTCCCAAGCTGCGAGGGCATTCTCAGCCGAGTTCTGCTTTGACAGAGCTATTGCTGAACTTTTGCAGTCCCGGAGGCTGCTGAAACCAAGGCTGTGTTCTGCCTCTTCATTCTTGCCTTCCTGTGCTCCAGCGAGAAGTGAAGCTCTGGCACGGCATTCAGCTTTGCCGCCTCTCTGCACGGAAAGCACTAGACAGAACTAGTGTGCTTCGTGCATGCTCTCTCCTCGCTTTTATGGTCACTGCTCTGCTTTTTGCTTGGCAGCGTTCAAAGGGTCCACGGCATACCTCTTGCACAGCGAGAGGTGGCCGGCGAGGAATACTTGCTGGCTTAAGTCGTTCCATGCTCAAGGCATTCATCAGAGCAACACCATGCGGGAAAAGAGGGGGGAACATTGCAGGACAAATTTCTATGCTGGAACAGGATTGTCTGCGAGACAGCTCTCCGCAGCGCTAGTATTTGGCCAGGCTGAAATCAGCGCCACGGGAAGCCAATCTGACAAGCGGAGTGCAACGAGCGCGGCGATATGGGGCCACATGGCAGGTGGCCGAAGAAAGACGGCTGCCCCGCGAATGTGGTGCCAGAAGGCAAGTTTCAGCAGGGCGTTCCGGGCGAGCTTAATGTGTAGCCGCACTTGTTCTAGGCGAGATTGTAGCCGAGAAGCTTTCCGTCTCCATTCACGAGACAAGAAAAGCAGAACGCAATGGTTGCGGCAGAAGCGAAAGCCAGGAGCAGCGTGCTCGCTGCGAGAAGTAGACGGCGCTTCGCCTCCTTGGGAAGGAAATCGCGTCTGGGCACGAACGGCAGCCAGCGAAGCTTCAGAACAGCAGGCTGTTCTGCTCAGCGTACGAGCCTGAAGTGAGTGGCAAGGGCTAAGGGGACAGTTCCAAGCCATCTAGCTTTCCTGCTAGCAATGCCATTTCTACCCTGCTGTGGATAACATTGTCCTATGCCCTTATGCTCCGAGAGACAGAGAGCACCTCGGCAGACGCAGTGCAGAGGGAAAGGACACAGTATCCGAGGGAGCGTGGCGCCGCTTAGGCGGGCAAAGCAGAAAGGTGCCGCCCGGCACTGGCTTTGACTCCCTGAGCTTCCTTGCTAGGACAGCAGCTGCCGAAAGCTGGCAACTAGGCTGCCAGAGTGCAGAATGTAGGCGGTCTGGCACGCCTGCTTGCCGAAAGCCAGGATCAGCGAGACAGCGTGCTAGGCTCTGTTTCACAGCACCTTGGAGAACACGCCCTTGAAGAATGCCGTCTCTGCTCCGCAAAAGCTCTGCCACAGTGAAGGTGGAAGAAGCAGCCTGTGGCCACGGGCAGAGCTGGTCAACAGCTGCGCCTAACTTTCCCAAGCTGCGAGGGCATTCTCAGCCGAGTTCTGCTTTGACAGAGCTATTGCTGAACTTTTGCAGTCCCGGAGGCTGCTGAAACCAAGGCTGTGTTCTGCCTCTTCATTCTTGCCTTCCTGTGCTCCAGCGAGAAGTGAAGCTCTGGCACGGCATTCAGCTTTGCCGCCTCTCTGCACGGAAAGCACTAGAGAGAACTAGTGTGCTTCGTGCATGCTCTCTCCTCGCTTTTATGGTCACTGCTCTGCTTTTTGCTTGGCAGCGTTCAAAGGGTCCACGGCATACCTCTTGCACAGCGAGAGGTGGCCGGCGAGGAATACTTGCTGGCTTAAGTCGTTCCATGCTCAAGGCATTCATCAGAGCAACACCATGCGGGAAAAGAGGGGGGAACATTGCAGGACAAATTTCTATGCTGGAACAGGATTGTCTGCGAGACAGCTCTCCGCAGCGCTAGTATTTGGCCAGGCTGAAATCAGCGCCACGGGAAGCCAATCTGACAAGCGGAGTGCAACGAGCGCGGCGATATGGGGCCACTTGGCAGGTGGCCGAAGAAAGACGGCTGCCCCGCGAATGTGGTGCCAGAAGGCAAGTTTCAGCAGGGCGTTCCGGGCGAGCTTAATGTGTAGCCGCACTTGTTCTAGGCGAGATTGTAGCCGAGAAGCTTTCCGTCTCCATTCACGAGACAAGAAAAGCAGAACGCAATGGTCTAGAGGGTTGAGAAGAAAAGTGCTCGTAGCGAGCTCGTTGCGGCAGAAGCGAAAGCCAGGAGCAGCGTGCTCGCTGCGAGCAGTAGACGGCGCTTCGCCTCCTTGGGAAGGAAATCGCGTCTGGGCACGAACGGCAGCCAGCGAAGCTTCAGAACAGCAGGCTGTTCTGCTCAGCGTACGAGCCTGAAGTGAGTGGCAAGGGCTAAGGGGACAGTTCCAAGCCATCTAGCTTTCCTGCTAGCAATGCCATTTCTACCCTGCTGTGGAAAACATTGGCCTTTGCCCTTCTGCTCCGAGAGGCACAGAGCACCTCGGCAGACGCAGTGCAGAGGGAAAGGACACAGTATCCGAGGGAGCGTGGCGCCGCTTAGGCGGGCAAAGCAGAAAGGTGCCGCCCGGCACTGGCTTTGACTCCCTGAGCTTCCTTGCTAGGACAGCAGCTGCCGAAAGCTGGCAACTAGGCTGCCAGAGTGCAGAATGTCGGCGGTCTGGCACGCCTGCTTGCCGAAAGCCAGGATCAGCGAGACAGCGTGCTAGGCTCTGTTTCACAGCACCTTGGAGAACACGCCCTTGAAGAATGCCGTCTCTGCTCCGCAAAAGCTCTGCCACAGTGAAGGTGGAAGAAGCAGCCTGTGGCCACGGGCAGAGCTGGTCAACAGCTGCGCCTAACTTTCCCAAGCAGCGAGAGCATTCTCAGCCGAGTTCTGCTTTGACAGAGCTATTGCTGAACTTTTGCAGCCCCGGAGGCTGCTGAAACCAAGGCTGTGTTCTGCCTCTTCATTCTTGCCTTCCTGTGCTCCAGCGAGAAGTGAAGCTCTGGCACGGCATTCAGCTTTGCCGCCTCTCTGCACGGAAAGCACTAGACAGAACTAGTGTGCTTCGTGCATGCTCTCTCCTCGCTTTTATGGTCACTGCTCTGCTTTTTGCTTGGCAGCGTTCAAAGGGTCCACGGCATACCTCTTGCACAGCGAGAGGTGGCCGGCGAGGAATACTTGCTGGCTTAAGTCGTTCCATGCTCAAGGCATTCATCAGAGCAACACCATGGGGGAAAAGAGGGGGGAACATTGCAGGACAAATTTCTATGCTGGAACAGGATTGTCTGCGAGACAGCTCTCCGCAGCGCTAGTATTTGGCCAGGCTGAAATCAGCGCCACGGGAAGCCAATCTGACAAGCGGAGTGCAACGAGCGCGGCGATATGGGGCCACTTGGCAGGTGGCCGAAGAAAGACGGCTGCCCCGCGAATGTGGTGCCAGAAGGCAAGTTTCAGCAGGGCGTTCCGGGCGAGCTTAATGTGTAGCCGCACTTGTTCTAGGCGAGATTGTAGCCGAGAAGCTTTCCGTCTCCATTCACGAGACAAGAAAAGCAGAACGCAATGGTCTAGAGGGTTGAGAAGAAAAGTGCTCGTAGCGAGCTCGTTGCGGCAGAAGCGAAAGCCAGGAGCAGCGTGCTCGCTGCGAGCAGTAGACGGCGCTTCGCCTCCTTGGGAAGGAAATCGCGTCTGGGCACAAACGGCAGCCAGCGAAGCTTCAGAACAGCAGGCTGTTCTGCTCAGCGTACGAGCCTGAAGTGAGTGGCAAGGGCTAAGGGGACAGTTCCAAGGCATCTAGCTTTCCTGCTAGCAATGCCATTTCTACCCTGCTGTGGATAACATTGTCCTTTGCCCTTCTGCTCCGAGAGGCACAGAGCACCTCGGCAGACGCAGTGCAGAGGGAAAGGACACAGTATCCGAGGGAGCGTGGCGCCGCTTAGGCGGGCAAAGCAGAAAGGTGCCGCCCGGCACTGGCTTTGACTCCCTGAGCTTCCTTGCTAGGACAGCAGCTGCCGAAAGCTGGCAACTAGGCTGCCAGAGTGCAGAATGTCAGCGGTCTGGCACGCCTGCTTGCCGAAAGCCAGTATCAGCGAGACAGCGTGCTAGGCTCTGTTTCACAGCACCTTGGAGAACACGCCCTTGAAGAATGCCGTCTCTGTTCCGCAAAAGCTCTGCCACAGTGAAGGTGGAAGAAGCAGCCTGTGGCCACGGGCAGAGCTGGTCAACAGCTGCGCCTAACTTTCCCAAGCTGCGAGAGCATTCTCAGCCGAGTTCTGCTTTGACAGAGCTAGTGCTGAACTTTTGCAGTCCCGGAGGCTGCTGAAACCAAGGCTGTGTTCTGCCTCTTCATTCTTGCCTTCCTGTGCTCCAGCAAGAAGTGAAGCTCTGGCACGGCATTCAGCTTTGCCGCCTCTCTGCACGGAAAGCACTAGACAGAACTAGTGTGCTTCGTGCATGCTCTCTCCTCGCTTTTATGCTCACTGCTCTGCTTTTTGCTTGGCAGCGTTCCAAGGGTCCACGGCATACCTCTTGCACAGCGAGAGGTGGCCGGCGAGGAATACTTGCTGGCTTAAGTCGTTCCATGCTCAAGGCATTCATCAGAGCAACACCATGGGGGAAAAGAGGGGGGAACATTGCAGGACAAATTTCTATGCTGGAACAGGATTGTCTGCGAGACAGCTCTCCGCAGCGCTAGTATTTGGCCAGGCTGAAATCAGCGCCACGGGAAGCCAATCTGACAAGCGGAGTGCAACGAGCGCGGCGATATGGGGCCACTTGGCAGGTGGCCGAAGAAAGACGGCTGCCCCGCGAATGTGGTGCCAGAAGGCAAGTTTCAGCAGGGCGTTCCGGGCGAGCTTAATGTGTAGCCGCAGTTGTTCTAGGCGAGATTGTAGCCGAGAAGCTTTCCGTCTCCATTCACGAGACAAGAAAAGCAGAACGCAATGGTCTAGAGGGTTGAGAAGAAAAGTGCTCGTAGCGAGCTCGTTGCGGCAGAAGCGAAAGCCAGGAGCAGCGTGCTCGCTGCGAGAAGTAGACGGCGCTTCGCCTCCTTGGGAAGGAAATGGCGTCTGGGCACGAACGGCAGCCAGCGAAGCTTCAGAACAGCAGGCTGTTCTGCTCAGCGTACGAGCCTGAAGTGAGTGGCAAGGGCTAAGGGGACAGTTCCAAGGCATCTAGCTTTCCTGCTAGCAATGCCATTTCTACCCTGCTGTGGATAACATTGTCCTATGCCCTTATGCTCCGAGAGACAGAGAGCACCTCGGCAGACGCAGTGCAGAGGGAAAGGACACAGTATCCGAGGGAGCGTGACGCCGCTTAGGCGGGCAAAGCAGAAAGGTGCCGCCCGGCACTGGCTTTGACTCCCTGAGCTTCCTTGCTAGGACAGCAGCTGCCGAAAGCTGGCAACTAGGCTGCCAGAGTGCAGAATGTCGGCGGTCTGGCACGCCTGCTTGCCGAAAGCCAGGATCAGCGAGACAGCGTGCTAGGCTCTGTTTCACAGCACCTTGGAGAACACGCCCTTGAAGAATGCCGTCTCTGCTCCGCAAAAGCTCTGCCACAGTGAAGGTGGAAGAAGCAGCCTGTGGCCACGGGCAGAGCTGGTCAACAGCTGCGCCTAACTTTCCCAAGCTGCGAGAGCATTCTCAGCCGAGTTCTGCTTTGACAGAGCTATTGCTGAACTTTTGCAGTCCCGGAGGCTGCTGAAACCAAGGCTGTGTTCTGCCTCTTCATTCTTGCCTTCCTGTGCTCCAGCGAGAAGTGAAGCTCTGGCACGGCATTCAGCTTTGCCGCCTCTCTGCACGGAAAGCACTAGACAGAACTAGTGTGCTTCGTGCATGCTCTCTCCTCGCTTTTATGCTCACTGCTCTGCTTTTTGCTTGGCAGCGTTCAAAGGGTCCACGGCATACCTCTTGCACAGCGAGAGGTGGCCGGCGAGGAATACTTGCTGGCTTAAGTCGTTCCATGCTCAAGGCATTCATCAGAGCAACACCATGCGGGAAAAGAGGGGGGAACATTGCAGGACAAATTTCTATGCTGGAACAGGATTGTCTGCGAGACAGCTCTCCGCAGCGCTAGTATTTGGCCAGGCTGAAATCAGCGCCACGGGAAGCCAATCTGACAAGCGGAGTGCAACGAGCGCGGCGATATGGGGCCACTTGGCAGGTGGCCGAAGAAAGACGGCTGCCCCGCGAATGTGGTGCCAGAAGGCAAGTTTCAGCAGGGCGTTCCGGGCGAGCTTAATGTGTAGCCGCACTTGTTCTAGGCGAGATTGTAGCCGAGAAGCTTTCCGTCTCCATTCACGAGACAAGAAAAGCAGAACGCAATGGTTTCGGCAGAAGCGAAAGCCAGGAGCAGCGTGCTCGCTGCGAGAAGTAGACGGCGCTTCGCCTCCTTGGGAAGGAAATGGCGTCTGGGCACGAACGGCAGCCAGCGAAGCTTCAGAACAGCAGGCTGTTCTGCTCAGCGTACGAGCCTGAAGTGAGTGGCAAGGGCTAAGGGGACAGTTCCAAGGCATCTAGCTTTCCTGCTAGCAATGCCATTTCTACCCTGCTGTGGATAACATTGTCCTATGCCCTTATGCTCCGAGAGACAGAGAGCACCTCGGCAGACGCAGTGCAGAGGGAAAGGACACAGTATCCGAGGGAGCGTGGCGCCGCTTAGGCGGGCAAAGCAGAAAGGTGCCGCCCGGCACTGGCTTTGACTCCCTGAGCTTCCTTGCTAGGACAGCAGCTGCCGAAAGCTGGCAACTAGGCTGCCAGAGTGCAGAATGTCGGCGGTCTGGCACGCCTGCTTGCCGAAAGCCAGGATCAGCGAGACAGCGTGCTAGGCTCTGTTTCACAGCACCTTGGAGAACACGCCCTTGAAGAATGCCGTCTCTGCTCCGCAAAAGCTCTGCCACAGTGAAGGTGGAAGAAGCAGCCTGTGGCCACGGGCAGAGCTGGTCAACAGCTGCGTCTAACTTTCCCAAGCTGCGAGAGCATTCTCGGCCGAGTTCTGCTTTGACAGAGCTATTGCTGAACTTTTGCAGCCCCGGAGGCTGCTGAAACCAAGGCTGTGTTCTGCCTCTTCATTCTTGCCTTCCTGTGCTCCAGCGAGAAGTGAAGCTCTGGCACGGCATTCAGCTTTGCCGCCTCTCTGCACGGAAAGCACTAGACAGAACTAGTGTGCTTCGTGCATGCTCTCTCCTCGCTTTTATGGTCACTGCTCTGCTTTTTGCTTGGCAGCGTTCAAAGGGTCCACGGCATACCTCTTGCACAGCGAGAGGTGGCCGGCGAGGAATACTTGCTGGCTTAAGTCGTTCCATGCTCAAGGCATTCATCAGAGCAACACCATGGGGGAAAAGAGGGGGGAACATTGCAGGACAAATTTCTATGCTGGAACATGATTGTCTGCGAGACAGCTCTCCGCAGCGCTAGTATTTGGCCAGGCTGAAATCAGCGCCACGGGAAGCCAATCTGACAAGCGGAGTGCAACGAGCGCGGCGATATGGGGCCACTTGGCAGGTGGCCGAAGAAAGACGGCTGCCCCGCGAATGTGGTGCCAGAAGGCAAGTTTCAGCAGGGCGTTCCGGGCGAGCTTAATGTGTAGCCGCAGTTGTTCTAGGCGAGATTGTAGCCGAGAAGCTTTCCGTCTCCATTCACGAGACAAGAAAAGCAGAACGCAATGGTCTAGAGGGTTGAGAAGAAAAGTGCTCGTAGCGAGCTCGTTGCGGCAGAAGCGAAAGCCAGGAGCAGCGTGCTCGCTGCGAGAAGTAGACGGCGCTTCGCCTCCTTGGGAAGGAAATGGCGTCTGGGCACGAACGGCAGCCAGCGAAGCTTCAGAACAGCAGGCTGTTCTGCTCAGCGTACGAGCCTGAAGTGAGTGGCAAGGGCTAAGGGGACAGTTCCAAGGCATCTAGCTTTCCTGCTAGCAATGCCATTTCTACCCTGCTGTGGATAACATTGTCCTATGCCCTTATGCTCCGAGAGACAGAGAGCACCTCGGCAGACGCAGTGCAGAGGGAAAGGACACAGTATCCGAGGGAGCGTGACGCCGCTTAGGCGGGCAAAGCAGAAAGGTGCCGCCCGGCACTGGCTTTGACTCCCTGAGCTTCCTTGCTAGGACAGCAGCTGCCGAAAGCTGGCAACTAGGCTGCCAGAGTGCAGAATGTCAGCGGTCTGGCACGCCTGCTTGCCGAAAGCCAGGATCAGCGAGACAGCGTGCTAGGCTCTGTTTCACAGCACCTTGGAGAACACGCCCTTGAAGAATGCCGTCTCTGCTCCGCAAAAGCTCTGCCACAGTGAAGGTGGAAGAAGCAGCCTGTGGCCACGGGCAGAGCTGGTCAACAGCTGCGCCTAACTTTCCCAAGCTGCGAGAGCATTCTCAGCCGAGTTCTGCTTTGACAGAGCTATTGCTGAACTTTTGCAGTCCCGGAGGCTGCTGAAACCAAGGCTGTGTTCTGCCTCTTCATTCTTGCCTTCCTGTGCTCCAGCGAGAAGTGAAGCTCTGGCACGGCATTCAGCTTTGCCGCCTCTCTGCACGGAAAGCACTAGACAGAACTAGTGTGCTTCGTGCATGCTCTCTCCTCGCTTTTATGCTCACTGCTCTGCTTTTTGCTTGGCAGCGTTCAAAGGGTCCACGGCATACCTCTTGCACAGCGAGAGGTGGCCGGCGAGGAATACTTGCTGGCTTAAGTCGTTCCATGCTCAAGGCATTCATCAGAGCAACACCATGCGGGAAAAGAGGGGGGAACATTGCAGGACAAATTTCTATGCTGGAACAGGATTGTCTGCGAGACAGCTCTCCGCAGCGCTAGTATTTGGCCAGGCTGAAATCAGCGCCACGGGAAGCCAATCTGACAAGCGGAGTGCAACGAGCGCGGCGATATGGGGCCACTTGGCAGGTGGCCGAAGAAAGACGGCTGCCCCGCGAATGTGGTGCCAGAAGGCAAGTTTCAGCAGGGCGTTCCGGGCGAGCTTAATGTGTAGCCGCAGTTGTTCTAGGCGAGATTGTAGCCGAGAAGCTTTCCGTCTCCATTCACGAGACAAGAAAAGCAGAACGCAATGGTTTCGGCAGAAGCGAAAGCCAGGAGCAGCGTGCTCGCTGCCAGAAGTAGACGGCGCTTCGCCTCCTTGGGAAGGAAATGGCGTCTGGGCACGAACGGCAGCCAGCGAAGCTTCAGAACAGCAGGCTGTTCTGCTCAGCGTACGAGCCTGAAGTGAGTGGCAAGGGCTAAGGGGACAGTTCCAAGGCATCTAGCTTTCCTGCTAGCAATGCCATTTCTACCCTGCTGTGGATAACATTGTCCTATGCCCTTATGCTCCGAGAGACAGAGAGCACCTCGGCAGACGCAGTGCAGAGGGAAAGGACACAGTATCCGAGGGAGCGTGGCGCCGCTTAGGCGGGCAAAGCAGAAAGGTGCCGCCCGGCACTGGCTTTGACTCCCTGAGCTTCCTTGCTAGGACAGCAGCTGCCGAAAGCTGGCAACTAGGCTGCCAGAGTGCAGAATGTCGGCGGTCTGGCACGCCTGCTTGCCGAAAGCCAGGATCAGCGAGACAGCGTGCTAGGCTCTGTTTCACAGCACCTTGGAGAACACGCCCTTGAAGAATGCCGTCTCTGCTCCGCAAAAGCTCTGCCACAGTGAAGGTGGAAGAAGCAGCCTGTGGCCACGGGCAGAGCTGGTCAACAGCTGCGCCTAACTTTCCCAAGCTGCGAGGGCATTCTCAGCCGAGTTCTGCTTTGACAGAGCTATTGCTGAACTTTTGCAGTCCCGGAGGCTGCTGAAACCAAGGCTGTGTTCTGCCTCTTCATTCTTGCCTTCCTGTGCTCCAGCGAGAAGTGAAGCTCTGGCACGGCATTCAGCTTTGCCGCCTCTCTGCACGGAAAGCACTAGACAGAACTAGTGTGCTTCGTGCATGCTCTCTCCTCGCTTTTATGCTCACTGCTCTGCTTTTTGCTTGGCAGCGTTCAAAGGGTCCACGGCATACCTCTTGCACAGCGAGAGGTGGCCGGCGAGGAATACTTGCTGGCTTAAGTCGTTCCATGCTCAAGGCATTCATCAGAGCAACACCATGCGGGAAAAGAGGGGGGAACATTGCAGGACAAATTTCTATGCTGGAACAGGATTGTCTGCGAGACAGCTCTCCGCAGCGCTAGTATTTGGCCAGGCTGAAATCAGCGCCACGGGAAGCCAATCTGACAAGCGGAGTGCAACGAGCGCGGCGATATGGGGCCACATGGCAGGTGGCCGAAGAAAGACGGCTGCCCCGCGAATGTGGTGCCAGAAGGCAAGTTTCAGCAGGGCGTTCCGGGCGAGCTTAATGTGTAGCCGCACTTGTTCTAGGCGAGATTGTAGCCGAGAAGCTTTCCGTCTCCATTCACGAGACAAGAAAAGCAGAACGCAATGGTTGCGGCAGAAGCGAAAGCCAGGAGCAGCGTGCTCGCTGCGAGAAGTAGACGGCGCTTCGCCTCCTTGGGAAGGAAATCGCGTCTGGGCACGAACGGCAGCCAGCGAAGCTTCAGAACAGCAGGCTGTTCTGCTCAGCGTACGAGCCTGAAGTGAGTGGCAAGGGCTAAGGGGACAGTTCCAAGCCATCTAGCTTTCCTGCTAGCAATGCCATTTCTACCCTGCTGTGGATAACATTGTCCTATGCCCTTATGCTCCGAGAGACAGAGAGCACCTCGGCAGACGCAGTGCAGAGGGAAAGGACACAGTATCCGAGGGAGCGTGGCGCCGCTTAGGCGGGCAAAGCAGAAAGGTGCCGCCCGGCACTGGCTTTGACTCCCTGAGCTTCCTTGCTAGGACAGCAGCTGCCGAAAGCTGGCAACTAGGCTGCCAGAGTGCAGAATGTAGGCGGTCTGGCACGCCTGCTTGCCGAAAGCCAGGATCAGCGAGACAGCGTGCTAGGCTCTGTTTCACAGCACCTTGGAGAACACGCCCTTGAAGAATGCCGTCTCTGCTCCGCAAAAGCTCTGCCACAGTGAAGGTGGAAGAAGCAGCCTGTGGCCACGGGCAGAGCTGGTCAACAGCTGCGCCTAACTTTCCCAAGCTGCGAGGGCATTCTCAGCCGAGTTCTGCTTTGACAGAGCTATTGCTGAACTTTTGCAGTCCCGGAGGCTGCTGAAACCAAGGCTGTGTTCTGCCTCTTCATTCTTGCCTTCCTGTGCTCCAGCGAGAAGTGAAGCTCTGGCACGGCATTCAGCTTTGCCGCCTCTCTGCACGGAAAGCACTAGAGAGAACTAGTGTGCTTCGTGCATGCTCTCTCCTCGCTTTTATGGTCACTGCTCTGCTTTTTGCTTGGCAGCGTTCAAAGGGTCCACGGCATACCTCTTGCACAGCGAGAGGTGGCCGGCGAGGAATACTTGCTGGCTTAAGTCGTTCCATGCTCAAGGCATTCATCAGAGCAACACCATGCGGGAAAAGAGGGGGGAACATTGCAGGACAAATTTCTATGCTGGAACAGGATTGTCTGCGAGACAGCTCTCCGCAGCGCTAGTATTTGGCCAGGCTGAAATCAGCGCCACGGGAAGCCAATCTGACAAGCGGAGTGCAACGAGCGCGGCGATATGGGGCCACTTGGCAGGTGGCCGAAGAAAGACGGCTGCCCCGCGAATGTGGTGCCAGAAGGCAAGTTTCAGCAGGGCGTTCCGGGCGAGCTTAATGTGTAGCCGCACTTGTTCTAGGCGAGATTGTAGCCGAGAAGCTTTCCGTCTCCATTCACGAGACAAGAAAAGCAGAACGCAATGGTCTAGAGGGTTGAGAAGAAAAGTGCTCGTAGCGAGCTCGTTGCGGCAGAAGCGAAAGCCAGGAGCAGCGTGCTCGCTGCGAGCAGTAGACGGCGCTTCGCCTCCTTGGGAAGGAAATCGCGTCTGGGCACGAACGGCAGCCAGCGAAGCTTCAGAACAGCAGGCTGTTCTGCTCAGCGTACGAGCCTGAAGTGAGTGGCAAGGGCTAAGGGGACAGTTCCAAGCCATCTAGCTTTCCTGCTAGCAATGCCATTTCTACCCTGCTGTGGAAAACATTGGCCTTTGCCCTTCTGCTCCGAGAGGCACAGAGCACCTCGGCAGACGCAGTGCAGAGGGAAAGGACACAGTATCCGAGGGAGCGTGGCGCCGCTTAGGCGGGCAAAGCAGAAAGGTGCCGCCCGGCACTGGCTTTGACTCCCTGAGCTTCCTTGCTAGGACAGCAGCTGCCGAAAGCTGGCAACTAGGCTGCCAGAGTGCAGAATGTCGGCGGTCTGGCACGCCTGCTTGCCGAAAGCCAGGATCAGCGAGACAGCGTGCTAGGCTCTGTTTCACAGCACCTTGGAGAACACGCCCTTGAAGAATGCCGTCTCTGCTCCGCAAAAGCTCTGCCACAGTGAAGGTGGAAGAAGCAGCCTGTGGCCACGGGCAGAGCTGGTCAACAGCTGCGCCTAACTTTCCCAAGCAGCGAGAGCATTCTCAGCCGAGTTCTGCTTTGACAGAGCTATTGCTGAACTTTTGCAGCCCCGGAGGCTGCTGAAACCAAGGCTGTGTTCTGCCTCTTCATTCTTGCCTTCCTGTGCTCCAGCGAGAAGTGAAGCTCTGGCACGGCATTCAGCTTTGCCGCCTCTCTGCACGGAAAGCACTAGACAGAACTAGTGTGCTTCGTGCATGCTCTCTCCTCGCTTTTATGGTCACTGCTCTGCTTTTTGCTTGGCAGCGTTCAAAGGGTCCACGGCATACCTCTTGCACAGCGAGAGGTGGCCGGCGAGGAATACTTGCTGGCTTAAGTCGTTCCATGCTCAAGGCATTCATCAGAGCAACACAATGGGGGAAAAGAGGGGGGAACATTGCAGGACAAATTTCTATGCTGGAACAGGATTGTCTGCGAGACAGCTCTCCGCAGCGCTAGTATTTGGCCAGGCTGAAATCAGCGCCACGGGAAGCCAATCTGACAAGCGGAGTGCAACGAGCGCGGCGATATGGGGCCACTTGGCAGGTGGCCGAAGAAAGACGGCTGCCCCGCGAATGTGGTGCCAGAAGGCAAGTTTCAGCAGGGCGTTCCGGGCGAGCTTAATGTGTAGCCGCACTTGTTCTAGGCGAGATTGTAGCCGAGAAGCTTTCCGTCTCCATTCACGAGACAAGAAAAGCAGAACGCAATGGTCTAGAGGGTTGAGAAGAAAAGTGCTCGTAGCGAGCTCGTTGCGGCAGAAGCGAAAGCCAGGAGCAGCGTGCTCGCTGCGAGCAGTAGACGGCGCTTCGCCTCCTTGGGAAGGAAATCGCGTCTGGGCACGAACGGCAGCCAGCGAAGCTTCAGAACAGCAGGCTGTTCTGCTCAGCGTACGAGCCTGAAGTGAGTGGCAAGGGCTAAGGGGACAGTTCCAAGGCATCTAGCTTTCCTGCCAGCAATGCCATTTCTACCCTGCTGTGGATAACATTGTCCTTTGCCCTTCTGCTCCGAGAGGCACAGAGCACCTCGGCAGACGCAGTGCAGAGGGAAAGGACACAGTATCCGAGGGAGCGTGGCGCCGCTTAGGCGGGCAAAGCAGAAAGGTGCCGCCCGGCACTGGCTTTGACTCCCTGAGCTTCCTTGCTAGGACAGCAGCTGCCGAAAGCTGGCAACTAGGCTGCCAGAGTGCAGAATGTCAGCGGTCTGGCACGCCTGCTTGCCGAAAGCCAGTATCAGCGAGACAGCGTGCTAGGCTCTGTTTCACAGCACCTTGGAGAACACGCCCTTGAAGAATGCCGTCTCTGTTCCGCAAAAGCTCTGCCACAGTGAAGGTGGAAGAAGCAGCCTGTGGCCACGGGCAGAGCTGGTCAACAGCTGCGCCTAACTTTCCCAAGCTGCGAGAGCATTCTCAGCCGAGTTCTGCTTTGACAGAGCTAGTGCTGAACTTTTGCAGTCCCGGAGGCTGCTGAAACCAAGGCTGTGTTCTGCCTCTTCATTCTTGCCTTCCTGTGCTCCAGCGAGAAGTGAAGCTCTGGCACGGCATTCAGCTTTGCCGCCTCTCTGCACGGAAAGCACTAGACAGAACTAGTGTGCTTCGTGCATGCTCTCTCCTCGCTTTTATGCTCACTGCTCTGCTTTTTGCTTGGCAGCGTTCCAAGGGTCCACGGCATACCTCTTGCACCGCGAGAGGTGGCCGGCGAGGAATACTTGCTGGCTTAAGTCGTTCCATGCTCAAGGCATTCATCAGAGCAACACCATGCGGGAAAAGAGGGGGGAACATTGCAGGACAAATTTCTATGCTGGAACAGGATTGTCTGCGAGACAGCTCTCCGCAGCGCTAGTATTTGGCCAGGCTGAAATCAGATCCACGGGAAGCCAATCTGACAAGCGGAGTGCAACGAGCGCGGCGATATGGGGCCACTTGGCAGGTGGCCGAAGAAAGACGGCTGCCCCGCGAATGTGGTGCCAGAAGGCAAGTTTCAGCAGGGCGTTCCGGGCGAGCTTAATGTGTAGCCGCAGTTGTTCTAGGCGAGATTGTAGCCGAGAAGCTTTCCGTCTCCATTCACGAGACAAGAAAAGCAGAACGCAATGGTCTAGAGGGTTGAGAAGAAAAGTGCTCGTAGCGAGCTCGTTGCGGCAGAAGCGAAAGCCAGGAGCAGCGTGCTCGCTGCGAGAAGTAGACGGCGCTTCGTCTCCTTGGGAAGGAAATGGCGTCTGGGCACGAACGGCAGCCAGCGAAGCTTCAGAACAGCAGGCTGTTCTGCTCAGCGTACGAGCCTGAAGTGAGTGGCAAGGGCTAAGGGGACAGTTCCAAGGCATCTAGCTTTCCTGCTAGCAATGCCATTTCTACCCTGCTGTGGATAACATTGTCCTATGCCCTTATGCTCCGAGAGACAGAGAGCACCTCGGCAGACGCAGTGCAGAGGGAAAGGACACAGTATCCGAGGGAGCGTGGCGCCGCTTAGGCGGGCAAAGCAGAAAGGTGCAGCCCGGCACTGGCTTTGACTCCCTGAGCTTCCTTGCTAGGACAGCAGCTGCCGAAAGCTGGCAACTAGGCTGCCAGAGTGCAGAATGTCGGCGGTCTGGCACGCCTGCTTGCCGAAAGCCAGGATCAGCGAGACAGCGTGCTAGGCTCTGTTTCACAGCACCTTGGAGAACACGCCCTTGAAGAATGCCGTCTCTGCTCCGCAAAAGCTCTGCCACAGTGAAGGTGGAAGAAGCAGCCTGTGGCCACGGGCAGAGCTGGTCAACAGCTGCGCCTAACTTTCCCAAGCTGCGAGGGCATTCTCAGCCGAGTTCTGCTTTGACAGAGCTATTGCTGAACTTTTGCAGTCCCGGAGGCTGCTGAAACCAAGGCTGTGTTCTGCCTCTTCATTCTTGCCTTCCTGTGCTCCAGCGAGAAGTGAAGCTCTGGCACGGCATTCAGCTTTGCCGCCTCTCTGCACGGAAAGCACTAGACAGAACTAGTGTGCTTCGTGCATGCTCTCTCCTCGCTTTTATGGTCACTGCTCTGCTTTTTGCTTGGCAGCGTTCAAAGGGTCCACGGCATACCTCTTGCACAGCGAGAGGTGGCCGGCGAGGAATACTTGCTGGCTTAAGTCGTTCCATGCTCAAGGCATTCATCAGAGCAACACCATGGGGGAAAAGAGGGGGGAACATTGCAGGACAAATTTCTATGCTGGAACAGGATTGTCTGCGAGACAGCTCTCCGCAGCGCTAGTATTTGGCCAGGCTGAAATCAGCGCCACGGGAAGCCAATCTGACAAGCGGAGTGCAACGAGCGCGGCGATATGGGGCCACTTGGCAGGTGGCCGAAGAAAGACGGCTGCCCCGCGAATGTGGTGCCAGAAGGCAAGTTTCAGCAGGGCGTTCCGGGCGAGCTTAATGTGTAGCCGCACTTGTTCTAGGCGAGATTGTAGCCGAGAAGCTTTCCGTCTCCATTCACGAGACAAGAAAAGCAGAACGCAATGGTCTAGAGGGTTGAGAAGAAAAGTGCTCGTAGCGAGCTCGTTGCGGCAGAAGCGAAAGCCAGGAGCAGCGTGCTCGCTGCGAGCAGTAGACGGCGCTTCGCCTCCTTGGGAAGGAAATCGCGTCTGGGCACGAACGGCAGCCAGCGAAGCTTCAGAACAGCAGGCTGTTCTGCTCAGCGTACGAGCCTGAAGTGAGTGGCAAGGGCTAAGGGGACAGTTCCAAGCCATCTAGCTTTCCTGCTAGCAATGCCATTTCTACCCTGCTGTGGATAACATTGTCCTATGCCCTTATGCTCCGAGAGACAGAGAGCACCTCGGCAGACGCAGTGCAGAGGGAAAGGACACAGTATCCGAGGGAGCGTGGCGCCGCTTAGGCGGGCAAAGCAGAAAGGTGCCGCCCGGCACTGGCTTTGACTCCCTGAGCTTCCTTGCTAGGACAGCAGCTGCCGAAAGCTGGCAACTAGGCTGCCAGAGTGCAGAATGTCGGCGGTCTGGCACGCCTGCTTGCCGAAAGCCAGGATCAGCGAGACAGCGTGCTAGGCTCTGTTTCACAGCACCTTGGAGAACACGCCCTTGAAGAATGCCGTCTCTGCTCCGCAAAAGCTCTGCCACAGTGAAGGTGGAAGAAGCAGCCTGTGGCCACGGGCAGAGCTGGTCAACAGCTGCGCCTAACTTTCCCAAGCAGCGAGAGCACTCTCGGCCGAGTTCTGCTTTGACAGAGCTATTGCTGAACTTTTGCAGTCCCGGAGGCTGCTGAAACCAAGGCTGTGTTCTGCCTCTTCATTCTTGCCTTCCTGTGCTCCAGCGAGAAGTGAAGCTCTGGCACGGCATTCAGCTTTGCCGCCTCTCTGCACGGAAAGCACTAGACAGAACTAGTGTGCTTCGTGCATGCTCTCTCCTCGCTTTTATGGTCACTGCTCTGCTTTTTGCTTGGCAGCGTTCCAAGGGTCCACGGCATACCTCTTGCACAGCGAGAGGTGGCCGGCGAGGAATACTTGCTGGCTTAAGTCGTTCCATGCTCAAGGCATTCATCAGAGCAACACAATGGGGGAAAAGAGGGGGGAACATTGCAGGACAAATTTCTATGCTGGAACAGGATTGTCTGCGAGACAGCTCTCCGCAGCGCTAGTATTTGGCCAGGCTGAAATCAGCGCCACGGGAAGCCAATCTGACAAGCGGAGTGCAACGAGCGCGGCGATATGGGGCCACTTGGCAGGTGGCCGAAGAAAGACGGCTGCCCCGCGAATGTGGTGCCAGAAGGCAAGTTTCAGCAGGGCGTTCCGGGCGAGCTTAATGTGTAGCCGCACTTGTTCTAGGCGAGATTGTAGCCGAGAAGCTTTCCGTCTCCATTCACGAGACAAGAAAAGCAGAACGCAATGGTCTAGAGGGTTGAGAAGAAAAGTGCTCGTAGCGAGCTCGTTGCGGCAGAAGCGAAAGCCAGGAGCAGCGTGCTCGCTGCGAGCAGTAGACGGCGCTTCGCCTCCTTGGGAAGGAAATCGCGTCTGGGCACGAACGGCAGCCAGCGAAGCTTCAGAACAGCAGGCTGTTCTGCTCAGCGTACGAGCCTGAAGTGAGTGGCAAGGGCTAAGGGGACAGTTCCAAGGCATCTAGCTTTCCTGCTAGCAATGCCATTTCTACCCTGCTGTGGATAACATTGTCCTATGCCCTTATGCTCCGAGAGACAGAGAGCACCTCGGCAGACGCAGTGCAGAGGGAAAGGACACAGTATCCGAGGGAGCGTGACGCCGCTTAGGCGGGCAAAGCAGAAAGGTGCCGCCCGGCACTGGCTTTGACTCCCTGAGCTTCCTTGCTAGGACAGCAGCTGCCGAAAGCTGGCAACTAGGCTGCCAGAGTGCAGAATGTCAGCGGTCTGGCACGCCTGCTTGCCGAAAGCCAGTATCAGCGAGACAGCGTGCTAGGCTCTGTTTCACAGCACCTTGGAGAACACGCCCTTGAAGAATGCCGTCTCTGTTCCGCAAAAGCTCTGCCACAGTGAAGGTGGAAGAAGCAGCCTGTGGCCACGGGCAGAGCTGGTCAACAGCTGCGCCTAACTTTCCCAAGCTGCGAGAGCATTCTCAGCCGAGTTCTGCTTTGACAGAGCTATTGCTGAACTTTTGCAGTCCCGGAGGCTGCTGAAACCAAGGCTGTGTTCTGCCTCTTCATTCTTGCCTTCCTGTGCTCCAGCGAGAAGTGAAGCTCTGGCACGGCATTCAGCTTTGCCGCCTCTCTGCACGGAAAGCACTAGACAGAACTAGTGTGCTTCGTGCATGCTCTCTCCTCGCTTTTATGGTCACTCCTCTGCTTTTTGCTTGGCAGCGTTCCAAGGGTCCACGGCATACCTCTTGCACAGCGAGAGGTGGCCGGCGAGGAATACTTGCTGGCTTAAGTCGTTCCATGCTCAAGGCATTCATCAGAGCAACACCATGGGGGAAAAGAGGGGGGAACATTGCAGGACAAATTTCTATGCTGGAACAGGATTGTCTGCGAGACAGCTCTCCGCAGCGCTAGTATTTGGCCAGGCTGAAATCAGCGCCACGGGAAGCCAATCTGACAAGCGGAGTGCAACGAGCGCGGCGATATGGCGCCACTTGGCAGGTGGCCGAAGAAAGACGGCTGCCCCGCGAATGGGGTGCCAGAAGGCAAGTTTCAGCAGGGCGTTCCGGGCGAGCTTAATGTGTAGCCGCAGTTGTTCTAGGCGAGATTGTAGCCGAGAAGCTTTCCGTCTCCATTCACGAGACAAGAAAAGCAGAACGCAATGGTTGCGGCAGAAGCGAAAGCCAGGAGCAGCGTGCTCGCTGCCAGAAGTAGACGGCGCTTCGCCTCCTTGGGAAGGAAATGGCGTCTGGGCACGAACGGCAGCCAGCGAAGCTTCAGAACAGCAGGCTGTTCTGCTCAGCGTACGAGCCTGAAGTGAGTGGCAAGGGCTAAGGGGACAGTTCCAAGGCATCTAGCTTTCCTGCTAGCAATGCCATTTCTACCCTGCTGTGGATAACATTGTCCTATGCCCTTATGCTCCGAGAGACAGAGAGCACCTCGGCAGACGCAGTGCAGAGGGAAAGGACACAGTATCCGAGGGAGCGTGGCGCCGCTTAGGCGGGCAAAGCAGAAAGGTGCCGCCCGGCACTGGCTTTGACTCCCTGAGCTTCCTTGCTAGGACAGCAGCTGCCGAAAGCTGGCAACTAGGCTGCCAGAGTGCAGAATGTCGGCGGTCTGGCACGCCTGCTTGCCGAAAGCCAGGATCAGCGAGACAGCGTGCTAGGCTCTGTTTCACAGCACCTTGGAGAACACGCCCTTGAAGAATGCCGTCTCTGCTCCGCAAAAGCTCTGCCACAGTGAAGGTGGAAGAAGCAGCCTGTGGCCACGGGCAGAGCTGGTCAACAGCTGCGCCTAACTTTCCCAAGCTGCGAGGGCATTCTCAGCCGAGTTCTGCTTTGACAGAGTTAGTGCTGATCTTTTGCAGTCCCGGAGGCTGCTGAAACCAAGGCTGTGTTCTGCCTCTTCATTCTTGCCTTCCTGTGCTCCAGCGAGAAGTGAAGCTCTGGCACGGCATTCAGCTTTGCCGCCTCTCTGCACGGAAAGCACTAGACAGAACTAGTGTGCTTCGTGCATGCTCTCTCCTCGCTTTTATGCTCACTGCTCTGCTTTTTGCTTGGCAGCGTTCAAAGGGTCCACGGCATACCTCTTGCACAGCGAGAGGTGGCCGGCGAGGAATACTTGCTGGCTTAAGTCGTTCCATGCTCAAGGCATTCATCAGAGCAACACCATGGGGGAAAAGAGGGGGGAACATTGCAGGACAGATTTCTATGCTGGAACATGATTGTCTGCGAGACAGCTCTCCGCAGCGCTAGTATTTGGCCAGGCTGAAATCAGCGCCACGGGAAGCCAATCTGACAAGCGGAGTGCAACGAGCGCGGCGATATGGGGCCACTTGGCAGGTGGCCGAAGAAAGACGGCTGCCCCGCGAATGTGGTGCCAGAAGGCAAGTTTCAGCAGGGCGTTCCGGGCGAGCTTAATGTGTAGCCGCAGTTGTTCTAGGCGAGATTGTAGCCGAGAAGCTTTCCGTCTCCATTCACGAGACAAGAAAAGCAGAACGCAATGGTCTAGAGGGTTGAGAAGAAAAGTGCTCGTAGCGAGCTCGTTGCGGCAGAAGCGAAAGCCAGGAGCAGCGTGCTCGCTGCGAGAAGTAGACGGCGCTTCGCCTCCTTGGGAAGGAAATGGCGTCTGGGCACGAACGGCAGCCAGCGAAGCTTCAGAACAGCAGGCTGTTCTGCTCAGCGTACGAGCCTGAAGTGAGTGGCAAGGGCTAAGGGGACAGTTCCAAGGCATCTAGCTTTCCTGCTAGCAATGCCATTTCTACCCTGCTGTGGATAACATTGTCCTATGCCCTTATGCTCCGAGAGACAGAGAGCACCTCGGCAGACGCAGTGCAGAGGGAAAGGACACAGTATCCGAGGGAGCGTGACGCCGCTTAGGCGGGCAAAGCAGAAAGGTGCCGCCCGGCACTGGCTTTGACTCCCTGAGCTTCCTTGCTAGGACAGCAGCTGCCGAAAGCTGGCAACTAGGCTGCCAGAGTGCAGAATGTCGGCGGTCTGGCACGCCTGCTTGCCGAAAGCCAGGATCAGCGAGACAGCGTGCTAGGCTCTGTTTCACAGCACCTTGGAGAACACGCCCTTGAAGAATGCCGTCTCTGCTCCGCAAAAGCTCTGCCACAGTGAAGGTGGAAGAAGCAGCCTGTGGCCACGGGCAGAGCTGGTCAACAGCTGCGCCTAACTTTCCCAAGCTGCGAGAGCATTCTCAGCCGAGTTCTGCTTTGACAGAGCTATTGCTGAACTTTTGCAGTCCCGGAGGCTGCTGAAACCAAGGCTGTGTTCTGCCTCTTCATTCTTGCCTTCCTGTGCTCCAGCGAGAAGTGAAGCTCTGGCACGGCATTCAGCTTTGCCGCCTCTCTGCACGGAAAGCACTAGACAGAACTAGTGTGCTTCGTGCATGCTCTCTCCTCGCTTTTATGCTCACTGCTCTGCTTTTTGCTTGGCAGCGTTCAAAGGGTCCACGGCATACCTCTTGCACAGCGAGAGGTGGCCGGCGAGGAATACTTGCTGGCTTAAGTCGTTCCATGCTCAAGGCATTCATCAGAGCAACACCATGCGGGAAAAGAGGGGGGAACATTGCAGGACAAATTTCTATGCTGGAACAGGATTGTCTGCGAGACAGCTCTCCGCAGCGCTAGTATTTGGCCAGGCTGAAATCAGCGCCACGGGAAGCCAATCTGACAAGCGGAGTGCAATGAGCGCGGCGATATGGGGCCACTTGGCAGGTGGCCGAAGAAAGACGGCTGCCCCGCGAATGTGGTGCCAGAAGGCAAGTTTCAGCAGGGCGTTCCGGGCGAGCTTAATGTGTAGCCGCACTTGTTCTAGGCGAGATTGTAGCCGAGAAGCTTTCCGTCTCCATTCACGAGACAAGAAAAGCAGAACGCAATGGTTTCGGCAGAAGCGAAAGCCAGGAGCAGCGTGCTCGCTGCGAGAAGTAGACGGCGCTTCGCCTCCTTGGGAAGGAAATGGCGTCTGGGCACGAACGGCAGCCAGCGAAGCTTCAGAACAGCAGGCTGTTCTGCTCAGCGTACGAGCCTGAAGTGAGTGGCAAGGGCTAAGGGGACAGTTCCAAGGCATCTAGCTTTCCTGCTAGCAATGCCATTTCTACCCTGCTGTGGATAACATTGTCCTATGCCCTTATGCTCCGAGAGACAGAGAGCACCTCGGCAGACGCAGTGCAGAGGGAAAGGACACAGTATCCGAGGGAGCGTGGCGCCGCTTAGGCGGGCAAAGCAGAAAGGTGCCGCCCGGCACTGGCTTTGACTCCCTGAGCTTCCTTGCTAGGACAGCAGCTGCCGAAAGCTGGCAACTAGGCTGCCAGAGTGCAGAATGTCGGCGGTCTGGCACGCCTGCTTGCCGAAAGCCAGGATCAGCGAGACAGCGTGCTAGGCTCTGTTTCACAGCACCTTGGAGAACACGCCCTTGAAGAATGCCGTCTCTGCTCCGCAAAAGCTCTGCCACAGTGAAGGTGGAAGAAGCAGCCTGTGGCCACGGGCAGAGCTGGTCAACAGCTGCGCCTAACTTTCCCAAGCTGCGAGGGCATTCTCAGCCGAGTTCTGCTTTGACAGAGCTATTGCTGAACTTTTGCAGTCCCGGAGGCTGCTGAAACCAAGGCTGTGTTCTGCCTCTTCATTCTTGCCTTCCTGTGCTCCAGCGAGAAGTGAAGCTCTGGCACGGCATTCAGCTTTGCCGCCTCTCTGCACGGAAAGCACTAGACAGAACTAGTGTGCTTCGTGCATGCTCTCTCCTCGCTTTTATGGTCACTGCTCTGCTTTTTGCTTGGCAGCGTTCAAAGGGTCCACGGCATACCTCTTGCACAGCGAGAGGTGGCCGGCGAGGAATACTTGCTGGCTTAAGTCGTTCCATGCTCAAGGCATTCATCAGAGCAACACCATGCGGGAAAAGAGGGGGGAACATTGCAGGACAAATTTCTATGCTGGAACAGGATTGTCTGCGAGACAGCTCTCCGCAGCGCTAGTATTTGGCCAGGCTGAAATCAGCGCCACGGGAAGCCAATCTGACAAGCGGAGTGCAACGAGCGCGGCGATATGGGGCCACTTGGCAGGTGGCCGAAGAAAGACGGCTGCCCCGCGAATGTGGTGCCAGAAGGCAAGTTTCAGCAGGGCGTTCCGGGCGAGCTTAATGTGTAGCCGCACTTGTTCTAGGCGAGATTGTAGCCGAGAAGCTTTCCGTCTCCATTCACGAGACAAGAAAAGCAGAACGCAATGGTTGCGGCAGAAGCGAAAGCCAGGAGCAGCGTGCTCGCTGCGAGAAGTAGACGGCGCTTCGCCTCCTTGGGAAGGAAATGGCGTCTGGGCACGAACGGCAGCCAGCGAAGCTTCAGAACAGCAGGCTGTTCTGCTCAGCGTACGAGCCTGAAGTGAGTGGCAAGGGCTAAGGGGACAGTTCCAAGGCATCTAGCTTTCCTGCTAGCAATGCCATTTCTACCCTGCTGTGGATAACATTGTCCTATGCCCTTATGCTCCGAGAGACAGAGAGCACCTCGGCAGACGCAGTGCAGAGGGAAAGGACACAGTATCCGAGGGAGCGTGGCGCCGCTTAGGCGGGCAAAGCAGAAAGGTGCCGCCCGGCACTGGCTTTGACTCCCTGAGCTTCCTTGCTAGGACAGCAGCTGCCGAAAGCTGGCAACTAGGCTGCCAGAGTGCAGAATGTAGGCGGTCTGGCACGCCTGCTTGCCGAAAGCCAGGATCAGCGAGACAGCGTGCTAGGCTCTGTTTCACAGCACCTTGGAGAACACGCCCTTGAAGAATGCCGTCTCTGCTCCGCAAAAGCTCTGCCACAGTGAAGGTGGAAGAAGCAGCCTGTGGCCACGGGCAGAGCTGGTCAACAGCTGCGCCTAACTTTCCCAAGCTGCGAGGGCATTCTCAGCCGAGTTCTGCTTTGACAGAGCTATTGCTGAACTTTTGCAGTCCCGGAGGCTGCTGAAACCAAGGCTGTGTTCTGCCTCTTCATTCTTGCCTTCCTGTGCTCCAGCGAGAAGTGAAGCTCTGGCACGGCATTCAGCTTTGCCGCCTCTCTGCACGGAAAGCACTAGAGAGAACTAGTGTGCTTCGTGCATGCTCTCTCCTCGCTTTTATGGTCACTGCTCTGCTTTTTGCTTGGCAGCGTTCAAAGGGTCCACGGCATACCTCTTGCACAGCGAGAGGTGGCCGGCGAGGAATACTTGCTGGCTTAAGTCGTTCCATGCTCAAGGCATTCATCAGAGCAACACCATGCGGGAAAAGAGGGGGGAACATTGCAGGACAAATTTCTATGCTGGAACAGGATTGTCTGCGAGACAGCTCTCCGCAGCGCTAGTATTTGGCCAGGCTGAAATCAGCGCCACGGGAAGCCAATCTGACAAGCGGAGTGCAACGAGCGCGGCGATATGGGGCCACTTGGCAGGTGGCCGAAGAAAGACGGCTGCCCCGCGAATGTGGTGCCAGAAGGCAAGTTTCAGCAGGGCGTTCCGGGCGAGCTTAATGTGTAGCCGCACTTGTTCTAGGCGAGATTGTAGCCGAGAAGCTTTCCGTCTCCATTCACGAGACAAGAAAAGCAGAACGCAATGGTCTAGAGGGTTGAGAAGAAAAGTGCTCGTAGCGAGCTCGTTGCGGCAGAAGCGAAAGCCAGGAGCAGCGTGCTCGCTGCGAGCAGTAGACGGCGCTTCGCCTCCTTGGGAAGGAAATCGCGTCTGGGCACGAACGGCAGCCAGCGAAGCTTCAGAACAGCAGGCTGTTCTGCTCAGCGTACGAGCCTGAAGTGAGTGGCAAGGGCTAAGGGGACAGTTCCAAGCCATCTAGCTTTCCTGCTAGCAATGCCATTTCTACCCTGCTGTGGAAAACATTGGCCTTTGCCCTTCTGCTCCGAGAGGCACAGAGCACCTCGGCAGACGCAGTGCAGAGGGAAAGGACACAGTATCCGAGGGAGCGTGGCGCCGCTTAGGCGGGCAAAGCAGAAAGGTGCCGCCCGGCACTGGCTTTGACTCCCTGAGCTTCCTTGCTAGGACAGCAGCTGCCGAAAGCTGGCAACTAGGCTGCCAGAGTGCAGAATGTCGGCGGTCTGGCACGCCTGCTTGCCGAAAGCCAGGATCAGCGAGACAGCGTGCTAGGCTCTGTTTCACAGCACCTTGGAGAACACGCCCTTGAAGAATGCCGTCTCTGCTCCGCAAAAGCTCTGCCACAGTGAAGGTGGAAGAAGCAGCCTGTGGCCACGGGCAGAGCTGGTCAACAGCTGCGCCTAACTTTCCCAAGCAGCGAGAGCATTCTCAGCCGAGTTCTGCTTTGACAGAGCTATTGCTGAACTTTTGCAGCCCCGGAGGCTGCTGAAACCAAGGCTGTGTTCTGCCTCTTCATTCTTGCCTTCCTGTGCTCCAGCGAGAAGTGAAGCTCTGGCACGGCATTCAGCTTTGCCGCCTCTCTGCACGGAAAGCACTAGACAGAACTAGTGTGCTTCGTGCATGCTCTCTCCTCGCTTTTATGGTCACTGCTCTGCTTTTTGCTTGGCAGCGTTCAAAGGGTCCACGGCATACCTCTTGCACAGCGAGAGGTGGCCGGCGAGGAATACTTGCTGGCTTAAGTCGTTCCATGCTCAAGGCATTCATCAGAGCAACACCATGGGGGAAAAGAGGGGGGAACATTGCAGGACAAATTTCTATGCTGGAACAGGATTGTCTGCGAGACAGCTCTCCGCAGCGCTAGTATTTGGCCAGGCTGAAATCAGCGCCACGGGAAGCCAATCTGACAAGCGGAGTGCAACGAGCGCGGCGATATGGGGCCACTTGGCAGGTGGCCGAAGAAAGACGGCTGCCCCGCGAATGTGGTGCCAGAAGGCAAGTTTCAGCAGGGCGTTCCGGGCGAGCTTAATGTGTAGCCGCACTTGTTCTAGGCGAGATTGTAGCCGAGAAGCTTTCCGTCTCCATTCACGAGACAAGAAAAGCAGAACGCAATGGTCTAGAGGGTTGAGAAGAAAAGTGCTCGTAGCGAGCTCGTTGCGGCAGAAGCGAAAGCCAGGAGCAGCGTGCTCGCTGCGAGCAGTAGACGGCGCTTCGCCTCCTTGGGAAGGAAATCGCGTCTGGGCACGAACGGCAGCCAGCGAAGCTTCAGAACAGCAGGCTGTTCTGCTCAGCGTACGAGCCTGAAGTGAGTGGCAAGGGCTAAGGGGACAGTTCCAAGGCATCTAGCTTTCCTGCTAGCAATGCCATTTCTACCCTGCTGTGGATAACATTGTCCTTTGCCCTTCTGCTCCGAGAGGCACAGAGCACCTCGGCAGACGCAGTGCAGAGGGAAAGGACACAGTATCCGAGGGAGCGTGGCGCCGCTTAGGCGGGCAAAGCAGAAAGGTGCCGCCCGGCACTGGCTTTGACTCCCTGAGCTTCCTTGCTAGGACAGCAGCTGCCGAAAGCTGGCAACTAGGCTGCCAGAGTGCAGAATGTCAGCGGTCTGGCACGCCTGCTTGCCGAAAGCCAGTATCAGCGAGACAGCGTGCTAGGCTCTGTTTCACAGCACCTTGGAGAACACGCCCTTGAAGAATGCCGTCTCTGTTCCGCAAAAGCTCTGCCACAGTGAAGGTGGAAGAAGCAGCCTGTGGCCACGGGCAGAGCTGGTCAACAGCTGCGCCTAACTTTCCCAAGCTGCGAGAGCATTCTCAGCCGAGTTCTGCTTTGACAGAGCTAGTGCTGAACTTTTGCAGTCCCGGAGGCTGCTGAAACCAAGGCTGTGTTCTGCCTCTTCATTCTTGCCTTCCTGTGCTCCAGCGAGAAGTGAAGCTCTGGCACGGCATTCAGCTTTGCCGCCTCTCTGCACGGAAAGCACTAGACAGAACTAGTGTGCTTCGTGCATGCTCTCTCCTCGCTTTTATGATCACTGCTCTGCTTTTTGCTTGGCAGCGTTCCAAGGGTCCACGGCATACCTCTTGCACAGCGAGAGGTGGCCGGCGAGGAATACTTGCTGGCTTAAGTCGTTCCATGCTCAAGGCATTCATCAGAGCAACACCATGGGGGAAAAGAGGGGGGAACATTGCAGGACAAATTTCTATGCTGGAACAGGATTGTCTGCGAGACAGCTCTCCGCAGCGCTAGTATTTGGCCAGGCTGAAATCAGCGCCACGGGAAGCCAATCTGACAAGCGGAGTGCAACGAGCGCGGCGATATGGGGCCACTTGGCAGGTGGCCGAAGAAAGACGGCTGCCCCGCGAATGTGGTGCCAGAAGGCAAGTTTCAGCAGGGCGTTCCGGGCGAGCTTAATGTGTAGCCGCAGTTGTTCTAGGCGAGATTGTAGCCGAGAAGCTTTCCGTCTCCATTCACGAGACAAGAAAAGCAGAACGCAATGGTCTAGAGGGTTGAGAAGAAAAGTGCTCGTAGCGAGCTCGTTGCGGCAGAAGCGAAAGCCAGGAGCAGCGTGCTCGCTGCGAGAAGTAGACGGCGCTTCGCCTCCTTGGGAAGGAAATGGCGTCTGGGCACGAACGGCAGCCAGCGAAGCTTCAGAACAGCAGGCTGTTCTGCTCAGCGTACGAGCCTGAAGTGAGTGGCAAGGGCTAAGGGGACAGTTCCAAGGCATCTAGCTTTCCTGCTAGCAATGCCATTTCTACCCTGCTGTGGATAACATTGTCCTATGCCCTTATGCTCCGAGAGACAGAGAGCACCTCGGCAGACGCAGTGCAGAGGGAAAGGACACAGTATCCGAGGGAGCGTGACGCCGCTTAGGCGGGCAAAGCAGAAAGGTGCCGCCCGGCACTGGCTTTGACTCCCTGAGCTTCCTTGCTAGGACAGCAGCTGCCGAAAGCTGGCAACTAGGCTGCCAGAGTGCAGAATGTCGGCGGTCTGGCACGCCTGCTTGCCGAAAGCCAGGATCAGCGAGACAGCGTGCTAGGCTCTGTTTCACAGCACCTTGGAGAACACGCCCTTGAAGAATGCCGTCTCTGCTCCGCAAAAGCTCTGCCACAGTGAAGGTGGAAGAAGCAGCCTGTGGCCACGGGCAGAGCTGGTCAACAGCTGCGCCTAACTTTCCCAAGCTGCGAGAGCATTCTCAGCCGAGTTCTGCTTTGACAGAGCTATTGCTGAACTTTTGCAGTCCCGGAGGCTGCTGAAACCAAGGCTGTGTTCTGCCTCTTCATTCTTGCCTTCCTGTGCTCCAGCGAGAAGTGAAGCTCTGGCACGGCATTCAGCTTTGCCGCCTCTCTGCACGGAAAGCACTAGACAGAACTAGTGTGCTTCGTGCATGCTCTCTCCTCGCTTTTATGCTCACTGCTCTGCTTTTTGCTTGGCAGCGTTCAAAGGGTCCACGGCATACCTCTTGCACAGCGAGAGGTGGCCGGCGAGGAATACTTGCTGGCTTAAGTCGTTCCATGCTCAAGGCATTCATCAGAGCAACACCATGCGGGAAAAGAGGGGGGAACATTGCAGGACAAATTTCTATGCTGGAACAGGATTGTCTGCGAGACAGCTCTCCGCAGCGCTAGTATTTGGCCAGGCTGAAATCAGCGCCACGGGAAGCCAATCTGACAAGCGGAGTGCAACGAGCGCGGCGATATGGGGCCACTTGGCAGGTGGCCGAAGAAAGACGGCTGCCCCGCGAATGTGGTGCCAGAAGGCAAGTTTCAGCAGGGCGTTCCGGGCGAGCTTAATGTGTAGCCGCACTTGTTCTAGGCGAGATTGTAGCCGAGAAGCTTTCCGTCTCCATTCACGAGACAAGAAAAGCAGAACGCAATGGTTTCGGCAGAAGCGAAAGCCAGGAGCAGCGTGCTCGCTGCGAGAAGTAGACGGCGCTTCGCCTCCTTGGGAAGGAAATGGCGTCTGGGCACGAACGGCAGCCAGCGAAGCTTCAGAACAGCAGGCTGTTCTGCTCAGCGTACGAGCCTGAAGTGAGTGGCAAGGGCTAAGGGGACAGTTCCAAGGCATCTAGCTTTCCTGCTAGCAATGCCATTTCTACCCTGCTGTGGATAACATTGTCCTATGCCCTTATGCTCCGAGAGACAGAGAGCACCTCGGCAGACGCAGTGCAGAGGGAAAAGACACAGTATTCGAGGGAGCGTGGCGCCGCTTAGGCGGGCAAAGCAGAAAGGTGCCGCCCGGCACTGGCTTTGACTCCCTGAGCTTCCTTGCTAGGACAGCAGCTGCCGAAAGCTGGCAACTAGGCTGCCAGAGTGCAGAATGTCGGCGGTCTGGCACGCCTGCTTGCCGAAAGCCAGGATCAGCGAGACAGCGTGCTAGGCTCTGTTTCACAGCACCTTGGAGAACACGCCCTTGAAGAATGCCGTCTCTGCTCCGCAAAAGCTCTGCCACAGTGAAGGTGGAAGAAGCAGCCTGTGGCCACGGGCAGAGCTGGTCAACAGCTGCGCCTAACTTTCCCAAGCTGCGAGGGCATTCTCAGCCGAGTTCTGCTTTGACAGAGCTATTGCTGAACTTTTGCAGTCCCGGAGGCTGCTGAAACCAAGGCTGTGTTCTGCCTCTTCATTCTTGCCTTCCTGTGCTCCAGCGAGAAGTGAAGCTCTGGCACGGCATTCAGCTTTGCCGCCTCTCTGCACGGAAAGCACTAGACAGAACTAGTGTGCTTCGTGCATGCTCTCTCCTCGCTTTTATGGTCACTGCTCTGCTTTTTGCTTGGCAGCGTTCAAAGGGTCCACGGCATACCTCTTGCACAGCGAGAGGTGGCCGGCGAGGAATACTTGCTGGCTTAAGTCGTTCCATGCTCAAGGCATTCATCAGAGCAACACCATGCGGGAAAAGAGGGGGGAACATTGCAGGACAAATTTCTATGCTGGAACAGGATTGTCTGCGAGACAGCTCTCCGCAGCGCTAGTATTTGGCCAGGCTGAAATCAGCGCCACGGGAAGCCAATCTGACAAGCGGAGTGCAACGAGCGCGGCGATATGGGGCCACTTGGCAGGTGGCCGAAGAAAGACGGCTGCCCCGCGAATGTGGTGCCAGAAGGCAAGTTTCAGCAGGGCGTTCCGGGCGAGCTTAATGTGTAGCCGCACTTGTTCTAGGCGAGATTGTAGCCGAGAAGCTTTCCGTCTCCATTCACGAGACAAGAAAAGCAGAACGCAATGGTTGCGGCAGAAGCGAAAGCCAGGAGCAGCGTGCTCGCTGCGAGAAGTAGACGGCGCTTCGCCTCCTTGGGAAGGAAATGGCGTCTGGGCACGAACGGCAGCCAGCGAAGCTTCAGAACAGCAGGCTGTTCTGCTCAGCGTACGAGCCTGAAGTGAGTGGCAAGGGCTAAGGGGACAGTTCCAAGGCATCTAGCTTTCCTGCTAGCAATGCCATTTCTACCCTGCTGTGGATAACATTGTCCTATGCCCTTATGCTCCGAGAGACAGAGAGCACCTCGGCAGACGCAGTGCAGAGGGAAAGGACACAGTATCCGAGGGAGCGTGACGCCGCTTAGGCGGGCAAAGCAGAAAGGTGCCGCCCGGCACTGGCTTTGACTCCCTGAGCTTCCTTGCTAGGACAGCAGCTGCCGAAAGCTGGCAACTAGGCTGCCAGAGTGCAGAATGTCGGCGGTCTGGCACGCCTGCTTGCCGAAAGCCAGGATCAGCGAGACAGCGTGCTAGGCTCTGTTTCACAGCACCTTGGAGAACACGCCCTTGAAGAATGCCGTCTCTGCTCCGCAAAAGCTCTGCCACAGTGAAGGTGGAAGAAGCAGCCTGTGGCCACGGGCAGAGCTGGTCAACAGCTGCGCCTAACTTTCCCAAGCTGCGAGAGCATTCTCAGCCGAGTTCTGCTTTGACAGAGCTATTGCTGAACTTTTGCAGTCCCGGAGGCTGCTGAAACCAAGGCTGTGTTCTGCCTCTTCATTCTTGCCTTCCTGTGCTCCAGCGAGAAGTGAAGCTCTGGCACGGCATTCAGCTTTGCCGCCTCTCTGCACGGAAAGCACTAGACAGAACTAGTGTGCTTCGTGCATGCTCTCTCCTCGCTTTTATGCTCACTGCTCTGCTTTTTGCTTGGCAGCGTTCAAAGGGTCCACGGCATACCTCTTGCACAGCGAGAGGTGGCCGGCGAGGAATACTTGCTGGCTTAAGTCGTTCCATGCTCAAGGCATTCATCAGAGCAACACCATGCGGGAAAAGAGGGGGGAACATTGCAGGACAAATTTCTATGCTGGAACAGGATTGTCTGCGAGACAGCTCTCCGCAGCGCTAGTATTTGGCCAGGCTGAAATCAGCGCCACGGGAAGCCAATCTGACAAGCGGAGTGCAATGAGCGCGGCGATATGGGGCCACTTGGCAGGTGGCCGAAGAAAGACGGCTGCCCCGCGAATGTGGTGCCAGAAGGCAAGTTTCAGCAGGGCGTTCCGGGCGAGCTTAATGTGTAGCCGCACTTGTTCTAGGCGAGATTGTAGCCGAGAAGCTTTCCGTCTCCATTCACGAGACAAGAAAAGCAGAACGCAATGGTTTCGGCAGAAGCGAAAGCCAGGAGCAGCGTGCTCGCTGCGAGAAGTAGACGGCGCTTCGCCTCCTTGGGAAGGAAATGGCGTCTGGGCACGAACGGCAGCCAGCGAAGCTTCAGAACAGCAGGCTGTTCTGCTCAGCGTACGAGCCTGAAGTGAGTGGCAAGGGCTAAGGGGACAGTTCCAAGGCATCTAGCTTTCCTGCTAGCAATGCCATTTCTACCCTGCTGTGGATAACATTGTCCTATGCCCTTATGCTCCGAGAGACAGAGAGCACCTCGGCAGACGCAGTGCAGAGGGAAAGGACACAGTATCCGAGGGAGCGTGGCGCCGCTTAGGCGGGCAAAGCAGAAAGGTGCCGCCCGGCACTGGCTTTGACTCCCTGAGCTTCCTTGCTAGGACAGCAGCTGCCGAAAGCTGGCAACTAGGCTGCCAGAGTGCAGAATGTCGGCGGTCTGGCACGCCTGCTTGCCGAAAGCCAGGATCAGCGAGACAGCGTGCTAGGCTCTGTTTCACAGCACCTTGGAGAACACGCCCTTGAAGAATGCCGTCTCTGCTCCGCAAAAGCTCTGCCACAGTGAAGGTGGAAGAAGCAGCCTGTGGCCACGGGCAGAGCTGGTCAACAGCTGCGCCTAACTTTCCCAAGCTGCGAGGGCATTCTCAGCCGAGTTCTGCTTTGACAGAGCTATTGCTGAACTTTTGCAGTCCCGGAGGCTGCTGAAACCAAGGCTGTGTTCTGCCTCTTCATTCTTGCCTTCCTGTGCTCCAGCGAGAAGTGAAGCTCTGGCACGGCATTCAGCTTTGCCGCCTCTCTGCACGGAAAGCACTAGACAGAACTAGTGTGCTTCGTGCATGCTCTCTCCTCGCTTTTATGGTCACTGCTCTGCTTTTTGCTTGGCAGCGTTCAAAGGGTCCACGGCATACCTCTTGCACAGCGAGAGGTGGCCGGCGAGGAATACTTGCTGGCTTAAGTCGTTCCATGCTCAAGGCATTCATCAGAGCAACACCATGCGGGAAAAGAGGGGGGAACATTGCAGGACAAATTTCTATGCTGGAACAGGATTGTCTGCGAGACAGCTCTCCGCAGCGCTAGTATTTGGCCAGGCTGAAATCAGCGCCACGGGAAGCCAATCTGACAAGCGGAGTGCAACGAGCGCGGCGATATGGGGCCACTTGGCAGGTGGCCGAAGAAAGACGGCTGCCCCGCGAATGTGGTGCCAGAAGGCAAGTTTCAGCAGGGCGTTCCGGGCGAGCTTAATGTGTAGCCGCACTTGTTCTAGGCGAGATTGTAGCCGAGAAGCTTTCCGTCTCCATTCACGAGACAAGAAAAGCAGAACGCAATGGTTGCGGCAGAAGCGAAAGCCAGGAGCAGCGTGCTCGCTGCGAGAAGTAGACGGCGCTTCGCCTCCTTGGGAAGGAAATGGCGTCTGGGCACGAACGGCAGCCAGCGAAGCTTCAGAACAGCAGGCTGTTCTGCTCAGCGTACGAGCCTGAAGTGAGTGGCAAGGGCTAAGGGGACAGTTCCAAGGCATCTAGCTTTCCTGCTAGCAATGCCATTTCTACCCTGCTGTGGATAACATTGTCCTATGCCCTTATGCTCCGAGAGACAGAGAGCACCTCGGCAGACGCAGTGCAGAGGGAAAGGACACAGTATCCGAGGGAGCGTGGCGCCGCTTAGGCGGGCAAAGCAGAAAGGTGCCGCCCGGCACTGGCTTTGACTCCCTGAGCTTCCTTGCTAGGACAGCAGCTGCCGAAAGCTGGCAACTAGGCTGCCAGAGTGCAGAATGTAGGCGGTCTGGCACGCCTGCTTGCCGAAAGCCAGGATCAGCGAGACAGCGTGCTAGGCTCTGTTTCACAGCACCTTGGAGAACACGCCCTTGAAGAATGCCGTCTCTGCTCCGCAAAAGCTCTGCCACAGTGAAGGTGGAAGAAGCAGCCTGTGGCCACGGGCAGAGCTGGTCAACAGCTGCGCCTAACTTTCCCAAGCTGCGAGGGCATTCTCAGCCGAGTTCTGCTTTGACAGAGCTATTGCTGAACTTTTGCAGTCCCGGAGGCTGCTGAAACCAAGGCTGTGTTCTGCCTCTTCATTCTTGCCTTCCTGTGCTCCAGCGAGAAGTGAAGCTCTGGCACGGCATTCAGCTTTGCCGCCTCTCTGCACGGAAAGCACTAGAGAGAACTAGTGTGCTTCGTGCATGCTCTCTCCTCGCTTTTATGGTCACTGCTCTGCTTTTTGCTTGGCAGCGTTCAAAGGGTCCACGGCATACCTCTTGCACAGCGAGAGGTGGCCGGCGAGGAATACTTGCTGGCTTAAGTCGTTCCATGCTCAAGGCATTCATCAGAGCAACACCATGCGGGAAAAGAGGGGGGAACATTGCAGGACAAATTTCTATGCTGGAACAGGATTGTCTGCGAGACAGCTCTCCGCAGCGCTAGTATTTGGCCAGGCTGAAATCAGCGCCACGGGAAGCCAATCTGACAAGCGGAGTGCAACGAGCGCGGCGATATGGGGCCACTTGGCAGGTGGCCGAAGAAAGACGGCTGCCCCGCGAATGTGGTGCCAGAAGGCAAGTTTCAGCAGGGCGTTCCGGGCGAGCTTAATGTGTAGCCGCACTTGTTCTAGGCGAGATTGTAGCCGAGAAGCTTTCCGTCTCCATTCACGAGACAAGAAAAGCAGAACGCAATGGTCTAGAGGGTTGAGAAGAAAAGTGCTCGTAGCGAGCTCGTTGCGGCAGAAGCGAAAGCCAGGAGCAGCGTGCTCGCTGCGAGCAGTAGACGGCGCTTCGCCTCCTTGGGAAGGAAATCGCGTCTGGGCACGAACGGCAGCCAGCGAAGCTTCAGAACAGCAGGCTGTTCTGCTCAGCGTACGAGCCTGAAGTGAGTGGCAAGGGCTAAGGGGACAGTTCCAAGCCATCTAGCTTTCCTGCTAGCAATGCCATTTCTACCCTGCTGTGGAAAACATTGGCCTTTGCCCTTCTGCTCCGAGAGGCACAGAGCACCTCGGCAGACGCAGTGCAGAGGGAAAGGACACAGTATCCGAGGGAGCGTGGCGCCGCTTAGGCGGGCAAAGCAGAAAGGTGCCGCCCGGCACTGGCTTTGACTCCCTGAGCTTCCTTGCTAGGACAGCAGCTGCCGAAAGCTGGCAACTAGGCTGCCAGAGTGCAGAATGTCGGCGGTCTGGCACGCCTGCTTGCCGAAAGCCAGGATCAGCGAGACAGCGTGCTAGGCTCTGTTTCACAGCACCTTGGAGAACACGCCCTTGAAGAATGCCGTCTCTGCTCCGCAAAAGCTCTGCCACAGTGAAGGTGGAAGAAGCAGCCTGTGGCCACGGGCAGAGCTGGTCAACAGCTGCGCCTAACTTTCCCAAGCTGCGAGAGCATTCTCAGCCGAGTTCTGCTTTGACAGAGCTATTGCTGAACTTTTGCAGCCCCGGAGGCTGCTGAAACCAAGGCTGTGTTCTGCCTCTTCATTCTTGCCTTCCTGTGCTCCAGCGAGAAGTGAAGCTCTGGCACGGCATTCAGCTTTGCCGCCTCTCTGCACGGAAAGCACTAGACAGAACTAGTGTGCTTCGTGCATGCTCTCTCCTCGCTTTTATGGTCACTGCTCTGCTTTTTGCTTGGCAGCGTTCAAAGGGTCCACGGCATACCTCTTGCACAGCGAGAGGTGGCCGGCGAGGAATACTTGCTGGCTTAAGTCGTTCCATGCTCAAGGCATTCATCAGAGCAACACCATGGGGGAAAAGAGGGGGGAACATTGCAGGACAAATTTCTATGCTGGAACAGGATTGTCTGCGAGACAGCTCTCCGCAGCGCTAGTATTTGGCCAGGCTGAAATCAGCGCCACGGGAAGCCAATCTGACAAGCGGAGTGCAACGAGCGCGGCGATATGGGGCCACTTGGCAGGTGGCCGAAGAAAGACGGCTGCCCCGCGAATGTGGTGCCAGAAGGCAAGTTTCAGCAGGGCGTTCCGGGCGAGCTTAATGTGTAGCCGCACTTGTTCTAGGCGAGATTGTAGCCGAGAAGCTTTCCGTCTCCATTCACGAGACAAGAAAAGCAGAACGCAATGGTCTAGAGGGTTGAGAAGAAAAGTGCTCGTAGCGAGCTCGTTGCGGCAGAAGCGAAAGCCAGGAGCAGCGTGCTCGCTGCGAGCAGTAGACGGCGCTTCGCCTCCTTGGGAAGGAAATCGCGTCTGGGCACGAACGGCAGCCAGCGAAGCTTCAGAACAGCAGGCTGTTCTGCTCAGCGTACGAGCCTGAAGTGAGTGGCAAGGGCTAAGGGGACAGTTCCAAGGCATCTAGCTTTCCTGCTAGCAATGCCATTTCTACCCTGCTGTGGATAACATTGTCCTTTGCCCTTCTGCTCCGAGAGGCACAGAGCACCTCGGCAGACGCAGTGCAGAGGGAAAGGACACAGTATCCGAGGGAGCGTGGCGCCGCTTAGGCGGGCAAAGCAGAAAGGTGCCGCCCGGCACTGGCTTTGACTCCCTGAGCTTCCTTGCTAGGACAGCAGCTGCCGAAAGCTGGCAACTAGGCTGCCAGAGTGCAGAATGTCGGCGGTCTGGCACGCCTGCTTGCCGAAAGCCAGTATCAGCGAGACAGCGTGCTAGGCTCTGTTTCACAGCACCTTGGAGAACACGCCCTTGAAGAATGCCGTCTCTGTTCCGCAAAAGCTCTGCCACAGTGAAGGTGGAAGAAGCAGCCTGTGGCCACGGGCAGAGCTGGTCAACAGCTGCGCCTAACTTTCCCAAGCTGCGAGAGCATTCTCAGCCGAGTTCTGCTTTGACAGAGCTAGTGCTGAACTTTTGCAGTCCCGGAGGCTGCTGAAACCAAGGCTGTGTTCTGCCTCTTCATTCTTGCCTTCCTGTGCTCCAGCGAGAAGTGAAGCTCTGGCACGGCATTCAGCTTTGCCGCCTCTCTGCACGGAAAGCACTAGACAGAACTAGTGTGCTTCGTGCATGCTCTCTCCTCGCTTTTATGCTCACTGCTCTGCTTTTTGCTTGGCAGCGTTCCAAGGGTCCACGGCATACCTCTTGCACAGCGAGAGGTGGCCGGCGAGGAATACTTGCTGGCTTAAGTCGTTCCATGCTCAAGGCATTCATCAGAGCAACACCATGGGGGAAAAGAGGGGGGAACATTGCAGGACAAATTTCTATGCTGGAACAGGATTGTCTGCGAGACAGCTCTCCGCAGCGCTAGTATTTGGCCAGGCTGAAATCAGCGCCACGGGAAGCCAATCTGACAAGCGGAGTGCAACGAGCGCGGCGATATGGGGCCACTTGGCAGGTGGCCGAAGAAAGACGGCTGCCCCGCGAATGTGGTGCCAGAAGGCAAGTTTCAGCAGGGCGTTCCGGGCGAGCTTAATGTGTAGCCGCAGTTGTTCTAGGCGAGATTGTAGCCGAGAAGCTTTCCGTCTCCATTCACGAGACAAGAAAAGCAGAACGCAATGGTCTAGAGGGTTGAGAAGAAAAGTGCTCGTAGCGAGCTCGTTGCGGCAGAAGCGAAAGCCAGGAGCAGCGTGCTCGCTGCGAGAAGTAGACGGCGCTTCGCCTCCTTGGGAAGGAAATGGCGTCTGGGCACGAACGGCAGCCAGCGAAGCTTCAGAACAGCAGGCTGTTCTGCTCAGCGTACGAGCCTGAAGTGAGTGGCAAGGGCTAAGGGGACAGTTCCAAGGCATCTAGCTTTCCTGCTAGCAATGCCATTTCTACCCTGCTGTGGATAACATTGTCCTATGCCCTTATGCTCCGAGAGACAGAGAGCACCTCGGCAGACGCAGTGCAGAGGGAAAGGACACAGTATCCGAGGGAGCGTGACGCCGCTTAGGCGGGCAAAGCAGAAAGGTGCCGCCCGGCACTGGCTTTGACTCCCTGAGCTTCCTTGCTAGGACAGCAGCTGCCGAAAGCTGGCAACTAGGCTGCCAGAGTGCAGAATGTCGGCGGTCTGGCACGCCTGCTTGCCGAAAGCCAGGATCAGCGAGACAGCGTGCTAGGCTCTGTTTCACAGCACCTTGGAGAACACGCCCTTGAAGAATGCCGTCTCTGCTCCGCAAAAGCTCTGCCACAGTGAAGGTGGAAGAAGCAGCCTGTGGCCACGGGCAGAGCTGGTCAACAGCTGCGCCTAACTTTCCCAAGCTGCGAGAGCATTCTCAGCCGAGTTCTGCTTTGACAGAGCTATTGCTGAACTTTTGCAGTCCCGGAGGCTGCTGAAACCAAGGCTGTGTTCTGCCTCTTCATTCTTGCCTTCCTGTGCTCCAGCGAGAAGTGAAGCTCTGGCACGGCATTCAGCTTTGCCGCCTCTCTGCACGGAAAGCACTAGACAGAACTAGTGTGCTTCGTGCATGCTCTCTCCTCGCTTTTATGCTCACTGCTCTGCTTTTTGCTTGGCAGCGTTCAAAGGGTCCACGGCATACCTCTTGCACAGCGAGAGGTGGCCGGCGAGGAATACTTGCTGGCTTAAGTCGTTCCATGCTCAAGGCATTCATCAGAGCAACACCATGCGGGAAAAGAGGGGGGAACATTGCAGGACAAATTTCTATGCTGGAACAGGATTGTCTGCGAGACAGCTCTCCGCAGCGCTAGTATTTGGCCAGGCTGAAATCAGCGCCACGGGAAGCCAATCTGACAAGCGGAGTGCAACGAGCGCGGCGATATGGGGCCACTTGGCAGGTGGCCGAAGAAAGACGGCTGCCCCGCGAATGTGGTGCCAGAAGGCAAGTTTCAGCAGGGCGTTCCGGGCGAGCTTAATGTGTAGCCGCACTTGTTCTAGGCGAGATTGTAGCCGAGAAGCTTTCCGTCTCCATTCACGAGACAAGAAAAGCAGAACGCAATGGTTTCGGCAGAAGCGAAAGCCAGGAGCAGCGTGCTCGCTGCGAGAAGTAGACGGCGCTTCGCCTCCTTGGGAAGGAAATGGCGTCTGGGCACGAACGGCAGCCAGCGAAGCTTCAGAACAGCAGGCTGTTCTGCTCAGCGTACGAGCCTGAAGTGAGTGGCAAGGGCTAAGGGGACAGTTCCAAGGCATCTAGCTTTCCTGCTAGCAATGCCATTTCTACCCTGCTGTGGATAACATTGTCCTATGCCCTTATGCTCCGAGAGACAGAGAGCACCTCGGCAGACGCAGTGCAGAGGGAAAGGACACAGTATTCGAGGGAGCGTGGCGCCGCTTAGGCGGGCAAAGCAGAAAGGTGCCGCCCGGCACTGGCTTTGACTCCCTGAGCTTCCTTGCTAGGACAGCAGCTGCCGAAAGCTGGCAACTAGGCTGCCAGAGTGCAGAATGTCGGCGGTCTGGCACGCCTGCTTGCCGAAAGCCAGGATCAGCGAGACAGCGTGCTAGGCTCTGTTTCACAGCACCTTGGAGAACACGCCCTTGAAGAATGCCGTCTCTGCTCCGCAAAAGCTCTGCCACAGTGAAGGTGGAAGAAGCAGCCTGTGGCCACGGGCAGAGCTGGTCAACAGCTGCGCCTAACTTTCCCAAGCTGCGAGGGCATTCTCAGCCGAGTTCTGCTTTGACAGAGCTATTGCTGAACTTTTGCAGTCCCGGAGGCTGCTGAAACCAAGGCTGTGTTCTGCCTCTTCATTCTTGCCTTCCTGTGCTCCAGCGAGAAGTGAAGCTCTGGCACGGCATTCAGCTTTGCCGCCTCTCTGCACGGAAAGCACTAGACAGAACTAGTGTGCTTCGTGCATGCTCTCTCCTCGCTTTTATGGTCACTGCTCTGCTTTTTGCTTGGCAGCGTTCAAAGGGTCCACGGCATACCTCTTGCACAGCGAGAGGTGGCCGGCGAGGAATACTTGCTGGCTTAAGTCGTTCCATGCTCAAGGCATTCATCAGAGCAACACCATGCGGGAAAAGAGGGGGGAACATTGCAGGACAAATTTCTATGCTGGAACAGGATTGTCTGCGAGACAGCTCTCCGCAGCGCTAGTATTTGGCCAGGCTGAAATCAGCGCCACGGGAAGCCAATCTGACAAGCGGAGTGCAACGAGCGCGGCGATATGGGGCCACTTGGCAGGTGGCCGAAGAAAGACGGCTGCCCCGCGAATGTGGTGCCAGAAGGCAAGTTTCAGCAGGGCGTTCCGGGCGAGCTTAATGTGTAGCCGCACTTGTTCTAGGCGAGATTGTAGCCGAGAAGCTTTCCGTCTCCATTCACGAGACAAGAAAAGCAGAACGCAATGGTTGCGGCAGAAGCGAAAGCCAGGAGCAGCGTGCTCGCTGCGAGAAGTAGACGGCGCTTCGCCTCCTTGGGAAGGAAATGGCGTCTGGGCACGAACGGCAGCCAGCGAAGCTTCAGAACAGCAGGCTGTTCTGCTCAGCGTACGAGCCTGAAGTGAGTGGCAAGGGCTAAGGGGACAGTTCCAAGGCATCTAGCTTTCCTGCTAGCAATGCCATTTCTACCCTGCTGTGGATAACATTGTCCTATGCCCTTATGCTCCGAGAGACAGAGAGCACCTCGGCAGACGCAGTGCAGAGGGAAAGGACACAGTATCCGAGGGAGCGTGGCGCCGCTTAGGCGGGCAAAGCAGAAAGGTGCCGCCCGGCACTGGCTTTGACTCCCTGAGCTTCCTTGCTAGGACAGCAGCTGCCGAAAGCTGGCAACTAGGCTGCCAGAGTGCAGAATGTAGGCGGTCTGGCACGCCTGCTTGCCGAAAGCCAGGATCAGCGAGACAGCGTGCTAGGCTCTGTTTCACAGCACCTTGGAGAACACGCCCTTGAAGAATGCCGTCTCTGCTCCGCAAAAGCTCTGCCACAGTGAAGGTGGAAGAAGCAGCCTGTGGCCACGGGCAGAGCTGGTCAACAGCTGCGCCTAACTTTCCCAAGCTGCGAGGGCATTCTCAGCCGAGTTCTGCTTTGACAGAGCTATTGCTGAACTTTTGCAGTCCCGGAGGCTGCTGAAACCAAGGCTGTGTTCTGCCTCTTCATTCTTGCCTTCCTGTGCTCCAGCGAGAAGTGAAGCTCTGGCACGGCATTCAGCTTTGCCGCCTCTCTGCACGGAAAGCACTAGAGAGAACTAGTGTGCTTCGTGCATGCTCTCTCCTCGCTTTTATGGTCACTGCTCTGCTTTTTGCTTGGCAGCGTTCAAAGGGTCCACGGCATACCTCTTGCACAGCGAGAGGTGGCCGGCGAGGAATACTTGCTGGCTTAAGTCGTTCCATGCTCAAGGCATTCATCAGAGCAACACCATGCGGGAAAAGAGGGGGGAACATTGCAGGACAAATTTCTATGCTGGAACAGGATTGTCTGCGAGACAGCTCTCCGCAGCGCTAGTATTTGGCCAGGCTGAAATCAGCGCCACGGGAAGCCAATCTGACAAGCGGAGTGCAACGAGCGCGGCGATATGGGGCCACTTGGCAGGTGGCCGAAGAAAGACGGCTGCCCCGCGAATGTGGTGCCAGAAGGCAAGTTTCAGCAGGGCGTTCCGGGCGAGCTTAATGTGTAGCCGCAGTTGTTCTAGGCGAGATTGTAGCCGAGAAGCTTTCCGTCTCCATTCACGAGACAAGAAAAGCAGAACGCAATGGTCTAGAGGGTTGAGAAGAAAAGTGCTCGTAGCGAGCTCGTTGCGGCAGAAGCGAAAGCCAGGAGCAGCGTGCTCGCTGCGAGCAGTAGACGGCGCTTCGCCTCCTTGGGAAGGAAATCGCGTCTGGGCACGAACGGCAGCCAGCGAAGCTTCAGAACAGCAGGCTGTTCTGCTCAGCGTACGAGCCTGAAGTGAGTGGCAAGGGCTAAGGGGACAGTTCCAAGCCATCTAGCTTTCCTGCTAGCAATGCCATTTCTACCCTGCTGTGGAAAACATTGGCCTTTGCCCTTCTGCTCCGAGAGGCACAGAGTACCTCGGCAGACGCAGTGCAGAGGGAAAGGACACAGTATCCGAGGGAGCGTGGCGCCGCTTAGGCGGGCAAAGCAGAAAGGTGCCGCCCGGCACTGGCTTTGACTCCCTGAGCTTCCTTGCTAGGACAGCAGCTGCCGAAAGCTGGCAACTAGGCTGCCAGAGTGCAGAATGTCGGCGGTCTGGCACGCCTGCTTGCCGAAAGCCAGGATCAGCGAGACAGCGTGCTAGGCTCTGTTTCACAGCACCTTGGAGAACACGCCCTTGAAGAATGCCGTCTCTGCTCCGCAAAAGCTCTGCCACAGTGAAGGTGGAAGAAGCAGCCTGTGGCCACGGGCAGAGCTGGTCAACAGCTGCGCCTAACTTTCCCAAGCAGCGAGAGCATTCTCAGCCGAGTTCTGCTTTGACAGAGCTATTGCTGAACTTTTGCAGCCCCGGAGGCTGCTGAAACCAAGGCTGTGTTCTGCCTCTTCATTCTTGCCTTCCTGTGCTCCAGCGAGAAGTGAAGCTCTGGCACGGCATTCAGCTTTGCCGCCTCTCTGCACGGAAAGCACTAGACAGAACTAGTGTGCTTCGTGCATGCTCTCTCCTCGCTTTTATGCTCACTGCTCTGCTTTTTGCTTGGCAGCGTTCAAAGGGTCCACGGCATACCTCTTGCACAGCGAGAGGTGGCCGGCGAGGAATACTTGCTGGCTTAAGTCGTTCCATGCTCAAGGCATTCATCAGAGCAACACCATGGGGGAAAAGAGGGGGGAACATTGCAGGACAAATTTCTATGCTGGAACAGGATTGTCTGCGAGACAGCTCTCCGCAGCGCTAGTATTTGGCCAGGCTGAAATCAGCGCCACGGGAAGCCAATCTGACAAGCGGAGTGCAACGAGCGCGGCGATATGGGGCCACTTGGCAGGTGGCCGAAGAAAGACGGCTGCCCCGCGAATGTGGTGCCAGAAGGCAAGTTTCAGCAGGGCGTTCCGGGCGAGCTTAATGTGTAGCCGCACTTGTTCTAGGCGAGATTGTAGCCGAGAAGCTTTCCGTCTCCATTCACGAGACAAGAAAAGCAGAACGCAATGGTCTAGAGGGTTGAGAAGAAAAGTGCTCGTAGCGAGCTCGTTGCGGCAGAAGCGAAAGCCAGGAGCAGCGTGCTCGCTGCGAGCAGTAGACGGCGCTTCGCCTCCTTGGGAAGGAAATCGCGTCTGGGCACGAACGGCAGCCAGCGAAGCTTCAGAACAGCAGGCTGTTCTGCTCAGCGTACGAGCCTGAAGTGAGTGGCAAGGGCTAAGGGGACAGTTCCAAGGCATCTAGCTTTCCTGCTAGCAATGCCATTTCTACCCTGCTGTGGATAACATTGTCCTTTGCCCTTCTGCTCCGAGAGGCACAGAGCACCTCGGCAGACGCAGTGCAGAGGGAAAGGACACAGTATCCGAGGGAGCGTGGCGCCGCTTAGGCGGGCAAAGCAGAAAGGTGCCGCCCGGCACTGGCTTTGACTCCCTGAGCTTCCTTGCTAGGACAGCAGCTGCCGAAAGCTGGCAACTAGGCTGCCAGAGTGCAGAATGTCAGCGGTCTGGCACGCCTGCTTGCCGAAAGCCAGGATCAGCGAGACAGCGTGCTAGGCTCTGTTTCACAGCACCTTGGAGAACACGCCCTTGAAGAATGCCGTCTCTGTTCCGCAAAAGCTCTGCCACAGTGAAGGTGGAAGAAGCAGCCTGTGGCCACGGGCAGAGCTGGTCAACAGCTGCGCCTAACTTTCCCAAGCTGCGAGAGCATTCTCAGCCGAGTTCTGCTTTGACAGAGCTAGTGCTGAACTTTTGCAGTCCCGGAGGCTGCTGAAACCAAGGCTGTGTTCTGCCTCTTCATTCTTGCCTTCCTGTGCTCCAGCGAGAAGTGAAGCTCTGGCACGGCATTCAGCTTTGCCGCCTCTCTGCACGGAAAGCACTAGACAGAACTAGTGTGCTTCGTGCATGCTCTCTCCTCGCTTTTATGCTCACTGCTCTGCTTTTTGCTTGGCAGCGTTCCAAGGGTCCACGGCATACCTCTTGCACCGCGAGAGGTGGCCGGCGAGGAATACTTGCTGGCTTAAGTCGTTCCATGCTCAAGGCATTCATCAGAGCAACACCATGCGGGAAAAGAGGGGGGAACATTGCAGGACAAATTTCTATGCTGGAACAGGATTGTCTGCGAGACAGCTCTCCGCAGCGCTAGTATTTGGCCAGGCTGAAATCAGATCCACGGGAAGCCAATCTGACAAGCGGAGTGCAACGAGCGCGGCGATATGGGGCCACTTGGCAGGTGGCCGAAGAAAGACGGCTGCCCCGCGAATGTGGTGCCAGAAGGCAAGTTTCAGCAGGGCGTTCCGGGCGAGCTTAATGTGTAGCCGCAGTTGTTCTAGGCGAGATTGTAGCCGAGAAGCTTTCCGTCTCCATTCACGAGACAAGAAAAGCAGAACGCAATGGTCTAGAGGGTTGAGAAGAAAAGTGCTCGTAGCGAGCTCGTTGCGGCAGAAGCGAAAGCCAGGAGCAGCGTGCTCGCTGCGAGAAGTAGACGGCGCTTCGTCTCCTTGGGAAGGAAATGGCGTCTGGGCACGAACGGCAGCCAGCGAAGCTTCAGAACAGCAGGCTGTTCTGCTCAGCGTACGAGCCTGAAGTGAGTGGCAAGGGCTAAGGGGACAGTTCCAAGGCATCTAGCTTTCCTGCTAGCAATGCCATTTCTACCCTGCTGTGGATAACATTGTCCTATGCCCTTATGCTCCGAGAGACAGAGAGCACCTCGGCAGACGCAGTGCAGAGGGAAAGGACACAGTATCCGAGGGAGCGTGGCGCCGCTTAGGCGGGCAAAGCAGAAAGGTGCCGCCCGGCACTGGCTTTGACTCCCTGAGCTTCCTTGCTAGGACAGCAGCTGCCGAAAGCTGGCAACTAGGCTGCCAGAGTGCAGAATGTCGGCGGTCTGGCACGCCTGCTTGCCGAAAGCCAGGATCAGCGAGACAGCGTGCTAGGCTCTGTTTCACAGCACCTTGGAGAACACGCCCTTGAAGAATGCCGTCTCTGTTCCGCAAAAGCTCTGCCACAGTGAAGGTGGAAGAAGCAGCCTGTGGCCACGGGCAGAGCTGGTCAACAGCTGCGCCTAACTTTCCCAAGCAGCGAGAGCATTCTCAGCCGAGTTCTGCTTTGACAGAGCTATTGCTGAACTTTTGCAGTCCCGGAGGCTGCTGAAACCAAGGCTGTGTTCTGCCTCTTCATTCTTGCCTTCCTGTGCTCCAGCGAGAAGTGAAGCTCTGGCACGGCATTCAGCTTTGCCGCCTCTCTGCACGGAAAGCACTAGACAGAACTAGTGTGCTTCGTGCATGCTCTCTCCTCGCTTTTATGGTCACTGCTCTGCTTTTTGCTTGGCAGCGTTCAAAGGGTCCACGGCATACCTCTTGCACAGCGAGAGGTGGCCGGCGAGGAATACTTGCTGGCTTAAGTCGTTCCATGCTCAAGGCATTCATCAGAGCAACACAATGGGGGAAAAGAGGGGGGAACATTGCAGGACAAATTTCTATGCTGGAACATGATTGTCTGCGAGACAGCTCTCCGCAGCGCTAGTATTTGGCCAGGCTGAAATCAGCGCCACGGGAAGCCAATCTGACAAGCGGAGTGCAACGAGCGCGGCGATATGGGGCCACTTGGCAGGTGGCCGAAGAAAGACGGCTGCCCCGCGAATGTGGTGCCAGAAGGCAAGTTTCAGCAGGGCGTTCCGGGCGAGCTTAATGTGTAGCCGCACTTGTTCTAGGCGAGATTGTAGCCGAGAAGCTTTCCGTCTCCATTCACGAGACAAGAAAAGCAGAACGCAATGGTCTAGAGGGTTGAGAAGAAAAGTGCTCGTAGCGAGCTCGTTGCGGCAGAAGCGAAAGCCAGGAGCAGCGTGCTCGCTGCGAGCAGTAGACGGCGCTTCGCCTCCTTGGGAAGGAAATCGCGTCTGGGCACGAACGGCAGCCAGCGAAGCTTCAGAACAGCAGGCTGTTCTGCTCAGCGTACGAGCCTGAAGTGAGTGGCAAGGGCTAAGGGGACAGTTCCAAGGCATCTAGCTTTCCTGCTAGCAATGCCATTTCTACCCTGCTGTGGATAACATTGTCCTTTGCCCTTATGCTCCGAGAGACAGAGAGCACCTCGGCAGACGCAGTGCAGAGGGAAAGGACACAGTATCCGAGGGAGCGTGGCGCCGCTTAGGCGGGCAAAGCAGAAAGGTGCCGCCCGGCACTGGCTTTGACTCCCTGAGCTTCCTTGCTAGGACAGCAGCTGCCGAAAGCTGGCAACTAGGCTGCCAGAGTGCAGAATGTCAGCGGTCTGGCACGCCTGCTTGCCGAAAGCCAGGATCAGCGAGACAGCGTGCTAGGCTCTGTTTCACAGCACCTTGGAGAACACGCCCTTGAAGAATGCCGTCTCTGTTCCGCAAAAGCTCTGCCACAGTGAAGGTGGAAGAAGCAGCCTGTGGCCACGGGCAGAGCTGGTCAACAGCTGCGCCTAACTTTCCCAAGCTGCGAGAGCATTCTCAGCCGAGTTCTGCTTTGACAGAGCTATTGCTGAACTTTTGCAGTCCCGGAGGCTGCTGAAACCAAGGCTGTGTTCTGCCTCTTCATTCTTGCCTTCCTGTGCTCCAGCGAGAAGTGAAGCTCTGGCACGGCATTCAGCTTTGCCGCCTCTCTGCACGGAAAGCACTAGACAGAACTAGTGTGCTTCGTGCATGCTCTCTCCTCGCTTTTATGCTCACTGCTCTGCTTTTTGCTTGGCAGCGTTCCAAGGGTCCACGGCATACCTCTTGCACCGCGAGAGGTGGCCGGCGAGGAATACTTGCTGGCTTAAGTCGTTCCATGCTCAAGGCATTCATCAGAGCAACACCATGGGGGAAAAGAGGGGGGAACATTGCAGGACAAATTTCTATGCTGGAACAGGATTGTCTGCGAGACAGCTCTCCGCAGCGCTAGTATTTGGCCAGGCTGAAATCAGCGCCACGGGAAGCCAATCTGACAAGCGGAGTGCAACGAGCGCGGCGATATGGGGCCACTTGGCAGGTGGCCGAAGAAAGACGGCTGCCCCGCGAATGGGGTGCCAGAAGGCAAGTTTCAGCAGGGCGTTCCGGGCGAGCTTAATGTGTAGCCGCAGTTGTTCTAGGCGAGATTGTAGCCGAGAAGCTTTCCGTCTCCATTCACGAGACAAGAAAAGCAGAACGCAATGGTCTAGAGGGTTGAGAAGAAAAGTGCTCGTAGCGAGCTCGTTGCGGCAGAAGCGAAAGCCAGGAGCAGCGTGCTCGCTGCGAGAAGTAGACGGCGCTTCGCCTCCTTGGGAAGGAAATGGCGTCTGGGCACGAACGGCAGCCAGCGAAGCTTCAGAACAGCAGGCTGTTCTGCTCAGCGTACGAGCCTGAAGTGAGTGGCAAGGGCTAAGGGGACAGTTCCAAGCCATCTAGCTTTCCTGCTAGCAATGCCATTTCTACCCTGCTGTGGAAAACATTGTCCTTTGCCCTTCTGCTCCGAGAGGCACAGAGCACCTCGGCAGACGCAGTGCAGAGGGAAAGGACACAGTATCCGAGGGAGCGTGGCGCCGCTTAGGCGGGCAAAGCAGAAAGGTGCCGCCCGGCACTGGCTTTGACTCCCTGAGCTTCCTTGCTAGGACAGCAGCTGCCGAAAGCTGGCAACTAGGCTGCCAGAGTGCAGAATGTCGGCGGTCTGGCACGCCTGCTTGCCGAAAGCCAGGATCAGCGAGACAGCGTGCTAGGCTCTGTTTCACAGCACCTTGGAGAACACGCCCTTGAAGAATGCCGTCTCTGTTCCGCAAAAGCTCTGCCACAGTGAAGGTGGAAGAAGCAGCCTGTGGCCACGGGCAGAGCTGGTCAACAGCTGCGCCTAACTTTCCCAAGCTGCGAGAGCATTCTCAGCCGAGTTCTGCTTTGACAGAGCTATTGCTGAACTTTTGCAGTCCCGGAGGCTGCTGAAACCAAGGCTGTGTTCTGCCTCTTCATTCTTGCCTTCCTGTGCTCCAGCGAGAAGTGAAGCTCTGGCACGGCATTCAGCTTTGCCGCCTCTCTGCACGGAAAGCACTAGACAGAACTAGTGTGCTTCGTGCATGCTCTCTCCTCGCTTTTATGCTCACTGCTCTGCTTTTTGCTTGGCAGCGTTCAAAGGGTCCACGGCATACCTCTTGCACAGCGAGAGGTGGCCGGCGAGGAATACTTGCTGGCTTAAGTCGTTCCATGCTCAAGGCATTCATCAGAGCAACACCATGGGGGAAAAGAGGGGGGAACATTGCAGGACAAATTTCTATGCTGGAACAGGATTGTCTGCGAGACAGCTCTCCGCAGCGCTAGTATTTGGCCAGGCTGAAATCAGCGCCACGGGAAGCCAATCTGACAAGCGGAGTGCAACGAGCGCGGCGATATGGGGCCACTTGGCAGGTGGCCGAAGAAAGACGGCTGCCCCGCGAATGTGGTGCCAGAAGGCAAGTTTCAGCAGGGCGTTCCGGGCGAGCTTAATGTGTAGCCGCACTTGTTCTAGGCGAGATTGTAGCCGAGAAGCTTTCCGTCTCCATTCACGAGACAAGAAAAGCAGAACGCAATGGTTGCGGCAGAAGCGAAAGCCAGGAGCAGCGTGCTCGCTGCCAGAAGTAGACGGCGCTTCGCCTCCTTGGGAAGGAAATGGCGTCTGGGCACGAACGGCAGCCAGCGAAGCTTCAGAACAGCAGGCTGTTCTGCTCAGCGTACGAGCCTGAAGTGAGTGGCAAGGGCTAAGGGGACAGTTCCAAGGCATCTAGCTTTCCTGCTAGCAATGCCATTTCTACCCTGCTGTGGATAACATTGTCCTATGCCCTTATGCTCCGAGAGACAGAGAGCACCTCGGCAGACGCAGTGCAGAGGGAAAGGACACAGTATCCGAGGGAGCGTGGCGCCGCTTAGGCGGGCAAAGCAGAAAGGTGCCGCCCGGCACTGGCTTTGACTCCCTGAGCTTCCTTGCTAGGACAGCAGCTGCCGAAAGCTGGCAACTAGGCTGCCAGAGTGCAGAATGTCGGCGGTCTGGCACGCCTGCTTGCCGAAAGCCAGGATCAGCGAGACAGCGTGCTAGGCTCTGTTTCACAGCACCTTGGAGAACACGCCCTTGAAGAATGCCGTATCTGCTCCGCAAAAGCTCTGCCACAGTGAAGGTGGAAGAAGCAGCCTGTGGCCACGGGCAGAGCTGGTCAACAGCTGCGCCTAACTTTCCCAAGCAGCGAGAGCATTCTCAGCCGAGTTCTGCTTTGACAGAGCTATTGCTGAACTTTTGCAGTCCCGGAGGCTGCTGAAACCAAGGCTGTGTTCTGCCTCTTCATTCTTGCCTTCCTGTGCTCCAGCGAGAAGTGAAGCTCTGGCACGGCATTCAGCTTTGCCGCCTCTCTGCACGGAAAGCACTAGACAGAACTAGTGTGCTTCGTGCATGCTCTCTCCTCGCTTTTATGGTCACTGCTCTGCTTTTTGCTTGGCAGCGTTCAAAGGGTCCACGGCATACCTCTTGCACAGCGAGAGGTGGCCGGCGAGGAATACTTGCTGGCTTAAGTCGTTCCATGCTCAAGGCATTCATCAGAGCAACACCATGGGGGAAAAGAGGGGGGAACATTGCAGGACAAATTTCTATGCTGGAACATGATTGTCTGCGAGACAGCTCTCCGCAGCGCTAGTATTTGGCCAGGCTGAAATCAGCGCCACGGGAAGCCAATCTGACAAGCGGAGTGCAACGAGCGCGGCGATATGGGGCCACTTGGCAGGTGGCCGAAGAAAGACGGCTGCCCCGCGAATGTGTTGCCAGAAGGCAAGTTTCAGCAGGGCGTTCCGGGCGAGCTTAATGTGTAGCCGCACTTGTTCTAGGCGAGATTGTAGCCGAGAAGCTTTCCGTCTCCATTCACGAGACAAGAAAAGCAGAACGCAATGGTCTAGAGGGTTGAGAAGAAAAGTGCTCGTAGCGAGCTCGTTGCGGCAGAAGCGAAAGCCAGGAGCAGCGTGCTCGCTGCGAGCAGTAGACGGCGCTTCGCCTCCTTGGGAAGGAAATCGCGTCTGGGCACGAACGGCAGCCAGCGAAGCTTCAGAACAGCAGGCTGTTCTGCTCAGCGTACGAGCCTGAAGTGAGTGGCAAGGGCTAAGGGGACAGTTCCAAGGCATCTAGCTTTCCTGCTAGCAATGCCATTTCTACCCTGCTGTGGATAACATTGTCCTTTGCCCTTCTGCTCCGAGAGGCACAGAGCACCTCGGCAGACGCAGTGCAGAGGGAAAGGACACAGTATCCGAGGGAGCGTGGCGCCGCTTAGGCGGGCAAAGCAGAAAGGTGCCGCCCGGCACTGGCTTTGACTCCCTGAGCTTCCTTGCTAGGACAGCAGCTGCCGAAAGCTGGCAACTAGGCTGCCAGAGTGCAGAATGTCGGCGGTCTGGCACGCCTGCTTGCCGAAAGCCAGGATCAGCGAGACAGCGTGCTAGGCTCTGTTTCACAGCACCTTGGAGAACACGCCCTTGAAGAATGCCGTCTCTGCTCCGCAAAAGCTCTGCCACAGTGAAGGTGGAAGAAGCAGCCTGTGGCCACGGGCAGAGCTGGTCAACAGCTGCGCCTAACTTTCCCAAGCTGCGAGGGCATTCTCAGCCGAGTTCTGCTTTGACAGAGCTATTGCTGAACTTTTGCAGTCCCGGAGGCTGCTGAAACCAAGGCTGTGTTCTGCCTCTTCATTCTTGCCTTCCTGTGCTCCAGCGAGAAGTGAAGCTCTGGCACGGCATTCAGCTTTGCCGCCTCTCTGCACGGAAAGCACTAGACAGAACTAGTGTGCTTCGTGCATGCTCTCTCCTCGCTTTTATGGTCACTGCTCTGCTTTTTGCTTGGCAGCGTTCAAAGGGTCCACGGCATACCTCTTGCACAGCGAGAGGTGGCCGGCGAGGAATACTTGCTGGCTTAAGTCGTTCCATGCTCAAGGCATTCATCAGAGCAACACCATGGGGGAAAAGAGGGGGGAACATTGCAGGACAAATTTCTATGCTGGAACATGATTGTCTGCGAGACAGCTCTCCGCAGCGCTAGTATTTGGCCAGGCTGAAATCAGCGCCACGGGAAGCCAATCTGACAAGCGGAGTGCAACGAGCGCGGCGATATGGGGCCACTTGGCAGGTGGCCGAAGAAAGACGGCTGCCCCGCGAATGTGGTGCCAGAAGGCAAGTTTCAGCAGGGCGTTCCGGGCGAGCTTAATGTGTAGCCGCACTTGTTCTAGGCGAGATTGTAGCCGAGAAGCTTTCCGTCTCCATTCACGAGACAAGAAAAGCAGAACGCAATGGTCTAGAGGGTTGAGAAGAAAAGTGCTCGTAGCGAGCTCGTTGCGGCAGAAGCGAAAGCCAGGAGCAGCGTGCTCGCTGCGAGCAGTAGACGGCGCTTCGCCTCCTTGGGAAGGAAATGGCGTCTGGGCACGAACGGCAGCCAGCGAAGCTTCAGAACAGCAGGCTGTTCTGCTCAGCGTACGAGCCTGAAGTGAGTGGCAAGGGCTAAGGGGACAGTTCCAAGGCATCTAGCTTTCCTGCTAGCAATGCCATTTCTACCCTGCTGTGGATAACATTGTCCTTTGCCCTTATGCTCCGAGAGACAGAGAGCACCTCGGCAGACGCAGTGCAGAGGGAAAGGACACAGTATCCGAGGGAGCGTGGCGCCGCTTAGGCGGGCAAAGCAGAAAGGTGCCGCCCGGCACTGGCTTTGACTCCCTGAGCTTCCTTGCTAGGACAGCAGCTGCCGAAAGCTGGCAACTAGGCTGCCAGAGTGCAGAATGTCAGCGGTCTGGCACGCCTGCTTGCCGAAAGCCAGGATCAGCGAGACAGCGTGCTAGGCTCTGTTTCACAGCACCTTGGAGAACACGCCCTTGAAGAATGCCGTCTCTGTTCCGCAAAAGCTCTGCCACAGTGAAGGTGGAAGAAGCAGCCTGTGGCCACGGGCAGAGCTGGTCAACAGCTGCGCCTAACTTTCCCAAGCTGCGAGAGCATTCTCAGCCGAGTTCTGCTTTGACAGAGCTATTGCTGAACTTTTGCAGTCCCGGAGGCTGCTGAAACCAAGGCTGTGTTCTGCCTCTTCATTCTTGCCTTCCTGTGCTCCAGCGAGAAGTGAAGCTCTGGCACGGCATTCAGCTTTGCCGCCTCTCTGCACGGAAAGCACTAGACAGAACTAGTGTGCTTCGTGCATGCTCTCTCCTCGCTTTTATGCTCACTGCTCTGCTTTTTGCTTGGCAGCGTTCAAAGGGTCCACGGCATACCTCTTGCACCGCGAGAGGTGGCCGGCGAGGAATACTTGCTGGCTTAAGTCGTTCCATGCTCAAGGCATTCATCAGAGCAACACCATGGGGGAAAAGAGGGGGGAACATTGCAGGACAAATTTCTATGCTGGAACAGGATTGTCTGCGAGACAGCTCTCCGCAGCGCTAGTATTTGGCCAGGCTGAAATCAGATCCACGGGAAGCCAATCTGACAAGCGGAGTGCAACGAGCGCGGCGATATGGGGCCACTTGGCAGGTGGCCGAAGAAAGACGGCTGCCCCGCGAATGTGGTGCCAGAAGGCAAGTTTCAGCAGGGCGTTCCGGGCGAGCTTAATGTGTAGCCGCAGTTGTTCTAGGCGAGATTGTAGCCGAGAAGCTTTCCGTCTCCATTCACGAGACAAGAAAAGCAGAACGCAATGGTCTAGAGGGTTGAGAAGAAAAGTGCTCGTAGCGAGCTCGTTGCGGCAGAAGCGAAAGCCAGGAGCAGCGTGCTCGCTGCGAGAAGTAGACGGCGCTTCGCCTCCTTGGGAAGGAAATGGCGTCTGGGCACGAACGGCAGCCAGCGAAGCTTCAGAACAGCAGGCTGTTCTGCTCAGCGTACGAGCCTGAAGTGAGTGGCAAGGGCTAAGGGGACAGTTCCAAGCCATCTAGCTTTCCTGCTAGCAATGCCATTTCTACCCTGCTGTGGAAAACATTGTCCTTTGCCCTTCTGCTCCGAGAGGCACAGAGCACCTCGGCAGACGCAGTGCAGAGGGAAAGGACACAGTATCCGAGGGAGCGTGGCGCCGCTTAGGCGGGCAAAGCAGAAAGGTGCCGCCCGGCACTGGCTTTGACTCCCTGAGCTTCCTTGCTAGGACAGCAGCTGCCGAAAGCTGGCAACTAGGCTGCCAGAGTGCAGAATGTCGGCGGTCTGGCACGCCTGCTTGCCGAAAGCCAGGATCAGCGAGACAGCGTGCTAGGCTCTGTTTCACAGCACCTTGGAGAACACGCCCTTGAAGAATGCCGTCTCTGCTCCGCAAAAGCTCTGCCACAGTGAAGGTGGAAGAAGCAGCCTGTGGCCACGGGCAGAGCTGGTCAACAGCTGCGCCTAACTTTCCCAAGCTGCGAGAGCATTCTCAGCCGAGTTCTGCTTTGACAGAGCTATTGCTGAACTTTTGCAGTCCCGGAGGCTGCTGAAACCAAGGCTGTGTTCTGCCTCTTCATTCTTGCCTTCCTGTGCTCCAGCGAGAAGTGAAGCTCTGGCACGGCATTCAGCTTTGCCGCCTCTCTGCACGGAAAGCACTAGACAGAACTAGTGTGCTTCGTGCATGCTCTCTCCTCGCTTTTATGCTCACTGCTCTGCTTTTTGCTTGGCAGCGTTCAAAGGGTCCACGGCATACCTCTTGCACAGCGAGAGGTGGCCGGCGAGGAATACTTGCTGGCTTAAGTCGTTCCATGCTCAAGGCATTCATCAGAGCAACACCATGGGGGAAAAGAGGGGGGAACATTGCAGGACAAATTTCTATGCTGGAACAGGATTGTCTGCGAGACAGCTCTCCGCAGCGCTAGTATTTGGCCAGGCTGAAATCAGCGCCACGGGAAGCCAATCTGACAAGCGGAGTGCAACGAGCGCGGCGATATGGGGCCACTTGGCAGGTGGCCGAAGAAAGACGGCTGCCCCGCGAATGTGGTGCCAGAAGGCAAGTTTCAGCAGGGCGTTCCGGGCGAGCTTAATGTGTAGCCGCACTTGTTCTAGGCGAGATTGTAGCCGAGAAGCTTTCCGTCTCCATTCACGAGACAAGAAAAGCAGAACGCAATGGTTGCGGCAGAAGCGAAAGCCAGGAGCAGCGTGCTCGCTGCGAGAAGTAGACGGCGCTTCGCCTCCTTGGGAAGGAAATGGCGTCTGGGCACGAACGGCAGCCAGCGAAGCTTCAGAACAGCAGGCTGTTCTGCTCAGCGTACGAGCCTGAAGTGAGTGGCAAGGGCTAAGGGGACAGTTCCAAGGCATCTAGCTTTCCTGCTAGCAATGCCATTTCTACCCTGCTGTGGATAACATTGTCCTATGCCCTTATGCTCCGAGAGACAGAGAGCACCTCGGCAGACGCAGTGCAGAGGGAAAGGACACAGTATCCGAGGGAGCGTGACGCCGCTTAGGCGGGCAAAGCAGAAAGGTGCCGCCCGGCACTGGCTTTGACTCCCTGAGCTTCCTTGCTAGGACAGCAGCTGCCGAAAGCTGGCAACTAGGCTGCCAGAGTGCAGAATGTCGGCGGTCTGGCACGCCTGCTTGCCGAAAGCCAGGATCAGCGAGACAGCGTGCTAGGCTCTGTTTCACAGCACCTTGGAGAACACGCCCTTGAAGAATGCCGTCTCTGCTCCGCAAAAGCTCTGCCACAGTGAAGGTGGAAGAAGCAGCCTGTGGCCACGGGCAGAGCTGGTCAACAGCTGCGCCTAACTTTCCCAAGCAGCGAGAGCACTCTCGGCCGAGTTCTGCTTTGACAGAGCTATTGCTGAACTTTTGCAGTCCCGGAGGCTGCTGAAACCAAGGCTGTGTTCTGCCTCTTCATTCTTGCCTTCCTGTGCTCCAGCGAGAAGTGAAGCTCTGGCACGGCATTCAGCTTTGCCGCCTCTCTGCACGGAAAGCACTAGACAGAACTAGTGTGCTTCGTGCATGCTCTCTCCTCGCTTTTATGGTCACTGCTCTGCTTTTTGCTTGGCAGCGTTCAAAGGCTCCACGGCATACCTCTTGCACAGCGAGAGGTGGCCGGCGAGGAATACTTGCTGGCTTAAGTCGTTCCATGCTCAAGGCATTCATCAGAGCAACACCATGGGGGAAAAGAGGGGGGAACATTGCAGGACAAATTTCTATGCTGGAACAGGATTGTCTGCGAGACAGCTCTCCGCAGCGCTAGTATTTGGCCAGGCTGAAATCAGCGCCACGGGAAGCCAATCTGACAAGCGGAGTGCAACGAGCGCGGCGATATGGGGCCACTTGGCAGGTGGCCGAAGAAAGACGGCTGCCCCGCGAATGTGGTGCCAGAAGGCAAGTTTCAGCAGGGCGTTCCGGGCGAGCTTAATGTGTAGCCGCAGTTGTTCTAGGCGAGATTGTAGCCGAGAAGCTTTCCGTCTCCATTCACGAGACAAGAAAAGCAGAACGCAATGGTCTAGAGGGTTGAGAAGAAAAGTGCTCGTAGCGAGCTCGTTGCGGCAGAAGCGAAAGCCAGGAGCAGCGTGCTCGCTGCGAGCAGTAGACGGCGCTTCGCCTCCTTGGGAAGGAAATCGCGTCTGGGCACGAACGGCAGCCAGCGAAGCTTCAGAACAGCAGGCTGTTCTGCTCAGCGTACGAGCCTGAAGTGAGTGGCAAGGGCTAAGGGGACAGTTCCAAGGCATCTAGCTTTCCTGCTAGCAATGCCATTTCTACCCTGCTGTGGATAACATTGTCCTATGCCCTTATGCTCCGAGAGACAGAGAGCACCTCGGCAGACGCAGTGCAGAGGGAAAGGACACAGTATCCGAGGGAGCGTGACGCCGCTTAGGCGGGCAAAGCAGAAAGGTGCCGCCCGGCACTGGCTTTGACTCCCTGAGCTTCCTTGCTAGGACAGCAGCTGCCGAAAGCTGGCAACTAGGCTGCCAGAGTGCAGAATGTCGGCGGTCTGGCACGCCTGCTTGCCGAAAGCCAGTATCAGCGAGACAGCGTGCTAGGCTCTGTTTCACAGCACCTTGGAGAACACGCCCTTGAAGAATGCCGTCTCTGTTCCGCAAAAGCTCTGCCACAGTGAAGGTGGAAGAAGCAGCCTGTGGCCACGGGCAGAGCTGGTCAACAGCTGCGCCTAACTTTCCCAAGCTGCGAGGGCATTCTCAGCCGAGTTCTGCTTTGACAGAGCTATTGCTGAACTTTTGCAGTCCCGGAGGCTGCTGAAACCAAGGCTGTGTTCTGCCTCTTCATTCTTGCCTTCCTGTGCTCCAGCGAGAAGTGAAGCTCTGGCACGGCATTCAGCTTTGCCGCCTCTCTGCACGGAAAGCACTAGACAGAACTAGTGTGCTTCGTGCATGCTCTCTCCTCGCTTTTATGGTCACTCCTCTGCTTTTTGCTTGGCAGCGTTCCAAGGGTCCACGGCATACCTCTTGCACAGCGAGAGGTGGCCGGCGAGGAATACTTGCTGGCTTAAGTCGTTCCATGCTCAAGGCATTCATCAGAGCAACACCATGGGGGAAAAGAGGGGGGAACATTGCAGGACAAATTTCTATGCTGGAACAGGATTGTCTGCGAGACAGCTCTCCGCAGCGCTAGTATTTGGCCAGGCTGAAATCAGCGCCACGGGAAGCCAATCTGACAAGCGGAGTGCAACGAGCGCGGCGATATGGCGCCACTTGGCAGGTGGCCGAAGAAAGACGGCTGCCCCGCGAATGGGGTGCCAGAAGGCAAGTTTCAGCAGGGCGTTCCGGGCGAGCTTAATGTGTAGCCGCAGTTGTTCTAGGCGAGATTGTAGCCGAGAAGCTTTCCGTCTCCATTCACGAGACAAGAAAAGCAGAACGCAATGGTTGCGGCAGAAGCGAAAGCCAGGAGCAGCGTGCTCGCTGCCAGAAGTAGACGGCGCTTCGCCTCCTTGGGAAGGAAATGGCGTCTGGGCACGAACGGCAGCCAGCGAAGCTTCAGAACAGCAGGCTGTTCTGCTCAGCGTACGAGCCTGAAGTGAGTGGCAAGGGCTAAGGGGACAGTTCCAAGGCATCTAGCTTTCCTGCTAGCAATGCCATTTCTACCCTGCTGTGGATAACATTGTCCTATGCCCTTATGCTCCGAGAGACAGAGAGCACCTCGGCAGACGCAGTGCAGAGGGAAAGGACACAGTATCCGAGGGAGCGTGGCGCCGCTTAGGCGGGCAAAGCAGAAAGGTGCCGCCCGGCACTGGCTTTGACTCCCTGAGCTTCCTTGCTAGGACAGCAGCTGCCGAAAGCTGGCAACTAGGCTGCCAGAGTGCAGAATGTCGGCGGTCTGGCACGCCTGCTTGCCGAAAGCCAGGATCAGCGAGACAGCGTGCTAGGCTCTGTTTCACAGCACCTTGGAGAACACGCCCTTGAAGAATGCCGTCTCTGCTCCGCAAAAGCTCTGCCACAGTGAAGGTGGAAGAAGCAGCCTGTGGCCACGGGCAGAGCTGGTCAACAGCTGCGCCTAACTTTCCCAAGCTGCGAGGGCATTCTCAGCCGAGTTCTGCTTTGACAGAGCTATTGCTGAACTTTTGCAGTCCCGGAGGCTGCTGAAACCAAGGCTGTGTTCTGCCTCTTCATTCTTGCCTTCCTGTGCTCCAGCGAGAAGTGAAGCTCTGGCACGGCATTCAGCTTTGCCGCCTCTCTGCACGGAAAGCACTAGACAGAACTAGTGTGCTTCGTGCATGCTCTCTCCTCGCTTTTATGGTCACTGCTCTGCTTTTTGCTTGGCAGCGTTCAAAGGGTCCACGGCATACCTCTTGCACAGCGAGAGGTGGCCGGCGAGGAATACTTGCTGGCTTAAGTCGTTCCATGCTCAAGGCATTCATCAGAGCAACACCATGGGGGAAAAGAGGGGGGAACATTGCAGGACAAATTTCTATGCTGGAACATGATTGTCTGCGAGACAGCTCTCCGCAGCGCTAGTATTTGGCCAGGCTGAAATCAGCGCCACGGGAAGCCAATCTGACAAGCGGAGTGCAACGAGCGCGGCGATATGGGGCCACTTGGCAGGTGGCCGAAGAAAGACGGCTGCCCCGCGAATGTGGTGCCAGAAGGCAAGTTTCAGCAGGGCGTTCCGGGCGAGCTTAATGTGTAGCCGCACTTGTTCTAGGCGAGATTGTAGCCGAGAAGCTTTCCGTCTCCATTCACGAGACAAGAAAAGCAGAACGCAATGGTCTAGAGGGTTGAGAAGAAAAGTGCTCGTAGCGAGCTCGTTGCGGCAGAAGCGAAAGCCAGGAGCAGCGTGCTCGCTGCGAGCAGTAGACGGCGCTTCGCCTCCTTGGGAAGGAAATCGCGTCTGGGCACGAACGGCAGCCAGCGAAGCTTCAGAACAGCAGGCTGTTCTGCTCAGCGTACGAGCCTGAAGTGAGTGGCAAGGGCTAAGGGGACAGTTCCAAGCCATCTAGCTTTCCTGCTAGCAATGCCATTTCTACCCTGCTGTGGAAAACATTGTCCTTTGCCCTTCTGCTCCGAGAGGCACAGAGCACCTCGGCAGACGCAGTGCAGAGGGAAAGGACACAGTATCCGAGGGAGCGTGGCGCCGCTTAGGCGGGCAAAGCAGAAAGGTGCCGCCCGGCACTGGCTTTGACTCCCTGAGCTTCCTTGCTAGGACAGCAGCTGCCGAAAGCTGGCAACTAGGCTGCCAGAGTGCAGAATGTCGGCGGTCTGGCACGCCTGCTTGCCGAAAGCCAGTATCAGCGAGACAGCGTGCTAGGCTCTGTTTCACAGCACCTTGGAGAACACGCCCTTGAAGAATGCCGTCTCTGTTCCGCAAAAGCTCTGCCACAGTGAAGGTGGAAGAAGCAGCCTGTGGCCACGGGCAGAGCTGGTCAACAGCTGCGCCTAACTTTCCCAAGCTGCGAGAGCATTCTCAGCCGAGTTCTGCTTTGACAGAGCTAGTGCTGAACTTTTGCAGTCCCGGAGGCTGCTGAAACCAAGGCTGTGTTCTGCCTCTTCATTCTTGCCTTCCTGTGCTCCAGCGAGAAGTGAAGCTCTGGCACGGCATTCAGCTTTGCCGCCTCTCTGCACGGAAAGCACTAGACAGAACTAGTGTGCTTCGTGCATGCTCTCTCCTCGCTTTTATGCTCACTGCTCTGCTTTTTGCTTGGCAGCGTTCAAAGGGTCCACGGCATACCTCTTGCACCGCGAGAGGTGGCCGGCGAGGAATACTTGCTGGCTTAAGTCGTTCCATGCTCAAGGCATTCATCAGAGCAACACCATGGGGGAAAAGAGGGGGGAACATTGCAGGACAAATTTCTATGCTGGAACAGGATTGTCTGCGAGACAGCTCTCCGCAGCGCTAGTATTTGGCCAGGCTGAAATCAGATCCACGGGAAGCCAATCTGACAAGCGGAGTGCAACGAGCGCGGCGATATGGGGCCACTTGGCAGGTGGCCGAAGAAAGACGGCTGCCCCGCGAATGTGGTGCCAGAAGGCAAGTTTCAGCAGGGCGTTCCGGGCGAGCTTAATGTGTAGCCGCAGTTGTTCTAGGCGAGATTGTAGCCGAGAAGCTTTCCGTCTCCATTCACGAGACAAGAAAAGCAGAACGCAATGGTCTAGAGGGTTGAGAAGAAAAGTGCTCGTAGCGAGCTCGTTGCGGCAGAAGCGAAAGCCAGGAGCAGCGTGCTCGCTGCGAGAAGTAGACGGCGCTTCGCCTCCTTGGGAAGGAAATGGCGTCTGGGCACGAACGGCAGCCAGCGAAGCTTCAGAACAGCAGGCTGTTCTGCTCAGCGTACGAGCCTGAAGTGAGTGGCAAGGGCTAAGGGGACAGTTCCAAGCCATCTAGCTTTCCTGCTAGCAATGCCATTTCTACCCTGCTGTGGAAAACATTGTCCTTTGCCCTTCTGCTCCGAGAGGCACAGAGCACCTCGGCAGACGCAGTGCAGAGGGAAAGGACACAGTATCCGAGGGAGCGTGGCGCCGCTTAGGCGGGCAAAGCAGAAAGGTGCCGCCCGGCACTGGCTTTGACTCCCTGAGCTTCCTTGCTAGGACAGCAGCTGCCGAAAGCTGGCAACTAGGCTGCCAGAGTGCAGAATGTCGGCGGTCTGGCACGCCTGCTTGCCGAAAGCCAGGATCAGCGAGACAGCGTGCTAGGCTCTGTTTCACAGCACCTTGGAGAACACGCCCTTGAAGAATGCCGTCTCTGCTCCGCAAAAGCTCTGCCACAGTGAAGGTGGAAGAAGCAGCCTGTGGCCACGGGCAGAGCTGGTCAACAGCTGCGCCTAACTTTCCCAAGCTGCGAGAGCATTCTCAGCCGAGTTCTGCTTTGACAGAGCTATTGCTGAACTTTTGCAGTCCCGGAGGCTGCTGAAACCAAGGCTGTGTTCTGCCTCTTCATTCTTGCCTTCCTGTGCTCCAGCGAGAAGTGAAGCTCTGGCACGGCATTCAGCTTTGCCGCCTCTCTGCACGGAAAGCACTAGACAGAACTAGTGTGCTTCGTGCATGCTCTCTCCTCGCTTTTATGCTCACTGCTCTGCTTTTTGCTTGGCAGCGTTCAAAGGGTCCACGGCATACCTCTTGCACAGCGAGAGGTGGCCGGCGAGGAATACTTGCTGGCTTAAGTCGTTCCATGCTCAAGGCATTCATCAGAGCAACACCATGGGGGAAAAGAGGGGGGAACATTGCAGGACAAATTTCTATGCTGGAACAGGATTGTCTGCGAGACAGCTCTCCGCAGCGCTAGTATTTGGCCAGGCTGAAATCAGCGCCACGGGAAGCCAATCTGACAAGCGGAGTGCAACGAGCGCGGCGATATGGGGCCACTTGGCAGGTGGCCGAAGAAAGACGGCTGCCCCGCGAATGTGGTGCCAGAAGGCAAGTTTCAGCAGGGCGTTCCGGGCGAGCTTAATGTGTAGCCGCACTTGTTCTAGGCGAGATTGTAGCCGAGAAGCTTTCCGTCTCCATTCACGAGACAAGAAAAGCAGAACGCAATGGTTGCGGCAGAAGCGAAAGCCAGGAGCAGCGTGCTCGCTGCGAGAAGTAGACGGCGCTTCGCCTCCTTGGGAAGGAAATGGCGTCTGGGCACGAACGGCAGCCAGCGAAGCTTCAGAACAGCAGGCTGTTCTGCTCAGCGTACGAGCCTGAAGTGAGTGGCAAGGGCTAAGGGGACAGTTCCAAGGCATCTAGCTTTCCTGCTAGCAATGCCATTTCTACCCTGCTGTGGATAACATTGTCCTATGCCCTTATGCTCCGAGAGACAGAGAGCACCTCGGCAGACGCAGTGCAGAGGGAAAGGACACAGTATCCGAGGGAGCGTGGCGCCGCTTAGGCGGGCAAAGCAGAAAGGTGCCGCCCGGCACTGGCTTTGACTCCCTGAGCTTCCTTGCTAGGACAGCAGCTGCCGAAAGCTGGCAACTAGGCTGCCAGAGTGCAGAATGTCGGCGGTCTGGCACGCCTGCTTGCCGAAAGCCAGGATCAGCGAGACAGCGTGCTAGGCTCTGTTTCACAGCACCTTGGAGAACACGCCCTTGAAGAATGCCGTCTCTGCTCCGCAAAAGCTCTGCCACAGTGAAGGTGGAAGAAGCAGCCTGTGGCCACGGGCAGAGCTGGTCAACAGCTGCGCCTAACTTTCCCAAGCAGCGAGAGCACTCTCGGCCGAGTTCTGCTTTGACAGAGCTATTGCTGAACTTTTGCAGTCCCGGAGGCTGCTGAAACCAAGGCTGTGTTCTGCCTCTTCATTCTTGCCTTCCTGTGCTCCAGCGAGAAGTGAAGCTCTGGCACGGCATTCAGCTTTGCCGCCTCTCTGCACGGAAAGCACTAGACAGAACTAGTGTGCTTCGTGCATGCTCTCTCCTCGCTTTTATGGTCACTGCTCTGCTTTTTGCTTGGCAGCGTTCAAAGGGTCCACGGCATACCTCTTGCACAGCGAGAGGTGGCCGGCGAGGAATACTTGCTGGCTTAAGTCGTTCCATGCTCAAGGCATTCATCAGAGCAACACCATGGGGGAAAAGAGGGGGGAACATTGCAGGACAAATTTCTATGCTGGAACAGGATTGTCTGCGAGACAGCTCTCCGCAGCGCTAGTATTTGGCCAGGCTGAAATCAGCGCCACGGGAAGCCAATCTGACAAGCGGAGTGCAACGAGCGCGGCGATATGGGGCCACTTGGCAGGTGGCCGAAGAAAGACGGCTGCCCCGCGAATGTGTTGCCAGAAGGCAAGTTTCAGCAGGGCGTTCCGGGCGAGCTTAATGTGTAGCCGCAGTTGTTCTAGGCGAGATTGTAGCCGAGAAGCTTTCCGTCTCCATTCACGAGACAAGAAAAGCAGAACGCAATGGTCTAGAGGGTTGAGAAGAAAAGTGCTCGTAGCGAGCTCGTTGCGGCAGAAGCGAAAGCCAGGAGCAGCGTGCTCGCTGCGAGCAGTAGACGGCGCTTCGCCTCCTTGGGAAGGAAATCGCGTCTGGGCACGAACGGCAGCCAGCGAAGCTTCAGAACAGCAGGCTGTTCTGCTCAGCGTACGAGCCTGAAGTGAGTGGCAAGGGCTAAGGGGACAGTTCCAAGGCATCTAGCTTTCCTGCTAGCAATGCCATTTCTACCCTGCTGTGGATAACATTGTCCTATGCCCTTATGCTCCGAGAGACAGAGAGCACCTCGGCAGACGCAGTGCAGAGGGAAAGGACACAGTATCCGAGGGAGCGTGACGCCGCTTAGGCGGGCAAAGCAGAAAGGTGCCGCCCGGCACTGGCTTTGACTCCCTGAGCTTCCTTGCTAGGACAGCAGCTGCCGAAAGCTGGCAACTAGGCTGCCAGAGTGCAGAATGTCAGCGGTCTGGCACGCCTGCTTGCCGAAAGCCAGTATCAGCGAGACAGCGTGCTAGGCTCTGTTTCACAGCACCTTGGAGAACACGCCCTTGAAGAATGCCGTCTCTGTTCCGCAAAAGCTCTGCCACAGTGAAGGTGGAAGAAGCAGCCTGTGGCCACGGGCAGAGCTGGTCAACAGCTGCGCCTAACTTTCCCAAGCTGCGAGGGCATTCTCAGCCGAGTTCTGCTTTGACAGAGCTATTGCTGAACTTTTGCAGTCCCGGAGGCTGCTGAAACCAAGGCTGTGTTCTGCCTCTTCATTCTTGCCTTCCTGTGCTCCAGCGAGAAGTGAAGCTCTGGCACGGCATTCAGCTTTGCCGCCTCTCTGCACGGAAAGCACTAGACAGAACTAGTGTGCTTCGTGCATGCTCTCTCCTCGCTTTTATGGTCACTCCTCTGCTTTTTGCTTGGCAGCGTTCCAAGGGTCCACGGCATACCTCTTGCACAGCGAGAGGTGGCCGGCGAGGAATACTTGCTGGCTTAAGTCGTTCCATGCTCAAGGCATTCATCAGAGCAACACCATGGGGGAAAAGAGGGGGGAACATTGCAGGACAAATTTCTATGCTGGAACAGGATTGTCTGCGAGACAGCTCTCCGCAGCGCTAGTATTTGGCCAGGCTGAAATCAGCGCCACGGGAAGCCAATCTGACAAGCGGAGTGCAACGAGCGCGGCGATATGGCGCCACTTGGCAGGTGGCCGAAGAAAGACGGCTGCCCCGCGAATGGGGTGCCAGAAGGCAAGTTTCAGCAGGGCGTTCCGGGCGAGCTTAATGTGTAGCCGCAGTTGTTCTAGGCGAGATTGTAGCCGAGAAGCTTTCCGTCTCCATTCACGAGACAAGAAAAGCAGAACGCAATGGTTGCGGCAGAAGCGAAAGCCAGGAGCAGCGTGCTCGCTGCCAGAAGTAGACGGCGCTTCGCCTCCTTGGGAAGGAAATGGCGTCTGGGCACGAACGGCAGCCAGCGAAGCTTCAGAACAGCAGGCTGTTCTGCTCAGCGTACGAGCCTGAAGTGAGTGGCAAGGGCTAAGGGGACAGTTCCAAGGCATCTAGCTTTCCTGCTAGCAATGCCATTTCTACCCTGCTGTGGATAACATTGTCCTATGCCCTTATGCTCCGAGAGACAGAGAGCACCTCGGCAGACGCAGTGCAGAGGGAAAGGACACAGTATCCGAGGGAGCGTGGCGCCGCTTAGGCGGGCAAAGCAGAAAGGTGCCGCCCGGCACTGGCTTTGACTCCCTGAGCTTCCTTGCTAGGACAGCAGCTGCCGAAAGCTGGCAACTAGGCTGCCAGAGTGCAGAATGTCGGCGGTCTGGCACGCCTGCTTGCCGAAAGCCAGGATCAGCGAGACAGCGTGCTAGGCTCTGTTTCACAGCACCTTGGAGAACACGCCCTTGAAGAATGCCGTCTCTGCTCCGCAAAAGCTCTGCCACAGTGAAGGTGGAAGAAGCAGCCTGTGGCCACGGGCAGAGCTGGTCAACAGCTGCGCCTAACTTTCCCAAGCTGCGAGGGCATTCTCAGCCGAGTTCTGCTTTGACAGAGCTATTGCTGAACTTTTGCAGTCCCGGAGGCTGCTGAAACCAAGGCTGTGTTCTGCCTCTTCATTCTTGCCTTCCTGTGCTCCAGCGAGAAGTGAAGCTCTGGCACGGCATTCAGCTTTGCCGCCTCTCTGCACGGAAAGCACTAGACAGAACTAGTGTGCTTCGTGCATGCTCTCTCCTCGCTTTTATGGTCACTGCTCTGCTTTTTGCTTGGCAGCGTTCAAAGGGTCCACGGCATACCTCTTGCACAGCGAGAGGTGGCCGGCGAGGAATACTTGCTGGCTTAAGTCGTTCCATGCTCAAGGCATTCATCAGAGCAACACCATGGGGGAAAAGAGGGGGGAACATTGCAGGACAAATTTCTATGCTGGAACATGATTGTCTGCGAGACAGCTCTCCGCAGCGCTAGTATTTGGCCAGGCTGAAATCAGCGCCACGGGAAGCCAATCTGACAAGCGGAGTGCAACGAGCGCGGCGATATGGGGCCACTTGGCAGGTGGCCGAAGAAAGACGGCTGCCCCGCGAATGTGGTGCCAGAAGGCAAGTTTCAGCAGGGCGTTCCGGGCGAGCTTAATGTGTAGCCGCACTTGTTCTAGGCGAGATTGTAGCCGAGAAGCTTTCCGTCTCCATTCACGAGACAAGAAAAGCAGAACGCAATGGTCTAGAGGGTTGAGAAGAAAAGTGCTCGTAGCGAGCTCGTTGCGGCAGAAGCGAAAGCCAGGAGCAGCGTGCTCGCTGCGAGCAGTAGACGGCGCTTCGCCTCCTTGGGAAGGAAATCGCGTCTGGGCACGAACGGCAGCCAGCGAAGCTTCAGAACAGCAGGCTGTTCTGCTCAGCGTACGAGCCTGAAGTGAGTGGCAAGGGCTAAGGGGACAGTTCCAAGGCATCTAGCTTTCCTGCTAGCAATGCCATTTCTACCCTGCTGTGGATAACATTGTCCTTTGCCCTTCTGCTCCGAGAGGCACAGAGCACCTCGGCAGACGCAGTGCAGAGGGAAAGGACACAGTATCCGAGGGAGCGTGGCGCCGCTTAGGCGGGCAAAGCAGAAAGGTGCCGCCCGGCACTGGCTTTGACTCCCTGAGCTTCCTTGCTAGGACAGCAGCTGCCGAAAGCTGGCAACTAGGCTGCCAGAGTGCAGAATGTCGGCGGTCTGGCACGCCTGCTTGCCGAAAGCCAGGATCAGCGAGACAGCGTGCTAGGCTCTGTTTCACAGCACCTTGGAGAACACGCCCTTGAAGAATGCCGTCTCTGCTCCGCAAAAGCTCTGCCACAGTGAAGGTGGAAGAAGCAGCCTGTGGCCACGGGCAGAGCTGGTCAACAGCTGCGCCTAACTTTCCCAAGCTGCGAGAGCATTCTCAGCCGAGTTCTGCTTTGACAGAGCTATTGCTGAACTTTTGCAGCCCCGGAGGCTGCTGAAACCAAGGCTGTGTTCTGCCTCTTCATTCTTGCCTTCCTGTGCTCCAGCGAGAAGTGAAGCTCTGGCACGGCATTCAGCTTTGCCGCCTCTCTGCACGGAAAGCACTAGACAGAACTAGTGTGCTTCGTGCATGCTCTCTCCTCGCTTTTATGCTCACTGCTCTGCTTTTTGCTTGGCAGCGTTCAAAGGGTCCACGGCATACCTCTTGCACAGCGAGAGGTGGCCGGCGAGGAATACTTGCTGGCTTAAGTCGTTCCATGCTCAAGGCATTCATCAGAGCAACACCATGGGGGAAAAGAGGGGGGAACATTGCAGGACAAATTTCTATGCTGGAACAGGATTGTCTGCGAGACAGCTCTCCGCAGCGCTAGTATTTGGCCAGGCTGAAATCAGCGCCACGGGAAGCCAATCTGACAAGCGGAGTGCAACGAGCGCGGCGATATGGGGCCACTTGGCAGGTGGCCGAAGAAAGACGGCTGCCCCGCGAATGTGTTGCCAGAAGGCAAGTTTCAGCAGGGCGTTCCGGGCGAGCTTAATGTGTAGCCGCAGTTGTTCTAGGCGAGATTGTAGCCGAGAAGCTTTCCGTCTCCATTCACGAGACAAGAAAAGCAGAACGCAATGGTCTAGAGGGTTGAGAAGAAAAGTGCTCGTAGCGAGCTCGTTGCGGCAGAAGCGAAAGCCAGGAGCAGCGTGCTCGCTGCGAGCAGTAGACGGCGCTTCGCCTCCTTGGGAAGGAAATCGCGTCTGGGCACGAACGGCAGCCAGCGAAGCTTCAGAACAGCAGGCTGTTCTGCTCAGCGTACGAGCCTGAAGTGAGTGGCAAGGGCTAAGGGGACAGTTCCAAGCCATCTAGCTTTCCTGCTAGCAATGCCATTTCTACCCTGCTGTGGAAAACATTGGCCTTTGCCCTTCTGCTCCGAGAGGCACAGAGCACCTCGGCAGACGCAGTGCAGAGGGAAAGGACACAGTATCCGAGGGAGCGTGGCGCCGCTTAGGCGGGCAAAGCAGAAAGGTGCCGCCCGGCACTGGCTTTGACTCCCTGAGCTTCCTTGCTAGGACAGCAGCTGCCGAAAGCTGGCAACTAGGCTGCCAGAGTGCAGAATGTCGGCGGTCTGGCACGCCTGCTTGCCGAAAGCCAGGATCAGCGAGACAGCGTGCTAGGCTCTGTTTCACAGCACCTTGGAGAACACGCCCTTGAAGAATGCCGTCTCTGCTCCGCAAAAGCTCTGCCACAGTGAAGGTGGAAGAAGCAGCCTGTGGCCACGGGCAGAGCTGGTCAACAGCTGCGCCTAACTTTCCCAAGCAGCGAGAGCACTCTCAGCCGAGTTCTGCTTTGACAGAGCTATTGCTGAACTTTTGCAGCCCCGGAGGCTGCTGAAACCAAGGCTGTGTTCTGCCTCTTCATTCTTGCCTTCCTGTTCTCCAGCGAGAAGTGAAGCTCTGGCACGGCATTCAGCTTTGCCGCCTCTCTGCACGGAAAGCACTAGACAGAACTAGTGTGCTTCGTGCATGCTCTCTCCTCGCTTTTATGCTCACTGCTCTGCTTTTTGCTTGGCAGCGTTCAAAGGGTCCACGGCATACCTCTTGCACAGCGAGAGGTGGCCGGCGAGGAATACTTGCTGGCTTAAGTCGTTCCATGCTCAAGGCATTCATCAGAGCAACACCATGGGGGAAAAGAGGGGGGAACATTGCAGGACAAATTTCTATGCTGGAACAGGATTGTCTGCGAGACAGCTCTCCGCAGCGCTAGTATTTGGCCAGGCTGAAATCAGCGCCACGGGAAGCCAATCTGACAAGCGGAGTGCAACGAGCGCGGCGATATGGGGCCACTTGGCAGGTGGCCGAAGAAAGACGGCTGCCCCGCGAATGTGTTGCCAGAAGGCAAGTTTCAGCAGGGCGTTCCGGGCGAGCTTAATGTGTAGCCGCACTTGTTCTAGGCGAGATTGTAGCCGAGAAGCTTTCCGTCTCCATTCACGAGACAAGAAAAGCAGAACGCAATGGTCTAGAGGGTTGAGAAGAAAAGTGCTCGTAGCGAGCTCGTTGCGGCAGAAGCGAAAGCCAGGAGCAGCGTGCTCGCTGCGAGCAGTAGACGGCGCTTCGCCTCCTTGGGAAGGAAATCGCGTCTGGGCACGAACGGCAGCCAGCGAAGCTTCAGAACAGCAGGCTGTTCTGCTCAGCGTACGAGCCTGAAGTGAGTGGCAAGGGCTAAGGGGACAGTTCCAAGCCATCTAGCTTTCCTGCTAGCAATGCCATTTCTACCCTGCTGTGGAAAACATTGTCCTTTGCCCTTCTGCTCCGAGAGGCACAGAGCACCTCGGCAGACGCAGTGCAGAGGGAAAGGACACAGTATCCGAGGGAGCGTGGCGCCGCTTAGGCGGGCAAAGCAGAAAGGTGCCGCCCGGCACTGGCTTTGACTCCCTGAGCTTCCTTGCTAGGACAGCAGCTGCCGAAAGCTGGCAACTAGGCTGCCAGAGTGCAGAATGTCGGCGGTCTGGCACGCCTGCTTGCCGAAAGCCAGGATCAGCGAGACAGCGTGCTAGGCTCTGTTTCACAGCACCTTGGAGAACACGCCCTTGAAGAATGCCGTCTCTGCTCCGCAAAAGCTCTGCCACAGTGAAGGTGGAAGAAGCAGCCTGTGGCCACGGGCAGAGCTGGTCAACAGCTGCGCCTAACTTTCCCAAGCTGCGAGAGCATTCTCAGCCGAGTTCTGCTTTGACAGAGCTATTGCTGAACTTTTGCAGCCCCGGAGGCTGCTGAAACCAAGGCTGTGTTCTGCCTCTTCATTTTTGCCTTCCTGTGCTCCAGCGAGAAGTGAAGCTCTGGCACGGCATTCAGCTTTGCCGCCTCTCTGCACGGAAAGCACTAGACAGAACTAGTGTGCTTCGTGCATGCTCTCTCCTCGCTTTTATGGTCACTGCTCTGCTTTTTGCTTGGCAGCGTTCAAAGGGTCCACGGCATACCTCTTGCACAGCGAGAGGTGGCCGGCGAGGAATACTTGCTGGCTTAAGTCGTTCCATGCTCAAGGCATTCATCAGAGCAACACCATGGGGGAAAAGAGGGGGGAACATTGCAGGACAAATTTCTATGCTGGAACAGGATTGTCTGCGAGACAGCTCTCCGCAGCGCTAGTATTTGGCCAGGCTGAAATCAGCGCCACGGGAAGCCAATCTGACAAGCGGAGTGCAACGAGCGCGGCGATATGGGGCCACTTGGCAGGTGGCCGAAGAAAGACGGCTGCCCCGCGAATGTGGTGCCAGAAGGCAAGTTTCAGCAGGGCGTTCCGGGCGAGCTTAATGTGTAGCCGCAGTTGTTCTAGGCGAGATTGTAGCCGAGAAGCTTTCCGTCTCCATTCACGAGACAAGAAAAGCAGAACGCAATGGTTGCGGCAGAAGCGAAAGCCAGGAGCAGCGTGCTCGCTGCGAGAAGTAGACGGCGCTTCGCCTCCTTGGGAAGGAAATGGCGTCTGGGCACGAACGGCAGCCAGCGAAGCTTCAGAACAGCAGGCTGTTCTGCTCAGCGTACGAGCCTGAAGTGAGTGGCAAGGGCTAAGGGGACAGTTCCAAGGCATCTAGCTTTCCTGCTAGCAATGCCATTTCTACCCTGCTGTGGATAACATTGTCCTATGCCCTTATGCTCCGAGAGACAGAGAGCACCTCGGCAGACGCAGTGCAGAAGGAAAGGACACAGTATCCGAGGGAGCGTGGCGCCGCTTAGGCGGGCAAAGCAGAAAGGTGCCGCCCGGCACTGGCTTTGACTCCCTGAGCTTCCTTGCTAGGACAGCAGCTGCCGAAAGCTGGCAACTAGGCTGCCAGAGTGCAGAATGTCGGCGGTCTGGCACGCCTGCTTGCCGAAAGCCAGGATCAGCGAGACAGCGTGCTAGGCTCTGTTTCACAGCACCTTGGAGAACACGCCCTTGAAGAATGCCGTCTCTGCTCCGCAAAAGCTCTGCCACAGTGAAGGTGGAAGAAGCAGCCTGTGGCCACGGGCAGAGCTGGTCAACAGCTGCGCCTAACTTTCCCAAGCAGCGAGAGCATTCTCAGCCGAGTTCTGCTTTGACAGAGCTATTGCTGAACTTTTGCAGTCCCGGAGGCTGCTGAAACCAAGGCTGTGTTCTGCCTCTTCATTCTTGCCTTCCTGTGCTCCAGCGAGAAGTGAAGCTCTGGCACGGCATTCAGCTTTGCCGCCTCTCTGCACGGAAAGCACTAGACAGAACTAGTGTGCTTCGTGCATGCTCTCTCCTCGCTTTTATGGTCACTGCTCTGCTTTTTGCTTGGCAGCGTTCAAAGGGTCCACGGCATACCTCTTGCACAGCGAGAGGTGGCCGGCGAGGAATACTTGCTGGCTTAAGTCGTTCCATGCTCAAGGCATTCATCAGAGCAACACAATGGGGGAAAAGAGGGGGGAACATTGCAGGACAAATTTCTATGCTGGAACATGATTGTCTGCGAGACAGCTCTCCGCAGCGCTAGTATTTGGCCAGGCTGAAATCAGCGCCACGGGAAGCCAATCTGACAAGCGGAGTGCAACGAGCGCGGCGATATGGGGCCACTTGGCAGGTGGCCGAAGAACGACGGCTGCCCCGCGAATGTGTTGCCAGAAGGCAAGTTTCAGCAGGGCGTTCCGGGCGAGCTTAATGTGTAGCCGCACTTGTTCTAGGCGAGATTGTAGCCGAGAAGCTTTCCGTCTCCATTCACGAGACAAGAAAAGCAGAACGCAATGGTCTAGAGGGTTGAGAAGAAAAGTGCTCGTAGCGAGCTCGTTGCGGCAGAAGCGAAAGCCAGGAGCAGCGTGCTCGCTGCGAGCAGTAGACGGCGCTTCGCCTCCTTGGGAAGGAAATCGCGTCTGGGCACGAACGGCAGCCAGCGAAGCTTCAGAACAGCAGGCTGTTCTGCTCAGCGTACGAGCCTGAAGTGAGTGGCAAGGGCTAAGGGGACAGTTCCAAGGCATCTAGCTTTCCTGCTAGCAATGCCATTTCTACCCTGCTGTGGATAACATTGTCCTTTGCCCTTCTGCTCCGAGAGGCACAGAGCACCTCGGCAGACGCAGTGCAGAGGGAAAGGACACAGTATCCGAGGGAGCGTGACGCCGCTTAGGCGGGCAAAGCAGAAAGGTGCCGCCCGGCACTGGCTTTGACTCCCTGAGCTTCCTTGCTAGGACAGCAGCTGCCGAAAGCTGGCAACTAGGCTGCCAGAGTGCAGAATGTCAGCGGTCTGGCACGCCTGCTTGCCGAAAGCCAGGATCAGCGAGACAGCGTGCTAGGCTCTGTTTCACAGCACCTTGGAGAACACGCCCTTGAAGAATGCCGTCTCTGTTCCGCAAAAGCTCTGCCACAGTGAAGGTGGAAGAAGCAGCCTGTGGCCACGGGCAGAGCTGGTCAACAGCTGCGCCTAACTTTCCCAAGCAGCGAGAGCATTCTCAGCCGAGTTCTGCTTTGACAGAGCTATTGCTGAACTTTTGCAGTCCCGGAGGCTGCTGAAACCAAGGCTGTGTTCTGCCTCTTCATTCTTGCCTTCCTGTGCTCCAGCGAGAAGTGAAGCTCTGGCACGGCATTCAGCTTTGCCGCCTCTCTGCACGGAAAGCACTAGACAGAACTAGTGTGCTTCGTGCATGCTCTCTCCTCGCTTTTATGGTCACTGCTCTGCTTTTTGCTTGGCAGCGTTCAAAGGGTCCACGGCATACCTCTTGCACAGCGAGAGGTGGCCGGCGAGGAATACTTGCTGGCTTAAGTCGTTCCATGCTCAAGGCATTCATCAGAGCAACACCATGGGGGAAAAGAGGGGGGAACATTGCAGGACAAATTTCTATGCTGGAACAGGATTGTCTGCGAGACAGCTCTCCGCAGCGCTAGTATTTGGCCAGGCTGAAATCAGCGCCACGGGAAGCCAATCTGACAAGCGGAGTGCAACGAGCGCGGCGATATGGGGCCACTTGGCAGGTGGCCGAAGAAAGACGGCTGCCCCGCGAATGTGGTGCCAGAAGGCAAGTTTCAGCAGGGCGTTCCGGGCGAGCTTAATGTGTAGCCGCACTTGTTCTAGGCGAGATTGTAGCCGAGAAGCTTTCCGTCTCCATTCACGAGACAAGAAAAGCAGAACGCAATGGTCTAGAGGGTTGAGAAGAAAAGTGCTCGTAGCGAGCTCGTTGCGGCAGAAGCGAAAGCCAGGAGCAGCGTGCTCGCTGCGAGAAGTAGACGGCGCTTCGCCTCCTTGGGAAGGAAATGGCGTCTGGGCACGAACGGCAGCCAGCGAAGCTTCAGAACAGCAGGCTGTTCTGCTCAGCGTACGAGCCTGAAGTGAGTGGCAAGGGCTAAGGGGACAGTTCCAAGGCATCTAGCTTTCCTGCTAGCAATGCCATTTCTACCCTGCTGTGGATAACATTGTCCTTTGCCCTTCTGCTCCGAGAGGCACAGAGCACCTCGGCAGACGCAGTGCAGAGGGAAAGGACACAGTATCCGAGGGAGCGTGGCGCCGCTTAGGCGGGCAAAGCAGAAAGGTGCCGCCCGGCACTGGCTTTGACTCCCTGAGCTTCCTTGCTAGGACAGCAGCTGCCGAAAGCTGGCAACTAGGCTGCCAGAGTGCAGAATGTCGGCGGTCTGGCACGCCTGCTTGCCGAAAGCCAGGATCAGCGAGACAGCGTGCTAGGCTCTGTTTCACAGCACCTTGGAGAACACGCCCTTGAAGAATGCCGTCTCTGTTCCGCAAAAGCTCTGCCACAGTGAAGGTGGAAGAAGCAGCCTGTGGCCACGGGCAGAGCTGGTCAACAGCTGCGCCTAACTTTCCCAAGCAGCGAGAGCATTCTCAGCCGAGTTCTGCTTTGACAGAGCTATTGCTGAACTTTTGCAGTCCCGGAGGCTGCTGAAACCAAGGCTGTGTTCTGCCTCTTCATTCTTGCCTTCCTGTGCTCCAGCGAGAAGTGAAGCTCTGGCACGGCATTCAGCTTTGCCGCCTCTCTGCACGGAAAGCACTAGACAGAACTAGTGTGCTTCGTGCATGCTCTCTCCTCGCTTTTATGCTCACTGCTCTGCTTTTTGCTTGGCAGCGTTCAAAGGGTCCACGGCATACCTCTTGCACAGCGAGAGGTGGCCGGCGAGGAATACTTGCTGGCTTAAGTCGTTCCATGCTCAAGGCATTCATCAGAGCAACACCATGGGGGAAAAGAGGGGGGAACATTGCAGGACAAATTTCTATGCTGGAACAGGATTGTCTGCGAGACAGCTCTCCGCAGCGCTAGTATTTGGCCAGGCTGAAATCAGCGCCACGGGAAGCCAATCTGACAAGCGGAGTGCAACGAGCGCGGCGATATGGGGCCACTTGGCAGGTGGCCGAAGAAAGACGGCTGCCCCGCGAATGTGGTGCCAGAAGGCAAGTTTCAGCAGGGCGTTCCGGGCGAGCTTAATGTGTAGCCGCACTTGTTCTAGGCGAGATTGTAGCCGAGAAGCTTTCCGTCTCCATTCACGAGACAAGAAAAGCAGAACGCAATGGTCTAGAGGGTTGAGAAGAAAAGTGCTCGTAGCGAGCTCGTTGCGGCAGAAGCGAAAGCCAGGAGCAGCGTGCTCGCTGCGAGCAGTAGACGGCGCTTCGCCTCCTTGGGAAGGAAATGGCGTCTGGGCACGAACGGCAGCCAGCGAAGCTTCAGAACAGCAGGCTGTTCTGCTCAGCGTACGAGCCTGAAGTGAGTGGCAAGGGCTAAGGGGACAGTTCCAAGGCATCTAGCTTTCCTGCTAGCAATGCCATTTCTACCCTGCTGTGGATAACATTGTCCTTTGCCCTTCTGCTCCGAGAGGCACAGAGCACCTCGGCAGACGCAGTGCAGAGGGAAAGGACACAGTATCCGAGGGAGCGTGGCGCCGCTTAGGCGGGCAAAGCAGAAAGGTGCCGCCCGGCACTGGCTTTGACTCCCTGAGCTTCCTTGCTAGGACAGCAGCTGCCGAAAGCTGGCAACTAGGCTGCCAGAGTGCAGAATGTCGGCGGTCTGGCACGCCTGCTTGCCGAAAGCCAGGATCAGCGAGACAGCGTGCTAGGCTCTGTTTCACAGCACCTTGGAGAACACGCCCTTGAAGAATGCCGTCTCTGTTCCGCAAAAGCTCTGCCACAGTGAAGGTGGAAGAAGCAGCCTGTGGCCACGGGCAGAGCTGGTCAACAGCTGCGCCTAACTTTCCCAAGCTGCGAGAGCATTCTCAGCCGAGTTCTGCTTTGACAGAGCTATTGCTGAACTTTTGCAGTCCCGGAGGCTGCTGAAACCAAGGCTGTGTTCTGCCTCTTCATTCTTGCCTTCCTGTGCTCCAGCGAGAAGTGAAGCTCTGGCACGGCATTCAGCTTTGCCGCCTCTCTGCACGGAAAGCACTAGACAGAACTAGTGTGCTTCGTGCATGCTCTCTCCTCGCTTTTATGCTCACTGCTCTGCTTTTTGCTTGGCAGCGTTCAAAGGGTCCACGGCATACCTCTTGCACAGCGAGAGGTGGCCGGCGAGGAATACTTGCTGGCTTAAGTCGTTCCATGCTCAAGGCATTCATCAGAGCAACACCATGGGGGAAAAGAGGGGGGAACATTGCAGGACAAATTTCTATGCTGGAACAGGATTGTCTGCGAGACAGCTCTCCGCAGCGCTAGTATTTGGCCAGGCTGAAATCAGCGCCACGGGAAGCCAATCTGACAAGCGGAGTGCAACGAGCGCGGCGATATGGGGCCACTTGGCAGGTGGCCGAAGAAAGACGGCTGCCCCGCGAATGTGGTGCCAGAAGGCAAGTTTCAGCAGGGCGTTCCGGGCGAGCTTAATGTGTAGCCGCAGTTGTTCTAGGCGAGATTGTAGCCGAGAAGCTTTCCGTCTCCATTCACGAGACAAGAAAAGCAGAACGCAATGGTCTAGAGGGTTGAGAAGAAAAGTGCTCGTAGCGAGCTCGTTGCGGCAGAAGCGAAAGCCAGGAGCAGCGTGCTCGCTGCGAGAAGTAGACGGCGCTTCGCCTCCTTGGGAAGGAAATCGCGTCTGGGCACGAACGGCAGCCAGCGAAGCTTCAGAACAGCAGGCTGTTCTGCTCAGCTTACGAGCCTGAAGTGAGTGGCAAGGGCTAAGGGGACAGTTCCAAGGCATCTAGCTTTCCTGCTAGCAATGCCATTTCTACCCTGCTGTGGATAACATTGTCCTTTGCCCTTATGCTCCGAGAGACAGAGAGCACCTCGGCAGACGCAGTGCAGAGGGAAAGGACACAGTATCCGAGGGAGCGTGACGCCGCTTAGGCGGGCAAAGCAGAAAGGTGCCGCCCGGCACTGGCTTTGACTCCCTGAGCTTCCTTGCTAGGACAGCAGCTGCCGAAAGCTGGCAACTAGGCTGCCAGAGTGCAGAATGTCGGCGGTCTGGCACGCCTGCTTGCCGAAAGCCAGGATCAGCGAGACAGCGTGCTAGGCTCTGTTTCACAGCACCTTGGAGAACACGCCCTTGAAGAATGCCGTCTCTGCTCCGCAAAAGCTCTGCCACAGTGAAGGTGGAAGAAGCAGCCTGTGGCCACGGGCAGAGCTGGTCAACAGCTGCGCCTAACTTTCCCAAGCTGCGAGAGCATTCTCAGCCGAGTTCTGCTTTGACAGAGCTATTGCTGAACTTTTGCAGTCCCGGAGGCTGCTGAAACCAAGGCTGTGTTCTGCCTCTTCATTCTTGCCTTCCTGTGCTCCAGCGAGAAGTGAAGCTCTGGCACGGCATTCAGCTTTGCCGCCTCTCTGCACGGAAAGCACTAGACAGAACTAGTGTGCTTCGTGCATGCTCTCTCCTCGCTTTTATGCTCACTGCTCTGCTTTTTGCTTGGCAGCGTTCAAAGGGTCCACGGCATACCTCTTGCACAGCGAGAGGTGGCCGGCGAGGAATACTTGCTGGCTTAAGTCGTTCCATGCTCAAGGCATTCATCAGAGCAACACCATGGGGGAAAAGAGGGGGGAACATTGCAGGACAAATTTCTATGCTGGAACAGGATTGTCTGCGAGACAGCTCTCCGCAGCGCTAGTATTTGGCCAGGCTGAAATCAGCGCCACGGGAAGCCAATCTGACAAGCGGAGTGCAACGAGCGCGGCGATATGGGGCCACTTGGCAGGTGGCCGAAGAAAGACGGCTGCCCCGCGAATGTGGTGCCAGAAGGCAAGTTTCAGCAGGGCGTTCCGGGCGAGCTTAATGTGTAGCCGCAGTTGTTCTAGGCGAGATTGTAGCCGAGAAGCTTTCCGTCTCCATTCACGAGACAAGAAAAGCAGAACGCAATGGTCTAGAGGGTTGAGAAGAAAAGTGCTCGTAGCGAGCTCGTTGCGGCAGAAGCGAAAGCCAGGAGCAGCGTGCTCGCTGCGAGAAGTAGACGGCGCTTCGCCTCCTTGGGAAGGAAATCGCGTCTGGGCACGAACGGCAGCCAGCGAAGCTTCAGAACAGCAGGCTGTTCTGCTCAGCGTACGAGCCTGAAGTGAGTGGCAAGGGCTAAGGGGACAGTTCCAAGGCATCTAGCTTTCCTGCTAGCAATGCCATTTCTACCCTGCTGTGGATAACATTGTCCTATGCCCTTATGCTCCGAGAGACAGAGAGCACCTCGGCAGACGCAGTGCAGAGGGAAAGGACACAGTATCCGAGGGAGCGTGGCGCCGCTTAGGCGGGCAAAGCAGAAAGGTGCCGCCCGGCACTGGCTTTGACTCCCTGAGCTTCCTTGCTAGGACAGCAGCTGCCGAAAGCTGGCAACTAGGCTGCCAGAGTGCAGAATGTCGGCGGTCTGGCACGCCTGCTTGCCGAAAGCCAGGATCAGCGAGACAGCGTGCTAGGCTCTGTTTCACAGCACCTTGGAGAACACGCCCTTGAAGAATGCCGTCTCTGCTCCGCAAAAGCTCTGCCACAGTGAAGGTGGAAGAAGCAGCCTGTGGCCACGGGCAGAGCTGGTCAACAGCTGCGCCTAACTTTCCCAAGCTGCGAGAGCATTCTCAGCCGAGTTCTGCTTTGACAGAGCTATTGCTGAACTTTTGCAGTCCCGGAGGCTGCTGAAACCAAGGCTGTGTTCTGCCTCTTCATTCTTGCCTTCCTGTGCTCCAGCGAGAAGTGAAGCTCTGGCACGGCATTCAGCTTTGCCGCCTCTCTGCACGGAAAGCACTAGACAGAACTAGTGTGCTTCGTGCATGCTCTCTCCTCGCTTTTATGGTCACTGCTCTGCTTTTTGCTTGGCAGCGTTCAAAGGGTCCACGGCATACCTCTTGCACAGCGAGAGGTGGCCGGCGAGGAATACTTGCTGGCTTAAGTCGTTCCATGCTCAAGGCATTCATCAGAGCAACACCATGGGGGAAAAGAGGGGGGAACATTGCAGGACAAATTTCTATGCTGGAACAGGATTGTCTGCGAGACAGCTCTCCGCAGCGCTAGTATTTGGCCAGGCTGAAATCAGCGCCACGGGAAGCCAATCTGACAAGCGGAGTGCAACGAGCGCGGCGATATGGGGCCACTTGGCAGGTGGCCGAAGAAAGACGGCTGCCCCGCGAATGTGGTGCCAGAAGGCAAGTTTCAGCAGGGCGTTCCGGGCGAGCTTAATGTGTAGCCGCACTTGTTCTAGGCGAGATTGTAGCCGAGAAGCTTTCCGTCTCCATTCACGAGACAAGAAAAGCAGAACGCAATGGTTGCGGCAGAAGCGAAAGCCAGGAGCAGCGTGCTCGCTGCGAGCAGTAGACGGCGCTTCGCCTCCTTGGGAAGGAAATCGCGTCTGGGCACGAACGGCAGCCAGCGAAGCTTCAGAACAGCAGGCTGTTCTGCTCAGCGTACGAGCCTGAAGTGAGTGGCAAGGGCTAAGGGGACAGTTCCAAGGCATCTAGCTTTCCTGCTAGCAATGCCATTTCTACCCTGCTGTGGATAACATTGTCCTTTGCCCTTCTGCTCCGAGAGGCACAGAGCACCTCGGCAGACGCAGTGCAGAGGGAAAGGACACAGTATCCGAGGGAGCGTGGCGCCGCTTAGGCGGGCAAAGCAGAAAGGTGCCGCCCGGCACTGGCTTTGACTCCCTGAGCTTCCTTGCTAGGACAGCATCTGCCGAAAGCTGGCAACTAGGCTGCCAGAGTGCAGAATGTCGGCGGTCTGGCACGCCTGCTTGCCGAAAGCCAGGATCAGCGAGACAGCGTGCTAGGCTCTGTTTCACAGCACCTTGGAGAACACGCCCTTGAAGAATGCCGTCTCTGCTCCGCAAAAGCTCTGCCACAGTGAAGGTGGAAGAAGCAGCCTGTGGCCACGGGCAGAGCTGGTCAACAGCTGCGCCTAACTTTCCCAAGCTGCGAGAGCATTCTCAGCCGAGTTCTGCTTTGACAGAGCTATTGCTGAACTTTTGCAGTCCCGGAGGCTGCTGAAACCAAGGCTGTGTTCTGCCTCTTCATTCTTGCCTTCCTGTGCTCCAGCGAGAAGTGAAGCTCTGGCACGGCATTCAGCTTTGCCGCCTCTCTGCACGGAAAGCACTAGACAGAACTAGTGTGCTTCGTGCATGCTCTCTCCTCGCTTTTATGCTCACTGCTCTGCTTTTTGCTTGGCAGCGTTCAAAGGGTCCACGGCATACCTCTTGCACAGCGAGAGGTGGCCGGCGAGGAATACTTGCTGGCTTAAGTCGTTCCATGCTCAAGGCATTCATCAGAGCAACACCATGGGGGAAAAGAGGGGGGAACATTGCAGGACAAATTTCTATGCTGGAACAGGATTGTCTGCGAGACAGCTCTCCGCAGCGCTAGTATTTGGCCAGGCTGAAATCAGCGCCACGGGAAGCCAATCTGACAAGCGGAGTGCAACGAGCGCGGCGATATGGGGCCACTTGGCAGGTGGCCGAAGAAAGACGGCTGCCCCGCGAATGTGGTGCCAGAAGGCAAGTTTCAGCAGGGCGTTCCGGGCGAGCTTAATGTGTAGCCGCACTTGTTCTAGGCGAGATTGTAGCCGAGAAGCTTTCCGTCTCCATTCACGAGACAAGAAAAGCAGAACGCAATGGTTGCGGCAGAAGCGAAAGCCAGGAGCAGCGTGCTCGCTGCCAGAAGTAGACGGCGCTTCGCCTCCTTGGGAAGGAAATGGCGTCTGGGCACGAACGGCAGCCAGCGAAGCTTCAGAACAGCAGGCTGTTCTGCTCAGCGTACGAGCCTGAAGTGAGTGGCAAGGGCTAAGGGGACAGTTCCAAGGCATCTAGCTTTCCTGCTAGCAATGCCATTTCTACCCTGCTGTGGATAACATTGTCCTATGCCCTTATGCTCCGAGAGACAGAGAGCACCTCGGCAGACGCAGTGCAGAGGGAAAGGACACAGTATCCGAGGGAGCGTGGCGCCGCTTAGGCGGGCAAAGCAGAAAGGTGCCGCCCGGCACTGGCTTTGACTCCCTGAGCTTCCTTGCTAGGACAGCAGCTGCCGAAAGCTGGCAACTAGGCTGCCAGAGTGCAGAATGTCGGCGGTCTGGCACGCCTGCTTGCCGAAAGCCAGGATCAGCGAGACAGCGTGCTAGGCTCTGTTTCACAGCACCTTGGAGAACACGCCCTTGAAGAATGCCGTCTCTGCTCCGCGAAAGCTCTGCCACAGTGAAGGTGGAAGAAGCAGCCTGTGGCCACGGGCAGAGCTGGTCAACAGCTGCGCCTAACTTTCCCAAGCAGCGAGAGCATTCTCAGCCGAGTTCTGCTTTGACAGAGCTATTGCTGAATTTTGCAGTCCCGGAGGCTGCTGAAACCAAGGCTGTGTTCTGCCTCTTCATTCTTGCCTTCCTGTGCTCCAGCGAGAAGTGAAGCTCTGGCACGGCATTCAGCTTTGCCGCCTCTCTGCACGGAAAGCACTAGACAGAACTAGTGTGCTTCGTGCATGCTCTCTCCTCGCTTTTATGGTCACTGCTCTGCTTTTTGCTTGGCAGCGTTCAAAGGGTCCACGGCATACCTCTTGCACAGCGAGAGGTGGCCGGCGAGGAATACTTGCTGGCTTAAGTCGTTCCATGCTCAAGGCATTCATCAGAGCAACACCATGGGGGAAAAGAGGGGGGAACATTGCAGGACAAATTTCTATGCTGGAACAGGATTGTCTGCGAGACAGCTCTCCGCAGCGCTAGTATTTGGCCAGGCTGAAATCAGCGCCACGGGAAGCCAATCTGACAAGCGGAGTGCAACGAGCGCGGCGATATGGGGCCACTTGGCAGGTGGCCGAAGAAAGACGGCTGCCCCGCGAATGTGTTGCCAGAAGGCAAGTTTCAGCAGGGCGTTCCGGACGAGCTTAATGTGTAGCCGCACTTGTTCTAGGCGAGATTGTAGCCGAGAAGCTTTCCGTCTCCATTCACGAGACAAGAAAAGCAGAACGCAATGGTCTAGAGGGTTGAGAAGAAAAGTGCTCGTAGCGAGCTCGTTGCGGCAGAAGCGAAAGCCAGGAGCAGCGTGCTCGCTGCGAGCAGTAGACGGCGCTTCGCCTCCTTGGGAAGGAAATCGCGTCTGGGCACGAACGGCAGCCAGCGAAGCTTCAGAACAGCAGGCTGTTCTGCTCAGCGTACGAGCCTGAAGTGAGTGGCAAGGGCTAAGGGGACAGTTCCAAGCCATCTAGCTTTCCTGCTAGCAATGCCATTTCTACCCTGCTGTGGAAAACATTGTCCTTTGCCCTTCTGCTCCGAGAGGCACAGAGCACCTCGGCAGACGCAGTGCAGAGGGAAAGGACACAGTATCCGAGGGAGCGTGGCGCCGCTTAGGCGGGCAAAGCAGAAAGGTGCCGCCCGGCACTGGCTTTGACTCCCTGAGCTTCCTTGCTAGGACAGCAGCTGCCGAAAGCTGGCAACTAGGCTGCCAGAGTGCAGAATGTCGGCGGTCTGGCACGCCTGCTTGCCGAAAGCCAGGATCAGCGAGACAGCGTGCTAGGCTCTGTTTCACAGCACCTTGGAGAACACGCCCTTGAAGAATGCCGTCTCTGCTCCGCAAAAGCTCTGCCACAGTGAAGGTGGAAGAAGCAGCCTGTGGCCACGGGCAGAGCTGGTCAACAGCTGCGCCTAACTTTCCCAAGCTGCGAGAGCATTCTCAGCCGAGTTCTGCTTTGACAGAGCTATTGCTGAACTTTTGCAGCCCCGGAGGCTGCTGAAACCAAGGCTGTGTTCTGCCTCTTCATTTTTGCCTTCCTGTGCTCCAGCGAGAAGTGAAGCTCTGGCACGGCATTCAGCTTTGACGCCTCTCTGCACGGAAAGCACTAGACAGAACTAGTGTGCTTCGTGCATGCTCTCTCCTCGCTTTTATGGTCACTGCTCTGCTTTTTGCTTGGCAGCGTTCAAAGGGTCCACGGCATACCTCTTGCACAGCGAGAGGTGGCCGGCGAGGAATACTTGCTGGCTTAAGTCGTTCCATGCTCAAGGCATTCATCAGAGCAACACCATGGGGGAAAAGAGGGGGGAACATTGCAGGACAAATTTCTATGCTGGAACAGGATTGTCTGCGAGACAGCTCTCCGCAGCGCTAGTATTTGGCCAGGCTGAAATCAGCGCCACGGGAAGCCAATCTGACAAGCGGAGTGCAACGAGCGCGGCGATATGGGGCCACTTGGCAGGTGGCCGAAGAAAGACGGCTGCCCCGCGAATGTGGTGCCAGAAGGCAAGTTTCAGCAGGGCGTTCCGGGCGAGCTTAATGTGTAGCCGCACTTGTTCTAGGCGAGATTGTAGCCGAGAAGCTTTCCGTCTCCATTCACGAGACAAGAAAAGCAGAACGCAATGGTTGCGGCAGAAGCGAAAGCCAGGAGCAGCGTGCTCGCTGCGAGAAGTAGACGGCGCTTCGCCTCCTTGGGAAGGAAATGGCGTCTGGGCACGAACGGCAGCCAGCGAAGCTTCAGAACAGCAGGCTGTTCTGCTCAGCGTACGAGCCTGAAGTGAGTGGCAAGGGCTAAGGGGACAGTTCCAAGGCATCTAGCTTTCCTGCTAGCAATGCCATTTCTACCCTGCTGTGGATAACATTGTCCTATGCCCTTATGCTCCGAGAGACAGAGAGCACCTCGGCAGACGCAGTGCAGAAGGAAAGGACACAGTATCCGAGGGAGCGTGGCGCCGCTTAGGCGGGCAAAGCAGAAAGGTGCCGCCCGGCACTGGCTTTGACTCCCTGAGCTTCCTTGCTAGGACAGCAGCTGCCGAAAGCTGGCAACTAGGCTGCCAGAGTGCAGAATGTCGGCGGTCTGGCACGCCTGCTTGCCGAAAGCCAGGATCAGCGAGACAGCGTGCTAGGCTCTGTTTCACAGCACCTTGGAGAACACGCCCTTGAAGAATGCCGTCTCTGCTCCGCAAAAGCTCTGCCACAGTGAAGGTGGAAGAAGCAGCCTGTGGCCACGGGCAGAGCTGGTCAACAGCTGCGCCTAACTTGCCCAAGCTGCGAGAGCATTCTCAGCCGAGTTCTGCTTTGACAGAGCTATTGCTGAACTTTTGCAGTCCCGGAGGCTGCTGAAACCAAGGCTGTGTTCTGCCTCTTCATTCTTGCCTTCCTGTGCTCCAGCGAGAAGTGAAGCTCTGGCACGGCATTCAGCTTTGCCGCCTCTCTGCACGGAAAGCACTAGACAGAACTAGTGTGCTTCGTGCATGCTCTCTCCTCGCTTTTATGGTCACTGCTCTGCTTTTTGCTTGGCAGCGTTCAAAGGGTCCACGGCATACCTCTTGCACAGCGAGAGGTGGCCGGCGAGGAATACTTGCTGGCTTAAGTCGTTCCATGCTCAAGGCATTCATCAGAGCAACACAATGGGGGAAAAGAGGGGGGAACATTGCAGGACAAATTTCTATGCTGGAACATGATTGTCTGCGAGACAGCTCTCCGCAGCGCTAGTATTTGGCCAGGCTGAAATCAGCGCCACGGGAAGCCAATCTGACAAGCGGAGTGCAACGAGCGCGGCGATATGGGGCCACTTGGCAGGTGGCCGAAGAAAGACGGCTGCCCCGCGAATGTGTTGCCAGAAGGCAAGTTTCAGCAGGGCGTTCCGGGCGAGCTTAATGTGTAGCCGCACTTGTTCTAGGCGAGATTGTAGCCGAGAAGCTTTCCGTCTCCATTCACGAGACAAGAAAAGCAGAACGCAATGGTCTAGAGGGTTGAGAAGAAAAGTGCTCGTAGCGAGCTCGTTGCGGCAGAAGCGAAAGCCAGGAGCAGCGTGCTCGCTGCGAGCAGTAGACGGCGCTTCGCCTCCTTGGGAAGGAAATCGCGTCTGGGCACGAACGGCAGCCAGCGAAGCTTCAGAACAGCAGGCTGTTCTGCTCAGCGTACGAGCCTGAAGTGAGTGGCAAGGGCTAAGGGGACAGTTCCAAGGCATCTAGCTTTCCTGCTAGCAATGCCATTTCTACCCTGCTGTGGATAACATTGTCCTTTGCCCTTCTGCTCCGAGAGGCAGAGAGCACCTCGGCAGACGCAGTGCAGAGGGAAAGGACACAGTATCCGAGGGAGCGTGACGCCGCTTAGGCGGGCAAAGCAGAAAGGTGCCGCCCGGCACTGGCTTTGACTCCCTGAGCTTCCTTGCTAGGACAGCAGCTGCCGAAAGCTGGCAACTAGGCTGCCAGAGTGCAGAATGTCAGCGGTCTGGCACGCCTGCTTGCCGAAAGCCAGGATCAGCGAGACAGCGTGCTAGGCTCTGTTTCACAGCACCTTGGAGAACACGCCCTTGAAGAATGCCGTCTCTGTTCCGCAAAAGCTCTGCCACAGTGAAGGTGGAAGAAGCAGCCTGTGGCCACGGGCAGAGCTGGTCAACAGCTGCGCCTAACTTTCCCAAGCAGCGAGAGCATTCTCAGCCGAGTTCTGCTTTGACAGAGCTATTGCTGAACTTTTGCAGTCCCGGAGGCTGCTGAAACCAAGGCTGTGTTCTGCCTCTTCATTCTTGCCTTCCTGTGCTCCAGCGAGAAGTGAAGCTCTGGCACGGCATTCAGCTTTGCCGCCTCTCTGCACGGAAAGCACTAGACAGAACTAGTGTGCTTCGTGCATGCTCTCTCCTCGCTTTTATGGTCACTGCTCTGCTTTTTGCTTGGCAGCGTTCAAAGGGTCCACGGCATACCTCTTGCACAGCGAGAGGTGGCCGGCGAGGAATACTTGCTGGCTTAAGTCGTTCCATGCTCAAGGCATTCATCAGAGCAACACCATGGGGGAAAAGAGGGGGGAACATTGCAGGACAAATTTCTATGCTGGAACAGGATTGTCTGCGAGACAGCTCTCCGCAGCGCTAGTATTTGGCCAGGCTGAAATCAGCGCCACGGGAAGCCAATCTGACAAGCGGAGTGCAACGAGCGCGGCGATATGGGGCCACTTGGCAGGTGGCCGAAGAAAGACGGCTGCCCCGCGAATGTGGTGCCAGAAGGCAAGTTTCAGCAGGGCGTTCCGGGCGAGCTTAATGTGTAGCCGCACTTGTTCTAGGCGAGATTGTAGCCGAGAAGCTTTCCGTCTCCATTCACGAGACAAGAAAAGCAGAACGCAATGGTCTAGAGGGTTGAGAAGAAAAGTGCTCGTAGCGAGCTCGTTGCGGCAGAAGCGAAAGCCAGGAGCAGCGTGCTCGCTGCGAGAAGTAGACGGCGCTTCGCCTCCTTGGGAAGGAAATGGCGTCTGGGCACGAACGGCAGCCAGCGAAGCTTCAGAACAGCAGGCTGTTCTGCTCAGCGTACGAGCCTGAAGTGAGTGGCAAGGGCTAAGGGGACAGTTCCAAGGCATCTAGCTTTCCTGCTAGCAATGCCATTTCTACCCTGCTGTGGATAACATTGTCCTTTGCCCTTCTGCTCCGAGAGGCACAGAGCACCTCGGCAGACGCAGTGCAGAGGGAAAGGACACAGTATCCGAGGGAGCGTGGCGCCGCTTAGGCGGGCAAAGCAGAAAGGTGCCGCCCGGCACTGGCTTTGACTCCCTGAGCTTCCTTGCTAGGACAGCAGCTGCCGAAAGCTGGCAACTAGGCTGCCAGAGTGCAGAATGTCGGCGGTCTGGCACGCCTGCTTGCCGAAAGCCAGGATCAGCGAGACAGCGTGCTAGGCTCTGTTTCACAGCACCTTGGAGAACACGCCCTTGAAGAATGCCGTCTCTGTTCCGCAAAAGCTCTGCCACAGTGAAGGTGGAAGAAGCAGCCTGTGGCCACGGGCAGAGCTGGTCAACAGCTGCGCCTAACTTTCCCAAGCTGCGAGAGCATTCTCAGCCGAGTTCTGCTTTGACAGAGCTATTGCTGAACTTTTGCAGTCCCGGAGGCTGCTGAAACCAAGGCTGTGTTCTGCCTCTTCATTCTTGCCTTCCTGTGCTCCAGCGAGAAGTGAAGCTCTGGCACGGCATTCAGCTTTGCCGCCTCTCTGCACGGAAAGCACTAGACAGAACTAGTGTGCTTCGTGCATGCTCTCTCCTCGCTTTTATGGTCACTGCTCTGCTTTTTGCTTGGCAGCGTTCAAAGGGTCCACGGCATACCTCTTGCACAGCGAGAGGTGGCCGGCGAGGAATACTTGCTGGCTTAAGTCGTTCCATGCTCAAGGCATTCATCAGAGCAACACCATGGGGGAAAAGAGGGGGGAACATTGCAGGACAAATTTCTATGCTGGAACAGGATTGTCTGCGAGACAGCTCTCCGCAGCGCTAGTATTTGGCCAGGCTGAAATCAGCGCCACGGGAAGCCAATCTGACAAGCGGAGTGCAACGAGCGCGGCGATATGGGGCCACTTGGCAGGTGGCCGAAGAAAGACGGCTGCCCCGCGAATGTGGTGCCAGAAGGCAAGTTTCAGCAGGGCGTTCCGGGCGAGCTTAATGTGTAGCCGCAGTTGTTCTAGGCGAGATTGTAGCCGAGAAGCTTTCCGTCTCCATTCACGAGACAAGAAAAGCAGAACGCAATGGTCTAGAGGGTTGAGAAGAAAAGTGCTCGTAGCGAGCTCGTTGCGGCAGAAGCGAAAGCCAGGAGCAGCGTGCTCGCTGCGAGAAGTAGACGGCGCTTCGCCTCCTTGGGAAGGAAATCGCGTCTGGGCACGAACGGCAGCCAGCGAAGCTTCAGAACAGCAGGCTGTTCTGCTCAGCTTACGAGCCTGAAGTGAGTGGCAAGGGCTAAGGGGACAGTTCCAAGGCATCTAGCTTTCCTGCTAGCAATGCCATTTCTACCCTGCTGTGGATAACATTGTCCTATGCCCTTATGCTCCGAGAGACAGAGAGCACCTCGGCAGACGCAGTGCAGAGGGAAAGGACACAGTATCCGAGGGAGCGTGACGCCGCTTAGGCGGGCAAAGCAGAAAGGTGCCGCCCGGCACTGGCTTTGACTCCCTGAGCTTCCTTGCTAGGACAGCAGCTGCCGAAAGCTGGCAACTAGGCTGCCAGAGTGCAGAATGTCGGCGGTCTGGCACGCCTGCTTGCCGAAAGCCAGGATCAGCGAGACAGCGTGCTAGGCTCTGTTTCACAGCACCTTGGAGAACACGCCCTTGAAGAATGCCGTCTCTGCTCCGCAAAAGCTCTGCCACAGTGAAGGTGGAAGAAGCAGCCTGTGGCCACGGGCAGAGCTGGTCAACAGCTGCGCCTAACTTTCCCAAGCTGCGAGAGCATTCTCAGCCGAGTTCTGCTTTGACAGAGCTATTGCTGAACTTTTGCAGTCCCGGAGGCTGCTGAAACCAAGGCTGTGTTCTGCCTCTTCATTCTTGCCTTCCTGTGCTCCAGCGAGAAGTGAAGCTCTGGCACGGCATTCAGCTTTGCCGCCTCTCTGCACGGAAAGCACTAGACAGAACTAGTGTGCTTCGTGCATGCTCTCTCCTCGCTTTTATGGTCACTGCTCTGCTTTTTGCTTGGCAGCGTTCAAAGGGTCCACGGCATACCTCTTGCACAGCGAGAGGTGGCCGGCGAGGAATACTTGCTGGCTTAAGTCGTTCCATGCTCAAGGCATTCATCAGAGCAACACCATGGGGGAAAAGAGGGGGGAACATTGCAGGACAAATTTCTATGCTGGAACAGGATTGTCTGCGAGACAGCTCTCCGCAGCGCTAGTATTTGGCCAGGCTGAAATCAGCGCCACGGGAAGCCAATCTGACAAGCGGAGTGCAACGAGCGCGGCGATATGGGGCCACTTGGCAGGTGGCCGAAGAAAGACGGCTGCCCCGCGAATGTGGTGCCAGAAGGCAAGTTTCAGCAGGGCGTTCCGGGCGAGCTTAATGTGTAGCCGCAGTTGTTCTAGGCGAGATTGTAGCCGAGAAGCTTTCCGTCTCCATTCACGAGACAAGAAAAGCAGAACGCAATGGTCTAGAGGGTTGAGAAGAAAAGTGCTCGTAGCGAGCTCGTTGCGGCAGAAGCGAAAGCCAGGAGCAGCGTGCTCGCTGCGAGAAGTAGACGGCGCTTCGCCTCCTTGGGAAGGAAATGGCGTCTGGGCACGAACGGCAGCCAGCGAAGCTTCAGAACAGCAGGCTGTTCTGCTCAGCGTACGAGCCTGAAGTGAGTGGCAAGGGCTAAGGGGACAGTTCCAAGGCATCTAGCTTTCCTGCTAGCAATGCCATTTCTACCCTGCTGTGGATAACATTGTCCTATGCCCTTATGCTCCGAGAGACAGAGAGCACCTCGGCAGACGCAGTGCAGAGGGAAAGGACACAGTATCCGAGGGAGCGTGGCGCCGCTTAGGCGGGCAAAGCAGAAAGGTGCCGCCCGGCACTGGCTTTGACTCCCTGAGCTTCCTTGCTAGGACAGCAGCTGCCGAAAGCTGGCAACTAGGCTGCCAGAGTGCAGAATGTCGGCGGTCTGGCACGCCTGCTTGCCGAAAGCCAGGATCAGCGAGACAGCGTGCTAGGCTCTGTTTCACAGCACCTTGGAGAACACGCCCTTGAAGAATGCCGTCTCTGCTCCGCAAAAGCTCTGCCACAGTGAAGGTGGAAGAAGCAGCCTGTGGCCACGGGCAGAGCTGGTCAACAGCTGCGCCTAACTTTCCCAAGCTGCGAGAGCATTCTCAGCCGAGTTCTGCTTTGACAGAGCTATTGCTGAACTTTTGCAGTCCCGGAGGCTGCTGAAACCAAGGCTGTGTTCTGCCTCTTCATTCTTGCCTTCCTGTGCTCCAGCGAGAAGTGAAGCTCTGGCACGGCATTCAGCTTTGCCGCCTCTCTGCACGGAAAGCACTAGACAGAACTAGTGTGCTTCGTGCATGCTCTCTCCTCGCTTTTATGGTCACTGCTCTGCTTTTTGCTTGGCAGCGTTCAAAGGGTCCACGGCATACCTCTTGCACAGCGAGAGGTGGCCGGCGAGGAATACTTGCTGGCTTAAGTCGTTCCATGCTCAAGGCATTCATCAGAGCAACACCATGGGGGAAAAGAGGGGGGAACATTGCAGGACAAATTTCTATGCTGGAACAGGATTGTCTGCGAGACAGCTCTCCGCAGCGCTAGTATTTGGCCAGGCTGAAATCAGCGCCACGGGAAGCCAATCTGACAAGCGGAGTGCAACGAGCGCGGCGATATGGGGCCACTTGGCAGGTGGCCGAAGAAAGACGGCTGCCCCGCGAATGTGGTGCCAGAAGGCAAGTTTCAGCAGGGCGTTCCGGGCGAGCTTAATGTGTAGCCGCACTTGTTCTAGGCGAGATTGTAGCCGAGAAGCTTTCCGTCTCCATTCACGAGACAAGAAAAGCAGAACGCAATGGTTGCGGCAGAAGCGAAAGCCAGGAGCAGCGTGCTCGCTGCGAGCAGTAGACGGCGCTTCGCCTCCTTGGGAAGGAAATGGCGTCTGGGCACGAACGGCAGCCAGCGAAGCTTCAGAACAGCAGGCTGTTCTGCTCAGCGTACGAGCCTGAAGTGAGTGGCAAGGGCTAAGGGGACAGTTCCAAGCCATCTAGCTTTCCTGCTAGCAATGCCATTTCTACCCTGCTGTGGAAAACATTGTCCTTTGCCCTTCTGCTCCGAGAGGCACAGAGCACCTCGGCAGACGCAGTGCAGAGGGAAAGGACACAGTATCCGAGGGAGCGTGGCGCCGCTTAGGCGGGCAAAGCAGAAAGGTGCCGCCCGGCACTGGCTTTGACTCCCTGAGCTTCCTTGCTAGGACAGCAGCTGCCGAAAGCTGGCAACTAGGCTGCCAGAGTGCAGAATGTCGGCGGTCTGGCACGCCTGCTTGCCGAAAGCCAGGATCAGCGAGACAGCGTGCTAGGCTCTGTTTCACAGCACCTTGGAGAACACGCCCTTGAAGAATGCCGTCTCTGCTCCACAAAAGCTCTGCCACAGTGAAGGTGGAAGAAGCAGCCTGTGGCCACGGGCAGAGCTGGTCAACAGCTGCGCCTAACTTTCCCAAGCTGCGAGAGCATTCTCAGCCGAGTTCTGCTTTGACAGAGCTATTGCTGAACTTTTGCAGCCCCGGAGGCTGCTGAAACCAAGGCTGTGTTCTGCCTCTTCATTTTTGCCTTCCTGTGCTCCAGCGAGAAGTGAAGCTCTGGCACGGCATTCAGCTTTGCCGCCTCTCTGCACGGAAAGCACTAGACAGAACTAGTGTGCTTCGTGCATGCTCTCTCCTCGCTTTTATGGTCACTGCTCTGCTTTTTGCTTGGCAGCGTTCAAAGGGTCCACGGCATACCTCTTGCACAGCGAGAGGTGGCCGGCGAGGAATACTTGCTGGCTTAAGTCGTTCCATGCTCAAGGCATTCATCAGAGCAACACCATGGGGGAAAAGAGGGGGGAACATTGCAGGACAAATTTCTATGCTGGAACAGGATTGTCTGCGAGACAGCTCTCCGCAGCGCTAGTATTTGGCCAGGCTGAAATCAGCGCCACGGGAAGCCAATCTGACAAGCGGAGTGCAACGAGCGCGGCGATATGGGGCCACTTGGCAGGTGGCCGAAGAAAGACGGCTGCCCCGCGAATGTGGTGCCAGAAGGCAAGTTTCAGCAGGGCGTTCCGGGCGAGCTTAATGTGTAGCCGCACTTGTTCTAGGCGAGATTGTAGCCGAGAAGCTTTCCGTCTCCATTCACGAGACAAGAAAAGCAGAACGCAATGGTTGCGGCAGAAGCGAAAGCCAGGAGCAGCGTGCTCGCTGCGAGAAGTAGACGGCGCTTCGCCTCCTTGGGAAGGAAATGGCGTCTGGGCACGAACGGCAGCCAGCGAAGCTTCAGAACAGCAGGCTGTTCTGCTCAGCGTACGAGCCTGAAGTGAGTGGCAAGGGCTAAGGGGACAGTTCCAAGGCATCTAGCTTTCCTGCTAGCAATGCCATTTCTACCCTGCTGTGGATAACATTGTCCTATGCCCTTATGCTCCGAGAGACAGAGAGCACCTCGGCAGACGCAGTGCAGAGGGAAAGGACACAGTATCCGAGGGAGCGTGGCGCCGCTTAGGCGGGCAAAGCAGAAAGGTGCCGCCCGGCACTGGCTTTGACTCCCTGAGCTTCCTTGCTAGGACAGCAGCTGCCGAAAGCTGGCAACTAGGCTGCCAGAGTGCAGAATGTCGGCGGTCTGGCACGCCTGCTTGCCGAAAGCCAGGATCAGCGAGACAGCGTGCTAGGCTCTGTTTCACAGCACCTTGGAGAACACGCCCTTGAAGAATGCCGTCTCTGCTCCGCAAAAGCTCTGCCACAGTGAAGGTGGAAGAAGCAGCCTGTGGCCACGGGCAGAGCTGGTCACCAGCTGCGCCTAACTTTCCCAAGCAGCGAGAGCATTCTCAGCCGAGTTCTGCTTTGACAGAGCTATTGCTGAACTTTTGCAGTCCCGGAGGCTGCTGAAACCAAGGCTGTGTTCTGCCTCTTCATTCTTGCCTTCCTGTGCTCCAGCGAGAAGTGAAGCTCTGGCACGGCATTCAGCTTTGCCGCCTCTCTGCACGGAAAGCACTAGACAGAACTAGTGTGCTTCGTGCATGCTCTCTCCTCGCTTTTATGGTCACTGCTCTGCTTTTTGCTTGGCAGCGTTCAAAGGGTCCACGGCATACCTCTTGCACAGCGAGAGGTGGCCGGCGAGGAATACTTGCTGGCTTAAGTCGTTCCATGCTCAAGGCATTCATCAGAGCAACACCATGGGGGAAAAGAGGGGGGAACATTGCAGGACAAATTTCTATGCTGGAACATGATTGTCTGCGAGACAGCTCTCCGCAGCGCTAGTATTTGGCCAGGCTGAAATCAGCGCCACGGGAAGCCAATCTGACAAGCGGAGTGCAACGAGCGCGGCGATATGGGGCCACTTGGCAGGTGGCCGAAGAAAGACGGCTGCCCCGCGAATGTGTTGCCAGAAGGCAAGTTTCAGCAGGGCGTTCCGGGCGAGCTTAATGTGTAGCCGCACTTGTTCTAGGCGAGATTGTAGCCGAGAAGCTTTCCGTCTCCATTCACGAGACAAGAAAAGCAGAACGCAATGGTCTAGAGGGTTGAGAAGAAAAGTGCTCGTAGCGAGCTCGTTGCGGCAGAAGCGAAAGCCAGGAGCAGCGTGCTCGCTGCGAGCAGTAGACGGCGCTTCGCCTCCTTGGGAAGGAAATCGCGTCTGGGCACGAACGGCAGCCAGCGAAGCTTCAGAACAGCAGGCTGTTCTGCTCAGCGTACGAGCCTGAAGTGAGTGGCAAGGGCTAAGGGGACAGTTCCAAGCCATCTAGCTTTCCTGCTAGCAATGCCATTTCTACCCTGCTGTGGATAACATTGTCCTTTGCCCTTCTGCTCCGAGAGGCACAGAGCACCTCGGCAGACGCAGTGCAGAGGGAAAGGACACAGTATCCGAGGGAGCGTGACGCCGCTTAGGCGGGCAAAGCAGAAAGGTGCCGCCCGGCACTGGCTTTGACTCCCTGAGCTTCCTTGCTAGGACAGCAGCTGCCGAAAGCTGGCAACTAGGCTGCCAGAGTGCAGAATGTCAGCGGTCTGGCACGCCTGCTTGCCGAAAGCCAGGATCAGCGAGACAGCGTGCTAGGCTCTGTTTCACAGCACCTTGGAGAACACGCCCTTGAAGAATGCCGTCTCTGTTCCGCAAAAGCTCTGCCACAGTGAAGGTGGAAGAAGCAGCCTGTGGCCACGGGCAGAGCTGGTCAACAGCTGCGCCTAACTTTCCCAAGCTGCGAGGGCATTCTCAGCCGAGTTCTGCTTTGACAGAGCTATTGCTGAACTTTTGCAGTCCCGGAGGCTGCTGAAACCAAGGCTGTGTTCTGCCTCTTCATTCTTGCCTTCCTGTGCTCCAGCGAGAAGTGAAGCTCTGGCACGGCATTCAGCTTTGCCGCCTCTCTGCACGGAAAGCACTAGACAGAACTAGTGTGCTTCGTGCATGCTCTCTCCTCGCTTTTATGGTCACTGCTCTGCTTTTTGCTTGGCAGCGTTCAAAGGGTCCACGGCATACCTCTTGCACAGCGAGAGGTGGCCGGCGAGGAATACTTGCTGGCTTAAGTCGTTCCATGCTCAAGGCATTCATCAGAGCAACACCATGGGGGAAAAGAGGGGGGAACATTGCAGGACAAATTTCTATGCTGGAACATGATTGTCTGCGAGACAGCTCTCCGCAGCGCTAGTATTTGGCCAGGCTGAAATCAGCGCCACGGGAAGCCAATCTGACAAGCGGAGTGCAACGAGCGCGGCGATATGGGGCCACTTGGCAGGTGGCCGAAGAAAGACGGCTGCCCCGCGAATGTGGTGCCAGAAGGCAAGTTTCAGCAGGGCGTTCCGGGCGAGCTTAATGTGTAGCCGCAGTTGTTCTAGGCGAGATTGTAGCCGAGAAGCTTTCCGTCTCCATTCACGAGACAAGAAAAGCAGAACGCAATGGTCTAGAGGGTTGAGAAGAAAAGTGCTCGTAGCGAGCTCGTTGCGGCAGAAGCGAAAGCCAGGAGCAGCGTGCTCGCTGCGAGCAGTAGACGGCGCTTCGCCTCCTTGGGAAGGAAATGGCGTCTGGGCACGAACGGCAGCCAGCGAAGCTTCAGAACAGCAGGCTGTTCTGCTCAGCGTACGAGCCTGAAGTGAGTGGCAAGGGCTAAGGGGACAGTTCCAAGGCATCTAGCTTTCCTGCTAGCAATGCCATTTCTACCCTGCTGTGGATAACATTGTCCTTTGCCCTTCTGCTCCGAGAGGCACAGAGCACCTCGGCAGACGCAGTGCAGAGGGAAAGGACACAGTATCCGAGGGAGCGTGGCGCCGCTTAGGCGGGCAAAGCAGAAAGGTGCCGCCCGGCACTGGCTTTGACTCCCTGAGCTTCCTTGCTAGGACAGCAGCTGCCGAAAGCTGGCAACTAGGCTGCCAGAGTGCAGAATGTCGGCGGTCTGGCACGCCTGCTTGCCGAAAGCCAGGATCAGCGAGACAGCGTGCTAGGCTCTGTTTCACAGCACCTTGGAGAACACGCCCTTGAAGAATGCCGTCTCTGCTCCGCAAAAGCTCTGCCACAGTGAAGGTGGAAGAAGCAGCCTGTGGCCACGGGCAGAGCTGGTCAACAGCTGCGCCTAACTTTCCCAAGCTGCGAGAGCATTCTCAGCCGAGTTCTGCTTTGACAGAGCTATTGCTGAACTTTTGCAGTCCCGGAGGCTGCTGAAACCAAGGCTGTGTTCTGCCTCTTCATTCTTGCCTTCCTGTGCTCCAGCGAGAAGTGAAGCTCTGGCACGGCATTCAGCTTTGCCGCCTCTCTGCACGGAAAGCACTAGACAGAACTAGTGTGCTTCGTGCATGCTCTCTCCTCGCTTTTATGGTCACTGCTCTGCTTTTTGCTTGGCAGCGTTCAAAGGGTCCACGGCATACCTCTTGCACAGCGAGAGGTGGCCGGCGAGGAATACTTGCTGGCTTAAGTCGTTCCATGCTCAAGGCATTCATCAGAGCAACACCATGGGGGAAAAGAGGGGGGAACATTGCAGGACAAATTTCTATGCTGGAACAGGATTGTCTGCGAGACAGCTCTCCGCAGCGCTAGTATTTGGCCAGGCTGAAATCAGCGCCACGGGAAGCCAATCTGACAAGCGGAGTGCAACGAGCGCGGCGATATGGGGCCACTTGGCAGGTGGCCGAAGAAAGACGGCTGCCCCGCGAATGTGGTGCCAGAAGGCAAGTTTCAGCAGGGCGTTCCGGGCGAGCTTAATGTGTAGCCGCAGTTGTTCTAGGCGAGATTGTAGCCGAGAAGCTTTCCGTCTCCATTCACGAGACAAGAAAAGCAGAACGCAATGGTCTAGAGGGTTGAGAAGAAAAGTGCTCGTAGCGAGCTCGTTGCGGCAGAAGCGAAAGCCAGGAGCAGCGTGCTCGCTGCGAGAAGTAGACGGCGCTTCGCCTCCTTGGGAAGGAAATGGCGTCTGGGCACGAACGGCAGCCAGCGAAGCTTCAGAACAGCAGGCTGTTCTGCTCAGCGTACGAGCCTGAAGTGAGTGGCAAGGGCTAAGGGGACAGTTCCAAGGCATCTAGCTTTCCTGCTAGCAATGCCATTTCTACCCTGCTGTGGATAACATTGTCCTATGCCCTTATGCTCCGAGAGACAGAGAGCACCTCGGCAGACGCAGTGCAGAGGGAAAGGACACAGTATCCGAGGGAGCGTGGCGCCGCTTAGGCGGGCAAAGCAGAAAGGTGCCGCCCGGCACTGGCTTTGACTCCCTGAGCTTCCTTGCTAGGACAGCAGCTGCCGAAAGCTGGCAACTAGGCTGCCAGAGTGCAGAATGTCGGCGGTCTGGCACGCCTGCTTGCCGAAAGCCAGGATCAGCGAGACAGCGTGCTAGGCTCTGTTTCACAGCACCTTGGAGAACACGCCCTTGAAGAATGCCGTCTCTGCTCCGCAAAAGCTCTGCCACAGTGAAGGTGGAAGAAGCAGCCTGTGGCCACGGGCAGAGCTGGTCAACAGCTGCGCCTAACTTTCCCAAGCTGCGAGAGCATTCTCAGCCGAGTTCTGCTTTGACAGAGCTATTGCTGAACTTTTGCAGTCCCGGAGGCTGCTGAAACCAAGGCTGTGTTCTGCCTCTTCATTCTTGCCTTCCTGTGCTCCAGCGAGAAGTGAAGCTCTGGCACGGCATTCAGCTTTGCCGCCTCTCTGCACGGAAAGCACTAGACAGAACTAGTGTGCTTCGTGCATGCTCTCTCCTCGCTTTTATGGTCACTGCTCTGCTTTTTGCTTGGCAGCGTTCCAAGGGTCCACGGCATACCTCTTGCACAGCGAGAGGTGGCCGGCGAGGAATACTTGCTGGCTTAAGTCGTTCCATGCTCAAGGCATTCATCAGAGCAACACCATGGGGGAAAAGAGGGGGGAACATTGCAGGACAAATTTCTATGCTGGAACAGGATTGTCTGCGAGACAGCTCTCCGCAGCGCTAGTATTTGGCCAGGCTGAAATCAGCGCCACGGGAAGCCAATCTGACAAGCGGAGTGCAACGAGCGCGGCGATATGGGGCCACTTGGCAGGTGGCCGAAGAAAGACGGCTGCCCCGCGAATGTGGTGCCAGAAGGCAAGTTTCAGCAGGGCGTTCCGGGCGAGCTTAATGTGTAGCCGCAGTTGTTCTAGGCGAGATTGTAGCCGAGAAGCTTTCCGTCTCCATTCACGAGACAAGAAAAGCAGAACGCAATGGTTGCGGCAGAAGCGAAAGCCAGGAGCAGCGTGCTCGCTGCCAGAAGTAGACGGCGCTTCGCCTCCTTGGGAAGGAAATGGCGTCTGGGCACGAACGGCAGCCAGCGAAGCTTCAGAACAGCAGGCTGTTCTGCTCAGCGTACGAGCCTGAAGTGAGTGGCAAGGGCTAAGGGGACAGTTCCAAGGCATCTAGCTTTCCTGCTAGCAATGCCATTTCTACCCTGCTGTGGATAACATTGTCCTATGCCCTTATGCTCCGAGAGACAGAGAGCACCTCGGCAGACGCAGTGCAGAGGGAAAGGACACAGTATCCGAGGGAGCGTGGCGCCGCTTAGGCGGGCAAAGCAGAAAGGTGCCGCCCGGCACTGGCTTTGACTCCCTGAGCTTCCTTGCTAGGACAGCAGCTGCCGAAAGCTGGCAACTAGGCTGCCAGAGTGCAGAATGTCGGCGGTCTGGCACGCCTGCTTGCCGAAAGCCAGGATCAGCGAGACAGCGTGCTAGGCTCTGTTTCACAGCACCTTGGAGAACACGCCCTTGAAGAATGCCGTCTCTGCTCCGCAAAAGCTCTGCCACAGTGAAGGTGGAAGAAGCAGCCTGTGGCCACGGGCAGAGCTGGTCAACAGCTGCGCCTAACTTTCCCAAGCTGCGAGAGCATTCTCAGCCGAGTTCTGCTTTGACAGAGCTATTGCTGAACTTTTGCAGTCCCGGAGGCTGCTGAAACCAAGGCTGTGTTCTGCCTCTTCATTCTTGCCTTCCTGTGCTCCAGCGAGAAGTGAAGCTCTGGCACGGCATTCAGCTTTGCCGCCTCTCTGCACGGAAAGCACTAGACAGAACTAGTGTGCTTCGTGCATGCTCTCTCCTCGCTTTTATGCTCACTGCTCTGCTTTTTGCTTGGCAGCGTTCAAAGGGTCCACGGCATACCTCTTGCACAGCGAGAGGTGGCCGGCGAGGAATACTTGCTGGCTTAAGTCGTTCCATGCTCAAGGCATTCATCAGAGCAACACCATGGGGGAAAAGAGGGGGGAACATTGCAGGACAAATTTCTATGCTGGAACAGGATTGTCTGCGAGACAGCTCTCCGCAGCGCTAGTATTTGGCCAGGCTGAAATCAGCGCCACGGGAAGCCAATCTGACAAGCGGAGTGCAACGAGCGCGGCGATATGGGGCCACTTGGCAGGTGGCCGAAGAAAGACGGCTGCCCCGCGAATGTGGTGCCAGAAGGCAAGTTTCAGCAGGGCGTTCCGGGCGAGCTTAATGTGTAGCCGCACTTGTTCTAGGCGAGATTGTAGCCGAGAAGCTTTCCGTCTCCATTCACGAGACAAGAAAAGCAGAACGCAATGGTCTAGAGGGTTGAGAAGAAAAGTGCTCGTAGCGAGCTCGTTGCGGCAGAAGCGAAAGCCAGGAGCAGCGTGCTCGCTGCGAGCAGTAGACGGCGCTTCGCCTCCTTGGGAAGGAAATGGCGTCTGGGCACGAACGGCAGCCAGCGAAGCTTCAGAACAGCAGGCTGTTCTGCTCAGCGTACGAGCCTGAAGTGAGTGGCAAGGGCTAAGGGGACAGTTCCAAGCCATCTAGCTTTCCTGCTAGCAATGCCATTTCTACCCTGCTGTGGAAAACATTGTCCTTTGCCCTTCTGCTCCGAGAGGCACAGAGCACCTCGGCAGACGCAGTGCAGAGGGAAAGGACACAGTATCCGAGGGAGCGTGGCGCCGCTTAGGCGGGCAAAGCAGAAAGGTGCCGCCCGGCACTGGCTTTGACTCCCTGAGCTTCCTTGCTAGGACAGCAGCTGCCGAAAGCTGGCAACTAGGCTGCCAGAGTGCAGAATGTCGGCGGTCTGGCACGCCTGCTTGCCGAAAGCCAGGATCAGCGAGACAGCGTGCTAGGCTCTGTTTCACAGCACCTTGGAGAACACGCCCTTGAAGAATGCCGTCTCTGCTCCGCAAAAGCTCTGCCACAGTGAAGGTGGAAGAAGCAGCCTGTGGCCACGGGCAGAGCTGGTCAACAGCTGCGCCTAACTTTCCCAAGCTGCGAGAGCATTCTCAGCCGAGTTCTGCTTTGACAGAGCTATTGCTGAACTTTTGCAGTCCCGGAGGCTGCTGAAACCAAGGCTGTGTTCTGCCTCTTCATTCTTGCCTTCCTGTGCTCCAGCGAGAAGTGAAGCTCTGGCACGGCATTCAGCTTTGCCGCCTCTCTGCACGGAAAGCACTAGACAGAACTAGTGTGCTTCGTGCATGCTCTCTCCTCGCTTTTATGGTCACTGCTCTGCTTTTTGCTTGGCAGCGTTCAAAGGGTCCACGGCATACCTCTTGCACAGAGAGAGGTGGCCGGCGAGGAATACTTGCTGGCTTAAGTCGTTCCATGCTCAAGGCATTCATCAGAGCAACACCATGGGGGAAAAGAGGGGGGAACATTGCAGGACAAATTTCTATGCTGGAACAGGATTGTCTGCGAGACAGCTCTCCGCAGCGCTAGTATTTGGCCAGGCTGAAATCAGCGCCACGGGAAGCCAATCTGACAAGCGGAGTGCAACGAGCGCGGCGATATGGGGCCACTTGGCAGGTGGCCGAAGAAAGACGGCTGCCCCGCGAATGTGGTGCCAGAAGGCAAGTTTCAGCAGGGCGTTCCGGGCGAGCTTAATGTGTAGCCGCACTTGTTCTAGGCGAGATTGTAGCCGAGAAGCTTTCCGTCTCCATTCACGAGACAAGAAAAGCAGAACGCAATGGTCTAGAGGGTTGAGAAGAAAAGTGCTCGTAGCGAGCTCGTTGCGGCAGAAGCGAAAGCCAGGAGCAGCGTGCTCGCTGCGAGCAGTAGACGGCGCTTCGCCTCCTTGGGAAGGAAATCGCGTCTGGGCACGAACGGCAGCCAGCGAAGCTTCAGAACAGCAGGCTGTTCTGCTCAGCGTACGAGCCTGAAGTGAGTGGCAAGGGCTAAGGGGACAGTTCCAAGGCATCTAGCTTTCCTGCTAGCAATGCCATTTCTACCCTGCTGTGGATAACATTGTCCTTTGCCCTTCTGCTCCGAGAGGCACAGAGCACCTCGGCAGACGCAGTGCAGAGGGAAAGGACACAGTATCCGAGGGAGCGTGGCGCCGCTTAGGCGGGCAAAGCAGAAAGGTGCCGCCCGGCACTGGCTTTGACTCCCTGAGCTTCCTTGCTAGGACAGCAGCTGCCGAAAGCTGGCAACTAGGCTGCCAGAGTGCAGAATGTCAGCGGTCTGGCACGCCTGCTTGCCGAAAGCCAGTATCAGCGAGACAGCGTGCTAGGCTCTGTTTCACAGCACCTTGGAGAACACGCCCTTGAAGAATGCCGTCTCTGCTCCGCAAAAGCTCTGCCACAGTGAAGGTGGAAGAAGCAGCCTGTGGCCACGGGCAGAGCTGGTCAACAGCTGCGCCTAACTTTCCCAAGCTGCGAGAGCATTCTCAGCCGAGTTCTGCTTTGACAGAGCTAGTGCTGAACTTTTGCAGTCCCGGAGGCTGCTGAAACCAAGGCTGTGTTCTGCCTCTTCATTCTTGCCTTCCTGTGCTCCAGCGAGAAGTGAAGCTCTGGCACGGCATTCAGCTTTGCCGCCTCTCTGCACGGAAAGCACTAGACAGAATTAGTGTGCTTCGTGCATGCTCTCTCCTCGCTTTTATGCTCACTGCTCTGCTTTTTGCTTGGCAGCGTTCCAAGGGTCCACGGCATACCTCTTGCACCGCGAGAGGTGGCCGGCGAGGAATACTTGCTGGCTTAAGTCGTTCCATGCTCAAGGCATTCATCAGAGCAACACCATGGGGGAAAAGAGGGGGGAACATTGCAGGACAAATTTCTATGCTGGAACATGATTGTCTGCGAGACAGCTCTCCGCAGCGCTAGTATTTGGCCAGGCTGAAATCAGATCCACGGGAAGCCAATCTGACAAGCGGAGTGCAACGAGCGCGGCGATATGGGGCCACTTGGCAGGTGGCCGAAGAAAGACGGCTGCCCCGCGAATGTGGTGCCAGAAGGCAAGTTTCAGCAGGGCGTTCCGGGCGAGCTTAATGTGTAGCCGCAGTTGTTCTAGGCGAGATTGTAGCCGAGAAGCTTTCCGTCTCCATTCACGAGACAAGAAAAGCAGAACGCAATGGTCTAGAGGGTTGAGAAGAAAAGTGCTCGTAGCGAGCTCGTTGCGGCAGAAGCGAAAGCCAGGAGCAGCGTGCTCGCTGCGAGCAGTAGACGGCGCTTCGCCTCCTTGGGAAGGAAATCGCGTCTGGGCACGAACGGCAGCCAGCGAAGCTTCAGAACAGCAGGCTGTTCTGCTCAGCGTACGAGCCTGAAGTGAGTGGCAAGGGCTAAGGGGACAGTTCCAAGCCATCTAGCTTTCCTGCTAGCAATGCCATTTCTACCCTGCTGTGGAAAACATTGTCCTTTGCCCTTCTGCTCCGAGAGGCACAGAGCACCTCGGCAGACGCAGTGCAGAGGGAAAGGACACAGTATCCGAGGGAGCGTGGCGCCGCTTAGGCGGGCAAAGCAGAAAGGTGCCGCCCGGCACTGGCTTTGACTCCCTGAGCTTCCTTGCTAGGACAGCAGCTGCCGAAAGCTGGCAACTAGGCTGCCAGAGTGCAGAATGTCGGCGGTCTGGCACGCCTGCTTGCCGAAAGCCAGGATCAGCGAGACAGCGTGCTAGGCTCTGTTTCACAGCACCTTGGAGAACACGCCCTTGAAGAATGCCGTCTCTGCTCCGCAAAAGCTCTGCCACAGTGAAGGTGGAAGAAGCAGCCTGTGGCCACGGGCAGAGCTGGTCAACAGCTGCGCCTAACTTTCCCAAGCTGCGAGAGCATTCTCAGCCGAGTTCTGCTTTGACAGAGCTATTGCTGAACTTTTGCAGTCCCGGAGGCTGCTGAAACCAAGGCTGTGTTCTGCCTCTTCATTCTTGCCTTCCTGTGCTCCAGCGAGAAGTGAAGCTCTGGCACGGCATTCAGCTTTGCCGCCTCTCTGCACGGAAAGCACTAGACAGAACTAGTGTGCTTCGTGCATGCTCTCTCCTCGCTTTTATGGTCACTGCTCTGCTTTTTGCTTGGCAGCGTTCAAAGGGTCCACGGCATACCTCTTGCACAGCGAGAGGTGGCCGGCGAGGAATACTTGCTGGCTTAAGTCGTTCCATGCTCAAGGCATTCATCAGAGCAACACAATGGGGGAAAAGAGGGGGGAACATTGCAGGACAAATTTCTATGCTGGAACATGATTGTCTGCGAGACAGCTCTCCGCAGCGCTAGTATTTGGCCAGGCTGAAATCAGCGCCACGGGAAGCCAATCTGACAAGCGGAGTGCAACGAGCGCGGCGATATGGGGCCACTTGGCAGGTGGCCGAAGAAAGACGGCTGCCCCGCGAATGTGGTGCCAGAAGGCAAGTTTCAGCAGGGCGTTCCGGGCGAGCTTAATGTGTAGCCGCAGTTGTTCTAGGCGAGATTGTAGCCGAGAAGCTTTCCGTCTCCATTCACGAGACAAGAAAAGCAGAACGCAATGGTCTAGAGGGTTGAGAAGAAAAGTGCTCGTAGCGAGCTCGTTGCGGCAGAAGCGAAAGCCAGGAGCAGCGTGCTCGCTGCGAGCAGTAGACGGCGCTTCGCCTCCTTGGGAAGGAAATGGCGTCTGGGCACGAACGGCAGCCAGCGAAGCTTCAGAACAGCAGGCTGTTCTGCTCAGCGTACGAGCCTGAAGTGAGTGGCAAGGGCTAAGGGGACAGTTCCAAGCCATCTAGCTTTCCTGCTAGCAATGCCATTTCTACCCTGCTGTGGATAACATTGTCCTTTGCCCTTCTGCTCCGAGAGGCACAGAGCACCTCGGCAGACGCAGTGCAGAGGGAAAGGACACAGTATCCGAGGGAGCGTGGCGCCGCTTAGGCGGGCAAAGCAGAAAGGTGCCGCCCGGCACTGGCTTTGACTCCCTGAGCTTCCTTGCTAGGACAGCAGCTGCCGAAAGCTGGCAACTAGGCTGCCAGAGTGCAGAATGTCAGCGGTCTGGCACGCCTGCTTGCCGAAAGCCAGTATCAGCGAGACAGCGTGCTAGGCTCTGTTTCACAGCACCTTGGAGAACACGCCCTTGAAGAATGCCGTCTCTGTTCCGCAAAAGCTCTGCCACAGTGAAGGTGGAAGAAGCAGCCTGTGGCCACGGGCAGAGCTGGTCAACAGCTGCGCCTAACTTTCCCAAGCTGCGAGAGCATTCTCAGCCGAGTTCTGCTTTGACAGAGCTATTGCTGAACTTTTGCAGTCCCGGAGGCTGCTGAAACCAAGGCTGTGTTCTGCCTCTTCATTCTTGCCTTCCTGTGCTCCAGCGAGAAGTGAAGCTCTGGCACGGCATTCAGCTTTGCCGCCTCTCTGCACGGAAAGCACTAGACAGAACTAGTGTGCTTCGTGCATGCTCTCTCCTCGCTTTTATGCTCACTGCTCTGCTTTTTGCTTGGCAGCGTTCCAAGGGTCCACGGCATACCTCTTGCACCGCGAGAGGTGGCCGGCGAGGAATACTTGCTGGCTTAAATCGTTCCATGCTCAAGGCATTCATCAGAGCAACACCATGGGGGAAAAGAGGGGGGAACATTGCAGGACAAATTTCTATGCTGGAACATGATTGTCTGCGAGACAGCTCTCCGCAGCGCTAGTATTTGGCCAGGCTGAAATCAGATCCACGGGAAGCCAATCTGACAAGCGGAGTGCAACGAGCGCGGCGATATGGGGCCACTTGGCAGGTGGCCGAAGAAAGACGGCTGCCCCGCGAATGTGGTGCCAGAAGGCAAGTTTCAGCAGGGCGTTCCGGGCGAGCTTAATGTGTAGCCGCAGTTGTTCTAGGCGAGATTGTAGCCGAGAAGCTTTCCGTCTCCATTCACGAGACAAGAAAAGCAGAACGCAATGGTCTAGAGGGTTGAGAAGAAAAGTGCTCGTAGCGAGCTCGTTGCGGCAGAAGCGAAAGCCAGGAGCAGCGTGCTCGCTGCGAGCAGTAGACGGCGCTTCGCCTCCTTGGGAAGGAAATCGCGTCTGGGCACGAACGGCAGCCAGCGAAGCTTCAGAACAGCAGGCTGTTCTGCTCAGCGTACGAGCCTGAAGTGAGTGGCAAGGGCTAAGGGGACAGTTCCAAGCCATCTAGCTTTCCTGCTAGCAATGCCATTTCTACCCTGCTGTGGAAAACATTGTCCTTTGCCCTTCTGCTCCGAGAGGCACAGAGCACCTCGGCAGACGCAGTGCAGAGGGAAAGGACACAGTATCCGAGGGAGCGTGGCGCCGCTTAGGCGGGCAAAGCAGAAAGGTGCCGCCCGGCACTGGCTTTGACTCCCTGAGCTTCCTTGCTAGGACAGCAGCTGCCGAAAGCTGGCAACTAGGCTGCCAGAGTGCAGAATGTCGGCGGTCTGGCACGCCTGCTTGCCGAAAGCCAGGATCAGCGAGACAGCGTGCTAGGCTCTGTTTCACAGCACCTTGGAGAACACGCCCTTGAAGAATGCCGTCTCTGCTCCGCAAAAGCTCTGCCACAGTGAAGGTGGAAGAAGCAGCCTGTGGCCACGGGCAGAGCTGGTCAACAGCTGCGCCTAACTTTCCCAAGCTGCGAGAGCATTCTCAGCCGAGTTCTGCTTTGACAGAGCTATTGCTGAACTTTTGCAGCCCCGGAGGCTGCTGAAACCAAGGCTGTGTTCTGCCTCTTCATTCTTGCCTTCCTGTGCTCCAGCGAGAAGTGAAGCTCTGGCACGGCATTCAGCTTTGCCGCCTCTCTGCACGGAAAGCACTAGACAGAACTAGTGTGCTTCGTGCATGCTCTCTCCTCGCTTTTATGGTCACTGCTCTGCTTTTTGCTTGGCAGCGTTCAAAGGGTCCACGGCATACCTCTTGCACAGCGAGAGGTGGCCGGCGAGGAATACTTGCTGGCTTAAGTCGTTCCATGCTCAAGGCATTCATCAGAGCAACACCATGGGGGAAAAGAGGGGGGAACATTGCAGGACAAATTTCTATGCTGGAACAGGATTGTCTGCGAGACAGCTCTCCGCAGCGCTAGTATTTGGCCAGGCTGAAATCAGCGCCACGGGAAGCCAATCTGACAAGCGGAGTGCAACGAGCGCGGCGATATGGGGCCACTTGGCAGGTGGCCGAAGAAAGACGGCTGCCCCGCGAATGTGGTGCCAGAAGGCAAGTTTCAGCAGGGCGTTCCGGGCGAGCTTAATGTGTAGCCGCACTTGTTCTAGGCGAGATTGTAGCCGAGAAGCTTTCCGTCTCCATTCACGAGACAAGAAAAGCAGAACGCAATGGTTGCGGCAGAAGCGAAAGCCAGGAGCAGCGTGCTCGCTGCCAGAAGTAGACGGCGCTTCGCCTCCTTGGGAAGGAAATGGCGTCTGGGCACGAACGGCAGCCAGCGAAGCTTCAGAACAGCAGGCTGTTCTGCTCAGCGTACGAGCCTGAAGTGAGTGGCAAGGGCTAAGGGGACAGTTCCAAGGCATCTAGCTTTCCTGCTAGCAATGCCATTTCTACCCTGCTGTGGAAAACATTGTCCTTTGCCCTTCTGCTCCGAGAGGCACAGAGCACCTCGGCAGACGCAGTGCAGAGGGAAAGGACACAGTATCCGAGGGAGCGTGGCGCCGCTTAGGCGGGCAAAGCAGAAAGGTGCCGCCCGGCACTGGCTTTGACTCCCTGAGCTTCCTTGCTAGGACAGCAGCTGCCGAAAGCTGGCAACTAGGCTGCCAGAGTGCAGAATGTCGGCGGTCTGGCACGCCTGCTTGCCGAAAGCCAGGATCAGCGAGACAGCGTGCTAGGCTCTGTTTCACAGCACCTTGGAGAACACGCCCTTGAAGAATGCCGTCTCTGCTCCGCAAAAGCTCTGCCACAGTGAAGGTGGAAGAAGCAGCCTGTGGCCACGGGCAGAGCTGGTCAACAGCTGCGCCTAACTTTCCCAAGCTGCGAGAGCATTCTCAGCCGAGTTCTGCTTTGACAGAGCTATTGCTGAACTTTTGCAGTCCCGGAGGCTGCTGAAACCAAGGCTGTGTTCTGCCTCTTCATTCTTGCCTTCCTGTGCTCCAGCGAGAAGTGAAGCTCTGGCACGGCATTCAGCTTTGCCGCCTCTCTGCACGGAAAGCACTAGACAGAACTAGTGTGCTTCGTGCATGCTCTCTCCTCGCTTTTATGCTCACTGCTCTGCTTTTTGCTTGGCAGCGTTCAAAGGGTCCACGGCATACCTCTTGCACAGCGAGAGGTGGCCGGCGAGGAATACTTGCTGGCTTAAGTCGTTCCATGCTCAAGGCATTCATCAGAGCAACACCATGCGGGAAAAGAGGGGGGAACATTGCAGGACAAATTTCTATGCTGGAACAGGATTGTCTGCGAGACAGCTCTCCGCAGCGCTAGTATTTGGCCAGGCTGAAATCAGCGCCACGGGAAGCCAATCTGACAAGCGGAGTGCAACAAGCGCGGCGATATGGGGCCACTTGGCAGGTGGCCGAAGAAAGACGGCTGCCCCGCGAATGTGGTGCCAGAAGGCAAGTTTCAGCAGGGCGTTCCGGGCGAGCTTAATGTGTAGCCGCACTTGTTCTAGGCGAGATTGTAGCCGAGAAGCTTTCCGTCTCCATTCACGAGACAAGAAAAGCAGAACGCAATGGTTGCGGCAGAAGCGAAAGCCAGGAGCAGCGTGCTCGCTGCGAGAAGTAGACGGCGCTTCGCCTCCTTGGGAAGGAAATGGCGTCTGGGCACGAACGGCAGCCAGCGAAGCTTCAGAACAGCAGGCTGTTCTGCTCAGCGTACGAGCCTGAAGTGAGTGGCAAGGGCTAAGGGGACAGTTCCAAGGCATCTAGCTTTCCTGCTAGCAATGCCATTTCTACCCTGCTGTGGATAACATTGTCCTATGCCCTTATGCTCCGAGAGACAGAGAGCACCTCGGCAGACGCAGTGCAGAGGGAAAGGACACAGTATCCGAGGGAGCGTGGCGCCGCTTAGGCGGGCAAAGCAGAAAGGTGCCGCCCGGCACTGGCTTTGACTCCCTGAGCTTCCTTGCTAGGACAGCAGCTGCCGAAAGCTGGCAACTAGGCTGCCAGAGTGCAGAATGTCGGCGGTCTGGCACGCCTGCTTGCCGAAAGCCAGGATCAGCGAGACAGCGTGCTAGGCTCTGTTTCACAGCACCTTGGAGAACACGCCCTTGAAGAATGCCGTCTCTGCTCCGCAAAAGCTCTGCCACAGTGAAGGTGGAAGAAGCAGCCTGTGGCCACGGGCAGAGCTGGTCAACAGCTGCGCCTAACTTTCCCAAGCTGCGAGAGCATTCTCAGCCGAGTTCTGCTTTGACAGAGCTATTGCTGAACTTTTGCAGTCCCGGAGGCTGCTGAAACCAAGGCTGTGTTCTGCCTCTTCATTCTTGCCTTCCTGTGCTCCAGCGAGAAGTGAAGCTCTGGCACGGCATTCAGCTTTGCCGCCTCTCTGCACGGAAAGCACTAGACAGAACTAGTGTGCTTCGTGCATGCTCTCTCCTCGCTTTTATGCTCACTGCTCTGCTTTTTGCTTGGCAGCGTTCAAAGGGTCCACGGCATACCTCTTGCACAGCGAGAGGTGGCCGGCGAGGAATACTTGCTGGCTTAAGTCGTTCCATGCTCAAGGCATTCATCAGAGCAACACCATGCGGGAAAAGAGGGGGGAACATTGCAGGACAAATTTCTATGCTGGAACAGGATTGTCTGCGAGACAGCTCTCCGCAGCGCTAGTATTTGGCCAGGCTGAAATCAGCGCCACGGGAAGCCAATCTGACAAGCGGAGTGCAACAAGCGCGGCGATATGGGGCCACTTGGCAGGTGGCCGAAGAAAGACGGCTGCCCCGCGAATGTGGTGCCAGAAGGCAAGTTTCAGCAGGGCGTTCCGGGCGAGCTTAATGTGTAGCCGCACTTGTTCTAGGCGAGATTGTAGCCGAGAAGCTTTCCGTCTCCATTCACGAGACAAGAAAAGCAGAACGCAATGGTTGCGGCAGAAGCGAAAGCCAGGAGCAGCGTGCTCGCTGCGAGAAGTAGACGGCGCTTCGCCTCCTTGGGAAGGAAATGGCGTCTGGGCACGAACGGCAGCCAGCGAAGCTTCAGAACAGCAGGCTGTTCTGCTCAGCGTACGAGCCTGAAGTGAGTGGCAAGGGCTAAGGGGACAGTTCCAAGGCATCTAGCTTTCCTGCTAGCAATGCCATTTCTACCCTGCTGTGGATAACATTGTCCTATGCCCTTATGCTCCGAGAGACAGAGAGCACCTCGGCAGACGCAGTGCAGAGGGAAAGGACACAGTATCCGAGGGAGCGTGGCGCCGCTTAGGCGGGCAAAGCAGAAAGGTGCCGCCCGGCACTGGCTTTGACTCCCTGAGCTTCCTTGCTAGGACAGCAGCTGCCGAAAGCTGGCAACTAGGCTGCCAGAGTGCAGAATGTCGGCGGTCTGGCACGCCTGCTTGCCGAAAGCCAGGATCAGCGAGACAGCGTGCTAGGCTCTGTTTCACAGCACCTTGGAGAACACGCCCTTGAAGAATGCCGTCTCTGCTCCGCAAAAGCTCTGCCACAGTGAAGGTGGAAGAAGCAGCCTGTGGCCACGGGCAGAGCTGGTCAACAGCTGCGCCTAACTTTCCCAAGCTGCGAGAGCATTCTCAGCCGAGTTCTGCTTTGACAGAGCTATTGCTGAACTTTTGCAGTCCCGGAGGCTGCTGAAACCAAGGCTGTGTTCTGCCTCTTCATTCTTGCCTTCCTGTGCTCCAGCGAGAAGTGAAGCTCTGGCACGGCATTCAGCTTTGCCGCCTCTCTGCACGGAAAGCACTAGACAGAACTAGTGTGCTTCGTGCATGCTCTCTCCTCGCTTTTATGGTCACTGCTCTGCTTTTTGCTTGGCAGCGTTCCAAGGGTCCACGGCATACCTCTTGCACAGCGAGAGGTGGCCGGCGAGGAATACTTGCTGGCTTAAGTCGTTCCATGCTCAAGGCATTCATCAGAGCAACACCATGGGGGAAAAGAGGGGGGAACATTGCAGGACAAATTTCTATGCTGGAACAGGATTGTCTGCGAGACAGCTCTCCGCAGCGCTAGTATTTGGCCAGGCTGAAATCAGCGCCACGGGAAGCCAATCTGACAAGCGGAGTGCAACGAGCGCGGCGATATGGGGCCACTTGGCAGGTGGCCGAAGAAAGACGGCTGCCCCGCGAATGTGTTGCCAGAAGGCAAGTTTCAGCAGGGCGTTCCGGGCGAGCTTAATGTGTAGCCGCAGTTGTTCTAGGCGAGATTGTAGCCGAGAAGCTTTCCGTCTCCATTCACGAGACAAGAAAAGCAGAACGCAATGGTCTAGAGGGTTGAGAAGAAAAGTGCTCGTAGCGAGCTCGTTGCGGCAGAAGCGAAAGCCAGGAGCAGCGTGCTCGCTGCGAGCAGTAGACGGCGCTTCGCCTCCTTGGGAAGGAAATCGCGTCTGGGCACGAACGGCAGCCAGCGAAGCTTCAGAACAGCAGGCTGTTCTGCTCAGCGTACGAGCCTGAAGTGAGTGGCAAGGGCTAAGGGGACAGTTCCAAGGCATCTAGCTTTCCTGCTAGCAATGCCATTTCTACCCTGCTGTGGATAACATTGTCCTTTGCCCTTCTGCTCCGAGAGGCACAGAGCACCTCGGCAGACGCAGTGCAGAGGGAAAGGACACAGTATCCGAGGGAGCGTGGCGCCGCTTAGGCGGGCAAAGCAGAAAGGTGCCGCCCGGCACTGGCTTTGACTCCCTGAGCTTCCTTGCTAGGACAGCAGCTGCCGAAAGCTGGCAACTAGGCTGCCAGAGTGCAGAATGTCAGCGGTCTGGCACGCCTGCTTGCCGAAAGCCAGGATCAGCGAGACAGCGTGCTAGGCTCTGTTTCACAGCACCTTGGAGAACACGCCCTTGAAGAATGCCGTCTCTGTTCCGCAAAAGCTCTGCCACAGTGAAGGTGGAAGAAGCAGCCTGTGGCCACGGGCAGAGCTGGTCAACAGCTGCGCCTAACTTTCCCAAGCTGCGAGAGCATTCTCAGCCGAGTTCTGCTTTGACAGAGCTAGTGCTGAACTTTTGCAGTCCCGGAGGCTGCTGAAACCAAGGCTGTGTTCTGCCTCTTCATTCTTGCCTTCCTGTGCTCCAGCGAGAAGTGAAGCTCTGGCACGGCATTCAGCTTTGCCGCCTCTCTGCACGGAAAGCACTAGACAGAACTAGTGTGCTTCGTGCATGCTCTCTCCTCGCTTTTATGCTCACTGCTCTGCTTTTTGCTTGGCAGCGTTCCAAGGGTCCACGGCATACCTCTTGCACCGCGAGAGGTGGCCGGCGAGGAATACTTGCTGGCTTAAGTCGTTCCATGCTCAAGGCATTCATCAGAGCAACACCATGCGGGAAAAGAGGGGGGAACATTGCAGGACAAATTTCTATGCTGGAACAGGATTGTCTGCGAGACAGCTCTCCGCAGCGCTAGTATTTGGCCAGGCTGAAATCAGATCCACGGGAAGCCAATCTGACAAGCGGAGTGCAACGAGCGCGGCGATATGGGGCCACTTGGCAGGTGGCCGAAGAAAGACGGCTGCCCCGCGAATGTGGTGCCAGAAGGCAAGTTTCAGCAGGGCGTTCCGGGCGAGCTTAATGTGTAGCCGCAGTTGTTCTAGGCGAGATTGTAGCCGAGAAGCTTTCCGTCTCCATTCACGAGACAAGAAAAGCAGAACGCAATGGTCTAGAGGGTTGAGAAGAAAAGTGCTCGTAGCGAGCTCGTTGCGGCAGAAGCGAAAGCCAGGAGCAGCGTGCTCGCTGCGAGAAGTAGACGGCGCTTCGCCTCCTTGGGAAGGAAATGGCGTCTGGGCACGAACGGCAGCCAGCGAAGCTTCAGAACAGCAGGCTGTTCTGCTCAGCGTACGAGCCTGAAGTGAGTGGCAAGGGCTAAGGGGACAGTTCCAAGCCATCTAGCTTTCCTGCTAGCAATGCCATTTCTACCCTGCTGTGGAAAACATTGTCCTTTGCCCTTCTGCTCCGAGAGGCACAGAGCACCTCGGCAGACGCAGTGCAGAGGGAAAGGACACAGTATCCGAGGGAGCGTGGCGCCGCTTAGGCGGGCAAAGCAGAAAGGTGCCGCCCGGCACTGGCTTTGACTCCCTGAGCTTCCTTGCTAGGACAGCAGCTGCCGAAAGCTGGCAACTAGGCTGCCAGAGTGCAGAATGTCGGCGGTCTGGCACGCCTGCTTGCCGAAAGCCAGGATCAGCGAGACAGCGTGCTAGGCTCTGTTTCACAGCACCTTGGAGAACACGCCCTTGAAGAATGCCGTCTCTGCTCCGCAAAAGCTCTGCCACAGTGAAGGTGGAAGAAGCAGCCTGTGGCCACGGGCAGAGCTGGTCAACAGCTGCGCCTAACTTTCCCAAGCTGCGAGAGCATTCTCAGCCGAGTTCTGCTTTGACAGAGCTATTGCTGAACTTTTGCAGTCCCGGAGGCTGCTGAAACCAAGGCTGTGTTCTGCCTCTTCATTCTTGCCTTCCTGTGCTCCAGCGAGAAGTGAAGCTCTGGCACGGCATTCAGCTTTGCCGCCTCTCTGCACGGAAAGCACTAGACAGAACTAGTGTGCTTCGTGCATGCTCTCTCCTCGCTTTTATGCTCACTGCTCTGCTTTTTGCTTGGCAGCGTTCAAAGGGTCCACGGCATACCTCTTGCACAGCGAGAGGTGGCCGGCGAGGAATACTTGCTGGCTTAAGTCGTTCCATGCTCAAGGCATTCATCAGAGCAACACCATGCGGGAAAAGAGGGGGGAACATTGCAGGACAAATTTCTATGCTGGAACAGGATTGTCTGCGAGACAGCTCTCCGCAGCGCTAGTATTTGGCCAGGCTGAAATCAGCGCCACGGGAAGCCAATCTGACAAGCGGAGTGCAACAAGCGCGGCGATATGGGGCCACTTGGCAGGTGGCCGAAGAAAGACGGCTGCCCCGCGAATGTGGTGCCAGAAGGCAAGTTTCAGCAGGGCGTTCCGGGCGAGCTTAATGTGTAGCCGCACTTGTTCTAGGCGAGATTGTAGCCGAGAAGCTTTCCGTCTCCATTCACGAGACAAGAAAAGCAGAACGCAATGGTTGCGGCAGAAGCGAAAGCCAGGAGCAGCGTGCTCGCTGCGAGAAGTAGACGGCGCTTCGCCTCCTTGGGAAGGAAATGGCGTCTGGGCACGAACGGCAGCCAGCGAAGCTTCAGAACAGCAGGCTGTTCTGCTCAGCGTACGAGCCTGAAGTGAGTGGCAAGGGCTAAGGGGACAGTTCCAAGGCATCTAGCTTTCCTGCTAGCAATGCCATTTCTACCCTGCTGTGGATAACATTGTCCTATGCCCTTATGCTCCGAGAGACAGAGAGCACCTCGGCAGACGCAGTGCAGAGGGAAAGGACACAGTATCCGAGGGAGCGTGGCGCCGCTTAGGCGGGCAAAGCAGAAAGGTGCCGCCCGGCACTGGCTTTGACTCCCTGAGCTTCCTTGCTAGGACAGCAGCTGCCGAAAGCTGGCAACTAGGCTGCCAGAGTGCAGAATGTCGGCGGTCTGGCACGCCTGCTTGCCGAAAGCCAGGATCAGCGAGACAGCGTGCTAGGCTCTGTTTCACAGCACCTTGGAGAACACGCCCTTGAAGAATGCCGTCTCTGCTCCGCAAAAGCTCTGCCACAGTGAAGGTGGAAGAAGCAGCCTGTGGCCACGGGCAGAGCTGGTCAACAGCTGCGCCTAACTTTCCCAAGCAGCGAGAGCATTCTCAGCCGAGTTCTGCTTTGACAGAGCTATTGCTGAACTTTTGCAGTCCCGGAGGCTGCTGAAACCAAGGCTGTGTTCTGCCTCTTCATTCTTGCCTTCCTGTGCTCCAGCGAGAAGTGAAGCTCTGGCACGGCATTCAGCTTTGCCGCCTCTCTGCACGGAAAGCACTAGACAGAACTAGTGTGCTTCGTGCATGCTCTCTCCTCGCTTTTATGGTCACTGCTCTGCTTTTTGCTTGGCAGCGTTCAAAGGGTCCACGGCATACCTCTTGCACAGCGAGAGGTGGCCGGCGAGGAATACTTGCTGGCTTAAGTCGTTCCATGCTCAAGGCATTCATCAGAGCAACACAATGGGGGAAAAGAGGGGGGAACATTGCAGGACAAATTTCTATGCTGGAACATGATTGTCTGCGAGACAGCTCTCCGCAGCGCTAGTATTTGGCCAGGCTGAAATCAGCGCCACGGGAAGCCAATCTGACAAGCGGAGTGCAACGAGCGCGGCGATATGGGGCCACTTGGCAGGTGGCCGAAGAAAGACGGCTGCCCCGCGAATGTGTTGCCAGAAGGCAAGTTTCAGCAGGGCGTTCCGGGCGAGCTTAATGTGTAGCCGCACTTGTTCTAGGCGAGATTGTAGCCGAGAAGCTTTCCGTCTCCATTCACGAGACAAGAAAAGCAGAACGCAATGGTCTAGAGGGTTGAGAAGAAAAGTGCTCGTAGCGAGCTCGTTGCGGCAGAAGCGAAAGCCAGGAGCAGCGTGCTCGCTGCGAGCAGTAGACGGCGCTTCGCCTCCTTGGGAAGGAAATCGCGTCTGGGCACGAACGGCAGCCAGCGAAGCTTCAGAACAGCAGGCTGTTCTGCTCAGCGTACGAGCCTGAAGTGAGTGGCAAGGGCTAAGGGGACAGTTCCAAGGCATCTAGCTTTCCTGCTAGCAATGCCATTTCTACCCTGCTGTGGATAACATTGTCCTTTGCCCTTCTGCTCCGAGAGGCACAGAGCACCTCGGCAGACGCAGTGCAGAGGGAAAGGACACAGTATCCGAGGGAGCGTGGCGCCGCTTAGGCGGGCAAAGCAGAAAGGTGCCGCCCGGCACTGGCTTTGACTCCCTGAGCTTCCTTGCTAGGACAGCAGCTGCCGAAAGCTGGCAACTAGGCTGCCAGAGTGCAGAATGTCAGCGGTCTGGCACGCCTGCTTGCCGAAAGCCAGGATCAGCGAGACAGCGTGCTAGGCTCTGTTTCACAGCACCTTGGAGAACACGCCCTTGAAGAATGCCGTCTCTGTTCCGCAAAAGCTCTGCCACAGTGAAGGTGGAAGAAGCAGCCTGTGGCCACGGGCAGAGCTGGTCAACAGCTGCGCCTAACTTTCCCAAGCTGCGAGAGCATTCTCAGCCGAGTTCTGCTTTGACAGAGCTAGTGCTGAACTTTTGCAGTCCCGGAGGCTGCTGAAACCAAGGCTGTGTTCTGCCTCTTCATTCTTGCCTTCCTGTGCTCCAGCGAGAAGTGAAGCTCTGGCACGGCATTCAGCTTTGCCGCCTCTCTGCACGGAAAGCACTAGACAGAACTAGTGTGCTTCGTGCATGCTCTCTCCTCGCTTTTATGCTCACTGCTCTGCTTTTTGCTTGGCAGCGTTCCAAGGGTCCACGGCATACCTCTTGCACCGCGAGAGGTGGCCGGCGAGGAATACTTGCTGGCTTAAGTCGTTCCATGCTCAAGGCATTCATCAGAGCAACACAATGGGGGAAAAGAGGGGGGAACATTGCAGGACAAATTTCTATGCTGGAACAGGATTGTCTGCGAGACAGCTCTCCGCAGCGCTAGTATTTGGCCAGGCTGAAATCAGATCCACGGGAAGCCAATCTGACAAGCGGAGTGCAACGAGCGCGGCGATATGGGGCCACTTGGCAGGTGGCCGAAGAAAGACGGCTGCCCCGCGAATGTGGTGCCAGAAGGCAAGTTTCAGCAGGGCGTTCCGGGCGAGCTTAATGTGTAGCCGCAGTTGTTCTAGGCGAGATTGTAGCCGAGAAGCTTTCCGTCTCCATTCACGAGACAAGAAAAGCAGAACGCAATGGTCTAGAGGGTTGAGAAGAAAAGTGCTCGTAGCGAGCTCGTTGCGGCAGAAGCGAAAGCCAGGAGCAGCGTGCTCGCTGCGAGAAGTAGACGGCGCTTCGCCTCCTTGGGAAGGAAATCGCGTCTGGGCACGAACGGCAGCCAGCGAAGCTTCAGAACAGCAGGCTGTTCTGCTCAGCGTACGAGCCTGAAGTGAGTGGCAAGGGCTAAGGGGACAGTTCCAAGCCATCTAGCTTTCCTGCTAGCAATGCCATTTCTACCCTGCTGTGGAAAACATTGTCCTTTGCCCTTCTGCTCCGAGAGGCACAGAGCACCTCGGCAGACGCAGTGCAGAGGGAAAGGACACAGTATCCGAGGGAGCGTGGCGCCGCTTAGGCGGGCAAAGCAGAAAGGTGCCGCCCGGCACTGGCTTTGACTCCCTGAGCTTCCTTGCTAGGACAGCAGCTGCCGAAAGCTGGCAACTAGGCTGCCAGAGTGCAGAATGTCGGCGGTCTGGCACGCCTGCTTGCCGAAAGCCAGGATCAGCGAGACAGCGTGCTAGGCTCTGTTTCACAGCACCTTGGAGAACACGCCCTTGAAGAATGCCGTCTCTGCTCCGCAAAAGCTCTGCCACAGTGAAGGTGGAAGAAGCAGCCTGTGGCCACGGGCAGAGCTGGTCAACAGCTGCGCCTAACTTTCCCAAGCTGCGAGAGCATTCTCAGCCGAGTTCTGCTTTGACAGAGCTATTGCTGAACTTTTGCAGTCCCGGAGGCTGCTGAAACCAAGGCTGTGTTCTGCCTCTTCATTCTTGCCTTCCTGTGCTCCAGCGAGAAGTGAAGCTCTGGCACGGCATTCAGCTTTGCCGCCTCTCTGCACGGAAAGCACTAGACAGAACTAGTGTGCTTCGTGCATGCTCTCTCCTCGCTTTTATGCTCACTGCTCTGCTTTTTGCTTGGCAGCGTTCAAAGGGTCCACGGCATACCTCTTGCACAGCGAGAGGTGGCCGGCGAGGAATACTTGCTGGCTTAAGTCGTTCCATGCTCAAGGCATTCATCAGAGCAACACCATGGGGGAAAAGAGGGGGGAACATTGCAGGACAAATTTCTATGCTGGAACAGGATTGTCTGCGAGACAGCTCTCCGCAGCGCTAGTATTTGGCCAGGCTGAAATCAGCGCCACGGGAAGCCAATCTGACAAGCGGAGTGCAACAAGCGCGGCGATATGGGGCCACTTGGCAGGTGGCCGAAGAAAGACGGCTGCCCCGCGAATGTGGTGCCAGAAGGCAAGTTTCAGCAGGGCGTTCCGGGCGAGCTTAATGTGTAGCCGCACTTGTTCTAGGCGAGATTGTAGCCGAGAAGCTTTCCGTCTCCATTCACGAGACAAGAAAAGCAGAACGCAATGGTTGCGGCAGAAGCGAAAGCCAGGAGCAGCGTGCTCGCTGCGAGAAGTAGACGGCGCTTCGCCTCCTTGGGAAGGAAATGGCGTCTGGGCACGAACGGCAGCCAGCGAAGCTTCAGAACAGCAGGCTGTTCTGCTCAGCGTACGAGCCTGAAGTGAGTGGCAAGGGCTAAGGGGACAGTTCCAAGGCATCTAGCTTTCCTGCTAGCAATGCCATTTCTACCCTGCTGTGGATAACATTGTCCTATGCCCTTATGCTCCGAGAGACAGAGAGCACCTCGGCAGACGCAGTGCAGAGGGAAAGGACACAGTATCCGAGGGAGCGTGGCGCCGCTTAGGCGGGCAAAGCAGAAAGGTGCCGCCCGGCACTGGCTTTGACTCCCTGAGCTTCCTTGCTAGGACAGCAGCTGCCGAAAGCTGGCAACTAGGCTGCCAGAGTGCAGAATGTCGGCGGTCTGGCACGCCTGCTTGCCGAAAGCCAGGATCAGCGAGACAGCGTGCTAGGCTCTGTTTCACAGCACCTTGGAGAACACGCCCTTGAAGAATGCCGTCTCTGCTCCGCAAAAGCTCTGCCACAGTGAAGGTGGAAGAAGCAGCCTGTGGCCACGGGCAGAGCTGGTCAACAGCTGCGCCTAACTTTCCCAAGCTGCGAGAGCATTCTCAGCCGAGTTCTGCTTTGACAGAGCTATTGCTGAACTTTTGCAGTCCCGGAGGCTGCTGAAACCAAGGCTGTGTTCTGCCTCTTCATTCTTGCCTTCCTGTGCTCCAGCGAGAAGTGAAGCTCTGGCACGGCATTCAGCTTTGCCGCCTCTCTGCACGGAAAGCACTAGACAGAACTAGTGTGCTTCGTGCATGCTCTCTCCTCGCTTTTATGGTCACTGCTCTGCTTTTTGCTTGGCAGCGTTCAAAGGGTCCACGGCATACCTCTTGCACAGCGAGAGGTGGCCGGCGAGGAATACTTGCTGGCTTAAGTCGTTCCATGCTCAAGGCATTCATCAGAGCAACACCATGCGGGAAAAGAGGGGGGAACATTGCAGGACAAATTTCTATGCTGGAACATGATTGTCTGCGAGACAGCTCTCCGCAGCGCTAGTATTTGGCCAGGCTGAAATCAGCGCCACGGGAAGCCAATCTGACAAGCGGAGTGCAACGAGCGCGGCGATATGGGGCCACTTGGCAGGTGGCCGAAGAAAGACGGCTGCCCCGCGAATGTGTTGCCAGAAGGCAAGTTTCAGCAGGGCGTTCCGGGCGAGCTTAATGTGTAGCCGCACTTGTTCTAGGCGAGATTGTAGCCGAGAAGCTTTCCGTCTCCATTCACGAGACAAGAAAAGCAGAACGCAATGGTCTAGAGGGTTGAGAAGAAAAGTGCTCGTAGCGAGCTCGTTGCGGCAGAAGCGAAAGCCAGGAGCAGCGTGCTCGCTGCGAGCAGTAGACGGCGCTTCGCCTCCTTGGGAAGGAAATCGCGTCTGGGCACGAACGGCAGCCAGCGAAGCTTCAGAACAGCAGGCTGTTCTGCTCAGCGTACGAGCCTGAAGTGAGTGGCAAGGGCTAAGGGGACAGTTCCAAGCCATCTAGCTTTCCTGCTAGCAATGCCATTTCTACCCTGCTGTGGAAAACATTGTCCTTTGCCCTTCTGCTCCGAGAGGCACAGAGCACCTCGGCAGACGCAGTGCAGAGGGAAAGGACACAGTATCCGAGGGAGCGTGGCGCCGCTTAGGCGGGCAAAGCAGAAAGGTGCCGCCCGGCACTGGCTTTGACTCCCTGAGCTTCCTTGCTAGGACAGCAGCTGCCGAAAGCTGGCAACTAGGCTGCCAGAGTGCAGAATGTCGGCGGTCTGGCACGCCTGCTTGCCGAAAGCCAGGATCAGCGAGACAGCGTGCTAGGCTCTGTTTCACAGCACCTTGGAGAACACGCCCTTGAAGAATGCCGTCTCTGCTCCGCAAAAGCTCTGCCACAGTGAAGGTGGAAGAAGCAGCCTGTGGCCACGGGCAGAGCTGGTCAACAGCTGCGCCTAACTTTCCCAAGCTGCGAGAGCATTCTCAGCCGAGTTCTGCTTTGACAGAGCTATTGCTGAACTTTTGCAGCCCCGGAGGCTGCTGAAACCAAGGCTGTGTTCTGCCTCTTCATTCTTGCCTTCCTGTGCTCCAGCGAGAAGTGAAGCTCTGGCACGGCATTCAGCTTTGCCGCCTCTCTGCACGGAAAGCACTAGACAGAACTAGTGTGCTTCGTGCATGCTCTCTCCTCGCTTTTATGCTCACTGCTCTGCTTTTTGCTTGGCAGCGTTCAAAGGGTCCACGGCATACCTCTTGCACAGCGAGAGGTGGCCGGCGAGGAATACTTGCTGGCTTAAGTCGTTCCATGCTCAAGGCATTCATCAGAGCAACACCATGGGGGAAAAGAGGGGGGAACATTGCAGGACAAATTTCTATGCTGGAACAGGATTGTCTGCGAGACAGCTCTCCGCAGCGCTAGTATTTGGCCAGGCTGAAATCAGCGCCACGGGAAGCCAATCTGACAAGCGGAGTGCAACAAGCGCGGCGATATGGGGCCACTTGGCAGGTGGCCGAAGAAAGACGGCTGCCCCGCGAATGTGGTGCCAGAAGGCAAGTTTCAGCAGGGCGTTCCGGGCGAGCTTAATGTGTAGCCGCAGTTGTTCTAGGCGAGATTGTAGCCGAGAAGCTTTCCGTCTCCATTCACGAGACAAGAAAAGCAGAACGCAATGGTTGCGGCAGAAGCGAAAGCCAGGAGCAGCGTGCTCGCTGCGAGAAGTAGACGGCGCTTCGCCTCCTTGGGAAGGAAATGGCGTCTGGGCACGAACGGCAGCCAGCGAAGCTTCAGAACAGCAGGCTGTTCTGCTCAGCGTACGAGCCTGAAGTGAGTGGCAAGGGCTAAGGGGACAGTTCCAAGGCATCTAGCTTTCCTGCTAGCAATGCCATTTCTACCCTGCTGTGGATAACATTGTCCTATGCCCTTATGCTCCGAGAGACAGAGAGCACCTCGGCAGACGCAGTGCAGAGGGAAAGGACACAGTATCCGAGGGAGCGTGGCGCCGCTTAGGCGGGCAAAGCAGAAAGGTGCCGCCCGGCACTGGCTTTGACTCCCTGAGCTTCCTTGCTAGGACAGCAGCTGCCGAAAGCTGGCAACTAGGCTGCCAGAGTGCAGAATGTCGGCGGTCTGGCACGCCTGCTTGCCGAAAGCCAGGATCAGCGAGACAGCGTGCTAGGCTCTGTTTCACAGCACCTTGGAGAACACGCCCTTGAAGAATGCCGTCTCTGCTCCGCAAAAGCTCTGCCACAGTGAAGGTGGAAGAAGCAGCCTGTGGCCACGGGCAGAGCTGGTCAACAGCTGCGCCTAACTTTCCCAAGCAGCGAGAGCATTCTCAGCCGAGTTCTGCTTTGACAGAGCTATTGCTGAACTTTTGCAGTCCCGGAGGCTGCTGAAACCAAGGCTGTGTTCTGCCTCTTCATTCTTGCCTTCCTGTGCTCCAGCGAGAAGTGAAGCTCTGGCACGGCATTCAGCTTTGCCGCCTCTCTGCACGGAAAGCACTAGACAGAACTAGTGTGCTTCGTGCATGCTCTCTCCTCGCTTTTATGGTCACTGCTCTGCTTTTTGCTTGGCAGCGTTCAAAGGGTCCACGGCATACCTCTTGCACAGCGAGAGGTGGCCGGCGAGGAATACTTGCTGGCTTAAGTCGTTCCATGCTCAAGGCATTCATCAGAGCAACACAATGGGGGAAAAGAGGGGGGAACATTGCAGGACAAATTTCTATGCTGGAACATGATTGTCTGCGAGACAGCTCTCCGCAGCGCTAGTATTTGGCCAGGCTGAAATCAGCGCCACGGGAAGCCAATCTGACAAGCGGAGTGCAACGAGCGCGGCGATATGGGGCCACTTGGCAGGTGGCCGAAGAAAGACGGCTGCCCCGCGAATGTGGTGCCAGAAGGCAAGTTTCAGCAGGGCGTTCCGGGCGAGCTTAATGTGTAGCCGCAGTTGTTCTAGGCGAGATTGTAGCCGAGAAGCTTTCCGTCTCCATTCACGAGACAAGAAAAGCAGAACGCAATGGTCTAGAGGGTTGAGAAGAAAAGTGCTCGTAGCGAGCTCGTTGCGGCAGAAGCGAAAGCCAGGAGCAGCGTGCTCGCTGCGAGCAGTAGACGGCGCTTCGCCTCCTTGGGAAGGAAATCGCGTCTGGGCACGAACGGCAGCCAGCGAAGCTTCAGAACAGCAGGCTGTTCTGCTCAGCGTACGAGCCTGAAGTGAGTGGCAAGGGCTAAGGGGACAGTTCCAAGCCATCTAGCTTTCCTGCTAGCAATGCCATTTCTACCCTGCTGTGGAAAACATTGTCCTTTGCCCTTCTGCTCCGAGAGGCACAGAGCACCTCGGCAGACGCAGTGCAGAGGGAAAGGACACAGTATCCGAGGGAGCGTGGCGCCGCTTAGGCGGGCAAAGCAGAAAGGTGCCGCCCGGCACTGGCTTTGACTCCCTGAGCTTCCTTGCTAGGACAGCAGCTGCCGAAAGCTGGCAACTAGGCTGCCAGAGTGCAGAATGTCGGCGGTCTGGCACGCCTGCTTGCCGAAAGCCAGGATCAGCGAGACAGCGTGCTAGGCTCTGTTTCACAGCACCTTGGAGAACACGCCCTTGAAGAATGCCGTCTCTGCTCCGCAAAAGCTCTGCCACAGTGAAGGTGGAAGAAGCAGCCTGTGGCCACGGGCAGAGCTGGTCAACAGCTGCGCCTAACTTTCCCAAGCTGCGAGAGCATTCTCAGCCGAGTTCTGCTTTGACAGAGCTATTGCTGAACTTTTGCAGCCCCGGAGGCTGCTGAAACCAAGGCTGTGTTCTGCCTCTTCATTCTTGCCTTCCTGTGCTCCAGCGAGAAGTGAAGCTCTGGCACGGCATTCAGCTTTGCCGCCTCTCTGCACGGAAAGCACTAGACAGAACTAGTGTGCTTCGTGCATGCTCTCTCCTCGCTTTTATGCTCACTGCTCTGCTTTTTGCTTGGCAGCGTTCAAAGGGTCCACGGCATACCTCTTGCACAGCGAGAGGTGGCCGGCGAGGAATACTTGCTGGCTTAAGTCGTTCCATGCTCAAGGCATTCATCAGAGCAACACCATGGGGGAAAAGAGGGGGGAACATTGCAGGACAAATTTCTATGCTGGAACAGGATTGTCTGCGAGACAGCTCTCCGCAGCGCTAGTATTTGGCCAGGCTGAAATCAGCGCCACGGGAAGCCAATCTGACAAGCGGAGTGCAACGAGCGCGGCGATATGGGGCCACTTGGCAGGTGGCCGAAGAAAGACGGCTGCCCCGCGAATGTGGTGCCAGAAGGCAAGTTTCAGCAGGGCGTTCCGGGCGAGCTTAATGTGTAGCCGCACTTGTTCTAGGCGAGATTGTAGCCGAGAAGCTTTCCGTCTCCATTCACGAGACAAGAAAAGCAGAACGCAATGGTTGCGGCAGAAGCGAAAGCCAGGAGCAGCGTGCTCGCTGCCAGAAGTAGACGGCGCTTCGCCTCCTTGGGAAGGAAATGGCGTCTGGGCACGAACGGCAGCCAGCGAAGCTTCAGAACAGCAGGCTGTTCTGCTCAGCGTACGAGCCTGAAGTGAGTGGCAAGGGCTAAGGGGACAGTTCCAAGGCATCTAGCTTTCCTGCTAGCAATGCCATTTCTACCCTGCTGTGGATAGCATTGTCCTATGCCCTTATGCTCCGAGAGACAGAGAGCACCTCGGCAGACGCAGTGCAGAGGGAAAGGACACAGTATCCGAGGGAGCGTGGCGCCGCTTAGGCGGGCAAAGCAGAAAGGTGCCGCCCGGCACTGGCTTTGACTCCCTGAGCTTCCTTGCTAGGACAGCAGCTGCCGAAAGCTGGCAACTAGGCTGCCAGAGTGCAGAATGTCGGCGGTCTGGCACGCCTGCTTGCCGAAAGCCAGGATCAGCGAGACAGCGTGCTAGGCTCTGTTTCACAGCACCTTGGAGAACACGCCCTTGAAGAATGCCGTCTCTGCTCCGCAAAAGCTCTGCCACAGTGAAGGTGGAAGAAGCAGCCTGTGGCCACGGGCAGAGCTGGTCAACAGCTGCGCCTAACTTTCCCAAGCTGCGAGAGCATTCTCAGCCGAGTTCTGCTTTGACAGAGCTATTGCTGAACTTTTGCAGCCCCGGAGGCTGCTGAAACCAAGGCTGTGTTCTGCCTCTTCATTCTTGCCTTCCTGTGCTCCAGCGAGAAGTGAAGCTCTGGCACGGCATTCAGCTTTGCCGCCTCTCTGCACGGAAAGCACTAGACAGAACTAGTGTGCTTCGTGCATGCTCTCTCCTCGCTTTTATGCTCACTGCTCTGCTTTTTGCTTGGCAGCGTTCAAAGGGTCCACGGCATACCTCTTGCACAGCGAGAGGTGGCCGGCGAGGAATACTTGCTGGCTTAAGTCGTTCCATGCTCAAGGCATTCATCAGAGCAACACAATGGGGGAAAAGAGGGGGGAACATTGCAGGACAAATTTCTATGCTGGAACAGGATTGTCTGCGAGACAGCTCTCCGCAGCGTTAGTATTTGGCCAGGCTGAAATCAGCGCCACGGGAAGCCAATCTGACAAGCGGAGTGCAACGAGCGCGGCGATATGGGGCCACTTGGCAGGTGGCCGAAGAAAGACGGCTGCCCCGCGAATGGGGTGCCAGAAGGCAAGTTTCAGCAGGGCGTTCCGGGCGAGCTTAATGTGTAGCCGCAGTTGTTCTAGGCGAGATTGTAGCCGAGAAGCTTTCCGTCTCCATTCACGAGACAAGAAAAGCAGAACGCAATGGTTGCGGCAGAAGCGAAAGCCAGGAGCAGCGTGCTCGCTGCGAGCAGTAGACGGCGCTTCGCCTCCTTGGGAAGGAAATCGCGTCTGGGCACGAACGGCAGCCAGCGAAGCTTCAGAACAGCAGGCTGTTCTGCTCAGCGTACGAGCCTGAAGTGAGTGGCAAGGGCTAAGGGGACAGTTCCAAGGCATCTAGCTTTCCTGCTAGCAATGCCATTTCTACCCTGCTGTGGATAACATTGTCCTTTGCCCTTCTGCTCCGAGAGGCACAGAGCACCTCGGCAGACGCAGTGCAGAGGGAAAGGACACAGTATCCGAGGGAGCGTGGCGCCGCTTAGGCGGGCAAAGCAGAAAGGTGCCGCCCGGCACTGGCTTTGACTCCCTGAGCTTCCTTGCTAGGACAGCAGCTGCCGAAAGCTGGCAACTAGGCTGCCAGAGTGCAGAATGTCAGCGGTCTGGCACGCCTGCTTGCCGAAAGCCAGTATCAGCGAGACAGCGTGCTAGGCTCTGTTTCACAGCACCTTGGAGAACACGCCCTTGAAGAATGCCGTCTCTGCTCCGCAAAAGCTCTGCCACAGTGAAGGTGGAAGAAGCAGCCTGTGGCCACGGGCAGAGCTGGTCAACAGCTGCGCCTAACTTTCCCAAGCTGCGAGAGCATTCTCAGCCGAGTTCTGCTTTGACAGAGCTATTGCTGAACTTTTGCAGTCCCGGAGGCTGCTGAAACCAAGGCTGTGTTCTGCCTCTTCATTCTTGCCTTCCTGTGCTCCAGCGAGAAGTGAAGCTCTGGCACGGCATTCAGCTTTGCCGCCTCTCTGCACGGAAAGCACTAGACAGAACTAGTGTGCTTCGTGCATGCTCTCTCCTCGCTTTTATGGTCACTGCTCTGCTTTTTGCTTGGCAGCGTTCAAAGGGTCCACGGCATACCTCTTGCACAGCGAGAGGTGGCCGGCGAGGAATACTTGCTGGCTTAAGTCGTTCCATGCTCAAGGCATTCATCAGAGCAACACCATGGGGGAAAAGAGGGGGGAACCTTGCAGGACAAATTTCTATGCTGGAACAGGATTGTCTGCGAGACAGCTCTCCGCAGCGCTAGTATTTGGCCAGGCTGAAATCAGCGCCACGGGAAGCCAATCTGACAAGCGGAGTGCAACAAGCGCGGCGATATGGGGCCACTTGGCAGGTGGCCGAAGAAAGACGGCTGCCCCGCGAATGTGGTGCCAGAAGGCAAGTTTCAGCAGGGCGTTCCGGGCGAGCTTAATGTGTAGCCGCAGTTGTTCTAGGCGAGATTGTAGCCGAGAAGCTTTCCGTCTCCATTCACGAGACAAGAAAAGCAGAACGCAATGGTTGCGGCAGAAGCGAAAGCCAGGAGCAGCGTGCTCGCTGCCAGAAGTAGACGGCGCTTCGCCTCCTTGGGAAGGAAATCGCGTCTGGGCACGAACGGCAGCCAGCGAAGCTTCAGAACAGCAGGCTGTTCTGCTCAGCTTACGAGCCTGAAGTGAGTGGCAAGGGCTAAGGGGACAGTTCCAAGGCATCTAGCTTTCCTGCTAGCAATGCCATTTCTACCCTGCTGTGGATAACATTGTCCTATGCCCTTATGCTCCGAGAGACAGAGAGCACCTCGGCAGACGCAGTGCAGAGGGAAAGGACACAGTATCCGAGGGAGCGTGACGCCGCTTAGGCGGGCAAAGCAGAAAGGTGCCGCCCGGCACTGGCTTTGACTCCCTGAGCTTCCTTGCTAGGACAGCAGCTGCCGAAAGCTGGCAACTAGGCTGCCAGAGTGCAGAATGTCGGCGGTCTGGCACGCCTGCTTGCCGAAAGCCAGGATCAGCGAGACAGCGTGCTAGGCTCTGTTTCACAGCACCTTGGAGAACACGCCCTTGAAGAATGCCGTCTCTGTTCCGCAAAAGCTCTGCCACAGTGAAGGTGGAAGAAGCAGCCTGTGGCCACGGGCAGAGCTGGTCAACAGCTGCGCCTAACTTTCCCAAGCTGCGAGAGCATTCTCAGCCGAGTTCTGCTTTGACAGAGCTATTGCTGAACTTTTGCAGTCCCGGAGGCTGCTGAAACCAAGGCTGTGTTCTGCCTCTTCATTCTTGCCTTCCTGTGCTCCAGCGAGAAGTGAAGCTCTGGCACGGCATTCAGCTTTGCCGCCTCTCTGCACGGAAAGCACTAGACAGAACTAGTGTGCTTCGTGCATGCTCTCTCCTCGCTTTTATGCTCACTGCTCTGCTTTTTGCTTGGCAGCGTTCAAAGGGTCCACGGCATACCTCTTGCACAGCGAGAGGTGGCCGGCGAGGAATACTTGCTGGCTTAAGTCGTTCCATGCTCAAGGCATTCATCAGAGCAACACAATGCGGGAAAAGAGGGGGGAACATTGCAGGACAAATTTCTATGCTGGAACATGATTGTCTGCGAGACAGCTCTCCGCAGCGCTAGTATTTGGCCAGGCTGAAATCAGCGCAACGGGAAGCCAATCTGACAAGCGGAGTGCAACGAGCGCGGCGATATGGGGCCACATGGCAGGTGGCCGAAGAAAGACGGCTGCCCCGCGAATGTGGTGCCAGAAGGCAAGTTTCAGCAGGGCGTTCCGGGCGAGCTTAATGTGTAGCCGCAGTTGTTCTAGGCGAGATTGTAGCCGAGAAGCTTTCCGTCTCCATTCACGAGACAAGAAAAGCAGAACGCAATGGTCTAGAGGGTTGAGAAGAAAAGTGCTCGTAGCGAGCTCGTTGCGGCAGAAGCGAAAGCCAGGAGCAGCGTGCTCGCTGCGAGAAGTAGACGGCGCTTCGCCTCCTTGGGAAGGAAATCGCGTCTGGGCACGAACGGCAGCCAGCGAAGCTTCAGAACAGCAGGCTGTTCTGCTCAGCGTACGAGCCTGAAGTGAGTGGCAAGGGCTAAGGGGACAGTTCCAAGGCATCTAGCTTTCCTGCTAGCAATGCCATTTCTACCCTGCTGTGGATAACATTGTCCTTTGCCCTTCTGCTCCGAGAGGCACAGAGCACCTCGGCAGACGCAGTGCAGAGGGAAAGGACACAGTATCCGAGGGAGCGTGGCGCCGCTTAGGCGGGCAAAGCAGAAAGGTGCCGCCCGGCACTGGCTTTGACTCCCTGAGCTTCCTTGCTAGGACAGCAGCTGCCGAAAGCTGGCAACTAGGCTGCCAGAGTGCAGAATGTCAGCGGTCTGGCACGCCTGCTTGCCGAAAGCCAGGATCAGCGAGACAGCGTGCTAGGCTCTGTTTCACAGCACCTTGGAGAACACGCCCTTGAAGAATGCCGTCTCTGTTCCGCAAAAGCTCTGCCACAGTGAAGGTGGAAGAAGCAGCCTGTGGCCACGGGCAGAGCTGGTCAACAGCTGCGCCTAACTTTCCCAAGCTGCGAGAGCATTCTCAGCCGAGTTCTGCTTTGACAGAGCTATTGCTGAACTTTTGCAGTCCCGGAGGCTGCTGAAACCAAGGCTGTGTTCTGCCTCTTCATTCTTGCCTTCCTGTGCTCCAGCGAGAAGTGAAGCTCTGGCACGGCATTCAGCTTTGCCGCCTCTCTGCACGGAAAGCACTAGACAGAACTAGTGTGCTTCGTGCATGCTCTCTCCTCGCTTTTATGGTCACTGCTCTGCTTTTTGCTTGGCAGCGTTCAAAGGGTCCACGGCATACCTCTTGCACAGCGAGAGGTGGCCGGCGAGGAATACTTGCTGGCTTAAGTCGTTCCATGCTCAAGGCATTCATCAGAGCAACACCATGGGGGAAAAGAGGGGGGAACCTTGCAGGACAAATTTCTATGCTGGAACAGGATTGTCTGCGAGACAGCTCTCCGCAGCGCTAGTATTTGGCCAGGCTGAAATCAGCGCCACGGGAAGCCAATCTGACAAGCGGAGTGCAACGAGCGCGGCGATATGGGGCCACTTGGCAGGTGGCCGAAGAAAGACGGCTGCCCCGCGAATGGGGTGCCAGAAGGCAAGTTTCAGCAGGGCGTTCCGGGCGAGCTTAATGTGTAGCCGCACTTGTTCTAGGCGAGATTGTAGCCGAGAAGCTTTCCGTCTCCATTCACGAGACAAGAAAAGCAGAACGCAATGGTCTAGAGGGTTGAGAAGAAAAGTGCTCGTAGCGAGCTCGTTGCGGCAGAAGCGAAAGCCAGGAGCAGCGTGCTCGCTGCCAGAAGTAGACGGCGCTTCGCCTCCTTGGGAAGGAAATGGCGTCTGGGCACGAACGGCAGCCAGCGAAGCTTCAGAACAGCAGGCTGTTCTGCTCAGCGTACGAGCCTGAAGTGAGTGGCAAGGGCTAAGGGGACAGTTCCAAGCCATCTAGCTTTCCTGCTAGCAATGCCATTTCTACCCTGCTGTGGAAAACATTGTCCTTTGCCCTTCTGCTCCGAGAGGCACAGAGCACCTCGGCAGACGCAGTGCAGAGGGAAAGGACACAGTATCCGAGGGAGCGTGGCGCCGCTTAGGCGGGCAAAGCAGAAAGGTGCCGCCCGGCACTGGCTTTGACTCCCTGAGCTTCCTTGCTAGGACAGCAGCTGCCGAAAGCTGGCAACTAGGCTGCCAGAGTGCAGAATGTCAGCGGTCTGGCACGCCTGCTTGCCGAAAGCCAGTATCAGCGAGACAGCGTGCTAGGCTCTGTTTCACAGCACCTTGGAGAACACGCCCTTGAAGAATGCCGTCTCTGCTCCGCAAAAGCTCTGCCACAGTGAAGGTGGAAGAAGCAGCCTGTGGCCACGGGCAGAGCTGGTCAACAGCTGCGCCTAACTTTCCCAAGCTGCGAGAGCATTCTCAGCCGAGTTCTGCTTTGACAGAGCTATTGCTGAACTTTTGCAGTCCCGGAGGCTGCTGAAACCAAGGCTGTGTTCTGCCTCTTCATTCTTGCCTTCCTGTGCTCCAGCGAGAAGTGAAGCTCTGGCACGGCATTCAGCTTTGCCGCCTCTCTGCACGGAAAGCACTAGACAGAACTAGTGTGCTTCGTGCATGCTCTCTCCTCGCTTTTATGGTCACTGCTCTGCTTTTTGCTTGGCAGCGTTCAAAGGGTCCACGGCATACCTCTTGCACAGCGAGAGGTGGCCGGCGAGGAATACTTGCTGGCTTAAGTCGTTCCATGCTCAAGGCATTCATCAGAGCAACACCATGCGGGAAAAGAGGGGGGAACATTGCAGGACAAATTTCTATGCTGGAACAGGATTGTCTGCGAGACAGCTCTCCGCAGCGCTAGTATTTGGCCAGGCTGAAATCAGCGCCACGGGAAGCCAATCTGACAAGCGGAGTGCAACGAGCGCGGCGATATGGGGCCACTTGGCAGGTGGCCGAAGAAAGACGGCTGCCCCGCGAATGGGGTGCCAGAAGGCAAGTTTCAGCAGGGCGTTCCGGGCGAGCTTAATGTGTAGCCGCACTTGTTCTAGGCGAGATTGTAGCCGAGAAGCTTTCCGTCTCCATTCACGAGACAAGAAAAGCAGAACGCAATGGTCTAGAGGGTTGAGAAGAAAAGTGCTCGTAGCGAGCTCGTTGCGGCAGAAGCGAAAGCCAGGAGCAGCGTGCTCGCTGCGAGAAGTAGACGGCGCTTCGCCTCCTTGGGAAGGAAATCGCGTCTGGGCACGAACGGCAGCCTGCGAAGCTTCAGAACAGCAGGCTGTTCTGCTCAGCTTACGAGCCTGAAGTGAGTGGCAAGGGCTAAGGGGACAGTTCCAAGGCATCTAGCTTTCCTGCTAGCAATGCCATTTCTACCCTGCTGTGGATAACATTGTCCTATGCCCTTATGCTCCGAGAGGCACAGAGCACCTCGGCAGACGCAGTGCAGAGGGAAAGGACACAGTATCCGAGGGAGCGTGACGCCGCTTAGGCGGGCAAAGCAGAAAGGTGCCGCCCGGCACTGGCTTTGACTCCCTGAGCTTCCTTGCTAGGACAGCAGCTGCCGAAAGCTGGCAACTAGGCTGCCAGAGTGCAGAATGTCGGCGGTCTGGCACGCCTGCTTGCCGAAAGCCAGGATCAGCGAGACAGCGTGCTAGGCTCTGTTTCACAGCACCTTGGAGAACACGCCCTTGAAGAATGCCGTCTCTGTTCCGCAAAAGCTCTGCCACAGTGAAGGTGGAAGAAGCAGCCTGTGGCCACGGGCAGAGCTGGTCAACAGCTGCGCCTAACTTTCCCAAGCTGCGAGAGCATTCTCAGCCGAGTTCTGCTTTGACAGAGCTATTGCTGAACTTTTGCAGTCCCGGAGGCTGCTGAAACCAAGGCTGTGTTCTGCCTCTTCATTCTTGCCTTCCTGTGCTCCAGCGAGAAGTGAAGCTCTGGCACGGCATTCAGCTTTGCCGCCTCTCTGCACGGAAAGCACTAGACAGAACTAGTGTGCTTCGTGCATGCTCTCTCCTCGCTTTTATGGTCACTGCTCTGCTTTTTGCTTGGCAGCGTTCAAAGGGTCCACGGCATACCTCTTGCACAGCGAGAGGTGGCCGGCGAGGAATACTTGCTGGCTTAAGTCGTTCCATGCTCAAGGCATTCATCAGAGCAACACCATGGGGGAAAAGAGGGGGGAACATTGCAGGACAAATTTCTATGCTGGAACAGGATTGTCTGCGAGACAGCTCTCCGCAGCGCTAGTATTTGGCCAGGCTGAAATCAGCGCCACGGGAAGCCAATCTGACAAGCGGAGTGCAACGAGCGCGGCGATATGGGGCCACTTGGCAGGTGGCCGAAGAAAGACGGCTGCCCCGCGAATGTGGTGCCAGAAGGCAAGTTTCAGCAGGGCGTTCCGGGCGAGCTTAATGTGTAGCCGCAGTTGTTCTAGGCGAGATTGTAGCCGAGAAGCTTTCCGTCTCCATTCACGAGACAAGAAAAGCAGAACGCAATGGTCTAGAGGGTTGAGAAGAAAAGTGCTCGTAGCGAGCTCGTTGCGGCAGAAGCGAAAGCCAGGAGCAGCGTGCTCGCTGCGAGAAGTAGACGGCGCTTCGCCTCCTTGGGAAGGAAATCGCGTCTGGGCACGAACGGCAGCCAGCGAAGCTTCAGAACAGCAGGCTGTTCTGCTCAGCTTACGAGCCTGAAGTGAGTGGCAAGGGCTAAGGGGACAGTTCCAAGGCATCTAGCTTTCCTGCTAGCAATGCCATTTCTACCCTGCTGTGGATAACATTGTCCTATGCCCTTATGCTCCGAGAGGCACAGAGCACCTCGGCAGACGCAGTGCAGAGGGAAAGGACACAGTATCCGAGGGAGCGTGACGCCGCTTAGGCGGGCAAAGCAGAAAGGTGCCGCCCGGCACTGGCTTTGACTCCCTGAGCTTCCTTGCTAGGACAGCAGCTGCCGAAAGCTGGCAACTAGGCTGCCAGAGTGCAGAATGTCAGCGGTCTGGCACGCCTGCTTGCCGAAAGCCAGGATCAGCGAGACAGCGTGCTAGGCTCTGTTTCACAGCACCTTGGAGAACACGCCCTTGAAGAATGCCGTCTCTGCTCCGCAAAAGCTCTGCCACAGTGAAGGTGGAAGAAGCAGCCTGTGGCCACGGGCAGAGCTGGTCAACAGCTGCGCCTAACTTTCCCAAGCAGCGAGAGCATTCTCAGCCGAGTTCTGCTTTGACAGAGCTATTGCTGAACTTTTGCAGTCCCGGAGGCTGCTGAAACCAAGGCTGTGTTCTGCCTCTTCATTCTTGCCTTCCTGTGCTCCAGCGAGAAGTGAAGCTCTGGCACGGCATTCAGCTTTGCCGCCTCTCTGCACGGAAAGCACTAGACAGAACTAGTGTGCTTCGTGCATGCTCTCTCCTCGCTTTTATGGTCACTGCTCTGCTTTTTGCTTGGCAGCGTTCAAAGGGTCCACGGCATACCTCTTGCACAGCGAGAGGTGGCCGGCGAGGAATACTTGCTGGCTTAAGTCGTTCCATGCTCAAGGCATTCATCAGAGCAACACAATGGGGGAAAAGAGGGGGGAACATTGCAGGACAAATTTCTATGCTGGAACATGATTGTCTGCGAGACAGCTCTCCGCAGCGCTAGTATTTGGCCAGGCTGAAATCAGCGCCACGGGAAGCCAATCTGACAAGCGGAGTGCAACGAGCGCGGCGATATGGGGCCACTTGGCAGGTGGCCGAAGAAAGACGGCTGCCCCGCGAATGTGTTGCCAGAAGGCAAGTTTCAGCAGGGCGTTCCGGGCGAGCTTAATGTGTAGCCGCACTTGTTCTAGGCGAGATTGTAGCCGAGAAGCTTTCCGTCTCCATTCACGAGACAAGAAAAGCAGAACGCAATGGTCTAGAGGGTTGAGAAGAAAAGTGCTCGTAGCGAGCTCGTTGCGGCAGAAGCGAAAGCCAGGAGCAGCGTGCTCGCTGCGAGCAGTAGACGGCGCTTCGCCTCCTTGGGAAGGAAATCGCGTCTGGGCACGAACGGCAGCCAGCGAAGCTTCAGAACAGCAGGCTGTTCTGCTCAGCGTACGAGCCTGAAGTGAGTGGCAAGGGCTAAGGGGACAGTTCCAAGGCATCTAGCTTTCCTGCTAGCAATGCCATTTCTACCCTGCTGTGGATAACATTGTCCTTTGCCCTTCTGCTCCGAGAGGCAGAGAGCACCTCGGCAGACGCAGTGCAGAGGGAAAGGACACAGTATCCGAGGGAGCGTGGCGCCGCTTAGGCGGGCAAAGCAGAAAGGTGCCGCCCGGCACTGGCTTTGACTCCCTGAGCTTCCTTGCTAGGACAGCAGCTGCCGAAAGCTGGCAACTAGGCTGCCAGAGTGCAGAATGTCGGCGGTCTGGCACGCCTGCTTGCCGAAAGCCAGTATCAGCGAGACAGCGTGCTAGGCTCTGTTTCACAGCACCTTGGAGAACACGCCCTTGAAGAATGCCGTCTCTGTTCCGCAAAAGCTCTGCCACAGTGAAGGTGGAAGAAGCAGCCTGTGGCCACGGGCAGAGCTGGTCAACAGCTGCGCCTAACTTTCCCAAGCTGCGAGAGCATTCTCAGCCGAGTTCTGCTTTGACAGAGCTAGTGCTGAACTTTTGCAGTCCCGGAGGCTGCTGAAACCAAGGCTGTGTTCTGCCTCTTCATTCTTGCCTTCCTGTGCTCCAGCGAGAAGTGAAGCTCTGGCACGGCATTCAGCTTTGCCGCCTCTCTGCACGGAAAGCACTAGACAGAACTAGTGTGCTTCGTGCATGCTCTCTCCTCGCTTTTATGGTCACTGCTCTGCTTTTTGCTTGGCAGCGTTCAAAGGGTCCACGGCATACCTCTTGCACAGCGAGAGGTGGCCGGCGAGGAATACTTGCTGGCTTAAGTCGTTCCATGCTCAAGGCATTCATCAGAGCAACACCATGGGGGAAAAGAGGGGGGAACATTGCAGGACAAATTTCTATGCTGGAACAGGATTGTCTGCGAGACAGCTCTCCGCAGCGCTAGTATTTGGCCAGGCTGAAATCAGCGCCACGGGAAGCCAATCTGACAAGCGGAGTGCAACGAGCGCGGCGATATGGGGCCACTTGGCAGGTGGCCGAAGAAAGACGGCTGCCCCGCGAATGGGGTGCCAGAAGGCAAGTTTCAGCAGGGCGTTCCGGGCGAGCTTAATGTGTAGCCGCAGTTGTTCTAGGCGAGATTGTAGCCGAGAAGCTTTCCGTCTCCATTCACGAGACAAGAAAAGCAGAACGCAATGGTCTAGAGGGTTGAGAAGAAAAGTGCTCGTAGCGAGCTCGTTGCGGCAGAAGCGAAAGCCAGGAGCAGCGTGCTCGCTGCGAGAAGTAGACGGCGCTTCGCCTCCTTGGGAAGGAAATCGCGTCTGGGCACGAACGGCAGCCTGCGAAGCTTCAGAACAGCAGGCTGTTCTGCTCAGCTTACGAGCCTGAAGTGAGTGGCAAGGGCTAAGGGGACAGTTCCAAGGCATCTAGCTTTCCTGCTAGCAATGCCATTTCTACCCTGCTGTGGATAACATTGTCCTATGCCCTTATGCTCCGAGAGACAGAGAGCACCTCGGCAGACGCAGTGCAGAGGGAAAGGACACAGTATCCGAGGGAGCGTGACGCCGCTTAGGCGGGCAAAGCAGAAAGGTGCCGCCCGGCACTGGCTTTGACTCCCTGAGCTTCCTTGCTAGGACAGCAGCTGCCGAAAGCTGGCAACTAGGCTGCCAGAGTGCAGAATGTCGGCGGTCTGGCACGCCTGCTTGCCGAAAGCCAGGATCAGCGAGACAGCGTGCTAGGCTCTGTTTCACAGCACCTTGGAGAACACGCCCTTGAAGAATGCCGTCTCTGTTCCGCAAAAGCTCTGCCACAGTGAAGGTGGAAGAAGCAGCCTGTGGCCACGGGCAGAGCTGGTCAACAGCTGCGCCTAACTTTCCCAAGCTGCGAGAGCATTCTCAGCCGAGTTCTGCTTTGACAGAGCTATTGCTGAACTTTTGCAGTCCCGGAGGCTGCTGAAACCAAGGCTGTGTTCTGCCTCTTCATTCTTGCCTTCCTGTGCTCCAGCGAGAAGTGAAGCTCTGGCACGGCATTCAGCTTTGCCGCCTCTCTGCACGGAAAGCACTAGACAGAACTAGTGTGCTTCGTGCATGCTCTCTCCTCGCTTTTATGGTCACTGCTCTGCTTTTTGCTTGGCAGCGTTCAAAGGGTCCACGGCATACCTCTTGCACAGCGAGAGGTGGCCGGCGAGGAATACTTGCTGGCTTAAGTCGTTCCATGCTCAAGGCATTCATCAGAGCAACACCATGGGGGAAAAGAGGGGGGAACATTGCAGGACAAATTTCTATGCTGGAACAGGATTGTCTGCGAGACAGCTCTCCGCAGCGCTAGTATTTGGCCAGGCTGAAATCAGCGCCACGGGAAGCCAATCTGACAAGCGGAGTGCAACGAGCGCGGCGATATGGGGCCACTTGGCAGGTGGCCGAAGAAAGACGGCTGCCCCGCGAATGTGGTGCCAGAAGGCAAGTTTCAGCAGGGCGTTCCGGGCGAGCTTAATGTGTAGCCGCACTTGTTCTAGGCGAGATTGTAGCCGAGAAGCTTTCCGTCTCCATTCACGAGACAAGAAAAGCAGAACGCAATGGTCTAGAGGGTTGAGAAGAAAAGTGCTCGTAGCGAGCTCGTTGCGGCAGAAGCGAAAGCCAGGAGCAGCGTGCTCGCTGCGAGCAGTAGACGGCGCTTCGCCTCCTTGGGAAGGAAATCGCGTCTGGGCACGAACGGCAGCCAGCGAAGCTTCAGAACAGCAGGCTGTTCTGCTCAGCGTACGAGCCTGAAGTGAGTGGCAAGGGCTAAGGGGACAGTTCCAAGGCATCTAGCTTTCCTGCTAGCAATGCCATTTCTACCCTGCTGTGGATAACATTGTCCTTTGCCCTTCTGCTCCGAGAGGCACAGAGCACCTCGGCAGACGCAGTGCAGAGGGAAAGGACACAGTATCCGAGGGAGCGTGGCGCCGCTTAGGCGGGCAAAGCAGAAAGGTGCCGCCCGGCACTGGCTTTGACTCCCTGAGCTTCCTTGCTAGGACAGCAGCTGCCGAAAGCTGGCAACTAGGCTGCCAGAGTGCAGAATGTCAGCGGTCTGGCACGCCTGCTTGCCGAAAGCCAGGATCAGCGAGACAGCGTGCTAGGCTCTGTTTCACAGCACCTTGGAGAACACGCCCTTGAAGAATGCCGTCTCTGTTCCGCAAAAGCTCTGCCACAGTGAAGGTGGAAGAAGCAGCCTGTGGCCACGGGCAGAGCTGGTCAACAGCTGCGCCTAACTTTCCCAAGCTGCGAGAGCATTCTCAGCCGAGTTCTGCTTTGACAGAGCTATTGCTGAACTTTTGCAGTCCCGGAGGCTGCTGAAACCAAGGCTGTGTTCTGCCTCTTCATTCTTGCCTTCCTGTGCTCCAGCGAGAAGTGAAGCTCTGGCACGGCATTCAGCTTTGCCGCCTCTCTGCACGGAAAGCACTAGACAGAACTAGTGTGCTTCGTGCATGCTCTCTCCTCGCTTTTATGCTCACTGCTCTGCTTTTTGCTTGGCAGCGTTCCAAGGGTCCACGGCATACCTCTTGCACCGCGAGAGGTGGCCGGCGAGGAATACTTGCTGGCTTAAGTCGTTCCATGCTCAAGGCATTCATCAGAGCAACACCATGGGGGAAAAGAGGGGGGAACATTGCAGGACAAATTTCTATGCTGGAACAGGATTGTCTGCGAGACAGCTCTCCGCAGCGCTAGTATTTGGCCAGGCTGAAATCAGATCCACGGGAAGCCAATCTGACAAGCGGAGTGCAACGAGCGCGGCGATATGGGGCCACTTGGCAGGTGGCCGAAGAAAGACGGCTGCCCCGCGAATGTGGTGCCAGAAGGCAAGTTTCAGCAGGGCGTTCCGGGCGAGCTTAATGTGTAGCCGCAGTTGTTCTAGGCGAGATTGTAGCCGAGAAGCTTTCCGTCTCCATTCACGAGACAAGAAAAGCAGAACGCAATGGTCTAGAGGGTTGAGAAGAAAAGTGCTCGTAGCGAGCTCGTTGCGGCAGAAGCGAAAGCCAGGAGCAGCGTGCTCGCTGCGAGAAGTAGACGGCGCTTCGCCTCCTTGGGAAGGAAATCGCGTCTGGGCACGAACGGCAGCCAGCGAAGCTTCAGAACAGCAGGCTGTTCTGCTCAGCGTACGAGCCTGAAGTGAGTGGCAAGGGCTAAGGGGACAGTTCCAAGCCATCTAGCTTTCCTGCTAGCAATGCCATTTCTACCCTGCTGTGGAAAACATTGTCCTTTGCCCTTCTGCTCCGAGAGGCACAGAGCACCTCGGCAGACGCAGTGCAGAGGGAAAGGACACAGTATCCGAGGGAGCGTGGCGCCGCTTAGGCGGGCAAAGCAGAAAGGTGCCGCCCGGCACTGGCTTTGACTCCCTGAGCTTCCTTGCTAGGACAGCAGCTGCCGAAAGCTGGCAACTAGGCTGCCAGAGTGCAGAATGTCGGCGGTCTGGCACGCCTGCTTGCCGAAAGCCAGGATCAGCGAGACAGCGTGCTAGGCTCTGTTTCACAGCACCTTGGAGAACACGCCCTTGAAGAATGCCGTCTCTGCTCCGCAAAAGCTCTGCCACAGTGAAGGTGGAAGAAGCAGCCTGTGGCCACGGGCAGAGCTGGTCAACAGCTGCGCCTAACTTTCCCAAGCTGCGAGAGCATTCTCAGCCGAGTTCTGCTTTGACAGAGCTATTGCTGAACTTTTGCAGTCCCGGAGGCTGCTGAAACCAAGGCTGTGTTCTGCCTCTTCATTCTTGCCTTCCTGTGCTCCAGCGAGAAGTGAAGCTCTGGCACGGCATTCAGCTTTGCCGCCTCTCTGCACGGAAAGCACTAGACAGAACTAGTGTGCTTCGTGCATGCTCTCTCCTCGCTTTTATGCTCACTGCTCTGCTTTTTGCTTGGCAGCGTTCAAAGGGTCCACGGCATACCTCTTGCACAGCGAGAGGTGGCCGGCGAGGAATACTTGCTGGCTTAAGTCGTTCCATGCTCAAGGCATTCATCAGAGCAACACCATGCGGGAAAAGAGGGGGGAACATTGCAGGACAAATTTCTATGCTGGAACAGGATTGTCTGCGAGACAGCTCTCCGCAGCGCTAGTATTTGGCCAGGCTGAAATCAGCGCCACGGGAAGCCAATCTGACAAGCGGAGTGCAACGAGCGCGGCGATATGGGGCCACTTGGCAGGTGGCCGAAGAAAGACGGCTGCCCCGCGAATGTGGTGCCAGAAGGCAAGTTTCAGCAGGGCGTTCCGGGCGAGCTTAATGTGTAGCCGCAGTTGTTCTAGGCGAGATTGTAGCCGAGAAGCTTTCCGTCTCCATTCACGAGACAAGAAAAGCAGAACGCAATGGTTGCGGCAGAAGCGAAAGCCAGGAGCAGCGTGCTCGCTGCGAGAAGTAGACGGCGCTTCGCCTCCTTGGGAAGGAAATGGCGTCTGGGCACGAACGGCAGCCAGCGAAGCTTCAGAACAGCAGGCTGTTCTGCTCAGCGTACGAGCCTGAAGTGAGTGGCAAGGGCTAAGGGGACAGTTCCAAGGCATCTAGCTTTCCTGCTAGCAATGCCATTTCTACCCTGCTGTGGAAAACATTGTCCTTTGCCCTTCTGCTCCGAGAGGCACAGAGCACCTCGGCAGACGCAGTGCAGAGGGAAAGGACACAGTATCCGAGGGAGCGTGGCGCCGCTTAGGCGGGCAAAGCAGAAAGGTGCCGCCCGGCACTGGCTTTGACTCCCTGAGCTTCCTTGCTAGGACAGCAGCTGCCGAAAGCTGGCAACTAGGCTGCCAGAGTGCAGAATGTCGGCGGTCTGGCACGCCTGCTTGCCGAAAGCCAGGATCAGCGAGACAGCGTGCTAGGCTCTGTTTCACAGCACCTTGGAGAACACGCCCTTGAAGAATGCCGTCTCTGCTCCGCAAAAGCTCTGCCACAGTGAAGGTGGAAGAAGCAGCCTGTGGCCACGGGCAGAGCTGGTCAACAGCTGCGCCTAACTTTCCCAAGCTGCGAGAGCATTCTCAGCCGAGTTCTGCTTTGACAGAGCTATTGCTGAACTTTTGCAGCCCCGGAGGCTGCTGAAACCAAGGCTGTGTTCTGCCTCTTCATTCTTGCCTTCCTGTGCTCCAGCGAGAAGTGAAGCTCTGGCACGGCATTCAGCTTTGCCGCCTCTCTGCACGGAAAGCACTAGACAGAACTAGCGTGCTTCGTGCATGCTCTCTCCTCGCTTTTATTGTCACTGCTCTGCTTTTTGCTTGGCAGCGTTCAAAGGGTCCACGGCATACCTCTTGCACAGCGAGAGGTGGCCGGCGAGGAATACTTGCTGGCTTAAGTCGTTCCATGCTCAAGGCATTCATCAGAGCAACACAATGGGGGAAAAGAGGGGGGAACATTGCAGGACAAATTTCTATGCTGGAACATGATTGTCTGCGAGACAGCTCTCCGCAGCGCTAGTATTTGGCCAGGCTGAAATCAGCGCCACGGGAAGCCAATCTGACAAGCGGAGTGCAACGAGCGCGGCGATATGGGGCCACTTGGCAGGTGGCCGAAGAAAGACGGCTGCCCCGCGAATGTGTTGCCAGAAGGCAAGTTTCAGCAGGGCGTTCCGGGCGAGCTTAATGTGTAGCCGCACTTGTTCTAGGCGAGATTGTAGCCGAGAAGCTTTCCGTCTCCATTCACGAGACAAGAAAAGCAGAACGCAATGGTCTAGAGGGTTGAGAAGAAAAGTGCTCGTAGCGAGCTCGTTGCGGCAGAAGCGAAAGCCAGGAGCAGCGTGCTCGCTGCGAGCAGTAGACGGCGCTTCGCCTCCTTGGGAAGGAAATCGCGTCTGGGCACGAACGGCAGCCAGCGAAGCTTCAGAACAGCAGGCTGTTCTGCTCAGCGTACGAGCCTGAAGTGAGTGGCAAGGGCTAAGGGGACAGTTCCAAGCCATCTAGCTTTCCTGCTAGCAATGCCATTTCTACCCTGCTGTGGAAAACATTGTCCTTTGCCCTTCTGCTCCGAGAGGCACAGAGCACCTCGGCAGACGCAGTGCAGAGGGAAAGGACACAGTATCCGAGGGAGCGTGGCGCCGCTTAGGCGGGCAAAGCAGAAAGGTGCCGCCCGGCACTGGCTTTGACTCCCTGAGCTTCCTTGCTAGGACAGCAGCTGCCGAAAGCTGGCAACTAGGCTGCCAGAGTGCAGAATGTCAGCGGTCTGGCACGCCTGCTTGCCGAAAGCCAGTATCAGCGAGACAGCGTGCTAGGCTCTGTTTCACAGCACCTTGGAGAACACGCCCTTGAAGAATGCCGTCTCTGCTCCGCAAAAGCTCTGCCACAGTGAAGGTGGAAGAAGCAGCCTGTGGCCACGGGCAGAGCTGGTCAACAGCTGCGCCTAACTTTCCCAAGCTGCGAGAGCATTCTCAGCCGAGTTCTGCTTTGACAGAGCTATTGCTGAACTTTTGCAGCCCCGGAGGCTGCTGAAACCAAGGCTGTGTTCTGCCTCTTCATTCTTGCCTTCCTGTGCTCCAGCGAGAAGTGAAGCTCTGGCACGGCATTCAGCTTTGCCGCCTCTCTGCACGGAAAGCACTAGACAGAACTAGTGTGCTTCGTGCATGCTCTCTCCTCGGTTTTATGCTCACTGCTCTGCTTTTTGCTTGGCAGCGTTCAAAGGGTCCACGGCATACCTCTTGCACAGCGAGAGGTGGCCGGCGAGGAATACTTGCTGGCTTAAGTCGTTCCATGCTCAAGGCATTCATCAGAGCAACACCATGGGGGAAAAGAGGGGGGAACATTGCAGGACAAATTTCTATGCTGGAACAGGATTGTCTGCGAGACAGCTCTCCGCAGCGCTAGTATTTGGCCAGGCTGAAATCAGCGCCACGGGAAGCCAATCTGACAAGCGGAGTGCAACGAGCGCGGCGATATGGGGCCACTTGGCAGGTGGCCGAAGAAAGACGGCTGCCCCGCGAATGTGGTGCCAGAAGGCAAGTTTCAGCAGGGCGTTCCGGGCGAGCTTAATGTGTAGCCGCAGTTGTTCTAGGCGAGATTGTAGCCGAGAAGCTTTCCGTCTCCATTCACGAGACAAGAAAAGCAGAACGCAATGGTTGCGGCAGAAGCGAAAGCCAGGAGCAGCGTGCTCGCTGCGAGAAGTAGACGGCGCTTCGCCTCCTTGGGAAGGAAATGGCGTCTGGGCACGAACGGCAGCCAGCGAAGCTTCAGAACAGCAGGCTGTTCTGCTCAGCGTACGAGCCTGAAGTGAGTGGCAAGGGCTAAGGGGACAGTTCCAAGGCATCTAGCTTTCCTGCTAGCAATGCCATTTCTACCCTGCTGTGGATAACATTGTCCTATGCCCTTATGCTCCGAGAGACAGAGAGCACCTCGGCAGACGCAGTGCAGAGGGAAAGGACACAGTATCCGAGGGAGCGTGACGCCGCTTAGGCGGGCAAAGCAGAAAGGTGCCGCCCGGCACTGGCTTTGACTCCCTGAGCTTCCTTGCTAGGACAGCAGCTGCCGAAAGCTGGCAACTAGGCTGCCAGAGTGCAGAATGTCGGCGGTCTGGCACGCCTGCTTGCCGAAAGCCAGGATCAGCGAGACAGCGTGCTAGGCTCTGTTTCACAGCACCTTGGAGAACACGCCCTTGAAGAATGCCGTCTCTGCTCCGCAAAAGCTCTGCCACAGTGAAGGTGGAAGAAGCAGCCTGTGGCCACGGGCAGAGCTGGTCAACAGCTGCGCCTAACTTTCCCAAGCTGCGAGAGCATTCTCAGCCGAGTTCTGCTTTGACAGAGCTATTGCTGAACTTTTGCAGCCCCGGAGGCTGCTGAAACCAAGGCTGTGTTCTGCCTCTTCATTCTTGCCTTCCTGTGCTCCAGCGAGAAGTGAAGCTCTGGCACGGCATTCAGCTTTGCCGCCTCTCTGCACGGAAAGCACTAGACAGAACTAGTGTGCTTCGTGCATGCTCTCTCCTCGCTTTTATGCTCACTGCTCTGCTTTTTGCTTGGCAGCGTTCAAAGGGTCCACGGCATACCTCTTGCACAGCGAGAGGTGGCCGGCGAGGAATACTTGCTGGCTTAAGTCGTTCCATGCTCAAGGCATTCATCAGAGCAACACCATGGGGGAAAAGAGGGGGGAACATTGCAGGACAAATTTCTATGCTGGAACAGGATTGTCTGCGAGACAGCTCTCCGCAGCGTTAGTATTTGGCCAGGCTGAAATCAGCGCCACGGGAAGCCAATCTGACAAGCGGAGTGCAACGAGCGCGGCGATATGGGGCCACTTGGCAGGTGGCCGAAGAAAGACGGCTGCCCCGCGAATGGGGTGCCAGAAGGCAAGTTTCAGCAGGGCGTTCCGGGCGAGCTTAATGTGTAGCCGCAGTTGTTCTAGGCGAGATTGTAGCCGAGAAGCTTTCCGTCTCCATTCACGAGACAAGAAAAGCAGAACGCAATGGTTGCGGCAGAAGCGAAAGCCAGGAGCAGCGTGCTCGCTGCGAGCAGTAGACGGCGCTTCGCCTCCTTGGGAAGGAAATCGCGTCTGGGCACGAACGGCAGCCAGCGAAGCTTCAGAACAGCAGGCTGTTCTGCTCAGCGTACGAGCCTGAAGTGAGTGGCAAGGGCTAAGGGGACAGTTCCAAGCCATCTAGCTTTCCTGCTAGCAATGCCATTTCTACCCTGCTGTGGAAAACATTGTCCTTTGCCCTTCTGCTCCGAGAGGCACAGAGCACCTCGGCAGACGCAGTGCAGAGGGAAAGGACACAGTATCCGAGGGAGCGTGGCGCCGCTTAGGCGGGCAAAGCAGAAAGGTGCCGCCCGGCACTGGCTTTGACTCCCTGAGCTTCCTTGCTAGGACAGCAGCTGCCGAAAGCTGGCAACTAGGCTGCCAGAGTGCAGAATGTCGGCGGTCTGGCACGCCTGCTTGCCGAAAGCCAGGATCAGCGAGACAGCGTGCTAGGCTCTGTTTCACAGCACCTTGGAGAACACGCCCTTGAAGAATGCCGTCTCTGCTCCGCAAAAGCTCTGCCACAGTGAAGGTGGAAGAAGCAGCCTGTGGCCACGGGCAGAGCTGGTCAACAGCTGCGCCTAACTTTCCCAAGCTGCGAGAGCATTCTCAGCCGAGTTCTGCTTTGACAGAGCTATTGCTGAACTTTTGCAGCCCCGGAGGCTGCTGAAACCAAGGCTGTGTTCTGCCTCTTCATTCTTGCCTTCCTGTGCTCCAGCGAGAAGTGAAGCTCTGGCACGGCATTCAGCTTTGCCGCCTCTCTGCACGGAAAGCACTAGACAGAACTAGTGTGCTTCGTGCATGCTCTCTCCTCGCTTTTATGGTCACTGCTCTGCTTTTTGCTTGGCAGCGTTCCAAGGGTCCACGGCATACCTCTTGCACAGCGAGAGGTGGCCGGCGAGGAATACTTGCTGGCTTAAGTCGTTCCATGCTCAAGGCATTCATCAGAGCAGCACAATGCGGGAAAAGAGGGGGGAACATTGCAGGACAAATTTCTATGCTGGATCATGATTGTCTGCGAGACATCTCTCCGCAGCGCGAGTATTTGGCCAGGCTGAAATCAGCGCCACGGGAAGCCAATCTGACAAGCGGAGTGCAACGAGCGCGGCGATATGGGGCCACTTGGCAGGTGGCCGAAGAAAGACGGCTGCCCCGCGAATGTGGTGCCAGAAGGCAAGTTTCAGCAGGGCGTTCCGGGCGAGCTTAATGTGTAGCCGCAGTTGTTCTAGGCGAGATTGTAGCCGAGAAGCTTTCCGTCTCCATTCACGAGACAAGAAAAGCAGAACGCAATGGTCTAGAGGGTTGAGAAGAAAAGTGCTCGTAGCGAGCTCGTTGCGGCAGAAGCGAAAGCCAGGAGCAGCGTGCTCGCTGCGAGCAGTAGACGGCGCTTCGCCTCCTTGGGAAGGAAATCGCGTCTGGGCACGAACGGCAGCCAGCGAAGCTTCAGAACAGCAGGCTGTTCTGCTCAGCGTACGAGCCTGAAGTGAGTGGCAAGGGCTAAGGGGACAGTTCCAAGGCATCTAGCTTTCCTGCTAGCAATGCCATTTCTACCCTGCTGTGGATAACATTGTCCTTTGCCCTTCTGCTCCGAGAGGCACAGAGCACCTCGGCAGACGCAGTGCAGAGGGAAAGGACACAGTATCCGAGGGAGCGTGGCGCCGCTTAGGCGGGCAAAGCAGAAAGGTGCCGCCCGGCACTGGCTTTGACTCCCTGAGCTTCCTTGCTAGGACAGCAGCTGCCGAAAGCTGGCAACTAGGCTGCCAGAGTGCAGAATGTCAGCGGTCTGGCACGCCTGCTTGCCGAAAGCCAGGATCAGCGAGACAGCGTGCTAGGCTCTGTTTCACAGCACCTTGGAGAACACGCCCTTGAAGAATGCCGTCTCTGTTCCGCAAAAGCTCTGCCACAGTGAAGGTGGAAGAAGCAGCCTGTGGCCACGGGCAGAGCTGGTCAACAGCTGCGCCTAACTTTCCCAAGCAGCGAGAGCATTCTCAGCCGAGTTCTGCTTTGACAGAGCTATTGCTGAACTTTTGCAGTCCCGGAGGCTGCTGAAACCAAGGCTGTGTTCTGCCTCTTCATTCTTGCCTTCCTGTGCTCCAGCGAGAAGTGAAGCTCTGGCACGGCATTCAGCTTTGCCGCCTCTCTGCACGGAAAGCACTAGACAGAACTAGTGTGCTTCGTGCATGCTCTCTCCTCGCTTTTATGCTCACTGCTCTGCTTTTTGCTTGGCAGCGTTCAAAGGGTCCACGGCATACCTCTTGCACAGCGAGAGGTGGCCGGCGAGGAATACTTGCTGGCTTAAGTCGTTCCATGCTCAAGGCATTCATCAGAGCAACACCATGGGGGAAAAGAGGGGGGAACATTGCAGGACAAATTTCTATGCTGGAACAGGATTGTCTGCGAGACAGCTCTCCGCAGCGCTAGTATTTGGCCAGGCTGAAATCAGCGCCACGGGAAGCCAATCTGACAAGCGGAGTGCAACGAGCGCGGCGATATGGGGCCACTTGGCAGGTGGCCGAAGAAAGACGGCTGCCCCGCGAATGTGGTGCCAGAAGGCAAGTTTCAGCAGGGCGTTCCGGGCGAGCTTAATGTGTAGCCGCAGTTGTTCTAGGCGAGATTGTAGCCGAGAAGCTTTCCGTCTCCATTCACGAGACAAGAAAAGCAGAACGCAATGGTCTAGAGGGTTGAGAAGAAAAGTGCTCGTAGCGAGCTCGTTGCGGCAGAAGCGAAAGCCAGGAGCAGCGTGCTCGCTGCGAGAAGTAGACGGCGCTTCGCCTCCTTGGGAAGGAAATCGCGTCTGGGCACGAACGGCAGCCAGCGAAGCTTCAGAACAGCAGGCTGTTCTGCTCAGCTTACGAGCCTGAAGTGAGTGGCAAGGGCTAAGGGGACAGTTCCAAGGCATCTAGCTTTCCTGCTAGCAATGCCATTTCTACCCTGCTGTGGATAACATTGTCCTATGCCCTTATGCTCCGAGAGACAGAGAGCACCTCGGCAGACGCAGTGCAGAGGGAAAGGACACAGTATCCGAGGGAGCGTGACGCCGCTTAGGCGGGCAAAGCAGAAAGGTGCCGCCCGGCACTGGCTTTGACTCCCTGAGCTTCCTTGCTAGGACAGCAGCTGCCGAAAGCTGGCAACTAGGCTGCCAGAGTGCAGAATGTCGGCGGTCTGGCACGCCTGCTTGCCGAAAGCCAGGATCAGCGAGACAGCGTGCTAGGCTCTGTTTCACAGCACCTTGGAGAACACGCCCTTGAAGAATGCCGTCTCTGCTCCGCAAAAGCTCTGCCACAGTGAAGGTGGAAGAAGCAGCCTGTGGCCACGGGCAGAGCTGGTCAACAGCTGCGCCTAACTTTCCCAAGCTGCGAGAGCATTCTCAGCCGAGTTCTGCTTTGACAGAGCTATTGCTGAACTTTTGCAGTCCCGGAGGCTGCTGAAACCAAGGCTGTGTTCTGCCTCTTCATTCTTGCCTTCCTGTGCTCCAGCGAGAAGTGAAGCTCTGGCACGGCATTCAGCTTTGCCGCCTCTCTGCACGGAAAGCACTAGACAGAACTAGTGTGCTTCGTGCATGCTCTCTCCTCGCTTTTATGGTCACTGCTCTGCTTTTTGCTTGGCAGCGTTCAAAGGGTCCACGGCATACCTCTTGCACAGCGAGAGGTGGCCGGCGAGGAATACTTGCTGGCTTAAGTCGTTCCATGCTCAAGGCATTCATCAGAGCAACACCATGCGGGAAAAGAGGGGGGAACATTGCAGGACAAATTTCTATGCTGGAACAGGATTGTCTGCGAGACAGCTCTCCGCAGCGCTAGTATTTGGCCAGGCTGAAATCAGCGCCACGGGAAGCCAATCTGACAAGCGGAGTGCAACGAGCGCGGCGATATGGGGCCACTTGGCAGGTGGCCGAAGAAAGACGGCTGCCCCGCGAATGTGGTGCCAGAAGGCAAGTTTCAGCAGGGCGTTCCGGGCGAGCTTAATGTGTAGCCGCAGTTGTTCTAGGCGAGATTGTAGCCGAGAAGCTTTCCGTCTCCATTCACGAGACAAGAAAAGCAGAACGCAATGGTCTAGAGGGTTGAGAAGAAAAGTGCTCGTAGCGAGCTCGTTGCGGCAGAAGCGAAAGCCCGGAGCAGCGTGCTCGCTGCGAGAAGTAGACGGCGCTTCGCCTCCTTGGGAAGGAAATGGCGTCTGGGCACGAACGGCAGCCAGCGAAGCTTCAGAACAGCAGGCTGTTCTGCTCAGCGTACGAGCCTGAAGTGAGTGGCAAGGGCTAAGGGGACAGTTCCAAGGCATCTAGCTTTCCTGCTAGCAATGCCATTTCTACCCTGCTGTGGATAACATTGTCCTATGCCCTTATGCTCCGAGAGACAGAGAGCACCTCGGCAGACGCAGTGCAGAGGGAAAGGACACAGTATCCGAGGGAGCGTGACGCCGCTTAGGCGGGCAAAGCAGAAAGGTGCCGCCCGGCACTGGCTTTGACTCCCTGAGCTTCCTTGCTAGGACAGCAGCTGCCGAAAGCTGGCAACTAGGCTGCCAGAGTGCAGAATGTCAGCGGTCTGGCACGCCTGCTTGCCGAAAGCCAGGATCAGCGAGACAGCGTGCTAGGCTCTGTTTCACAGCACCTTGGAGAACACGCCCTTGAAGAATGCCGTCTCTGCTCCGCAAAAGCTCTGCCACAGTGAAGGTGGAAGAAGCAGCCTGTGGCCACGGGCAGAGCTGGTCAACAGCTGCGCCTAACTTTCCCAAGCAGCGAGAGCATTCTCAGCCGAGTTCTGCTTTGACAGAGCTATTGCTGAACTTTTGCAGTCCCGGAGGCTGCTGAAACCAAGGCTGTGTTCTGCCTCTTCATTCTTGCCTTCCTGTGCTCCAGCGAGAAGTGAAGCTCTGGCACGGCATTCAGCTTTGCCGCCTCTCTGCACGGAAAGCACTAGACAGAACTAGTGTGCTTCGTGCATGCTCTCTCCTCGCTTTTATGGTCACTGCTCTGCTTTTTGCTTGGCAGCGTTCAAAGGGTCCACGGCATACCTCTTGCACAGCGAGAGGTGGCCGGCGAGGAATACTTGCTGGCTTAAGTCGTTCCATGCTCAAGGCATTCATCAGAGCAACACCATGGGGGAAAAGAGGGGGGAACATTGCAGGACAAATTTCTATGCTGGAACAGGATTGTCTGCGAGACAGCTCTCCGCAGCGCTAGTATTTGGCCAGGCTGAAATCAGCGCCACGGGAAGCCAATCTGACAAGCGGAGTGCAACGAGCGCGGCGATATGGGGCCACTTGGCAGGTGGCCGAAGAAAGACGGCTGCCCCGCGAATGTGGTGCCAGAAGGCAAGTTTCAGCAGGGCGTTCCGGGCGAGCTTAATGTGTAGCCGCAGTTGTTCTAGGCGAGATTGTAGCCGAGAAGCTTTCCGTCTCCATTCACGAGACAAGAAAAGCAGAACGCAATGGTTGCGGCAGAAGCGAAAGCCAGGAGCAGCGTGCTCGCTGCGAGCAGTAGACGGCGCTTCGCCTCCTTGGGAAGGAAATCGCGTCTGGGCACGAACGGCAGCCAGCGAAGCTTCAGAACAGCAGGCTGTTCTGCTCAGCGTACGAGCCTGAAGTGAGTGGCAAGGGCTAAGGGGACAGTTCCAAGCCATCTAGCTTTCCTGCTAGCAATGCCATTTCTACCCTGCTGTGGAAAACATTGTCCTTTGCCCTTCTGCTCCGAGAGGCACAGAGCACCTCGGCAGACGCAGTGCAGAGGGAAAGGACACAGTATCCGAGGGAGCGTGGCGCCGCTTAGGCGGGCAAAGCAGAAAGGTGCCGCCCGGCACTGGCTTTGACTCCCTGAGCTTCCTTGCTAGGACAGCAGCTGCCGAAAGCTGGCAACTAGGCTGCCAGAGTGCAGAATGTCGGCGGTCTGGCACGCCTGCTTGCCGAAAGCCAGGATCAGCGAGACAGCGTGCTAGGCTCTGTTTCACAGCACCTTGGAGAACACGCCCTTGAAGAATGCCGTCTCTGCTCCGCAAAAGCTCTGCCACAGTGAAGGTGGAAGAAGCAGCCTGTGGCCACGGGCAGAGCTGGTCAACAGCTGCGCCTAACTTTCCCAAGCTGCGAGAGCATTCTCAGCCGAGTTCTGCTTTGACAGAGCTATTGCTGAACTTTTGCAGCCCCGGAGGCTGCTGAAACCAAGGCTGTGTTCTGCCTCTTCATTCTTGCCTTCCTGTGCTCCAGCGAGAAGTGAAGCTCTGGCACGGCATTCAGCTTTGCCGCCTCTCTGCACGGAAAGCACTAGACAGAACTAGTGTGCTTCGTGCATGCTCTCTCCTCGCTTTTATGGTCACTGCTCTGCTTTTTGCTTGGCAGCGTTCAAAGGGTCCACGGCATACCTCTTGCACAGCGAGAGGTGGCCGGCGAGGAATACTTGCTGGCTTAAGTCGTTCCATGCTCAAGGCATTCATCAGAGCAACACCATGCGGGAAAAGAGGGGGGAACATTGCAGGACAAATTTCTATGCTGGAACATGATTGTCTGCGAGACAGCTCTCCGCAGCGCTAGTATTTGGCCAGGCTGAAATCAGCGCAACGGGAAGCCAATCTGACAAGCGGAGTGCAACGAGCGCGGCGATATGGGGCCACTTGGCAGGTGGCCGAAGAAAGACGGCTGCCCCGCGAATGGGGTGCCAGAAGGCAAGTTTCAGCAGGGCGTTCCGGGCGAGCTTAATGTGTAGCCGCAGTTGTTCTAGGCGAGATTGTAGCCGAGAAGCTTTCCGTCTCCATTCACGAGACAAGAAAAGCAGAACGCAATGGTCTAGAGGGTTGAGAAGAAAAGTGCTCGTAGCGAGCTCGTTGCGGCAGAAGCGAAAGCCAGGAGCAGCGTGCTCGCTGCGAGAAGTAGACGGCGCTTCGCCTCCTTGGGAAGGAAATCGCGTCTGGGCACGAACGGCAGCCAGCGAAGCTTCAGAACAGCAGGCTGTTCTGCTCAGCTTACGAGCCTGAAGTGAGTGGCAAGGGCTAAGGGGACAGTTCCAAGGCATCTAGCTTTCCTGCTAGCAATGCCATTTCTACCCTGCTGTGGATAACATTGTCCTATGCCCTTATGCTCCGAGAGACAGAGAGCACCTCGGCAGACGCAGTGCAGAGGGAAAGGACACAGTATCCGAGGGAGCGTGGCGCCGCTTAGGCGGGCAAAGCAGAAAGGTGCCGCCCGGCACTGGCTTTGACTCCCTGAGCTTCCTTGCTAGGACAGCAGCTGCCGAAAGCTGGCAACTAGGCTGCCAGAGTGCAGAATGTCGGCGGTCTGGCACGCCTGCTTGCCGAAAGCCAGTATCAGCGAGACAGCGTGCTAGGCTCTGTTTCACAGCACCTTGGAGAACACGCCCTTGAAGAATGCCGTCTCTGCTCCGCAAAAGCTCTGCCACAGTGAAGGTGGAAGAAGCAGCCTGTGGCCACGGGCAGAGCTGGTCAACAGCTGCGCCTAACTTTCCCAAGCTGCGAGAGCATTCTCAGCCGAGTTCTGCTTTGACAGAGCTATTGCTGAACTTTTGCAGTCCCGGAGGCTGCTGAAACCAAGGCTGTGTTCTGCCTCTTCATTCTTGCCTTCCTGTGCTCCAGCGAGAAGTGAAGCTCTGGCACGGCATTCAGCTTTGCCGCCTCTCTGCACGGAAAGCACTAGACAGAACTAGTGTGCTTCGTGCATGCTCTCTCCTCGCTTTTATGGTCACTGCTCTGCTTTTTGCTTGGCAGCGTTCAAAGGGTCCACGGCATACCTCTTGCACAGCGAGAGGTGGCCGGCGAGGAATACTTGCTGGCTTAAGTCGTTCCATGCTCAAGGCATTCATCAGAGCAACACCATGCGGGAAAAGAGGGGGGAACATTGCAGGACAAATTTCTATGCTGGAACAGGATTGTCTGCGAGACAGCTCTCCGCAGCGCTAGTATTTGGCCAGGCTGAAATCAGCGCCACGGGAAGCCAATCTGACAAGCGGAGTGCAACGAGCGCGGCGATATGGGGCCACTTGGCAGGTGGCCGAAGAAAGACGGCTGCCCCGCGAATGTGGTGCCAGAAGGCAAGTTTCAGCAGGGCGTTCCGGGCGAGCTTAATGTGTAGCCGCAGTTGTTCTAGGCGAGATTGTAGCCGAGAAGCTTTCCGTCTCCATTCACGAGACAAGAAAAGCAGAACGCAATGGTTGCGGCAGAAGCGAAAGCCAGGAGCAGCGTGCTCGCTGCGAGCAGTAGACGGCGCTTCGCCTCCTTGGGAAGGAAATCGCGTCTGGGCACGAACGGCAGCCAGCGAAGCTTCAGAACAGCAGGCTGTTCTGCTCAGCGTACGAGCCTGAAGTGAGTGGCAAGGGCTAAGGGGACAGTTCCAAGCCATCTAGCTTTCCTGCTAGCAATGCCATTTCTACCCTGCTGTGGAAAACATTGTCCTTTGCCCTTCTGCTCCGAGAGGCACAGAGCACCTCGGCAGACGCAGTGCAGAGGGAAAGGACACAGTATCCGAGGGAGCGTGGCGCCGCTTAGGCGGGCAAAGCAGAAAGGTGCCGCCCGGCACTGGCTTTGACTCCCTGAGCTTCCTTGCTAGGACAGCAGCTGCCGAAAGCTGGCAACTAGGCTGCCAGAGTGCAGAATGTCGGCGGTCTGGCACGCCTGCTTGCCGAAAGCCAGGATCAGCGAGACAGCGTGCTAGGCTCTGTTTCACAGCACCTTGGAGAACACGCCCTTGAAGAATGCCGTCTCTGCTCCGCAAAAGCTCTGCCACAGTGAAGGTGGAAGAAGCAGCCTGTGGCCACGGGCAGAGCTGGTCAACAGCTGCGCCTAACTTTCCCAAGCTGCGAGAGCATTCTCAGCCGAGTTCTGCTTTGACAGAGCTATTGCTGAACTTTTGCAGCCCCGGAGGCTGCTGAAACCAAGGCTGTGTTCTGCCTCTTCATTCTTGCCTTCCTGTGCTCCAGCGAGAAGTGAAGCTCTGGCACGGCATTCAGCTTTGCCGCCTCTCTGCACGGAAAGCACTAGACAGAACTAGTGTGCTTCGTGCATGCTCTCTCCTCGCTTTTATGGTCACTGCTCTGCTTTTTGCTTGGCAGCGTTCAAAGCGTCCACGGCATACCTCTTGCACAGCGAGAGGTGGCCGGCGAGGAATACTTGCTGGCTTAAGTCGTTCCATGCTCAAGGCATTCATCAGAGCAACACCATGCGGGAAAAGAGGGGGGAACATTGCAGGACAAATTTCTATGCTGGAACATGATTGTCTGCGAGACAGCTCTCCGCAGCGCTAGTATTTGGCCAGGCTGAAATCAGCGCAACGGGAAGCCAATCTGACAAGCGGAGTGCAACGAGCGCGGCGATATGGGGCCACTTGGCAGGTGGCCGAAGAAAGACGGCTGCCCCGCGAATGGGGTGCCAGAAGGCAAGTTTCAGCAGGGCGTTCCGGGCGAGCTTAATGTGTAGCCGCAGTTGTTCTAGGCGAGATTGTAGCCGAGAAGCTTTCCGTCTCCATTCACGAGACAAGAAAAGCAGAACGCAATGGTCTAGAGGGTTGAGAAGAAAAGTGCTCGTAGCGAGCTCGTTGCGGCAGAAGCGAAAGCCAGGAGCAGCGTGCTCGCTGCGAGAAGTAGACGGCGCTTCGCCTCCTTGGGAAGGAAATCGCGTCTGGGCACGAACGGCAGCCAGCGAAGCTTCAGAACAGCAGGCTGTTCTGCTCAGCTTACGAGCCTGAAGTGAGTGGCAAGGGCTAAGGGGACAGTTCCAAGGCATCTAGCTTTCCTGCTAGCAATGCCATTTCTACCCTGCTGTGGATAACATTGTCCTATGCCCTTATGCTCCGAGAGACAGAGAGCACCTCGGCAGACGCAGTGCAGAGGGAAAGGACACAGTATCCGAGGGAGCGTGGCGCCGCTTAGGCGGGCAAAGCAGAAAGGTGCCGCCCGGCACTGGCTTTGACTCCCTGAGCTTCCTTGCTAGGACAGCAGCTGCCGAAAGCTGGCAACTAGGCTGCCAGAGTGCAGAATGTCGGCGGTCTGGCACGCCTGCTTGCCGAAAGCCAGGATCAGCGAGACAGCGTGCTAGGCTCTGTTTCACAGCACCTTGGAGAACACGCCCTTGAAGAATGCCGTCTCTGTTCCGCAAAAGCTCTGCCACAGTGAAGGTGGAAGAAGCAGCCTGTGGCCACGGGCAGAGCTGGTCAACAGCTGCGCCTAACTTTCCCAAGCTGCGAGAGCATTCTCAGCCGAGTTCTGCTTTGACAGAGCTATTGCTGAACTTTTGCAGTCCCGGAGGCTGCTGAAACCAAGGCTGTGTTCTGCCTCTTCATTCTTGCCTTCCTGTGCTCCAGCGAGAAGTGAAGCTCTGGCACGGCATTCAGCTTTGCCGCCTCTCTGCACGGAAAGCACTAGACAGAACTAGTGTGCTTCGTGCATGCTCTCTCCTCGCTTTTATGGTCACTGCTCTGCTTTTTGCTTGGCAGCGTTCAAAGGGTCCACGGCATACCTCTTGCACAGCGAGAGGTGGCCGGCGAGGAATACTTGCTGGCTTAAGTCGTTCCATGCTCAAGGCATTCATCAGAGCAACACCATGCGGGAAAAGAGGGGGGAACATTGCAGGACAAATTTCTATGCTGGAACAGGATTGTCTGCGAGACAGCTCTCCGCAGCGCTAGTATTTGGCCAGGCTGAAATCAGCGCCACGGGAAGCCAATCTGACAAGCGGAGTGCAACGAGCGCGGCGATATGGGGCCACTTGGCAGGTGGCCGAAGAAAGACGGCTGCCCCGCGAATGGGGTGCCAGAAGGCAAGTTTCAGCAGGGCGTTCCGGGCGAGCTTAATGTGTAGCCGCAGTTGTTCTAGGCGAGATTGTAGCCGAGAAGCTTTCCGTCTCCATTCACGAGACAAGAAAAGCAGAACGCAATGGTCTAGAGGGTTGAGAAGAAAAGTGCTCGTAGCGAGCTCGTTGCGGCAGAAGCGAAAGCCAGGAGCAGCGTGCTCGCTGCGAGAAGTAGACGGCGCTTCGCCTCCTTGGGAAGGAAATCGCGTCTGGGCACGAACGGCAGCCTGCGAAGCTTCAGAACAGCAGGCTGTTCTGCTCAGCTTACGAGCCTGAAGTGAGTGGCAAGGGCTAAGGGGACAGTTCCAAGGCATCTAGCTTTCCTGCTAGCAATGCCATTTCTACCCTGCTGTGGATAACATTGTCCTATGCCCTTATGCTCCGAGAGACAGAGAGCACCTCGGCAGACGCAGTGCAGAGGGAAAGGACACAGTATCCGCGGGAGCGTGGCGCCGCTTAGGCGGGCAAAGCAGAAAGGTGCCGCCCGGCACTGGCTTTGACTCCCTGAGCTTCCTTGCTAGGACAGCAGCTGCCGAAAGCTGGCAACTAGGCTGCCAGAGTGCAGAATGTCGGCGGTCTGGCACGCCTGCTTGCCGAAAGCCAGGATCAGCGAGACAGCGTGCTAGGCTCTGTTTCACAGCACCTTGGAGAACACGCCCTTGAAGAATGCCGTCTCTGTTCCGCAAAAGCTCTGCCACAGTGAAGGTGGAAGAAGCAGCCTGTGGCCACGGGCAGAGCTGGTCAACAGCTGCGCCTAACTTTCCCAAGCTGCGAGAGCATTCTCAGCCGAGTTCTGCTTTGACAGAGCTATTGCTGAACTTTTGCAGTCCCGGAGGCTGCTGAAACCAAGGCTGTGTTCTGCCTCTTCATTCTTGCCTTCCTGTGCTCCAGCGAGAAGTGAAGCTCTGGCACGGCATTCAGCTTTGCCGCCTCTCTGCACGGAAAGCACTAGACAGAACTAGTGTGCTTCGTGCATGCTCTCTCCTCGCTTTTATGGTCACTGCTCTGCTTTTTGCTTGGCAGCGTTCAAAGGGTCCACGGCATACCTCTTGCACAGCGAGAGGTGGCCGGCGAGGAATACTTGCTGGCTTAAGTCGTTCCATGCTCAAGGCATTCATCAGAGCAACACAATGGGGGAAAAGAGGGGGGAACATTGCAGGACAAATTTCTATGCTGGAACAGGATTGTCTGCGAGACAGCTCTCCGCAGCGCTAGTATTTGGCCAGGCTGAAATCAGCGCCACGGGAAGCCAATCTGACAAGCGGAGTGCAACGAGCGCGGCGATATGGGGCCACTTGGCAGGTGGCCGAAGAAAGACGGCTGCCCCGCGAATGGGGTGCCAGAAGGCAAGTTTCAGCAGGGCGTTCCGGGCGAGCTTAATGTGTAGCCGCAGTTGTTCTAGGCGAGATTGTAGCCGAGAAGCTTTCCGTCTCCATTCACGAGACAAGAAAAGCAGAACGCAATGGTTGCGGCAGAAGCGAAAGCCAGGAGCAGCGTGCTCGCTGCGAGCAGTAGACGGCGCTTCGCCTCCTTGGGAAGGAAATCGCGTCTGGGCACGAACGGCAGCCAGCGAAGCTTCAGAACAGCAGGCTGTTCTGCTCAGCGTACGAGCCTGAAGTGAGTGGCAAGGGCTAAGGGGACAGTTCCAAGCCATCTAGCTTTCCTGCTAGCAATGCCATTTCTACCCTGCTGTGGAAAACATTGTCCTTTGCCCTTCTGCTCCGAGAGGCACAGAGCACCTCGGCAGACGCAGTGCAGAGGGAAAGGACACAGTATCCGAGGGAGCGTGGCGCCGCTTAGGCGGGCAAAGCAGAAAGGTGCCGCCCGGCACTGGCTTTGACTCCCTGAGCTTCCTTGCTAGGACAGCAGCTGCCGAAAGCTGGCAACTAGGCTGCCAGAGTGCAGAATGTCGGCGGTCTGGCACGCCTGCTTGCCGAAAGCCAGGATCAGCGAGACAGCGTGCTAGGCTCTGTTTCACAGCACCTTGGAGAACACGCCCTTGAAGAATGCCGTCTCTGCTCCGCAAAAGCTCTGCCACAGTGAAGGTGGAAGAAGCAGCCTGTGGCCACGGGCAGAGCTGGTCAACAGCTGCGCCTAACTTTCCCAAGCTGCGAGAGCATTCTCAGCCGAGTTCTGCTTTGACAGAGCTATTGCTGAACTTTTGCAGTCCCGGAGGCTGCTGAAACCAAGGCTGTGTTCTGCCTCTTCATTCTTGCCTTCCTGTGCTCCAGCGAGAAGTGAAGCTCTGGCACGGCATTCAGCTTTGCCGCCTCTCTGCACGGAAAGCACTAGACAGAACTAGTGTGCTTCGTGCATGCTCTCTCCTCGCTTTTATGGTCACTGCTCTGCTTTTTGCTTGGCAGCGTTCCAAGGGTCCACGGCATACCTCTTGCACAGCGAGAGGTGGCCGGCGAGGAATACTTGCTGGCTTAAGTCGTTCCATGCTCAAGGCATTCATCAGAGCAGCACAATGCGGGAAAAGAGGGGGGAACATTGCAGGACAAATTTCTATGCTGGATCATGATTGTCTGCGAGACATCTCTCCGCAGCGCGAGTATTTGGCCAGGCTGAAATCAGCGCCACGGGAAGCCAATCTGACAAGCGGAGTGCAACGAGCGCGGCGATATGGGGCCACTTGGCAGGTGGCCGAAGAAAGACGGCTGCCCCGCGAATGTGGTGCCAGAAGGCAAGTTTCAGCAGGGCGTTCCGGGCGAGCTTAATGTGTAGCCGCAGTTGTTCTAGGCGAGATTGTAGCCGAGAAGCTTTCCGTCTCCATTCACGAGACAAGAAAAGCAGAACGCAATGGTCTAGAGGGTTGAGAAGAAAAGTGCTCGTAGCGAGCTCGTTGCGGCAGAAGCGAAAGCCAGGAGCAGCGTGCTCGCTGCGAGCAGTAGACGGCGCTTCGCCTCCTTGGGAAGGAAATCGCGTCTGGGCACGAACGGCAGCCAGCGAAGCTTCAGAACAGCAGGCTGTTCTGCTCAGCGTACGAGCCTGAAGTGAGTGGCAAGGGCTAAGGGGACAGTTCCAAGGCATCTAGCTTTCCTGCTAGCAATGCCATTTCTACCCTGCTGTGGATAACATTGTCCTTTGCCCTTCTGCTCCGAGAGGCACAGAGCACCTCGGCAGACGCAGTGCAGAGGGAAAGGACACAGTATCCGAGGGAGCGTGGCGCCGCTTAGGCGGGCAAAGCAGAAAGGTGCCGCCCGGCACTGGCTTTGACTCCCTGAGCTTCCTTGCTAGGACAGCAGCTGCCGAAAGCTGGCAACTAGGCTGCCAGAGTGCAGAATGTCAGCGGTCTGGCACGCCTGCTTGCCGAAAGCCAGTATCAGCGAGACAGCGTGCTAGGCTCTGTTTCACAGCACCTTGGAGAACACGCCCTTGAAGAATGCCGTCTCTGTTCCGCAAAAGCTCTGCCACAGTGAAGGTGGAAGAAGCAGCCTGTGGCCACGGGCAGAGCTGGTCAACAGCTGCGCCTAACTTTCCCAAGCAGCGAGAGCATTCTCAGCCGAGTTCTGCTTTGACAGAGCTATTGCTGAACTTTTGCAGTCCCGGAGGCTGCTGAAACCAAGGCTGTGTTCTGCCTCTTCATTCTTGCCTTCCTGTGCTCCAGCGAGAAGTGAAGCTCTGGCACGGCATTCAGCTTTGCCGCCTCTCTGCACGGAAAGCACTAGACAGAACTAGTGTGCTTCGTGCATGCTCTCTCCTCGCTTTTATGCTCACTGCTCTGCTTTTTGCTTGGCAGCGTTCCAAGGGTCCACGGCATACCTCTTGCACCGCGAGAGGTGGCCGGCGAGGAATACTTGCTGGCTTAAGTCGTTCCATGCTCAAGGCATTCATCAGAGCAACACCATGGGGGAAAAGAGGGGGGAACATTGCAGGACAAATTTCTATGCTGGAACAGGATTGTCTGCGAGACAGCTCTCCGCAGCGCTAGTATTTGGCCAGGCTGAAATCAGATCCACGGGAAGCCAATCTGACAAGCGGAGTGCAACGAGCGCGGCGATATGGGGCCACTTGGCAGGTGGCCGAAGAAAGACGGCTGCCCCGCGAATGTGGTGCCAGAAGGCAAGTTTCAGCAGGGCGTTCCGGGCGAGCTTAATGTGTAGCCGCAGTTGTTCTAGGCGAGATTGTAGCCGAGAAGCTTTCCGTCTCCATTCACGAGACAAGAAAAGCAGAACGCAATGGTCTAGAGGGTTGAGAAGAAAAGTGCTCGTAGCGAGCTCGTTGCGGCAGAAGCGAAAGCCAGGAGCAGCGTGCTCGCTGCGAGAAGTAGACGGCGCTTCGCCTCCTTGGGAAGGAAATCGCGTCTGGGCACGAACGGCAGCCAGCGAAGCTTCAGAACAGCAGGCTGTTCTGCTCAGCGTACGAGCCTGAAGTGAGTGGCAAGGGCTAAGGGGACAGTTCCAAGCCATCTAGCTTTCCTGCTAGCAATGCCATTTCTACCCTGCTGTGGAAAACATTGTCCTTTGCCCTTCTGCTCCGAGAGGCACAGAGCACCTCGGCAGACGCAGTGCAGAGGGAAAGGACACAGTATCCGAGGGAGCGTGGCGCCGCTTAGGCGGGCAAAGCAGAAAGGTGCCGCCCGGCACTGGCTTTGACTCCCTGAGCTTCCTTGCTAGGACAGCAGCTGCCGAAAGCTGGCAACTAGGCTGCCAGAGTGCAGAATGTCGGCGGTCTGGCACGCCTGCTTGCCGAAAGCCAGGATCAGCGAGACAGCGTGCTAGGCTCTGTTTCACAGCACCTTGGAGAACACGCCCTTGAAGAATGCCGTCTCTGCTCCGCAAAAGCTCTGCCACAGTGAAGGTGGAAGAAGCAGCCTGTGGCCACGGGCAGAGCTGGTCAACAGCTGCGCCTAACTTTCCCAAGCTGCGAGAGCATTCTCAGCCGAGTTCTGCTTTGACAGAGCTATTGCTGAACTTTTGCAGTCCCGGAGGCTGCTGAAACCAAGGCTGTGTTCTGCCTCTTCATTCTTGCCTTCCTGTGCTCCAGCGAGAAGTGAAGCTCTGGCACGGCATTCAGCTTTGCCGCCTCTCTGCACGGAAAGCACTAGACAGAACTAGTGTGCTTCGTGCATGCTCTCTCCTCGCTTTTATGCTCACTGCTCTGCTTTTTGCTTGGCAGCGTTCAAAGGGTCCACGGCATACCTCTTGCACAGCGAGAGGTGGCCGGCGAGGAATACTTGCTGGCTTAAGTCGTTCCATGCTCAAGGCATTCATCAGAGCAACACCATGCGGGAAAAGAGGGGGGAACATTGCAGGACAAATTTCTATGCTGGAACAGGATTGTCTGCGAGACAGCTCTCCGCAGCGCTAGTATTTGGCCAGGCTGAAATCAGCGCCACGGGAAGCCAATCTGACAAGCGGAGTGCAACGAGCGCGGCGATATGGGGCCACTTGGCAGGTGGCCGAAGAAAGACGGCTGCCCCGCGAATGTGGTGCCAGAAGGCAAGTTTCAGCAGGGCGTTCCGGGCGAGCTTAATGTGTAGCCGCAGTTGTTCTAGGCGAGATTGTAGCCGAGAAGCTTTCCGTCTCCATTCACGAGACAAGAAAAGCAGAACGCAATGGTTGCGGCAGAAGCGAAAGCCAGGAGCAGCGTGCTCGCTGCGAGAAGTAGACGGCGCTTCGCCTCCTTGGGAAGGAAATGGCGTCTGGGCACGAACGGCAGCCAGCGAAGCTTCAGAACAGCAGGCTGTTCTGCTCAGCGTACGAGCCTGAAGTGAGTGGCAAGGGCTAAGGGGACAGTTCCAAGGCATCTAGCTTTCCTGCTAGCAATGCCATTTCTACCCTGCTGTGGAAAACATTGTCCTTTGCCCTTCTGCTCCGAGAGGCACAGAGCACCTCGGCAGACGCAGTGCAGAGGGAAAGGACACAGTATCCGAGGGAGCGTGGCGCCGCTTAGGCGGGCAAAGCAGAAAGGTGCCGCCCGGCACTGGCTTTGACTCCCTGAGCTTCCTTGCTAGGACAGCAGCTGCCGAAAGCTGGCAACTAGGCTGCCAGAGTGCAGAATGTCGGCGGTCTGGCACGCCTGCTTGCCGAAAGCCAGGATCAGCGAGACAGCGTGCTAGGCTCTGTTTCACAGCACCTTGGAGAACACGCCCTTGAAGAATGCCGTCTCTGCTCCGCAAAAGCTCTGCCACAGTGAAGGTGGAAGAAGCAGCCTGTGGCCACGGGCAGAGCTGGTCAACAGCTGCGCCTAACTTTCCCAAGCTGCGAGAGCATTCTCAGCCGAGTTCTGCTTTGACAGAGCTATTGCTGAACTTTTGCAGCCCCGGAGGCTGCTGAAACCAAGGCTGTGTTCTGCCTCTTCATTCTTGCCTTCCTGTGCTCCAGCGAGAAGTGAAGCTCTGGCACGGCATTCAGCTTTGCCGCCTCTCTGCACGGAAAGCACTAGACAGAACTAGCGTGCTTCGTGCATGCTCTCTCCTCGCTTTTATTGTCACTGCTCTGCTTTTTGCTTGGCAGCGTTCAAAGGGTCCACGGCATACCTCTTGCACAGCGAGAGGTGGCCGGCGAGGAATACTTGCTGGCTTAAGTCGTTCCATGCTCAAGGCATTCATCAGAGCAACACAATGGGGGAAAAGAGGGGGGAACATTGCAGGACAAATTTCTATGCTGGAACATGATTGTCTGCGAGACAGCTCTCCGCAGCGCTAGTATTTGGCCAGGCTGAAATCAGCGCCACGGGAAGCCAATCTGACAAGCGGAGTGCAACGAGCGCGGCGATATGGGGCCACTTGGCAGGTGGCCGAAGAAAGACGGCTGCCCCGCGAATGTGTTGCCAGAAGGCAAGTTTCAGCAGGGCGTTCCGGGCGAGCTTAATGTGTAGCCGCACTTGTTCTAGGCGAGATTGTAGCCGAGAAGCTTTCCGTCTCCATTCACGAGACAAGAAAAGCAGAACGCAATGGTCTAGAGGGTTGAGAAGAAAAGTGCTCGTAGCGAGCTCGTTGCGGCAGAAGCGAAAGCCAGGAGCAGCGTGCTCGCTGCGAGCAGTAGACGGCGCTTCGCCTCCTTGGGAAGGAAATCGCGTCTGGGCACGAACGGCAGCCAGCGAAGCTTCAGAACAGCAGGCTGTTCTGCTCAGCGTACGAGCCTGAAGTGAGTGGCAAGGGCTAAGGGGACAGTTCCAAGCCATCTAGCTTTCCTGCTAGCAATGCCATTTCTACCCTGCTGTGGAAAACATTGTCCTTTGCCCTTCTGCTCCGAGAGGCACAGAGCACCTCGGCAGACGCAGTGCAGAGGGAAAGGACACAGTATCCGAGGGAGCGTGGCGCCGCTTAGGCGGGCAAAGCAGAAAGGTGCCGCCCGGCACTGGCTTTGACTCCCTGAGCTTCCTTGCTAGGACAGCAGCTGCCGAAAGCTGGCAACTAGGCTGCCAGAGTGCAGAATGTCAGCGGTCTGGCACGCCTGCTTGCCGAAAGCCAGTATCAGCGAGACAGCGTGCTAGGCTCTGTTTCACAGCACCTTGGAGAACACGCCCTTGAAGAATGCCGTCTCTGCTCCGCAAAAGCTCTGCCACAGTGAAGGTGGAAGAAGCAGCCTGTGGCCACGGGCAGAGCTGGTCAACAGCTGCGCCTAACTTTCCCAAGCTGCGAGAGCATTCTCAGCCGAGTTCTGCTTTGACAGAGCTATTGCTGAACTTTTGCAGCCCCGGAGGCTGCTGAAACCAAGGCTGTGTTCTGCCTCTTCATTCTTGCCTTCCTGTGCTCCAGCGAGAAGTGAAGCTCTGGCACGGCATTCAGCTTTGCCGCCTCTCTGCACGGAAAGCACTAGACAGAACTAGTGTGCTTCGTGCATGCTCTCTCCTCGGTTTTATGCTCACTGCTCTGCTTTTTGCTTGGCAGCGTTCAAAGGGTCCACGGCATACCTCTTGCACAGCGAGAGGTGGCCGGCGAGGAATACTTGCTGGCTTAAGTCGTTCCATGCTCAAGGCATTCATCAGAGCAACACCATGGGGGAAAAGAGGGGGGAACATTGCAGGACAAATTTCTATGCTGGAACAGGATTGTCTGCGAGACAGCTCTCCGCAGCGCTAGTATTTGGCCAGGCTGAAATCAGCGCCACGGGAAGCCAATCTGACAAGCGGAGTGCAACGAGCGCGGCGATATGGGGCCACTTGGCAGGTGGCCGAAGAAAGACGGCTGCCCCGCGAATGTGGTGCCAGAAGGCAAGTTTCAGCAGGGCGTTCCGGGCGAGCTTAATGTGTAGCCGCAGTTGTTCTAGGCGAGATTGTAGCCGAGAAGCTTTCCGTCTCCATTCACGAGACAAGAAAAGCAGAACGCAATGGTTGCGGCAGAAGCGAAAGCCAGGAGCAGCGTGCTCGCTGCGAGAAGTAGACGGCGCTTCGCCTCCTTGGGAAGGAAATGGCGTCTGGGCACGAACGGCAGCCAGCGAAGCTTCAGAACAGCAGGCTGTTCTGCTCAGCGTACGAGCCTGAAGTGAGTGGCAAGGGCTAAGGGGACAGTTCCAAGGCATCTAGCTTTCCTGCTAGCAATGCCATTTCTACCCTGCTGTGGATAACATTGTCCTATGCCCTTATGCTCCGAGAGACAGAGAGCACCTCGGCAGACGCAGTGCAGAGGGAAAGGACACAGTATCCGAGGGAGCGTGACGCCGCTTAGGCGGGCAAAGCAGAAAGGTGCCGCCCGGCACTGGCTTTGACTCCCTGAGCTTCCTTGCTAGGACAGCAGCTGCCGAAAGCTGGCAACTAGGCTGCCAGAGTGCAGAATGTCGGCGGTCTGGCACGCCTGCTTGCCGAAAGCCAGGATCAGCGAGACAGCGTGCTAGGCTCTGTTTCACAGCACCTTGGAGAACACGCCCTTGAAGAATGCCGTCTCTGCTCCGCAAAAGCTCTGCCACAGTGAAGGTGGAAGAAGCAGCCTGTGGCCACGGGCAGAGCTGGTCAACAGCTGCGCCTAACTTTCCCAAGCTGCGAGAGCATTCTCAGCCGAGTTCTGCTTTGACAGAGCTATTGCTGAACTTTTGCAGCCCCGGAGGCTGCTGAAACCAAGGCTGTGTTCTGCCTCTTCATTCTTGCCTTCCTGTGCTCCAGCGAGAAGTGAAGCTCTGGCACGGCATTCAGCTTTGCCGCCTCTCTGCACGGAAAGCACTAGACAGAACTAGTGTGCTTCGTGCATGCTCTCTCCTCGCTTTTATGCTCACTGCTCTGCTTTTTGCTTGGCAGCGTTCAAAGGGTCCACGGCATACCTCTTGCACAGCGAGAGGTGGCCGGCGAGGAATACTTGCTGGCTTAAGTCGTTCCATGCTCAAGGCATTCATCAGAGCAACACCATGGGGGAAAAGAGGGGGGAACATTGCAGGACAAATTTCTATGCTGGAACAGGATTGTCTGCGAGACAGCTCTCCGCAGCGTTAGTATTTGGCCAGGCTGAAATCAGCGCCACGGGAAGCCAATCTGACAAGCGGAGTGCAACGAGCGCGGCGATATGGGGCCACTTGGCAGGTGGCCGAAGAAAGACGGCTGCCCCGCGAATGGGGTGCCAGAAGGCAAGTTTCAGCAGGGCGTTCCGGGCGAGCTTAATGTGTAGCCGCAGTTGTTCTAGGCGAGATTGTAGCCGAGAAGCTTTCCGTCTCCATTCACGAGACAAGAAAAGCAGAACGCAATGGTTGCGGCAGAAGCGAAAGCCAGGAGCAGCGTGCTCGCTGCGAGCAGTAGACGGCGCTTCGCCTCCTTGGGAAGGAAATCGCGTCTGGGCACGAACGGCAGCCAGCGAAGCTTCAGAACAGCAGGCTGTTCTGCTCAGCGTACGAGCCTGAAGTGAGTGGCAAGGGCTAAGGGGACAGTTCCAAGCCATCTAGCTTTCCTGCTAGCAATGCCATTTCTACCCTGCTGTGGAAAACATTGTCCTTTGCCCTTCTGCTCCGAGAGGCACAGAGCACCTCGGCAGACGCAGTGCAGAGGGAAAGGACACAGTATCCGAGGGAGCGTGGCGCCGCTTAGGCGGGCAAAGCAGAAAGGTGCCGCCCGGCACTGGCTTTGACTCCCTGAGCTTCCTTGCTAGGACAGCAGCTGCCGAAAGCTGGCAACTAGGCTGCCAGAGTGCAGAATGTCGGCGGTCTGGCACGCCTGCTTGCCGAAAGCCAGGATCAGCGAGACAGCGTGCTAGGCTCTGTTTCACAGCACCTTGGAGAACACGCCCTTGAAGAATGCCGTCTCTGCTCCGCAAAAGCTCTGCCACAGTGAAGGTGGAAGAAGCAGCCTGTGGCCACGGGCAGAGCTGGTCAACAGCTGCGCCTAACTTTCCCAAGCTGCGAGAGCATTCTCAGCCGAGTTCTGCTTTGACAGAGCTATTGCTGAACTTTTGCAGCCCCGGAGGCTGCTGAAACCAAGGCTGTGTTCTGCCTCTTCATTCTTGCCTTCCTGTGCTCCAGCGAGAAGTGAAGCTCTGGCACGGCATTCAGCTTTGCCGCCTCTCTGCACGGAAAGCACTAGACAGAACTAGTGTGCTTCGTGCATGCTCTCTCCTCGCTTTTATGGTCACTGCTCTGCTTTTTGCTTGGCAGCGTTCCAAGGGTCCACGGCATACCTCTTGCACAGCGAGAGGTGGCCGGCGAGGAATACTTGCTGGCTTAAGTCGTTCCATGCTCAAGGCATTCATCAGAGCAGCACAATGCGGGAAAAGAGGGGGGAACATTGCAGGACAAATTTCTATGCTGGATCATGATTGTCTGCGAGACATCTCTCCGCAGCGCGAGTATTTGGCCAGGCTGAAATCAGCGCCACGGGAAGCCAATCTGACAAGCGGAGTGCAACGAGCGCGGCGATATGGGGCCACTTGGCAGGTGGCCGAAGAAAGACGGCTGCCCCGCGAATGTGGTGCCAGAAGGCAAGTTTCAGCAGGGCGTTCCGGGCGAGCTTAATGTGTAGCCGCAGTTGTTCTAGGCGAGATTGTAGCCGAGAAGCTTTCCGTCTCCATTCACGAGACAAGAAAAGCAGAACGCAATGGTCTAGAGGGTTGAGAAGAAAAGTGCTCGTAGCGAGCTCGTTGCGGCAGAAGCGAAAGCCAGGAGCAGCGTGCTCGCTGCGAGCAGTAGACGGCGCTTCGCCTCCTTGGGAAGGAAATCGCGTCTGGGCACGAACGGCAGCCAGCGAAGCTTCAGAACAGCAGGCTGTTCTGCTCAGCGTACGAGCCTGAAGTGAGTGGCAAGGGCTAAGGGGACAGTTCCAAGGCATCTAGCTTTCCTGCTAGCAATGCCATTTCTACCCTGCTGTGGATAACATTGTCCTTTGCCCTTCTGCTCCGAGAGGCACAGAGCACCTCGGCAGACGCAGTGCAGAGGGAAAGGACACAGTATCCGAGGGAGCGTGGCGCCGCTTAGGCGGGCAAAGCAGAAAGGTGCCGCCCGGCACTGGCTTTGACTCCCTGAGCTTCCTTGCTAGGACAGCAGCTGCCGAAAGCTGGCAACTAGGCTGCCAGAGTGCAGAATGTCAGCGGTCTGGCACGCCTGCTTGCCGAAAGCCAGGATCAGCGAGACAGCGTGCTAGGCTCTGTTTCACAGCACCTTGGAGAACACGCCCTTGAAGAATGCCGTCTCTGTTCCGCAAAAGCTCTGCCACAGTGAAGGTGGAAGAAGCAGCCTGTGGCCACGGGCAGAGCTGGTCAACAGCTGCGCCTAACTTTCCCAAGCAGCGAGAGCATTCTCAGCCGAGTTCTGCTTTGACAGAGCTATTGCTGAACTTTTGCAGTCCCGGAGGCTGCTGAAACCAAGGCTGTGTTCTGCCTCTTCATTCTTGCCTTCCTGTGCTCCAGCGAGAAGTGAAGCTCTGGCACGGCATTCAGCTTTGCCGCCTCTCTGCACGGAAAGCACTAGACAGAACTAGTGTGCTTCGTGCATGCTCTCTCCTCGCTTTTATGCTCACTGCTCTGCTTTTTGCTTGGCAGCGTTCAAAGGGTCCACGGCATACCTCTTGCACAGCGAGAGGTGGCCGGCGAGGAATACTTGCTGGCTTAAGTCGTTCCATGCTCAAGGCATTCATCAGAGCAACACCATGGGGGAAAAGAGGGGGGAACATTGCAGGACAAATTTCTATGCTGGAACAGGATTGTCTGCGAGACAGCTCTCCGCAGCGCTAGTATTTGGCCAGGCTGAAATCAGCGCCACGGGAAGCCAATCTGACAAGCGGAGTGCAACGAGCGCGGCGATATGGGGCCACTTGGCAGGTGGCCGAAGAAAGACGGCTGCCCCGCGAATGTGGTGCCAGAAGGCAAGTTTCAGCAGGGCGTTCCGGGCGAGCTTAATGTGTAGCCGCACTTGTTCTAGGCGAGATTGTAGCCGAGAAGCTTTCCGTCTCCATTCACGAGACAAGAAAAGCAGAACGCAATGGTCTAGAGGGTTGAGAAGAAAAGTGCTCGTAGCGAGCTCGTTGCGGCAGAAGCGAAAGCCAGGAGCAGCGTGCTCGCTGCGAGAAGTAGACGGCGCTTCGCCTCCTTGGGAAGGAAATCGCGTCTGGGCACGAACGGCAGCCAGCGAAGCTTCAGAACAGCAGGCTGTTCTGCTCAGCTTACGAGCCTGAAGTGAGTGGCAAGGGCTAAGGGGACAGTTCCAAGGCATCTAGCTTTCCTGCTAGCAATGCCATTTCTACCCTGCTGTGGATAACATTGTCCTATGCCCTTATGCTCCGAGAGACAGAGAGCACCTCGGCAGACGCAGTGCAGAGGGAAAGGACACAGTATCCGAGGGAGCGTGACGCCGCTTAGGCGGGCAAAGCAGAAAGGTGCCGCCCGGCACTGGCTTTGACTCCCTGAGCTTCCTTGCTAGGACAGCAGCTGCCGAAAGCTGGCAACTAGGCTGCCAGAGTGCAGAATGTCGGCGGTCTGGCACGCCTGCTTGCCGAAAGCCAGGATCAGCGAGACAGCGTGCTAGGCTCTGTTTCACAGCACCTTGGAGAACACGCCCTTGAAGAATGCCGTCTCTGCTCCGCAAAAGCTCTGCCACAGTGAAGGTGGAAGAAGCAGCCTGTGGCCACGGGCAGAGCTGGTCAACAGCTGCGCCTAACTTTCCCAAGCTGCGAGAGCATTCTCAGCCGAGTTCTGCTTTGACAGAGCTATTGCTGAACTTTTGCAGTCCCGGAGGCTGCTGAAACCAAGGCTGTGTTCTGCCTCTTCATTCTTGCCTTCCTGTGCTCCAGCGAGAAGTGAAGCTCTGGCACGGCATTCAGCTTTGCCGCCTCTCTGCACGGAAAGCACTAGACAGAACTAGTGTGCTTCGTGCATGCTCTCTCCTCGCTTTTATGGTCACTGCTCTGCTTTTTGCTTGGCAGCGTTCAAAGGGTCCACGGCATACCTCTTGCACAGCGAGAGGTGGCCGGCGAGGAATACTTGCTGGCTTAAGTCGTTCCATGCTCAAGGCATTCATCAGAGCAACACCATGCGGGAAAAGAGGGGGGAACATTGCAGGACAAATTTCTATGCTGGAACAGGATTGTCTGCGAGACAGCTCTCCGCAGCGCTAGTATTTGGCCAGGCTGAAATCAGCGCCACGGGAAGCCAATCTGACAAGCGGAGTGCAACGAGCGCGGCGATATGGGGCCACTTGGCAGGTGGCCGAAGAAAGACGGCTGCCCCGCGAATGTGGTGCCAGAAGGCAAGTTTCAGCAGGGCGTTCCGGGCGAGCTTAATGTGTAGCCGCAGTTGTTCTAGGCGAGATTGTAGCCGAGAAGCTTTCCGTCTCCATTCACGAGACAAGAAAAGCAGAACGCAATGGTCTAGAGGGTTGAGAAGAAAAGTGCTCGTAGCGAGCTCGTTGCGGCAGAAGCGAAAGCCCGGAGCAGCGTGCTCGCTGCGAGAAGTAGACGGCGCTTCGCCTCCTTGGGAAGGAAATGGCGTCTGGGCACGAACGGCAGCCAGCGAAGCTTCAGAACAGCAGGCTGTTCTGCTCAGCGTACGAGCCTGAAGTGAGTGGCAAGGGCTAAGGGGACAGTTCCAAGGCATCTAGCTTTCCTGCTAGCAATGCCATTTCTACCCTGCTGTGGATAACATTGTCCTATGCCCTTATGCTCCGAGAGACAGAGAGCACCTCGGCAGACGCAGTGCAGAGGGAAAGGACACAGTATCCGAGGGAGCGTGACGCCGCTTAGGCGGGCAAAGCAGAAAGGTGCCGCCCGGCACTGGCTTTGACTCCCTGAGCTTCCTTGCTAGGACAGCAGCTGCCGAAAGCTGGCAACTAGGCTGCCAGAGTGCAGAATGTCAGCGGTCTGGCACGCCTGCTTGCCGAAAGCCAGGATCAGCGAGACAGCGTGCTAGGCTCTGTTTCACAGCACCTTGGAGAACACGCCCTTGAAGAATGCCGTCTCTGCTCCGCAAAAGCTCTGCCACAGTGAAGGTGGAAGAAGCAGCCTGTGGCCACGGGCAGAGCTGGTCAACAGCTGCGCCTAACTTTCCCAAGCAGCGAGAGCATTCTCAGCCGAGTTCTGCTTTGACAGAGCTATTGCTGAACTTTTGCAGTCCCGGAGGCTGCTGAAACCAAGGCTGTGTTCTGCCTCTTCATTCTTGCCTTCCTGTGCTCCAGCGAGAAGTGAAGCTCTGGCACGGCATTCAGCTTTGCCGCCTCTCTGCACGGAAAGCACTAGACAGAACTAGTGTGCTTCGTGCATGCTCTCTCCTCGCTTTTATGGTCACTGCTCTGCTTTTTGCTTGGCAGCGTTCCAAGGGTCCACGGCATACCTCTTGCACAGCGAGAGGTGGCCGGCGAGGAATACTTGCTGGCTTAAGTCGTTCCATGCTCAAGGCATTCATCAGAGCAACACCATGGGGGAAAAGAGGGGGGAACATTGCAGGACAAATTTCTATGCTGGAACAGGATTGTCTGCGAGACAGCTCTCCGCAGCGCTAGTATTTGGCCAGGCTGAAATCAGCGCCACGGGAAGCCAATCTGACAAGCGGAGTGCAACGAGCGCGGCGATATGGGGCCACTTGGCAGGTGGCCGAAGAAAGACGGCTGCCCCGCGAATGTGGTGCCAGAAGGCAAGTTTCAGCAGGGCGTTCCGGGCGAGCTTAATGTGTAGCCGCAGTTGTTCTAGGCGAGATTGTAGCCGAGAAGCTTTCCGTCTCCATTCACGAGACAAGAAAAGCAGAACGCAATGGTTGCGGCAGAAGCGAAAGCCAGGAGCAGCGTGCTCGCTGCGAGCAGTAGACGGCGCTTCGCCTCCTTGGGAAGGAAATCGCGTCTGGGCACGAACGGCAGCCAGCGAAGCTTCAGAACAGCAGGCTGTTCTGCTCAGCGTACGAGCCTGAAGTGAGTGGCAAGGGCTAAGGGGACAGTTCCAAGCCATCTAGCTTTCCTGCTAGCAATGCCATTTCTACCCTGCTGTGGAAAACATTGTCCTTTGCCCTTCTGCTCCGAGAGGCACAGAGCACCTCGGCAGACGCAGTGCAGAGGGAAAGGACACAGTATCCGAGGGAGCGTGGCGCCGCTTAGGCGGGCAAAGCAGAAAGGTGCCGCCCGGCACTGGCTTTGACTCCCTGAGCTTCCTTGCTAGGACAGCAGCTGCCGAAAGCTGGCAACTAGGCTGCCAGAGTGCAGAATGTCGGCGGTCTGGCACGCCTGCTTGCCGAAAGCCAGGATCAGCGAGACAGCGTGCTAGGCTCTGTTTCACAGCACCTTGGAGAACACGCCCTTGAAGAATGCCGTCTCTGCTCCGCAAAAGCTCTGCCACAGTGAAGGTGGAAGAAGCAGCCTGTGGCCACGGGCAGAGCTGGTCAACAGCTGCGCCTAACTTTCCCAAGCTGCGAGAGCATTCTCAGCCGAGTTCTGCTTTGACAGAGCTATTGCTGAACTTTTGCAGCCCCGGAGGCTGCTGAAACCAAGGCTGTGTTCTGCCTCTTCATTCTTGCCTTCCTGTGCTCCAGCGAGAAGTGAAGCTCTGGCACGGCATTCAGCTTTGCCGCCTCTCTGCACGGAAAGCACTAGACAGAACTAGTGTGCTTCGTGCATGCTCTCTCCTCGCTTTTATGGTCACTGCTCTGCTTTTTGCTTGGCAGCGTTCAAAGGGTCCACGGCATACCTCTTGCACAGCGAGAGGTGGCCGGCGAGGAATACTTGCTGGCTTAAGTCGTTCCATGCTCAAGGCATTCATCAGAGCAACACCATGCGGGAAAAGAGGGGGGAACATTGCAGGACAAATTTCTATGCTGGAACATGATTGTCTGCGAGACAGCTCTCCGCAGCGCTAGTATTTGGCCAGGCTGAAATCAGCGCAACGGGAAGCCAATCTGACAAGCGGAGTGCAACGAGCGCGGCGATATGGGGCCACTTGGCAGGTGGCCGAAGAAAGACGGCTGCCCCGCGAATGGGGTGCCAGAAGGCAAGTTTCAGCAGGGCGTTCCGGGCGAGCTTAATGTGTAGCCGCAGTTGTTCTAGGCGAGATTGTAGCCGAGAAGCTTTCCGTCTCCATTCACGAGACAAGAAAAGCAGAACGCAATGGTCTAGAGGGTTGAGAAGAAAAGTGCTCGTAGCGAGCTCGTTGCGGCAGAAGCGAAAGCCAGGAGCAGCGTGCTCGCTGCGAGAAGTAGACGGCGCTTCGCCTCCTTGGGAAGGAAATCGCGTCTGGGCACGAACGGCAGCCAGCGAAGCTTCAGAACAGCAGGCTGTTCTGCTCAGCTTACGAGCCTGAAGTGAGTGGCAAGGGCTAAGGGGACAGTTCCAAGGCATCTAGCTTTCCTGCTAGCAATGCCATTTCTACCCTGCTGTGGATAACATTGTCCTATGCCCTTATGCTCCGAGAGACAGAGAGCACCTCGGCAGACGCAGTGCAGAGGGAAAGGACACAGTATCCGAGGGAGCGTGGCGCCGCTTAGGCGGGCAAAGCAGAAAGGTGCCGCCCGGCACTGGCTTTGACTCCCTGAGCTTCCTTGCTAGGACAGCAGCTGCCGAAAGCTGGCAACTAGGCTGCCAGAGTGCAGAATGTCGGCGGTCTGGCACGCCTGCTTGCCGAAAGCCAGTATCAGCGAGACAGCGTGCTAGGCTCTGTTTCACAGCACCTTGGAGAACACGCCCTTGAAGAATGCCGTCTCTGCTCCGCAAAAGCTCTGCCACAGTGAAGGTGGAAGAAGCAGCCTGTGGCCACGGGCAGAGCTGGTCAACAGCTGCGCCTAACTTTCCCAAGCTGCGAGAGCATTCTCAGCCGAGTTCTGCTTTGACAGAGCTATTGCTGAACTTTTGCAGTCCCGGAGGCTGCTGAAACCAAGGCTGTGTTCTGCCTCTTCATTCTTGCCTTCCTGTGCTCCAGCGAGAAGTGAAGCTCTGGCACGGCATTCAGCTTTGCCGCCTCTCTGCACGGAAAGCACTAGACAGAACTAGTGTGCTTCGTGCATGCTCTCTCCTCGCTTTTATGGTCACTGCTCTGCTTTTTGCTTGGCAGCGTTCAAAGGGTCCACGGCATACCTCTTGCACAGCGAGAGGTGGCCGGCGAGGAATACTTGCTGGCTTAAGTCGTTCCATGCTCAAGGCATTCATCAGAGCAACACCATGCGGGAAAAGAGGGGGGAACATTGCAGGACAAATTTCTATGCTGGAACAGGATTGTCTGCGAGACAGCTCTCCGCAGCGCTAGTATTTGGCCAGGCTGAAATCAGCGCCACGGGAAGCCAATCTGACAAGCGGAGTGCAACGAGCGCGGCGATATGGGGCCACTTGGCAGGTGGCCGAAGAAAGACGGCTGCCCCGCGAATGTGGTGCCAGAAGGCAAGTTTCAGCAGGGCGTTCCGGGCGAGCTTAATGTGTAGCCGCAGTTGTTCTAGGCGAGATTGTAGCCGAGAAGCTTTCCGTCTCCATTCACGAGACAAGAAAAGCAGAACGCAATGGTTGCGGCAGAAGCGAAAGCCAGGAGCAGCGTGCTCGCTGCGAGCAGTAGACGGCGCTTCGCCTCCTTGGGAAGGAAATCGCGTCTGGGCACGAACGGCAGCCAGCGAAGCTTCAGAACAGCAGGCTGTTCTGCTCAGCGTACGAGCCTGAAGTGAGTGGCAAGGGCTAAGGGGACAGTTCCAAGCCATCTAGCTTTCCTGCTAGCAATGCCATTTCTACCCTGCTGTGGAAAACATTGTCCTTTGCCCTTCTGCTCCGAGAGGCACAGAGCACCTCGGCAGACGCAGTGCAGAGGGAAAGGACACAGTATCCGAGGGAGCGTGGCGCCGCTTAGGCGGGCAAAGCAGAAAGGTGCCGCCCGGCACTGGCTTTGACTCCCTGAGCTTCCTTGCTAGGACAGCAGCTGCCGAAAGCTGGCAACTAGGCTGCCAGAGTGCAGAATGTCGGCGGTCTGGCACGCCTGCTTGCCGAAAGCCAGGATCAGCGAGACAGCGTGCTAGGCTCTGTTTCACAGCACCTTGGAGAACACGCCCTTGAAGAATGCCGTCTCTGCTCCGCAAAAGCTCTGCCACAGTGAAGGTGGAAGAAGCAGCCTGTGGCCACGGGCAGAGCTGGTCAACAGCTGCGCCTAACTTTCCCAAGCTGCGAGAGCATTCTCAGCCGAGTTCTGCTTTGACAGAGCTATTGCTGAACTTTTGCAGCCCCGGAGGCTGCTGAAACCAAGGCTGTGTTCTGCCTCTTCATTCTTGCCTTCCTGTGCTCCAGCGAGAAGTGAAGCTCTGGCACGGCATTCAGCTTTGCCGCCTCTCTGCACGGAAAGCACTAGACAGAACTAGTGTGCTTCGTGCATGCTCTCTCCTCGCTTTTATGGTCACTGCTCTGCTTTTTGCTTGGCAGCGTTCAAAGCGTCCACGGCATACCTCTTGCACAGCGAGAGGTGGCCGGCGAGGAATACTTGCTGGCTTAAGTCGTTCCATGCTCAAGGCATTCATCAGAGCAACACCATGCGGGAAAAGAGGGGGGAACATTGCAGGACAAATTTCTATGCTGGAACATGATTGTCTGCGAGACAGCTCTCCGCAGCGCTAGTATTTGGCCAGGCTGAAATCAGCGCAACGGGAAGCCAATCTGACAAGCGGAGTGCAACGAGCGCGGCGATATGGGGCCACTTGGCAGGTGGCCGAAGAAAGACGGCTGCCCCGCGAATGGGGTGCCAGAAGGCAAGTTTCAGCAGGGCGTTCCGGGCGAGCTTAATGTGTAGCCGCAGTTGTTCTAGGCGAGATTGTAGCCGAGAAGCTTTCCGTCTCCATTCACGAGACAAGAAAAGCAGAACGCAATGGTCTAGAGGGTTGAGAAGAAAAGTGCTCGTAGCGAGCTCGTTGCGGCAGAAGCGAAAGCCAGGAGCAGCGTGCTCGCTGCGAGAAGTAGACGGCGCTTCGCCTCCTTGGGAAGGAAATCGCGTCTGGGCACGAACGGCAGCCAGCGAAGCTTCAGAACAGCAGGCTGTTCTGCTCAGCTTACGAGCCTGAAGTGAGTGGCAAGGGCTAAGGGGACAGTTCCAAGGCATCTAGCTTTCCTGCTAGCAATGCCATTTCTACCCTGCTGTGGATAACATTGTCCTATGCCCTTATGCTCCGAGAGACAGAGAGCACCTCGGCAGACGCAGTGCAGAGGGAAAGGACACAGTATCCGAGGGAGCGTGGCGCCGCTTAGGCGGGCAAAGCAGAAAGGTGCCGCCCGGCACTGGCTTTGACTCCCTGAGCTTCCTTGCTAGGACAGCAGCTGCCGAAAGCTGGCAACTAGGCTGCCAGAGTGCAGAATGTCGGCGGTCTGGCACGCCTGCTTGCCGAAAGCCAGGATCAGCGAGACAGCGTGCTAGGCTCTGTTTCACAGCACCTTGGAGAACACGCCCTTGAAGAATGCCGTCTCTGTTCCGCAAAAGCTCTGCCACAGTGAAGGTGGAAGAAGCAGCCTGTGGCCACGGGCAGAGCTGGTCAACAGCTGCGCCTAACTTTCCCAAGCTGCGAGAGCATTCTCAGCCGAGTTCTGCTTTGACAGAGCTATTGCTGAACTTTTGCAGTCCCGGAGGCTGCTGAAACCAAGGCTGTGTTCTGCCTCTTCATTCTTGCCTTCCTGTGCTCCAGCGAGAAGTGAAGCTCTGGCACGGCATTCAGCTTTGCCGCCTCTCTGCACGGAAAGCACTAGACAGAACTAGTGTGCTTCGTGCATGCTCTCTCCTCGCTTTTATGGTCACTGCTCTGCTTTTTGCTTGGCAGCGTTCAAAGGGTCCACGGCATACCTCTTGCACAGCGAGAGGTGGCCGGCGAGGAATACTTGCTGGCTTAAGTCGTTCCATGCTCAAGGCATTCATCAGAGCAACACCATGCGGGAAAAGAGGGGGGAACATTGCAGGACAAATTTCTATGCTGGAACAGGATTGTCTGCGAGACAGCTCTCCGCAGCGCTAGTATTTGGCCAGGCTGAAATCAGCGCCACGGGAAGCCAATCTGACAAGCGGAGTGCAACGAGCGCGGCGATATGGGGCCACTTGGCAGGTGGCCGAAGAAAGACGGCTGCCCCGCGAATGGGGTGCCAGAAGGCAAGTTTCAGCAGGGCGTTCCGGGCGAGCTTAATGTGTAGCCGCAGTTGTTCTAGGCGAGATTGTAGCCGAGAAGCTTTCCGTCTCCATTCACGAGACAAGAAAAGCAGAACGCAATGGTCTAGAGGGTTGAGAAGAAAAGTGCTCGTAGCGAGCTCGTTGCGGCAGAAGCGAAAGCCAGGAGCAGCGTGCTCGCTGCGAGAAGTAGACGGCGCTTCGCCTCCTTGGGAAGGAAATCGCGTCTGGGCACGAACGGCAGCCTGCGAAGCTTCAGAACAGCAGGCTGTTCTGCTCAGCTTACGAGCCTGAAGTGAGTGGCAAGGGCTAAGGGGACAGTTCCAAGGCATCTAGCTTTCCTGCTAGCAATGCCATTTCTACCCTGCTGTGGATAACATTGTCCTATGCCCTTATGCTCCGAGAGACAGAGAGCACCTCGGCAGACGCAGTGCAGAGGGAAAGGACACAGTATCCGCGGGAGCGTGGCGCCGCTTAGGCGGGCAAAGCAGAAAGGTGCCGCCCGGCACTGGCTTTGACTCCCTGAGCTTCCTTGCTAGGACAGCAGCTGCCGAAAGCTGGCAACTAGGCTGCCAGAGTGCAGAATGTCGGCGGTCTGGCACGCCTGCTTGCCGAAAGCCAGGATCAGCGAGACAGCGTGCTAGGCTCTGTTTCACAGCACCTTGGAGAACACGCCCTTGAAGAATGCCGTCTCTGTTCCGCAAAAGCTCTGCCACAGTGAAGGTGGAAGAAGCAGCCTGTGGCCACGGGCAGAGCTGGTCAACAGCTGCGCCTAACTTTCCCAAGCTGCGAGAGCATTCTCAGCCGAGTTCTGCTTTGACAGAGCTATTGCTGAACTTTTGCAGTCCCGGAGGCTGCTGAAACCAAGGCTGTGTTCTGCCTCTTCATTCTTGCCTTCCTGTGCTCCAGCGAGAAGTGAAGCTCTGGCACGGCATTCAGCTTTGCCGCCTCTCTGCACGGAAAGCACTAGACAGAACTAGTGTGCTTCGTGCATGCTCTCTCCTCGCTTTTATGGTCACTGCTCTGCTTTTTGCTTGGCAGCGTTCAAAGGGTCCACGGCATACCTCTTGCACAGCGAGAGGTGGCCGGCGAGGAATACTTGCTGGCTTAAGTCGTTCCATGCTCAAGGCATTCATCAGAGCAACACAATGGGGGAAAAGAGGGGGGAACATTGCAGGACAAATTTCTATGCTGGAACAGGATTGTCTGCGAGACAGCTCTCCGCAGCGCTAGTATTTGGCCAGGCTGAAATCAGCGCCACGGGAAGCCAATCTGACAAGCGGAGTGCAACGAGCGCGGCGATATGGGGCCACTTGGCAGGTGGCCGAAGAAAGACGGCTGCCCCGCGAATGGGGTGCCAGAAGGCAAGTTTCAGCAGGGCGTTCCGGGCGAGCTTAATGTGTAGCCGCAGTTGTTCTAGGCGAGATTGTAGCCGAGAAGCTTTCCGTCTCCATTCACGAGACAAGAAAAGCAGAACGCAATGGTTGCGGCAGAAGCGAAAGCCAGGAGCAGCGTGCTCGCTGCGAGCAGTAGACGGCGCTTCGCCTCCTTGGGAAGGAAATCGCGTCTGGGCACGAACGGCAGCCAGCGAAGCTTCAGAACAGCAGGCTGTTCTGCTCAGCGTACGAGCCTGAAGTGAGTGGCAAGGGCTAAGGGGACAGTTCCAAGGCATCTAGCTTTCCTGCTAGCAATGCCATTTCTACCCTGCTGTGGAAAACATTGTCCTTTGCCCTTCTGCTCCGAGAGGCACAGAGCACCTCGGCAGACGCAGTGCAGAGGGAAAGGACACAGTATCCGAGGGAGCGTGGCGCCGCTTAGGCGGGCAAAGCAGAAAGGTGCCGCCCGGCACTGGCTTTGACTCCCTGAGCTTCCTTGCTAGGACAGCAGCTGCCGAAAGCTGGCAACTAGGCTGCCAGAGTGCAGAATGTCGGCGGTCTGGCACGCCTGCTTGCCGAAAGCCAGGATCAGCGAGACAGCGTGCTAGGCTCTGTTTCACAGCACCTTGGAGAACACGCCCTTGAAGAATGCCGTCTCTGCTCCGCAAAAGCTCTGCCACAGTGAAGGTGGAAGAAGCAGCCTGTGGCCACGGGCAGAGCTGGTCAACAGCTGCGCCTAACTTTCCCAAGCTGCGAGAGCATTCTCAGCCGAGTTCTGCTTTGACAGAGCTATTGCTGAACTTTTGCAGTCCCGGAGGCTGCTGAAACCAAGGCTGTGTTCTGCCTCTTCATTCTTGCCTTCCTGTGCTCCAGCGAGAAGTGAAGCTCTGGCACGGCATTCAGCTTTGCCGCCTCTCTGCACGGAAAGCACTAGACAGAACTAGTGTGCTTCGTGCATGCTCTCTCCTCGCTTTTATGGTCACTGCTCTGCTTTTTGCTTGGCAGCGTTCCAAGGGTCCACGGCATACCTCTTGCACAGCGAGAGGTGGCCGGCGAGGAATACTTGCTGGCTTAAGTCGTTCCATGCTCAAGGCATTCATCAGAGCAGCACAATGCGGGAAAAGAGGGGGGAACATTGCAGGACAAATTTCTATGCTGGATCATGATTGTCTGCGAGACATCTCTCCGCAGCGCGAGTATTTGGCCAGGCTGAAATCAGCGCCACGGGAAGCCAATCTGACAAGCGGAGTGCAACGAGCGCGGCGATATGGGGCCACTTGGCAGGTGGCCGAAGAAAGACGGCTGCCCCGCGAATGTGGTGCCAGAAGGCAAGTTTCAGCAGGGCGTTCCGGGCGAGCTTAATGTGTAGCCGCAGTTGTTCTAGGCGAGATTGTAGCCGAGAAGCTTTCCGTCTCCATTCACGAGACAAGAAAAGCAGAACGCAATGGTCTAGAGGGTTGAGAAGAAAAGTGCTCGTAGCGAGCTCGTTGCGGCAGAAGCGAAAGCCAGGAGCAGCGTGCTCGCTGCGAGCAGTAGACGGCGCTTCGCCTCCTTGGGAAGGAAATCGCGTCTGGGCACGAACGGCAGCCAGCGAAGCTTCAGAACAGCAGGCTGTTCTGCTCAGCGTACGAGCCTGAAGTGAGTGGCAAGGGCTAAGGGGACAGTTCCAAGGCATCTAGCTTTCCTGCTAGCAATGCCATTTCTACCCTGCTGTGGATAACATTGTCCTTTGCCCTTCTGCTCCGAGAGGCACAGAGCACCTCGGCAGACGCAGTGCAGAGGGAAAGGACACAGTATCCGAGGGAGCGTGGCGCCGCTTAGGCGGGCAAAGCAGAAAGGTGCCGCCCGGCACTGGCTTTGACTCCCTGAGCTTCCTTGCTAGGACAGCAGCTGCCGAAAGCTGGCAACTAGGCTGCCAGAGTGCAGAATGTCAGCGGTCTGGCACGCCTGCTTGCCGAAAGCCAGTATCAGCGAGACAGCGTGCTAGGCTCTGTTTCACAGCACCTTGGAGAACACGCCCTTGAAGAATGCCGTCTCTGTTCCGCAAAAGCTCTGCCACAGTGAAGGTGGAAGAAGCAGCCTGTGGCCACGGGCAGAGCTGGTCAACAGCTGCGCCTAACTTTCCCAAGCAGCGAGAGCATTCTCAGCCGAGTTCTGCTTTGACAGAGCTATTGCTGAACTTTTGCAGTCCCGGAGGCTGCTGAAACCAAGGCTGTGTTCTGCCTCTTCATTCTTGCCTTCCTGTGCTCCAGCGAGAAGTGAAGCTCTGGCACGGCATTCAGCTTTGCCGCCTCTCTGCACGGAAAGCACTAGACAGAACTAGTGTGCTTCGTGCATGCTCTCTCCTCGCTTTTATGCTCACTGCTCTGCTTTTTGCTTGGCAGCGTTCAAAGGGTCCACGGCATACCTCTTGCACAGCGAGAGGTGGCCGGCGAGGAATACTTGCTGGCTTAAGTCGTTCCATGCTCAAGGCATTCATCAGAGCAACACCATGCGGGAAAAGAGGGGGGAACATTGCAGGACAAATTTCTATGCTGGAACAGGATTGTCTGCGAGACAGCTCTCCGCAGCGCTAGTATTTGGCCAGGCTGAAATCAGCGCCACGGGAAGCCAATCTGACAAGCGGAGTGCAACGAGCGCGGCGATATGGGGCCACTTGGCAGGTGGCCGAAGAAAGACGGCTGCCCCGCGAATGTGGTGCCAGAAGGCAAGTTTCAGCAGGGCGTTCCGGGCGAGCTTAATGTGTAGCCGCAGTTGTTCTAGGCGAGATTGTAGCCGAGAAGCTTTCCGTCTCCATTCACGAGACAAGAAAAGCAGAACGCAATGGTCTAGAGGGTTGAGAAGAAAAGTGCTCGTAGCGAGCTCGTTGCGGCAGAAGCGAAAGCCAGGAGCAGCGTGCTCGCTGCGAGAAGTAGACGGCGCTTCGCCTCCTTGGGAAGGAAATCGCGTCTGGGCACGAACGGCAGCCAGCGAAGCTTCAGAACAGCAGGCTGTTCTGCTCAGCTTACGAGCCTGAAGTGAGTGGCAAGGGCTAAGGGGACAGTTCCAAGCCATCTAGCTTTCCTGCTAGCAATGCCATTTCTACCCTGCTGTGGATAACATTGTCCTATGCCCTTATGCTCCGAGAGACAGAGAGCACCTCGGCAGACGCAGTGCAGAGGGAAAGGACACAGTATCCGAGGGAGCGTGACGCCGCTTAGGCGGGCAAAGCAGAAAGGTGCCGCCCGGCACTGGCTTTGACTCCCTGAGCTTCCTTGCTAGGACAGCAGCTGCCGAAAGCTGGCAACTAGGCTGCCAGAGTGCAGAATGTCGGCGGTCTGGCACGCCTGCTTGCCGAAAGCCAGGATCAGCGAGACAGCGTGCTAGGCTCTGTTTCACAGCACCTTGGAGAACACGCCCTTGAAGAATGCCGTCTCTGCTCCGCAAAAGCTCTGCCACAGTGAAGGTGGAAGAAGCAGCCTGTGGCCACGGGCAGAGCTGGTCAACAGCTGCGCCTAACTTTCCCAAGCTGCGAGAGCATTCTCAGCCGAGTTCTGCTTTGACAGAGCTATTGCTGAACTTTTGCAGTCCCGGAGGCTGCTGAAACCAAGGCTGTGTTCTGCCTCTTCATTCTTGCCTTCCTGTGCTCCAGCGAGAAGTGAAGCTCTGGCACGGCATTCAGCTTTGCCGCCTCTCTGCACGGAAAGCACTAGACAGAACTAGTGTGCTTCGTGCATGCTCTCTCCTCGCTTTTATGGTCACTGCTCTGCTTTTTGCTTGGCAGCGTTCAAAGGGTCCACGGCATACCTCTTGCACAGCGAGAGGTGGCCGGCGAGGAATACTTGCTGGCTTAAGTCGTTCCATGCTCAAGGCATTCATCAGAGCAACACCATGCGGGAAAAGAGGGGGGAACATTGCAGGACAAATTTCTATGCTGGAACAGGATTGTCTGCGAGACAGCTCTCCGCAGCGCTAGTATTTGGCCAGGCTGAAATCAGCGCCACGGGAAGCCAATCTGACAAGCGGAGTGCAACGAGCGCGGCGATATGGGGCCACTTGGCAGGTGGCCGAAGAAAGACGGCTGCCCCGCGAATGTGGTGCCAGAAGGCAAGTTTCAGCAGGGCGTTCCGGGCGAGCTTAATGTGTAGCCGCAGTTGTTCTAGGCGAGATTGTAGCCGAGAAGCTTTCCGTCTCCATTCACGAGACAAGAAAAGCAGAACGCAATGGTCTAGAGGGTTGAGAAGAAAAGTGCTCGTAGCGAGCTCGTTGCGGCAGAAGCGAAAGCCCGGAGCAGCGTGCTCGCTGCGAGAAGTAGACGGCGCTTCGCCTCCTTGGGAAGGAAATGGCGTCTGGGCACGAACGGCAGCCAGCGAAGCTTCAGAACAGCAGGCTGTTCTGCTCAGCGTACGAGCCTGAAGTGAGTGGCAAGGGCTAAGGGGACAGTTCCAAGGCATCTAGCTTTCCTGCTAGCAATGCCATTTCTACCCTGCTGTGGATAACATTGTCCTATGCCCTTATGCTCCGAGAGACAGAGAGCACCTCGGCAGACGCAGTGCAGAGGGAAAGGACACAGTATCCGAGGGAGCGTGACGCCGCTTAGGCGGGCAAAGCAGAAAGGTGCCGCCCGGCACTGGCTTTGACTCCCTGAGCTTCCTTGCTAGGACAGCAGCTGCCGAAAGCTGGCAACTAGGCTGCCAGAGTGCAGAATGTCAGCGGTCTGGCACGCCTGCTTGCCGAAAGCCAGGATCAGCGAGACAGCGTGCTAGGCTCTGTTTCACAGCACCTTGGAGAACACGCCCTTGAAGAATGCCGTCTCTGCTCCGCAAAAGCTCTGCCACAGTGAAGGTGGAAGAAGCAGCCTGTGGCCACGGGCAGAGCTGGTCAACAGCTGCGCCTAACTTTCCCAAGCAGCGAGAGCATTCTCAGCCGAGTTCTGCTTTGACAGAGCTATTGCTGAACTTTTGCAGTCCCGGAGGCTGCTGAAACCAAGGCTGTGTTCTGCCTCTTCATTCTTGCCTTCCTGTGCTCCAGCGAGAAGTGAAGCTCTGGCACGGCATTCAGCTTTGCCGCCTCTCTGCACGGAAAGCACTAGACAGAACTAGTGTGCTTCGTGCATGCTCTCTCCTCGCTTTTATGGTCACTGCTCTGCTTTTTGCTTGGCAGCGTTCAAAGGGTCCACGGCATACCTCTTGCACAGCGAGAGGTGGCCGGCGAGGAATACTTGCTGGCTTAAGTCGTTCCATGCTCAAGGCATTCATCAGAGCAACACCATGCGGGAAAAGAGGGGGGAACATTGCAGGACAAATTTCTATGCTGGAACAGGATTGTCTGCGAGACAGCTCTCCGCAGCGCTAGTATTTGGCCAGGCTGAAATCAGCGCCACGGGAAGCCAATCTGACAAGCGGAGTGCAACGAGCGCGGCGATATGGGGCCACTTGGCAGGTGGCCGAAGAAAGACGGCTGCCCCGCGAATGTGGTGCCAGAAGGCAAGTTTCAGCAGGGCGTTCCGGGCGAGCTTAATGTGTAGCCGCAGTTGTTCTAGGCGAGATTGTAGCCGAGAAGCTTTCCGTCTCCATTCACGAGACAAGAAAAGCAGAACGCAATGGTTGCGGCAGAAGCGAAAGCCAGGAGCAGCGTGCTCGCTGCGAGCAGTAGACGGCGCTTCGCCTCCTTGGGAAGGAAATCGCGTCTGGGCACGAACGGCAGCCAGCGAAGCTTCAGAACAGCAGGCTGTTCTGCTCAGCGTACGAGCCTGAAGTGAGTGGCAAGGGCTAAGGGGACAGTTCCAAGCCATCTAGCTTTCCTGCTAGCAATGCCATTTCTACCCTGCTGTGGAAAACATTGTCCTTTGCCCTTCTGCTCCGAGAGGCACAGAGCACCTCGGCAGACGCAGTGCAGAGGGAAAGGACACAGTATCCGAGGGAGCGTGGCGCCGCTTAGGCGGGCAAAGCAGAAAGGTGCCGCCCGGCACTGGCTTTGACTCCCTGAGCTTCCTTGCTAGGACAGCAGCTGCCGAAAGCTGGCAACTAGGCTGCCAGAGTGCAGAATGTCGGCGGTCTGGCACGCCTGCTTGCCGAAAGCCAGGATCAGCGAGACAGCGTGCTAGGCTCTGTTTCACAGCACCTTGGAGAACACGCCCTTGAAGAATGCCGTCTCTGCTCCGCAAAAGCTCTGCCACAGTGAAGGTGGAAGAAGCAGCCTGTGGCCACGGGCAGAGCTGGTCAACAGCTGCGCCTAACTTTCCCAAGCTGCGAGAGCATTCTCAGCCGAGTTCTGCTTTGACAGAGCTATTGCTGAACTTTTGCAGCCCCGGAGGCTGCTGAAACCAAGGCTGTGTTCTGCCTCTTCATTCTTGCCTTCCTGTGCTCCAGCGAGAAGTGAAGCTCTGGCACGGCATTCAGCTTTGCCGCCTCTCTGCACGGAAAGCACTAGACAGAACTAGTGTGCTTCGTGCATGCTCTCTCCTCGCTTTTATGGTCACTGCTCTGCTTTTTGCTTGGCAGCGTTCAAAGGGTCCACGGCATACCTCTTGCACAGCGAGAGGTGGCCGGCGAGGAATACTTGCTGGCTTAAGTCGTTCCATGCTCAAGGCATTCATCAGAGCAACACCATGCGGGAAAAGAGGGGGGAACATTGCAGGACAAATTTCTATGCTGGAACATGATTGTCTGCGAGACAGCTCTCCGCAGCGCTAGTATTTGGCCAGGCTGAAATCAGCGCAACGGGAAGCCAATCTGACAAGCGGAGTGCAACGAGCGCGGCGATATGGGGCCACTTGGCAGGTGGCCGAAGAAAGACGGCTGCCCCGCGAATGGGGTGCCAGAAGGCAAGTTTCAGCAGGGCGTTCCGGGCGAGCTTAATGTGTAGCCGCAGTTGTTCTAGGCGAGATTGTAGCCGAGAAGCTTTCCGTCTCCATTCACGAGACAAGAAAAGCAGAACGCAATGGTCTAGAGGGTTGAGAAGAAAAGTGCTCGTAGCGAGCTCGTTGCGGCAGAAGCGAAAGCCAGGAGCAGCGTGCTCGCTGCGAGAAGTAGACGGCGCTTCGCCTCCTTGGGAAGGAAATCGCGTCTGGGCACGAACGGCAGCCAGCGAAGCTTCAGAACAGCAGGCTGTTCTGCTCAGCTTACGAGCCTGAAGTGAGTGGCAAGGGCTAAGGGGACAGTTCCAAGGCATCTAGCTTTCCTGCTAGCAATGCCATTTCTACCCTGCTGTGGATAACATTGTCCTATGCCCTTATGCTCCGAGAGACAGAGAGCACCTCGGCAGACGCAGTGCAGAGGGAAAGGACACAGTATCCGAGGGAGCGTGGCGCCGCTTAGGCGGGCAAAGCAGAAAGGTGCCGCCCGGCACTGGCTTTGACTCCCTGAGCTTCCTTGCTAGGACAGCAGCTGCCGAAAGCTGGCAACTAGGCTGCCAGAGTGCAGAATGTCGGCGGTCTGGCACGCCTGCTTGCCGAAAGCCAGGATCAGCGAGACAGCGTGCTAGGCTCTGTTTCACAGCACCTTGGAGAACACGCCCTTGAAGAATGCCGTCTCTGTTCCGCAAAAGCTCTGCCACAGTGAAGGTGGAAGAAGCAGCCTGTGGCCACGGGCAGAGCTGGTCAACAGCTGCGCCTAACTTTCCCAAGCTGCGAGAGCATTCTCAGCCGAGTTCTGCTTTGACAGAGCTATTGCTGAACTTTTGCAGTCCCGGAGGCTGCTGAAACCAAGGCTGTGTTCTGCCTCTTCATTCTTGCCTTCCTGTGCTCCAGCGAGAAGTGAAGCTCTGGCACGGCATTCAGCTTTGCCGCCTCTCTGCACGGAAAGCACTAGACAGAACTAGTGTGCTTCGTGCATGCTCTCTCCTCGCTTTTATGGTCACTGCTCTGCTTTTTGCTTGGCAGCGTTCAAAGGGTCCACGGCATACCTCTTGCACAGCGAGAGGTGGCCGGCGAGGAATACTTGCTGGCTTAAGTCGTTCCATGCTCAAGGCATTCATCAGAGCAACACCATGCGGGAAAAGAGGGGGGAACATTGCAGGACAAATTTCTATGCTGGAACAGGATTGTCTGCGAGACAGCTCTCCGCAGCGCTAGTATTTGGCCAGGCTGAAATCAGCGCCACGGGAAGCCAATCTGACAAGCGGAGTGCAACGAGCGCGGCGATATGGGGCCACTTGGCAGGTGGCCGAAGAAAGACGGCTGCCCCGCGAATGGGGTGCCAGAAGGCAAGTTTCAGCAGGGCGTTCCGGGCGAGCTTAATGTGTAGCCGCAGTTGTTCTAGGCGAGATTGTAGCCGAGAAGCTTTCCGTCTCCATTCACGAGACAAGAAAAGCAGAACGCAATGGTCTAGAGGGTTGAGAAGAAAAGTGCTCGTAGCGAGCTCGTTGCGGCAGAAGCGAAAGCCAGGAGCAGCGTGCTCGCTGCGAGAAGTAGACGGCGCTTCGCCTCCTTGGGAAGGAAATCGCGTCTGGGCACGAACGGCAGCCAGCGAAGCTTCAGAACAGCAGGCTGTTCTGCTCAGCTTACGAGCCTGAAGTGAGTGGCAAGGGCTAAGGGGACAGTTCCAAGGCATCTAGCTTTCCTGCTAGCAATGCCATTTCTACCCTGCTGTGGATAACATTGTCCTATGCCCTTATGCTCCGAGAGACAGAGAGCACCTCGGCAGACGCAGTGCAGAGGGAAAGGACACAGTATCCGAGGGAGCGTGGCGCCGCTTAGGCGGGCAAAGCAGAAAGGTGCCGCCCGGCACTGGCTTTGACTCCCTGAGCTTCCTTGCTAGGACAGCAGCTGCCGAAAGCTGGCAACTAGGCTGCCAGAGTGCAGAATGTCGGCGGTCTGGCACGCCTGCTTGCCGAAAGCCAGGATCAGCGAGACAGCGTGCTAGGCTCTGTTTCACAGCACCTTGGAGAACACGCCCTTGAAGAATGCCGTCTCTGTTCCGCAAAAGCTCTGCCACAGTGAAGGTGGAAGAAGCAGCCTGTGGCCACGGGCAGAGCTGGTCAACAGCTGCGCCTAACTTTCCCAAGCTGCGAGAGCATTCTCAGCCGAGTTCTGCTTTGACAGAGCTATTGCTGAACTTTTGCAGTCCCGGAGGCTGCTGAAACCAAGGCTGTGTTCTGCCTCTTCATTCTTGCCTTCCTGTGCTCCAGCGAGAAGTGAAGCTCTGGCACGGCATTCAGCTTTGCCGCCTCTCTGCACGGAAAGCACTAGACAGAACTAGTGTGCTTCGTGCATGCTCTCTCCTCGCTTTTATGGTCACTGCTCTGCTTTTTGCTTGGCAGCGTTCAAAGGGTCCACGGCATACCTCTTGCACAGCGAGAGGTGGCCGGCGAGGAATACTTGCTGGCTTAAGTCGTTCCATGCTCAAGGCATTCATCAGAGCAACACCATGCGGGAAAAGAGGGGGGAACATTGCAGGACAAATTTCTATGCTGGAACAGGATTGTCTGCGAGACAGCTCTCCGCAGCGCTAGTATTTGGCCAGGCTGAAATCAGCGCCACGGGAAGCCAATCTGACAAGCGGAGTGCAACGAGCGCGGCGATATGGGGCCACTTGGCAGGTGGCCGAAGAAAGACGGCTGCCCCGCGAATGGGGTGCCAGAAGGCAAGTTTCAGCAGGGCGTTCCGGGCGAGCTTAATGTGTAGCCGCACTTGTTCTAGGCGAGATTGTAGCCGAGAAGCTTTCCGTCTCCATTCACGAGACAAGAAAAGCAGAACGCAATGGTCTAGAGGGTTGAGAAGAAAAGTGCTCGTAGCGAGCTCGTTGCGGCAGAAGCGAAAGCCAGGAGCAGCGTGCTCGCTGCGAGAAGTAGACGGCGCTTCGCCTCCTTGGGAAGGAAATCGCGTCTGGGCACGAACGGCAGCCTGCGAAGCTTCAGAACAGCAGGCTGTTCTGCTCAGCTTACGAGCCTGAAGTGAGTGGCAAGGGCTAAGGGGACAGTTCCAAGGCATCTAGCTTTCCTGCTAGCAATGCCATTTCTACCCTGCTGTGGATAACATTGTCCTATGCCCTTGTGCTCCGAGAGACAGAGAGCACCTCGGCAGACGCAGTGCAGAGGGAAAGGACACAGTATCCGAGGGAGCGTGACGCCGCTTAGGCGGGCAAAGCAGAAAGGTGCCGCCCGGCACTGGCTTTGACTCCCTGAGCTTCCTTGCTAGGACAGCAGCTGCCGAAAGCTGGCAACTAGGCTGCCAGAGTGCAGAATGTCGGCGGTCTGGCACGCCTGCTTGCCGAAAGCCAGGATCAGCGAGACAGCGTGCTAGGCTCTGTTTCACAGCACCTTGGAGAACACGCCCTTGAAGAATGCCGTCTCTGTTCCGCAAAAGCTCTGCCACAGTGAAGGTGGAAGAAGCAGCCTGTGGCCACGGGCAGAGCTGGTCAACAGCTGCGCCTAACTTTCCCAAGCTGCGAGAGCATTCTCAGCCGAGTTCTGCTTTGACAGAGCTATTGCTGAACTTTTGCAGTCCCGGAGGCTGCTGAAACCAAGGCTGTGTTCTGCCTCTTCATTCTTGCCTTCCTGTGCTCCAGCGAGAAGTGAAGCTCTGGCACGGCATTCAGCTTTGCCGCCTCTCTGCACGGAAAGCACTAGACAGAACTAGTGTGCTTCGTGCATGCTCTCTCCTCGCTTTTATGGTCACTGCTCTGCTTTTTGCTTGGCAGCGTTCAAAGGGTCCACGGCATACCTCTTGCACAGCGAGAGGTGGCCGGCGAGGAATACTTGCTGGCTTAAGTCGTTCCATGCTCAAGGCATTCATCAGAGCAACACCATGGGGGAAAAGAGGGGGGAACATTGCAGGACAAATTTCTATGCTGGAACAGGATTGTCTGCGAGACAGCTCTCCGCAGCGCTAGTATTTGGCCAGGCTGAAATCAGCGCCACGGGAAGCCAATCTGACAAGCGGAGTGCAACGAGCGCGGCGATATGGGGCCACTTGGCAGGTGGCCGAAGAAAGACGGCTGCCCCGCGAATGTGGTGCCAGAAGGCAAGTTTCAGCAGGGCGTTCCGGGCGAGCTTAATGTGTAGCCGCAGTTGTTCTAGGCGAGATTGTAGCCGAGAAGCTTTCCGTCTCCATTCACGAGACAAGAAAAGCAGAACGCAATGGTCTAGAGGGTTGAGAAGAAAAGTGCTCGTAGCGAGCTCGTTGCGGCAGAAGCGAAAGCCAGGAGCAGCGTGCTCGCTGCGAGAAGTAGACGGCGCTTCGCCTCCTTGGGAAGGAAATCGCGTCTGGGCACGAACGGCAGCCAGCGAAGCTTCAGAACAGCAGGCTGTTCTGCTCAGCTTACGAGCCTGAAGTGAGTGGCAAGGGCTAAGGGGACAGTTCCAAGGCATCTAGCTTTCCTGCTAGCAATGCCATTTCTACCCTGCTGTGGATAACATTGTCCTATGCCCTTATGCTCCGAGAGGCACAGAGCACCTCGGCAGACGCAGTGCAGAGGGAAAGGACACAGTATCCGAGGGAGCGTGGCGCCGCTTAGGCAGGCAAAGCAGAAAGGTGCCGCCCGGCACTGGCTTTGACTCCCTGAGCTTCCTTGCTAGGACAGCAGCTGCCGAAAGCTGGCAACTAGGCTGCCAGAGTGCAGAATGTCGGCGGTCTGGCACGCCTGCTTGCCGAAAGCCAGGATCAGCGAGACAGCGTGCTAGGCTCTGTTTCACAGCACCTTGGGGAACACGCCCTTGAAGAATGCCGTCTCTGTTCCGCAAAAGCTCTGCCACAGTGAAGGTGGAAGAAGCAGCCTGTGGCCACGGGCAGAGCTGGTCAACAGCTGCGCCTAACTTTCCCAAGCTGCGAGAGCATTCTCAGCCGAGTTCTGCTTTGACAGAGCTATTGCTGAACTTTTGCAGTCCCGGAGGCTGCTGAAACCAAGGCTGTGTTCTGCCTCTTCATTCTTGCCTTCCTGTGCTCCAGCGAGAAGTGAAGCTCTGGCACGGCATTCAGCTTTGCCGCCTCTCTGCACGGAAAGCACTAGACAGAACTAGTGTGCTTCGTGCATGCTCTCTCCTCGCTTTTATGGTCACTGCTCTGCTTTTTGCTTGGCAGCGTTCAAAGGGTCCACGGCATACCTCTTGCACAGCGAGAGGTGGCCGGCGAGGAATACTTGCTGGCTTAAGTCGTTCCATGCTCAAGGCATTCATCAGAGCAACACCATGCGGGAAAAGAGGGGGGAACATTGCAGGACAAATTTCTATGCTGGAACAGGATTGTCTGCGAGACAGCTCTCCGCAGCGCTAGTATTTGGCCAGGCTGAAATCAGCGCCACGGGAAGCCAATCTGACAAGCGGAGTGCAACGAGCGCGGCGATATGGGGCCACTTGGCAGGTGGCCGAAGAAAGACGGCTGCCCCGCGAATGGGGTGCCAGAAGGCAAGTTTCAGCAGGGCGTTCCGGGCGAGCTTAATGTGTAGCCGCACTTGTTCTAGGCGAGATTGTAGCCGAGAAGCTTTCCGTCTCCATTCACGAGACAAGAAAAGCAGAACGCAATGGTCTAGAGGGTTGAGAAGAAAAGTGCTCGTAGCGAGCTCGTTGCGGCAGAAGCGAAAGCCAGGAGCAGCGTGCTCGCTGCGAGAAGTAGACGGCGCTTCGCCTCCTTGGGAAGGAAATCGCGTCTGGGCACGAACGGCAGCCTGCGAAGCTTCAGAACAGCAGGCTGTTCTGCTCAGCTTACGAGCCTGAAGTGAGTGGCAAGGGCTAAGGGGACAGTTCCAAGGCATCTAGCTTTCCTGCTAGCAATGCCATTTCTACCCTGCTGTGGATAACATTGTCCTATGCCCTTATGCTCCGAGAGACAGAGAGCACCTCGGCAGACGCAGTGCAGAGGGAAAGGACACAGTATCCGAGGGAGCGTGACGCCGCTTAGGCGGGCAAAGCAGAAAGGTGCCGCCCGGCACTGGCTTTGACTCCCTGAGCTTCCTTGCTAGGACAGCAGCTGCCGAAAGCTGGCAACTAGGCTGCCAGAGTGCAGAATGTCGGCGGTCTGGCACGCCTGCTTGCCGAAAGCCAGGATCAGCGAGACAGCGTGCTAGGCTCTGTTTCACAGCACCTTGGAGAACACGCCCTTGAAGAATGCCGTCTCTGCTCCGCAAAAGCTCTGCCACAGTGAAGGTGGAAGAAGCAGCCTGTGGCCACGGGCAGAGCTGGTCAACAGCTGCGCCTAACTTTCCCAAGCTGCGAGAGCATTCTCAGCCGAGTTCTGCTTTGACAGAGCTATTGCTGAACTTTTGCAGTCCCGGAGGCTGCTGAAACCAAGGCTGTGTTCTGCCTCTTCATTCTTGCCTTCCTGTGCTCCAGCGAGAAGTGAAGCTCTGGCACGGCATTCAGCTTTGCCGCCTCTCTGCACGGAAAGCACTAGACAGAACTAGTGTGCTTCGTGCATGCTCTCTCCTCGCTTTTATGGTCACTGCTCTGCTTTTTGCTTGGCAGCGTTCAAAGGGTCCACGGCATACCTCTTGCACAGCGAGAGGTGGCCGGCGAGGAATACTTGCTGGCTTAAGTCGTTCCATGCTCAAGGCATTCATCAGAGCAACACCATGGGGGAAAAGAGGGGGGAACATTGCAGGACAAATTTCTATGCTGGAACAGGATTGTCTGCGAGACAGCTCTCCGCAGCGCTAGTATTTGGCCAGGCTGAAATCAGCGCCACGGGAAGCCAATCTGACAAGCGGAGTGCAACGAGCGCGGCGATATGGGGCCACTTGGCAGGTGGCCGAAGAAAGACGGCTGCCCCGCGAATGTGGTGCCAGAAGGCAAGTTTCAGCAGGGCGTTCCGGGCGAGCTTAATGTGTAGCCGCAGTTGTTCTAGGCGAGATTGTAGCCGAGAAGCTTTCCGTCTCCATTCACGAGACAAGAAAAGCAGAACGCAATGGTCTAGAGGGTTGAGAAGAAAAGTGCTCGTAGCGAGCTCGTTGCGGCAGAAGCGAAAGCCAGGAGCAGCGTGCTCGCTGCGAGAAGTAGACGGCGCTTCGCCTCCTTGGGAAGGAAATCGCGTCTGGGCACGAACGGCAGCCAGCGAAGCTTCAGAACAGCAGGCTGTTCTGCTCAGCTTACGAGCCTGAAGTGAGTGGCAAGGGCTAAGGGGACAGTTCCAAGGCATCTAGCTTTCCTGCTAGCAATGCCATTTCTACCCTGCTGTGGATAACATTGTCCTATGCCCTTATGCTCCGAGAGGCACAGAGCACCTCGGCAGACGCAGTGCAGAGGGAAAGGACACAGTATCCGAGGGAGCGTGGCGCCGCTTAGGCGGGCAAAGCAGAAAGGTGCCGCCCGGCACTGGCTTTGACTCCCTGAGCTTCCTTGCTAGGACAGCAGCTGCCGAAAGCTGGCAACTAGGCTGCCAGAGTGCAGAATGTCGGCGGTCTGGCACGCCTGCTTGCCGAAAGCCAGGATCAGCGAGACAGCGTGCTAGGCTCTGTTTCACAGCACCTTGGGGAACACGCCCTTGAAGAATGCCGTCTCTGTTCCGCAAAAGCTCTGCCACAGTGAAGGTGGAAGAAGCAGCCTGTGGCCACGGGCAGAGCTGGTCAACAGCTGCGCCTAACTTTCCCAAGCTGCGAGAGCATTCTCAGCCGAGTTCTGCTTTGACAGAGCTATTGCTGAACTTTTGCAGTCCCGGAGGCTGCTGAAACCAAGGCTGTGTTCTGCCTCTTCATTCTTGCCTTCCTGTGCTCCAGCGAGAAGTGAAGCTCTGGCACGGCATTCAGCTTTGCCGCCTCTCTGCACGGAAAGCACTAGACAGAACTAGTGTGCTTCGTGCATGCTCTCTCCTCGCTTTTATGGTCACTGCTCTGCTTTTTGCTTGGCAGCGTTCAAAGGGTCCACGGCATACCTCTTGCACAGCGAGAGGTGGCCGGCGAGGAATACTTGCTGGCTTAAGTCGTTCCATGCTCAAGGCATTCATCAGAGCAACACCATGCGGGAAAAGAGGGGGGAACATTGCAGGACAAATTTCTATGCTGGAACAGGATTGTCTGCGAGACAGCTCTCCGCAGCGCTAGTATTTGGCCAGGCTGAAATCAGCGCCACGGGAAGCCAATCTGACAAGCGGAGTGCAACGAGCGCGGCGATATGGGGCCACTTGGCAGGTGGCCGAAGAAAGACGGCTGCCCCGCGAATGGGGTGCCAGAAGGCAAGTTTCAGCAGGGCGTTGCGGGCGAGCTTAATGTGTAGCCGCAGTTGTTCTAGGCGAGATTGTAGCCGAGAAGCTTTCCGTCTCCATTCACGAGACAAGAAAAGCAGAACGCAATGGTCTAGAGGGTTGAGAAGAAAAGTGCTCGTAGCGAGCTCGTTGCGGCAGAAGCGAAAGCCAGGAGCAGCGTGCTCGCTGCGAGAAGTAGACGGCGCTTCGCCTCCTTGGGAAGGAAATCGCGTCTGGGCACGAACGGCAGCCTGCGAAGCTTCAGAACAGCAGGCTGTTCTGCTCAGCTTACGAGCCTGAAGTGAGTGGCAAGGGCTAAGGGGACAGTTCCAAGGCATCTAGCTTTCCTGCTAGCAATGCCATTTCTACCCTGCTGTGGATAACATTGTCCTATGCCCTTATGCTCCGAGAGACAGAGAGCACCTCGGCAGACGCAGTGCAGAGGGAAAGGACACAGTATCCGAGGGAGCGTGACGCCGCTTAGGCGGGCAAAGCAGAAAGGTGCCGCCCGGCACTGGCTTTGACTCCCTGAGCTTCCTTGCTAGGACAGCAGCTGCCGAAAGCTGGCAACTAGGCTGCCAGAGTGCAGAATGTCGGCGGTCTGGCACGCCTGCTTGCCGAAAGCCAGGATCAGCGAGACAGCGTGCTAGGCTCTGTTTCACAGCACCTTGGAGAACACGCCCTTGAAGAATGCCGTCTCTGTTCCGCAAAAGCTCTGCCACAGTGAAGGTGGAAGAAGCAGCCTGTGGCCACGGGCAGAGCTGGTCAACAGCTGCGCCTAACTTTCCCAAGCTGCGAGAGCATTCTCAGCCGAGTTCTGCTTTGACAGAGCTATTGCTGAACTTTTGCAGTCCCGGAGGCTGCTGAAACCAAGGCTGTGTTCTGCCTCTTCATTCTTGCCTTCCTGTGCTCCAGCGAGAAGTGAAGCTCTGGCACGGCATTCAGCTTTGCCGCCTCTCTGCACGGAAAGCACTAGACAGAACTAGTGTGCTTCGTGCATGCTCTCTCCTCGCTTTTATGGTCACTGCTCTGCTTTTTGCTTGGCAGCGTTCAAAGGGTCCACGGCATACCTCTTGCACAGCGAGAGGTGGCCGGCGAGGAATACTTGCTGGCTTAAGTCGTTCCATGCTCAAGGCATTCATCAGAGCAACACCATGGGGGAAAAGAGGGGGGAACATTGCAGGACAAATTTCTATGCTGGAACAGGATTGTCTGCGAGACAGCTCTCCGCAGCGCTAGTATTTGGCCAGGCTGAAATCAGCGCCACGGGAAGCCAATCTGACAAGCGGAGTGCAACGAGCGCGGCGATATGGGGCCACTTGGCAGGTGGCCGAAGAAAGACGGCTGCCCCGCGAATGTGGTGCCAGAAGGCAAGTTTCAGCAGGGCGTTCCGGGCGAGCTTAATGTGTAGCCGCAGTTGTTCTAGGCGAGATTGTAGCCGAGAAGCTTTCCGTCTCCATTCACGAGACAAGAAAAGCAGAACGCAATGGTCTAGAGGGTTGAGAAGAAAAGTGCTCGTAGCGAGCTCGTTGCGGCAGAAGCGAAAGCCAGGAGCAGCGTGCTCGCTGCGAGAAGTAGACGGCGCTTCGCCTCCTTGGGAAGGAAATCGCGTCTGGGCACGAACGGCAGCCTGCGAAGCTTCAGAACAGCAGGCTGTTCTGCTCAGCTTACGAGCCTGAAGTGAGTGGCAAGGGCTAAGGGGACAGTTCCAAGGCATCTAGCTTTCCTGCTAGCAATGCCATTTCTACCCTGCTGTGGATAACATTGTCCTATGCCCTTATGCTCCGAGAGACAGAGAGCACCTCGGCAGACGCAGTGCAGAGGGAAAGGACACAGTATCCGAGGGAGCGTGGCGCCGCTTAGGCGGGCAAAGCAGAAAGGTGCCGCCCGGCACTGGCTTTGACTCCCTGAGCTTCCTTGCTAGGACAGCAGCTGCCGAAAGCTGGCAACTAGGCTGCCAGAGTGCAGAATGTCGGCGGTCTGGCACGCCTGCTTGCCGAAAGCCAGGATCAGCGAGACAGCGTGCTAGGCTCTGTTTCACAGCACCTTGGAGAACACGCCCTTGAAGAATGCCGTCTCTGTTCCGCAAAAGCTCTGCCACAGTGAAGGTGGAAGAAGCAGCCTGTGGCCACGGGCAGAGCTGGTCAACAGCTGCGCCTAACTTGCCCAAGCTGCGAGAGCATTCTCAGCCGAGTTCTGCTTTGACAGAGCTATTGCTGAACTTTTGCAGTCCCGGAGGCTGCTGAAACCAAGGCTGTGTTCTGCCTCTTCATTCTTGCCTTCCTGTGCTCCAGCGAGAAGTGAAGCTCTGGCACGGCATTCAGCTTTGCCGCCTCTCTGCACGGAAAGCACTAGACAGAACTAGTGTGCTTCGTGCATGCTCTCTCCTCGCTTTTATGGTCACTGCTCTGCTTTTTGCTTGGCAGCGTTCAAAGGGTCCACGGCATACCTCTTGCACAGCGAGAGGTGGCCGGCGAGGAATACTTGCTGGCTTAAGTCGTTCCATGCTCAAGGCATTCATCAGAGCAACACCATGCGGGAAAAGAGGGGGGAACATTGCAGGACAAATTTCTATGCTGGAACAGGATTGTCTGCGAGACAGCTCTCCGCAGCGCTAGTATTTGGCCAGGCTGAAATCAGCGCCACGGGAAGCCAATCTGACAAGCGGAGTGCAACGAGCGCGGCGATATGGGGCCACTTGGCAGGTGGCCGAAGAAAGACGGCTGCCCCGCGAATGGGGTGCCAGAAGGCAAGTTTCAGCAGGGCGTTCCGGGCGAGCTTAATGTGTAGCCGCAGTTGTTCTAGGCGAGATTGTAGCCGAGAAGCTTTCCGTCTCCATTCACGAGACAAGAAAAGCAGAACGCAATGGTCTAGAGGGTTGAGAAGAAAAGTGCTCGTAGCGAGCTCGTTGCGGCAGAAGCGAAAGCCAGGAGCAGCGTGCTCGCTGCGAGAAGTAGACGGCGCTTCGCCTCCTTGGGAAGGAAATCGCGTCTGGGCACGAACGGCAGCCTGCGAAGCTTCAGAACAGCAGGCTGTTCTGCTCAGCTTACGAGCCTGAAGTGAGTGGCAAGGGCTAAGGGGACAGTTCCAAGGCATCTAGCTTTCCTGCTAGCAATGCCATTTCTACCCTGCTGTGGATAACATTGTCCTATGCCCTTATGCTCCGAGAGACAGAGAGCACCTCGGCAGACGCAGTGCAGAGGGAAAGGACACAGTATCCGAGGGAGCGTGACGCCGCTTAGGCGGGCAAAGCAGAAAGGTGCCGCCCGGCACTGGCTTTGACTCCCTGAGCTTCCTTGCTAGGACAGCAGCTGCCGAAAGCTGGCAACTAGGCTGCCAGAGTGCAGAATGTCGGCGGTCTGGCACGCCTGCTTGCCGAAAGCCAGGATCAGCGAGACAGCGTGCTAGGCTCTGTTTCACAGCACCTTGGAGAACACGCCCTTGAAGAATGCCGTCTCTGTTCCGCAAAAGCTCTGCCACAGTGAAGGTGGAAGAAGCAGCCTGTGGCCACGGGCAGAGCTGGTCAACAGCTGCGCCTAACTTTCCCAAGCTGCGAGAGCATTCTCAGCCGAGTTCTGCTTTGACAGAGCTATTGCTGAACTTTTGCAGTCCCGGAGGCTGCTGAAACCAAGGCTGTGTTCTGCCTCTTCATTCTTGCCTTCCTGTGCTCCAGCGAGAAGTGAAGCTCTGGCACGGCATTCAGCTTTGCCGCCTCTCTGCACGGAAAGCACTAGACAGAACTAGTGTGCTTCGTGCATGCTCTCTCCTCGCTTTTATGGTCACTGCTCTGCTTTTTGCTTGGCAGCGTTCAAAGGGTCCACGGCATACCTCTTGCACAGCGAGAGGTGGCCGGCGAGGAATACTTGCTGGCTTAAGTCGTTCCATGCTCAAGGCATTCATCAGAGCAACACCATGCGGGAAAAGAGGGGGGAACATTGCAGGACAAATTTCTATGCTGGAACAGGATTGTCTGCGAGACAGCTCTCCGCAGCGCTAGTATTTGGCCAGGCTGAAATCAGCGCCACGGGAAGCCAATCTGACAAGCGGAGTGCAACGAGCGCGGCGATATGGGGCCACTTGGCAGGTGGCCGAAGAAAGACGGCTGCCCCGCGAATGTGGTGCCAGAAGGCAAGTTTCAGCAGGGCGTTCCGGGCGAGCTTAATGTGTAGCCGCAGTTGTTCTAGGCGAGATTGTAGCCGAGAAGCTTTCCGTCTCCATTCACGAGACAAGAAAAGCAGAACGCAATGGTTGCGGCAGAAGCGAAAGCCAGGAGCAGCGTGCTCGCTGCGAGCAGTAGACGGCGCTTCGCCTCCTTGGGAAGGAAATCGCGTCTGGGCACGAACGGCAGCCAGCGAAGCTTCAGAACAGCAGGCTGTTCTGCTCAGCGTACGAGCCTGAAGTGAGTGGCAAGGGCTAAGGGGACAGTTCCAAGGCATCTAGCTTTCCTGCTAGCAATGCCATTTCTACCCTGCTGTGGATAACATTGTCCTTTGCCCTTCTGCTCCGAGAGACAGAGAGCACCTCGGCAGACGCAGTGCAGAGGGAAAGGACACAGTATCCGAGGGAGCGTGGCGCCGCTTAGGCGGGCAAAGCAGAAAGGTGCCGCCCGGCACTGGCTTTGACTCCCTGAGCTTCCTTGCTAGGACAGCAGCTGCCGAAAGCTGGCAACTAGGCTGCCAGAGTGCAGAATGTCGGCGGTCTGGCACGCCTGCTTGCCGAAAGCCAGGATCAGCGAGACAGCGTGCTAGGCTCTGTTTCACAGCACCTTGGAGAACACGCCCTTGAAGAATGCCGTCTCTGTTCCGCAAAAGCTCTGCCACAGTGAAGGTGGAAGAAGCAGCCTGTGGCCACGGGCAGAGCTGGTCAACAGCTGCGCCTAACTTTCCCAAGCTGCGAGAGCATTCTCAGCCGAGTTCTGCTTTGACAGAGCTATTGCTGAACTTTTGCAGTCCCGGAGGCTGCTGAAACCAAGGCTGTGTTCTGCCTCTTCATTCTTGCCTTCCTGTGCTCCAGCGAGAAGTGAAGCTCTGGCACGGCATTCAGCTTTGCCGCCTCTCTGCACGGAAAGCACTAGACAGAACTAGTGTGCTTCGTGCATGCTCTCTCCTCGCTTTTATGGTCACTGCTCTGCTTTTTGCTTGGCAGCGTTCAAAGGGTCCACGGCATACCTCTTGCACAGCGAGAGGTGGCCGGCGAGGAATACTTGCTGGCTTAAGTCGTTCCATGCTCAAGGCATTCATCAGAGCAACACCATGGGGGAAAAGAGGGGGGAACATTGCAGGACAAATTTCTATGCTGGAACAGGATTGTCTGCGAGACAGCTCTCCGCAGCGCTAGTATTTGGCCAGGCTGAAATCAGCGCCACGGGAAGCCAATCTGACAAGCGGAGTGCAACGAGCGCGGCGATATGGGGCCACTTGGCAGGTGGCCGAAGAAAGACAGCTGCCCCGCGAATGTGGTGCCAGAAGGCAAGTTTCAGCAGGGCGTTCCGGGCGAGCTTAATGTGTAGCCGCAGTTGTTCTAGGCGAGATTGTAGCCGAGAAGCTTTCCGTCTCCATTCACGAGACAAGAAAAGCAGAACGCAATGGTCTAGAGGGTTGAGAAGAAAAGTGCTCGTAGCGAGCTCGTTGCGGCAGAAGCGAAAGCCAGGAGCAGCGTGCTCGCTGCGAGAAGTAGACGGCGCTTCGCCTCCTTGGGAAGGAAATCGCGTCTGGGCACGAACGGCAGCCAGCGAAGCTTCAGAACAGCAGGCTGTTCTGCTCAGCGTACGAGCCTGAAGTGAGTGGCAAGGGCTAAGGGGACAGTTCCAAGGCATCTAGCTTTCCTGCTAGCAATGCCATTTCTACCCTGCTGTGGATAACATTGTCCTTTGCCCTTCTGCTCCGAGAGACAGAGAGCACCTCGGCAGACGCAGTGCAGAGGGAAAGGACACAGTATCCGAGGGAGCGTGGCGCCGCTTAGGCGGGCAAAGCAGAAAGGTGCCGCCCGGCACTGGCTTTGACTCCCTGAGCTTCCTTGCTAGGACAGCAGCTGCCGAAAGCTGGCAACTAGGCTGCCAGAGTGCAGAATGTCAGCGGTCTGGCACGCCTGCTTGCCGAAAGCCAGTATCAGCGAGACAGCGTGCTAGGCTCTGTTTCACAGCACCTTGGAGAACACGCCCTTGAAGAATGCCGTCTCTGTTCCGCAAAAGCTCTGCCACAGTGAAGGTGGAAGAAGCAGCCTGTGGCCACGGGCAGAGCTGGTCAACAGCTGCGCCTAACTTGCCCAAGCTGCGAGAGCATTCTCAGCCGAGTTCTGCTTTGACAGAGCTATTGCTGAACTTTTGCAGCCCCGGAGGCTGCTGAAACCAAGGCTGTGTTCTGCCTCTTCATTCTTGCCTTCCTGTGCTCCAGCGAGAAGTGAAGCTCTGGCACGGCATTCAGCTTTGCCGCCTCTCTGCACGGAAAGCACTAGACAGAACTAGTGTGCTTCGTGCATGCTCTCTCCTCGCTTTGATGCTCACTGCTCTGCTTTTTGCTTGGCAGCGTTCCAAGGGTCCACGGCATACCTCTTGCACAGCGAGAGGTGGCCGGCGAGGAATACTTGCTGGCTTAAGTCGTTCCATGCTCAAGGCATTCATCAGAGCAACACCATGGGGGAAAAGAGGGGGGAACATTGCAGGACAAATTTCTATGCTGGAACAGGATTGTCTGCGAGACAGCTCTCCGCAGCGCTAGTATTTGGCCAGGCTGAAATCAGCGCCACGGGAAGCCAATCTGACAAGCGGAGTGCAACGAGCGCGGCGATATGGGGCCACTTGGCAGGTGGCCGAAGAAAGACGGCTGCCCCGCGAATGGGGTGCCAGAAGGCAAGTTTCAGCAGGGCGTTCCGGGCGAGCTTAATGTGTAGCCGCAGTTGTTCTAGGCGAGATTGTAGCCGAGAAGCTTTCCGTCTCCATTCACGAGACAAGAAAAGCAGAACGCAATGGTCTAGAGGGTTGAGAAGAAAAGTGCTCGTAGCGAGCTCGTTGCGGCAGAAGCGAAAGCCAGGAGCAGCGTGCTCGCTGCGAGAAGTAGACGGCGCTTCGCCTCCTTGGGAAGGAAATCGCGTCTGGGCACGAACGGCAGCCAGCGAAGCTTCAGAACAGCAGGCTGTTCTGCTCAGCGTACGAGCCTGAAGTGAGTGGCAAGGGCTAAGGGGACAGTTCCAAGGCATCTAGCTTTCCTGCTAGCAATGCCATTTCTACCCTGCTGTGGATAACATTGTCCTTTGCCCTTCTGCTCCGAGAGACAGAGAGCACCTCGGCAGACGCAGTGCAGAGGGAAAGGACACAGTATCCGAGGGAGCGTGGCGCCGCTTAGGCGGGCAAAGCAGAAAGGTGCCGCCCGGCACTGGCTTTGACTCCCTGAGCTTCCTTGCTAGGACAGCATCTGCCGAAAGCTGGCAACTAGGCTGCCAGAGTGCAGAATGTCGGCGGTCTGGCACGCCTGCTTGCCGAAAGCCAGTATCAGCGAGACAGCGTGCTAGGCTCTGTTTCACAGCACCTTGGAGAACACGCCCTTGAAGAATGCCGTCTCTGTTCCGCAAAAGCTCTGCCACAGTGAAGGTGGAAGAAGCAGCCTGTGGCCACGGGCAGAGCTGGTCAACAGCTGCGCCTAACTTTCCCAAGCTGCGAGAGCATTCTCAGCCGAGTTCTGCTTTGACAGAGCTATTGCTGAACTTTTGCAGTCCCGGAGGCTGCTGAAACCAAGGCTGTGTTCTGCCTCTTCATTCTTGCCTTCCTGTGCTCCAGCGAGAAGTGAAGCTCTGGCACGGCATTCAGCTTTGCCGCCTCTCTGCACGGAAAGCACTAGACAGAACTAGTGTGCTTCGTGCATGCTCTCTCCTCGCTTTTATGGTCACTGCTCTGCTTTTTGCTTGGCAGCGTTCAAAGGGTCCACGGCATACCTCTTGCACAGCGAGAGGTGGCCGGCGAGGAATACTTGCTGGCTTAAGTCGTTCCATGCTCAAGGCATTCATCAGAGCAACACCATGGGGGAAAAGAGGGGGGAACATTGCAGGACAAATTTCTATGCTGGAACAGGATTGTCTGCGAGACAGCTCTCCGCAGCGCTAGTATTTGGCCAGGCTGAAATCAGCGCCACGGGAAGCCAATCTGACAAGCGGAGTGCAACGAGCGCGGCGATATGGGGCCACTTGGCAGGTGGCCGAAGAAAGACGGCTGCCCCGCGAATGGGGTGCCAGAAGGCAAGTTTCAGCAGGGCGTTCCGGGCGAGCTTAATGTGTAGCCGCAGTTGTTCTAGGCGAGATTGTAGCCGAGAAGCTTTCCGTCTCCATTCACGAGACAAGAAAAGCAGAACGCAATGGTCTAGAGGGTTGAGAAGAAAAGTGCTCGTAGCGAGCTCGTTGCGGCAGAAGCGAAAGCCAGGAGCAGCGTGCTCGCTGCGAGAAGTAGACGGCGCTTCGCCTCCTTGGGAAGGAAATCGCGTCTGGGCACGAACGGCAGCCAGCGAAGCTTCAGAACAGCAGGCTGTTCTGCTCAGCTTACGAGCCTGAAGTGAGTGGCAAGGGCTAAGGGGACAGTTCCAAGGCATCTAGCTTTCCTGCTAGCAATGCCATTTCTACCCTGCTGTGGATAACATTGTCCTATGCCCTTATGCTCCGAGAGACAGAGAGCACCTCGGCAGACGCAGTGCAGAGGGAAAGGACACAGTATCCGAGGGAGCGTGACGCCGCTTAGGCGGGCAAAGCAGAAAGGTGCCGCCCGGCACTGGCTTTGACTCCCTGAGCTTCCTTGCTAGGACAGCAGCTGCCGAAAGCTGGCAACTAGGCTGCCAGAGTGCAGAATGTCAGCGGTCTGGCACGCCTGCTTGCCGAAAGCCAGGATCAGCGAGACAGCGTGCTAGGCTCTGTTTCACAGCACCTTGGAGAACACGCCCTTGAAGAATGCCGTCTCTGCTCCGCAAAAGCTCTGCCACAGTGAAGGTGGAAGAAGCAGCCTGTGGCCACGGGCAGAGCTGGTCAACAGCTGCGCCTAACTTTCCCAAGCTGCGAGAGCATTCTCAGCCGAGTTCTGCTTTGACAGAGCTATTGCTGAACTTTTGCAGTCCCGGAGGCTGCTGAAACCAAGGCTGTGTTCTGCCTCTTCATTCTTGCCTTCCTGTGCTCCAGCGAGAAGTGAAGCTCTGGCACGGCATTCAGCTTTGCCGCCTCTCTGCACGGAAAGCACTAGACAGAACTAGTGTGCTTCGTGCATGCTCTCTCCTCGCTTTTATGGTCACTGCTCTGCTTTTTGCTTGGCAGCGTTCAAAGGGTCCACGGCATACCTCTTGCACAGCGAGAGGTGGCCGGCGAGGAATACTTGCTGGCTTAAGTCGTTCCATGCTCAAGGCATTCATCAGAGCAACACCATGCGGGAAAAGAGGGGGGAACATTGCAGGACAAATTTCTATGCTGGAACAGGATTGTCTGCGAGACAGCTCTCCGCAGCGCTAGTATTTGGCCAGGCTGAAATCAGCGCCACGGGAAGCCAATCTGACAAGCGGAGTGCAACGAGCGCGGCGATATGGGGCCACTTGGCAGGTGGCCGAAGAAAGACGGCTGCCCCGCGAATGTGGTGCCAGAAGGCAAGTTTCAGCAGGGCGTTCCGGGCGAGCTTAATGTGTAGCCGCAGTTGTTCTAGGCGAGATTGTAGCCGAGAAGCTTTCCGTCTCCATTCACGAGACAAGAAAAGCAGAACGCAATGGTTGCGGCAGAAGCGAAAGCCAGGAGCAGCGTGCTCGCTGCGAGCAGTAGACGGCGCTTCGCCTCCTTGGGAAGGAAATCGCGTCTGGGCACGAACGGCAGCCAGCGAAGCTTCAGAACAGCAGGCTGTTCTGCTCAGCGTACGAGCCTGAAGTGAGTGGCAAGGGCTAAGGGGACAGTTCCAAGCCATCTAGCTTTCCTGCTAGCAATGCCATTTCTACCCTGCTGTGGAAAACATTGTCCTTTGCCCTTCTGCTCCGAGAGGCACAGAGCACCTCGGCAGACGCAGTGCAGAGGGAAAGGACACAGTATCCGAGGGAGCGTGGCGCCGCTTAGGCGGGCAAAGCAGAAAGGTGCCGCCCGGCACTGGCTTTGACTCCCTGAGCTTCCTTGCTAGGACAGCATCTGCCGAAAGCTGGCAACTAGGCTGCCAGAGTGCAGAATGTCGGCGGTCTGGCACGCCTGCTTGCCGAAAGCCAGGATCAGCGAGACAGCGTGCTAGGCTCTGTTTCACAGCACCTTGGAGAACACGCCCTTGAAGAATGCCGTCTCTGCTCCGCAAAAGCTCTGCCACAGTGAAGGTGGAAGAAGCAGCCTGTGGCCACGGGCAGAGCTGGTCAACAGCTGCGCCTAACTTTCCCAAGCTGCGAGAGCATTCTCAGCCGAGTTCTGCTTTGACAGAGCTATTGCTGAACTTTTGCAGTCCCGGAGGCTGCTGAAACCAAGGCTGTGTTCTGCCTCTTCATTCTTGCCTTCCTGTGCTCCAGCGAGAAGTGAAGCTCTGGCACGGCATTCAGCTTTGCCGCCTCTCTGCACGGAAAGCACTAGACAGAACTAGTGTGCTTCGTGCATGCTCTCTCCTCGCTTTTATGGTCACTGCTCTGCTTTTTGCTTGGCAGCGTTCAAAGGGTCCACGGCATACCTCTTGCACAGCGAGAGGTGGCCGGCGAGGAATACTTGCTGGCTTAAGTCGTTCCATGCTCAAGGCATTCATCAGAGCAACACCATGGGGGAAAAGAGGGGGGAACATTGCAGGACAAATTTCTATGCTGGAACAGGATTGTCTGCGAGACAGCTCTCCGCAGCGCTAGTATTTGGCCAGGCTGAAATCAGCGCCACGGGAAGCCAATCTGACAAGCGGAGTGCAACGAGCGCGGCGATATGGGGCCACTTGGCAGGTGGCCGAAGAAAGACGGCTGCCCCGCGAATGGGGTGCCAGAAGGCAAGTTTCAGCAGGGCGTTCCGGGCGAGCTTAATGTGTAGCCGCAGTTGTTCTAGGCGAGATTGTAGCCGAGAAGCTTTCCGTCTCCATTCACGAGACAAGAAAAGCAGAACGCAATGGTCTAGAGGGTTGAGAAGAAAAGTGCTCGTAGCGAGCTCGTTGCGGCAGAAGCGAAAGCCAGGAGCAGCGTGCTCGCTGCGAGAAGTAGACGGCGCTTCGCCTCCTTGGGAAGGAAATCGCGTCTGGGCACGAACGGCAGCCAGCGAAGCTTCAGAACAGCAGGCTGTTCTGCTCAGCTTACGAGCCTGAAGTGAGTGGCAAGGGCTAAGGGGACAGTTCCAAGGCATCTAGCTTTCCTGCTAGCAATGCCATTTCTACCCTGCTGTGGATAACATTGTCCTATGCCCTTATGCTCCGAGAGACAGAGAGCACCTCGGCAGACGCAGTGCAGAGGGAAAGGACACAGTATCCGAGGGAGCGTGACGCCGCTTAGGCGGGCAAAGCAGAAAGGTGCCGCCCGGCACTGGCTTTGACTCCCTGAGCTTCCTTGCTAGGACAGCAGCTGCCGAAAGCTGGCAACTAGGCTGCCAGAGTGCAGAATGTCAGCGGTCTGGCACGCCTGCTTGCCGAAAGCCAGTATCAGCGAGACAGCGTGCTAGGCTCTGTTTCACAGCACCTTGGAGAACACGCCCTTGAAGAATGCCGTCTCTGCTCCGCAAAAGCTCTGCCACAGTGAAGGTGGAAGAAGCAGCCTGTGGCCACGGGCAGAGCTGGTCAACAGCTGCGCCTAACTTTCCCAAGCTGCGAGAGCATTCTCAGCCGAGTTCTGCTTTGACAGAGCTATTGCTGAACTTTTGCAGTCCCGGAGGCTGCTGAAACCAAGGCTGTGTTCTGCCTCTTCATTCTTGCCTTCCTGTGCTCCAGCGAGAAGTGAAGCTCTGGCACGGCATTCAGCTTTGCCGCCTCTCTGCACGGAAAGCACTAGACAGAACTAGTGTGCTTCGTGCATGCTCTCTCCTCGCTTTTATGGTCACTGCTCTGCTTTTTGCTTGGCAGCGTTCAAAGGGTCCACGGCATACCTCTTGCACAGCGAGAGGTGGCCGGCGAGGAATACTTGCTGGCTTAAGTCGTTCCATGCTCAAGGCATTCATCAGAGCAACACCATGCGGGAAAAGAGGGGGGAACATTGCAGGACAAATTTCTATGCTGGAACAGGATTGTCTGCGAGACAGCTCTCCGCAGCGCTAGTATTTGGCCAGGCTGAAATCAGCGCCACGGGAAGCCAATCTGACAAGCGGAGTGCAACGAGCGCGGCGATATGGGGCCACTTGGCAGGTGGCCGAAGAAAGACGGCTGCCCCGCGAATGTGGTGCCAGAAGGCAAGTTTCAGCAGGGCGTTCCGGGCGAGCTTAATGTGTAGCCGCAGTTGTTCTAGGCGAGATTGTAGCCGAGAAGCTTTCCGTCTCCATTCACGAGACAAGAAAAGCAGAACGCAATGGTTGCGGCAGAAGCGAAAGCCAGGAGCAGCGTGCTCGCTGCGAGCAGTAGACGGCGCTTCGCCTCCTTGGGAAGGAAATCGCGTCTGGGCACGAACGGCAGCCAGCGAAGCTTCAGAACAGCAGGCTGTTCTGCTCAGCGTACGAGCCTGAAGTGAGTGGCAAGGGCTAAGGGGACAGTTCCAAGGCATCTAGCTTTCCTGCTAGCAATGCCATTTCTACCCTGCTGTGGAAAACATTGTCCTTTGCCCTTCTGCTCCGAGAGGCACAGAGCACCTCGGCAGACGCAGTGCAGAGGGAAAGGACACAGTATCCGAGGGAGCGTGGCGCCGCTTAGGCGGGCAAAGCAGAAAGGTGCCGCCCGGCACTGGCTTTGACTCCCTGAGCTTCCTTGCTAGGACAGCAGCTGCCGAAAGCTGGCAACTAGGCTGCCAGAGTGCAGAATGTCGGCGGTCTGGCACGCCTGCTTGCCGAAAGCCAGGATCAGCGAGACAGCGTGCTAGGCTCTGTTTCACAGCACCTTGGAGAACACGCCCTTGAAGAATGCCGTCTCTGCTCCGCAAAAGCTCTGCCACAGTGAAGGTGGAAGAAGCAGCCTGTGGCCACGGGCAGAGCTGGTCAACAGCTGCGCCTAACTTTCCCAAGCTGCGAGAGCATTCTCAGCCGAGTTCTGCTTTGACAGAGCTATTGCTGAACTTTTGCAGTCCCGGAGGCTGCTGAAACCAAGGCTGTGTTCTGCCTCTTCATTCTTGCCTTCCTGTGCTCCAGCGAGAAGTGAAGCTCTGGCACGGCATTCAGCTTTGCCGCCTCTCTGCACGGAAAGCACTAGACAGAACTAGTGTGCTTCGTGCATGCTCTCTCCTCGCTTTTATGGTCACTGCTCTGCTTTTTGCTTGGCAGCGTTCAAAGGGTCCACGGCATACCTCTTGCACAGCGAGAGGTGGCCGGCGAGGAATACTTGCTGGCTTAAGTCGTTCCATGCTCAAGGCATTCATCAGAGCAACACCATGCGGGAAAAGAGGGGGGAACATTGCAGGACAAGTTTCTATGCTGGAACAGGATTGTCTGCGAGACAGCTCTCCGCAGCGCTAGTATTTGGCCAGGCTGAAATCAGCGCCACGGGAAGCCAATCTGACAAGCGGAGTGCAACGAGCGCGGCGATATGGGGCCACTTGGCAGGTGGCCGAAGAAAGACGGCTGCCCCGCGAATGGGGTGCCAGAAGGCAAGTTTCAGCAGGGCGTTCCGGGCGAGCTTAATGTGTAGCCGCAGTTGTTCTAGGCGAGATTGTAGCCGAGAAGCTTTCCGTCTCCATTCACGAGACAAGAAAAGCAGAACGCAATGGTCTAGAGGGTTGAGAAGAAAAGTGCTCGTAGCGAGCTCGTTGCGGCAGAAGCGAAAGCCAGGAGCAGCGTGCTCGCTGCGAGAAGTAGACGGCGCTTCGCCTCCTTGGGAAGGAAATCGCGTCTGGGCACGAACGGCAGCCAGCGAAGCTTCAGAACAGCAGGCTGTTCTGCTCAGCTTACGAGCCTGAAGTGAGTGGCAAGGGCTAAGGGGACAGTTCCAAGGCATCTAGCTTTCCTGCTAGCAATGCCATTTCTACCCTGCTGTGGATAACATTGTCCTATGCCCTTATGCTCCGAGAGACAGAGAGCACCTCGGCAGACGCAGTGCAGAGGGAAAGGACACAGTATCCGAGGGAGCGTGACGCCGCTTAGGCGGGCAAAGCAGAAAGGTGCCGCCCGGCACTGGCTTTGACTCCCTGAGCTTCCTTGCTAGGACAGCAGCTGCCGAAAGCTGGCAACTAGGCTGCCAGAGTGCAGAATGTCGGCGGTCTGGCACGCCTGCTTGCCGAAAGCCAGGATCAGCGAGACAGCGTGCTAGGCTCTGTTTCACAGCACCTTGGAGAACACGCCCTTGAAGAATGCCGTCTCTGTTCCGCAAAAGCTCTGCCACAGTGAAGGTGGAAGAAGCAGCCTGTGGCCACGGGCAGAGCTGGTCAACAGCTGCGCCTAACTTTCCCAAGCTGCGAGAGCATTCTCAGCCGAGTTCTGCTTTGACAGAGCTATTGCTGAACTTTTGCAGTCCCGGAGGCTGCTGAAACCAAGGCTGTGTTCTGCCTCTTCATTCTTGCCTTCCTGTGCTCCAGCGAGAAGTGAAGCTCTGGCACGGCATTCAGCTTTGCCGCCTCTCTGCACGGAAAGCACTAGACAGAACTAGTGTGCTTCGTGCATGCTCTCTCCTCGCTTTTATGGTCACTGCTCTGCTTTTTGCTTGGCAGCGTTCAAAGGGTCCACGGCATACCTCTTGCACAGCGAGAGGTGGCCGGCGAGGAATACTTGCTGGCTTAAGTCGTTCCATGCTCAAGGCATTCATCAGAGCAACACCATGCGGGAAAAGAGGGGGGAACATTGCAGGACAAATTTCTATGCTGGAACAGGATTGTCTGCGAGACAGCTCTCCGCAGCGCTAGTATTTGGCCAGGCTGAAATCAGCGCCACGGGAAGCCAATCTGACAAGCGGAGTGCAACGAGCGCGGCGATATGGGGCCACTTGGCAGGTGGCCGAAGAAAGACGGCTGCCCCGCGAATGTGGTGCCAGAAGGCAAGTTTCAGCAGGGCGTTCCGGGCGAGCTTAATGTGTAGCCGCAGTTGTTCTAGGCGAGATTGTAGCCGAGAAGCTTTCCGTCTCCATTCACGAGACAAGAAAAGCAGAACGCAATGGTCTAGAGGGTTGAGAAGAAAAGTGCTCGTAGCGAGCTCGTTGCGGCAGAAGCGAAAGCCAGGAGCAGCGTGCTCGCTGCGAGAAGTAGACGGCGCTTCGCCTCCTTGGGAAGGAAATCGCGTCTGGGCACGAACGGCAGCCAGCGAAGCTTCAGAACAGCAGGCTGTTCTGCTCAGCTTACGAGCCTGAAGTGAGTGGCAAGGGCTAAGGGGACAGTTCCAAGGCATCTAGCTTTCCTGCTAGCAATGCCATTTCTACCCTGCTGTGGATAACATTGTCCTATGCCCTTATGCTCCGAGAGACAGAGAGCACCTCGGCAGACGCAGTGCAGAGGGAAAGGACACAGTATCCGAGGGAGCGTGACGCCGCTTAGGCGGGCAAAGCAGAAAGGTGCCGCCCGGCACTGGCTTTGACTCCCTGAGCTTCCTTGCTAGGACAGCAGCTGCCGAAAGCTGGCAACTAGGCTGCCAGAGTGCAGAATGTCAGCGGTCTGGCACGCCTGCTTGCCGAAAGCCAGGATCAGCGAGACAGCGTGCTAGGCTCTGTTTCACAGCACCTTGGAGAACACGCCCTTGAAGAATGCCGTCTCTGCTCCGCAAAAGCTCTGCCACAGTGAAGGTGGAAGAAGCAGCCTGTGGCCACGGGCAGAGCTGGTCAACAGCTGCGCCTAACTTTCCCAAGCAGCGAGAGCATTCTCAGCCGAGTTCTGCTTTGACAGAGCTATTGCTGAACTTTTGCAGTCCCGGAGGCTGCTGAAACCAAGGCTGTGTTCTGCCTCTTCATTCTTGCCTTCCTGTGCTCCAGCGAGAAGTGAAGCTCTGGCACGGCATTCAGCTTTGCCGCCTCTCTGCACGGAAAGCACTAGACAGAACTAGTGTGCTTCGTGCATGCTCTCTCCTCGCTTTTATGGTCACTGCTCTGCTTTTTGCTTGGCAGCGTTCAAAGGGTCCACGGCATACCTCTTGCACAGCGAGAGGTGGCCGGCGAGGAATACTTGCTGGCTTAAGTCGTTCCATGCTCAAGGCATTCATCAGAGCAACACCATGCGGGAAAAGAGGGGGGAACATTGCAGGACAAGTTTCTATGCTGGAACAGGATTGTCTGCGAGACAGCTCTCCGCAGCGCTAGTATTTGGCCAGGCTGAAATCAGCGCCACGGGAAGCCAATCTGACAAGCGGAGTGCAACGAGCGCGGCGATATGGGGCCACTTGGCAGGTGGCCGAAGAAAGACGGCTGCCCCGCGAATGGGGTGCCAGAAGGCAAGTTTCAGCAGGGCGTTCCGGGCGAGCTTAATGTGTAGCCGCAGTTGTTCTAGGCGAGATTGTAGCCGAGAAGCTTTCCGTCTCCATTCACGAGACAAGAAAAGCAGAACGCAATGGTCTAGAGGGTTGAGAAGAAAAGTGCTCGTAGCGAGCTCGTTGCGGCAGAAGCGAAAGCCAGGAGCAGCGTGCTCGCTGCGAGAAGTAGACGGCGCTTCGCCTCCTTGGGAAGGAAATCGCGTCTGGGCACGAACGGCAGCCAGCGAAGCTTCAGAACAGCAGGCTGTTCTGCTCAGCTTACGAGCCTGAAGTGAGTGGCAAGGGCTAAGGGGACAGTTCCAAGGCATCTAGCTTTCCTGCTAGCAATGCCATTTCTACCCTGCTGTGGATAACATTGTCCTATGCCCTTATGCTCCGAGAGACAGAGAGCACCTCGGCAGACGCAGTGCAGAGGGAAAGGACACAGTATCCGAGGGAGCGTGACGCCGCTTAGGCGGGCAAAGCAGAAAGGTGCCGCCCGGCACTGGCTTTGACTCCCTGAGCTTCCTTGCTAGGACAGCAGCTGCCGAAAGCTGGCAACTAGGCTGCCAGAGTGCAGAATGTCAGCGGTCTGGCACGCCTGCTTGCCGAAAGCCAGGATCAGCGAGACAGCGTGCTAGGCTCTGTTTCACAGCACCTTGGAGAACACGCCCTTGAAGAATGCCGTCTCTGCTCCGCAAAAGCTCTGCCACAGTGAAGGTGGAAGAAGCAGCCTGTGGCCACGGGCAGAGCTGGTCAACAGCTGCGCCTAACTTTCCCAAGCAGCGAGAGCATTCTCAGCCGAGTTCTGCTTTGACAGAGCTATTGCTGAACTTTTGCAGTCCCGGAGGCTGCTGAAACCAAGGCTGTGTTCTGCCTCTTCATTCTTGCCTTCCTGTGCTCCAGCGAGAAGTGAAGCTCTGGCACGGCATTCAGCTTTGCCGCCTCTCTGCACGGAAAGCACTAGACAGAACTAGTGTGCTTCGTGCATGCTCTCTCCTCGCTTTTATGGTCACTGCTCTGCTTTTTGCTTGGCAGCGTTCAAAGGGTCCACGGCATACCTCTTGCACAGCGAGAGGTGGCCGGCGAGGAATACTTGCTGGCTTAAGTCGTTCCATGCTCAAGGCATTCATCAGAGCAACACCATGCGGGAAAAGAGGGGGGAACATTGCAGGACAAATTTCTATGCTGGAACAGGATTGTCTGCGAGACAGCTCTCCGCAGCGCTAGTATTTGGCCAGGCTGAAATCAGCGCCACGGGAAGCCAATCTGACAAGCGGAGTGCAACGAGCGCGGCGATATGGGGCCACTTGGCAGGTGGCCGAAGAAAGACGGCTGCCCCGCGAATGTGGTGCCAGAAGGCAAGTTTCAGCAGGGCGTTCCGGGCGAGCTTAATGTGTAGCCGCAGTTGTTCTAGGCGAGATTGTAGCCGAGAAGCTTTCCGTCTCCATTCACGAGACAAGAAAAGCAGAACGCAATGGTCTAGAGGGTTGAGAAGAAAAGTGCTCGTAGCGAGCTCGTTGCGGCAGAAGCGAAAGCCAGGAGCAGCGTGCTCGCTGCGAGAAGTAGACGGCGCTTCGCCTCCTTGGGAAGGAAATCGCGTCTGGGCACGAACGGCAGCCAGCGAAGCTTCAGAACAGCAGGCTGTTCTGCTCAGCTTACGAGCCTGAAGTGAGTGGCAAGGGCTAAGGGGACAGTTCCAAGGCATCTAGCTTTCCTGCTAGCAATGCCATTTCTACCCTGCTGTGGAAAACATTGTCCTTTGCCCTTCTGCTCCGAGAGGCACAGAGCACCTCGGCAGACGCAGTGCAGAGGGAAAGGACACAGTATCCGAGGGAGCGTGGCGCCGCTTAGGCGGGCAAAGCAGAAAGGTGCCGCCCGGCACTGGCTTTGACTCCCTGAGCTTCCTTGCTAGGACAGCAGCTGCCGAAAGCTGGCAACTAGGCTGCCAGAGTGCAGAATGTCGGCGGTCTGGCACGCCTGCTTGCCGAAAGCCAGGATCAGCGAGACAGCGTGCTAGGCTCTGTTTCACAGCACCTTGGAGAACACGCCCTTGAAGAATGCCGTCTCTGCTCCGCAAAAGCTCTGCCACAGTGAAGGTGGAAGAAGCAGCCTGTGGCCACGGGCAGAGCTGGTCAACAGCTGCGCCTAACTTTCCCAAGCTGCGAGAGCATTCTCAGCCGAGTTCTGCTTTGACAGAGCTATTGCTGAACTTTTGCAGTCCCGGAGGCTGCTGAAACCAAGGCTGTGTTCTGCCTCTTCATTCTTGCCTTCCTGTGCTCCAGCGAGAAGTGAAGCTCTGGCACGGCATTCAGCTTTGCCGCCTCTCTGCACGGAAAGCACTAGACCGAACTAGTGTGCTTCGTGCATGCTCTCTCCTCGCTTTTATGGTCACTGCTCTGCTTTTTGCTTGGCAGCGTTCAAAGGGTCCACGGCATACCTCTTGCACAGCGAGAGGTGGCCGGCGAGGAATACTTGCTGGCTTAAGTCGTTCCATGCTCAAGGCATTCATCAGAGCAACACCATGCGGGAAAAGAGGGGGGAACATTGCAGGACAAATTTCTATGCTGGAACAGGATTGTCTGCGAGACAGCTCTCCGCAGCGCTAGTATTTGGCCAGGCTGAAATCAGCGCCACGGGAAGCCAATCTGACAAGCGGAGTGCAACGAGCGCGGCGATATGGGGCCACTTGGCAGGTGGCCGAAGAAAGACGGCTGCCCCGCGAATGTGGTGCCAGAAGGCAAGTTTCAGCAGGGCGTTCCGGGCGAGCTTAATGTGTAGCCGCAGTTGTTCTAGGCGAGATTGTAGCCGAGAAGCTTTCCGTCTCCATTCACGAGACAAGAAAAGCAGAACGCAATGGTTGCGGCAGAAGCGAAAGACAGGAGCAGCGTGCTCGCTGCGAGCAGTAGACGGCGCTTCGCCTCCTTGGGAAGGAAATCGCGTCTGGGCACGAACGGCAGCCAGCGAAGCTTCAGAACAGCAGGCTGTTCTGCTCAGCGTACGAGCCTGAAGTGAGTGGCAAGGGCTAAGGGGACAGTTCCAAGGCATCTAGCTTTCCTGCTAGCAATGCCATTTCTACCCTGCTGTGGATAACATTGTCCTTTGCCCTTCTGCTCCGAGAGACAGAGAGCACCTCGGCAGACGCAGTGCAGAGGGAAAGGACACAGTATCCGAGGGAGCGTGGCGCCGCTTAGGCGGGCAAAGCAGAAAGGTGCCGCCCGGCACTGGCTTTGACTCCCTGAGCTTCCTTGCTAGGACAGCAGCTGCCGAAAGCTGGCAACTAGGCTGCCAGAGTGCAGAATGTCGGCGGTCTGGCACGCCTGCTTGCCGAAAGCCAGGATCAGCGAGACAGCGTGCTAGGCTCTGTTTCACAGCACCTTGGAGAACACGCCCTTGAAGAATGCCGTCTCTGCTCCGCAAAAGCTCTGCCACAGTGAAGGTGGAAGAAGCAGCCTGTGGCCACGGGCAGAGCTGGTCAACAGCTGCGCCTAACTTTCCCAAGCTGCGAGAGCATTCTCAGCCGAGTTCTGCTTTGACAGAGCTATTGCTGAACTTTTGCAGTCCCGGAGGCTGCTGAAACCAAGGCTGTGTTCTGCCTCTTCATTCTTGCCTTCCTGTGCTCCAGCGAGAAGTGAAGCTCTGGCACGGCATTCAGCTTTGCCGCCTCTCTGCACGGAAAGCACTAGACAGAACTAGTGTGCTTCGTGCATGCTCTCTCCTCGCTTTTATGGTCACTGCTCTGCTTTTTGCTTGGCAGCGTTCAAAGGGTCCACGGCATACCTCTTGCACAGCGAGAGGTGGCCGGCGAGGAATACTTGCTGGCTTAAGTCGTTCCATGCTCAAGGCATTCATCAGAGCAACACCATGGGGGAAAAGAGGGGGGAACATTGCAGGACAAATTTCTATGCTGGAACAGGATTGTCTGCGAGACAGCTCTCCGCAGCGCTAGTATTTGGCCAGGCTGAAATCAGCGCCACGGGAAGCCAATCTGACAAGCGGAGTGCAACGAGCGCGGCGATATGGGGCCACTTGGCAGGTGGCCGAAGAAAGACGGCTGCCCCGCGAATGTGGTGCCAGAAGGCAAGTTTCAGCAGGGCGTTCCGGGCGAGCTTAATGTGTAGCCGCAGTTGTTCTAGGCGAGATTGTAGCCGAGAAGCTTTCCGTCTCCATTCACGAGACAAGAAAAGCAGAACGCAATGGTCTAGAGGGTTGAGAAGAAAAGTGCTCGTAGCGAGCTCGTTGCGGCAGAAGCGAAAGCCAGGAGCAGCGTGCTCGCTGCGAGAAGTAGACGGCGCTTCGCCTCCTTGGGAAGGAAATCGCGTCTGGGCACGAACGGCAGCCAGCGAAGCTTCAGAACAGCAGGCTGTTCTGCTCAGCGTACGAGCCTGAAGTGAGTGGCAAGGGCTAAGGGGACAGTTCCAAGGCATCTAGCTTTCCTGCTAGCAATGCCATTTCTACCCTGCTGTGGATAACATTGTCCTTTGCCCTTCTGCTCCGAGAGACAGAGAGCACCTCGGCAGACGCAGTGCAGAGGGAAAGGACACAGTATCCGAGGGAGCGTGGCGCCGCTTAGGCGGGCAAAGCAGAAAGGTGCCGCCCGGCACTGGCTTTGACTCCCTGAGCTTCCTTGCTAGGACAGCAGCTGCCGAAAGCTGGCAACTAGGCTGCCAGAGTGCAGAATGTCAGCGGTCTGGCACGCCTGCTTGCCGAAAGCCAGGATCAGCGAGACAGCGTGCTAGGCTCTGTTTCACAGCACCTTGGAGAACACGCCCTTGAAGAATGCCGTCTCTGTTCCGCAAAAGCTCTGCCACAGTGAAGGTGGAAGAAGCAGCCTGTGGCCACGGGCAGAGCTGGTCAACAGCTGCGCCTAACTTTCCCAAGCTGCGAGAGCATTCTCAGCCGAGTTCTGCTTTGACAGAGCTATTGCTGAACTTTTGCAGTCCCGGAGGCTGCTGAAACCAAGGCTGTGTTCTGCCTCTTCATTCTTGCCTTCCTGTGCTCCAGCGAGAAGTGAAGCTCTGGCACGGCATTCAGCTTTGCCGCCTCTCTGCACGGAAAGCACTAGACAGAACTAGTGTGCTTCGTGCATGCTCTCTCCTCGCTTTTATGGTCACTGCTCTGCTTTTTGCTTGGCAGCGTTCAAAGGGTCCACGGCATACCTCTTGCACAGCGAGAGGTGGCCGGCGAGGAATACTTGCTGGCTTAAGTCGTTCCATGCTCAAGGCATTCATCAGAGCAACACCATGGGGGAAAAGAGGGGGGAACATTGCAGGACAAATTTCTATGCTGGAACATGATTGTCTGCGAGACAGCTCTCCGCAGCGCTAGTATTTGGCCAGGCTGAAATCAGCGCCACGGGAAGCCAATCTGACAAGCGGAGTGCAACGAGCGCGGCGATATGGGGCCACTTGGCAGGTGGCCGAAGAAAGACGGCTGCCCCGCGAATGTGGTGCCAGAAGGCAAGTTTCAGCAGGGCGTTCCGGGCGAGCTTAATGTGTAGCCGCACTTGTTCTAGGCGAGATTGTAGCCGAGAAGCTTTCCGTCTCCATTCACGAGACAAGAAAAGCAGAACGCAATGGTCTAGAGGGTTGAGAAGAAAAGTGCTCGTAGCGAGCTCGTTGCGGCAGAAGCGAAAGCCAGGAGCAGCGTGCTCGCTGCGAGAAGTAGACGGCGCTTCGCCTCCTTGGGAAGGAAATCGCGTCTGGGCACGAACGGCAGCCAGCGAAGCTTCAGAACAGCAGGCTGTTCTGCTCAGCGTACGAGCCTGAAGTGAGTGGCAAGGGCTAAGGGGACAGTTCCAAGGCATCTAGCTTTCCTGCTAGCAATGCCATTTCTACCCTGCTGTGGATAACATTGTCCTTTGCCCTTCTGCTCCGAGAGACAGAGAGCACCTCGGCAGACGCAGTGCAGAGGGAAAGGACACAGTATCCGAGGGAGCGTGGCGCCGCTTAGGCGGGCAAAGCAGAAAGGTGCCGCCCGGCACTGGCTTTGACTCCCTGAGCTTCCTTGCTAGGACAGCAGCTGCCGAAAGCTGGCAACTAGGCTGCCAGAGTGCAGAATGTCAGCGGTCTGGCACGCCTGCTTGCCGAAAGCCAGGATCAGCGAGACAGCGTGCTAGGCTCTGTTTCACAGCACCTTGGAGAACACGCCCTTGAAGAATGCCGTCTCTGCTCCGCAAAAGCTCTGCCACAGTGAAGGTGGAAGAAGCAGCCTGTGGCCACGGGCAGAGCTGGTCAACAGCTGCGCCTAACTTTCCCAAGCTGCGAGAGCATTCTCAGCCGAGTTCTGCTTTGACAGAGCTATTGCTGAACTTTTGCAGTCCCGGAGGCTGCTGAAACCAAGGCTGTGTTCTGCCTCTTCATTCTTGCCTTCCTGTGCTCCAGCGAGAAGTGAAGCTCTGGCACGGCATTCAGCTTTGCCGCCTCTCTGCACGGAAAGCACTAGACAGAACTAGTGTGCTTCGTGCATGCTCTCTCCTCGCTTTTATGGTCACTGCTCTGCTTTTTGCTTGGCAGCGTTCAAAGGGTCCACGGCATACCTCTTGCACAGCGAGAGGTGGCCGGCGAGGAATACTTGCTGGCTTAAGTCGTTCCATGCTCAAGGCATTCATCAGAGCAACACCATGGGGGAAAAGAGGGGGGAACATTGCAGGACAAATTTCTATGCTGGAACAGGATTGTCTGCGAGACAGCTCTCCGCAGCGCTAGTATTTGGCCAGGCTGAAATCAGCGCCACGGGAAGCCAATCTGACAAGCGGAGTGCAACGAGCGCGGCGATATGGGGCCACTTGGCAGGTGGCCGAAGAAAGACGGCTGCCCCGCGAATGTGGTGCCAGAAGGCAAGTTTCAGCAGGGCGTTCCGGGCGAGCTTAATGTGTAGCCGCAGTTGTTCTAGGCGAGATTGTAGCCGAGAAGCTTTCCGTCTCCATTCACGAGACAAGAAAAGCAGAACGCAATGGTCTAGAGGGTTGAGAAGAAAAGTGCTCGTAGCGAGCTCGTTGCGGCAGAAGCGAAAGCCAGGAGCAGCGTGCTCGCTGCGAGAAGTAGACGGCGCTTCGCCTCCTTGGGAAGGAAATCGCGTCTGGGCACGAACGGCAGCCAGCGAAGCTTCAGAACAGCAGGCTGTTCTGCTCAGCGTACGAGCCTGAAGTGAGTGGCAAGGGCTAAGGGGACAGTTCCAAGGCATCTAGCTTTCCTGCTAGCAATGCCATTTCTACCCTGCTGTGGATAACATTGTCCTTTGCCCTTCTGCTCCGAGAGACAGAGAGCACCTCGGCAGACGCAGTGCAGAGGGAAAGGACACAGTATCCGAGGGAGCGTGGCGCCGCTTAGGCGGGCAAAGCAGAAAGGTGCCGCCCGGCACTGGCTTTGACTCCCTGAGCTTCCTTGCTAGGACAGCAGCTGCCGAAAGCTGGCAACTAGGCTGCCAGAGTGCAGAATGTCAGCGGTCTGGCACGCCTGCTTGCCGAAAGCCAGGATCAGCGAGACAGCGTGCTAGGCTCTGTTTCACAGCACCTTGGAGAACACGCCCTTGAAGAATGCCGTCTCTGCTCCGCAAAAGCTCTGCCACAGTGAAGGTGGAAGAAGCAGCCTGTGGCCACGGGCAGAGCTGGTCAACAGCTGCGCCTAACTTGCCCAAGCTGCGAGAGCATTCTCAGCCGAGTTCTGCTTTGACAGAGCTATTGCTGAACTTTTGCAGTCCCGGAGGCTGCTGAAACCAAGGCTGTGTTCTGCCTCTTCATTCTTGCCTTCCTGTGCTCCAGCGAGAAGTCAAGCTCTGGCACGGCATTCAGCTTTGCCGCCTCTCTGCACGGAAAGCACTAGACAGAACTAGTGTGCTTCGTGCATGCTCTCTCCTCGCTTTTATGGTCACTGCTCTGCTTTTTGCTTGGCAGCGTTCAAAGGCTCCACGGCATACCTCTTGCACAGCGAGAGGTGGCCGGCGAGGAATACTTGCTGGCTTAAGTCGTTCCATGCTCAAGGCATTCATCAGAGCAACACCATGCGGGAAAAGAGGGGGGAACATTGCAGGACAAATTTCTATGCTGGAACAGGATTGTCTGCGAGACAGCTCTCCGCAGCGCTAGTATTTGGCCAGGCTGAAATCAGCGCCACGGGAAGCCAATCTGACAAGCGGAGTGCAACGAGCGCGGCGATATGGGGCCACTTGGCAGGTGGCCGAAGAAAGACGGCTGCCCCGCGAATGTGGTGCCAGAAGGCAAGTTTCAGCAGGGCGTTCCGGGCGAGCTTAATGTGTAGCCGCAGTTGTTCTAGGCGAGATTGTAGCCGAGAAGCTTTCCGTCTCCATTCACGAGACAAGAAAAGCAGAACGCAATGGTCTAGAGGGTTGAGAAGAAAAGTGCTCGTAGCGAGCTCGTTGCGGCAGAAGCGAAAGCCAGGAGCAGCGTGCTCGCTGCGAGAAGTAGACGGCGCTTCGCCTCCTTGGGAAGGAAATCGCGTCTGGGCACGAACGGCAGCCAGCGAAGCTTCAGAACAGCAGGCTGTTCTGCTCAGCGTACGAGCCTGAAGTGAGTGGCAAGGGCTAAGGGGACAGTTCCAAGGCATCTAGCTTTCCTGCTAGCAATGCCATTTCTACCCTGCTGTGGATAACATTGTCCTTTGCCCTTCTGCTCCGAGAGACAGAGAGCACCTCGGCAGACGCAGTGCAGAGGGAAAGGACACAGTATCCGAGGGAGCGTGGCGCCGCTTAGGCGGGCAAAGCAGAAAGGTGCCGCCCGGCACTGGCTTTGACTCCCTGAGCTTCCTTGCTAGGACAGCAGCTGCCGAAAGCTGGCAACTAGGCTGCCAGAGTGCAGAATGTCAGCGGTCTGGCACGCCTGCTTGCCGAAAGCCAGTATCAGCGAGACAGCGTGCTAGGCTCTGTTTCACAGCACCTTGGAGAACACGCCCTTGAAGAATGCCGTCTCTGTTCCGCAAAAGCTCTGCCACAGTGAAGGTGGAAGAAGCAGCCTGTGGCCACGGGCAGAGCTGGTCAACAGCTGCGCCTAACTTTCCCAAGCTGCGAGAGCATTCTCAGCCGAGTTCTGCTTTGACAGAGCTATTGCTGAACTTTTGCAGTCCCGGAGGCTGCTGAAACCAAGGCTGTGTTCTGCCTCTTCATTCTTGCCTTCCTGTGCTCCAGCGAGAAGTGAAGCTCTGGCACGGCATTCAGCTTTGCCGCCTCTCTGCACGGAAAGCACTAGACAGAACTAGTGTGCTTCGTGCATGCTCTCTCCTCGCTTTTATGCTCACGGCTCTGCTTTTTGCTTGGCAGCGTTCAAAGGGTCCACGGCATACCTCTTGCACAGCGAGAGGTGGCCGGCGAGGAATACTTGCTGGCTTAAGTCGTTCCATGCTCAAGGCATTCATCAGAGCAACACCATGGGGGAAAAGAGGGGGGAACATTGCAGGACAAATTTCTATGCTGGAACAGGATTGTCTGCGAGACAGCTCTCCGCAGCGCTAGTATTTGGCCAGGCTGAAATCAGCGCCACGGGAAGCCAATCTGACAAGCGGAGTGCAACGAGCGCGGCGATATGGGGCCACTTGGCAGGTGGCTGAAGAAAGACGGCTGCCCCGCGAATGGGGTGCCAGAAGGCAAGTTTCAGCAGGGCGTTCCGGGCGAGCTTAATGTGTAGCCGCAGTTGTTCTAGGCGAGATTGTAGCCGAGAAGCTTTCCGTCTCCATTCACGAGACAAGAAAAGCAGAACGCAATGGTCTAGAGGGTTGAGAAGAAAAGTGCTCGTAGCGAGCTCGTTGCGGCAGAAGCGAAAGCCAGGAGCAGCGTGCTCGCTGCGAGAAGTAGACGGCGCTTCGCCTCCTTGGGAAGGAAATCGCGTCTGGGCACGAACGGCAGCCAGCGAAGCTTCAGAACAGCAGGCTGTTCTGCTCAGCTTACGAGCCTGAAGTGAGTGGCAAGGGCTAAGGGGACAGTTCCAAGGCATCTAGCTTTCCTGCTAGCAATGCCATTTCTACCCTGCTGTGGATAACATTGTCCTATGCCCTTATGCTCCGAGAGACAGAGAGCACCTCGGCAGACGCAGTGCAGAGGGAAAGGACACAGTATCCGAGGGAGCGTGACGCCGCTTAGGCGGGCAAAGCAGAAAGGTGCCGCCCGGCACTGGCTTTGACTCCCTGAGCTTCCTTGCTAGGACAGCAGCTGCCGAAAGCTGGCAACTAGGCTGCCAGAGTGCAGAATGTCAGCGGTCTGGCACGCCTGCTTGCCGAAAGCCAGGATCAGCGAGACAGCGTGCTAGGCTCTGTTTCACAGCACCTTGGAGAACACGCCCTTGAAGAATGCCGTCTCTGCTCCGCAAAAGCTCTGCCACAGTGAAGGTGGAAGAAGCAGCCTGTGGCCACGGGCAGAGCTGGTCAACAGCTGCGCCTAACTTTCCCAAGCTGCGAGAGCATTCTCAGCCGAGTTCTGCTTTGACAGAGCTATTGCTGAACTTTTGCAGTCCCGGAGGCTGCTGAAACCAAGGCTGTGTTCTGCCTCTTCATTCTTGCCTTCCTGTGCTCCAGCGAGAAGTGAAGCTCTGGCACGGCATTCAGCTTTGCCGCCTCTCTGCACGGAAAGCACTAGACAGAACTAGTGTGCTTCGTGCATGCTCTCTCCTCGCTTTTATGCTCACTGCTCTGCTTTTTGCTTGGCAGCGTTCAAAGGGTCCACGGCATACCTCTTGCACAGCGAGAGGTGGCCGGCGAGGAATACTTGCTGGCTTAAGTCGTTCCATGCTCAAGGCATTCATCAGAGCAACACCATGGGGGAAAAGAGGGGGGAACATTGCAGGACAAATTTCTATGCTGGAACAGGATTGTCTGCGAGACAGCTCTCCGCAGCGCTAGTATTTGGCCAGGCTGAAATCAGCGCCACGGGAAGCCAATCTGACAAGCGGAGTGCAACGAGCGCGGCGATATGGGGCCACTTGGCAGGTGGCCGAAGAAAGACGGCTGCCCCGCGAATGTGGTGCCAGAAGGCAAGTTTCAGCAGGGCGTTCCGGGCGAGCTTAATGTGTAGCCGCAGTTGTTCTAGGCGAGATTGTAGCCGAGAAGCTTTCCGTCTCCATTCACGAGACAAGAAAAGCAGAACGCAATGGTTGCGGCAGAAGCGAAAGCCAGGAGCAGCGTGCTCGCTGCGAGCAGTAGACGGCGCTTCGCCTCCTTGGGAAGGAAATCGCGTCTGGGCACGAACGGCAGCCAGCGAAGCTTCAGAACAGCAGGCTGTTCTGCTCAGCGTACGAGCCTGAAGTGAGTGGCAAGGGCTAAGGGGACAGTTCCAAGCCATCTAGCTTTCCTGCTAGCAATGCCATTTCTACCCTGCTGTGGAAAACATTGTCCTTTGCCCTTCTGCTCCGAGAGGCACAGAGCACCTCGGCAGACGCAGTGCAGAGGGAAAGGACACAGTATCCGAGGGAGCGTGGCGCCGCTTAGGCGGGCAAAGCAGAAAGGTGCCGCCCGGCACTGGCTTTGACTCCCTGAGCTTCCTTGCTAGGACAGCATCTGCCGAAAGCTGGCAACTAGGCTGCCAGAGTGCAGAATGTCGGCGGTCTGGCACGCCTGCTTGCCGAAAGCCAGGATCAGCGAGACAGCGTGCTAGGCTCTGTTTCACAGCACCTTGGAGAACACGCCCTTGAAGAATGCCGTCTCTGCTCCGCAAAAGCTCTGCCACAGTGAAGGTGGAAGAAGCAGCCTGTGGCCACGGGCAGAGCTGGTCAACAGCTGCGCCTAACTTTCCCAAGCTGCGAGAGCATTCTCAGCCGAGTTCTGCTTTGACAGAGCTATTGCTGAACTTTTGCGGTCCCGGAGGCTGCTGAAACCAAGGCTGTGTTCTGCCTCTTCATTCTTGCCTTCCTGTGCTCCAGCGAGAAGTGAAGCTCTGGCACGGCATTCAGCTTTGCCGCCTCTCTGCACGGAAAGCACTAGACAGAACTAGTGTGCTTCGTGCATGCTCTCTCCTCGCTTTTATGCTCACTGCTCTGCTTTTTGCTTGGCAGCGTTCAAAGGGTCCACGGCATACCTCTTGCACAGCGAGAGGTGGCCGGCGAGGAATACTTGCTGGCTTAAGTCGTTCCATGCTCAAGGCATTCATCAGAGCAACACCATGGGGGAAAAGAGGGGGGAACATTGCAGGACAAATTTCTATGCTGGAACAGGATTGTCTGCGAGACAGCTCTCCGCAGCGCTAGTATTTGGCCAGGCTGAAATCAGCGCCACGGGAAGCCAATCTGACAAGCGGAGTGCAACGAGCGCGGCGATATGGGGCCACTTGGCAGGTGGCCGAAGAAAGACGGCTGCCCCGCGAATGGGGTGCCAGAAGGCAAGTTTCAGCAGGGCGTTCCGGGCGAGCTTAATGTGTAGCCGCAGTTGTTCTAGGCGAGATTGTAGCCGAGAAGCTTTCCGTCTCCATTCACGAGACAAGAAAAGCAGAACGCAATGGTCTAGAGGGTTGAGAAGAAAAGTGCTCGTAGCGAGCTCGTTGCGGCAGAAGCGAAAGCCAGGAGCAGCGTGCTCGCTGCGAGAAGTAGACGGCGCTTCGCCTCCTTGGGAAGGAAATCGCGTCTGGGCACGAACGGCAGCCAGCGAAGCTTCAGAACAGCAGGCTGTTCTGCTCAGCTTACGAGCCTGAAGTGAGTGGCAAGGGCTAAGGGGACAGTTCCAAGGCATCTAGCTTTCCTGCTAGCAATGCCATTTCTACCCTGCTGTGGATAACATTGTCCTATGCCCTTATGCTCCGAGAGACAGAGAGCACCTCGGCAGACGCAGTGCAGAGGGAAAGGACACAGTATCCGAGGGAGCGTGACGCCGCTTAGGCGGGCAAAGCAGAAAGGTGCCGCCCGGCACTGGCTTTGACTCCCTGAGCTTCCTTGCTAGGACAGCAGCTGCCGAAAGCTGGCAACTAGGCTGCCAGAGTGCAGAATGTCAGCGGTCTGGCACGCCTGCTTGCCGAAAGCCAGTATCAGCGAGACAGCGTGCTAGGCTCTGTTTCACAGCACCTTGGAGAACACGCCCTTGAAGAATGCCGTCTCTGCTCCGCAAAAGCTCTGCCACAGTGAAGGTGGAAGAAGCAGCCTGTGGCCACGGGCAGAGCTGGTCAACAGCTGCGCCTAACTTTCCCAAGCTGCGAGAGCATTCTCAGCCGAGTTCTGCTTTGACAGAGCTATTGCTGAACTTTTGCAGTCCCGGAGGCTGCTGAAACCAAGGCTGTGTTCTGCCTCTTCATTCTTGCCTTCCTGTGCTCCAGCGAGAAGTGAAGCTCTGGCACGGCATTCAGCTTTGCCGCCTCTCTGCACGGAAAGCACTAGACAGAACTAGTGTGCTTCGTGCATGCTCTCTCCTCGCTTTTATGGTCACTGCTCTGCTTTTTGCTTGGCAGCGTTCAAAGGGTCCACGGCATACCTCTTGCACAGCGAGAGGTGGCCGGCGAGGAATACTTGCTGGCTTAAGTCGTTCCATGCTCAAGGCATTCATCAGAGCAACACCATGGGGGAAAAGAGGGGGGAACATTGCAGGACAAATTTCTATGCTGGAACAGGATTGTCTGCGAGACAGCTCTCCGCAGCGCTAGTATTTGGCCAGGCTGAAATCAGCGCCACGGGAAGCCAATCTGACAAGCGGAGTGCAACGAGCGCGGCGATATGGGGCCACTTGGCAGGTGGCCGAAGAAAGACGGCTGCCCCGCGAATGTGGTGCCAGAAGGCAAGTTTCAGCAGGGCGTTCCGGGCGAGCTTAATGTGTAGCCGCAGTTGTTCTAGGCGAGATTGTAGCCGAGAAGCTTTCCGTCTCCATTCACGAGACAAGAAAAGCAGAACGCAATGGTTGCGGCAGAAGCGAAAGCCAGGAGCAGCGTGCTCGCTGCGAGCAGTAGACGGCGCTTCGCCTCCTTGGGAAGGAAATCGCGTCTGGGCACGAACGGCAGCCAGCGAAGCTTCAGAACAGCAGGCTGTTCTGCTCAGCGTACGAGCCTGAAGTGAGTGGCAAGGGCTAAGGGGACAGTTCCAAGCCATCTAGCTTTCCTGCTAGCAATGCCATTTCTACCCTGCTGTGGAAAACATTGTCCTTTGCCCTTCTGCTCCGAGAGGCACAGAGCACCTCGGCAGACGCAGTGCAGAGGGAAAGGACACAGTATCCGAGGGAGCGTGGCGCCGCTTAGGCGGGCAAAGCAGAAAGGTGCCGCCCGGCACTGGCTTTGACTCCCTGAGCTTCCTTGCTAGGACAGCATCTGCCGAAAGCTGGCAACTAGGCTGCCAGAGTGCAGAATGTCGGCGGTCTGGCACGCCTGCTTGCCGAAAGCCAGGATCAGCGAGACAGCGTGCTAGGCTCTGTTTCACAGCACCTTGGAGAACACGCCCTTGAAGAATGCCGTCTCTGCTCCGCAAAAGCTCTGCCACAGTGAAGGTGGAAGAAGCAGCCTGTGGCCACGGGCAGAGCTGGTCAACAGCTGCGCCTAACTTTCCCAAGCTGCGAGAGCATTCTCAGCCGAGTTCTGCTTTGACAGAGCTATTGCTGAACTTTTGCAGTCCCGGAGGCTGCTGAAACCAAGGCTGTGTTCTGCCTCTTCATTCTTGCCTTCCTGTGCTCCAGCGAGAAGTGAAGCTCTGGCACGGCATTCAGCTTTGCCGCCTCTCTGCACGGAAAGCACTAGACAGAACTAGTGTGCTTCGTGCATGCTCTCTCCTCGCTTTTATGCTCACTGCTCTGCTTTTTGCTTGGCAGCGTTCAAAGGGTCCACGGCATACCTCTTGCACAGCGAGAGGTGGCCGGCGAGGAATACTTGCTGGCTTAAGTCGTTCCATGCTCAAGGCATTCATCAGAGCAACACCATGGGGGAAAAGAGGGGGGAACATTGCAGGACAAATTTCTATGCTGGAACAGGATTGTCTGCGAGACAGCTCTCCGCAGCGCTAGTATTTGGCCAGGCTGAAATCAGCGCCACGGGAAGCCAATCTGACAAGCGGAGTGCAACGAGCGCGGCGATATGGGGCCACTTGGCAGGTGGCCGAAGAAAGACGGCTGCCCCGCGAATGGGGTGCCAGAAGGCAAGTTTCAGCAGGGCGTTCCGGGCGAGCTTAATGTGTAGCCGCAGTTGTTCTAGGCGAGATTGTAGCCGAGAAGCTTTCCGTCTCCATTCACGAGACAAGAAAAGCAGAACGCAATGGTCTAGAGGGTTGAGAAGAAAAGTGCTCGTAGCGAGCTCGTTGCGGCAGAAGCGAAAGCCAGGAGCAGCGTGCTCGCTGCGAGAAGTAGACGGCGCTTCGCCTCCTTGGGAAGGAAATCGCGTCTGGGCACGAACGGCAGCCAGCGAAGCTTCAGAACAGCAGGCTGTTCTGCTCAGCTTACGAGCCTGAAGTGAGTGGCAAGGGCTAAGGGGACAGTTCCAAGGCATCTAGCTTTCCTGCTAGCAATGCCATTTCTACCCTGCTGTGGATAACATTGTCCTATGCCCTTATGCTCCGAGAGACAGAGAGCACCTCGGCAGACGCAGTGCAGAGGGAAAGGACACAGTATCCGAGGGAGCGTGACGCCGCTTAGGCGGGCAAAGCAGAAAGGTGCCGCCCGGCACTGGCTTTGACTCCCTGAGCTTCCTTGCTAGGACAGCAGCTGCCGAAAGCTGGCAACTAGGCTGCCAGAGTGCAGAATGTCAGCGGTCTGGCACGCCTGCTTGCCGAAAGCCAGGATCAGCGAGACAGCGTGCTAGGCTCTGTTTCACAGCACCTTGGAGAACACGCCCTTGAAGAATGCCGTCTCTGCTCCGCAAAAGCTCTGCCACAGTGAAGGTGGAAGAAGCAGCCTGTGGCCACGGGCAGAGCTGGTCAACAGCTGCGCCTAACTTTCCCAAGCTGCGAGAGCATTCTCAGCCGAGTTCTGCTTTGACAGAGCTATTGCTGAACTTTTGCAGTCCCGGAGGCTGCTGAAACCAAGGCTGTGTTCTGCCTCTTCATTCTTGCCTTCCTGTGCTCCAGCGAGAAGTGAAGCTCTGGCACGGCATTCAGCTTTGCCGCCTCTCTGCACGGAAAGCACTAGACAGAACTAGTGTGCTTCGTGCATGCTCTCTCCTCGCTTTTATGGTCACTGCTCTGCTTTTTGCTTGGCAGCGTTCAAAGGGTCCACGGCATACCTCTTGCACAGCGAGAGGTGGCCGGCGAGGAATACTTGCTGGCTTAAGTCGTTCCATGCTCAAGGCATTCATCAGAGCAACACCATGCGGGAAAAGAGGGGGGAACATTGCAGGACAAATTTCTATGCTGGAACAGGATTGTCTGCGAGACAGCTCTCCGCAGCGCTAGTATTTGGCCAGGCTGAAATCAGCGCCACGGGAAGCCAATCTGACAAGCGGAGTGCAACGAGCGCGGCGATATGGGGCCACTTGGCAGGTGGCCGAAGAAAGACGGCTGCCCCGCGAATGTGGTGCCAGAAGGCAAGTTTCAGCAGGGCGTTCCGGGCGAGCTTAATGTGTAGCCGCAGTTGTTCTAGGCGAGATTGTAGCCGAGAAGCTTTCCGTCTCCATTCACGAGACAAGAAAAGCAGAACGCAATGGTTGCGGCAGAAGCGAAAGCCAGGAGCAGCGTGCTCGCTGCGAGCAGTAGACGGCGCTTCGCCTCCTTGGGAAGGAAATCGCGTCTGGGCACGAACGGCAGCCAGCGAAGCTTCAGAACAGCAGGCTGTTCTGCTCAGCTTACGAGCCTGAAGTGAGTGGCAAGGGCTAAGGGGACAGTTCCAAGCCATCTAGCTTTCCTGCTAGCAATGCCATTTCTACCCTGCTGTGGAAAACATTGTCCTTTGCCCTTCTGCTCCGAGAGGCACAGAGCACCTCGGCAGACGCAGTGCAGAGGGAAAGGACACAGTATCCGAGGGAGCGTGGCGCCGCTTAGGCGGGCAAAGCAGAAAGGTGCCGCCCGGCACTGGCTTTGACTCCCTGAGCTTCCTTGCTAGGACAGCATCTGCCGAAAGCTGGCAACTAGGCTGCCAGAGTGCAGAATGTCGGCGGTCTGGCACGCCTGCTTGCCGAAAGCCAGGATCAGCGAGACAGCGTGCTAGGCTCTGTTTCACAGCACCTTGGAGAACACGCCCTTGAAGAATGCCGTCTCTGCTCCGCAAAAGCTCTGCCACAGTGAAGGTGGAAGAAGCAGCCTGTGGCCACGGGCAGAGCTGGTCAACAGCTGCGCCTAACTTTCCCAAGCTGCGAGAGCATTCTCAGCCGAGTTCTGCTTTGACAGAGCTATTGCTGAACTTTTGCAGTCCCGGAGGCTGCTGAAACCAAGGCTGTGTTCTGCCTCTTCATTCTTGCCTTCCTGTGCTCCAGCGAGAAGTGAAGCTCTGGCACGGCATTCAGCTTTGCCGCCTCTCTGCACGGAAAGCACTAGACAGAACTAGTGTGCTTCGTGCATGCTCTCTCCTCGCTTTTATGGTCACTGCTCTGCTTTTTGCTTGGCAGCGTTCAAAGGGTCCACGGCATACCTCTTGCACAGCGAGAGGTGGCCGGCGAGGAATACTTGCTGGCTTAAGTCGTTCCATGCTCAAGGCATTCATCAGAGCAACACAATGCGGGAAAAGAGGGGGGAATATTGCAGGACAAATTTCTATGCTGGAACAGGATTGTCTGCGAGACAGCTCTCCGCAGCGCTAGTATTTGGCCAGGCTGAAATCAGCGCAACGGGAAGCCAATCTGACAAGCGGAGTGCAACGAGCGCGGCGATATGGGGCCACATGGCAGGTGGCCGAAGAAAGACGGCTGCCCCGCGAATGGGGTGCCAGAAGGCAAGTTTCAGCAGGGCGTTCCGGGCGAGCTTAATGTGTAGCCGCAGTTGTTCTAGGCGAGATTGTAGCCGAGAAGCTTTCCGTCTCCATTCACGAGACAAGAAAAGCAGAACGCAATGGTTGCGGCAGAAGCGAAAGCCAGGAGCAGCGTGCTCGCTGCGAGCAGTAGACGGCGCTTCGCCTCCTTGGGAAGGAAATCGCGTCTGGGCACGAACGGCAGCCAGCGAAGCTTCAGAACAGCAGGCTGTTCTGCTCAGCGTACGAGCCTGAAGTGAGTGGCAAGGGCTAAGGGGACAGTTCCAAGCCATCTAGCTTTCCTGCTAGCAATGCCATTTCTACCCTGCTGTGGAAAACATTGTCCTTTGCCCTTCTGCTCCGAGAGGCACAGAGCACCTCGGCAGACGCAGTGCAGAGGGAAAGGACACAGTATCCGAGGGAGCGTGGCGCCGCTTAGGCGGGCAAAGCAGAAAGGTGCCGCCCGGCACTGGCTTTGACTCCCTGAGCTTCCTTGCTAGGACAGCATCTGCCGAAAGCTGGCAACTAGGCTGCCAGAGTGCAGAATGTCGGCGGTCTGGCACGCCTGCTTGCCGAAAGCCAGTATCAGCGAGACAGCGTGCTAGGCTCTGTTTCACAGCACCTTGGAGAACACGCCCTTGAAGAATGCCGTCTCTGCTCCGCAAAAGCTCTGCCACAGTGAAGGTGGAAGAAGCAGCCTGTGGCCACGGGCAGAGCTGGTCAACAGCTGCGCCTAACTTTCCCAAGCTGCGAGAGCATTCTCAGCCGAGTTCTGCTTTGACAGAGCTATTGCTGAACTTTTGCAGTCCCGGAGGCTGCTGAAACCAAGGCTGTGTTCTGCCTCTTCATTCTTGCCTTCCTGTGCTCCAGCGAGAAGTGAAGCTCTGGCACGGCATTCAGCTTTGCCGCCTCTCTGCACGGAAAGCACTAGACAGAACTAGTGTGCTTCGTGCATGCTCTCACCTCGCTTTTATGCTCACTGCTCTGCTTTTTGCTTGGCAGCGTTCAAAGGGTCCACGGCATACCTCTTGCACAGCGAGAGGTGGCCGGCGAGGAATACTTGCTGGCTTAAGTCGTTCCATGCTCAAGGCATTCATCAGAGCAACACCATGCGGGAAAAGAGGGGGGAACATTGCAGGACAAATTTCTATGCTGGAACAGGATTGTCTGCGAGACAGCTCTCCGCAGCGCTAGTATTTGGCCAGGCTGAAATCAGCGCCACGGGAAGCCAATCTGACAAGCGGAGTGCAACGAGCGCGGCGATATGGGGCCACTTGGCAGGTGGCCGAAGAAAGACGGCTGCCCCGCGAATGTGGTGCCAGAAGGCAAGTTTCAGCAGGGCGTTCCGGGCGAGCTTAATGTGTAGCCGCAGTTGTTCTAGGCGAGATTGTAGCCGAGAAGCTTTCCGTCTCCATTCACGAGACAAGAAAAGCAGAACGCAATGGTTGCGGCAGAAGCGAAAGCCAGGAGCAGCGTGCTCGCTGCGAGCAGTAGACGGCGCTTCGCCTCCTTGGGAAGGAAATCGCGTCTGGGCACGAACGGCAGCCAGCGAAGCTTCAGAACAGCAGGCTGTTCTGCTCAGCGTACGAGCCTGAAGTGAGTGGCAAGGGCTAAGGGGACAGTTCCAAGCCATCTAGCTTTCCTGCTAGCAATGCCATTTCTACCCTGCTGTGGAAAACATTGTCCTTTGCCCTTCTGCTCCGAGAGGCACAGAGCACCTCGGCAGACGCAGTGCAGAGGGAAAGGACACAGTATCCGAGGGAGCGTGGCGCCGCTTAGGCGGGCAAAGCAGAAAGGTGCCGCCCGGCACTGGCTTTGACTCCCTGAGCTTCCTTGCTAGGACAGCATCTGCCGAAAGCTGGCAACTAGGCTGCCAGAGTGCAGAATGTCGGCGGTCTGGCACGCCTGCTTGCCGAAAGCCAGGATCAGCGAGACAGCGTGCTAGTCTCTGTTTCACAGCACCTTGGAGAACACGCCCTTGAAGAATGCCGTCTCTGCTCCGCAAAAGCTCTGCCACAGTGAAGGTGGAAGAAGCAGCCTGTGGCCACGGGCAGAGCTGGTCAACAGCTGCGCCTAACTTTCCCAAGCTGCGAGAGCATTCTCAGCCGAGTTCTGCTTTGACAGAGCTATTGCTGAACTTTTGCAGTCCCGGAGGCTGCTGAAACCAAGGCTGTGTTCTGCCTCTTCATTCTTGCCTTCCTGTGCTCCAGCGAGAAGTGAAGCTCTGGCACGGCATTCAGCTTTGCCGCCTCTCTGCACGGAAAGCACTAGACAGAACTAGTGTGCTTCGTGCATGCTCTCTCCTCGCTTTTATGGTCACTGCTCTGCTTTTTGCTTGGCAGCGTTCAAAGGGTCCACGGCATACCTCTTGCACAGCGAGAGGTGGCCGGCGAGGAATACTTGCTGGCTTAAGTCGTTCCATGCTCAAGGCATTCATCAGAGCAACACCATGCGGGAAAAGAGGGGGGAACATTGCAGGACAAATTTCTATGCTGGAACAGGATTGTCTGCGAGACAGCTCTCCGCAGCGCTAGTATTTGGCCAGGCTGAAATCAGCGCCACGGGAAGCCAATCTGACAAGCGGAGTGCAACGAGCGCGGCGATATGGGGCCACTTGGCAGGTGGCCGAAGAAAGACGGCTGCCCCGCGAATGGGGTGCCAGAAGGCAAGTTTCAGCAGGGCGTTCCGGGCGAGCTTAATGTGTAGCCGCAGTTGTTCTAGGCGAGATTGTAGCCGAGAAGCTTTCCGTCTCCATTCACGAGACAAGAAAAGCAGAACGCAATGGTCTAGAGGGTTGAGAAGAAAAGTGCTCGTAGCGAGCTCGTTGCGGCAGAAGCGAAAGCCAGGAGCAGCGTGCTCGCTGCGAGAAGTAGACGGCGCTTCGCCTCCTTGGGAAGGAAATCGCGTCTGGGCACGAACGGCAGCCAGCGAAGCTTCAGAACAGCAGGCTGTTCTGCTCAGCTTACGAGCCTGAAGTGAGTGGCAAGGGCTAAGGGGACAGTTCCAAGGCATCTAGCTTTCCTGCTAGCAATGCCATTTCTACCCTGCTGTGGATAACATTGTCCTATGCCCTTATGCTCCGAGAGACAGAGAGCACCTTGGCAGACGCAGTGCAGAGGGAAAGGACACAGTATCCGAGGGAGCGTGACGCCGCTTAGGCGGGCAAAGCAGAAAGGTGCCGCCCGGCACTGGCTTTGACTCCCTGAGCTTCCTTGCTAGGACAGCAGCTGCCGAAAGCTGGCAACTAGGCTGCCAGAGTGCAGAATGTCAGCGGTCTGGCACGCCTGCTTGCCGAAAGCCAGTATCAGCGAGACAGCGTGCTAGGCTCTGTTTCACAGCACCTTGGAGAACACGCCCTTGAAGAATGCCGTCTCTGCTCCGCAAAAGCTCTGCCACAGTGAAGGTGGAAGAAGCAGCCTGTGGCCACGGGCAGAGCTGGTCAACAGCTGCGCCTAACTTTCCCAAGCTGCGAGAGCATTCTCAGCCGAGTTCTGCTTTGACAGAGCTATTGCTGAACTTTTGCAGTCCCGGAGGCTGCTGAAACCAAGGCTGTGTTCTGCCTCTTCATTCTTGCCTTCCTGTGCTCCAGCGAGAAGTGAAGCTCTGGCACGGCATTCAGCTTTGCCGCCTCTCTGCACGGAAAGCACTAGACAGAACTAGTGTGCTTCGTGCATGCTCTCTCCTCGCTTTTATGGTCACTGCTCTGCTTTTTGCTTGGCAGCGTTCAAAGGGTCCACGGCATACCTCTTGCACAGCGAGAGGTGGCCGGCGAGGAATACTTGCTGGCTTAAGTCGTTCCATGCTCAAGGCATTCATCAGAGCAACACCATGCGGGAAAAGAGGGGGGAACATTGCAGGACAAATTTCTATGCTGGAACAGGATTGTCTGCGAGACAGCTCTCCGCAGCGCTAGTATTTGGCCAGGCTGAAATCAGCGCCACGGGAAGCCAATCTGACAAGCGGAGTGCAACGAGCGCGGCGATATGGGGCCACTTGGCAGGTGGCCGAAGAAAGACGGCTGCCCCGCGAATGTGGTGCCAGAAGGCAAGTTTCAGCAGGGCGTTCCGGGCGAGCTTAATGTGTAGCCGCAGTTGTTCTAGGCGAGATTGTAGCCGAGAAGCTTTCCGTCTCCATTCACGAGACAAGAAAAGCAGAACGCAATGGTTGCGGCAGAAGCGAAAGCCAGGAGCAGCGTGCTCGCTGCGAGCAGTAGACGGCGCTTCGCCTCCTTGGGAAGGAAATCGCGTCTGGGCACGAACGGCAGCCAGCGAAGCTTCAGAACAGCAGGCTGTTCTGCTCAGCGTACGAGCCTGAAGTGAGTGGCAAGGGCTAAGGGGACAGTTCCAAGGCATCTAGCTTTCCTGCTAGCAATGCCATTTCTACCCTGCTGTGGATAACATTGTCCTTTGCCCTTCTGCTCCGAGAGGCACAGAGCACCTCGGCAGACGCAGTGCAGAGGGAAAGGACACAGTATCCGAGGGAGCGTGGCGCCGCTTAGGCGGGCAAAGCAGAAAGGTGCCGCCCGGCACTGGCTTTGACTCCCTGAGCTTCCTTGCTAGGACAGCAGCTGCCGAAAGCTGGCAACTAGGCTGCCAGAGTGCAGAATGTCGGCGGTCTGGCACGCCTGCTTGCCGAAAGCCAGGATCAGCGAGACAGCGTGCTAGGCTCTGTTTCACAGCACCTTGGAGAACACGCCCTTGAAGAATGCCGTCTCTGCTCCGCAAAAGCTCTGCCACAGTGAAGGTGGAAGAAGCAGCCTGTGGCCACGGGCAGAGCTGGTCAACAGCTGCGCCTAACTTTCCCAAGCTGCGAGAGCATTCTCAGCCGAGTTCTGCTTTGACAGAGCTATTGCTGAACTTTTGCAGTCCCGGAGGCTGCTGAAACCAAGGCTGTGTTCTGCCTCTTCATTCTTGCCTTCCTGTGCTCCAGCGAGAAGTGAAGCTCTGGCACGGCATTCAGCTTTGCCGCCTCTCTGCACGGAAAGCACTAGACAGAACTAGTGTGCTTCGTGCATGCTCTCTCCTCGCTTTTATGGTCACTGCTCTGCTTTTTGCTTGGCAGCGTTCAAAGGGTCCACGGCATACCTCTTGCACAGCGAGAGGTGGCCGGCGAGGAATACTTGCTGGCTTAAGTCGTTCCATGCTCAAGGCATTCATCAGAGCAACACCATGCGGGAAAAGAGGGGGGAACATTGCAGGACAAATTTCTATGCTGGAACAGGATTGTCTGCGAGACAGCTCTCCGCAGCGCTAGTATTTGGCCAGGCTGAAATCAGCGCAACGGGAAGCCAATCTGACAAGCGGAGTGCAACGAGCGCGGCGATATGGGGCCACATGGCAGGTGGCCGAAGAAAGACGGCTGCCCCGCGAATGTGGTGCCAGAAGGCAAGTTTCAGCAGGGCGTTCCGGGCGAGCTTAATGTGTAGCCGCAGTTGTTCTAGGCGAGATTGTAGCCGAGAAGCTTTCCGTCTCCATTCACGAGACAAGAAAAGCAGAACGCAATGGTTGCGGCAGAAGCGAAAGCCAGGAGCAGCGTGCTCGCTGCGAGCAGTAGACGGCGCTTCGCCTCCTTGGGAAGGAAATCGCGTCTGGGCACGAACGGCAGCCAGCGAAGCTTCAGAACAGCAGGCTGTTCTGCTCAGCGTACGAGCCTGAAGTGAGTGGCAAGGGCTAAGGGGACAGTTCCAAGCCATCTAGCTTTCCTGCTAGCAATGCCATTTCTACCCTGCTGTGGAAAACATTGTCCTTTGCCCTTCTGCTCCGAGAGGCACAGAGCACCTCGGCAGACGCAGTGCAGAGGGAAAGGACACAGTATCCGAGGGAGCGTGGCGCCGCTTAGGCGGGCAAAGCAGAAAGGTGCCGCCCGGCACTGGCTTTGACTCCCTGAGCTTCCTTGCTAGGACAGCATCTGCCGAAAGCTGGCAACTAGGCTGCCAGAGTGCAGAATGTCGGCGGTCTGGCACGCCTGCTTGCCGAAAGCCAGGATCAGCGAGACAGCGTGCTAGGCTCTGTTTCACAGCACCTTGGAGAACACGCCCTTGAAGAATGCCGTCTCTGCTCCGCAAAAGCTCTGCCACAGTGAAGGTGGAAGAAGCAGCCTGTGGCCACGGGCAGAGCTGGTCAACAGCTGCGCCTAACTTTCCCAAGCTGCGAGAGCATTCTCAGCCGAGTTCTGCTTTGACAGAGCTATTGCTGAACTTTTGCAGTCCCGGAGGCTGCTGAAACCAAGGCTGTGTTCTGCCTCTTCATTCTTGCCTTCCTGTGCTCCAGCGAGAAGTGAAGCTCTGGCACGGCATTCAGCTTTGCCGCCTCTCTGCACGGAAAGCACTAGACAGAACTAGTGTGCTTCGTGCATGCTCTCTCCTCGCTTTTATGGTCACTGCTCTGCTTTTTGCTTGGCAGCGTTCAAAGGGTCCACGGCATACCTCTTGCACAGCGAGAGGTGGCCGGCGAGGAATACTTGCTGGCTTAAGTCGTTCCATGCTCAAGGCATTCATCAGAGCAACACCATGCGGGAAAAGAGGGGGGAACATTGCAGGACAAATTTCTATGCTGGAACAAGATTGTCTGCGAGACAGCTCTCCGCAGCGCTAGTATTTGGCCAGGCTGAAATCAGCGCCACGGGAAGCCAATCTGACAAGCGGAGTGCAACGAGCGCGGCGATATGGGGCCACTTGGCAGGTGGCCGAAGAAAGACGGCTGCCCCGCGAATGGGGTGCCAGAAGGCAAGTTTCAGCAGGGCGTTCCGGGCGAGCTTAATGTGTAGCCGCACTTGTTCTAGGCGAGATTGTAGCCGAGAAGCTTTCCGTCTCCATTCACGAGACAAGAAAAGCAGAACGCAATGGTCTAGAGGGTTGAGAAGAAAAGTGCTCGTAGCGAGCTCGTTGCGGCAGAAGCGAAAGCCAGGAGCAGCGTGCTCGCTGCGAGAAGTAGACGGCGCTTCGCCTCCTTGGGAAGGAAATCGCGTCTGGGCACGAACGGCAGCCAGCGAAGCTTCAGAACAGCAGGCTGTTCTGCTCAGCTTACGAGCCTGAAGTGAGTGGCAAGGGCTAAGGGGACAGTTCCAAGGCATCTAGCTTTCCTGCTAGCAATGCCATTTCTACCCTGCTGTGGATAACATTGTCCTATGCCCTTATGCTCCGAGAGACAGAGAGCACCTTGGCAGACGCAGTGCAGAGGGAAAGGACACAGTATCCGAGGGAGCGTGACGCCGCTTAGGCGGGCAAAGCAGAAAGGTGCCGCCCGGCACTGGCTTTGACTCCCTGAGCTTCCTTGCTAGGACAGCAGCTGCCGAAAGCTGGCAACTAGGCTGCCAGAGTGCAGAATGTCAGCGGTCTGGCACGCCTGCTTGCCGAAAGCCAGGATCAGCGAGACAGCGTGCTAGGCTCTGTTTCACAGCACCTTGGAGAACACGCCCTTGAAGAATGCCGTCTCTGCTCCGCAAAAGCTCTGCCACAGTGAAGGTGGAAGAAGCAGCCTGTGGCCACGGGCAGAGCTGGTCAACAGCTGCGCCTAACTTTCCCAAGCTGCGAGAGCATTCTCAGCCGAGTTCTGCTTTGACAGAGCTATTGCTGAACTTTTGCAGTCCCGGAGGCTGCTGAAACCAAGGCTGTGTTCTGCCTCTTCATTCTTGCCTTCCTGTGCTCCAGCGAGAAGTGAAGCTCTGGCACGGCATTCAGCTTTGCCGCCTCTCTGCACGGAAAGCACTAGACAGAACTAGTGTGCTTCGTGCATGCTCTCTCCTCGCTTTTATGGTCACTGCTCTGCTTTTTGCTTGGCAGCGTTCAAAGGGTCCACGGCATACCTCTTGCACAGCGAGAGGTGGCCGGCGAGGAATACTTGCTGGCTTAAGTCGTTCCATGCTCAAGGCATTCATCAGAGCAACACCATGCGGGAAAAGAGGGGGGAACATTGCAGGACAAATTTCTATGCTGGAACAGGATTGTCTGCGAGACAGCTCTCCGCAGCGCTAGTATTTGGCCAGGCTGAAATCAGCGCCACGGGAAGCCAATCTGACAAGCGGAGTGCAACGAGCGCGGCGATATGGGGCCACTTGGCAGGTGGCCGAAGAAAGACGGCTGCCCCGCGAATGTGGTGCCAGAAGGCAAGTTTCAGCAGGGCGTTCCGGGCGAGCTTAATGTGTAGCCGCAGTTGTTCTAGGCGAGATTGTAGCCGAGAAGCTTTCCGTCTCCATTCACGAGACAAGAAAAGCAGAACGCAATGGTTGCGGCAGAAGCGAAAGCCAGGAGCAGCGTGCTCGCTGCGAGAAGTAGACGGCGCTTCGCCTCCTTGGGAAGGAAATCGCGTCTGGGCACGAACGGCAGCCAGCGAAGCTTCAGAACAGCAGGCTGTTCTGCTCAGCGTACGAGCCTGAAGTGAGTGGCAAGGGCTAAGGGGACAGTTCCAAGCCATCTAGCTTTCCTGCTAGCAATGCCATTTCTACCCTGCTGTGGATAACATTGTCCTTTGCCCTTCTGCTCCGAGAGGCACAGAGCACCTCGGCAGACGCAGTGCAGAGGGAAAGGACACAGTATCCGAGGGAGCGTGGCGCCGCTTAGGCGGGCAAAGCAGAAAGGTGCCGCCCGGCACTGGCTTTGACTCCCTGAGCTTCCTTGCTAGGACAGCAGCTGCCGAAAGCTGGCAACTAGGCTGCCAGAGTGCAGAATGTCAGCGGTCTGGCACGCCTGCTTGCCGAAAGCCAGTATCAGCGAGACAGCGTGCTAGGCTCTGTTTCACAGCACCTTGGAGAACACGCCCTTGAAGAATGCCGTCTCTGCTCCGCAAAAGCTCTGCCACAGTGAAGGTGGAAGAAGCAGCCTGTGGCCACGGGCAGAGCTGGTCAACAGCTGCGCCTAACTTTCCCAAGCTGCGAGAGCATTCTCAGCCGAGTTCTGCTTTGACAGAGCTATTGCTGAACTTTTGCAGTCCCGGAGGCTGCTGAAACCAAGGCTGTGTTCTGCCTCTTCATTCTTGCCTTCCTGTGCTCCAGCGAGAAGTGAAGCTCTGGCACGGCATTCAGCTTTGCCGCCTCTCTGCACGGAAAGCACTAGACAGAACTAGTGTGCTTCGTGCATGCTCTCTCCTCGCTTTTATGGTCACTGCTCTGCTTTTTGCTTGGCAGCGTTCAAAGGGTCCACGGCATACGTCTTGCACAGCGAGAGGTGGCCGGCGAGGAATACTTGCTGGCTTAAGTCGTTCCATGCTCAAGGCATTCATCAGAGCAACACCATGGGGGAAAAGAGGGGGGAACATTGCAGGACAAATTTCTATGCTGGAACAGGATTGTCTGCGAGACAGCTCTCCGCAGCGCTAGTATTTGGCCAGGCTGAAATCAGCGCCACGGGAAGCCAATCTGACAAGCGGAGTGCAACGAGCGCGGCGATATGGGGCCACTTGGCAGGTGGCCGAAGAAAGACGGCTGCCCCGCGAATGTGGTGCCAGAAGGCAAGTTTCAGCAGGGCGTTCCGGGCGAGCTTAATGTGTAGCCGCAGTTGTTCTAGGCGAGATTGTAGCCGAGAAGCTTTCCGTCTCCATTCACGAGACAAGAAAAGCAGAACGCAATGGTTGCGGCAGAAGCGAAAGCCAGGAGCAGCGTGCTCGCTGCGAGCAGTAGACGGCGCTTCGCCTCCTTGGGAAGGAAATCGCGTCTGGGCACGAACGGCAGCCAGCGAAGCTTCAGAACAGCAGGCAGTTCTGCTCAGCGTACGAGCCTGAAGTGAGTGGCAAGGGCTAAGGGGACAGTTCCAAGCCATCTAGCTTTCCTGCTAGCAATGCCATTTCTACCCTGCTGTGGAAAACATTGTCCTTTGCCCTTCTGCTCCGAGAGGCACAGAGCACCTCGGCAGACGCAGTGCAGAGGGAAAGGACACAGTATCCGAGGGAGCGTGGCGCCGCTTAGGCGGGCAAAGCAGAAAGGTGCCGCCCGGCACTGGCTTTGACTCCCTGAGCTTCCTTGCTAGGACAGCAGCTGCCGAAAGCTGGCAACTAGGCTGCCAGAGTGCAGAATGTCGGCGGTCTGGCACGCCTGCTTGCCGAAAGCCAGGATCAGCGAGACAGCGTGCTAGGCTCTGTTTCACAGCACCTTGGAGAACACGCCCTTGAAGAATGCCGTCTCTGCTCCGCAAAAGCTCTGCCACAGTGAAGGTGGAAGAAGCAGCCTGTGGCCACGGGCAGAGCTGGTCAACAGCTGCGCCTAACTTTCCCAAGCTGCGAGAGCATTCTCAGCCGAGTTCTGCTTTGACAGAGCTATTGCTGAACTTTTGCAGTCCCGGAGGCTGCTGAAACCAAGGCTGTGTTCTGCCTCTTCATTCTTGCCTTCCTGTGCTCCAGCGAGAAGTGAAGCTCTGGCACGGCATTCAGCTTTGCCGCCTCTCTGCACGGAAAGCACTAGACAGAACTAGTGTGCTTCGTGCATGCTCTCTCCTCGCTTTTATGCTCACTGCTCTGCTTTTTGCTTGGCAGCGTTCAAAGGGTCCACGGCATACCTCTTGCACAGCGAGAGGTGGCCGGCGAGGAATACTTGCTGGCTTAAGTCGTTCCATGCTCAAGGCATTCATCAGAGCAACACCATGCGGGAAAAGAGGGGGGAACATTGCAGGACAAATTTCTATGCTGGAACAGGATTGTCTGCGAGACAGCTCTCCGCAGCGCTAGTATTTGGCCAGGCTGAAATCAGCGCCACGGGAAGCCAATCTGACAAGCGGAGTGCAACGAGCGCGGCGATATGGGGCCACATGGCAGGTGGCCGAAGAAAGACGGCTGCCCCGCGAATGTGGTGCCAGAAGGCAAGTTTCAGCAGGGCGTTCCGGGCGAGCTTAATGTGTAGCCGCAGTTGTTCTAGGCGAGATTGTAGCCGAGAAGCTTTCCGTCTCCATTCACGAGACAAGAAAAGCAGAACGCAATGGTCTAGAGGGTTGAGAAGAAAAGTGCTCGTAGCGAGCTCGTTGCGGCAGAAGCGAAAGCCAGGAGCAGCGTGCTCGCTGCGAGAAGTAGACGGCGCTTCGCCTCCTTGGGAAGGAAATGGCGTCTGGGCACGAACGGCAGCCAGCGAAGCTTCAGAACAGCAGGCTGTTCTGCTCAGCGTACGAGCCTGAAGTGAGTGGCAAGGGCTAAGGGGACAGTTCCAAGGCATCTAGCTTTCCTGCTAGCAATGCCATTTCTACCCTGCTGTGGATAACATTGTCCTATGCCCTTATGCTCCGAGAGACAGAGAGCACCTCGGCAGACGCAGTGCAGAGGGAAAGGACACAGTATCCGAGGGAGCGTGACGCCGCTTAGGCGGGCAAAGCAGAAAGGTGCCGCCCGGCACTGGCTTTGACTCCCTGAGCTTCCTTGCTAGGACAGCAGCTGCCGAAAGCTGGCAACTAGGCTGCCAGAGTGCAGAATGTCGGCGGTCTGGCACGCCTGCTTGCCGAAAGCCAGGATCAGCGAGACAGCGTGCTAGGCTCTGTTTCACAGCACCTTGGAGAACACGCCCTTGAAGAATGCCGTCTCTGCTCCGCAAAAGCTCTGCCACAGTGAAGGTGGAAGAAGCAGCCTGTGGCCACGGGCAGAGCTGGTCAACAGCTGCGCCTAACTTTCCCAAGCTGCGAGAGCATTCTCAGCCGAGTTCTGCTTTGACAGAGCTATTGCTGAACTTTTGCAGTCCCGGAGGCTGCTGAAACCAAGGCTGTGTTCTGCCTCTTCATTCTTGCCTTCCTGTGCTCCAGCGAGAAGTGAAGCTCTGGCACGGCATTCAGCTTTGCCGCCTCTCTGCACGGAAAGCACTAGACAGAACTAGTGTGCTTCGTGCATGCTCTCTCCTCGCTTTTATGGTCACTGCTCTGCTTTTTGCTTGGCAGCGTTCAAAGGGTCCACGGCATACCTCTTGCACAGCGAGAGGTGGCCGGCGAGGAATACTTGCTGGCTTAAGTCGTTCCATGCTCAAGGCATTCATCAGAGCAACACAATGCGGGAAAAGAGGGGGGAACATTGCAGGACAAATTTCTATGCTGGAACAGGATTGTCTGCGAGACAGCTCTCCGCAGCGCTAGTATTTGGCCAGGCTGAAATCAGCGCCACGGGAAGCCAATCTGACAAGCGGAGTGCAACGAGCGCGGCGATATGGGGCCACTTGGCAGGTGGCCGAAGAAAGACGGCTGCCCCGCGAATGTGGTGCCAGAAGGCAAGTTTCAGCAGGGCGTTCCGGGCGAGCTTAATGTGTAGCCGCAGTTGTTCTAGGCGAGATTGTAGCCGAGAAGCTTTCCGTCTCCATTCACGAGACAAGAAAAGCAGAACGCAATGGTTGCGGCAGAAGCGAAAGCCAGGAGCAGCGTGCTCGCTGCCAGAAGTAGACGGCGCTTCGCCTCCTTGGGAAGGAAATGGCGTCTGGGCACGAACGGCAGCCAGCGAAGCTTCAGAACAGCAGGCTGTTCTGCTCAGCGTACGAGCCTGAAGTGAGTGGCAAGGGCTAAGGGGACAGTTCCAAGGCATCTAGCTTTCCTGCTAGCAATGCCATTTCTACCCTGCTGTGGATAACATTGTCCTATGCCCTTATGCTCCGAGAGACAGAGAGCACCTCGGCAGACGCAGTGCAGAGGGAAAGGACACAGTATCCGAGGGAGCGTGGCGCCGCTTAGGCGGGCAAAGCAGAAAGGTGCCGCCCGGCACTGGCTTTGACTCCCTGAGCTTCCTTGCTAGGACAGCAGCTGCCGAAAGCTGGCAACTAGGCTGCCAGAGTGCAGAATGTCGGCGGTCTGGCACGCCTGCTTGCCGAAAGCCAGGATCAGCGAGACAGCGTGCTAGGCTCTGTTTCACAGCACCTTGGAGAACACGCCCTTGAAGAATGCCGTCTCTGCTCCGCAAAAGCTCTGCCACAGTGAAGGTGGAAGAAGCAGCCTGTGGCCACGGGCAGAGCTGGTCAACAGCTGCGCCTAACTTTCCCAAGCTGCGAGAGCATTCTCAGCCGAGTTCTGCTTTGACAGAGCTATTGCTGAACTTTTGCAGTCCCGGAGGCTGCTGAAACCAAGGCTGTGTTCTGCCTCTTCATTCTTGCCTTCCTGTGCTCCAGCGAGAAGTGAAGCTCTGGCACGGCATTCAGCTTTGCCGCCTCTCTGCACGGAAAGCACTAGACAGAACTAGTGTGCTTCGTGCATGCTCTCTCCTCGCTTTTATGGTCACTGCTCTGCTTTTTGCTTGGCAGCGTTCAAAGGGTCCACGGCATACCTCTTGCACAGCGAGAGGTGGCCGGCGAGGAATACTTGCTGGCTTAAGTCGTTCCATGCTCAAGGCATTCATCAGAGCAACACCATGCGGGAAAAGAGGGGGGAACATTGCAGGACAAATTTCTATGCTGGAACAGGATTGTCTGCGAGACAGCTCTCCGCAGCGCTAGTATTTGGCCAGGCTGAAATCAGCGCCACGGGAAGCCAATCTGACAAGCGGAGTGCAACGAGCGCGGCGATATGGGGCCACTTGGCAGGTGGCCGAAGAAAGACGGCTGCCCCGCGAATGTGGTGCCAGAAGGCAAGTTTCAGCAGGGCGTTCCGGGCGAGCTTAATGTGTAGCCGCAGTTGTTCTAGGCGAGATTGTAGCCGAGAAGCTTTCCGTCTCCATTCACGAGACAAGAAAAGCAGAACGCAATGGTCTAGAGGGTTGAGAAGAAAAGTGCTCGTAGCGAGCTCGTTGCGGCAGAAGCGAAAGCCAGGAGCAGCGTGCTCGCTGCGAGAAGTAGACGGCGCTTCGCCTCCTTGGGAAGGAAATCGCGTCTGGGCACGAACGGCAGCCAGCGAAGCTTCAGAACAGCAGGCTGTTCTGCTCAGCTTACGAGCCTGAAGTGAGTGGCAAGGGCTAAGGGGACAGTTCCAAGGCATCTAGCTTTCCTGCTAGCAATGCCATTTCTACCCTGCTGTGGATAACATTGTCCTATGCCCTTATGCTCCGAGAGACAGAGAGCACCTCGGCAGACGCAGTGCAGAGGGAAAGGACACAGTATCCGAGGGAGCGTGACGCCGCTTAGGCGGGCAAAGCAGAAAGGTGCCGCCCGGCACTGGCTTTGACTCCCTGAGCTTCCTTGCTAGGACAGCAGCTGCCGAAAGCTGGCAACTAGGCTGCCAGAGTGCAGAATGTCAGCGGTCTGGCACGCCTGCTTGCCGAAAGCCAGTATCAGCGAGACAGCGTGCTAGGCTCTGTTTCACAGCACCTTGGAGAACACGCCCTTGAAGAATGCCGTCTCTGTTCCGCAAAAGCTCTGCCACAGTGAAGGTGGAAGAAGCAGCCTGTGGCCACGGGCAGAGCTGGTCAACAGCTGCGCCTAACTTTCCCAAGCTGCGAGAGCATTCTCAGCCGAGTTCTGCTTTGACAGAGCTATTGCTGAACTTTTGCAGTCCCGGAGGCTGCTGAAACCAAGGCTGTGTTCTGCCTCTTCATTCTTGCCTTCCTGTGCTCCAGCGAGAAGTGAAGCTCTGGCACGGCATTCAGCTTTGCCGCCTCTCTGCACGGAAAGCACTAGACAGAACTAGTGTGCTTCGTGCATGCTCTCTCCTCGCTTTTATGGTCACTGCTCTGCTTTTTGCTTGGCAGCGTTCAAAGGGTCCACGGCATACCTCTTGCACAGCGAGAGGTGGCCGGCGAGGAATACTTGCTGGCTTAAGTCGTTCCATGCTCAAGGCATTCATCAGAGCAACACCATGCGGGAAAAGAGGGGGGAACATTGCAGGACAAATTTCTATGCTGGAACAGGATTGTCTGCGAGACAGCTCTCCGCAGCGCTAGTATTTGGCCAGGCTGAAATCAGCGCCACGGGAAGCCAATCTGACAAGCGGAGTGCAACGAGCGCGGCGATATGGGGCCACTTGGCAGGTGGCCGAAGAAAGACGGCTGCCCCGCGAATGTGGTGCCAGAAGGCAAGTTTCAGCAGGGCGTTCCGGGCGAGCTTAATGTGTAGCCGCAGTTGTTCTAGGCGAGATTGTAGCCGAGAAGCTTTCCGTCTCCATTCACGAGACAAGAAAAGCAGAACGCAATGGTTGCGGCAGAAGCGAAAGCCAGGAGCAGCGTGCTCGCTGCGAGAAGTAGACGGCGCTTCGCCTCCTTGGGAAGGAAATGGCGTCTGGGCACGAACGGCAGCCAGCGAAGCTTCAGAACAGCAGGCTGTTCTGCTCAGCGTACGAGCCTGAAGTGAGTGGCAAGGGCTAAGGGGACAGTTCCAAGGCATCTAGCTTTCCTGCTAGCAATGCCATTTCTACCCTGCTGTGGATAACATTGTCCTATGCCCTTATGCTCCGAGAGACAGAGAGCACCTCGGCAGACGCAGTGCAGAGGGAAAGGACACAGTATCCGAGGGAGCGTGGCGCCGCTTAGGCGGGCAAAGCAGAAAGGTGCCGCCCGGCACTGGCTTTGACTCCCTGAGCTTCCTTGCTAGGACAGCATCTGCCGAAAGCTGGCAACTAGGCTGCCAGAGTGCAGAATGTCGGCGGTCTGGCACGCCTGCTTGCCGAAAGCCAGGATCAGCGAGACAGCGTGCTAGGCTCTGTTTCACAGCACCTTGGAGAACACGCCCTTGAAGAATGCCGTCTCTGCTCCGCAAAAGCTCTGCCACAGTGAAGGTGGAAGAAGCAGCCTGTGGCCACGGGCAGAGCTGGTCAACAGCTGCGCCTAACTTTCCCAAGCTGCGAGAGCATTCTCAGCCGAGTTCTGCTTTGACAGAGCTATTGCTGAACTTTTGCAGTCCCGGAGGCTGCTGAAACCAAGGCTGTGTTCTGCCTCTTCATTCTTGCCTTCCTGTGCTCCAGCGAGAAGTGAAGCTCTGGCACGGCATTCAGCTTTGCCGCCTCTCTGCACGGAAAGCACTAGACAGAACTAGTGTGCTTCGTGCATGCTCTCTCCTCGCTTTTATGGTCACTGCTCTGCTTTTTGCTTGGCAGCGTTCAAAGGGTCCACGGCATACCTCTTGCACAGCGAGAGGTGGCCGGCGAGGAATACTTGCTGGCTTAAGTCGTTCCATGCTCAAGGCATTCATCAGAGCAACACCATGCGGGAAAAGAGGGGGGAACATTGCAGGACAAATTTCTATGCTGGAACAGGATTGTCTGCGAGACAGCTCTCCGCAGCGCTAGTATTTGGCCAGGCTGAAATCAGCGCCACGGGAAGCCAATCTGACAAGCGGCGTGCAACGAGCGCGGCGATATGGGGCCACTTGGCAGGTGGCCGAAGAAAGACGGCTGCCCCGCGAATGTGGTGCCAGAAGGCAAGTTTCAGCAGGGCGTTCCGGGCGAGCTTAATGTGTAGCCGCACTTGTTCTAGGCGAGATTGTAGCCGAGAAGCTTTCCGTCTCCATTCACGAGACAAGAAAAGCAGAACGCAATGGTCTAGAGGGTTGAGAAGAAAAGTGCTCGTAGCGAGCTCGTTGCGGCAGAAGCGAAAGCCAGGAGCAGCGTGCTCGCTGCGAGAAGTAGACGGCGCTTCGCCTCCTTGGGAAGGAAATCGCGTCTGGGCACGAACGGCAGCCAGCGAAGCTTCAGAACAGCAGGCTGTTCTGCTCAGCTTACGAGCCTGAAGTGAGTGGCAAGGGCTAAGGGGACAGTTCCAAGGCATCTAGCTTTCCTGCTAGCAATGCCATTTCTACCCTGCTGTGGATAACATTGTCCTTTGCCCTTCTGCTCCGAGAGGCACAGAGCACCTCGGCAGACGCAGTGCAGAGGGAAAGGACACAGTATCCGAGGGAGCGTGACGCCGCTTAGGCGGGCAAAGCAGAAAGGTGCCGCCCGGCACTGGCTTTGACTCCCTGAGCTTCCTTGCTAGGACAGCAGCTGCCGAAAGCTGGCAACTAGGCTGCCAGAGTGCAGAATGTCAGCGGTCTGGCACGCCTGCTTGCCGAAAGCCAGTATCAGCGAGACAGCGTGCTAGGCTCTGTTTCACAGCACCTTGGAGAACACGCCCTTGAAGAATGCCGTCTCTGTTCCGCAAAAGCTCTGCCACAGTGAAGGTGGAAGAAGCAGCCTGTGGCCACGGGCAGAGCTGGTCAACAGCTGCGCCTAACTTTCCCAAGCTGCGAGAGCATTCTCAGCCGAGTTCTGCTTTGACAGAGCTATTGCTGAACTTTTGCAGCCCCGGAGGCTGCTGAAACCAAGGCTGTGTTCTGCCTCTTCATTCTTGCCTTCCTGTGCTCCAGCGAGAAGTGAAGCTCTGGCACGGCATTCAGCTTTGCCGCCTCTCTGCACGGAAAGCACTAGACAGAACTAGTGTGCTTCGTGCATGCTCTCTCCTCGCTTTTATGGTCACTGCTCTGCTTTTTGCTTGGCAGCGTTCAAAGGGTCCACGGCATACCTCTTGCACAGCGAGAGGTGGCCGGCGAGGAATACTTGCTGGCTTAAGTCGTTCCATGCTCAAGGCATTCATCAGAGCAACACCATGCGGGAAAAGAGGGGGGAACCTTGCAGGACAAATTTCTATGCTGGAACAGGATTGTCTGCGAGACAGCTCTCCGCAGCGCTAGTATTTGGCCAGGCTGAAATCAGCGCCACGGGAAGCCAATCTGACAAGCGGAGTGCAACGAGCGCGGCGATATGGGGCCACTTGGCAGGTGGCCGAAGAAAGACGGCTGCCCCGCGAATGTGGTGCCAGAAGGCAAGTTTCAGCAGGGCGTTCCGGGCGAGCTTAATGTGTAGCCGCACTTGTTCTAGGCGAGATTGTAGCCGAGAAGCTTTCCGTCTCCATTCACGAGACAAGAAAAGCAGAACGCAATGGTCTAGAGGGTTGAGAAGAAAAGTGCTCGTAGCGAGCTCGTTGCGGCAGAAGCGAAAGCCAGGAGCAGCGTGCTCGCTGCGAGAAGTAGACGGCGCTTCGCCTCCTTGGGAAGGAAATCGCGTCTGGGCACGAACGGCAGCCAGCGAAGCTTCAGAACAGCAGGCTGTTCTGCTCAGCTTACGAGCCTGAAGTGAGTGGCAAGGGCTAAGGGGACAGTTCCAAGGCATCTAGCTTTCCTGCTAGCAATGCCATTTCTACCCTGCTGTGGATAACATTGTCCTATGCCCTTATGCTCCGAGAGACAGAGAGCACCTCGGCAGACGCAGTGCAGAGGGAAAGGACACAGTATCCGAGGGAGCGTGACGCCGCTTAGGCGGGCAAAGCAGAAAGGTGCCGCCCGGCACTGGCTTTGACTCCCTGAGCTTCCTTGCTAGGACAGCAGCTGCCGAAAGCTGGCAACTAGGCTGCCAGAGTGCAGAATGTCGGCGGTGCGGCACGCCTGCTTGCCGAAAGCCAGGATCAGCGAGACAGCGTGCTAGGCTCTGTTTCACAGCACCTTGGAGAACACGCCCTTGAAGAATGCCGTCTCTGTTCCGCAAAAGCTCTGCCACAGTGAAGGTGGAAGAAGCAGCCTGTGGCCACGGGCAGAGCTGGTCAACAGCTGCGCCTAACTTTCCCAAGCTGCGAGAGCATTCTCAGCCGAGTTCTGCTTTGACAGAGCTATTGCTGAACTTTTGCAGTCCCGGAGGCTGCTGAAACCAAGGCTGTGTTCTGCCTCTTCATTCTTGCCTTCCTGTGCTCCAGCGAGAAGTGAAGCTCTGGCACGGCATTCAGCTTTGCCGCCTCTCTGCACGGAAAGCACTAGACAGAACTAGTGTGCTTCGTGCATGCTCTCTCCTCGCTTTTATGGTCACTGCTCTGCTTTTTGCTTGGCAGCGTTCAAAGGGTCCACGGCATACCTCTTGCACAGCGAGAGGTGGCCGGCGAGGAATGCTTGCTGGCTTAAGTCGTTCCATGCTCAAGGCATTCATCAGAGCAACACCATGGGGGAAAAGAGGGGGGAACATTGCAGGACAAATTTCTATGCTGGAACAGGATTGTCTGCGAGACAGCTCTCCGCAGCGCTAGTATTTGGCCAGGCTGAAATCAGCGCCACGGGAAGCCAATCTGACAAGCGGCGTGCAACGAGCGCGGCGATATGGGGCCACTTGGCAGGTGGCCGAAGAAAGACGGCTGCCCCGCGAATGTGGTGCCAGAAGGCAAGTTTCAGCAGGGCGTTCCGGGCGAGCTTAATGTGTAGCCGCACTTGTTCTAGGCGAGATTGTAGCCGAGAAGCTTTCCGTCTCCATTCACGAGACAAGAAAAGCAGAACGCAATGGTCTAGAGGGTTGAGAAGAAAAGTGCTCGTAGCGAGCTCGTTGCGGCAGAAGCGAAAGCCAGGAGCAGCGTGCTCGCTGCGAGAAGTAGACGGCGCTTCGCCTCCTTGGGAAGGAAATCGCGTCTGGGCACGAACGGCAGCCAGCGAAGCTTCAGAACAGCAGGCTGTTCTGCTCAGCTTACGAGCCTGAAGTGAGTGGCAAGGGCTAAGGGGACAGTTCCAAGGCATCTAGCTTTCCTGCTAGCAATGCCATTTCTACCCTGCTGTGGATAACATTGTCCTTTGCCCTTCTGCTCCGAGAGGCACAGAGCACCTCGGCAGACGCAGTGCAGAGGGAAAGGACACAGTATCCGAGGGAGCGTGACGCCGCTTAGGCGGGCAAAGCAGAAAGGTGCCGCCCGGCACTGGCTTTGACTCCCTGAGCTTCCTTGCTAGGACAGCAGCTGCCGAAAGCTGGCAACTAGGCTGCCAGAGTGCAGAATGTCAGCGGTCTGGCACGCCTGCTTGCCGAAAGCCAGTATCAGCGAGACAGCGTGCTAGGCTCTGTTTCACAGCACCTTGGAGAACACGCCCTTGAAGAATGCCGTCTCTGTTCCGCAAAAGCTCTGCCACAGTGAAGGTGGAAGAAGCAGCCTGTGGCCACGGGCAGAGCTGGTCAACAGCTGCGCCTAACTTTCCCAAGCTGCGAGAGCATTCTCAGCCGAGTTCTGCTTTGACAGAGCTATTGCTGAACTTTTGCAGCCCCGGAGGCTGCTGAAACCAAGGCTGTGTTCTGCCTCTTCATTCTTGCCTTCCTGTGCTCCAGCGAGAAGTGAAGCTCTGGCACGGCATTCAGCTTTGCCGCCTCTCTGCACGGAAAGCACTAGACAGAACTAGTGTGCTTCGTGCATGCTCTCTCCTCGCTTTTATGGTCACTGCTCTGCTTTTTGCTTGGCAGCGTTCAAAGGGTCCACGGCATACCTCTTGCACAGCGAGAGGTGGCCGGCGAGGAATACTTGCTGGCTTAAGTCGTTCCATGCTCAAGGCATTCATCAGAGCAACACCATGCGGGAAAAGAGGGGGGAACCTTGCAGGACAAATTTCTATGCTGGAACAGGATTGTCTGCGAGACAGCTCTCCGCAGCGCTAGTATTTGGCCAGGCTGAAATCAGCGCCACGGGAAGCCAATCTGACAAGCGGAGTGCAACGAGCGCGGCGATATGGGGCCACTTGGCAGGTGGCCGAAGAAAGACGGCTGCCCCGCGAATGTGGTGCCAGAAGGCAAGTTTCAGCAGGGCGTTCCGGGCGAGCTTAATGTGTAGCCGCAGTTGTTCTAGGCGAGATTGTAGCCGAGAAGCTTTCCGTCTCCATTCACGAGACAAGAAAAGCAGAACGCAATGGTCTAGAGGGTTGAGAAGAAAAGTGCTCGTAGCGAGCTCGTTGCGGCAGAAGCGAAAGCCAGGAGCAGCGTGCTCGCTGCGAGAAGTAGACGGCGCTTCGCCTCCTTGGGAAGGAAATCGCGTCTGGGCACGAACGGCAGCCAGCGAAGCTTCAGAACAGCAGGCTGTTCTGCTCAGCGTACGAGCCTGAAGTGAGTGGCAAGGGCTAAGGGGACAGTTCCAAGGCATCTAGCTTTCCTGCTAGCAATGCCATTTCTACCCTGCTGTGGATAACATTGTCCTATGCCCTTATGCTCCGAGAGACAGAGAGCACCTCGGCAGACGCAGTGCAGAGGGAAAGGACACAGTATCCGAGGGAGCGTGACGCCGCTTAGGCGGGCAAAGCAGAAAGGTGCCGCCCGGCACTGGCTTTGACTCCCTGAGCTTCCTTGCTAGGACAGCAGCTGCCGAAAGCTGGCAACTAGGCTGCCAGAGTGCAGAATGTCAGCGGTCTGGCACGCCTGCTTGCCGAAAGCCAGGATCAGCGAGACAGCGTGCTAGGCTCTGTTTCACAGCACCTTGGAGAACACGCCCTTGAAGAATGCCGTCTCTGCTCCGCAAAAGCTCTGCCACAGTGAAGGTGGAAGAAGCAGCCTGTGGCCACGGGCAGAGCTGGTCAACAGCTGCGCCTAACTTTCCCAAGCTGCGAGAGCATTCTCAGCCGAGTTCTGCTTTGACAGAGCTATTGCTGAACTTTTGCAGTCCCGGAGGCTGCTGAAACCAAGGCTGTGTTCTGCCTCTTCATTCTTGCCTTCCTGTGCTCCAGCGAGAAGTGAAGCTCTGGCACGGCATTCAGCTTTGCCGCCTCTCTGCACGGAAAGCACTAGACAGAACTAGTGTGCTTCGTGCATGCTCTCTCCTCGCTTTTATGGTCACTGCTCTGCTTTTTGCTTGGCAGCGTTCAAAGGGTCCACGGCATACGTCTTGCACAGCGAGAGGTGGCCGGCGAGGAATACTTGCTGGCTTAAGTCGTTCCATGCTCAAGGCATTCATCAGAGCAACACCATGCGGGAAAAGAGGGGGGAACATTGCAGGACAAATTTCTATGCTGGAACAGGATTGTCTGCGAGACAGCTCTCCGCAGCGCTAGTATTTGGCCAGGCTGAAATCAGCGCCACGGGAAGCCAATCTGACAAGCGGAGTGCAACGGGCGCGGCGATATGGGGCCACTTGGCAGGTGGCCGAAGAAAGACGGCTGCCCCGCGAATGTGGTGCCAGAAGGCAAGTTTCAGCAGGGCGTTCCGGGCGAGCTTAATGTGTAGCCGCAGTTGTTCTAGGCGAGATTGTAGCCGAGAAGCTTTCCGTCTCCATTCACGAGACAAGAAAAGCAGAACGCAATGGTCTAGAGGGTTGAGAAGAAAAGTGCTCGTAGCGAGCTCGTTGCGGCAGAAGCGAAAGCCAGGAGCAGCGTGCTCGCTGCGAGAAGTAGACGGCGCTTCGCCTCCTTGGGAAGGAAATCGCGTCTGGGCACGAACGGCAGCCAGCGAAGCTTCAGAACAGCAGGCTGTTCTGCTCAGCTTACGAGCCTGAAGTGAGTGGCAAGGGCTAAGGGGACAGTTCCAAGGCATCTAGCTTTCCTGCTAGCAATGCCATTTCTACCCTGCTGTGGATAACATTGTCCTATGCCCTTATGCTCCGAGAGACAGAGAGCACCTCGGCAGACGCAGTGCAGAGGGAAAGGACACAGTATCCGAGGGAGCGTGACGCCGCTTAGGCGGGCAAAGCAGAAAGGTGCCGCCCGGCACTGGCTTTGACTCCCTGAGCTTCCTTGCTAGGACAGCAGCTGCCGAAAGCTGGCAACTAGGCTGCCAGAGTGCAGAATGTCGGCGGTCTGGCACGCCTGCTTGCCGAAAGCCAGGATCAGCGAGACAGCGTGCTAGGCTCTGTTTCACAGCACCTTGGAGAACACGCCCTTGAAGAATGCCGTCTCTGTTCCGCAAAAGCTCTGCCACAGTGAAGGTGGAAGAAGCAGCCTGTGGCCACGGGCAGAGCTGGTCAACAGCTGCGCCTAACTTTCCCAAGCTGCGAGAGCATTCTCAGCCGAGTTCTGCTTTGACAGAGCTATTGCTGAACTTTTGCAGTCCCGGAGGCTGCTGAAACCAAGGCTGTGTTCTGCCTCTTCATTCTTGCCTTCCTGTGCTCCAGCGAGAAGTGAAGCTCTGGCACGGCATTCAGCTTTGCCGCCTCTCTGCACGGAAAGCACTAGACAGAACTAGTGTGCTTCGTGCATGCTCTCTCCTCGCTTTTATGGTCACTGCTCTGCTTTTTGCTTGGCAGCGTTCAAAGGGTCCACGGCATACCTCTTGCACAGCGAGAGGTGGCCGGCGAGGAATACTTGCTGGCTTAAGTCGTTCCATGCTCAAGGCATTCATCAGAGCAACACCATGCGGGAAAAGAGGGGGGAACATTGCAGGACAAATTTCTATGCTGGAACAGGATTGTCTGCGAGACAGCTCTCCGCAGCGCTAGTATTTGGCCAGGCTGAAATCAGCGCCACGGGAAGCCAATCTGACAAGCGGAGTGCAACGGGCGCGGCGATATGGGGCCACTTGGCAGGTGGCCGAAGAAAGACGGCTGCCCCGCGAATGTGGTGCCAGAAGGCAAGTTTCAGCAGGGCGTTCCGGGCGAGCTTAATGTGTAGCCGCAGTTGTTCTAGGCGAGATTGTAGCCGAGAAGCTTTCCGTCTCCATTCACGAGACAAGAAAAGCAGAACGCAATGGTCTAGAGGGTTGAGAAGAAAAGTGCTCGTAGCGAGCTCGTTGCGGCAGAAGCGAAAGCCAGGAGCAGCGTGCTCGCTGCGAGAAGTAGACGGCGCTTCGCCTCCTTGGGAAGGAAATCGCGTCTGGGCACGAACGGCAGCCAGCGAAGCTTCAGAACAGCAGGCTGTTCTGCTCAGCTTACGAGCCTGAAGTGAGTGGCAAGGGCTAAGGGGACAGTTCCAAGGCATCTAGCTTTCCTGCTAGCAATGCCATTTCTACCCTGCTGTGGATAACATTGTCCTATGCCCTTATGCTCCGAGAGACAGAGAGCACCTCGGCAGACGCAGTGCAGAGGGAAAGGACACAGTATCCGAGGGAGCGTGACGCCGCTTAGGCGGGCAAAGCAGAAAGGTGCCGCCCGGCACTGGCTTTGACTCCCTGAGCTTCCTTGCTAGGACAGCAGCTGCCGAAAGCTGGCAACTAGGCTGCCAGAGTGCAGAATGTCGGCGGTCTGGCACGCCTGCTTGCCGAAAGCCAGGATCAGCGAGACAGCGTGCTAGGCTCTGTTTCACAGCACCTTGGAGAACACGCCCTTGAAGAATGCCGTCTCTGCTCCGCAAAAGCTCTGCCACAGTGAAGGTGGAAGAAGCAGCCTGTGGCCACGGGCAGAGCTGGTCAACAGCTGCGCCTAACTTTCCCAAGCTGCGAGAGCATTCTCAGCCGAGTTCTGCTTTGACAGAGCTATTGCTGAACTTTTGCAGTCCCGGAGGCTGCTGAAACCAAGGCTGTGTTCTGCCTCTTCATTCTTGCCTTCCTGTGCTCCAGCGAGAAGTGAAGCTCTGGCACGGCATTCAGCTTTGCCGCCTCTCTGCACGGAAAGCACTAGACAGAACTAGTGTGCTTCGTGCATGCTCTCTCCTCGCTTTTATGGTCACTGCTCTGCTTTTTGCTTGGCAGCGTTCAAAGGGTCCACGGCATACCTCTTGTACAGCGAGAGGTGGCCGGCGAGGAATACTTGCTGGCTTAAGTCGTTCCATGCTCAAGGCATTCATCAGAGCAACACCATGCGGGAAAAGAGGGGGGAACATTGCAGGACAAATTTCTATGCTGGAACAGGATTGTCTGCGAGACAGCTCTCCGCAGCGCTAGTATTTGGCCAGGCTGAAATCAGCGCCACGGGAAGCCAATCTGACAAGCGGAGTGCAACGAGCGCGGCGATATGGGGCCACTTGGCAGGTGGCCGAAGAAAGACGGCTGCCCCGCGAATGTGGTGCCAGAAGGCAAGTTTCAGCAGGGCGTTCCGGGCGAGCTTAATGTGTAGCCGCACTTGTTCTAGGCGAGATTGTAGCCGAGAAGCTTTCCGTCTCCATTCACGAGACAAGAAAAGCAGAACGCAATGGTCTAGAGGGTTGAGAAGAAAAGTGCTCGTAGCGAGCTCGTTGCGGCAGAAGCGAAAGCCAGGAGCAGCGTGCTCGCTGCGAGAAGTAGACGGCGCTTCGCCTCCTTGGGAAGGAAATCGCGTCTGGGCACGAACGGCAGCCAGCGAAGCTTCAGAACAGCAGGCTGTTCTGCTCAGCGTACGAGCCTGAAGTGAGTGGCAAGGGCTAAGGGGACAGTTCCAAGCCATCTAGCTTTCCTGCTAGCAATGCCATTTCTACCCTGCTGTGGATAACATTGTCCTATGCCCTTATGCTCCGAGAGACAGAGAGCACCTCGGCAGACGCAGTGCAGAGGGAAAGGACACAGTATCCGAGGGAGCGTGACGCCGCTTAGGCGGGCAAAGCAGAAAGGTGCCGCCCGGCACTGGCTTTGACTCCCTGAGCTTCCTTGCTAGGACAGCAGCTGCCGAAAGCTGGCAACTAGGCTGCCAGAGTGCAGAATGTCAGCGGTCTGGCACGCCTGCTTGCCGAAAGCCAGGATCAGCGAGACAGCGTGCTAGGCTCTGTTTCACAGCACCTTGGAGAACACGCCCTTGAAGAATGCCGTCTCTGCTCCGCAAAAGCTCTGCCACAGTGAAGGTGGAAGAAGCAGCCTGTGGCCACGGGCAGAGCTGGTCAACAGCTGCGCCTAACTTTCCCAAGCTGCGAGAGCATTCTCAGCCGAGTTCTGCTTTGACAGAGCTATTGCTGAACTTTTGCAGTCCCGGAGGCTGCTGAAACCAAGGCTGTGTTCTGCCTCTTCATTCTTGCCTTCCTGTGCTCCAGCGAGAAGTGAAGCTCTGGCACGGCATTCAGCTTTGCCGCCTCTCTGCACGGAAAGCACTAGACAGAACTAGTGTGCTTCGTGCATGCTCTCTCCTCGCTTTTATGGTCACTGCTCTGCTTTTTGCTTGGCAGCGTTCAAAGGGTCCACGGCATACGTCTTGCACAGCGAGAGGTGGCCGGCGAGGAATACTTGCTGGCTTAAGTCGTTCCATGCTCAAGGCATTCATCAGAGCAACACCATGCGGGAAAAGAGGGGGGAACATTGCAGGACAAATTTCTATGCTGGAACAGGATTGTCTGCGAGACAGCTCTCCGCAGCGCTAGTATTTGGCCAGGCTGAAATCAGCGCCACGGGAAGCCAATCTGACAAGCGGAGTGCAACGGGCGCGGCGATATGGGGCCACTTGGCAGGTGGCCGAAGAAAGACGGCTGCCCCGCGAATGTGGTGCCAGAAGGCAAGTTTCAGCAGGGCGTTCCGGGCGAGCTTAATGTGTAGCCGCAGTTGTTCTAGGCGAGATTGTAGCCGAGAAGCTTTCCGTCTCCATTCACGAGACAAGAAAAGCAGAACGCAATGGTCTAGAGGGTTGAGAAGAAAAGTGCTCGTAGCGAGCTCGTTGCGGCAGAAGCGAAAGCCAGGAGCAGCGTGCTCGCTGCGAGAAGTAGACGGCGCTTCGCCTCCTTGGGAAGGAAATCGCGTCTGGGCACGAACGGCAGCCAGCGAAGCTTCAGAACAGCAGGCTGTTCTGCTCAGCGTACGAGCCTGAAGTGAGTGGCAAGGGCTAAGGGGACAGTTCCAAGGCATCTAGCTTTCCTGCTAGCAATGCCATTTCTACCCTGCTGTGGATAACATTGTCCTATGCCCTTATGCTCCGAGAGACAGAGAGCACCTCGGCAGACGCAGTGCAGAGGGAAAGGACACAGTATCCGAGGGAGCGTGACGCCGCTTAGGCGGGCAAAGCAGAAAGGTGCCGCCCGGCACTGGCTTTGACTCCCTGAGCTTCCTTGCTAGGACAGCAGCTGCCGAAAGCTGGCAACTAGGCTGCCAGAGTGCAGAATGTCAGCGGTCTGGCACGCCTGCTTGCCGAAAGCCAGGATCAGCGAGACAGCGTGCTAGGCTCTGTTTCACAGCACCTTGGAGAACACGCCCTTGAAGAATGCCGTCTCTGCTCCGCAAAAGCTCTGCCACAGTGAAGGTGGAAGAAGCAGCCTGTGGCCACGGGCAGAGCTGGTCAACAGCTGCGCCTAACTTTCCCAAGCTGCGAGAGCATTCTCAGCCGAGTTCTGCTTTGACAGAGCTATTGCTGAACTTTTGCAGTCCCGGAGGCTGCTGAAACCAAGGCTGTGTTCTGCCTCTTCATTCTTGCCTTCCTGTGCTCCAGCGAGAAGTGAAGCTCTGGCACGGCATTCAGCTTTGCCGCCTCTCTGCACGGAAAGCACTAGACAGAACTAGTGTGCTTCGTGCATGCTCTCTCCTCGCTTTTATGGTCACTGCTCTGCTTTTTGCTTGGCAGCGTTCAAAGGGTCCACGGCATACGTCTTGCACAGCGAGAGGTGGCCGGCGAGGAATACTTGCTGGCTTAAGTCGTTCCATGCTCAAGGCATTCATCAGAGCAACACCATGCGGGAAAAGAGGGGGGAACATTGCAGGACAAATTTCTATGCTGGAACAGGATTGTCTGCGAGACAGCTCTCCGCAGCGCTAGTATTTGGCCAGGCTGAAATCAGCGCCACGGGAAGCCAATCTGACAAGCGGAGTGCAACGGGCGCGGCGATATGGGGCCACTTGGCAGGTGGCCGAAGAAAGACGGCTGCCCCGCGAATGTGGTGCCAGAAGGCAAGTTTCAGCAGGGCGTTCCGGGCGAGCTTAATGTGTAGCCGCAGTTGTTCTAGGCGAGATTGTAGCCGAGAAGCTTTCCGTCTCCATTCACGAGACAAGAAAAGCAGAACGCAATGGTCTAGAGGGTTGAGAAGAAAAGTGCTCGTAGCGAGCTCGTTGCGGCAGAAGCGAAAGCCAGGAGCAGCGTGCTCGCTGCGAGAAGTAGACGGCGCTTCGCCTCCTTGGGAAGGAAATCGCGTCTGGGCACGAACGGCAGCCAGCGAAGCTTCAGAACAGCAGGCTGTTCTGCTCAGCTTACGAGCCTGAAGTGAGTGGCAAGGGCTAAGGGGACAGTTCCAAGGCATCTAGCTTTCCTGCTAGCAATGCCATTTCTACCCTGCTGTGGATAACATTGTCCTATGCCCTTATGCTCCGAGAGACAGAGAGCACCTCGGCAGACGCAGTGCAGAGGGAAAGGACACAGTATCCGAGGGAGCGTGACGCCGCTTAGGCGGGCAAAGCAGAAAGGTGCCGCCCGGCACTGGCTTTGACTCCCTGAGCTTCCTTGCTAGGACAGCAGCTGCCGAAAGCTGGCAACTAGGCTGCCAGAGTGCAGAATGTCAGCGGTCTGGCACGCCTGCTTGCCGAAAGCCAGTATCAGCGAGACAGCGTGCTAGGCTCTGTTTCACAGCACCTTGGAGAACACGCCCTTGAAGAATGCCGTCTCTGTTCCGCAAAAGCTCTGCCACAGTGAAGGTGGAAGAAGCAGCCTGTGGCCACGGGCAGAGCTGGTCAACAGCTGCGCCTAACTTTCCCAAGCTGCGAGAGCATTCTCAGCCGAGTTCTGCTTTGACAGAGCTATTGCTGAACTTTTGCAGTCCCGGAGGCTGCTGAAACCAAGGCTGTGTTCTGCCTCTTCATTCTTGCCTTCCTGTGCTCCAGCGAGAAGTGAAGCTCTGGCACGGCATTCAGCTTTGCCGCCTCTCTGCACGGAAAGCACTAGACAGAACTAGTGTGCTTCGTGCATGCTCTCTCCTCGCTTTTATGGTCACTGCTCTGCTTTTTGCTTGGCAGCGTTCAAAGGGTCCACGGCATACCTCTTGCACAGCGAGAGGTGGCCGGCGAGGAATACTTGCTGGCTTAAGTCGTTCCATGCTCAAGGCATTCATCAGAGCAACACCATGGGGGAAAAGAGGGGGGAACATTGCAGGACAAATTTCTATGCTGGAACAGGATTGTCTGCGAGACAGCTCTCCGCAGCGCTAGTATTTGGCCAGGCTGAAATCAGCGCCACGGGAAGCCAATCTGACAAGCGGAGTGCAACGAGCGCGGCGATATGGGGCCACTTGGCAGGTGGCCGAAGAAAGACGGCTGCCCCGCGAATGTGGTGCCAGAAGGCAAGTTTCAGCAGGGCGTTCCGGGCGAGCTTAATGTGTAGCCGCAGTTGTTCTAGGCGAGATTGTAGCCGAGAAGCTTTCCGTCTCCATTCACGAGACAAGAAAAGCAGAACGCAATGGTTGCGGCAGAAGCGAAAGCCAGGAGCAGCGTGCTCGCTGCGAGCAGTAGACGGCGCTTCGCCTCCTTGGGAAGGAAATCGCGTCTGGGCACGAACGGCAGCCAGCGAAGCTTCAGAACAGCAGGCTGTTCTGCTCAGCGTACGAGCCTGAAGTGAGTGGCAAGGGCTAAGGGGACAGTTCCAAGGCATCTAGCTTTCCTGCTAGCAATGCCATTTCTACCCTGCTGTGGAAAACATTGTCCTTTGCCCTTCTGCTCCGAGAGGCACAGAGCACCTCGGCAGACGCAGTGCAGAGGGAAAGGACACAGTATCCGAGGGAGCGTGGCGCCGCTTAGGCGGGCAAAGCAGAAAGGTGCCGCCCGGCACTGGCTTTGACTCCCTGAGCTTCCTTGCTAGGACAGCAGCTGCCGAAAGCTGGCAACTAGGCTGCCAGAGTGCAGAATGTCGGCGGTCTGGCACGCCTGCTTGCCGAAAGCCAGTATCAGCGAGACAGCGTGCTAGGCTCTGTTTCACAGCACCTTGGAGAACACGCCCTTGAAGAATGCCGTCTCTGCTCCGCAAAAGCTCTGCCACAGTGAAGGTGGAAGAAGCAGCCTGTGGCCACGGGCAGAGCTGGTCAACAGCTGCGCCTAACTTTCCCAAGCTGCGAGAGCATTCTCAGCCGAGTTCTGCTTTGACAGAGCTATTGCTGAACTTTTGCAGTCCCGGAGGCTGCTGAAACCAAGGCTGTGTTCTGCCTCTTCATTCTTGCCTTCCTGTGCTCCAGCGAGAAGTGAAGCTCTGGCACGGCATTCAGCTTTGCCGCCTCTCTGCACGGAAAGCACTAGACAGAACTAGTGTGCTTCGTGCATGCTCTCTCCTCGCTTTTATGGTCACTGCTCTGCTTTTTGCTTGGCAGCGTTCAAAGGGTCCACGGCATACCTCTTGCACAGCGAGAGGTGGCCGGCGAGGAATACTTGCTGGCTTAAGTCGTTCCATGCTCAAGGCATTCATCAGAGCAACACCATGCGGGAAAAGAGGGGGGAACCTTGCAGGACAAATTTCTATGCTGGAACAGGATTGTCTGCGAGACAGCTCTCCGCAGCGCTAGTATTTGGCCAGGCTGAAATCAGCGCCACGGGAAGCCAATCTGACAAGCGGAGTGCAACGAGCGCGGCGATATGGGGCCACTTGGCAGGTGGCCGAAGAAAGACGGCTGCCCCGCGAATGTGGTGCCAGAAGGCAAGTTTCAGCAGGGCGTTCCGGGCGAGCTTAATGTGTAGCCGCAGTTGTTCTAGGCGAGATTGTAGCCGAGAAGCTTTCCGTCTCCATTCACGAGACAAGAAAAGCAGAACGCAATGGTCTAGAGGGTTGAGAAGAAAAGTGCTCGTAGCGAGCTCGTTGCGGCAGAAGCGAAAGCCAGGAGCAGCGTGCTCGCTGCGAGAAGTAGACGGCGCTTCGCCTCCTTGGGAAGGAAATCGCGTCTGGGCACGAACGGCAGCCAGCGAAGCTTCAGAACAGCAGGCTGTTCTGCTCAGCGTACGAGCCTGAAGTGAGTGGCAAGGGCTAAGGGGACAGTTCCAAGGCATCTAGCTTTCCTGCTAGCAATGCCATTTCTACCCTGCTGTGGATAACATTGTCCTTTGCCCTTCTGCTCCGAGAGGCACAGAGCACCTCGGCAGACGCAGTGCAGAGGGAAAGGACACAGTATCCGAGGGAGCGTGGCGCCGCTTAGGCGGGCAAAGCAGAAAGGTGCCGCCCGGCACTGGCTTTGACTCCCTGAGCTTCCTTGCTAGGACAGCAGCTGCCGAAAGCTGGCAACTAGGCTGCCAGAGTGCAGAATGTCAGCGGTCTGGCACGCCTGCTTGCCGAAAGCCAGTATCAGCGAGACAGCGTGCTAGGCTCTGTTTCACAGCACCTTGGAGAACACGCCCTTGAAGAATGCCGTCTCTGTTCCGCAAAAGCTCTGCCACAGTGAAGGTGGAAGAAGCAGCCTGTGGCCACGGGCAGAGCTGGTCAACAGCTGCGCCTAACTTTCCCAAGCTGCGAGAGCATTCTCAGCCGAGTTCTGCTTTGACAGAGCTATTGCTGAACTTTTGCAGTCCCGGAGGCTGCTGAAACCAAGGCTGTGTTCTGCCTCTTCATTCTTGCCTTCCTGTGCTCCAGCGAGAAGTGAAGCTCTGGCACGGCATTCAGCTTTGCCGCCTCTCTGCACGGAAAGCACTAGACAGAACTAGTGTGCTTCGTGCATGCTCTCTCCTCGCTTTTATGGTCACTGCTCTGCTTTTTGCTTGGCAGCGTTCAAAGGCTCCACGGCATACCTCTTGCACAGCGAGAGGTGGCCGGCGAGGAATACTTGCTGGCTTAAGTCGTTCCATGCTCAAGGCATTCATCAGAGCAACACCATGCGGGAAAAGAGGGGGGAACATTGCAGGACAAATTTCTATGCTGGAACAGGATTGTCTGCGAGACAGCTCTCCGCAGCGCTAGTATTTGGCCAGGCTGAAATCAGCGCCACGGGAAGCCAATCTGACAAGCGGAGTGCAACGAGCGCGGCGATATGGGGCCACTTGGCAGGTGGCCGAAGAAAGACGGCTGCCCCGCGAATGTGGTGCCAGAAGGCAAGTTTCAGCAGGGCGTTCCGGGCGAGCTTAATGTGTAGCCGCAGTTGTTCTAGGCGAGATTGTAGCCGAGAAGCTTTCCGTCTCCATTCACGAGACAAGAAAAGCAGAACGCAATGGTTGCGGCAGAAGCGAAAGCCAGGAGCAGCGTGCTCGCTGCGAGCAGTAGACGGCGCTTCGCCTCCTTGGGAAGGAAATCGCGTCTGGGCACGAACGGCAGCCAGCGAAGCTTCAGAACAGCAGGCTGTTCTGCTCAGCGTACGAGCCTGAAGTGAGTGGCAAGGGCTAAGGGGACAGTTCCAAGGCATCTAGCTTTCCTGCTAGCAATGCCATTTCTACCCTGCTGTGGAAAACATTGTCCTTTGCCCTTCTGCTCCGAGAGGCACAGAGCACCTCGGCAGACGCAGTGCAGAGGGAAAGGACACAGTATCCGAGGGAGCGTGGCGCCGCTTAGGCGGGCAAAGCAGAAAGGTGCCGCCCGGCACTGGCTTTGACTCCCTGAGCTTCCTTGCTAGGACAGCAGCTGCCGAAAGCTGGCAACTAGGCTGCCAGAGTGCAGAATGTCGGCGGTCTGGCACGCCTGCTTGCCGAAAGCCAGGATCAGCGAGACAGCGTGCTAGGCTCTGTTTCACAGCACCTTGGAGAACACGCCCTTGAAGAATGCCGTCTCTGCTCCGCAAAAGCTCTGCCACAGTGAAGGTGGAAGAAGCAGCCTGTGGCCACGGGCAGAGCTGGTCAACAGCTGCGCCTAACTTTCCCAAGCTGCGAGAGCATTCTCAGCCGAGTTCTGCTTTGACAGAGCTATTGCTGAACTTTTGCAGTCCCGGAGGCTGCTGAAACCAAGGCTGTGTTCTGCCTCTTCATTCTTGCCTTCCTGTGCTCCAGCGAGAAGTGAAGCTCTGGCACGGCATTCAGCTTTGCCGCCTCTCTGCACGGAAAGCACTAGACAGAACTAGTGTGCTTCGTGCATGCTCTCTCCTCGCTTTTATGGTCACTGCTCTGCTTTTTGCTTGGCAGCGTTCAAAGGGTCCACGGCATACCTCTTGCACAGCGAGAGGTGGCCGGCGAGGAATACTTGCTGGCTTAAGTCGTTCCATGCTCAAGGCATTCATCAGAGCAACACCATGGGGGAAAAGAGGGGGGAACATTGCAGGACAAATTTCTATGCTGGAACAGGATTGTCTGCGAGACAGCTCTCCGCAGCGCTAGTATTTGGCCAGGCTGAAATCAGCGCCACGGGAAGCCAATCTGACAAGCGGAGTGCAACGAGCGCGGCGATATGGGGCCACTTGGCAGGTGGCCGAAGAAAGACGGCTGCCCCGCGAATGTGGTGCCAGAAGGCAAGTTTCAGCAGGGCGTTCCGGGCGAGCTTAATGTGTAGCCGCACTTGTTCTAGGCGAGATTGTAGCCGAGAAGCTTTCCGTCTCCATTCACGAGACAAGAAAAGCAGAACGCAATGGTCTAGAGGGTTGAGAAGAAAAGTGCTCGTAGCGAGCTCGTTGCGGCAGAAGCGAAAGCCAGGAGCAGCGTGCTCGCTGCGAGCAGTAGACGGCGCTTCGCCTCCTTGGGAAGGAAATCGCGTCTGGGCACGAACGGCAGCCAGCGAAGCTTCAGAACAGCAGGCTGTTCTGCTCAGCGTACGAGCCTGAAGTGAGTGGCAAGGGCTAAGGGGACAGTTCCAAGGCATCTAGCTTTCCTGCTAGCAATGCCATTTCTACCCTGCTGTGGAAAACATTGTCCTTTGCCCTTCTGCTCCGAGAGGCACAGAGCACCTCGGCAGACGCAGTGCAGAGGGAAAGGACACAGTATCCGAGGGAGCGTGGCGCCGCTTAGGCGGGCAAAGCAGAAAGGTGCCGCCCGGCACTGGCTTTGACTCCCTGAGCTTCCTTGCTAGGACAGCAGCTGCCGAAAGCTGGCAACTAGGCTGCCAGAGTGCAGAATGTCAGCGGTCTGGCACGCCTGCTTGCCGAAAGCCAGTATCAGCGAGACAGCGTGCTAGGCTCTGTTTCACAGCACCTTGGAGAACACGCCCTTGAAGAATGCCGTCTCTGTTCCGCAAAAGCTCTGCCACAGTGAAGGTGGAAGAAGCAGCCTGTGGCCACGGGCAGAGCTGGTCAACAGCTGCGCCTAACTTTCCCAAGCTGCGAGAGCATTCTCAGCCGAGTTCTGCTTTGACAGAGCTATTGCTGAACTTTTGCAGTCCCGGAGGCTGCTGAAACCAAGGCTGTGTTCTGCCTCTTCATTCTTGCCTTCCTGTGCTCCAGCGAGAAGTGAAGCTCTGGCACGGCATTCAGCTTTGCCGCCTCTCTGCACGGAAAGCACTAGACAGAACTAGTGTGCTTCGTGCATGCTCTCTCCTCGCTTTTATGGTCACTGCTCTGCTTTTTGCTTGGCAGCGTTCAAAGGGTCCACGGCATACCTCTTGCACAGCGAGAGGTGGCCGGCGAGGAATACTTGCTGGCTTAAGTCGTTCCATGCTCAAGGCATTCATCAGAGCAACACCATGGGGGAAAAGAGGGGGGAACATTGCAGGACAAATTTCTATGCTGGAACAGGATTGTCTGCGAGACAGCTCTCCGCAGCGCTAGTATTTGGCCAGGCTGAAATCAGCGCCACGGGAAGCCAATCTGACAAGCGGAGTGCAACGAGCGCGGCGATATGGGGCCACTTGGCAGGTGGCCGAAGAAAGACGGCTGCCCCGCGAATGTGGTGCCAGAAGGCAAGTTTCAGCAGGGCGTTCCGGGCGAGCTTAATGTGTAGCCGCACTTGTTCTAGGCGAGATTGTAGCCGAGAAGCTTTCCGTCTCCATTCACGAGACAAGAAAAGCAGAACGCAATGGTCTAGAGGGTTGAGAAGAAAAGTGCTCGTAGCGAGCTCGTTGCGGCAGAAGCGAAAGCCAGGAGCAGCGTGCTCGCTGCGAGAAGTAGACGGCGCTTCGCCTCCTTGGGAAGGAAATCGCGTCTGGGCACGAACGGCAGCCAGCGAAGCTTCAGAACAGCAGGCTGTTCTGCTCAGCGTACGAGCCTGAAGTGAGTGGCAAGGGCTAAGGGGACAGTTCCAAGCCATCTAGCTTTCCTGCTAGCAATGCCATTTCTACCCTGCTGTGGAAAACATTGTCCTTTGCCCTTCTGCTCCGAGAGGCACAGAGCACCTCGGCAGACGCAGTGCAGAGGGAAAGGACACAGTATCCGAGGGAGCGTGGCGCCGCTTAGGCGGGCAAAGCAGAAAGGTGCCGCCCGGCACTGGCTTTGACTCCCTGAGCTTCCTTGCTAGGACAGCAGCTGCCGAAAGCTGGCAACTAGGCTGCCAGAGTGCAGAATGTCAGCGGTCTGGCACGCCTGCTTGCCGAAAGCCAGGATCAGCGAGACAGCGTGCTAGGCTCTGTTTCACAGCACCTTGGAGAACACGCCCTTGAAGAATGCCGTCTCTGCTCCGCAAAAGCTCTGCCACAGTGAAGGTGGAAGAAGCAGCCTGTGGCCACGGGCAGAGCTGGTCAACAGCTGCGCCTAACTTTCCCAAGCTGCGAGAGCATTCTCAGCCGAGTTCTGCTTTGACAGAGCTATTGCTGAACTTTTGCAGTCCCGGAGGCTGCTGAAACCAAGGCTGTGTTCTGCCTCTTCATTCTTGCCTTCCTGTGCTCCAGCGAGAAGTGAAGCTCTGGCACGGCATTCAGCTTTGCCGCCTCTCTGCACGGAAAGCACTAGACAGAACTAGTGTGCTTCGTGCATGCTCTCTCCTCGCTTTTATGGTCACTGCTCTGCTTTTTGCTTGGCAGCGTTCAAAGGCTCCACGGCATACCTCTTGCACAGCGAGAGGTGGCCGGCGAGGAATACTTGCTGGCTTAAGTCATTCCATGCTCAAGGCATTCATCAGAGCAACACCATGGGGGAAAAGAGGGGGGAACATTGCAGGACAAATTTCTATGCTGGAACAGGATTGTCTGCGAGACAGCTCTCCGCAGCGCTAGTATTTGGCCAGGCTGAAATCAGCGCCACGGGAAGCCAATCTGACAAGCGGAGTGCAACGAGCGCGGCGATATGGGGCCACTTGGCAGGTGGCCGAAGAAAGACGGCTGCCCCGCGAATGTGGTGCCAGAAGGCAAGTTTCAGCAGGGCGTTCCGGGCGAGCTTAATGTGTAGCCGCACTTGTTCTAGGCGAGATTGTAGCCGAGAAGCTTTCCGTCTCCATTCACGAGACAAGAAAAGCAGAACGCAATGGTCTAGAGGGTTGAGAAGAAAAGTGCTCGTAGCGAGCTCGTTGCGGCAGAAGCGAAAGCCAGGAGCAGCGTGCTCGCTGCGAGAAGTAGACGGCGCTTCGCCTCCTTGGGAAGGAAATCGCGTCTGGGCACGAACGGCAGCCAGCGAAGCTTCAGAACAGCAGGCTGTTCTGCTCAGCTTACGAGCCTGAAGTGAGTGGCAAGGGCTAAGGGGACAGTTCCAAGGCATCTAGCTTTCCTGCTAGCAATGCCATTTCTACCCTGCTGTGGATAACATTGTCCTTTGCCCTTCTGCTCCGAGAGGCACAGAGCACCTCGGCAGACGCAGTGCAGAGGGAAAGGACACAGTATCCGAGGGAGCGTGGCGCCGCTTAGGCGGGCAAAGCAGAAAGGTGCCGCCCGGCACTGGCTTTGACTCCCTGAGCTTCCTTGCTAGGACAGCAGCTGCCGAAAGCTGGCAACTAGGCTGCCAGAGTGCAGAATGTCAGCGGTCTGGCACGCCTGCTTGCCGAAAGCCAGGATCAGCGAGACAGCGTGCTAGGCTCTGTTTCACAGCACCTTGGAGAACACGCCCTTGAAGAATGCCGTCTCTGTTCCGCAAAAGCTCTGCCACAGTGAAGGTGGAAGAAGCAGCCTGTGGCCACGGGCAGAGCTGGTCAACAGCTGCGCCTAACTTTCCCAAGCTGCGAGAGCATTCTCAGCCGAGTTCTGCTTTGACAGAGCTATTGCTGAACTTTTGCAGTCCCGGAGGCTGCTGAAACCAAGGCTGTGTTCTGCCTCTTCATTCTTGCCTTCCTGTGCTCCAGCGAGAAGTGAAGCTCTGGCACGGCATTCAGCTTTGCCGCCTCTCTGCACGGAAAGCACTAGACAGAACTAGTGTGCTTCGTGCATGCTCTCTCCTCGCTTTTATGGTCACTGCTCTGCTTTTTGCTTGGCAGCGTTCAAAGGCTCCACGGCATACCTCTTGCACAGCGAGAGGTGGCCGGCGAGGAATACTTGCTGGCTTAAGTCGTTCCATGCTCAAGGCATTCATCAGAGCAACACCATGCGGGAAAAGAGGGGGGAACATTGCAGGACAAATTTCTATGCTGGAACAGGATTGTCTGCGAGACAGCTCTCCGCAGCGCTAGTATTTGGCCAGGCTGAAATCAGCGCCACGGGAAGCCAATCTGACAAGCGGAGTGCAACGAGCGCGGCGATATGGGGCCACTTGGCAGGTGGCCGAAGAAAGACGGCTGCCCCGCGAATGTGGTGCCAGAAGGCAAGTTTCAGCAGGGCGTTCCGGGCGAGCTTAATGTGTAGCCGCAGTTGTTCTAGGCGAGATTGTAGCCGAGAAGCTTTCCGTCTCCATTCACGAGACAAGAAAAGCAGAACGCAATGGTTGCGGCAGAAGCGAAAGCCAGGAGCAGCGTGCTCGCTGCGAGCAGTAGACGGCGCTTCGCCTCCTTGGGAAGGAAATCGCGTCTGGGCACGAACGGCAGCCAGCGAAGCTTCAGAACAGCAGGCTGTTCTGCTCAGCGTACGAGCCTGAAGTGAGTGGCAAGGGCTAAGGGGACAGTTCCAAGCCATCTAGCTTTCCTGCTAGCAATGCCATTTCTACCCTGCTGTGGAAAACATTGTCCTTTGCCCTTCTGCTCCGAGAGGCACAGAGCACCTCGGCAGACGCAGTGCAGAGGGAAAGGACACAGTATCCGAGGGAGCGTGGCGCCGCTTAGGCGGGCAAAGCAGAAAGGTGCCGCCCGGCACTGGCTTTGACTCCCTGAGCTTCCTTGCTAGGACAGCAGCTGCCGAAAGCTGGCAACTAGGCTGCCAGAGTGCAGAATGTCAGCGGTCTGGCACGCCTGCTTGCCGAAAGCCAGGATCAGCGAGACAGCGTGCTAGGCTCTGTTTCACAGCACCTTGGAGAACACGCCCTTGAAGAATGCCGTCTCTGCTCCGCAAAAGCTCTGCCACAGTGAAGGTGGAAGAAGCAGCCTGTGGCCACGGGCAGAGCTGGTCAACAGCTGCGCCTAACTTTCCCAAGCTGCGAGAGCATTCTCAGCCGAGTTCTGCTTTGACAGAGCTATTGCTGAACTTTTGCAGTCCCGGAGGCTGCTGAAACCAAGGCTGTGTTCTGCCTCTTCATTCTTGCCTTCCTGTGCTCCAGCGAGAAGTGAAGCTCTGGCACGGCATTCAGCTTTGCCGCCTCTCTGCACGGAAAGCACTAGACAGAACTAGTGTGCTTCGTGCATGCTCTCTCCTCGCTTTTATGGTCACTGCTCTGCTTTTTGCTTGGCAGCGTTCAAAGGCTCCACGGCATACCTCTTGCACAGCGAGAGGTGGCCGGCGAGGAATACTTGCTGGCTTAAGTCATTCCATGCTCAAGGCATTCATCAGAGCAACACCATGGGGGAAAAGAGGGGGGAACATTGCAGGACAAATTTCTATGCTGGAACAGGATTGTCTGCGAGACAGCTCTCCGCAGCGCTAGTATTTGGCCAGGCTGAAATCAGCGCCACGGGAAGCCAATCTGACAAGCGGAGTGCAACGAGCGCGGCGATATGGGGCCACTTGGCAGGTGGCCGAAGAAAGACGGCTGCCCCGCGAATGTGGTGCCAGAAGGCAAGTTTCAGCAGGGCGTTCCGGGCGAGCTTAATGTGTAGCCGCAGTTGTTCTAGGCGAGATTGTAGCCGAGAAGCTTTCCGTCTCCATTCACGAGACAAGAAAAGCAGAACGCAATGGTCTAGAGGGTTGAGAAGAAAAGTGCTCGTAGCGAGCTCGTTGCGGCAGAAGCGAAAGCCAGGAGCAGCGTGCTCGCTGCGAGAAGTAGACGGCGCTTCGCCTCCTTGGGAAGGAAATCGCGTCTGGGCACGAACGGCAGCCAGCGAAGCTTCAGAACAGCAGGCTGTTCTGCTCAGCGTACGAGCCTGAAGTGAGTGGCAAGGGCTAAGGGGACAGTTCCAAGGCATCTAGCTTTCCTGCTAGCAATGCCATTTCTACCCTGCTGTGGATAACATTGTCCTATGCCCTTATGCTCCGAGAGACAGAGAGCACCTCGGCAGACGCAGTGCAGAGGGAAAGGACACAGTATCCGAGGGAGCGTGACGCCGCTTAGGCGGGCAAAGCAGAAAGGTGCCGCCCGGCACTGGCTTTGACTCCCTGAGCTTCCTTGCTAGGACAGCAGCTGCCGAAAGCTGGCAACTAGGCTGCCAGAGTGCAGAATGTCAGCGGTCTGGCACGCCTGCTTGCCGAAAGCCAGGATCAGCGAGACAGCGTGCTAGGCTCTGTTTCACAGCACCTTGGAGAACACGCCCTTGAAGAATGCCGTCTCTGCTCCGCAAAAGCTCTGCCACAGTGAAGGTGGAAGAAGCAGCCTGTGGCCACGGGCAGAGCTGGTCAACAGCTGCGCCTAACTTTCCCAAGCTGCGAGAGCATTCTCAGCCGAGTTCTGCTTTGACAGAGCTATTGCTGAACTTTTGCAGTCCCGGAGGCTGCTGAAACCAAGGCTGTGTTCTGCCTCTTCATTCTTGCCTTCCTGTGCTCCAGCGAGAAGTGAAGCTCTGGCACGGCATTCAGCTTTGCCGCCTCTCTGCACGGAAAGCACTAGACAGAACTAGTGTGCTTCGTGCATGCTCTCTCCTCGCTTTTATGGTCACTGCTCTGCTTTTTGCTTGGCAGCGTTCCAAGGGTCCACGGCATACGTCTTGCACAGCGAGAGGTGGCCGGCGAGGAATACTTGCTGGCTTAAGTCGTTCCATGCTCAAGGCATTCATCAGAGCAACACCATGCGGGAAAAGAGGGGGGAACATTGCAGGACAAATTTCTATGCTGGAACAGGATTGTCTGCGAGACAGCTCTCCGCAGCGCTAGTATTTGGCCAGGCTGAAATCAGCGCCACGGGAAGCCAATCTGACAAGCGGAGTGCAACGGGCGCGGCGATATGGGGCCACTTGGCAGGTGGCCGAAGAAAGACGGCTGCCCCGCGAATGTGGTGCCAGAAGGCAAGTTTCAGCAGGGCGTTCCGGGCGAGCTTAATGTGTAGCCGCAGTTGTTCTAGGCGAGATTGTAGCCGAGAAGCTTTCCGTCTCCATTCACGAGACAAGAAAAGCAGAACGCAATGGTCTAGAGGGTTGAGAAGAAAAGTGCTCGTAGCGAGCTCGTTGCGGCAGAAGCGAAAGCCAGGAGCAGCGTGCTCGCTGCGAGAAGTAGACGGCGCTTCGCCTCCTTGGGAAGGAAATCGCGTCTGGGCACGAACGGCAGCCAGCGAAGCTTCAGAACAGCAGGCTGTTCTGCTCAGCTTACGAGCCTGAAGTGAGTGGCAAGGGCTAAGGGGACAGTTCCAAGGCATCTAGCTTTCCTGCTAGCAATGCCATTTCTACCCTGCTGTGGATAACATTGTCCTATGCCCTTATGCTCCGAGAGACAGAGAGCACCTCGGCAGACGCAGTGCAGAGGGAAAGGACACAGTATCCGAGGGAGCGTGACGCCGCTTAGGCGGGCAAAGCAGAAAGGTGCCGCCCGGCACTGGCTTTGACTCCCTGAGCTTCCTTGCTAGGACAGCAGCTGCCGAAAGCTGGCAACTAGGCTGCCAGAGTGCAGAATGTCGGCGGTCTGGCACGCCTGCTTGCCGAAAGCCAGGATCAGCGAGACAGCGTGCTAGGCTCTGTTTCACAGCACCTTGGAGAACACGCCCTTGAAGAATGCCGTCTCTGCTCCGCAAAAGCTCTGCCACAGTGAAGGTGGAAGAAGCAGCCTGTGGCCACGGGCAGAGCTGGTCAACAGCTGCGCCTAACTTTCCCAAGCAGCGAGAGCATTCTCAGCCGAGTTCTGCTTTGACAGAGCTATTGCTGAACTTTTGCAGTCCCGGAGGCTGCTGAAACCAAGGCTGTGTTCTGCCTCTTCATTCTTGCCTTCCTGTGCTCCAGCGAGAAGTGAAGCTCTGGCACGGCATTCAGCTTTGCCGCCTCTCTGCACGGAAAGCACTAGACAGAACTAGTGTGCTTCGTGCATGCTCTCTCCTCGCTTTTATGGTCACTGCTCTGCTTTTTGCTTGGCAGCGTTCAAAGGGTCCACGGCATACCTCTTGCACAGCGAGAGGTGGCCGGCGAGGAATACTTGCTGGCTTAAGTCGTTCCATGCTCAAGGCATTCATCAGAGCAACACCATGCGGGAAAAGAGGGGGGAACATTGCAGGACAAATTTCTATGCTGGAACAGGATTGTCTGCGAGACAGCTCTCCGCAGCGCTAGTATTTGGCCAGGCTGAAATCAGCGCCACGGGAAGCCAATCTGACAAGCGGAGTGCAACGAGCGCGGCGATATGGGGCCACTTGGCAGGTGGCCGAAGAAAGACGGCTGCCCCGCGAATGTGGTGCCAGAAGGCAAGTTTCAGCAGGGCGTTCCGGGCGAGCTTAATGTGTAGCCGCACTTGTTCTAGGCGAGATTGTAGCCGAGAAGCTTTCCGTCTCCATTCACGAGACAAGAAAAGCAGAACGCAATGGTCTAGAGGGTTGAGAAGAAAAGTGCTCGTAGCGAGCTCGTTGCGGCAGAAGCGAAAGCCAGGAGCAGCGTGCTCGCTGCGAGAAGTAGACGGCGCTTCGCCTCCTTGGGAAGGAAATCGCGTCTGGGCACGAACGGCAGCCAGCGAAGCTTCAGAACAGCAGGCTGTTCTGCTCAGCGTACGAGCCTGAAGTGAGTGGCAAGGGCTAAGGGGACAGTTCCAAGGCATCTAGCTTTCCTGCTAGCAATGCCATTTCTACCCTGCTGTGGATAACATTGTCCTATGCCCTTATGCTCCGAGAGACAGAGAGCACCTCGGCAGACGCAGTGCAGAGGGAAAGGACACAGTATCCGAGGGAGCGTGACGCCGCTTAGGCGGGCAAAGCAGAAAGGTGCCGCCCGGCACTGGCTTTGACTCCCTGAGCTTCCTTGCTAGGACAGCAGCTGCCGAAAGCTGGCAACTAGGCTGCCAGAGTGCAGAATGTCAGCGGTCTGGCACGCCTGCTTGCCGAAAGCCAGGATCAGCGAGACAGCGTGCTAGGCTCTGTTTCACAGCACCTTGGAGAACACGCCCTTGAAGAATGCCGTCTCTGCTCCGCAAAAGCTCTGCCACAGTGAAGGTGGAAGAAGCAGCCTGTGGCCACGGGCAGAGCTGGTCAACAGCTGCGCCTAACTTTCCCAAGCTGCGAGAGCATTCTCAGCCGAGTTCTGCTTTGACAGAGCTATTGCTGAACTTTTGCAGTCCCGGAGGCTGCTGAAACCAAGGCTGTGTTCTGCCTCTTCATTCTTGCCTTCCTGTGCTCCAGCGAGAAGTGAAGCTCTGGCACGGCATTCAGCTTTGCCGCCTCTCTGCACGGAAAGCACTAGACAGAACTAGTGTGCTTCGTGCATGCTCTCTCCTCGCTTTTATGGTCACTGCTCTGCTTTTTGCTTGGCAGCGTTCCAAGGGTCCACGGCATACGTCTTGCACAGCGAGAGGTGGCCGGCGAGGAATACTTGCTGGCTTAAGTCGTTCCATGCTCAAGGCATTCATCAGAGCAACACCATGCGGGAAAAGAGGGGGGAACATTGCAGGACAAATTTCTATGCTGGAACAGGATTGTCTGCGAGACAGCTCTCCGCAGCGCTAGTATTTGGCCAGGCTGAAATCAGCGCCACGGGAAGCCAATCTGACAAGCGGAGTGCAACGGGCGCGGCGATATGGGGCCACTTGGCAGGTGGCCGAAGAAAGACGGCTGCCCCGCGAATGTGGTGCCAGAAGGCAAGTTTCAGCAGGGCGTTCCGGGCGAGCTTAATGTGTAGCCGCAGTTGTTCTAGGCGAGATTGTAGCCGAGAAGCTTTCCGTCTCCATTCACGAGACAAGAAAAGCAGAACGCAATGGTCTAGAGGGTTGAGAAGAAAAGTGCTCGTAGCGAGCTCGTTGCGGCAGAAGCGAAAGCCAGGAGCAGCGTGCTCGCTGCGAGAAGTAGACGGCGCTTCGCCTCCTTGGGAAGGAAATCGCGTCTGGGCACGAACGGCAGCCAGCGAAGCTTCAGAACAGCAGGCTGTTCTGCTCAGCGTACGAGCCTGAAGTGAGTGGCAAGGGCTAAGGGGACAGTTCCAAGGCATCTAGCTTTCCTGCTAGCAATGCCATTTCTACCCTGCTGTGGATAACATTGTCCTATGCCCTTATGCTCCGAGAGACAGAGAGCACCTCGGCAGACGCAGTGCAGAGGGAAAGGACACAGTATCCGAGGGAGCGTGACGCCGCTTAGGCGGGCAAAGCAGAAAGGTGCCGCCCGGCACTGGCTTTGACTCCCTGAGCTTCCTTGCTAGGACAGCAGCTGCCGAAAGCTGGCAACTAGGCTGCCAGAGTGCAGAATGTCGGCGGTCTGGCACGCCTGCTTGCCGAAAGCCAGGATCAGCGAGACAGCGTGCTAGGCTCTGTTTCACAGCACCTTGGAGAACACGCCCTTGAAGAATGCCGTCTCTGCTCCGCAAAAGCTCTGCCACAGTGAAGGTGGAAGAAGCAGCCTGTGGCCACGGGCAGAGCTGGTCAACAGCTGCGCCTAACTTTCCCAAGCTGCGAGAGCATTCTCAGCCGAGTTCTGCTTTGACAGAGCTATTGCTGAACTTTTGCAGTCCCGGAGGCTGCTGAAACCAAGGCTGTGTTCTGCCTCTTCATTCTTGCCTTCCTGTGCTCCAGCGAGAAGTGAAGCTCTGGCACGGCATTCAGCTTTGCCGCCTCTCTGCACGGAAAGCACTAGACAGAACTAGTGTGCTTCGTGCATGCTCTCTCCTCGCTTTTATGGTCACTGCTCTGCTTTTTGCTTGGCAGCGTTCAAAGGGTCCACGGCATACGTCTTGCACAGCGAGAGGTGGCCGGCGAGGAATACTTGCTGGCATAAGTCGTTCCATGCTCAAGGCATTCATCAGAGCAACACCATGCGGGAAAAGAGGGGGGAACATTGCAGGACAAATTTCTATGCTGGAACAGGATTGTCTGCGAGACAGCTCTCCGCAGCGCTAGTATTTGGCCAGGCTGAAATCAGCGCCACGGGAAGCCAATCTGACAAGCGGAGTGCAACGGGCGCGGCGATATGGGGCCACTTGGCAGGTGGCCGAAGAAAGACGGCTGCCCCGCGAATGTGGTGCCAGAAGGCAAGTTTCAGCAGGGCGTTCCGGGCGAGCTTAATGTGTAGCCGCAGTTGTTCTAGGCGAGATTGTAGCCGAGAAGCTTTCCGTCTCCATTCACGAGACAAGAAAAGCAGAACGCAATGGTCTAGAGGGTTGAGAAGAAAAGTGCTCGTAGCGAGCTCGTTGCGGCAGAAGCGAAAGCCAGGAGCAGCGTGCTCGCTGCGAGAAGTAGACGGCGCTTCGCCTCCTTGGGAAGGAAATCGCGTCTGGGCACGAACGGCAGCCAGCGAAGCTTCAGAACAGCAGGCTGTTCTGCTCAGCTTACGAGCCTGAAGTGAGTGGCAAGGGCTAAGGGGACAGTTCCAAGGCATCTAGCTTTCCTGCTAGCAATGCCATTTCTACCCTGCTGTGGATAACATTGTCCTATGCCCTTATGCTCCGAGAGACAGAGAGCACCTCGGCAGACGCAGTGCAGAGGGAAAGGACACAGTATCCGAGGGAGCGTGACGCCGCTTAGGCGGGCAAAGCAGAAAGGTGCCGCCCGGCACTGGCTTTGACTCCCTGAGCTTCCTTGCTAGGACAGCAGCTGCCGAAAGCTGGCAACTAGGCTGCCAGAGTGCAGAATGTCGGCGGTCTGGCACGCCTGCTTGCCGAAAGCCAGGATCAGCGAGACAGCGTGCTAGGCTCTGTTTCACAGCACCTTGGAGAACACGCCCTTGAAGAATGCCGTCTCTGTTCCGCAAAAGCTCTGCCACAGTGAAGGTGGAAGAAGCAGCCTGTGGCCACGGGCAGAGCTGGTCAACAGCTGCGCCTAACTTTCCCAAGCTGCGAGAGCATTCTCAGCCGAGTTCTGCTTTGACAGAGCTATTGCTGAACTTTTGCAGTCCCGGAGGCTGCTGAAACCAAGGCTGTGTTCTGCCTCTTCATTCTTGCCTTCCTGTGCTCCAGCGAGAAGTGAAGCTCTGGCACGGCATTCAGCTTTGCCGCCTCTCTGCACGGAAAGCACTAGACAGAACTAGTGTGCTTCGTGCATGCTCTCTCCTCGCTTTTATGGTCACTGCTCTGCTTTTTGCTTGGCAGCGTTCAAAGGGTCCACGGCATACCTCTTGCACAGCGAGAGGTGGCCGGCGAGGAATACTTGCTGGCTTAAGTCGTTCCATGCTCAAGGCATTCATCAGAGCAACACCATGCGGGAAAAGAGGGGGGAACATTGCAGGACAAATTTCTATGCTGGAACAGGATTGTCTGCGAGACAGCTCTCCGCAGCGCTAGTATTTGGCCAGGCTGAAATCAGCGCCACGGGAAGCCAATCTGACAAGCGGAGTGCAACGAGCGCGGCGATATGGGGCCACTTGGCAGGTGGCCGAAGAAAGACGGCTGCCCCGCGAATGTGGTGCCAGAAGGCAAGTTTCAGCAGGGCGTTCCGGGCGAGCTTAATGTGTAGCCGCACTTGTTCTAGGCGAGATTGTAGCCGAGAAGCTTTCCGTCTCCATTCACGAGACAAGAAAAGCAGAACGCAATGGTCTAGAGGGTTGAGAAGAAAAGTGCTCGTAGCGAGCTCGTTGCGGCAGAAGCGAAAGCCAGGAGCAGCGTGCTCGCTGCGAGAAGTAGACGGCGCTTCGCCTCCTTGGGAAGGAAATCGCGTCTGGGCACGAACGGCAGCCAGCGAAGCTTCAGAACAGCAGGCTGTTCTGCTCAGCGTACGAGCCTGAAGTGAGTGGCAAGGGCTAAGGGGACAGTTCCAAGGCATCTAGCTTTCCTGCTAGCAATGCCATTTCTACCCTGCTGTGGATAACATTGTCCTATGCCCTTATGCTCCGAGAGACAGAGAGCACCTCGGCAGACGCAGTGCAGAGGGAAAGGACACAGTATCCGAGGGAGCGTGACGCCGCTTAGGCGGGCAAAGCAGAAAGGTGCCGCCCGGCACTGGCTTTGACTCCCTGAGCTTCCTTGCTAGGACAGCAGCTGCCGAAAGCTGGCAACTAGGCTGCCAGAGTGCAGAATGTCAGCGGTCTGGCACGCCTGCTTGCCGAAAGCCAGGATCAGCGAGACAGCGTGCTAGGCTCTGTTTCACAGCACCTTGGAGAACACGCCCTTGAAGAATGCCGTCTCTGCTCCGCAAAAGCTCTGCCACAGTGAAGGTGGAAGAAGCAGCCTGTGGCCACGGGCAGAGCTGGTCAACAGCTGCGCCTAACTTTCCCAAGCTGCGAGAGCATTCTCAGCCGAGTTCTGCTTTGACAGAGCTATTGCTGAACTTTTGCAGTCCCGGAGGCTGCTGAAACCAAGGCTGTGTTCTGCCTCTTCATTCTTGCCTTCCTGTGCTCCAGCGAGAAGTGAAGCTCTGGCACGGCATTCAGCTTTGCCGCCTCTCTGCACGGAAAGCACTAGACAGAACTAGTGTGCTTCGTGCATGCTCTCTCCTCGCTTTTATGGTCACTGCTCTGCTTTTTGCTTGGCAGCGTTCAAAGGGTCCACGGCATACCTCTTGCACAGCGAGAGGTGGCCGGCGAGGAATACTTGCTGGCTTAAGTCGTTCCATGCTCAAGGCATTCATCAGAGCAACACCATGCGGGAAAAGAGGGGGGAACATTGCAGGACAAATTTCTATGCTGGAACAGGATTGTCTGCGAGACAGCTCTCCGCAGCGCTAGTATTTGGCCAGGCTGAAATCAGCGCCACGGGAAGCCAATCTGACAAGCGGAGTGCAACGGGCGCGGCGATATGGGGCCACTTGGCAGGTGGCCGAAGAAAGACGGCTGCCCCGCGAATGTGGTGCCAGAAGGCAAGTTTCAGCAGGGCGTTCCGGGCGAGCTTAATGTGTAGCCGCAGTTGTTCTAGGCGAGATTGTAGCCGAGAAGCTTTCCGTCTCCATTCACGAGACAAGAAAAGCAGAACGCAATGGTCTAGAGGGTTGAGAAGAAAAGTGCTCGTAGCGAGCTCGTTGCGGCAGAAGCGAAAGCCAGGAGCAGCGTGCTCGCTGCGAGAAGTAGACGGCGCTTCGCCTCCTTGGGAAGGAAATCGCGTCTGGGCACGAACGGCAGCCAGCGAAGCTTCAGAACAGCAGGCTGTTCTGCTCAGCTTACGAGCCTGAAGTGAGTGGCAAGGGCTAAGGGGACAGTTCCAAGGCATCTAGCTTTCCTGCTAGCAATGCCATTTCTACCCTGCTGTGGATAACATTGTCCTATGCCCTTATGCTCCGAGAGACAGAGAGCACCTCGGCAGACGCAGTGCAGAGGGAAAGGACACAGTATCCGAGGGAGCGTGACGCCGCTTAGGCGGGCAAAGCAGAAAGGTGCCGCCCGGCACTGGCTTTGACTCCCTGAGCTTCCTTGCTAGGACAGCAGCTGCCGAAAGCTGGCAACTAGGCTGCCAGAGTGCAGAATGTCGGCGGTCTGGCACGCCTGCTTGCCGAAAGCCAGGATCAGCGAGACAGCGTGCTAGGCTCTGTTTCACAGCACCTTGGAGAACACGCCCTTGAAGAATGCCGTCTCTGCTCCGCAAAAGCTCTGCCACAGTGAAGGTGGAAGAAGCAGCCTGTGGCCACGGGCAGAGCTGGTCAACAGCTGCGCCTAACTTTCCCAAGCTGCGAGAGCATTCTCAGCCGAGTTCTGCTTTGACAGAGCTATTGCTGAACTTTTGCAGTCCCGGAGGCTGCTGAAACCAAGGCTGTGTTCTGCCTCTTCATTCTTGCCTTCCTGTGCTCCAGCGAGAAGTGAAGCTCTGGCACGGCATTCAGCTTTGCCGCCTCTCTGCACGGAAAGCACTAGACAGAACTAGTGTGCTTCGTGCATGCTCTCTCCTCGCTTTTATGGTCACTGCTCTGCTTTTTGCTTGGCAGCGTTCAAAGGGTCCACGGCATACCTCTTGTACAGCGAGAGGTGGCCGGCGAGGAATACTTGCTGGCTTAAGTCGTTCCATGCTCAAGGCATTCATCAGAGCAACACCATGCGGGAAAAGAGGGGGGAACATTGCAGGACAAATTTCTATGCTGGAACAGGATTGTCTGCGAGACAGCTCTCCGCAGCGCTAGTATTTGGCCAGGCTGAAATCAGCGCCACGGGAAGCCAATCTGACAAGCGGAGTGCAACGAGCGCGGCGATATGGGGCCACTTGGCAGGTGGCCGAAGAAAGACGGCTGCCCCGCGAATGGGGTGCCAGAAGGCAAGTTTCAGCAGGGCGTTCCGGGCGAGCTTAATGTGTAGCCGCACTTGTTCTAGGCGAGATTGTAGCCGAGAAGCTTTCCGTCTCCATTCACGAGACAAGAAAAGCAGAACGCAATGGTCTAGAGGGTTGAGAAGAAAAGTGCTCGTAGCGAGCTCGTTGCGGCAGAAGCGAAAGCCAGGAGCAGCGTGCTCGCTGCGAGAAGTAGACGGCGCTTCGCCTCCTTGGGAAGGAAATCGCGTCTGGGCACGAACGGCAGCCAGCGAAGCTTCAGAACAGCAGGCTGTTCTGCTCAGCGTACGAGCCTGAAGTGAGTGGCAAGGGCTAAGGGGACAGTTCCAAGCCATCTAGCTTTCCTGCTAGCAATGCCATTTCTACCCTGCTGTGGATAACATTGTCCTATGCCCTTATGCTCCGAGAGACAGAGAGCACCTCGGCAGACGCAGTGCAGAGGGAAAGGACACAGTATCCGAGGGAGCGTGACGCCGCTTAGGCGGGCAAAGCAGAAAGGTGCCGCCCGGCACTGGCTTTGACTCCCTGAGCTTCCTTGCTAGGACAGCAGCTGCCGAAAGCTGGCAACTAGGCTGCCAGAGTGCAGAATGTCAGCGGTCTGGCACGCCTGCTTGCCGAAAGCCAGGATCAGCGAGACAGCGTGCTAGGCTCTGTTTCACAGCACCTTGGAGAACACGCCCTTGAAGAATGCCGTCTCTGCTCCGCAAAAGCTCTGCCACAGTGAAGGTGGAAGAAGCAGCCTGTGGCCACGGGCAGAGCTGGTCAACAGCTGCGCCTAACTTTCCCAAGCTGCGAGAGCATTCTCAGCCGAGTTCTGCTTTGACAGAGCTATTGCTGAACTTTTGCAGTCCCGGAGGCTGCTGAAACCAAGGCTGTGTTCTGCCTCTTCATTCTTGCCTTCCTGTGCTCCAGCGAGAAGTGAAGCTCTGGCACGGCATTCAGCTTTGCCGCCTCTCTGCACGGAAAGCACTAGACAGAACTAGTGTGCTTCGTGCATGCTCTCTCCTCGCTTTTATGGTCACTGCTCTGCTTTTTGCTTGGCAGCGTTCAAAGGGTCCACGGCATACGTCTTGCACAGCGAGAGGTGGCCGGCGAGGAATACTTGCTGGCTTAAGTCGTTCCATGCTCAAGGCATTCATCAGAGCAACACCATGCGGGAAAAGAGGGGGGAACATTGCAGGACAAATTTCTATGCTGGAACAGGATTGTCTGCGAGACAGCTCTCCGCAGCGCTAGTATTTGGCCAGGCTGAAATCAGCGCCACGGGAAGCCAATCTGACAAGCGGAGTGCAACGGGCGCGGCGATATGGGGCCACTTGGCAGGTGGCCGAAGAAAGACGGCTGCCCCGCGAATGTGGTGCCAGAAGGCAAGTTTCAGCAGGGCGTTCCGGGCGAGCTTAATGTGTAGCCGCAGTTGTTCTAGGCGAGATTGTAGCCGAGAAGCTTTCCGTCTCCATTCACGAGACAAGAAAAGCAGAACGCAATGGTCTAGAGGGTTGAGAAGAAAAGTGCTCGTAGCGAGCTCGTTGCGGCAGAAGCGAAAGCCAGGAGCAGCGTGCTCGCTGCGAGAAGTAGACGGCGCTTCGCCTCCTTGGGAAGGAAATCGCGTCTGGGCACGAACGGCAGCCAGCGAAGCTTCAGAACAGCAGGCTGTTCTGCTCAGCTTACGAGCCTGAAGTGAGTGGCAAGGGCTAAGGGGACAGTTCCAAGGCATCTAGCTTTCCTGCTAGCAATGCCATTTCTACCCTGCTGTGGATAACATTGTCCTATGCCCTTATGCTCCGAGAGACAGAGAGCACCTCGGCAGACGCAGTGCAGAGGGAAAGGACACAGTATCCGAGGGAGCGTGACGCCGCTTAGGCGGGCAAAGCAGAAAGGTGCCGCCCGGCACTGGCTTTGACTCCCTGAGCTTCCTTGCTAGGACAGCAGCTGCCGAAAGCTGGCAACTAGGCTGCCAGAGTGCAGAATGTCGGCGGTCTGGCACGCCTGCTTGCCGAAAGCCAGGATCAGCGAGACAGCGTGCTAGGCTCTGTTTCACAGCACCTTGGAGAACACGCCCTTGAAGAATGCCGTCTCTGTTCCGCAAAAGCTCTGCCACAGTGAAGGTGGAAGAAGCAGCCTGTGGCCACGGGCAGAGCTGGTCAACAGCTGCGCCTAACTTTCCCAAGCTGCGAGAGCATTCTCAGCCGAGTTCTGCTTTGACAGAGCTATTGCTGAACTTTTGCAGTCCCGGAGGCTGCTGAAACCAAGGCTGTGTTCTGCCTCTTCATTCTTGCCTTCCTGTGCTCCAGCGAGAAGTGAAGCTCTGGCACGGCATTCAGCTTTGCCGCCTCTCTGCACGGAAAGCACTAGACAGAACTAGTGTGCTTCGTGCATGCTCTCTCCTCGCTTTTATGGTCACTGCTCTGCTTTTTGCTTGGCAGCGTTCAAAGGGTCCACGGCATACCTCTTGCACAGCGAGAGGTGGCCGGCGAGGAATACTTGCTGGCTTAAGTCGTTCCATGCTCAAGGCATTCATCAGAGCAACACCATGCGGGAAAAGAGGGGGGAACATTGCAGGACAAATTTCTATGCTGGAACAGGATTGTCTGCGAGACAGCTCTCCGCAGCGCTAGTATTTGGCCAGGCTGAAATCAGCGCCACGGGAAGCCAATCTGACAAGCGGAGTGCAACGAGCGCGGCGATATGGGGCCACTTGGCAGGTGGCCGAAGAAAGACGGCTGCCCCGCGAATGTGGTGCCAGAAGGCAAGTTTCAGCAGGGCGTTCCGGGCGAGCTTAATGTGTAGCCGCACTTGTTCTAGGCGAGATTGTAGCCGAGAAGCTTTCCGTCTCCATTCACGAGACAAGAAAAGCAGAACGCAATGGTCTAGAGGGTTGAGAAGAAAAGTGCTCGTAGCGAGCTCGTTGCGGCAGAAGCGAAAGCCAGGAGCAGCGTGCTCGCTGCGAGAAGTAGACGGCGCTTCGCCTCCTTGGGAAGGAAATCGCGTCTGGGCACGAACGGCAGCCAGCGAAGCTTCAGAACAGCAGGCTGTTCTGCTCAGCGTACGAGCCTGAAGTGAGTGGCAAGGGCTAAGGGGACAGTTCCAAGGCATCTAGCTTTCCTGCTAGCAATGCCATTTCTACCCTGCTGTGGATAACATTGTCCTATGCCCTTATGCTCCGAGAGACAGAGAGCACCTCGGCAGACGCAGTGCAGAGGGAAAGGACACAGTATCCGAGGGAGCGTGACGCCGCTTAGGCGGGCAAAGCAGAAAGGTGCCGCCCGGCACTGGCTTTGACTCCCTGAGCTTCCTTGCTAGGACAGCAGCTGCCGAAAGCTGGCAACTAGGCTGCCAGAGTGCAGAATGTCAGCGGTCTGGCACGCCTGCTTGCCGAAAGCCAGGATCAGCGAGACAGCGTGCTAGGCTCTGTTTCACAGCACCTTGGAGAACACGCCCTTGAAGAATGCCGTCTCTGCTCCGCAAAAGCTCTGCCACAGTGAAGGTGGAAGAAGCAGCCTGTGGCCACGGGCAGAGCTGGTCAACAGCTGCGCCTAACTTTCCCAAGCTGCGAGAGCATTCTCAGCCGAGTTCTGCTTTGACAGAGCTATTGCTGAACTTTTGCAGTCCCGGAGGCTGCTGAAACCAAGGCTGTGTTCTGCCTCTTCATTCTTGCCTTCCTGTGCTCCAGCGAGAAGTGAAGCTCTGGCACGGCATTCAGCTTTGCCGCCTCTCTGCACGGAAAGCACTAGACAGAACTAGTGTGCTTCGTGCATGCTCTCTCCTCGCTTTTATGGTCACTGCTCTGCTTTTTGCTTGGCAGCGTTCAAAGGGTCCACGGCATACGTCTTGCACAGCGAGAGGTGGCCGGCGAGGAATACTTGCTGGCTTAAGTCGTTCCATGCTCAAGGCATTCATCAGAGCAACACCATGCGGGAAAAGAGGGGGGAACATTGCAGGACAAATTTCTATGCTGGAACAGGATTGTCTGCGAGACAGCTCTCCGCAGCGCTAGTATTTGGCCAGGCTGAAATCAGCGCCACGGGAAGCCAATCTGACAAGCGGAGTGCAACGGGCGCGGCGATATGGGGCCACTTGGCAGGTGGCCGAAGAAAGACGGCTGCCCCGCGAATGTGGTGCCAGAAGGCAAGTTTCAGCAGGGCGTTCCGGGCGAGCTTAATGTGTAGCCGCAGTTGTTCTAGGCGAGATTGTAGCCGAGAAGCTTTCCGTCTCCATTCACGAGACAAGAAAAGCAGAACGCAATGGTCTAGAGGGTTGAGAAGAAAAGTGCTCGTAGCGAGCTCGTTGCGGCAGAAGCGAAAGCCAGGAGCAGCGTGCTCGCTGCGAGAAGTAGACGGCGCTTCGCCTCCTTGGGAAGGAAATCGCGTCTGGGCACGAACGGCAGCCAGCGAAGCTTCAGAACAGCAGGCTGTTCTGCTCAGCTTACGAGCCTGAAGTGAGTGGCAAGGGCTAAGGGGACAGTTCCAAGGCATCTAGCTTTCCTGCTAGCAATGCCATTTCTACCCTGCTGTGGATAACATTGTCCTATGCCCTTATGCTCCGAGAGACAGAGAGCACCTCGGCAGACGCAGTGCAGAGGGAAAGGACACAGTATCCGAGGGAGCGTGACGCCGCTTAGGCGGGCAAAGCAGAAAGGTGCCGCCCGGCACTGGCTTTGACTCCCTGAGCTTCCTTGCTAGGACAGCAGCTGCCGAAAGCTGGCAACTAGGCTGCCAGAGTGCAGAATGTCAGCGGTCTGGCACGCCTGCTTGCCGAAAGCCAGTATCAGCGAGACAGCGTGCTAGGCTCTGTTTCACAGCACCTTGGAGAACACGCCCTTGAAGAATGCCGTCTCTGTTCCGCAAAAGCTCTGCCACAGTGAAGGTGGAAGAAGCAGCCTGTGGCCACGGGCAGAGCTGGTCAACAGCTGCGCCTAACTTTCCCAAGCTGCGAGAGCATTCTCAGCCGAGTTCTGCTTTGACAGAGCTATTGCTGAACTTTTGCAGTCCCGGAGGCTGCTGAAACCAAGGCTGTGTTCTGCCTCTTCATTCTTGCCTTCCTGTGCTCCAGCGAGAAGTGAAGCTCTGGCACGGCATTCAGCTTTGCCGCCTCTCTGCACGGAAAGCACTAGACAGAACTAGTGTGCTTCGTGCATGCTCTCTCCTCGCTTTTATGGTCACTGCTCTGCTTTTTGCTTGGCAGCGTTCAAAGGGTCCACGGCATACCTCTTGCACAGCGAGAGGTGGCCGGCGAGGAATACTTGCTGGCTTAAGTCGTTCCATGCTCAAGGCATTCATCAGAGCAACACCATGCGGGAAAAGAGGGGGGAACATTGCAGGACAAATTTCTATGCTGGAACAGGATTGTCTGCGAGACAGCTCTCCGCAGCGCTAGTATTTGGCCAGGCTGAAATCAGCGCCACGGGAAGCCAATCTGACAAGCGGAGTGCAACGAGCGCGGCGATATGGGGCCACTTGGCAGGTGGCCGAAGAAAGACGGCTGCCCCGCGAATGTGGTGCCAGAAGGCAAGTTTCAGCAGGGCGTTCCGGGCGAGCTTAATGTGTAGCCGCACTTGTTCTAGGCGAGATTGTAGCCGAGAAGCTTTCCGTCTCCATTCACGAGACAAGAAAAGCAGAACGCAATGGTTGCGGCAGAAGCGAAAGCCAGGAGCAGCGTGCTCGCTGCGAGCAGTAGACGGCGCTTCGCCTCCTTGGGAAGGAAATCGCGTCTGGGCACGAACGGCAGCCAGCGAAGCTTCAGAACAGCAGGCTGTTCTGCTCAGCGTACGAGCCTGAAGTGAGTGGCAAGGGCTAAGGGGACAGTTCCAAGCCATCTAGCTTTCCTGCTAGCAATGCCATTTCTACCCTGCTGTGGAAAACATTGTCCTTTGCCCTTCTGCTCCGAGAGGCACAGAGCACCTCGGCAGACGCAGTGCAGAGGGAAAGGACACAGTATCCGAGGGAGCGTGGCGCCGCTTAGGCGGGCAAAGCAGAAAGGTGCCGCCCGGCACTGGCTTTGACTCCCTGAGCTTCCTTGCTAGGACAGCAGCTGCCGAAAGCTGGCAACTAGGCTGCCAGAGTGCAGAATGTCGGCGGTCTGGCACGCCTGCTTGCCGAAAGCCAGTATCAGCGAGACAGCGTGCTAGGCTCTGTTTCACAGCACCTTGGAGAACACGCCCTTGAAGAATGCCGTCTCTGCTCCGCAAAAGCTCTGCCACAGTGAAGGTGGAAGAAGCAGCCTGTGGCCACGGGCAGAGCTGGTCAACAGCTGCGCCTAACTTTCCCAAGCTGCGAGAGCATTCTCAGCCGAGTTCTGCTTTGACAGAGCTATTGCTGAACTTTTGCAGTCCCGGAGGCTGCTGAAACCAAGGCTGTGTTCTGCCTCTTCATTCTTGCCTTCCTGTGCTCCAGCGAGAAGTGAAGCTCTGGCACGGCATTCAGCTTTGCCGCCTCTCTGCACGGAAAGCACTAGACAGAACTAGTGTGCTTCGTGCATGCTCTCTCCTCGCTTTTATGGTCACTGCTCTGCTTTTTGCTTGGCAGCGTTCAAAGGGTCCACGGCATACCTCTTGCACAGCGAGAGGTGGCCGGCGAGGAATACTTGCTGGCTTAAGTCGTTCCATGCTCAAGGCATTCATCAGAGCAACACCATGCGGGAAAAGAGGGGGGAACCTTGCAGGACAAATTTCTATGCTGGAACAGGATTGTCTGCGAGACAGCTCTCCGCAGCGCTAGTATTTGGCCAGGCTGAAATCAGCGCCACGGGAAGCCAATCTGACAAGCGGAGTGCAACGAGCGCGGCGATATGGGGCCACTTGGCAGGTGGCCGAAGAAAGACGGCTGCCCCGCGAATGTGGTGCCAGAAGGCAAGTTTCAGCAGGGCGTTCCGGGCGAGCTTAATGTGTAGCCGCAGTTGTTCTAGGCGAGATTGTAGCCGAGAAGCTTTCCGTCTCCATTCACGAGACAAGAAAAGCAGAACGCAATGGTCTAGAGGGTTGAGAAGAAAAGTGCTCGTAGCGAGCTCGTTGCGGCAGAAGCGAAAGCCAGGAGCAGCGTGCTCGCTGCGAGAAGTAGACGGCGCTTCGCCTCCTTGGGAAGGAAATCGCGTCTGGGCACGAACGGCAGCCAGCGAAGCTTCAGAACAGCAGGCTGTTCTGCTCAGCGTACGAGCCTGAAGTGAGTGGCAAGGGCTAAGGGGACAGTCCCAAGGCATCTAGCTTTCCTGCTAGCAATGCCATTTCTACCCTGCTGTGGAAAACATTGTCCTTTGCCCTTCTGCTCCGAGAGGCACAGAGCACCTCGGCAGACGCAGTGCAGAGGGAAAGGACACAGTATCCGAGGGAGCGTGGCGCCGCTTAGGCGGGCAAAGCAGAAAGGTGCCGCCCGGCACTGGCTTTGACTCCCTGAGCTTCCTTGCTAGGACAGCAGCTGCCGAAAGCTGGCAACTAGGCTGCCAGAGTGCAGAATGTCAGCGGTCTGGCACGCCTGCTTGCCGAAAGCCAGTATCAGCGAGACAGCGTGCTAGGCTCTGTTTCACAGCACCTTGGAGAACACGCCCTTGAAGAATGCCGTCTCTGTTCCGCAAAAGCTCTGCCACAGTGAAGGTGGAAGAAGCAGCCTGTGGCCACGGGCAGAGCTGGTCAACAGCTGCGCCTAACTTTCCCAAGCTGCGAGAGCATTCTCAGCCGAGTTCTGCTTTGACAGAGCTATTGCTGAACTTTTGCAGTCCCGGAGGCTGCTGAAACCAAGGCTGTGTTCTGCCTCTTCATTCTTGCCTTCCTGTGCTCCAGCGAGAAGTGAAGCTCTGGCACGGCATTCAGCTTTGCCGCCTCTCTGCACGGAAAGCACTAGACAGAACTAGTGTGCTTCGTGCATGCTCTCTCCTCGCTTTTATGGTCACTGCTCTGCTTTTTGCTTGGCAGCGTTCAAAGGCTCCACGGCATACCTCTTGCACAGCGAGAGGTGGCCGGCGAGGAATACTTGCTGGCTTAAGTCGTTCCATGCTCAAGGCATTCATCAGAGCAACACCATGCGGGAAAAGAGGGGGGAACATTGCAGGACAAATTTCTATGCTGGAACAGGATTGTCTGCGAGACAGCTCTCCGCAGCGCTAGTATTTGGCCAGGCTGAAATCAGCGCCACGGGAAGCCAATCTGACAAGCGGAGTGCAACGAGCGCGGCGATATGGGGCCACTTGGCAGGTGGCCGAAGAAAGACGGCTGCCCCGCGAATGTGGTGCCAGAAGGCAAGTTTCAGCAGGGCGTTCCGGGCGAGCTTAATGTGTAGCCGCAGTTGTTCTAGGCGAGATTGTAGCCGAGAAGCTTTCCGTCTCCATTCACGAGACAAGAAAAGCAGAACGCAATGGTTGCGGCAGAAGCGAAAGCCAGGAGCAGCGTGCTCGCTGCGAGCAGTAGACGGCGCTTCGCCTCCTTGGGAAGGAAATCGCGTCTGGGCACGAACGGCAGCCAGCGAAGCTTCAGAACAGCAGGCTGTTCTGCTCAGCGTACGAGCCTGAAGTGAGTGGCAAGGGCTAAGGGGACAGTTCCAAGGCATCTAGCTTTCCTGCTAGCAATGCCATTTCTACCCTGCTGTGGAAAACATTGTCCTTTGCCCTTCTGCTCCGAGAGGCACAGAGCACCTCGGCAGACGCAGTGCAGAGGGAAAGGACACAGTATCCGAGGGAGCGTGGCGCCGCTTAGGCGGGCAAAGCAGAAAGGTGCCGCCCGGCACTGGCTTTGACTCCCTGAGCTTCCTTGCTAGGACAGCAGCTGCCGAAAGCTGGCAACTAGGCTGCCAGAGTGCAGAATGTCGGCGGTCTGGCACGCCTGCTTGCCGAAAGCCAGGATCAGCGAGACAGCGTGCTAGGCTCTGTTTCACAGCACCTTGGAGAACACGCCCTTGAAGAATGCCGTCTCTGCTCCGCAAAAGCTCTGCCACAGTGAAGGTGGAAGAAGCAGCCTGTGGCCACGGGCAGAGCTGGTCAACAGCTGCGCCTAACTTTCCCAAGCTGCGAGAGCATTCTCAGCCGAGTTCTGCTTTGACAGAGCTATTGCTGAACTTTTGCAGTCCCGGAGGCTGCTGAAACCAAGGCTGTGTTCTGCCTCTTCATTCTTGCCTTCCTGTGCTCCAGCGAGAAGTGAAGCTCTGGCACGGCATTCAGCTTTGCCGCCTCTCTGCACGGAAAGCACTAGACAGAACTAGTGTGCTTCGTGCATGCTCTCTCCTCGCTTTTATGGTCACTGCTCTGCTTTTTGCTTGGCAGCGTTCAAAGGCTCCACGGCATACCTCTTGCACAGCGAGAGGTGGCCGGCGAGGAATACTTGCTGGCTTAAGTCGTTCCATGCTCAAGGCATTCATCAGAGCAACACCATGCGGGAAAAGAGGGGGGAACATTGCAGGACAAATTTCTATGCTGGAACAGGATTGTCTGCGAGACAGCTCTCCGCAGCGCTAGTATTTGGCCAGGCTGAAATCAGCGCCACGGGAAGCCAATCTGACAAGCGGAGTGCAACGAGCGCGGCGATATGGGGCCACTTGGCAGGTGGCCGAAGAAAGACGGCTGCCCCGCGAATGTGGTGCCAGAAGGCAAGTTTCAGCAGGGCGTTCCGGGCGAGCTTAATGTGTAGCCGCAGTTGTTCTAGGCGAGATTGTAGCCGAGAAGCTTTCCGTCTCCATTCACGAGACAAGAAAAGCAGAACGCAATGGTCTAGAGGGTTGAGAAGAAAAGTGCTCGTAGCGAGCTCGTTGCGGCAGAAGCGAAAGCCAGGAGCAGCGTGCTCGCTGCGAGCAGTAGACGGCGCTTCGCCTCCTTGGGAAGGAAATCGCGTCTGGGCACGAACGGCAGCCAGCGAAGCTTCAGAACAGCAGGCTGTTCTGCTCAGCGTACGAGCCTGAAGTGAGTGGCAAGGGCTAAGGGGACAGTTCCAAGGCATCTAGCTTTCCTGCTAGCAATGCCATTTCTACCCTGCTGTGGATAACATTGTCCTTTGCCCTTCTGCTCCGAGAGGCACAGAGCACCTCGGCAGACGCAGTGCAGAGGGAAAGGACACAGTATCCGAGGGAGCGTGGCGCCGCTTAGGCGGGCAAAGCAGAAAGGTGCCGCCCGGCACTGGCTTTGACTCCCTGAGCTTCCTTGCTAGGACAGCAGCTGCCGAAAGCTGGCAACTAGGCTGCCAGAGTGCAGAATGTCAGCGGTCTGGCACGCCTGCTTGCCGAAAGCCAGTATCAGCGAGACAGCGTGCTAGGCTCTGTTTCACAGCACCTTGGAGAACACGCCCTTGAAGAATGCCGTCTCTGTTCCGCAAAAGCTCTGCCACAGTGAAGGTGGAAGAAGCAGCCTGTGGCCACGGGCAGAGCTGGTCAACAGCTGCGCCTAACTTTCCCAAGCTGCGAGAGCATTCTCAGCCGAGTTCTGCTTTGACAGAGCTATTGCTGAACTTTTGCAGTCCCGGAGGCTGCTGAAACCAAGGCTGTGTTCTGCCTCTTCATTCTTGCCTTCCTGTGCTCCAGCGAGAAGTGAAGCTCTGGCACGGCATTCAGCTTTGCCGCCTCTCTGCACGGAAAGCACTAGACAGAACTAGTGTGCTTCGTGCATGCTCTCTCCTCGCTTTTATGGTCACTGCTCTGCTTTTTGCTTGGCAGCGTTCAAAGGGTCCACGGCATACCTCTTGCACAGCGAGAGGTGGCCGGCGAGGAATACTTGCTGGCTTAAGTCGTTCCATGCTCAAGGCATTCATCAGAGCAACACCATGGGGGAAAAGAGGGGGGAACATTGCAGGACAAATTTCTATGCTGGAACAGGATTGTCTGCGAGACAGCTCTCCGCAGCGCTAGTATTTGGCCAGGCTGAAATCAGCGCCACGGGAAGCCAATCTGACAAGCGGAGTGCAACGAGCGCGGCGATATGGGGCCACTTGGCAGGTGGCCGAAGAAAGACGGCTGCCCCGCGAATGTGGTGCCAGAAGGCAAGTTTCAGCAGGGCGTTCCGGGCGAGCTTAATGTGTAGCCGCAGTTGTTCTAGGCGAGATTGTAGCCGAGAAGCTTTCCGTCTCCATTCACGAGACAAGAAAAGCAGAACGCAATGGTCTAGAGGGTTGAGAAGAAAAGTGCTCGTAGCGAGCTCGTTGCGGCAGAAGCGAAAGCCAGGAGCAGCGTGCTCGCTGCGAGAAGTAGACGGCGCTTCGCCTCCTTGGGAAGGAAATCGCGTCTGGGCACGAACGGCAGCCAGCGAAGCTTCAGAACAGCAGGCTGTTCTGCTCAGCGTACGAGCCTGAAGTGAGTGGCAAGGGCTAAGGGGACAGTTCCAAGGCATCTAGCTTTCCTGCTAGCAATGCCATTTCTACCCTGCTGTGGATAACATTGTCCTTTGCCCTTCTGCTCCGAGAGGCACAGAGCACCTCGGCAGACGCAGTGCAGAGGGAAAGGACACAGTATCCGAGGGAGCGTGGCGCCGCTTAGGCGGGCAAAGCAGAAAGGTGCCGCCCGGCACTGGCTTTGACTCCCTGAGCTTCCTTGCTAGGACAGCAGCTGCCGAAAGCTGGCAACTAGGCTGCCAGAGTGCAGAATGTCAGCGGTCTGGCACGCCTGCTTGCCGAAAGCCAGGATCAGCGAGACAGCGTGCTAGGCTCTGTTTCACAGCACCTTGGAGAACACGCCCTTGAAGAATGCCGTCTCTGTTCCGCAAAAGCTCTGCCACAGTGAAGGTGGAAGAAGCAGCCTGTGGCCACGGGCAGAGCTGGTCAACAGCTGCGCCTAACTTTCCCAAGCTGCGAGAGCATTCTCAGCCGAGTTCTGCTTTGACAGAGCTATTGCTGAACTTTTGCAGTCCCGGAGGCTGCTGAAACCAAGGCTGTGTTCTGCCTCTTCATTCTTGCCTTCCTGTGCTCCAGCGAGAAGTGAAGCTCTGGCACGGCATTCAGCTTTGCCGCCTCTCTGCACGGAAAGCACTAGACAGAACTAGTGTGCTTCGTGCATGCTCTCTCCTCGCTTTTATGGTCACTGCTCTGCTTTTTGCTTGGCAGCGTTCAAAGGGTCCACGGCATACCTCTTGCACAGCGAGAGGTGGCCGGCGAGGAATACTTGCTGGCTTAAGTCGTTCCATGCTCAAGGCATTCATCAGAGCAACACCATGGGGGAAAAGAGGGGGGAACATTGCAGGACAAATTTCTATGCTGGAACAGGATTGTCTGCGAGACAGCTCTCCGCAGCGCTAGTATTTGGCCAGGCTGAAATCAGCGCCACGGGAAGCCAATCTGACAAGCGGAGTGCAACGAGCGCGGCGATATGGGGCCACTTGGCAGGTGGCCGAAGAAAGACGGCTGCCCCGCGAATGTGGTGCCAGAAGGCAAGTTTCAGCAGGGCGTTCCGGGCGAGCTTAATGTGTAGCCGCAGTTGTTCTAGGCGAGATTGTAGCCGAGAAGCTTTCCGTCTCCATTCACGAGACAAGAAAAGCAGAACGCAATGGTCTAGAGGGTTGAGAAGAAAAGTGCTCGTAGCGAGCTCGTTGCGGCAGAAGCGAAAGCCAGGAGCAGCGTGCTCGCTGCGAGAAGTAGACGGCGCTTCGCCTCCTTGGGAAGGAAATCGCGTCTGGGCACGAACGGCAGCCAGCGAAGCTTCAGAACAGCAGGCTGTTCTGCTCAGCTTACGAGCCTGAAGTGAGTGGCAAGGGCTAAGGGGACAGTTCCAAGGCATCTAGCTTTCCTGCTAGCAATGCCATTTCTACCCTGCTGTGGATAACATTGTCCTTTGCCCTTCTGCTCCGAGAGGCACAGAGCACCTCGGCAGACGCAGTGCAGAGGGAAAGGACACAGTATCCGAGGGAGCGTGGCGCCGCTTAGGCGGGCAAAGCAGAAAGGTGCCGCCCGGCACTGGCTTTGACTCCCTGAGCTTCCTTGCTAGGACAGCAGCTGCCGAAAGCTGGCAACTAGGCTGCCAGAGTGCAGAATGTCGGCGGTCTGGCACGCCTGCTTGCCGAAAGCCAGGATCAGCGAGACAGCGTGCTAGGCTCTGTTTCACAGCACCTTGGAGAACACGCCCTTGAAGAATGCCGTCTCTGTTCCGCAAAAGCTCTGCCACAGTGAAGGTGGAAGAAGCAGCCTGTGGCCACGGGCAGAGCTGGTCAACAGCTGCGCCTAACTTTCCCAAGCTGCGAGAGCATTCTCAGCCGAGTTCTGCTTTGACAGAGCTATTGCTGAACTTTTGCAGTCCCGGAGGCTGCTGAAACCAAGGCTGTGTTCTGCCTCTTCATTCTTGCCTTCCTGTGCTCCAGCGAGAAGTGAAGCTCTGGCACGGCATTCAGCTTTGCCGCCTCTCTGCACGGAAAGCACTAGACAGAACTAGTGTGCTTCGTGCATGCTCTCTCCTCGCTTTTATGGTCACTGCTCTGCTTTTTGCTTGGCAGCGTTCAAAGGGTCCACGGCATACCTCTTGCACAGCGAGAGGTGGCCGGCGAGGAATACTTGCTGGCTTAAGTCGTTCCATGCTCAAGGCATTCATCAGAGCAACACCATGGGGGAAAAGAGGGGGGAACATTGCAGGACAAATTTCTATGCTGGAACAGGATTGTCTGCGAGACAGCTCTCCGCAGCGCTAGTATTTGGCCAGGCTGAAATCAGCGCCACGGGAAGCCAATCTGACAAGCGGAGTGCAACGAGCGCGGCGATATGGGGCCACTTGGCAGGTGGCCGAAGAAAGACGGCTGCCCCGCGAATGTGGTGCCAGAAGGCAAGTTTCAGCAGGGCGTTCCGGGCGAGCTTAATGTGTAGCCGCAGTTGTTCTAGGCGAGATTGTAGCCGAGAAGCTTTCCGTCTCCATTCACGAGACAAGAAAAGCAGAACGCAATGGTTGCGGCAGAAGCGAAAGCCAGGAGCAGCGTGCTCGCTGCGAGCAGTAGACGGCGCTTCGCCTCCTTGGGAAGGAAATCGCGTCTGGGCACGAACGGCAGCCAGCGAAGCTTCAGAACAGCAGGCTGTTCTGCTCAGCGTACGAGCCTGAAGTGAGTGGCAAGGGCTAAGGGGACAGTTCCAAGGCATCTAGCTTTCCTGCTAGCAATGCCATTTCTACCCTGCTGTGGAAAACATTGTCCTTTGCCCTTCTGCTCCGAGAGGCACAGAGCACCTCGGCAGACGCAGTGCAGAGGGAAAGGACACAGTATCCGAGGGAGCGTGGCGCCGCTTAGGCGGGCAAAGCAGAAAGGTGCCGCCCGGCACTGGCTTTGACTCCCTGAGCTTCCTTGCTAGGACAGCAGCTGCCGAAAGCTGGCAACTAGGCTGCCAGAGTGCAGAATGTCAGCGGTCTGGCACGCCTGCTTGCCGAAAGCCAGTATCAGCGAGACAGCGTGCTAGGCTCTGTTTCACAGCACCTTGGAGAACACGCCCTTGAAGAATGCCGTCTCTGTTCCGCAAAAGCTCTGCCACAGTGAAGGTGGAAGAAGCAGCCTGTGGCCACGGGCAGAGCTGGTCAACAGCTGCGCCTAACTTTCCCAAGCTGCGAGAGCATTCTCAGCCGAGTTCTGCTTTGACAGAGCTATTGCTGAACTTTTGCAGTCCCGGAGGCTGCTGAAACCAAGGCTGTGTTCTGCCTCTTCATTCTTGCCTTCCTGTGCTCCAGCGAGAAGTGAAGCTCTGGCACGGCATTCAGCTTTGCCGCCTCTCTGCACGGAAAGCACTAGACAGAACTAGTGTGCTTCGTGCATGCTCTCTCCTCGCTTTTATGGTCACTGCTCTGCTTTTTGCTTGGCAGCGTTCAAAGGGTCCACGGCATACCTCTTGCACAGCGAGAGGTGGCCGGCGAGGAATGCTTGCTGGCTTAAGTCGTTCCATGCTCAAGGCATTCATCAGAGCAACACAATGCGGGAAAAGAGGGGGGAACATTGCAGGACAAATTTCTATGCTGGAACATGATTGTCTGCGAGACAGCTCTCCGCAGCGCTAGTATTTGGCCAGGCTGAAATCAGCGCAACGGGAAGCCAATCTGACAAGCGGAGTGCAACGAGCGCGGCGATATGGGGCCACTTGGCAGGTGGCCGAAGAAAGACGGCTGCCCCGCGAATGTGGTGCCAGAAGGCAAGTTTCAGCAGGGCGTTCCGGGCGAGCTTAATGTGTAGCCGCAGTTGTTCTAGGCGAGATTGTAGCCGAGAAGCTTTCCGTCTCCATTCACGAGACAAGAAAAGCAGAACGCAATGGTTGCGGCAGAAGCGAAAGCCAGGAGCAGCGTGCTCGCTGCGAGAAGTAGACGGCGCTTCGCCTCCTTGGGAAGGAAATGGCGTCTGGGCACGAACGGCAGCCAGCGAAGCTTCAGAACAGCAGGCTGTTCTGCTCAGCGTACGAGCCTGAAGTGAGTGGCAAGGGCTAAGGGGACAGTTCCAAGGCATCTAGCTTTCCTGCTAGCAATGCCATTTCTACCCTGCTGTGGAAAACATTGTCCTATGCCCTTCTGCTCCGAGAGACAGAGAGCACCTCGGCAGACGCAGTGCAGAGGGAAAGGACACAGTATCCGAGGGAGCGTGGCGCCGCTTAGGCGGGCAAAGCAGAAAGGTGCCGCCCGGCACTGGCTTTGACTCCCTGAGCTTCCTTGCTAGGACAGCAGCTGCCGAAAGCTGGCAACTAGGCTGCCAGAGTGCAGAATGTCGGCGGTCTGGCACGCCTGCTTGCCGAAAGCCAGGATCAGCGAGACAGCGTGCTAGGCTCTGTTTCACAGCACCTTGGAGAACACGCCCTTGAAGAATGCCGTCTCTGCTCCGCAAAAGCTCTGCCACAGTGAAGGTGGAAGAAGCAGCCTGTGGCCACGGGCAGAGCTGGTCAACAGCTGCGCCTAACTTTCCCAAGCTGCGAGAGCATTCTCAGCCGAGTTCTGCTTTGACAGAGCTATTGCTGAACTTTTGCAGTCCCGGAGGCTGCTGAAACCAAGGCTGTGTTCTGCCTCTTCATTCTTGCCTTCCTGTGCTCCAGCGAGAAGTGAAGCTCTGGCACGGCATTCAGCTTTGCCGCCTCTCTGCACGGAAAGCACTAGACAGAACTAGTGTGCTTCGTGCATGCTCTCTCCTCGCTTTTATGGTCACTGCTCTGCTTTTTGCTTGGCAGCGTTCCAAGGGTCCACGGCATACCTCTTGCACAGCGAGAGGTGGCCGGCGAGGAATACTTGCTGGCTTAAGTCGTTCCATGCTCAAGGCATTCATCAGAGCAACACCATGGGGGAAAAGAGGGGGGAACATTGCAGGACAAATTTCTATGCTGGAACAGGATTGTCTGCGAGACAGCTCTCCGCAGCGCTAGTATTTGGCCAGGCTGAAATCAGCGCCACGGGAAGCCAATCTGACAAGCGGAGTGCAACGAGCGCGGCGATATGGGGCCACTTGGCAGGTGGCCGAAGAAAGACGGCTGCCCCGCGAATGTGGTGCCAGAAGGCAAGTTTCAGCAGGGCGTTCCGGGCGAGCTTAATGTGTAGCCGCAGTTGTTCTAGGCGAGATTGTAGCCGAGAAGCTTTCCGTCTCCATTCACGAGACAAGAAAAGCAGAACGCAATGGTCTAGAGGGTTGAGAAGAAAAGTGCTCGTAGCGAGCTCGTTGCGGCAGAAGCGAAAGCCAGGAGCAGCGTGCTCGCTGCGAGCAGTAGACGGCGCTTCGCCTCCTTGGGAAGGAAATCGCGTCTGGGCACGAACGGCAGCCAGCGAAGCTTCAGAACAGCAGGCTGTTCTGCTCAGCGTACGAGCCTGAAGTGAGTGGCAAGGGCTAAGGGGACAGTTCCAAGCCATCTAGCTTTCCTGCTAGCAATGCCATTTCTACCCTGCTGTGGAAAACATTGTCCTTTGCCCTTCTGCTCCGAGAGGCACAGAGCACCTCGGCAGACGCAGTGCAGAGGGAAAGGACACAGTATCCGAGGGAGCGTGGCGCCGCTTAGGCGGGCAAAGCAGAAAGGTGCCGCCCGGCACTGGCTTTGACTCCCTGAGCTTCCTTGCTAGGACAGCAGCTGCCGAAAGCTGGCAACTAGGCTGCCAGAGTGCAGAATGTCGGCGGTCTGGCACGCCTGCTTGCCGAAAGCCAGGATCAGCGAGACAGCGTGCTAGGCTCTGTTTCACAGCACCTTGGAGAACACGCCCTTGAAGAATGCCGTCTCTGCTCCGCAAAAGCTCTGCCACAGTGAAGGTGGAAGAAGCAGCCTGTGGCCACGGGCAGAGCTGGTCAACAGCTGCGCCTAACTTTCCCAAGCTGCGAGAGCATTCTCAGCCGAGTTCTGCTTTGACAGAGCTATTGCTGAACTTTTGCAGTCCCGGAGGCTGCTGAAACCAAGGCTGTGTTCTGCCTCTTCATTCTTGCCTTCCTGTGCTCCAGCGAGAAGTGAAGCTCTGGCACGGCATTCAGCTTTGCCGCCTCTCTGCACGGAAAGCACTAGACAGAACTAGTGTGCTTCGTGCATGCTCTCTCCTCGCTTTTATGGTCACTGCTCTGCTTTTTGCTTGGCAGCGTTCAAAGGGTCCACGGCATACCTCTTGCACAGCGAGAGGTGGCCGGCGAGGAATACTTGCTGGCTTAAGTCGTTCCATGCTCAAGGCATTCATCAGAGCAACACAATGCGGGAAAAGAGGGGGGAACATTGCAGGACAAATTTCTATGCTGGAACATGATTGTCTGCGAGACAGCTCTCCGCAGCGCTAGTATTTGGCCAGGCTGAAATCAGCGCCACGGGAAGCCAATCTGACAAGCGGAGTGCAACGAGCGCGGCGATATGGGGCCACTTGGCAGGTGGCCGAAGAAAGACGGCTGCCCCGCGAATGTGGTGCCAGAAGGCAAGTTTCAGCAGGGCGTTCCGGGCGAGCTTAATGTGTAGCCGCAGTTGTTCTAGGCGAGATTGTAGCCGAGAAGCTTTCCGTCTCCATTCACGAGACAAGAAAAGCAGAACGCAATGGTTGCGGCAGAAGCGAAAGCCAGGAGCAGCGTGCTCGCTGCGAGAAGTAGACGGCGCTTCGCCTCCTTGGGAAGGAAATGGCGTCTGGGCACGAACGGCAGCCAGCGAAGCTTCAGAACAGCAGGCTGTTCTGCTCAGCGTACGAGCCTGAAGTGAGTGGCAAGGGCTAAGGGGACAGTTCCAAGGCATCTAGCTTTCCTGCTAGCAATGCCATTTCTACCCTGCTGTGGAAAACATTGTCCTATGCCCTTCTGCTCCGAGAGACAGAGAGCACCTCGGCAGACGCAGTGCAGAGGGAAAGGACACAGTATCCGAGGGAGCGTGGCGCCGCTTAGGCGGGCAAAGCAGAAAGGTGCCGCCCGGCACTGGCTTTGACTCCCTGAGCTTCCTTGCTAGGACAGCAGCTGCCGAAAGCTGGCAACTAGGCTGCCAGAGTGCAGAATGTCGGCGGTCTGGCACGCCTGCTTGCGGAAAGCCAGGATCAGCGAGACAGCGTGCTAGGCTCTGTTTCACAGCACCTTGGAGAACACGCCCTTGAAGAATGCCGTCTCTGCTCCGCAAAAGCTCTGCCACAGTGAAGGTGGAAGAAGCAGCCTGTGGCCACGGGCAGAGCTGGTCAACAGCTGCGCCTAACTTTCCCAAGCTGCGAGAGCATTCTCAGCCGAGTTCTGCTTTGACAGAGCTATTGCTGAACTTTTGCAGTCCCGGAGGCTGCTGAAACCAAGGCTGTGTTCTGCCTCTTCATTCTTGCCTTCCTGTGCTCCAGCGAGAAGTGAAGCTCTGGCACGGCATTCAGCTTTGCCGCCTCTCTGCACGGAAAGCACTAGACAGAACTAGTGTGCTTCGTGCATGCTCTCTCCTCGCTTTTATGGTCACTGCTCTGCTTTTTGCTTGGCAGCGTTCAAAGGGTCCACGGCATACCTCTTGCACAGCGAGAGGTGGCCGGCGAGGAATACTTGCTGGCTTAAGTCGTTCCATGCTCAAGGCATTCATCAGAGCAACACCATGCGGGAAAAGAGGGGGGAACCTTGCAGGACAAATTTCTATGCTGGAACAGGATTGTCTGCGAGACAGCTCTCCGCAGCGCTAGTATTTGGCCAGGCTGAAATCAGCGCCACGGGAAGCCAATCTGACAAGCGGAGTGCAACGAGCGCGGCGATATGGGGCCACTTGGCAGGTGGCCGAAGAAAGACGGCTGCCCCGCGAATGTGGTGCCAGAAGGCAAGTTTCAGCAGGGCGTTCCGGGCGAGCTTAATGTGTAGCCGCAGTTGTTCTAGGCGAGATTGTAGCCGAGAAGCTTTCCGTCTCCATTCACGAGACAAGAAAAGCAGAACGCAATGGTCTAGAGGGTTGAGAAGAAAAGTGCTCGTAGCGAGCTCGTTGCGGCAGAAGCGAAAGCCAGGAGCAGCGTGCTCGCTGCGAGAAGTAGACGGCGCTTCGCCTCCTTGGGAAGGAAATCGCGTCTGGGCACGAACGGCAGCCAGCGAAGCTTCAGAACAGCAGGCTGTTCTGCTCAGCGTACGAGCCTGAAGTGAGTGGCAAGGGCTAAGGGGACAGTTCCAAGGCATCTAGCTTTCCTGCTAGCAATGCCATTTCTACCCTGCTGTGGATAACATTGTCCTTTGCCCTTCTGCTCCGAGAGGCACAGAGCACCTCGGCAGACGCAGTGCAGAGGGAAAGGACACAGTATCCGAGGGAGCGTGGCGCCGCTTAGGCGGGCAAAGCAGAAAGGTGCCGCCCGGCACTGGCTTTGACTCCCTGAGCTTCCTTGCTAGGACAGCAGCTGCCGAAAGCTGGCAACTAGGCTGCCAGAGTGCAGAATGTCAGCGGTCTGGCACGCCTGCTTGCCGAAAGCCAGTATCAGCGAGACAGCGTGCTAGGCTCTGTTTCACAGCACCTTGGAGAACACGCCCTTGAAGAATGCCGTCTCTGTTCCGCAAAAGCTCTGCCACAGTGAAGGTGGAAGAAGCAGCCTGTGGCCACGGGCAGAGCTGGTCAACAGCTGCGCCTAACTTTCCCAAGCTGCGAGAGCATTCTCAGCCGAGTTCTGCTTTGACAGAGCTATTGCTGAACTTTTGCAGTCCCGGAGGCTGCTGAAACCAAGGCTGTGTTCTGCCTCTTCATTCTTGCCTTCCTGTGCTCCAGCGAGAAGTGAAGCTCTGGCACGGCATTCAGCTTTGCCGCCTCTCTGCACGGAAAGCACTAGACAGAACTAGTGTGCTTCGTGCATGCTCTCTCCTCGCTTTTATGGTCACTGCTCTGCTTTTTGCTTGGCAGCGTTCAAAGGCTCCACGGCATACCTCTTGCACAGCGAGAGGTGGCCGGCGAGGAATACTTGCTGGCTTAAGTCGTTCCATGCTCAAGGCATTCATCAGAGCAACACCATGCGGGAAAAGAGGGGGGAACATTGCAGGACAAATTTCTATGCTGGAACAGGATTGTCTGCGAGACAGCTCTCCGCAGCGCTAGTATTTGGCCAGGCTGAAATCAGCGCCACGGGAAGCCAATCTGACAAGCGGAGTGCAACGAGCGCGGCGATATGGGGCCACTTGGCAGGTGGCCGAAGAAAGACGGCTGCCCCGCGAATGTGGTGCCAGAAGGCAAGTTTCAGCAGGGCGTTCCGGGCGAGCTTAATGTGTAGCCGCAGTTGTTCTAGGCGAGATTGTAGCCGAGAAGCTTTCCGTCTCCATTCACGAGACAAGAAAAGCAGAACGCAATGGTTGCGGCAGAAGCGAAAGCCAGGAGCAGCGTGCTCGCTGCGAGCAGTAGACGGCGCTTCGCCTCCTTGGGAAGGAAATCGCGTCTGGGCACGAACGGCAGCCAGCGAAGCTTCAGAACAGCAGGCTGTTCTGCTCAGCGTACGAGCCTGAAGTGAGTGGCAAGGGCTAAGGGGACAGTTCCAAGGCATCTAGCTTTCCTGCTAGCAATGCCATTTCTACCCTGCTGTGGAAAACATTGTCCTTTGCCCTTCTGCTCCGAGAGGCACAGAGCACCTCGGCAGACGCAGTGCAGAGGGAAAGGACACAGTATCCGAGGGAGCGTGGCGCCGCTTAGGCGGGCAAAGCAGAAAGGTGCCGCCCGGCACTGGCTTTGACTCCCTGAGCTTCCTTGCTAGGACAGCAGCTGCCGAAAGCTGGCAACTAGGCTGCCAGAGTGCAGAATGTCGGCGGTCTGGCACGCCTGCTTGCCGAAAGCCAGGATCAGCGAGACAGCGTGCTAGGCTCTGTTTCACAGCACCTTGGAGAACACGCCCTTGAAGAATGCCGTCTCTGCTCCGCAAAAGCTCTGCCACAGTGAAGGTGGAAGAAGCAGCCTGTGGCCACGGGCAGAGCTGGTCAACAGCTGCGCCTAACTTTCCCAAGCTGCGAGAGCATTCTCAGCCGAGTTCTGCTTTGACAGAGCTATTGCTGAACTTTTGCAGTCCCGGAGGCTGCTGAAACCAAGGCTGTGTTCTGCCTCTTCATTCTTGCCTTCCTGTGCTCCAGCGAGAAGTGAAGCTCTGGCACGGCATTCAGCTTTGCCGCCTCTCTGCACGGAAAGCACTAGACAGAACTAGTGTGCTTCGTGCATGCTCTCTCCTCGCTTTTATGGTCACTGCTCTGCTTTTTGCTTGGCAGCGTTCAAAGGGTCCACGGCATACCTCTTGCACAGCGAGAGGTGGCCGGCGAGGAATACTTGCTGGCTTAAGTCGTTCCATGCTCAAGGCATTCATCAGAGCAACACCATGGGGGAAAAGAGGGGGGAACATTGCAGGACAAATTTCTATGCTGGAACAGGATTGTCTGCGAGACAGCTCTCCGCAGCGCTAGTATTTGGCCAGGCTGAAATCAGCGCCACGGGAAGCCAATCTGACAAGCGGAGTGCAACGAGCGCGGCGATATGGGGCCACTTGGCAGGTGGCCGAAGAAAGACGGCTGCCCCGCGAATGTGGTGCCAGAAGGCAAGTTTCAGCAGGGCGTTCCGGGCGAGCTTAATGTGTAGCCGCAGTTGTTCTAGGCGAGATTGTAGCCGAGAAGCTTTCCGTCTCCATTCACGAGACAAGAAAAGCAGAACGCAATGGTCTAGAGGGTTGAGAAGAAAAGTGCTCGTAGCGAGCTCGTTGCGGCAGAAGCGAAAGCCAGGAGCAGCGTGCTCGCTGCGAGCAGTAGACGGCGCTTCGCCTCCTTGGGAAGGAAATCGCGTCTGGGCACGAACGGCAGCCAGCGAAGCTTCAGAACAGCAGGCTGTTCTGCTCAGCGTACGAGCCTGAAGTGAGTGGCAAGGGCTAAGGGGACAGTTCCAAGGCATCTAGCTTTCCTGCTAGCAATGCCATTTCTACCCTGCTGTGGATAACATTGTCCTTTGCCCTTCTGCTCCGAGAGGCACAGAGCACCTCGGCAGACGCAGTGCAGAGGGAAAGGACACAGTATCCGAGGGAGCGTGGCGCCGCTTAGGCGGGCAAAGCAGAAAGGTGCCGCCCGGCACTGGCTTTGACTCCCTGAGCTTCCTTGCTAGGACAGCAGCTGCCGAAAGCTGGCAACTAGGCTGCCAGAGTGCAGAATGTCAGCGGTCTGGCACGCCTGCTTGCCGAAAGCCAGTATCAGCGAGACAGCGTGCTAGGCTCTGTTTCACAGCACCTTGGAGAACACGCCCTTGAAGAATGCCGTCTCTGTTCCGCAAAAGCTCTGCCACAGTGAAGGTGGAAGAAGCAGCCTGTGGCCACGGGCAGAGCTGGTCAACAGCTGCGCCTAACTTTCCCAAGCTGCGAGAGCATTCTCAGCCGAGTTCTGCTTTGACAGAGCTATTGCTGAACTTTTGCAGTCCCGGAGGCTGCTGAAACCAAGGCTGTGTTCTGCCTCTTCATTCTTGCCTTCCTGTGCTCCAGCGAGAAGTGAAGCTCTGGCACGGCATTCAGCTTTGCCGCCTCTCTGCACGGAAAGCACTAGACAGAACTAGTGTGCTTCGTGCATGCTCTCTCCTCGCTTTTATGGTCACTGCTCTGCTTTTTGCTTGGCAGCGTTCAAAGGGTCCACGGCATACCTCTTGCACAGCGAGAGGTGGCCGGCGAGGAATACTTGCTGGCTTAAGTCGTTCCATGCTCAAGGCATTCATCAGAGCAACACCATGGGGGAAAAGAGGGGGGAACATTGCAGGACAAATTTCTATGCTGGAACAGGATTGTCTGCGAGACAGCTCTCCGCAGCGCTAGTATTTGGCCAGGCTGAAATCAGCGCCACGGGAAGCCAATCTGACAAGCGGAGTGCAACGAGCGCGGCGATATGGGGCCACTTGGCAGGTGGCCGAAGAAAGACGGCTGCCCCGCGAATGTGGTGCCAGAAGGCAAGTTTCAGCAGGGCGTTCCGGGCGAGCTTAATGTGTAGCCGCACTTGTTCTAGGCGAGATTGTAGCCGAGAAGCTTTCCGTCTCCATTCACGAGACAAGAAAAGCAGAACGCAATGGTCTAGAGGGTTGAGAAGAAAAGTGCTCGTAGCGAGCTCGTTGCGGCAGAAGCGAAAGCCAGGAGCAGCGTGCTCGCTGCGAGAAGTAGACGGCGCTTCGCCTCCTTGGGAAGGAAATCGCGTCTGGGCACGAACGGCAGCCAGCGAAGCTTCAGAACAGCAGGCTGTTCTGCTCAGCGTACGAGCCTGAAGTGAGTGGCAAGGGCTAAGGGGACAGTTCCAAGGCATCTAGCTTTCCTGCTAGCAATGCCATTTCTACCCTGCTGTGGATAACATTGTCCTTTGCCCTTCTGCTCCGAGAGGCACAGAGCACCTCGGCAGACGCAGTGCAGAGGGAAAGGACACAGTATCCGAGGGAGCGTGGCGCCGCTTAGGCGGGCAAAGCAGAAAGGTGCCGCCCGGCACTGGCTTTGACTCCCTGAGCTTCCTTGCTAGGACAGCAGCTGCCGAAAGCTGGCAACTAGGCTGCCAGAGTGCAGAATGTCAGCGGTCTGGCACGCCTGCTTGCCGAAAGCCAGGATCAGCGAGACAGCGTGCTAGGCTCTGTTTCACAGCACCTTGGAGAACACGCCCTTGAAGAATGCCGTCTCTGCTCCGCAAAAGCTCTGCCACAGTGAAGGTGGAAGAAGCAGCCTGTGGCCACGGGCAGAGCTGGTCAACAGCTGCGCCTAACTTTCCCAAGCTGCGAGAGCATTCTCAGCCGAGTTCTGCTTTGACAGAGCTATTGCTGAACTTTTGCAGTCCCGGAGGCTGCTGAAACCAAGGCTGTGTTCTGCCTCTTCATTCTTGCCTTCCTGTGCTCCAGCAAGAAGTGAAGCTCTGGCACGGCATTCAGCTTTGCCGCCTCTCTGCACGGAAAGCACTAGACAGAACTAGTGTGCTTCGTGCATGCTCTCTCCTCGCTTTTATGGTCACTGCTCTGCTTTTTGCTTGGCAGCGTTCAAAGGGTCCACGGCATACCTCTTGCACAGCGAGAGGTGGCCGGCGAGGAATACTTGCTGGCTTAAGTCATTCCATGCTCAAGGCATTCATCAGAGCAACACCATGGGGGAAAAGAGGGGGGAACATTGCAGGACAAATTTCTATGCTGGAACAGGATTGTCTGCGAGACAGCTCTCCGCAGCGCTAGTATTTGGCCAGGCTGAAATCAGCGCCACGGGAAGCCAATCTGACAAGCGGAGTGCAACGAGCGCGGCGATATGGGGCCACTTGGCAGGTGGCCGAAGAAAGACGGCTGCCCCGCGAATGTGGTGCCAGAAGGCAAGTTTCAGCAGGGCGTTCCGGGCGAGCTTAATGTGTAGCCGCAGTTGTTCTAGGCGAGATTGTAGCCGAGAAGCTTTCCGTCTCCATTCACGAGACAAGAAAAGCAGAACGCAATGGTCTAGAGGGTTGAGAAGAAAAGTGCTCGTAGCGAGCTCGTTGCGGCAGAAGCGAAAGCCAGGAGCAGCGTGCTCGCTGCGAGAAGTAGACGGCGCTTCGCCTCCTTGGGAAGGAAATCGCGTCTGGGCACGAACGGCAGCCAGCGAAGCTTCAGAACAGCAGGCTGTTCTGCTCAGCTTACGAGCCTGAAGTGAGTGGCAAGGGCTAAGGGGACAGTTCCAAGGCATCTAGCTTTCCTGCTAGCAATGCCATTTCTACCCTGCTGTGGATAACATTGTCCTTTGCCCTTCTGCTCCGAGAGGCACAGAGCACCTCGGCAGACGCAGTGCAGAGGGAAAGGACACAGTATCCGAGGGAGCGTGGCGCCGCTTAGGCGGGCAAAGCAGAAAGGTGCCGCCCGGCACTGGCTTTGACTCCCTGAGCTTCCTTGCTAGGACAGCAGCTGCCGAAAGCTGGCAACTAGGCTGCCAGAGTGCAGAATGTCAGCGGTCTGGCACGCCTGCTTGCCGAAAGCCAGGATCAGCGAGACAGCGTGCTAGGCTCTGTTTCACAGCACCTTGGAGAACACGCCCTTGAAGAATGCCGTCTCTGTTCCGCAAAAGCTCTGCCACAGTGAAGGTGGAAGAAGCAGCCTGTGGCCACGGGCAGAGCTGGTCAACAGCTGCGCCTAACTTTCCCAAGCTGCGAGAGCATTCTCAGCCGAGTTCTGCTTTGACAGAGCTATTGCTGAACTTTTGCAGTCCCGGAGGCTGCTGAAACCAAGGCTGTGTTCTGCCTCTTCATTCTTGCCTTCCTGTGCTCCAGCGAGAAGTGAAGCTCTGGCACGGCATTCAGCTTTGCCGCCTCTCTGCACGGAAAGCACTAGACAGAACTAGTGTGCTTCGTGCATGCTCTCTCCTCGCTTTTATGGTCACTGCTCTGCTTTTTGCTTGGCAGCGTTCAAAGGGTCCACGGCATACCTCTTGCACAGCGAGAGGTGGCCGGCGAGGAATACTTGCTGGCTTAAGTCGTTCCATGCTCAAGGCATTCATCAGAGCAACACCATGGGGGAAAAGAGGGGGGAACATTGCAGGACAAATTTCTATGCTGGAACAGGATTGTCTGCGAGACAGCTCTCCGCAGCGCTAGTATTTGGCCAGGCTGAAATCAGCGCCACGGGAAGCCAATCTGACAAGCGGAGTGCAACGAGCGCGGCGATATGGGGCCACTTGGCAGGTGGCCGAAGAAAGACGGCTGCCCCGCGAATGTGGTGCCAGAAGGCAAGTTTCAGCAGGGCGTTCCGGGCGAGCTTAATGTGTAGCCGCAGTTGTTCTAGGCGAGATTGTAGCCGAGAAGCTTTCCGTCTCCATTCACGAGACAAGAAAAGCAGAACGCAATGGTTGCGGCAGAAGCGAAAGCCAGGAGCAGCGTGCTCGCTGCGAGCAGTAGACGGCGCTTCGCCTCCTTGGGAAGGAAATCGCGTCTGGGCACGAACGGCAGCCAGCGAAGCTTCAGAACAGCAGGCTGTTCTGCTCAGCGTACGAGCCTGAAGTGAGTGGCAAGGGCTAAGGGGACAGTTCCAAGGCATCTAGCTTTCCTGCTAGCAATGCCATTTCTACCCTGCTGTGGAAAACATTGTCCTATGCCCTTCTGCTCCGAGAGACAGAGAGCACCTCGGCAGACGCAGTGCAGAGGGAAAGGACACAGTATCCGAGGGAGCGTGGCGCCGCTTAGGCGGGCAAAGCAGAAAGGTGCCGCCCGGCACTGGCTTTGACTCCCTGAGCTTCCTTGCTAGGACAGCAGCTGCCGAAAGCTGGCAACTAGGCTGCCAGAGTGCAGAATGTCGGCGGTCTGGCACGCCTGCTTGCCGAAAGCCAGGATCAGCGAGACAGCGTGCTAGGCTCTGTTTCACAGCACCTTGGAGAACACGCCCTTGAAGAATGCCGTCTCTGCTCCGCAAAAGCTCTGCCACAGTGAAGGTGGAAGAAGCAGCCTGTGGCCACGGGCAGAGCTGGTCAACAGCTGCGCCTAACTTTCCCAAGCTGCGAGAGCATTCTCAGCCGAGTTCTGCTTTGACAGAGCTATTGCTGAACTTTTGCAGTCCCGGAGGCTGCTGAAACCAAGGCTGTGTTCTGCCTCTTCATTCTTGCCTTCCTGTGCTCCAGCGAGAAGTGAAGCTCTGGCACGGCATTCAGCTTTGCCGCCCCTCTGCACGGAAAGCACTAGACAGAACTAGTGTGCTTCGTGCATGCTCTCTCCTCGCTTTTATGGTCACTGCTCTGCTTTTTGCTTGGCAGCGTTCCAAGGGTCCACGGCATACCTCTTGCACAGCGAGAGGTGGCCGGCGAGGAATACTTGCTGGCTTAAGTCGTTCCATGCTCAAGGCATTCATCAGAGCAACACCATGCGGGAAAAGAGGGGGGAACATTGCAGGACAAATTTCTATGCTGGAACAGGATTGTCTGCGAGACAGCTCTCCGCAGCGCTAGTATTTGGCCAGGCTGAAATCAGCGCCACGGGAAGCCAATCTGACAAGCGGAGTGCAACGAGCGCGGCGATATGGGGCCACTTGGCAGGTGGCCGAAGAAAGACGGCTGCCCCGCGAATGTGGTGCCAGAAGGCAAGTTTCAGCAGGGCGTTCCGGGCGAGCTTAATGTGTAGCCGCAGTTGTTCTAGGCGAGATTGTAGCCGAGAAGCTTTCCGTCTCCATTCACGAGACAAGAAAAGCAGAACGCAATGGTCTAGAGGGTTGAGAAGAAAAGTGCTCGTAGCGAGCTCGTTGCGGCAGAAGCGAAAGCCAGGAGCAGCGTGCTCGCTGCGAGCAGTAGACGGCGCTTCGCCTCCTTGGGAAGGAAATCGCGTCTGGGCACGAACGGCAGCCAGCGAAGCTTCAGAACAGCAGGCTGTTCTGCTCAGCGTACGAGCCTGAAGTGAGTGGCAAGGGCTAAGGGGACAGTTCCAAGCCATCTAGCTTTCCTGCTAGCAATGCCATTTCTACCCTGCTGTGGAAAACATTGTCCTTTGCCCTTCTGCTCCGAGAGGCACAGAGCACCTCGGCAGACGCAGTGCAGAGGGAAAGGACACAGTATCCGAGGGAGCGTGGCGCCGCTTAGGCGGGCAAAGCAGAAAGGTGCCGCCCGGCACTGGCTTTGACTCCCTGAGCTTCCTTGCTAGGACAGCAGCTGCCGAAAGCTGGCAACTAGGCTGCCAGAGTGCAGAATGTCGGCGGTCTGGCACGCCTGCTTGCCGAAAGCCAGGATCAGCGAGACAGCGTGCTAGGCTCTGTTTCACAGCACCTTGGAGAACACGCCCTTGAAGAATGCCGTCTCTGCTCCGCAAAAGCTCTGCCACAGTGAAGGTGGAAGAAGCAGCCTGTGGCCACGGGCAGAGCTGGTCAACAGCTGCGCCTAACTTTCCCAAGCTGCGAGAGCATTCTCAGCCGAGTTCTGCTTTGACAGAGCTATTGCTGAACTTTTGCAGTCCCGGAGGCTGCTGAAACCAAGGCTGTGTTCTGCCTCTTCATTCTTGCCTTCCTGTGCTCCAGCGAGAAGTGAAGCTCTGGCACGGCATTCAGCTTTGCCGCCTCTCTGCACGGAAAGCACTAGACAGAACTAGTGTGCTTCGTGCATGCTCTCTCCTCGCTTTTATGGTCACTGCTCTGCTTTTTGCTTGGCAGCGTTCAAAGGGTCCACGGCATACCTCTTGCACAGCGAGAGGTGGCCGGCGAGGAATACTTGCTGGCTTAAGTCGTTCCATGCTCAAGGCATTCATCAGAGCAACACAATGCGGGAAAAGAGGGGGGAACATTGCAGGACAAATTTCTATGCTGGAACATGATTGTCTGCGAGACAGCTCTCCGCAGCGCTAGTATTTGGCCAGGCTGAAATCAGCGCAACGGGAAGCCAATCTGACAAGCGGAGTGCAACGAGCGCGGCGATATGGGGCCACTTGGCAGGTGGCCGAAGAAAGACGGCTGCCCCGCGAATGTGGTGCCAGAAGGCAAGTTTCAGCAGGGCGTTCCGGGCGAGCTTAATGTGTAGCCGCAGTTGTTCTAGGCGAGATTGTAGCCGAGAAGCTTTCCGTCTCCATTCACGAGACAAGAAAAGCAGAACGCAATGGTTGCGGCAGAAGCGAAAGCCAGGAGCAGCGTGCTCGCTGCGAGAAGTAGACGGCGCTTCGCCTCCTTGGGAAGGAAATGGCGTCTGGGCACGAACGGCAGCCAGCGAAGCTTCAGAACAGCAGGCTGTTCTGCTCAGCGTACGAGCCTGAAGTGAGTGGCAAGGGCTAAGGGGACAGTTCCAAGGCATCTAGCTTTCCTGCTAGCAATGCCATTTCTACCCTGCTGTGGAAAACATTGTCCTATGCCCTTCTGCTCCGAGAGACAGAGAGCACCTCGGCAGACGCAGTGCAGAGGGAAAGGACACAGTATCCGAGGGAGCGTGGCGCCGCTTAGGCGGGCAAAGCAGAAAGGTGCCGCCCGGCACTGGCTTTGACTCCCTGAGCTTCCTTGCTAGGACAGCAGCTGCCGAAAGCTGGCAACTAGGCTGCCAGAGTGCAGAATGTCGGCGGTCTGGCACGCCTGCTTGCCGAAAGCCAGGATCAGCGAGACAGCGTGCTAGGCTCTGTTTCACAGCACCTTGGAGAACACGCCCTTGAAGAATGCCGTCTCTGCTCCGCAAAAGCTCTGCCACAGTGAAGGTGGAAGAAGCAGCCTGTGGCCACGGGCAGAGCTGGTCAACAGCTGCGCCTAACTTTCCCAAGCTGCGAGAGCATTCTCAGCCGAGTTCTGCTTTGACAGAGCTATTGCTGAACTTTTGCAGTCCCGGAGGCTGCTGAAACCAAGGCTGTGTTCTGCCTCTTCATTCTTGCCTTCCTGTGCTCCAGCGAGAAGTGAAGCTCTGGCACGGCATTCAGCTTTGCCGCCTCTCTGCACGGAAAGCACTAGACAGAACTAGTGTGCTTCGTGCATGCTCTCTCCTCGCTTTTATGGTCACTGCTCTGCTTTTTGCTTGGCAGCGTTCAAAGGGTCCACGGCATACCTCTTGCACAGCGAGAGGTGGCCGGCGAGGAATACTTGCTGGCTTAAGTCGTTCCATGCTCAAGGCATTCATCAGAGCAACACCATGGGGGAAAAGAGGGGGGAACATTGCAGGACAAATTTCTATGCTGGAACAGGATTGTCTGCGAGACAGCTCTCCGCAGCGCTAGTATTTGGCCAGGCTGAAATCAGCGCCACGGGAAGCCAATCTGACAAGCGGAGTGCAACGAGCGCGGCGATATGGGGCCACTTGGCAGGTGGCCGAAGAAAGACGGCTGCCCCGCGAATGTGGTGCCAGAAGGCAAGTTTCAGCAGGGCGTTCCGGGCGAGCTTAATGTGTAGCCGCAGTTGTTCTAGGCGAGATTGTAGCCGAGAAGCTTTCCGTCTCCATTCACGAGACAAGAAAAGCAGAACGCAATGGTCTAGAGGGTTGAGAAGAAAAGTGCTCGTAGCGAGCTCGTTGCGGCAGAAGCGAAAGCCAGGAGCAGCGTGCTCGCTGCGAGCAGTAGACGGCGCTTCGCCTCCTTGGGAAGGAAATCGCGTCTGGGCACGAACGGCAGCCAGCGAAGCTTCAGAACAGCAGGCTGTTCTGCTCAGCGTACGAGCCTGAAGTGAGTGGCAAGGGCTAAGGGGACAGTTCCAAGGCATCTAGCTTTCCTGCTAGCAATGCCATTTCTACCCTGCTGTGGATAACATTGTCCTTTGCCCTTCTGCTCCGAGAGGCACAGAGCACCTCGGCAGACGCAGTGCAGAGGGAAAGGACACAGTATCCGAGGGAGCGTGGCGCCGCTTAGGCGGGCAAAGCAGAAAGGTGCCGCCCGGCACTGGCTTTGACTCCCTGAGCTTCCTTGCTAGGACAGCAGCTGCCGAAAGCTGGCAACTAGGCTGCCAGAGTGCAGAATGTCAGCGGTCTGGCACGCCTGCTTGCCGAAAGCCAGTATCAGCGAGACAGCGTGCTAGGCTCTGTTTCACAGCACCTTGGAGAACACGCCCTTGAAGAATGCCGTCTCTGTTCCGCAAAAGCTCTGCCACAGTGAAGGTGGAAGAAGCAGCCTGTGGCCACGGGCAGAGCTGGTCAACAGCTGCGCCTAACTTTCCCAAGCTGCGAGAGCATTCTCAGCCGAGTTCTGCTTTGACAGAGCTATTGCTGAACTTTTGCAGTCCCGGAGGCTGCTGAAACCAAGGCTGTGTTCTGCCTCTTCATTCTTGCCTTCCTGTGCTCCAGCGAGAAGTGAAGCTCTGGCACGGCATTCAGCTTTGCCGCCTCTCTGCACGGAAAGCACTAGACAGAACTAGTGTGCTTCGTGCATGCTCTCTCCTCGCTTTTATGGTCACTGCTCTGCTTTTTGCTTGGCAGCGTTCAAAGGGTCCACGGCATACCTCTTGCACAGCGAGAGGTGGCCGGCGAGGAATACTTGCTGGCTTAAGTCGTTCCATGCTCAAGGCATTCATCAGAGCAACACCATGGGGGAAAAGAGGGGGGAACATTGCAGGACAAATTTCTATGCTGGAACAGGATTGTCTGCGAGACAGCTCTCCGCAGCGCTAGTATTTGGCCAGGCTGAAATCAGCGCCACGGGAAGCCAATCTGACAAGCGGAGTGCAACGAGCGCGGCGATATGGGGCCACTTGGCAGGTGGCCGAAGAAAGACGGCTGCCCCGCGAATGTGGTGCCAGAAGGCAAGTTTCAGCAGGGCGTTCCGGGCGAGCTTAATGTGTAGCCGCACTTGTTCTAGGCGAGATTGTAGCCGAGAAGCTTTCCGTCTCCATTCACGAGACAAGAAAAGCAGAACGCAATGGTCTAGAGGGTTGAGAAGAAAAGTGCTCGTAGCGAGCTCGTTGCGGCAGAAGCGAAAGCCAGGAGCAGCGTGCTCGCTGCGAGAAGTAGACGGCGCTTCGCCTCCTTGGGAAGGAAATCGCGTCTGGGCACGAACGGCAGCCAGCGAAGCTTCAGAACAGCAGGCTGTTCTGCTCAGCGTACGAGCCTGAAGTGAGTGGCAAGGGCTAAGGGGACAGTTCCAAGCCATCTAGCTTTCCTGCTAGCAATGCCATTTCTACCCTGCTGTGGATAACATTGTCCTTTGCCCTTCTGCTCCGAGAGGCAGAGAGCACCTCGGCAGACGCAGTGCAGAGGGAAAGGACACAGTATCCGAGGGAGCGTGGCGCCGCTTAGGCGGGCAAAGCAGAAAGGTGCCGCCCGGCACTGGCTTTGACTCCCTGAGCTTCCTTGCTAGGACAGCAGCTGCCGAAAGCTGGCAACTAGGCTGCCAGAGTGCAGAATGTCAGCGGTCTGGCACGCCTGCTTGCCGAAAGCCAGGATCAGCGAGACAGCGTGCTAGGCTCTGTTTCACAGCACCTTGGAGAACACGCCCTTGAAGAATGCCGTCTCTGCTCCGCAAAAGCTCTGCCACAGTGAAGGTGGAAGAAGCAGCCTGTGGCCACGGGCAGAGCTGGTCAACAGCTGCGCCTAACTTTCCCAAGCTGCGAGAGCATTCTCAGCCGAGTTCTGCTTTGACAGAGCTATTGCTGAACTTTTGCAGTCCCGGAGGCTGCTGAAACCAAGGCTGTGTTCTGCCTCTTCATTCTTGCCTTCCTGTGCTCCAGCGAGAAGTGAAGCTCTGGCACGGCATTCAGCTTTGCCGCCTCTCTGCACGGAAAGCACTAGACAGAACTAGTGTGCTTCGTGCATGCTCTCTCCTCGCTTTTATGGTCACTGCTCTGCTTTTTGCTTGGCAGCGTTCAAAGGGTCCACGGCATACCTCTTGCACAGCGAGAGGTGGCCGGCGAGGAATACTTGCTGGCTTAAGTCGTTCCATGCTCAAGGCATTCATCAGAGCAACACCATGCGGGAAAAGAGGGGGGAACATTGCAGGACAAATTTCTATGCTGGAACAGGATTGTCTGCGAGACAGCTCTCCGCAGCGCTAGTATTTGGCCAGGCTGAAATCAGCGCCACGGGAAGCCAATCTGACAAGCGGAGTGCAACGAGCGCGGCGATATGGGGCCACTTGGCAGGTGGCCGAAGAAAGACGGCTGCCCCGCGAATGTGGTGCCAGAAGGCAAGTTTCAGCAGGGCGTTCCGGGCGAGCTTAATGTGTAGCCGCAGTTGTTCTAGGCGAGATTGTAGCCGAGAAGCTTTCCGTCTCCATTCACGAGACAAGAAAAGCAGAACGCAATGGTTGCGGCAGAAGCGAAAGCCAGGAGCAGCGTGCTCGCTGCGAGCAGTAGACGGCGCTTCGCCTCCTTGGGAAGGAAATCGCGTCTGGGCACGAACGGCAGCCAGCGAAGCTTCAGAACAGCAGGCTGTTCTGCTCAGCGTACGAGCCTGAAGTGAGTGGCAAGGGCTAAGGGGACAGTTCCAAGCCATCTAGCTTTCCTGCTAGCAATGCCATTTCTACCCTGCTGTGGAAAACATTGTCCTTTGCCCTTCTGCTCCGAGAGGCACAGAGCACCTCGGCAGACGCAGTGCAGAGGGAAAGGACACAGTATCCGAGGGAGCGTGGCGCCGCTTAGGCGGGCAAAGCAGAAAGGTGCCGCCCGGCACTGGCTTTGACTCCCTGAGCTTCCTTGCTAGGACAGCAGCTGCCGAAAGCTGGCAACTAGGCTGCCAGAGTGCAGAATGTCGGCGGTCTGGCACGCCTGCTTGCCGAAAGCCAGGATCAGCGAGACAGCGTGCTAGGCTCTGTTTCACAGCACCTTGGAGAACACGCCCTTGAAGAATGCCGTCTCTGCTCCGCAAAAGCTCTGCCACAGTGAAGGTGGAAGAAGCAGCCTGTGGCCACGGGCAGAGCTGGTCAACAGCTGCGCCTAACATTCCCAAGCTGCGAGAGCATTCTCAGCCGAGTTCTGCTTTGACAGAGCTATTGCTGAACTTTTGCAGTCCCGGAGGCTGCTGAAACCAAGGCTGTGTTCTGCCTCTTCATTCTTGCCTTCCTGTGCTCCAGCGAGAAGTGAAGCTCTGGCACGGCATTCAGCTTTGCCGCCTCTCTGCACGGAAAGCACTAGACAGAACTAGTGTGCTTCGTGCATGCTCTCTCCTCGCTTTTATGGTCACTGCTCTGCTTTTTGCTTGGCAGCGTTCAAAGGGTCCACGGCATACCTCTTGCACAGCGAGAGGTGGCCGGCGAGGAATACTTGCTGGCTTAAGTCGTTCCATGCTCAAGGCATTCATCAGAGCAACACCATGCGGGAAAAGAGGGGGGAACATTGCAGGACAAATTTCTATGCTGGAACAGGATTGTCTGCGAGACAGCTCTCCGCAGCGCTAGTATTTGGCCAGGCTGAAATCAGCGCCACGGGAAGCCAATCTGACAAGCGGAGTGCAACGAGCGCGGCGATATGGGGCCACTTGGCAGGTGGCCGAAGAAAGACGGCTGCCCCGCGAATGTGGTGCCAGAAGGCAAGTTTCAGCAGGGCGTTCCGGGTGAGCTTAATGTGTAGCCGCAGTTGTTCTAGGCGAGATTGTAGCCGAGAAGCTTTCCGTCTCCATTCACGAGACAAGAAAAGCAGAACGCAATGGTCTAGAGGGTTGAGAAGAAAAGTGCTCGTAGCGAGCTCGTTGCGGCAGAAGCGAAAGCCAGGAGCAGCGTGCTCGCTGCGAGCAGTAGACGGCGCTTCGCCTCCTTGGGAAGGAAATCGCGTCTGGGCACGAACGGCAGCCAGCGAAGCTTCAGAACAGCAGGCTGTTCTGCTCAGCGTACGAGCCTGAAGTGAGTGGCAAGGGCTAAGGGGACAGTTCCAAGCCATCTAGCTTTCCTGCTAGCAATGCCATTTCTACCCTGCTGTGGAAAACATTGTCCTTTGCCCTTCTGCTCCGAGAGGCACAGAGCACCTCGGCAGACGCAGTGCAGAGGGAAAGGACACAGTATCCGAGGGAGCGTGGCGCCGCTTAGGCGGGCAAAGCAGAAAGGTGCCGCCCGGCACTGGCTTTGACTCCCTGAGCTTCCTTGCTAGGACAGCAGCTGCCGAAAGCTGGCAACTAGGCTGCCAGAGTGCAGAATGTCGGCGGTCTGGCACGCCTGCTTGCCGAAAGCCAGGATCAGCGAGACAGCGTGCTAGGCTCTGTTTCACAGCACCTTGGAGAACACGCCCTTGAAGAATGCCGTCTCTGCTCCGCAAAAGCTCTGCCACAGTGAAGGTGGAAGAAGCAGCCTGTGGCCACGGGCAGAGCTGGTCAACAGCTGCGCCTAACTTTCCCAAGCTGCGAGAGCATTCTCAGCCGAGTTCTGCTTTGACAGAGCTATTGCTGAACTTTTGCAGTCCCGGAGGCTGCTGAAACCAAGGCTGTGTTCTGCCTCTTCATTCTTGCCTTCCTGTGCTCCAGCGAGAAGTGAAGCTCTGGCACGGCATTCAGCTTTGCCGCCTCTCTGCACGGAAAGCACTAGACAGAACTAGTGTGCTTCGTGCATGCTCTCTCCTCGCTTTTATGGTCACTGCTCTGCTTTTTGCTTGGCAGCGTTCAAAGGGTCCACGGCATACCTCTTGCACAGCGAGAGGTGGCCGGCGAGGAATACTTGCTGGCTTAAGTCGTTCCATGCTCAAGGCATTCATCAGAGCAACACCATGCGGGAAAAGAGGGGGGAACATTGCAGGACAAATTTCTATGCTGGAACAGGATTGTCTGCGAGACAGCTCTCCGCAGCGCTAGTATTTGGCCAGGCTGAAATCAGCGCCACGGGAAGCCAATCTGACAAGCGGAGTGCAACGAGCGCGGCGATATGGGGCCACTTGGCAGGTGGCCGAAGAAAGACGGCTGCCCCGCGAATGTGGTGCCAGAAGGCAAGTTTCAGCAGGGCGTTCCGGGCGAGCTTAATGTGTAGCCGCAGTTGTTCTAGGCGAGATTGTAGCCGAGAAGCTTTCCGTCTCCATTCACGAGACAAGAAAAGCAGAACGCAATGGTCTAGAGGGTTGAGAAGAAAAGTGCTCGTAGCGAGCTCGTTGCGGCAGAAGCGAAAGCCAGGAGCAGCGTGCTCGCTGCGAGAAGTAGACGGCGCTTCGCCTCCTTGGGAAGGAAATCGCGTCTGGGCACGAACGGCAGCCAGCGAAGCTTCAGAACAGCAGGCTGTTCTGCTCAGCTTACGAGCCTGAAGTGAGTGGCAAGGGCTAAGGGGACAGTTCCAAGGCATCTAGCTTTCCTGCTAGCAATGCCATTTCTACCCTGCTGTGGATAACATTGTCCTATGCCCTTATGCTCCGAGAGACAGAGAGCACCTCGGCAGACGCAGTGCAGAGGGAAAGGACACAGTATCCGAGGGAGCGTGACGCCGCTTAGGCGGGCAAAGCAGAAAGGTGCCGCCCGGCACTGGCTTTGACTCCCTGAGCTTCCTTGCTAGGACAGCAGCTGCCGAAAGCTGGCAACTAGGCTGCCAGAGTGCAGAATGTCAGCGGTCTGGCACGCCTGCTTGCCGAAAGCCAGGATCAGCGAGACAGCGTGCTAGGCTCTGTTTCACAGCACCTTGGAGAACACGCCCTTGAAGAATGCCGTCTCTGCTCCGCAAAAGCTCTGCCACAGTGAAGGTGGAAGAAGCAGCCTGTGGCCACGGGCAGAGCTGGTCAACAGCTGCGCCTAACTTTCCCAAGCTGCGAGAGCATTCTCAGCCGAGTTCTGCTTTGACAGAGCTATTGCTGAACTTTTGCAGTTCCGGAGGCTGCTGAAACCAAGGCTGTGTTCTGCCTCTTCATTCTTGCCTTCCTGTGCTCCAGCGAGAAGTGAAGCTCTGGCACGGCATTCAGCTTTGCCGCCTCTCTGCACGGAAAGCACTAGACAGAACTAGTGTGCTTCGTGCATGCTCTCTCCTCGCTTTTATGGTCACTGCTCTGCTTTTTGCTTGGCAGCGTTCAAAGGGTCCACGGCATACCTCTTGCACAGCGAGAGGTGGCCGGCGAGGAATACTTGCTGGCTTAAGTCGTTCCATGCTCAAGGCATTCATCAGAGCAACACCATGCGGGAAAAGAGGGGGGAACATTGCAGGACAAATTTCTATGCTGGAACATGATTGTCTGCGAGACAGCTCTCCGCAGCGCTAGTATTTGGCCAGGCTGAAATCAGCGCCACGGGAAGCCAATCTGACAAGCGGAGTGCAACGAGCGCGGCGATATGGGGCCACTTGGCAGGTGGCCGAAGAAAGACGGCTGCCCCGCGAATGTGGTGCCAGAAGGCAAGTTTCAGCAGGGCGTTCCGGGCGAGCTTAATGTGTAGCCGCAGTTGTTCTAGGCGAGATTGTAGCCGAGAAGCTTTCCGTCTCCATTCACGAGACAAGAAAAGCAGAACGCAATGGTTGCGGCAGAAGCGAAAGCCAGGAGCAGCGTGCTCGCTGCGAGCAGTAGACGGCGCTTCGCCTCCTTGGGAAGGAAATCGCGTCTGGGCACGAACGGCAGCCAGCGAAGCTTCAGAACAGCAGGCTGTTCTGCTCAGCGTACGAGCCTGAAGTGAGTGGCAAGGGCTAAGGGGACAGTTCCAAGGCATCTAGCTTTCCTGCTAGCAATGCCATTTCTACCCTGCTGTGGAAAACATTGTCCTTTGCCCTTCTGCTCCGAGAGGCACAGAGCACCTCGGCAGACGCAGTGCAGAGGGAAAGGACACAGTATCCGAGGGAGCGTGGCGCCGCTTAGGCGGGCAAAGCAGAAAGGTGCCGCCCGGCACTGGCTTTGACTCCCTGAGCTTCCTTGCTAGGACAGCAGCTGCCGAAAGCTGGCAACTAGGCTGCCAGAGTGCAGAATGTCGGCGGTCTGGCACGCCTGCTTGCCGAAAGCCAGGATCAGCGAGACAGCGTGCTAGGCTCTGTTTCACAGCACCTTGGAGAACACGCCCTTGAAGAATGCCGTCTCTGTTCCGCAAAAGCTCTGCCACAGTGAAGGTGGAAGAAGCAGCCTGTGGCCACGGGCAGAGCTGGTCAACAGCTGCGCCTAACTTTCCCAAGCTGCGAGAGCATTCTCAGCCGAGTTCTGCTTTGACAGAGCTATTGCTGAACTTTTGCAGTCCCGGAGGCTGCTGAAACCAAGGCTGTGTTCTGCCTCTTCATTCTTGCCTTCCTGTGCTCCAGCGAGAAGTGAAGCTCTGGCACGGCATTCAGCTTTGCCGCCTCTCTGCACGGAAAGCACTAGACAGAACTAGTGTGCTTCGTGCATGCTCTCTCCTCGCTTTTATGGTCACTGCTCTGCTTTTTGCTTGGCAGCGTTCAAAGGGTCCACGGCATACCTCTTGCACAGCGAGAGGTGGCCGGCGAGGAATACTTGCTGGCTTAAGTCGTTCCATGCTCAAGGCATTCATCAGAGCAACACCATGGGGGAAAAGAGGGGGGAACATTGCAGGACAAATTTCTATGCTGGAACAGGATTGTCTGCGAGACAGCTCTCCGCAGCGCTAGTATTTGGCCAGGCTGAAATCAGCGCCACGGGAAGCCAATCTGACAAGCGGAGTGCAACGAGCGCGGCGATATGGGGCCACTTGGCAGGTGGCCGAAGAAAGACGGCTGCCCCGCGAATGTGGTGCCAGAAGGCAAGTTTCAGCAGGGCGTTCCGGGCGAGCTTAATGTGTAGCCGCAGTTGTTCTAGGCGAGATTGTAGCCGAGAAGCTTTCCGTCTCCATTCACGAGACAAGAAAAGCAGAACGCAATGGTCTAGAGGGTTGAGAAGAAAAGTGCTCGTAGCGAGCTCGTTGCGGCAGAAGCGAAAGCCAGGAGCAGCGTGCTCGCTGCGAGCAGTAGACGGCGCTTCGCCTCCTTGGGCAGGAAATCGCGTCTGGGCACGAACGGCAGCCAGCGAAGCTTCAGAACAGCAGGCTGTTCTGCTCAGCTTACGAGCCTGAAGTGAGTGGCAAGGGCTAAGGGGACAGTTCCAAGGCATCTAGCTTTCCTGCTAGCAATGCCATTTCTACCCTGCTGTGGATAACATTGTCCTATGCCCTTATGCTCCGAGAGACAGAGAGCACCTCGGCAGACGCAGTGCAGAGGGAAAGGACACAGTATCCGAGGGAGCGTGACGCCGCTTAGGCGGGCAAAGCAGAAAGGTGCCGCCCGGCACTGGCTTTGACTCCCTGAGCTTCCTTGCTAGGACAGCAGCTGCCGAAAGCTGGCAACTAGGCTGCCAGAGTGCAGAATGTCAGCGGTCTGGCACGCCTGCTTGCCGAAAGCCAGGATCAGCGAGACAGCGTGCTAGGCTCTGTTTCACAGCACCTTGGAGAACACGCCCTTGAAGAATGCCGTCTCTGCTCCGCAAAAGCTCTGCCACAGTGAAGGTGGAAGAAGCAGCCTGTGGCCACGGGCAGAGCTGGTCAACAGCTGCGCCTAACTTTCCCAAGCTGCGAGAGCATTCTCAGCCGAGTTCTGCTTTGACAGAGCTATTGCTGAACTTTTGCAGTCCCGGAGGCTGCTGAAACCAAGGCTGTGTTCTGCCTCTTCATTCTTGCCTTCCTGTGCTCCAGCGAGAAGTGAAGCTCTGGCACGGCATTCAGCTTTGCCGCCTCTCTGCACGGAAAGCACTAGACAGAACTAGTGTGCTTCGTGCATGCTCTCTCCTCGCTTTTATGGTCACTGCTCTGCTTTTTGCTTGGCAGCGTTCAAAGGGTCCACGGCATACCTCTTGCACAGCGAGAGGTGGCCGGCGAGGAATACTTGCTGGCTTAAGTCGTTCCATGCTCAAGGCATTCATCAGAGCAACACCATGCGGGAAAAGAGGGGGGAACATTGCAGGACAAATTTCTATGCTGGAACATGATTGTCTGCGAGACAGCTCTCCGCAGCGCTAGTATTTGGCCAGGCTGAAATCAGCACCACGGGAAGCCAATCTGACAAGCGGAGTGCAACGAGCGCGGCGATATGGGGCCACTTGGCAGGTGGCCGAAGAAAGACGGCTGCCCCGCGAATGTGGTGCCAGAAGGCAAGTTTCAGCAGGGCGTTCCGGGCGAGCTTAATGTGTAGCCGCACTTGTTCTAGGCGAGATTGTAGCCGAGAAGCTTTCCGTCTCCATTCACGAGACAAGAAAAGCAGAACGCAATGGTTGCGGCAGAAGCGAAAGCCAGGAGCAGCGTGCTCGCTGCGAGCAGTAGACGGCGCTTCGCCTCCTTGGGAAGGAAATCGCGTCTGGGCACGAACGGCAGCCAGCGAAGCTTCAGAACAGCAGGCTGTTCTGCTCAGCGTACGAGCCTGAAGTGAGTGGCAAGGGCTAAGGGGACAGTTCCAAGCCATCTAGCTTTCCTGCTAGCAATGCCATTTCTACCCTGCTGTGGAAAACATTGTCCTTTGCCCTTCTGCTCCGAGAGGCACAGAGCACCTCGGCAGACGCAGTGCAGAGGGAAAGGACACAGTATCCGAGGGAGCGTGGCGCCGCTTAGGCGGGCAAAGCAGAAAGGTGCCGCCCGGCACTGGCTTTGACTCCCTGAGCTTCCTTGCTAGGACAGCAGCTGCCGAAAGCTGGCAACTAGGCTGCCAGAGTGCAGAATGTCGGCGGTCTGGCACGCCTGCTTGCCGAAAGCCAGGATCAGCGAGACAGCGTGCTAGGCCCTGTTTCACAGCACCTTGGAGAACACGCCCTTGAAGAATGCCGTCTCTGTTCCGCAAAAGCTCTGCCACAGTGAAGGTGGAAGAAGCAGCCTGTGGCCACGGGCAGAGCTGGTCAACAGCTGCGCCTAACTTTCCCAAGCTGCGAGAGCATTCTCAGCCGAGTTCTGCTTTGACAGAGCTATTGCTGAACTTTTGCAGTCCCGGAGGCTGCTGAAACCAAGGCTGTGTTCTGCCTCTTCATTCTTGCCTTCCTGTGCTCCAGCGAGAAGTGAAGCTCTGGCACGGCATTCAGCTTTGCCGCCTCTCTGCACGGAAAGCACTAGACAGAACTAGTGTGCTTCGTGCATGCTCTCTCCTCGCTTTTATGGTCACTGCTCTGCTTTTTGCTTGGCAGCGTTCAAAGGGTCCACGGCATACCTCTTGCACAGCGAGAGGTGGCCGGCGAGGAATACTTGCTGGCTTAAGTCGTTCCATGCTCAAGGCATTCATCAGAGCAACACCATGGGGGAAAAGAGGGGGGAACATTGCAGGACAAATTTCTATGCTGGAACAGGATTGTCTGCGAGACAGCTCTCCGCAGCGCTAGTATTTGGCCAGGCTGAAATCAGCGCCACGGGAAGCCAATCTGACAAGCGGAGTGCAACGAGCGCGGCGATATGGGGCCACTTGGCAGGTGGCCGAAGAAAGACGGCTGCCCCGCGAATGTGGTGCCAGAAGGCAAGTTTCAGCAGGGCGTTCCGGGCGAGCTTAATGTGTAGCCGCACTTGTTCTAGGCGAGATTGTAGCCGAGAAGCTTTCCGTCTCCATTCACGAGACAAGAAAAGCAGAACGCAATGGTCTAGAGGGTTGAGAAGAAAAGTGCTCGTAGCGAGCTCGTTGCGGCAGAAGCGAAAGCCAGGAGCAGCGTGCTCGCTGCGAGCAGTAGACGGCGCTTCGCCTCCTTGGGCAGGAAATCGCGTCTGGGCACGAACGGCAGCCAGCGAAGCTTCAGAACAGCAGGCTGTTCTGCTCAGCGTACGAGCCTGAAGTGAGTGGCAAGGGCTAAGGGGACAGTTCCAAGGCATCTAGCTTTCCTGCTAGCAATGCCATTTCTACCCTGCTGTGGATAACATTGTCCTATGCCCTTATGCTCCGAGAGACAGAGAGCACCTCGGCAGACGCAGTGCAGAGGGAAAGGACACAGTATCCGAGGGAGCGTGACGCCGCTTAGGCGGGCAAAGCAGAAAGGTGCCGCCCGGCACTGGCTTTGACTCCCTGAGCTTCCTTGCTAGGACAGCAGCTGCCGAAAGCTGGCAACTAGGCTGCCAGAGTGCAGAATGTCAGCGGTCTGGCACGCCTGCTTGCCGAAAGCCAGGATCAGCGAGACAGCGTGCTAGGCTCTGTTTCACAGCACCTTGGAGAACACGCCCTTGAAGAATGCCGTCTCTGCTCCGCAAAAGCTCTGCCACAGTGAAGGTGGAAGAAGCAGCCTGTGGCCACGGGCAGAGCTGGTCAACAGCTGCGCCTAACTTTCCCAAGCTGCGAGAGCATTCTCAGCCGAGTTCTGCTTTGACAGAGCTATTGCTGAACTTTTGCAGTCCCGGAGGCTGCTGAAACCAAGGCTGTGTTCTGCCTCTTCATTCTTGCCTTCCTGTGCTCCAGCGAGAAGTGAAGCTCTGGCACGGCATTCAGCTTTGCCGCCTCTCTGCACGGAAAGCACTAGACAGAACTAGTGTGCTTCGTGCATGCTCTCTCCTCGCTTTTATGGTCACTGCTCTGCTTTTTGCTTGGCAGCGTTCAAAGGGTCCACGGCATACCTCTTGCACAGCGAGAGGTGGCCGGCGAGGAATACTTGCTGGCTTAAGTCGTTCCATGCTCAAGGCATTCATCAGAGCAACACCATGCGGGAAAAGAGGGGGGAACATTGCAGGACAAATTTCTATGCTGGAACATGATTGTCTGCGAGACAGCTCTCCGCAGCGCTAGTATTTGGCCAGGCTGAAATCAGCGCCACGGGAAGCCAATCTGACAAGCGGAGTGCAACGAGCGCGGCGATATGGGGCCACTTGGCAGGTGGCCGAAGAAAGACGGCTGCCCCGCGAATGTGGTGCCAGAAGGCAAGTTTCAGCAGGGCGTTCCGGGCGAGCTTAATGTGTAGCCGCACTTGTTCTAGGCGAGATTGTAGCCGAGAAGCTTTCCGTCTCCATTCACGAGACAAGAAAAGCAGAACGCAATGGTTGCGGCAGAAGCGAAAGCCAGGAGCAGCGTGCTCGCTGCGAGCAGTAGACGGCGCTTCGCCTCCTTGGGAAGGAAATCGCGTCTGGGCACGAACGGCAGCCAGCGAAGCTTCAGAACAGCAGGCTGTTCTGCTCAGCGTACGAGCCTGAAGTGAGTGGCAAGGGCTAAGGGGACAGTTCCAAGCCATCTAGCTTTCCTGCTAGCAATGCCATTTCTACCCTGCTGTGGAAAACATTGTCCTTTGCCCTTCTGCTCCGAGAGGCACAGAGCACCTCGGCAGACGCAGTGCAGAGGGAAAGGACACAGTATCCGAGGGAGCGTGGCGCCGCTTAGGCGGGCAAAGCAGAAAGGTGCCGCCCGGCACTGGCTTTGACTCCCTGAGCTTCCTTGCTAGGACAGCAGCTGCCGAAAGCTGGCAACTAGGCTGCCAGAGTGCAGAATGTCGGCGGTCTGGCACGCCTGCTTGCCGAAAGCCAGGATCAGCGAGACAGCGTGCTAGGCTCTGTTTCACAGCACCTTGGAGAACACGCCCTTGAAGAATGCCGTCTCTGTTCCGCAAAAGCTCTGCCACAGTGAAGGTGGAAGAAGCAGCCTGTGGCCACGGGCAGAGCTGGTCAACAGCTGCGCCTAACTTTCCCAAGCTGCGAGAGCATTCTCAGCCGAGTTCTGCTTTGACAGAGCTATTGCTGAACTTTTGCAGTCCCGGAGGCTGCTGAAACCAAGGCTGTGTTCTGCCTCTTCATTCTTGCCTTCCTGTGCTCCAGCGAGAAGTGAAGCTCTGGCACGGCATTCAGCTTTGCCGCCTCTCTGCACGGAAAGCACTAGACAGAACTAGTGTGCTTCGTGCATGCTCTCTCCTCGCTTTTATGGTCACTGCTCTGCTTTTTGCTTGGCAGCGTTCAAAGGGTCCACGGCATACCTCTTGCACAGCGAGAGGTGGCCGGCGAGGAATACTTGCTGGCTTAAGTCGTTCCATGCTCAAGGCATTCATCAGAGCAACACCATGGGGGAAAAGAGGGGGGAACATTGCAGGACAAATTTCTATGCTGGAACAGGATTGTCTGCGAGACAGCTCTCCGCAGCGCTAGTATTTGGCCAGGCTGAAATCAGCGCCACGGGAAGCCAATCTGACAAGCGGAGTGCAACGAGCGCGGCGATATGGGGCCACTTGGCAGGTGGCCGAAGAAAGACGGCTGCCCCGCGAATGTGGTGCCAGAAGGCAAGTTTCAGCAGGGCGTTCCGGGCGAGCTTAATGTGTAGCCGCAGTTGTTCTAGGCGAGATTGTAGCCGAGAAGCTTTCCGTCTCCATTCACGAGACAAGAAAAGCAGAACGCAATGGTCTAGAGGGTTGAGAAGAAAAGTGCTCGTAGCGAGCTCGTTGCGGCAGAAGCGAAAGCCAGGAGCAGCGTGCTCGCTGCGAGCAGTAGACGGCGCTTCGCCTCCTTGGGAAGGAAATCGCGTCTGGGCACGAACGGCAGCCAGCGAAGCTTCAGAACAGCAGGCTGTTCTGCTCAGCGTACGAGCCTGAAGTGAGTGGCAAGGGCTAAGGGGACAGTTCCAAGGCATCTAGCTTTCCTGCTAGCAATGCCATTTCTACCCTGCTGTGGATAACATTGTCCTTTGCCCTTCTGCTCCGAGAGGCACAGAGCACCTCGGCAGACGCAGTGCAGAGGGAAAGGACACAGTATCCGAGGGAGCGTGGCGCCGCTTAGGCGGGCAAAGCAGAAAGGTGCCGCCCGGCACTGGCTTTGACTCCCTGAGCTTCCTTGCTAGGACAGCAGCTGCCGAAAGCTGGCAACTAGGCTGCCAGAGTGCAGAATGTCAGCGGTCTGGCACGCCTGCTTGCCGAAAGCCAGTATCAGCGAGACAGCGTGCTAGGCTCTGTTTCACAGCACCTTGGAGAACACGCCCTTGAAGAATGCCGTCTCTGTTCCGCAAAAGCTCTGCCACAGTGAAGGTGGAAGAAGCAGCCTGTGGCCACGGGCAGAGCTGGTCAACAGCTGCGCCTAACTTTCCCAAGCTGCGAGAGCATTCTCAGCCGAGTTCTGCTTTGACAGAGCTATTGCTGAACTTTTGCAGTCCCGGAGGCTGCTGAAACCAAGGCTGTGTTCTGCCTCTTCATTCTTGCCTTCCTGTGCTCCAGCGAGAAGTGAAGCTCTGGCACGGCATTCAGCTTTGCCGCCTCTCTGCACGGAAAGCACTAGACAGAACTAGTGTGCTTCGTGCATGCTCTCTCCTCGCTTTTATGGTCACTGCTCTGCTTTTTGCTTGGCAGCGTTCAAAGGGTCCACGGCATACGTCTTGCACAGCGAGAGGTGGCCGGCGAGGAATACTTGCTGGCTTAAGTCGTTCCATGCTCAAGGCATTCATCAGAGCAACACCATGGGGGAAAAGAGGGGGGAACATTGCAGGACAAATTTCTATGCTGGAACATGATTGTCTGCGAGACAGCTCTCCGCAGCGCTAGTATTTGGCCAGGCTGAAATCAGCGCCACGGGAAGCCAATCTGACAAGCGGAGTGCAACGAGCGCGGCGATATGGGGCCACTTGGCAGGTGGCCGAAGAAAGACGGCTGCCCCGCGAATGTGGTGCCAGAAGGCAAGTTTCAGCAGGGCATTCCGGGCGAGCTTAATGTGTAGCCGCACTTGTTCTAGGCGAGATTGTAGCCGAGAAGCTTTCCGTCTCCATTCACGAGACAAGAAAAGCAGAACGCAATGGTTGCGGCAGAAGCGAAAGCCAGGAGCAGTGTGCTCGCTGCGAGCAGTAGACGGCGCTTCGCCTCCTTGGGAAGGAAATCGCGTCTGGGCACGAACGGCAGCCAGCGAAGCTTCAGAACAGCAGGCTGTTCTGCTCAGCGTACGAGCCTGAAGTGAGTGGCAAGGGCTAAGGGGACAGTTCCAAGGCATCTAGCTTTCCTGCTAGCAATGCCATTTCTACCCTGCTGTGGATAACATTGTCCTATGCCCTTATGCTCCGAGAGACAGAGAGCACCTCGGCAGACGCAGTGCAGAGGGAAAGGACACAGTATCCGAGGGAGCGTGGCGCCGCTTAGGCGGGCAAAGCAGAAAGGTGCCGCCCGGCACTGGCTTTGACTCCCTGAGCTTCCTTGCTAGGACAGCAGCTGCCGAAAGCTGGCAACTAGGCTGCCAGAGTGCAGAATGTCGGCGGTCTGGCACGCCTGCTTGCCGAAAGCCAGTATCAGCGAGACAGCGTGCTAGGCTCTGTTTCACAGCACCTTGGAGAACACGCCCTTGAAGAATGCCGTCTCTGCTCCGCAAAAGCTCTGCCACAGTGAAGGTGGAAGAAGCAGCCTGTGGCCACGGGCAGAGCTGGTCAACAGCTGCGCCTAACTTTCCCAAGCTGCGAGAGCATTCTCAGCCGAGTTCTGCTTTGACAGAGCTATTGCTGAACTTTTGCAGTCCCGGAGGCTGCTGAAACCAAGGCTGTGTTCTGCCTCTTCATTCTTGCCTTCCTGTGCTCCAGCGAGAAGTGAAGCTCTGGCACGGCATTCAGCTTTGCCGCCTCTCTGCACGGAAAGCACTAGACAGAACTAGTGTGCTTCGTGCATGCTCTCTCCTCGCTTTTATGGTCACTGCTCTGCTTTTTGCTTGGCAGCGTTCCAAGGGTCCACGGCATACCTCTTGCACAGCGAGAGGTGGCCGGCGAGGAATACTTGCTGGCTTAAGTCGTTCCATGCTCAAGGCATTCATCAGAGCAACACCATGGGGGAAAAGAGGGGGGAACATTGCAGGACAAATTTCTATGCTGGAACAGGATTGTCTGCGAGACAGCTCTCCGCAGCGCTAGTATTTGGCCAGGCTGAAATCAGCGCCACGGGAAGCCAATCTGACAAGCGGAGTGCAACGAGCGCGGCGATATGGGGCCACTTGGCAGGTGGCCGAAGAAAGACGGCTGCCCCGCGAATGTGGTGCCAGAAGGCAAGTTTCAGCAGGGCGTTCCGGGCGAGCTTAATGTGTAGCCGCAGTTGTTCTAGGCGAGATTGTAGCCGAGAAGCTTTCCGTCTCCATTCACGAGACAAGAAAAGCAGAACGCAATGGTCTAGAGGGTTGAGAAGAAAAGTGCTCGTAGCGAGCTCGTTGCGGCAGAAGCGAAAGCCAGGAGCAGCGTGCTCGCTGCGAGCAGTAGACGGCGCTTCGCCTCCTTGGGCAGGAAATCGCGTCTGGGCACGAACGGCAGCCAGCGAAGCTTCAGAACAGCAGGCTGTTCTGCTCAGCGTACGAGCCTGAAGTGAGTGGCAAGGGCTAAGGGGACAGTTCCAAGGCATCTAGCTTTCCTGCTAGCAATGCCATTTCTACCCTGCTGTGGATAACATTGTCCTTTGCCCTTCTGCTCCGAGAGGCACAGAGCACCTCGGCAGACGCAGTGCAGAGGGAAAGGACACAGTATCCGAGGGAGCGTGGCGCCGCTTAGGCGGGCAAAGCAGAAAGGTGCCGCCCGGCACTGGCTTTGACTCCCTGAGCTTCCTTGCTAGGACAGCAGCTGCCGAAAGCTGGCAACTAGGCTGCCAGAGTGCAGAATGTCAGCGGTCTGGCACGCCTGCTTGCCGAAAGCCAGTATCAGCGAGACAGCGTGCTAGGCTCTGTTTCACAGCACCTTGGAGAACACGCCCTTGAAGAATGCCGTCTCTGTTCCGCAAAAGCTCTGCCACAGTGAAGGTGGAAGAAGCAGCCTGTGGCCACGGGCAGAGCTGGTCAACAGCTGCGCCTAACTTTCCCAAGCTGCGAGAGCATTCTCAGCCGAGTTCTGCTTTGACAGAGCTATTGCTGAACTTTTGCAGTCCCGGAGGCTGCTGAAACCAAGGCTGTGTTCTGCCTCTTCATTCTTGCCTTCCTGTGCTCCAGCGAGAAGTGAAGCTCTGGCACGGCATTCAGCTTTGCCGCCTCTCTGCACGGAAAGCACTAGACAGAACTAGTGTGCTTCGTGCATGCTCTCTCCTCGCTTTTATGGTCACTGCTCTGCTTTTTGCTTGGCAGCGTTCAAAGGCTCCACGGCATACCTCTTGCACAGCGAGAGGTGGCCGGCGAGGAATACTTGCTGGCTTAAGTCGTTCCATGCTCAAGGCATTCATCAGAGCAACACCATGCGGGAAAAGAGGGGGGAACATTGCAGGACAAATTTCTATGCTGGAACAGGATTGTCTGCGAGACAGCTCTCCGCAGCGCTAGTATTTGGCCAGGCTGAAATCAGCGCCACGGGAAGCCAATCTGACAAGCGGAGTGCAACGAGCGCGGCGATATGGGGCCACTTGGCAGGTGGCCGAAGAAAGACGGCTGCCCCGCGAATGTGGTGCCAGAAGGCAAGTTTCAGCAGGGCGTTCCGGGCGAGCTTAATGTGTAGCCGCAGTTGTTCTAGGCGAGATTGTAGCCGAGAAGCTTTCCGTCTCCATTCACGAGACAAGAAAAGCAGAACGCAATGGTTGCGGCAGAAGCGAAAGCCAGGAGCAGCGTGCTCGCTGCGAGAAGTAGACGGCGCTTCGCCTCCTTGGGAAGGAAATCGCGTCTGGGCACGAACGGCAGCCAGCGAAGCTTCAGAACAGCAGGCTGTTCTGCTCAGCTTACGAGCCTGAAGTGAGTGGCAAGGGCTAAGGGGACAGTTCCAAGGCATCTAGCTTTCCTGCTAGCAATGCCATTTCTACCCTGCTGTGGATAACATTGTCCTATGCCCTTATGCTCCGAGAGACAGAGAGCACCTCGGCAGACGCAGTGCAGAGGGAAAGGACACAGTATCCGAGGGAGCGTGACGCCGCTTAGGCGGGCAAAGCAGAAAGGTGCCGCCCGGCACTGGCTTTGACTCCCTGAGCTTCCTTGCTAGGACAGCAGCTGCCGAAAGCTGGCAACTAGGCTGCCAGAGTGCAGAATGTCAGCGGTCTGGCACGCCTGCTTGCCGAAAGCCAGGATCAGCGAGACAGCGTGCTAGGCTCTGTTTCACAGCACCTTGGAGAACACGCCCTTGAAGAATGCCGTCTCTGCTCCGCAAAAGCTCTGCCACAGTGAAGGTGGAAGAAGCAGCCTGTGGCCACGGGCAGAGCTGGTCAACAGCTGCGCCTAACTTTCCCAAGCTGCGAGAGCATTCTCAGCCGAGTTCTGCTTTGACAGAGCTATTGCTGAACTTTTGCAGTCCCGGAGGCTGCTGAAACCAAGGCTGTGTTCTGCCTCTTCATTCTTGCCTTCCTGTGCTCCAGCGAGAAGTGAAGCTCTGGCACGGCATTCAGCTTTGCCGCCTCTCTGCACGGAAAGCACTAGACAGAACTAGTGTGCTTCGTGCATGCTCTCTCCTCGCTTTTATGGTCACTGCTCTGCTTTTTGCTTGGCAGCGTTCAAAGGGTCCACGGCATACCTCTTGCACAGCGAGAGGTGGCCGGCGAGGAATACTTGCTGGCTTAAGTCGTTCCATGCTCAAGGCATTCATCAGAGCAACACCATGGGGGAAAAGAGGGGGGAACATTGCAGGACAAATTTCTATGCTGGAACATGATTGTCTGCGAGACAGCTCTCCGCAGCGCTAGTATTTGGCCAGGCTGAAATCAGCGCCACGGGAAGCCAATCTGACAAGCGGAGTGCAACGAGCGCGGCGATATGGGGCCACTTGGCAGGTGGCCGAAGAAAGACGGCTGCCCCGCGAATGTGGTGCCAGAAGGCAAGTTTCAGCAGGGCATTCCGGGCGAGCTTAATGTGTAGCCGCACTTGTTCTAGGCGAGATTGTAGCCGAGAAGCTTTCCGTCTCCATTCACGAGACAAGAAAAGCAGAACGCAATGGTTGCGGCAGAAGCGAAAGCCAGGAGCAGTGTGCTCGCTGCGAGCAGTAGACGGCGCTTCGCCTCCTTGGGAAGGAAATCGCGTCTGGGCACGAACGGCAGCCAGCGAAGCTTCAGAACAGCAGGCTGTTCTGCTCAGCGTACGAGCCTGAAGTGAGTGGCAAGGGCTAAGGGGACAGTTCCAAGGCATCTAGCTTTCCTGCTAGCAATGCCATTTCTACCCTGCTGTGGATAACATTGTCCTATGCCCTTATGCTCCGAGAGACAGAGAGCACCTCGGCAGACGCAGTGCAGAGGGAAAGGACACAGTATCCGAGGGAGCGTGATGCCGCTTAGGCGGGCAAAGCAGAAAGGTGCCGCCCGGCACTGGCTTTGACTCCCTGAGCTTCCTTGCTAGGACAGCAGCTGCCGAAAGCTGGCAACTAGGCTGCCAGAGTGCAGAATGTCGGCGGTCTGGCACGCCTGCTTGCCGAAAGCCAGGATCAGCGAGACAGCGTGCTAGGCTCTGTTTCACAGCACCTTGGAGAACACGCCCTTGAAGAATGCCGTCTCTGCTCCGCAAAAGCTCTGCCACAGTGAAGGTGGAAGAAGCAGCCTGTGGCCACGGGCAGAGCTGGTCAACAGCTGCGCCTAACTTTCCCAAGCTGCGAGAGCATTCTCAGCCGAGTTCTGCTTTGACAGAGCTATTGCTGAACTTTTGCAGTCCCGGAGGCTGCTGAAACCAAGGCTGTGTTCTGCCTCTTCATTCTTGCCTTCCTGTGCTCCAGCGAGAAGTGAAGCTCTGGCACGGCATTCAGCTTTGCCGCCTCTCTGCACGGAAAGCACTAGACAGAACTAGTGTGCTTCGTGCATGCTCTCTCCTCGCTTTTATGGTCACTGCTCTGCTTTTTGCTTGGCAGCGTTCAAAGGGTCCACGGCATACCTCTTGCACAGCGAGAGGTGGCCGGCGAGGAATACTTGCTGGCTTAAGTCGTTCCATGCTCAAGGCATTCATCAGAGCAACACCATGGGGGAAAAGAGGGGGGAACATTGCAGGACAAATTTCTATGCTGGAACAGGATTGTCTGCGAGACAGCTCTCCGCAGCGCTAGTATTTGGCCAGGCTGAAATCAGCGCCACGGGAAGCCAATCTGACAAGCGGAGTGCAACGAGCGCGGCGATATGGGGCCACTTGGCAGGTGGCCGAAGAAAGACGGCTGCCCCGCGAATGTGGTGCCAGAAGGCAAGTTTCAGCAGGGCGTTCCGGGCGAGCTTAATGTGTAGCCGCAGTTGTTCTAGGCGAGATTGTAGCCGAGAAGCTTTCCGTCTCCATTCACGAGACAAGAAAAGCAGAACGCAATGGTTGCGGCAGAAGCGAAAGCCAGGAGCAGCGTGCTCGCTGCGAGAAGTAGACGGCGCTTCGCCTCCTTGGGAAGGAAATCGCGTCTGGGCACGAACGGCAGCCAGCGAAGCTTCAGAACAGCAGGCTGTTCTGCTCAGCTTACGAGCCTGAAGTGAGTGGCAAGGGCTAAGGGGACAGTTCCAAGGCATCTAGCTTTCCTGCTAGCAATGCCATTTCTACCCTGCTGTGGATAACATTGTCCTATGCCCTTATGCTCCGAGAGACAGAGAGCACCTCGGCAGACGCAGTGCAGAGGGAAAGGACACAGTATCCGAGGGAGCGTGGCGCCGCTTAGGCGGGCAAAGCAGAAAGGTGCCGCCCGGCACTGGCTTTGACTCCCTGAGCTTCCTTGCTAGGACAGCAGCTGCCGAAAGCTGGCAACTAGGCTGCCAGAGTGCAGAATGTCGGCGGTCTGGCACGCCTGCTTGCCGAAAGCCAGGATCAGCGAGACAGCGTGCTAGGCTCTGTTTCACAGCACCTTGGAGAACACGCCCTTGAAGAATGCCGTCTCTGCTCCGCAAAAGCTCTGCCACAGTGAAGGTGGAAGAAGCAGCCTGTGGCCACGGGCAGAGCTGGTCAACAGCTGCGCCTAACTTTCCCAAGCTGCGAGAGCATTCTCAGCCGAGTTCTGCTTTGACAGAGCTATTGCTGAACTTTTGCAGTCCCGGAGGCTGCTGAAACCAAGGCTGTGTTCTGCCTCTTCATTCTTGCCTTCCTGTGCTCCAGCGAGAAGTGAAGCTCTGGCACGGCATTCAGCTTTGCCGCCTCTCTGCACGGAAAGCACTAGACAGAACTAGTGTGCTTCGTGCATGCTCTCTCCTCGCTTTTATGGTCACTGCTCTGCTTTTTGCTTGGCAGCGTTCAAAGGGTCCACGGCATACCTCTTGCACAGCGAGAGGTGGCCGGCGAGGAATACTTGCTGGCTTAAGTCGTTCCATGCTCAAGGCATTCATCAGAGCAACACAATGGGGGAAAAGAGGGGGGAACATTGCAGGACAAATTTCTATGCTGGAACATGATTGTCTGCGAGACAGCTCTCCGCAGCGCTAGTATTTGGCCAGGCTGAAATCAGCGCCACGGGAAGCCAATCTGACAAGCGGAGTGCAACGAGCGCGGCGATATGGGGCCACATGGCAGGTGGCCGAAGAAAGACGGCTGCCCCGCGAATGTGGTGCCAGAAGGCAAGTTTCAGCAGGGCGTTCCGGGCGAGCTTAATGTGTAGCCGCAGTTGTTCTAGGCGAGATTGTAGCCGAGAAGCTTTCCGTCTCCATTCACGAGACAAGAAAAGCAGAACGCAATGGTCTAGAGGGTTGAGAAGAAAAGTGCTCGTAGCGAGCTCGTTGCGGCAGAAGCGAAAGCCAGGAGCAGCGTGCTCGCTGCGAGCAGTAGACGGCGCTTCGCCTCCTTGGGAAGGAAATCGCGTCTGGGCACGAACGGCAGCCAGCGAAGCTTCAGAACAGCAGGCTGTTCTGCTCAGCGTACGAGCCTGAAGTGAGTGGCAAGGGCTAAGGGGACAGTTCCAAGGCATCTAGCTTTCCTGCTAGCAATGCCATTTCTACCCTGCTGTGGATAACATTGTCCTTTGCCCTTCTGCTCCGAGAGGCACAGAGCACCTCGGCAGACGCAGTGCAGAGGGAAAGGACACAGTATCCGAGGGAGCGTGGCGCCGCTTAGGCGGGCAAAGCAGAAAGGTGCCGCCCGGCACTGGCTTTGACTCCCTGAGCTTCCTTGCTAGGACAGCAGCTGCCGAAAGCTGGCAACTAGGCTGCCAGAGTGCAGAATGTCAGCGGTCTGGCACGCCTGCTTGCCGAAAGCCAGGATCAGCGAGACAGCGTGCTAGGCTCTGTTTCACAGCACCTTGGAGAACACGCCCTTGAAGAATGCCGTCTCTGTTCCGCAAAAGCTCTGCCACAGTGAAGGTGGAAGAAGCAGCCTGTGGCCACGGGCAGAGCTGGTCAACAGCTGCGCCTAACTTTCCCAAGCTGCGAGAGCATTCTCAGCCGAGTTCTGCTTTGACAGAGCTATTGCTGAACTTTTGCAGTCCCGGAGGCTGCTGAAACCAAGGCTGTGTTCTGCCTCTTCATTCTTGCCTTCCTGTGCTCCAGCGAGAAGTGAAGCTCTGGCACGGCATTCAGCTTTGCCGCCTCTCTGCACGGAAAGCACTAGACAGAACTAGTGTGCTTCGTGCATGCTCTCTCCTCGCTTTTATGGTCACTGCTCTGCTTTTTGCTTGGCAGCGTTCAAAGGCTCCACGGCATACCTCTTGCACAGCGAGAGGTGGCCGGCGAGGAATACTTGCTGGCTTAAGTCGTTCCATGCTCAAGGCATTCATCAGAGCAACACCATGCGGGAAAAGAGGGGGGAACATTGCAGGACAAATTTCTATGCTGGAACATGATTGTCTGCGAGACAGCTCTCCGCAGCGCTAGTATTTGGCCAGGCTGAAATCAGCGCCACGGGAAGCCAATCTGACAAGCGGAGTGCAACGAGCGCGGCGATATGGGGCCACTTGGCAGGTGGCCGAAGAAAGACGGCTGCCCCGCGAATGTGGTGCCAGAAGGCAAGTTTCAGCAGGGCGTTCCGGGCGAGCTTAATGTGTAGCCGCAGTTGTTCTAGGCGAGATTGTAGCCGAGAAGCTTTCCGTCTCCATTCACGAGACAAGAAAAGCAGAACGCAATGGTCTAGAGGGTTGAGAAGAAAAGTGCTCGTAGCGAGCTCGTTGCGGCAGAAGCGAAAGCCAGGAGCAGCGTGCTCGCTGCGAGAAGTAGACGGCGCTTCGCCTCCTTGGGAAGGAAATCGCGTCTGGGCACGAACGGCAGCCAGCGAAGCTTCAGAACAGCAGGCTGTTCTGCTCAGCTTACGAGCCTGAAGTGAGTGGCAAGGGCTAAGGGGACAGTTCCAAGGCATCTAGCTTTCCTGCTAGCAATGCCATTTCTACCCTGCTGTGGATAACATTGTCCTTTGCCCTTCTGCTCCGAGAGGCACAGAGCACCTCGGCAGACGCAGTGCAGAGGGAAAGGACACAGTATCCGAGGGAGCGTGGCGCCGCTTAGGCGGGCAAAACAGAAAGGTGCCGCCCGGCACTGGCTTTGACTCCCTGAGCTTCCTTGCTAGGACAGCAGCTGCCGAAAGCTGGCAACTAGGCTGCCAGAGTGCAGAATGTCAGCGGTCTGGCACGCCTGCTTGCCGAAAGCCAGGATCAGCGAGACAGCGTGCTAGGCTCTGTTTCACAGCACCTTGGAGAACACGCCCTTGAAGAATGCCGTCTCTGTTCCGCAAAAGCTCTGCCACAGTGAAGGTGGAAGAAGCAGCCTGTGGCCACGGGCAGAGCTGGTCAACAGCTGCGCCTAACTTTCCCAAGCTGCGAGAGCATTCTCAGCCGAGTTCTGCTTTGACAGAGCTATTGCTGAACTTTTGCAGTCCCGGAGGCTGCTGAAACCAAGGCTGTGTTCTGCCTCTTCATTCTTGCCTTCCTGTGCTCCAGCGAGAAGTGAAGCTCTGGCACGGCATTCAGCTTTGCCGCCTCTCTGCACGGAAAGCACTAGACAGAACTAGTGTGCTTCGTGCATGCTCTCTCCTCGCTTTTATGGTCACTGCTCTGCTTTTTGCTTGGCAGCGTTCAAAGGGTCCACGGCATACCTCTTGCACAGCGAGAGGTGGCCGGCGAGGAATACTTGCTGGCTTAAGTCGTTCCATGCTCAAGGCATTCATCAGAGCAACACAATGGGGGAAAAGAGGGGGGAACATTGCAGGACAAATTTCTATGCTGGAACATGATTGTCTGCGAGACAGCTCTCCGCAGCGCTAGTATTTGGCCAGGCTGAAATCAGCGCCACGGGAAGCCAATCTGACAAGCGGAGTGCAACGAGCGCGGCGATATGGGGCCACTTGGCAGGTGGCCGAAGAAAGACGGCTGCCCCGCGAATGTGGTGCCAGAAGGCAAGTTTCAGCAGGGCGTTCCGGGCGAGCTTAATGTGTAGCCGCAGTTGTTCTAGGCGAGATTGTAGCCGAGAAGCTTTCCGTCTCCATTCACGAGACAAGAAAAGCAGAACGCAATGGTCTAGAGGGTTGAGAAGAAAAGTGCTCGTAGCGAGCTCGTTGCGGCAGAAGCGAAAGCCAGGAGCAGCGTGCTCGCTGCGAGAAGTAGACGGCGCTTCGCCTCCTTGGGAAGGAAATCGCGTCTGGGCACGAACGGCAGCCAGCGAAGCTTCAGAACAGCAGGCTGTTCTGCTCAGCTTACGAGCCTGAAGTGAGTGGCAAGGGCTAAGGGGACAGTTCCAAGGCATCTAGCTTTCCTGCTAGCAATGCCATTTCTACCCTGCTGTGGATAACATTGTCCTTTGCCCTTCTGCTCCGAGAGGCACAGAGCACCTCGGCAGACGCAGTGCAGAGGGAAAGGACACAGTATCCGAGGGAGCGTGGCGCCGCTTAGGCGGGCAAAGCAGAAAGGTGCCGCCCGGCACTGGCTTTGACTCCCTGAGCTTCCTTGCTAGGACAGCAGCTGCCGAAAGCTGGCAACTAGGCTGCCAGAGTGCAGAATGTCGGCGGTCTGGCACGCCTGCTTGCCGAAAGCCAGGATCAGCGAGACAGCGTGCTAGGCTCTGTTTCACAGCACCTTGGAGAACACGCCCTTGAAGAATGCCGTCTCTGTTCCGCAAAAGCTCTGCCACAGTGAAGGTGGAAGAAGCAGCCTGTGGCCACGGGCAGAGCTGGTCAACAGCTGCGCCTAACTTTCCCAAGCTGCGAGAGCATTCTCAGCCGAGTTCTGCTTTGACAGAGCTATTGCTGAACTTTTGCAGTCCCGGAGGCTGCTGAAACCAAGGCTGTGTTATGCCTCTTCATTCTTGCCTTCCTGTGCTCCAGCGAGAAGTGAAGCTCTGGCACGGCATTCAGCTTTGCCGCCTCTCTGCACGGAAAGCACTAGACAGAACTAGTGTGCTTCGTGCATGCTCTCTCCTCGCTTTTATGGTCACTGCTCTGCTTTTTGCTTGGCAGCGTTCAAAGGGTCCACGGCATACCTCTTGCACAGCGAGAGGTGGCCGGCGAGGAATACTTGCTGGCTTAAGTCGTTCCATGCTCAAGGCATTCATCAGAGCAACACCATGGGGGAAAAGAGGGGGGAACATTGCAGGACAAATTTCTATGCTGGAACAGGATTGTCTGCGAGACAGCTCTCCGCAGCGCTAGTATTTGGCCAGGCTGAAATCAGCGCCACGGGAAGCCAATCTGACAAGCGGAGTGCAACGAGCGCGGCAATATGGGGCCACTTGGCAGGTGGCCGAAGAAAGACGGCTGCCCCGCGAATGTGGTGCCAGAAGGCAAGTTTCAGCAGGGCGTTCCGGGCGAGCTTAATGTGTAGCCGCAGTTGTTCTAGGCGAGATTGTAGCCGAGAAGCTTTCCGTCTCTATTCACGAGACAAGAAAAGCAGAACGCAATGGTCTAGAGGGTTGAGAAGAAAAGTGCTCGTAGCGAGCTCGTTGCGGCAGAAGCGAAAGCCAGGAGCAGCGTGCTCGCTGCGAGAAGTAGACGGCGCTTCGCCTCCTTGGGAAGGAAATCGCGTCTGGGCACGAACGGCAGCCAGCGAAGCTTCAGAACAGCAGGCTGTTCTGCTCAGCTTACGAGCCTGAAGTGAGTGGCAAGGGCTAAGGGGACAGTTCCAAGGCATCTAGCTTTCCTGCTAGCAATGCCATTTCTACCCTGCTGTGGATAACATTGTCCTTTGCCCTTCTGCTCCGAGAGGCACAGAGCACCTCGGCAGACGCAGTGCAGAGGGAAAGGACACAGTATCCGAGGGAGCGTGGCGCCGCTTAGGCGGGCAAAGCAGAAAGGTGCCGCCCGGCACTGGCTTTGACTCCCTGAGCTTCCTTGCTAGGACAGCAGCTGCCGAAAGCTGGCAACTAGGCTGCCAGAGTGCAGAATGTCAGCGGTCTGGCACGCCTGCTTGCCGAAAGCCAGTATCAGCGAGACAGCGTGCTAGGCTCTGTTTCACAGCACCTTGGAGAACACGCCCTTGAAGAATGCCGTCTCTGTTCCGCAAAAGCTCTGCCACAGTGAAGGTGGAAGAAGCAGCCTGTGGCCACGGGCAGAGCTGGTCAACAGCTGCGCCTAACTTTCCCAAGCTGCGAGAGCATTCTCAGCCGAGTTCTGCTTTGACAGAGCTATTGCTGAACTTTTGCAGTCCCGGAGGCTGCTGAAACCAAGGCTGTGTTCTGCCTCTTCATTCTTGCCTTCCTGTGCTCCAGCGAGAAGTGAAGCTCTGGCACGGCATTCAGCTTTGCCGCCTCTCTGCACGGAAAGCACTCGACAGAACTAGTGTGCTTCGTGCATGCTCTCTCCTCGCTTTTATGGTCACTGCTCTGCTTTTTGCTTGGCAGCGTTCAAAGGGTCCACGGCATACCTCTTGCACAGCGAGAGGTGGCCGGCGAGGAATACTTGCTGGCTTAAGTCGTTCCATGCTCAAGGCATTCATCAGAGCAACACCATGCGGGAAAAGAGGGGGGAACATTGCAGGACAAATTTCTATGCTGGAACAGGATTGTCTGCGAGACAGCTCTCCGCAGCGCTAGTATTTGGCCAGGCTGAAATCAGCGCCACGGGAAGCCAATCTGACAAGCGGAGTGCAACGAGCGCGGCGATATGGGGCCACATGGCAGGTGGCCGAAGAAAGACGGCTGCCCCGCGAATGTGGTGCCAGAAGGCAAGTTTCAGCAGGGCGTTCCGGGCGAGCTTAATGTGTAGCCGCAGTTGTTCTAGGCGAGATTGTAGCCGAGAAGCTTTCCGTCTCCATTCACGAGACAAGAAAAGCAGAACGCAATGGTCTAGAGGGTTGAGAAGAAAAGTGCTCGTAGCGAGCTCGTTGCGGCAGAAGCGAAAGCCAGGAGCAGCGTGCTCGCTGCGAGAAGTAGACGGCGCTTCGCCTCCTTGGGAAGGAAATCGCGTCTGGGCACGAACGGCAGCCAGCGAAGCTTCAGAACAGCAGGCTGTTCTGCTCAGCTTACGAGCCTGAAGTGAGTGGCAAGGGCTAAGGGGACAGTTCCAAGGCATCTAGCTTTCCTGCTAGCAATGCCATTTCTACCCTGCTGTGGATAACATTGTCCTATGCCCTTATGCTCCGAGAGACAGAGAGCACCTCGGCAGACGCAGTGCAGAGGGAAAGGACACAGTATCCGAGGGAGCGTGACGCCGCTTAGGCGGGCAAAGCAGAAAGGTGCCGCCCGGCACTGGCTTTGACTCCCTGAGCTTCCTTGCTAGGACAGCAGCTGCCGAAAGCTGGCAACTAGGCTGCCAGAGTGCAGAATGTCAGCGGTCTGGCACGCCTGCTTGCCGAAAGCCAGGATCAGCGAGACAGCGTGCTAGGCTCTGTTTCACAGCACCTTGGAGAACACGCCCTTGAAGAATGCCGTCTCTGCTCCGCAAAAGCTCTGCCACAGTGAAGGTGGAAGAAGCAGCCTGTGGCCACGGGCAGAGCTGGTCAACAGCTGCGCCTAACTTTCCCAAGCTGCGAGAGCATTCTCAGCCGAGTTCTGCTTTGACAGAGCTATTGCTGAACTTTTGCAGTCCCGGAGGCTGCTGAAACCAAGGCTGTGTTCTGCCTCTTCATTCTTGCCTTCCTGTGCTCCAGCGAGAAGTGAAGCTCTGGCACGGCATTCAGCTTTGCCGCCTCTCTGCACGGAAAGCACTAGACAGAACTAGTGTGCTTCGTGCATGCTCTCTCCTCGCTTTTATGGTCACTGCTCTGCTTTTTGCTTGGCAGCGTTCAAAGGGTCCACGGCATACCTCTTGCACAGCGAGAGGTGGCCGGCGAGGAATACTTGCTGGCTTAAGTCGTTCCATGCTCAAGGCATTCATCAGAGCAACACCATGGGGGAAAAGAGGGGGGAACATTGCAGGACAAATTTCTATGCTGGAACAGGATTGTCTGCGAGACAGCTCTCCGCAGCGCTAGTATTTGGCCAGGCTGAAATCAGCGCCACGGGAAGCCAATCTGACAAGCGGAGTGCAACGAGCGCGGCGATATGGGGCCACTTGGCAGGTGGCCGAAGAAAGACGGCTGCCCCGCGAATGTGGTGCCAGAAGGCAAGTTTCAGCAGGGCGTTCCGGGCGAGCTTAATGTGTAGCCGCAGTTGTTCTAGGCGAGATTGTAGCCGAGAAGCTTTCCGTCTCCATTCACGAGACAAGAAAAGCAGAACGCAATGGTCTAGAGGGTTGAGAAGAAAAGTGCTCGTAGCGAGCTCGTTGCGGCAGAAGCGAAAGCCAGGAGCAGCGTGCTCGCTGCGAGCAGTAGACGGCGCTTCGCCTCCTTGGGAAGGAAATCGCGTCTGGGCACGAACGGCAGCCAGCGAAGCTTCAGAACAGCAGGCTGTTCTGCTCAGCTTACGAGCCTGAAGTGAGTGGCAAGGGCTAAGGGGACAGTTCCAAGGCATCTAGCTTTCCTGCTAGCAATGCCATTTCTACCCTGCTGTGGATAACATTGTCCTTTGCCCTTCTGCTCCGAGAGGCAGAGAGCACCTCGGCAGACGCAGTGCAGAGGGAAAGGACACAGTATCCGAGGGAGCGTGGCGCCGCTTAGGCGGGCAAAGCAGAAAGGTGCCGCCCGGCACTGGCTTTGACTCCCTGAGCTTCCTTGCTAGGACAGCAGCTGCCGAAAGCTGGCAACTAGGCTGCCAGAGTGCAGAATGTCAGCGGTCTGGCACGCCTGCTTGCCGAAAGCCAGGATCAGCGAGACAGCGTGCTAGGCTCTGTTTCACAGCACCTTGGAGAACACGCCCTTGAAGAATGCCGTCTCTGTTCCGCAAAAGCTCTGCCACAGTGAAGGTGGAAGAAGCAGCCTGTGGCCACGGGCAGAGCTGGTCAACAGCTGCGCCTAACTTTCCCAAGCTGCGAGAGCATTCTCAGCCGAGTTCTGCTTTGACAGAGCTATTGCTGAACTTTTGCAGTCCCGGAGGCTGCTGAAACCAAGGCTGTGTTCTGCCTCTTCATTCTTGCCTTCCTGTGCTCCAGCGAGAAGTGAAGCTCTGGCACGGCATTCAGCTTTGCCACCTCTCTGCACGGAAAGCACTAGACAGAACTAGTGTGCTTCGTGCATGCTCTCTCCTCGCTTTTATGGTCACTGCTCTGCTTTTTGCTTGGCAGCGTTCAAAGGGTCCACGGCATACCTCTTGCACAGCGAGAGGTGGCCGGCGAGGAATACTTGCTGGCTTAAGTCGTTCCATGCTCAAGGCATTCATCAGAGCAACACAATGCGGGAAAAGAGGGGGGAACATTGCAGGACAAATTTCTATGCTGGAACATGATTGTCTGCGAGACAGCTCTCCGCAGCGCTAGTATTTGGCCAGGCTGAAATCAGCGCCACGGGAAGCCAATCTGACAAGCGGAGTGCAACGAGCGCGGCGATATGGGGCCACTTGGCAGGTGGCCGAAGAAAGACGGCTGCCCCGCGAATGTGGTGCCAGAAGGCAAGTTTCAGCAGGGCGTTCCGGGCGAGCTTAATGTGTAGCCGCAGTTGTTCTAGGCGAGATTGTAGCCGAGAAGCTTTCCGTCTCCATTCACGAGACAAGAAAAGCAGAACGCAATGGTCTAGAGGGTTGAGAAGAAAAGTGCTCGTAGCGAGCTCGTTGCGGCAGAAGCGAAAGCCAGGAGCAGCGTGCTCGCTGCGAGCAGTAGACGGCGCTTCGCCTCCTTGGGAAGGAAATCGCGTCTGGGCACGAACGGCAGCCAGCGAAGCTTCAGAACAGCAGGCTGTTCTGCTCAGCGTACGAGCCTGAAGTGAGTGGCAAGGGCTAAGGGGACAGTTCCAAGGCATCTAGCTTTCCTGCTAGCAATGCCATTTCTACCCTGCTGTGGATAACATTGTCCTTTGCCCTTCTGCTCCGAGAGGCACAGAGCACCTCGGCAGACGCAGTGCAGAGGGAAAGGACACAGTATCCGAGGGAGCGTGGCGCCGCTTAGGCGGGCAAAGCAGAAAGGTGCCGCCCGGCACTGGCTTTGACTCCCTGAGCTTCCTTGCTAGGACAGCAGCTGCCGAAAGCTGGCAACTAGGCTGCCAGAGTGCAGAATGTCAGCGGTCTGGCACGCCTGCTTGCCGAAAGCCAGGATCAGCGAGACAGCGTGCTAGGCTCTGTTTCACAGCACCTTGGAGAACACGCCCTTGAAGAATGCCGTCTCTGCTCCGCAAAAGCTCTGCCACAGTGAAGGTGGAAGAAGCAGCCTGTGGCCACGGGCAGAGCTGGTCAACAGCTGCGCCTAACTTTCCCAAGCTGCGAGAGCATTCTCAGCCGAGTTCTGCTTTGACAGAGCTATTGCTGAACTTTTGCAGTCCCGGAGGCTGCTGAAACCAAGGCTGTGTTCTGCCTCTTCATTCTTGCCTTCCTGTGCTCCAGCGAGAAGTGAAGCTCTGGCACGGCATTCAGCTTTGCCGCCTCTCTGCACGGAAAGCACTAGACAGAACTAGTGTGCTTCGTGCATGCTCTCTCCTCGCTTTTATGGTCACTGCTCTGCTTTTTGCTTGGCAGCGTTCAAAGGCTCCACGGCATACCTCTTGCACAGCGAGAGGTGGCCGGCGAGGAATACTTGCTGGCTTAAGTCGTTCCATGCTCAAGGCATTCATCAGAGCAACACCATGCGGGAAAAGAGGGGGGAACATTGCAGGACAAATTTCTATGCTGGAACATGATTGTCTGCGAGACAGCTCTCCGCAGCGCTAGTATTTGGCCAGGCTGAAATCAGCGCCACGGGAAGCCAATCTGACAAGCGGAGTGCAACGAGCGCGGCGATATGGGGCCACTTGGCAGGTGGCCGAAGAAAGACGGCTGCCCCGCGAATGTGGTGCCAGAAGGCAAGTTTCAGCAGGGCGTTCCGGGCGAGCTTAATGTGTAGCCGCAGTTGTTCTAGGCGAGATTGTAGCCGAGAAGCTTTCCGTCTCCATTCACGAGACAAGAAAAGCAGAACGCAATGGTCTAGAGGGTTGAGAAGAAAAGTGCTCGTAGCGAGCTCGTTGCGGCAGAAGCGAAAGCCAGGAGCAGCGTGCTCGCTGCGAGAAGTAGACGGCGCTTCGCCTCCTTGGGAAGGAAATCGCGTCTGGGCACGAACGGCAGCCAGCGAAGCTTCAGAACAGCAGGCTGTTCTGCTCAGCTTACGAGCCTGAAGTGAGTGGCAAGGGCTAAGGGGACAGTTCCAAGGCATCTAGCTTTCCTGCTAGCAATGCCATTTCTACCCTGCTGTGGATAACATTGTCCTTTGCCCTTCTGCTCCGAGAGGCACAGAGCACCTCGGCAGACGCAGTGCAGAGGGAAAGGACACAGTATCCGAGGGAGCGTGGCGCCGCTTAGGCGGGCAAAGCAGAAAGGTGCCGCCCGGCACTGGCTTTGACTCCCTGAGCTTCCTTGCTAGGACAGCAGCTGCCGAAAGCTGGCAACTAGGCTGCCAGAGTGCAGAATGTCAGCGGTCTGGCACGCCTGCTTGCCGAAAGCCAGGATCAGCGAGACAGCGTGCTAGGCTCTGTTTCACAGCACCTTGGAGAACACGCCCTTGAAGAATGCCGTCTCTGTTCCGCAAAAGCTCTGCCACAGTGAAGGTGGAAGAAGCAGCCTGTGGCCACGGGCAGAGCTGGTCAACAGCTGCGCCTAACTTTCCCAAGCTGCGAGAGCATTCTCAGCCGAGTTCTGCTTTGACAGAGCTATTGCTGAACTTTTGCAGTCCCGGAGGCTGCTGAAACCAAGGCTGTGTTCTGCCTCTTCATTCTTGCCTTCCTGTGCTCCAGCGAGAAGTGAAGCTCTGGCACGGCATTCAGCTTTGCCACCTCTCTGCACGGAAAGCACTAGACAGAACTAGTGTGCTTCGTGCATGCTCTCTCCTCGCTTTTATGGTCACTGCTCTGCTTTTTGCTTGGCAGCGTTCAAAGGGTCCACGGCATACCTCTTGCACAGCGAGAGGTGGCCGGCGAGGAATACTTGCTGGCTTAAGTCGTTCCATGCTCAAGGCATTCATCAGAGCAACACAATGCGGGAAAAGAGGGGGGAACATTGCAGGACAAATTTCTATGCTGGAACAGGATTGTCTGCGAGACAGCTCTCCGCAGCGCTAGTATTTGGCCAGGCTGAAATCAGCGCCACGGGAAGCCAATCTGACAAGCGGAGTGCAACGAGCGCGGCGATATGGGGCCACTTGGCAGGTGGCCGAAGAAAGACGGCTGCCCCGCGAATGTGGTGCCAGAAGGCAAGTTTCAGCAGGGCGTTCCGGGCGAGCTTAATGTGTAGCCGCAGTTGTTCTAGGCGAGATTGTAGCCGAGAAGCTTTCCGTCTCCATTCACGAGACAAGAAAAGCAGAACGCAATGGTCTAGAGGGTTGAGAAGAAAAGTGCTCGTAGCGAGCTCGTTGCGGCAGAAGCGAAAGCCAGGAGCAGCGTGCTCGCTGCGAGCAGTAGACGGCGCTTCGCCTCCTTGGGAAGGAAATCGCGTCTGGGCACGAACGGCAGCCAGCGAAGCTTCAGAACAGCAGGCTGTTCTGCTCAGCGTACGAGCCTGAAGTGAGTGGCAAGGGCTAAGGGGACAGTTCCAAGGCATCTAGCTTTCCTGCTAGCAATGCCATTTCTACCCTGCTGTGGATAACATTGTCCTTTGCCCTTCTGCTCCGAGAGGCACAGAGCACCTCGGCAGACGCAGTGCAGAGGGAAAGGACACAGTATCCGAGGGAGCGTGGCGCCGCTTAGGCGGGCAAAGCAGAAAGGTGCCGCCCGGCACTGGCTTTGACTCCCTGAGCTTCCTTGCTAGGACAGCAGCTGCCGAAAGCTGGCAACTAGGCTGCCAGAGTGCAGAATGTCAGCGGTCTGGCACGCCTGCTTGCCGAAAGCCAGGATCAGCGAGACAGCGTGCTAGGCTCTGTTTCACAGCACCTTGGAGAACACGCCCTTGAAGAATGCCGTCTCTGTTCCGCAAAAGCTCTGCCACAGTGAAGGTGGAAGAAGCAGCCTGTGGCCACGGGCAGAGCTGGTCAACAGCTGCGCCTAACTTTCCCAAGCTGCGAGAGCATTCTCAGCCGAGTTCTGCTTTGACAGAGCTATTGCTGAACTTTTGCAGTCCCGGAGGCTGCTGAAACCAAGGCTGTGTTCTGCCTCTTCATTCTTGCCTTCCTGTGCTCCAGCGAGAAGTGAAGCTCTGGCACGGCATTCAGCTTTGCCGCCTCTCTGCACGGAAAGCACTAGACAGAACTAGTGTGCTTCGTGCATGCTCTCTCCTCGCTTTTATGGTCACTGCTCTGCTTTTTGCTTGGCAGCGTTCAAAGGGTCCACGGCATACCTCTTGCACAGCGAGAGGTGGCCGGCGAGGAATACTTGCTGGCTTAAGTCGTTCCATGCTCAAGGCATTCATCAGAGCAACACAATGCGGGAAAAGAGGGGGGAACATTGCAGGACAAATTTCTATGCTGGAACAGGATTGTCTGCGAGACAGCTCTCCGCAGCGCTAGTATTTGGCCAGGCTGAAATCAGCGCCACGGGAAGCCAATCTGACAAGCGGAGTGCAACGAGCGCGGCAATATGGGGCCACTTGGCAGGTGGCCGAAGAAAGACGGCTGCCCCGCGAATGTGGTGCCAGAAGGCAAGTTTCAGCAGGGCGTTCCGGGCGAGCTTAATGTGTAGCCGCAGTTGTTCTAGGCGAGATTGTAGCCGAGAAGCTTTCCGTCTCCATTCACGAGACAAGAAAAGCAGAACGCAATGGTCTAGAGGGTTGAGAAGAAAAGTGCTCGTAGCGAGCTCGTTGCGGCAGAAGCGAAAGCCAGGAGCAGCGTGCTCGGTGCGAGAAGTAGACGGCGCTTCGCCTCCTTGGGAAGGAAATCGCGTCTGGGCACGAACGGCAGCCAGCGAAGCTTCAGAACAGCAGGCTGTTCTGCTCAGCTTACGAGCCTGAAGTGAGTGGCAAGGGCTAAGGGGACAGTTCCAAGGCATCTAGCTTTCCTGCTAGCAATGCCATTTCTACCCTGCTGTGGATAACATTGTCCTTTGCCCTTCTGCTCCGAGAGGCACAGAGCACCTCGGCAGACGCAGTGCAGAGGGAAAGGACACAGTATCCGAGGGAGCGTGGCGCCGCTTAGGCGGGCAAAGCAGAAAGGTGCCGCCCGGCACTGGCTTTGACTCCCTGAGCTTCCTTGCTAGGACAGCAGCTGCCGAAAGCTGGCAACTAGGCTGCCAGAGTGCAGAATGTCAGCGGTCTGGCACGCCTGCTTGCCGAAAGCCAGGATCAGCGAGACAGCGTGCTAGGCTCTGTTTCACAGCACCTTGGAGAACACGCCCTTGAAGAATGCCGTCTCTGTTCCGCAAAAGCTCTGCCACAGTGAAGGTGGAAGAAGCAGCCTGTGGCCACGGGCAGAGCTGGTCAACAGCTGCGCCTAACTTTCCCAAGCTGCGAGAGCATTCTCAGCCGAGTTCTGCTTTGACAGAGCTATTGCTGAACTTTTGCAGTCCCGGAGGCTGCTGAAACCAAGGCTGTGTTCTGCCTCTTCATTCTTGCCTTCCTGTGCTCCAGCGAGAAGTGAAGCTCTGGCACGGCATTCAGCTTTGCCACCTCTCTGCACGGAAAGCACTAGACAGAACTAGTGTGCTTCGTGCATGCTCTCTCCTCGCTTTTATGGTCACTGCTCTGCTTTTTGCTTGGCAGCGTTCAAAGGGTCCACGGCATACCTCTTGCACAGCGAGAGGTGGCCGGCGAGGAATACTTGCTGGCTTAAGTCGTTCCATGCTCAAGGCATTCATCAGAGCAACACAATGGGGGAAAAGAGGGGGGAACATTGCAGGACAAATTTCTATGCTGGAACATGATTGTCTGCGAGACAGCTCTCCGCAGCGCTAGTATTTGGCCAGGCTGAAATCAGCGCCACGGGAAGCCAATCTGACAAGCGGAGTGCAACGAGCGCGGCGATATGGGGCCACTTGGCAGGTGGCCGAAGAAAGACGGCTGCCCCGCGAATGTGGTGCCAGAAGGCAAGTTTCAGCAGGGCGTTCCGGGCGAGCTTAATGTGTAGCCGCAGTTGTTCTAGGCGAGATTGTAGCCGAGAAGCTTTCCGTCTCCATTCACGAGACAAGAAAAGCAGAACGCAATGGTCTAGAGGGTTGAGAAGAAAAGTGCTCGTAGCGAGCTCGTTGCGGCAGAAGCGAAAGCCAGGAGCAGCGTGCTCGCTGCGAGAAGTAGACGGCGCTTCGCCTCCTTGGGAAGGAAATCGCGTCTGGGCACGAACGGCAGCCAGCGAAGCTTCAGAACAGCAGGCTGTTCTGCTCAGCTTACGAGCCTGAAGTGAGTGGCAAGGGCTAAGGGGACAGTTCCAAGGCATCTAGCTTTCCTGCTAGCAATGCCATTTCTACCCTGCTGTGGATAACATTGTCCTTTGCCCTTCTGCTCCGAGAGGCACAGAGCACCTCGGCAGACGCAGTGCAGAGGGAAAGGACACAGTATCCGAGGGAGCGTGGCGCCGCTTAGGCGGGCAAAGCAGAAAGGTGCCGCCCGGCACTGGCTTTGACTCCCTGAGCTTCCTTGCTAGGACAGCAGCTGCCGAAAGCTGGCAACTAGGCTGCCAGAGTGCAGAATGTCAGCGGTCTGGCACGCCTGCTTGCCGAAAGCCAGGATCAGCGAGACAGCGTGCTAGGCTCTGTTTCACAGCACCTTGGAGAACACGCCCTTGAAGAATGCCGTCTCTGCTCCGCAAAAGCTCTGCCACAGTGAAGGTGGAAGAAGCAGCCTGTGGCCACGGGCAGAGCTGGTCAACAGCTGCGCCTAACTTTCCCAAGCTGCGAGAGCATTCTCAGCCGAGTTCTGCTTTGACAGAGCTATTGCTGAACTTTTGCAGTCCCGGAGGCTGCTGAAACCAAGGCTGTGTTCTGCCTCTTCATTCTTGCCTTCCTGTGCTCCAGCGAGAAGTGAAGCTCTGGCACGGCATTCAGCTTTGCCACCTCTCTGCACGGAAAGCACTAGACAGAACTAGTGTGCTTCGTGCATGCTCTCTCCTCGCTTTTATGGTCACTGCTCTGCTTTTTGCTTGGCAGCGTTCAAAGGGTCCACGGCATACCTCTTGCACAGCGAGAGGTGGCCGGCGAGGAATACTTGCTGGCTTAAGTCGTTCCATGCTCAAGGCATTCATCAGAGCAACACAATGGGGGAAAAGAGGGGGGAACATTGCAGGACAAATTTCTATGCTGGAACAGGATTGTCTGCGAGACAGCTCTCCGCAGCGCTAGTATTTGGCCAGGCTGAAATCAGCGCCACGGGAAGCCAATCTGACAAGCGGAGTGCAACGAGCGCGGCGATATGGGGCCACTTGGCAGGTGGCCGAAGAAAGACGGCTGCCCCGCGAATGTGGTGCCAGAAGGCAAGTTTCAGCAGGGCGTTCCGGGCGAGCTTAATGTGTAGCCGCAGTTGTTCTAGGCGAGATTGTAGCCGAGAAGCTTTCCGTCTCCATTCACGAGACAAGAAAAGCAGAACGCAATGGTCTAGAGGGTTGAGAAGAAAAGTGCTCGTAGCGAGCTCGTTGCGGCAGAAGCGAAAGCCAGGAGCAGCGTGCTCGCTGCGAGAAGTAGACGGCGCTTCGCCTCCTTGGGAAGGAAATCGCGTCTGGGCACGAACGGCAGCCAGCGAAGCTTCAGAACAGCAGGCTGTTCTGCTCAGCTTACGAGCCTGAAGTGAGTGGCAAGGGCTAAGGGGACAGTTCCAAGGCATCTAGCTTTCCTGCTAGCAATGCCATTTCTACCCTGCTGTGGATAACATTGTCCTATGCCCTTATGCTCCGAGAGACAGAGAGCACCTCGGCAGACGCAGTGCAGAGGGAAAGGACACAGTATCCGAGGGAGCGTGACGCCGCTTAGGCGGGCAAAGCAGAAAGGTGCCGCCCGGCACTGGCTTTGACTCCCTGAGCTTCCTTGCTAGGACAGCAGCTGCCGAAAGCTGGCAACTAGGCTGCCAGAGTGCAGAATGTCAGCGGTCTGGCACGCCTGCTTGCCGAAAGCCAGGATCAGCGAGACAGCGTGCTAGGCTCTGTTTCACAGCACCTTGGAGAACACGCCCTTGAAGAATGCCGTCTCTGCTCCGCAAAAGCTCTGCCACAGTGAAGGTGGAAGAAGCAGCCTGTGGCCACGGGCAGAGCTGGTCAACAGCTGCGCCTAACTTTCCCAAGCTGCGAGAGCATTCTCAGCCGAGTTCTGCTTTGACAGAGCTATTGCTGAACTTTTGCAGTCCCGGAGGCTGCTGAAACCAAGGCTGTGTTCTGCCTCTTCATTCTTGCCTTCCTGTGCTCCAGCGAGAAGTGAAGCTCTGGCACGGCATTCAGCTTTGCCGCCTCTCTGCACGGAAAGCACTAGACAGAACTAGTGTGCTTCGTGCATGCTCTCTCCTCGCTTTTATGGTCACTGCTCTGCTTTTTGCTTGGCAGCGTTCAAAGGCTCCACGGCATACCTCTTGCACAGCGAGAGGTGGCCGGCGAGGAATACTTGCTGGCTTAAGTCGTTCCATGCTCAAGGCATTCATCAGAGCAACACCATGCGGGAAAAGAGGGGGGAACATTGCAGGACAAATTTCTATGCTGGAACAGGATTGTCTGCGAGACAGCTCTCCGCAGCGCTAGTATTTGGCCAGGCTGAAATCAGCGCCACGGGAAGCCAATCTGACAAGCGGAGTGCAACGAGCGCGGCGATATGGGGCCACTTGGCAGGTGGCCGAAGAAAGACGGCTGCCCCGCGAATGTGGTGCCAGAAGGCAAGTTTCAGCAGGGCGTTCCGGGCGAGCTTAATGTGTAGCCGCAGTTGTTCTAGGCGAGATTGTAGCCGAGAAGCTTTCCGTCTCCATTCACGAGACAAGAAAAGCAGAACGCAATGGTCTAGAGGGTTGAGAAGAAAAGTGCTCGTAGCGAGCTCGTTGCGGCAGAAGCGAAAGCCAGGAGCAGCGTGCTCGCTGCGAGAAGTAGACGGCGCTTCGCCTCCTTGGGAAGGAAATCGCGTCTGGGCACGAACGGCAGCCAGCGAAGCTTCAGAACAGCAGGCTGTTCTGCTCAGCTTACGAGCCTGAAGTGAGTGGCAAGGGCTAAGGGGACAGTTCCAAGGCATCTAGCTTTCCTGCTAGCAATGCCATTTCTACCCTGCTGTGGATAACATTGTCCTTTGCCCTTCTGCTCCGAGAGGCACAGAGCACCTCGGCAGACGCAGTGCAGAGGGAAAGGACACAGTATCCGAGGGAGCGTGGCGCCGCTTAGGCGGGCAAAGCAGAAAGGTGCCGCCCGGCACTGGCTTTGACTCCCTGAGCTTCCTTGCTAGGACAGCAGCTGCCGAAAGCTGGCAACTAGGCTGCCAGAGTGCAGAATGTCAGCGGTCTGGCACGCCTGCTTGCCGAAAGCCAGGATCAGCGAGACAGCGTGCTAGGCTCTGTTTCACAGCACCTTGGAGAACACGCCCTTGAAGAATGCCGTCTCTGTTCCGCAAAAGCTCTGCCACAGTGAAGGTGGAAGAAGCAGCCTGTGGCCACGGGCAGAGCTGGTCAACAGCTGCGCCTAACTTTCCCAAGCTGCGAGAGCATTCTCAGCCGAGTTCTGCTTTGACAGAGCTATTGCTGAACTTTTGCAGTCCCGGAGGCTGCTGAAACCAAGGCTGTGTTCTGCCTCTTCATTCTTGCCTTCCTGTGCTCCAGCGAGAAGTGAAGCTCTGGCACGGCATTCAGCTTTGCCGCCTCTCTGCACGGAAAGCACTAGACAGAACTAGTGTGCTTCGTGCATGCTCTCTCCTCGCTTTTATGGTCACTGCTCTGCTTTTTGCTTGGCAGCGTTCAAAGGGTCCACGGCATACCTCTTGCACAGCGAGAGGTGGCCGGCGAGGAATACTTGCTGGCTTAAGTCGTTCCATGCTCAAGGCATTCATCAGAGCAACACCATGCGGGAAAAGAGGGGGGAACATTGCAGGACAAATTTCTATGCTGGAACATGATTGTCTGCGAGACAGCTCTCCGCAGCGCTAGTATTTGGCCAGGCTGAAATCAGCGCCACGGGAAGCCAATCTGACAAGCGGAGTGCAACGAGCGCGGCGATATGGGGCCACATGGCAGGTGGCCGAAGAAAGACGGCTGCCCCGCGAATGTGGTGCCAGAAGGCAAGTTTCAGCAGGGCGTTCCGGGCGAGCTTAATGTGTAGCCGCAGTTGTTCTAGGCGAGATTGTAGCCGAGAAGCTTTCCTTCTCCATTCACGAGACAAGAAAAGCAGAACGCAATGGTCTAGAGGGTTGAGAAGAAAAGTGCTCGTAGCGAGCTCGTTGCGGCAGAAGCGAAAGCCAGGAGCAGCGTGCTCGCTGCGAGAAGTAGACGGCGCTTCGCCTCCTTGGGAAGGAAATCGCGTCTGGGCACGAACGGCAGCCAGCGAAGCTTCAGAACAGCAGGCTGTTCTGCTCAGCTTACGAGCCTGAAGTGAGTGGCAAGGGCTAAGGGGACAGTTCCAAGGCATCTAGCTTTCCTGCTAGCAATGCCATTTCTACCCTGCTGTGGATAACATTGTCCTATGCCCTTATGCTCCGAGAGACAGAGAGCACCTCGGCAGACGCAGTGCAGAGGGAAAGGACACAGTATCCGAGGGAGCGTGACGCCGCTTAGGCGGGCAAAGCAGAAAGGTGCCGCCCGGCACTGGCTTTGACTCCCTGAGCTTCCTTGCTAGGACAGCAGCTGCCGAAAGCTGGCAACTAGGCTGCCAGAGTGCAGAATGTCAGCGGTCTGGCACGCCTGCTTGCCGAAAGCCAGGATCAGCGAGACAGCGTGCTAGGCTCTGTTTCACAGCACCTTGGAGAACACGCCCTTGAAGAATGCCGTCTCTGCTCCGCAAAAGCTCTGCCACAGTGAAGGTGGAAGAAGCAGCCTGTGGCCACGGGCAGAGCTGGTCAACAGCTGCGCCTAACTTTCCCAAGCTGCGAGAGCATTCTCAGCCGAGTTCTGCTTTGACAGAGCTATTGCTGAACTTTTGCAGTCCCGGAGGCTGCTGAAACCAAGGCTGTGTTCTGCCTCTTCATTCTTGCCTTCCTGTGCTCCAGCGAGAAGTGAAGCTCTGGCACGGCATTCAGCTTTGCCGCCTCTCTGCACGGAAAGCACTAGACAGAACTAGTGTGCTTCGTGCATGCTCTCTCCTCGCTTTTATGGTCACTGCTCTGCTTTTTGCTTGGCAGCGTTCAAAGGCTCCACGGCATACCTCTTGCACAGCGAGAGGTGGCCGGCGAGGAATACTTGCTGGCTTAAGTCGTTCCATGCTCAAGGCATTCATCAGAGCAACACCATGGGGGAAAAGAGGGGGGAACATTGCAGGACAAATTTCTATGCTGGAACAGGATTGTCTGCGAGACAGCTCTCCGCAGCGCTAGTATTTGGCCAGGCTGAAATCAGCGCCACGGGAAGCCAATCTGACAAGCGGAGTGCAACGAGCGCGGCGATATGGGGCCACTTGGCAGGTGGCCGAAGAAAGACGGCTGCCCCGCGAATGTGGTGCCAGAAGGCAAGTTTCAGCAGGGCGTTCCGGGCGAGCTTAATGTGTAGCCGCAGTTGTTCTAGGCGAGATTGTAGCCGAGAAGCTTTCCGTCTCCATTCACGAGACAAGAAAAGCAGAACGCAATGGTCTAGAGGGTTGAGAAGAAAAGTGCTCGTAGCGAGCTCGTTGCGGCAGAAGCGAAAGCCAGGAGCAGCGTGCTCGCTGCGAGAAGTAGACGGCGCTTCGCCTCCTTGGGAAGGAAATCGCGTCTGGGCACGAACGGCAGCCAGCGAAGCTTCAGAACAGCAGGCTGTTCTGCTCAGCTTACGAGCCTGAAGTGAGTGGCAAGGGCTAAGGGGACAGTTCCAAGGCATCTAGCTTTCCTGCTAGCAATGCCATTTCTACCCTGCTGTGGATAACATTGTCCTTTGCCCTTCTGCTCCGAGAGGCACAGAGCACCTCGGCAGACGCAGTGCAGAGGGAAAGGACACAGTATCCGAGGGAGCGTGGCGCCGCTTAGGCGGGCAAAGCAGAAAGGTGCCGCCCGGCACTGGCTTTGACTCCCTGAGCTTCCTTGCTAGGACAGCAGCTGCCGAAAGCTGGCAACTAGGCTGCCAGAGTGCAGAATGTCAGCGGTCTGGCACGCCTGCTTGCCGAAAGCCAGGATCAGCGAGACAGCGTGCTAGGCTCTGTTTCACAGCACCTTGGAGAACACGCCCTTGAAGAATGCCGTCTCTGTTCCGCAAAAGCTCTGCCACAGTGAAGGTGGAAGAAGCAGCCTGTGGCCACGGGCAGAGCTGGTCAACAGCTGCGCCTAACTTTCCCAAGCTGCGAGAGCATTCTCAGCCGAGTTCTGCTTTGACAGAGCTATTGCTGAACTTTTGCAGTCCCGGAGGCTGCTGAAACCAAGGCTGTGTTCTGCCTCTTCATTCTTGCCTTCCTGTGCTCCAGCGAGAAGTGAAGCTCTGGCACGGCATTCAGCTTTGCCACCTCTCTGCACGGAAAGCACTAGACAGAACTAGTGTGCTTCGTGCATGCTCTCTCCTCGCTTTTATGGTCACTGCTCTGCTTTTTGCTTGGCAGCGTTCAAAGGGTCCACGGCATACCTCTTGCACAGCGAGAGGTGGCCGGCGAGGAATACTTGCTGGCTTAAGTCGTTCCATGCTCAAGGCATTCATCAGAGCAACACCATGCGGGAAAAGAGGGGGGAACATTGCAGGACAAATTTCTATGCTGGAACAGGATTGTCTGCGAGACAGCTCTCCGCAGCGCTAGTATTTGGCCAGGCTGAAATCAGCGCCACGGGAAGCCAATCTGACAAGCGGAGTGCAACGAGCGCGGCGATATGGGGCCACTTGGCAGGTGGCCGAAGAAAGACGGCTGCCCCGCGAATGTGGTGCCAGAAGGCAAGTTTCAGCAGGGCGTTCCGGGCGAGCTTAATGTGTAGCCGCAGTTGTTCTAGGCGAGATTGTAGCCGAGAAGCTTTCCGTCTCCATTCACGAGACAAGAAAAGCAGAACGCAATGGTCTAGAGGGTTGAGAAGAAAAGTGCTCGTAGCGAGCTCGTTGCGGCAGAAGCGAAAGCCAGGAGCAGCGTGCTCGCTGCGAGCAGTAGACGGCGCTTCGCCTCCTTGGGCAGGAAATCGCGTCTGGGCACGAACGGCAGCCAGCGAAGCTTCAGAACAGCAGGCTGTTCTGCTCAGCGTACGAGCCTGAAGTGAGTGGCAAGGGCTAAGGGGACAGTTCCAAGGCATCTAGCTTTCCTGCTAGCAATGCCATTTCTACCCTGCTGTGGATAACATTGTCCTTTGCCCTTCTGCTCCGAGAGGCACAGAGCACCTCGGCAGACGCAGTGCAGAGGGAAAGGACACAGTATCCGAGGGAGCGTGGCGCCGCTTAGGCGGGCAAAGCAGAAAGGTGCCGCCCGGCACTGGCTTTGACTCCCTGAGCTTCCTTGCTAGGACAGCAGCTGCCGAAAGCTGGCAACTAGGCTGCCAGAGTGCAGAATGTCAGCGGTCTGGCACGCCTGCTTGCCGAAAGCCAGTATCAGCGAGACAGCGTGCTAGGCTCTGTTTCACAGCACCTTGGAGAACACGCCCTTGAAGAATGCCGTCTCTGTTCCGCAAAAGCTCTGCCACAGTGAAGGTGGAAGAAGCAGCCTGTGGCCACGGGCAGAGCTGGTCAACAGCTGCGCCTAACTTTCCCAAGCTGCGAGAGCATTCTCAGCCGAGTTCTGCTTTGACAGAGCTATTGCTGAACTTTTGCAGTCCCGGAGGCTGCTGAAACCAAGGCTGTGTTCTGCCTCTTCATTCTTGCCTTCCTGTGCTCCAGCGAGAAGTGAAGCTCTGGCACGGCATTCAGCTTTGCCGCCTCTCTGCACGGAAAGCACTAGACAGAACTAGTGTGCTTCGTGCATGCTCTCTCCTCGCTTTTATGGTCACTGCTCTGCTTTTTGCTTGGCAGCGTTCAAAGGGTCCACGGCATACCTCTTGCACAGCGAGAGGTGGCCGGCGAGGAATACTTGCTGGCTTAAGTCGTTCCATGCTCAAGGCATTCATCAGAGCAACACCATGGGGGAAAAGAGGGGGGAACATTGCAGGACAAATTTCTATGCTGGAACAGGATTGTCTGCGAGACAGCTCTCCGCAGCGCTAGTATTTGGCCAGGCTGAAATCAGCGCCACGGGAAGCCAATCTGACAAGCGGAGTGCAACGAGCGCGGCGATATGGGGCCACTTGGCAGGTGGCCGAAGAAAGACGGCTGCCCCGCGAATGTGGTGCCAGAAGGCAAGTTTCAGCAGGGCGTTCCGGGCGAGCTTAATGTGTAGCCGCAGTTGTTCTAGGCGAGATTGTAGCCGAGAAGCTTTCCGTCTCCATTCACGAGACAAGAAAAGCAGAACGCAATGGTCTAGAGGGTTGAGAAGAAAAGTGCTCGTAGCGAGCTCGTTGCGGCAGAAGCGAAAGCCAGGAGCAGCGTGCTCGCTGCGAGAAGTAGACGGCGCTTCGCCTCCTTGGGAAGGAAATCGCGTCTGGGCACGAACGGCAGCCAGCGAAGCTTCAGAACAGCAGGCTGTTCTGCTCAGCGTACGAGCCTGAAGTGAGTGGCAAGGGCTAAGGGGACAGTTCCAAGGCATCTAGCTTTCCTGCTAGCAATGCCATTTCTACCCTGCTGTGGATAACATTGTCCTTTGCCCTTCTGCTCCGAGAGGCACAGAGCACCTCGGCAGACGCAGTGCAGAGGGAAAGGACACAGTATCCGAGGGAGCGTGGCGCCGCTTAGGCGGGCAAAGCAGAAAGGTGCCGCCCGGCACTGGCTTTGACTCCCTGAGCTTCCTTGCTAGGACAGCAGCTGCCGAAAGCTGGCAACTAGGCTGCCAGAGTGCAGAATGTCAGCGGTCTGGCACGCCTGCTTGCCGAAAGCCAGGATCAGCGAGACAGCGTGCTAGGCTCTGTTTCACAGCACCTTGGAGAACACGCCCTTGAAGAATGCCGTCTCTGTTCCGCAAAAGCTCTGCCACAGTGAAGGTGGAAGAAGCAGCCTGTGGCCACGGGCAGAGCTGGTCAACAGCTGCGCCTAACTTTCCCAAGCTGCGAGAGCATTCTCAGCCGAGTTCTGCTTTGACAGAGCTATTGCTGAACTTTTGCAGTCCCGGAGGCTGCTGAAACCAAGGCTGTGTTCTGCCTCTTCATTCTTGCCTTCCTGTGCTCCAGCGAGAAGTGAAGCTCTGGCACGGCATTCAGCTTTGCCGCCTCTCTGCACGGAAAGCACTAGACAGAACTAGTGTGCTTCGTGCATGCTCTCTCCTCGCTTTTATGGTCACTGCTCTGCTTTTTGCTTGGCAGCGTTCAAAGGGTCCACGGCATACCTCTTGCACAGCGAGAGGTGGCCGGCGAGGAATACTTGCTGGCTTAAGTCGTTCCATGCTCAAGGCATTCATCAGAGCAACACCATGCGGGAAAAGAGGGGGGAACATTGCAGGACAAATTTCTATGCTGGAACAGGATTGTCTGCGAGACAGCTCTCCGCAGCGCTAGTATTTGGCCAGGCTGAAATCAGCGCCACGGGAAGCCAATCTGACAAGCGGAGTGCAACGAGCGCGGCGATATGGGGCCACTTGGCAGGTGGCCGAAGAAAGACGGCTGCCCCGCGAATGTGGTGCCAGAAGGCAAGTTTCAGCAGGGCGTTCCGGGCGAGCTTAATGTGTAGCCGCAGTTGTTCTAGGCGAGATTGTAGCCGAGAAGCTTTCCGTCTCCATTCACGAGACAAGAAAAGCAGAACGCAATGGTCTAGAGGGTTGAGAAGAAAAGTGCTCGTAGCGAGCTCGTTGCGGCAGAAGCGAAAGCCAGGAGCAGCGTGCTCGCTGCGAGAAGTAGACGGCGCTTCGCCTCCTTGGGAAGGAAATCGCGTCTGGGCACGAACGGCAGCCAGCGAAGCTTCAGAACAGCAGGCTGTTCTGCTCAGCTTACGAGCCTGAAGTGAGTGGCAAGGGCTAAGGGGACAGTTCCAAGGCATCTAGCTTTCCTGCTAGCAATGCCATTTCTACCCTGCTGTGGATAACATTGTCCTTTGCCCTTCTGCTCCGAGAGGCACAGAGCACCTCGGCAGACGCAGTGCAGAGGGAAAGGACACAGTATCCGAGGGAGCGTGGCGCCGCTTAGGCGGGCAAAGCAGAAAGGTGCCGCCCGGCACTGGCTTTGACTCCCTGAGCTTCCTTGCTAGGACAGCAGCTGCCGAAAGCTGGCAACTAGGCTGCCAGAGTGCAGAATGTCAGCGGTCTGGCACGCCTGCTTGCCGAAAGCCAGGATCAGCGAGACAGCGTGCTAGGCTCTGTTTCACAGCACCTTGGAGAACACGCCCTTGAAGAATGCCGTCTCTGCTCCGCAAAAGCTCTGCCACAGTGAAGGTGGAAGAAGCAGCCTGTGGCCACGGGCAGAGCTGGTCAACAGCTGCGCCTAACTTTCCCAAGCTGCGAGAGCATTCTCAGCCGAGTTCTGCTTTGACAGAGCTATTGCTGAACTTTTGCAGTCCCGGAGGCTGCTGAAACCAAGGCTGTGTTCTGCCTCTTCATTCTTGCCTTCCTGTGCTCCAGCGAGAAGTGAAGCTCTGGCACGGCATTCAGCTTTGCCACCTCTCTGCACGGAAAGCACTAGACAGAACTAGTGTGCTTCGTGCATGCTCTCTCCTCGCTTTTATGGTCACTGCTCTGCTTTTTGCTTGGCAGCGTTCAAAGGGTCCACGGCATACCTCTTGCACAGCGAGAGGTGGCCGGCGAGGAATACTTGCTGGCTTAAGTCGTTCCATGCTCAAGGCATTCATCAGAGCAACACCATGCGGGAAAAGAGGGGGGAACATTGCAGGACAAATTTCTATGCTGGAACAGGATTGTCTGCGAGACAGCTCTCCGCAGCGCTAGTATTTGGCCAGGCTGAAATCAGCGCCACGGGAAGCCAATCTGACAAGCGGAGTGCAACGAGCGCGGCGATATGGGGCCACTTGGCAGGTGGCCGAAGAAAGACGGCTGCCCCGCGAATGTGGTGCCAGAAGGCAAGTTTCAGCAGGGCGTTCCGGGCGAGCTTAATGTGTAGCCGCAGTTGTTCTAGGCGAGATTGTAGCCGAGAAGCTTTCCGTCTCCATTCACGAGACAAGAAAAGCAGAACGCAATGGTCTAGAGGGTTGAGAAGAAAAGTGCTCGTAGCGAGCTCGTTGCGGCAGAAGCGAAAGCCAGGAGCAGCGTGCTCGCTGCGAGCAGTAGACGGCGCTTCGCCTCCTTGGGAAGGAAATCGCGTCTGGGCACGAACGGCAGCCAGCGAAGCTTCAGAACAGCAGGCTGTTCTGCTCAGCGTACGAGCCTGAAGTGAGTGGCAAGGGCTAAGGGGACAGTTCCAAGGCATCTAGCTTTCCTGCTAGCAATGCCATTTCTACCCTGCTGTGGATAACATTGTCCTTTGCCCTTCTGCTCCGAGAGGCACAGAGCACCTCGGCAGACGCAGTGCAGAGGGAAAGGACACAGTATCCGAGGGAGCGTGGCGCCGCTTAGGCGGGCAAAGCAGAAAGGTGCCGCCCGGCACTGGCTTTGACTCCCTGAGCTTCCTTGCTAGGACAGCAGCTGCCGAAAGCTGGCAACTAGGCTGCCAGAGTGCAGAATGTCAGCGGTCTGGCACGCCTGCTTGCCGAAAGCCAGGATCAGCGAGACAGCGTGCTAGGCTCTGTTTCACAGCACCTTGGAGAACACGCCCTTGAAGAATGCCGTCTCTGTTCCGCAAAAGCTCTGCCACAGTGAAGGTGGAAGAAGCAGCCTGTGGCCACGGGCAGAGCTGGTCAACAGCTGCGCCTAACTTTCCCAAGCTGCGAGAGCATTCTCAGCCGAGTTCTGCTTTGACAGAGCTATTGCTGAACTTTTGCAGTCCCGGAGGCTGCTGAAACCAAGGCTGTGTTCTGCCTCTTCATTCTTGCCTTCCTGTGCTCCAGCGAGAAGTGAAGCTCTGGCACGGCATTCAGCTTTGCCGCCTCTCTGCACGGAAAGCACTAGACAGAACTAGTGTGCTTCGTGCATGCTCTCTCCTCGCTTTTATGGTCACTGCTCTGCTTTTTGCTTGGCAGCGTTCAAAGGGTCCACGGCATACCTCTTGCACAGCGAGAGGTGGCCGGCGAGGAATACTTGCTGGCTTAAGTCGTTCCATGCTCAAGGCATTCATCAGAGCAACACCATGCGGGAAAAGAGGGGGGAACATTGCAGGACAAATTTCTATGCTGGAACAGGATTGTCTGCGAGACAGCTCTCCGCAGCGCTAGTATTTGGCCAGGCTGAAATCAGCGCCACGGGAAGCCAATCTGACAAGCGGAGTGCAACGAGCGCGGCGATATGGGGCCACATGGCAGGTGGCCGAAGAAAGACGGCTGCCCCGCGAATGTGGTGCCAGAAGGCAAGTTTCAGCAGGGCGTTCCGGGCGAGCTTAATGTGTAGCCGCAGTTGTTCTAGGCGAGATTGTAGCCGAGAAGCTTTCCTTCTCCATTCACGAGACAAGAAAAGCAGAACGCAATGGTCTAGAGGGTTGAGAAGAAAAGTGCTCGTAGCGAGCTCGTTGCGGCAGAAGCGAAAGCCAGGAGCAGCGTGCTCGCTGCGAGCAGTAGACGGCGCTTCGCCTCCTTGGGAAGGAAATCGCGTCTGGGCACGAACGGCAGCCAGCGAAGCTTCAGAACAGCAGGCTGTTCTGCTCAGCTTACGAGCCTGAAGTGAGTGGCAAGGGCTAAGGGGACAGTTCCAAGGCATCTAGCTTTCCTGCTAGCAATGCCATTTCTACCCTGCTGTGGATAACATTGTCCTATGCCCTTATGCTCCGAGAGACAGAGAGCACCTCGGCAGACGCAGTGCAGAGGGAAAGGACACAGTATCCGAGGGAGCGTGACGCCGCTTAGGCGGGCAAAGCAGAAAGGTGCCGCCCGGCACTGGCTTTGACTCCCTGAGCTTCCTTGCTAGGACAGCAGCTGCCGAAAGCTGGCAACTAGGCTGCCAGAGTGCAGAATGTCAGCGGTCTGGCACGCCTGCTTGCCGAAAGCCAGGATCAGCGAGACAGCGTGCTAGGCTCTGTTTCACAGCACCTTGGAGAACACGCCCTTGAAGAATGCCGTCTCTGCTCCGCAAAAGCTCTGCCACAGTGAAGGTGGAAGAAGCAGCCTGTGGCCACGGGCAGAGCTGGTCAACAGCTGCGCCTAACTTTCCCAAGCTGCGAGAGCATTCTCAGCCGAGTTCTGCTTTGACAGAGCTATTGCTGAACTTTTGCAGTCCCGGAGGCTGCTGAAACCAAGGCTGTGTTCTGCCTCTTCATTCTTGCCTTCCTGTGCTCCAGCGAGAAGTGAAGCTCTGGCACGGCATTCAGCTTTGCCGCCTCTCTGCACGGAAAGCACTAGACAGAACTAGTGTGCTTCGTGCATGCTCTCTCCTCGCTTTTATGGTCACTGCTCTGCTTTTTGCTTGGCAGCGTTCAAAGGGTCCACGGCATACCTCTTGCACAGCGAGAGGTGGCCGGCGAGGAATACTTGCTGGCTTAAGTCGTTCCATGCTCAAGGCATTCATCAGAGCAACACCATGGGGGAAAAGAGGGGGGAACATTGCAGGACAAATTTCTATGCTGGAACAGGATTGTCTGCGAGACAGCTCTCCGCAGCGCTAGTATTTGGCCAGGCTGAAATCAGCGCCACGGGAAGCCAATCTGACAAGCGGAGTGCAACGAGCGCGGCGATATGGGGCCACTTGGCAGGTGGCCGAAGAAAGACGGCTGCCCCGCGAATGTGGTGCCAGAAGGCAAGTTTCAGCAGGGCGTTCCGGGCGAGCTTAATGTGTAGCCGCAGTTGTTCTAGGCGAGATTGTAGCCGAGAAGCTTTCCGTCTCCATTCACGAGACAAGAAAAGCAGAACGCAATGGTCTAGAGGGTTGAGAAGAAAAGTGCTCGTAGCGAGCTCGTTGCGGCAGAAGCGAAAGCCAGGAGCAGCGTGCTCGCTGCGAGAAGTAGACGGCGCTTCGCCTCCTTGGGAAGGAAATGGCGTCTGGGCACGAACGGCAGCCAGCGAAGCTTCAGAACAGCAGGCTGTTCTGCTCAGCTTACGAGCCTGAAGTGAGTGGCAAGGGCTAAGGGGACAGTTCCAAGGCATCTAGCTTTCCTGCTAGCAATGCCATTTCTACCCTGCTGTGGATAACATTGTCCTTTGCCCTTCTGCTCCGAGAGGCACAGAGCACCTCGGCAGACGCAGTGCAGAGGGAAAGGACACAGTATCCGAGGGAGCGTGGCGCCGCTTAGGCGGGCAAAGCAGAAAGGTGCCGCCCGGCACTGGCTTTGACTCCCTGAGCTTCCTTGCTAGGACAGCAGCTGCCGAAAGCTGGCAACTAGGCTGCCAGAGTGCAGAATGTCAGCGGTCTGGCACGCCTGCTTGCCGAAAGCCAGGATCAGCGAGACAGCGTGCTAGGCTCTGTTTCACAGCACCTTGGAGAACACGCCCTTGAAGAATGCCGTCTCTGTTCCGCAAAAGCTCTGCCACAGTGAAGGTGGAAGAAGCAGCCTGTGGCCACGGGCAGAGCTGGTCAACAGCTGCGCCTAACTTTCCCAAGCTGCGAGAGCATTCTCAGCCGAGTTCTGCTTTGACAGAGCTATTGCTGAACTTTTGCAGTCCCGGAGGCTGCTGAAACCAAGGCTGTGTTCTGCCTCTTCATTCTTGCCTTCCTGTGCTCCAGCGAGAAGTGAAGCTCTGGCACGGCATTCAGCTTTGCCGCCTCTCTGCACGGAAAGCACTAGACAGAACTAGTGTGCTTCGTGCATGCTCTCTCCTCGCTTTTATGGTCACTGCTCTGCTTTTTGCTTGGCAGCGTTCAAAGGGTCCACGGCATACCTCTTGCACAGCGAGAGGTGGCCGGCGAGGAATACTTGCTGGCTTAAGTCGTTCCATGCTCAAGGCATTCATCAGAGCAACACCATGCGGGAAAAGAGGGGGGAACATTGCAGGACAAATTTCTATGCTGGAACAGGATTGTCTGCGAGACAGCTCTCCGCAGCGCTAGTATTTGGCCAGGCTGAAATCAGCGCCACGGGAAGCCAATCTGACAAGCGGAGTGCAACGAGCGCGGCGATATGGGGCCACATGGCAGGTGGCCGAAGAAAGACGGCTGCCCCGCGAATGTGGTGCCAGAAGGCAAGTTTCAGCAGGGCGTTCCGGGCGAGCTTAATGTGTAGCCGCAGTTGTTCTAGGCGAGATTGTAGCCGAGAAGCTTTCCTTCTCCATTCACGAGACAAGAAAAGCAGAACGCAATGGTCTAGAGGGTTGAGAAGAAAAGTGCTCGTAGCGAGCTCGTTGCGGCAGAAGCGAAAGCCAGGAGCAGCGTGCTCGCTGCGAGCAGTAGACGGCGCTTCGCCTCCTTGGGAAGGAAATCGCGTCTGGGCACGAACGGCAGCCAGCGAAGCTTCAGAACAGCAGGCTGTTCTGCTCAGCTTACGAGCCTGAAGTGAGTGGCAAGGGCTAAGGGGACAGTTCCAAGGCATCTAGCTTTCCTGCTAGCAATGCCATTTCTACCCTGCTGTGGATAACATTGTCCTATGCCCTTATGCTCCGAGAGACAGAGAGCACCTCGGCAGACGCAGTGCAGAGGGAAAGGACACAGTATCCGAGGGAGCGTGACGCCGCTTAGGCGGGCAAAGCAGAAAGGTGCCGCCCGGCACTGGCTTTGACTCCCTGAGCTTCCTTGCTAGGACAGCAGCTGCCGAAAGCTGGCAACTAGGCTGCCAGAGTGCAGAATGTCAGCGGTCTGGCACGCCTGCTTGCCGAAAGCCAGGATCAGCGAGACAGCGTGCTAGGCTCTGTTTCACAGCACCTTGGAGAACACGCCCTTGAAGAATGCCGTCTCTGCTCCGCAAAAGCTCTGCCACAGTGAAGGTGGAAGAAGCAGCCTGTGGCCACGGGCAGAGCTGGTCAACAGCTGCGCCTAACTTTCCCAAGCTGCGAGAGCATTCTCAGCCGAGTTCTGCTTTGACAGAGCTATTGCTGAACTTTTGCAGTCCCGGAGGCTGCTGAAACCAAGGCTGTGTTCTGCCTCTTCATTCTTGCCTTCCTGTGCTCCAGCGAGAAGTGAAGCTCTGGCACGGCATTCAGCTTTGCCGCCTCTCTGCACGGAAAGCACTAGACAGAACTAGTGTGCTTCGTGCATGCTCTCTCCTCGCTTTTATGGTCACTGCTCTGCTTTTTGCTTGGCAGCGTTCAAAGGGTCCACGGCATACCTCTTGCACAGCGAGAGGTGGCCGGCGAGGAATACTTGCTGGCTTAAGTCGTTCCATGCTCAAGGCATTCATCAGAGCAACACCATGGGGGAAAAGAGGGGGGAACATTGCAGGACAAATTTCTATGCTGGAACAGGATTGTCTGCGAGACAGCTCTCCGCAGCGCTAGTATTTGGCCAGGCTGAAATCAGCGCCACGGGAAGCCAATCTGACAAGCGGAGTGCAACGAGCGCGGCGATATGGGGCCACTTGGCAGGTGGCCGAAGAAAGACGGCTGCCCCGCGAATGTGGTGCCAGAAGGCAAGTTTCAGCAGGGCGTTCCGGGCGAGCTTAATGTGTAGCCGCAGTTGTTCTAGGCGAGATTGTAGCCGAGAAGCTTTCCGTCTCCATTCACGAGACAAGAAAAGCAGAACGCAATGGTCTAGAGGGTTGAGAAGAAAAGTGCTCGTAGCGAGCTCGTTGCGGCAGAAGCGAAAGCCAGGAGCAGCGTGCTCGCTGCGAGAAGTAGACGGCGCTTCGCCTCCTTGGGAAGGAAATGGCGTCTGGGCACGAACGGCAGCCAGCGAAGCTTCAGAACAGCAGGCTGTTCTGCTCAGCTTACGAGCCTGAAGTGAGTGGCAAGGGCTAAGGGGACAGTTCCAAGGCATCTAGCTTTCCTGCTAGCAATGCCATTTCTACCCTGCTGTGGATAACATTGTCCTTTGCCCTTCTGCTCCGAGAGGCACAGAGCACCTCGGCAGACGCAGTGCAGAGGGAAAGGACACAGTATCCGAGGGAGCGTGGCGCCGCTTAGGCGGGCAAAGCAGAAAGGTGCCGCCCGGCACTGGCTTTGACTCCCTGAGCTTCCTTGCTAGGACAGCAGCTGCCGAAAGCTGGCAACTAGGCTGCCAGAGTGCAGAATGTCAGCGGTCTGGCACGCCTGCTTGCCGAAAGCCAGGATCAGCGAGACAGCGTGCTAGGCTCTGTTTCACAGCACCTTGGAGAACACGCCCTTGAAGAATGCCGTCTCTGTTCCGCAAAAGCTCTGCCACAGTGAAGGTGGAAGAAGCAGCCTGTGGCCACGGGCAGAGCTGGTCAACAGCTGCGCCTAACTTTCCCAAGCTGCGAGAGCATTCTCAGCCGAGTTCTGCTTTGACAGAGCTATTGCTGAACTTTTGCAGTCCCGGAGGCTGCTGAAACCAAGGCTGTGTTCTGCCTCTTCATTCTTGCCTTCCTGTGCTCCAGCGAGAAGTGAAGCTCTGGCACGGCATTCAGCTTTGCCGCCTCTCTGCACGGAAAGCACTAGACAGAACTAGTGTGCTTCGTGCATGCTCTCTCCTCGCTTTTATGGTCACTGCTCTGCTTTTTGCTTGGCAGCGTTCAAAGGGTCCACGGCATACCTCTTGCACAGCGAGAGGTGGCCGGCGAGGAATACTTGCTGGCTTAAGTCGTTCCATGCTCAAGGCATTCATCAGAGCAACACAATGCGGGAAAAGAGGGGGGAACATTGCAGGACAAATTTCTATGCTGGAACAGGATTGTCTGCGAGACAGCTCTCCGCAGCGCTAGTATTTGGCCAGGCTGAAATCAGCGCCACGGGAAGCCAATCTGACAAGCGGAGTGCAACGAGCGCGGCGATATGGGGCCACTTGGCAGGTGGCCGAAGAAAGACGGCTGCCCCGCGAATGTGGTGCCAGAAGGCAAGTTTCAGCAGGGCGTTCCGGGCGAGCTTAATGTGTAGCCGCAGTTGTTCTAGGCGAGATTGTAGCCGAGAAGCTTTCCGTCTCCATTCACGAGACAAGAAAAGCAGAACGCAATGGTCTAGAGGGTTGAGAAGAAAAGTGCTCGTAGCGAGCTCGTTGCGGCAGAAGCGAAAGCCAGGAGCAGCGTGCTCGCTGCGAGCAGTAGACGGCGCTTCGCCTCCTTGGGAAGGAAATGGCGTCTGGGCACGAACGGCAGCCAGCGAAGCTTCAGAACAGCAGGCTGTTCTGCTCAGCTTACGAGCCTGAAGTGAGTGGCAAGGGCTAAGGGGACAGTTCCAAGGCATCTAGCTTTCCTGCTAGCAATGCCATTTCTACCCTGCTGTGGAAAACATTGTCCTTTGCCCTTCTGCTCCGAGAGGCACAGAGCACCTCGGCAGACGCAGTGCAGAGGGAAAGGACACAGTATCCGAGGGAGCGTGGCGCCGCTTAGGCGGGCAAAGCAGAAAGGTGCCGCCCGGCACTGGCTTTGACTCCCTGAGCTTCCTTGCTAGGACAGCAGCTGCCGAAAGCTGGCAACTAGGCTGCCAGAGTGCAGAATGTCAGCGGTCTGGCACGCCTGCTTGCCGAAAGCCAGGATCAGCGAGACAGCGTGCTAGGCTCTGTTTCACAGCACCTTGGAGAACACGCCCTTGAAGAATGCCGTCTCTGTTCCGCAAAAGCTCTGCCACAGTGAAGGTGGAAGAAGCAGCCTGTGGCCACGGGCAGAGCTGGTCAACAGCTGCGCCTAACTTTCCCAAGCTGCGAGAGCATTCTCAGCCGAGTTCTGCTTTGACAGAGCTATTGCTGAACTTTTGCAGTCCCGGAGGCTGCTGAAACCAAGGCTGTGTTCTGCCTCTTCATTCTTGCCTTCCTGTGCTCCAGCGAGAAGTGAAGCTCTGGCACGGCATTCAGCTTTGCCGCCTCTCTGCACGGAAAGCACTAGACAGAACTAGTGTGCTTCGTGCATGCTCTCTCCTCGCTTTTATGGTCACTGCTCTGCTTTTTGCTTGGCAGCGTTCAAAGGGTCCACGGCATACCTCTTGCACAGCGAGAGGTGGCCGGCGAGGAATACTTGCTGGCTTAAGTCGTTCCATGCTCAAGGCATTCATCAGAGCAACACCATGCGGGAAAAGAGGGGGGAACATTGCAGGACAAATTTCTATGCTGGAACAGGATTGTCTGCGAGACAGCTCTCCGCAGCGCTAGTATTTGGCCAGGCTGAAATCAGCGCCACGGGAAGCCAATCTGACAAGCGGAGTGCAACGAGCGCGGCGATATGGGGCCACATGGCAGGTGGCCGAAGAAAGACGGCTGCCCCGCGAATGTGGTGCCAGAAGGCAAGTTTCAGCAGGGCGTTCCGGGCGAGCTTAATGTGTAGCCGCAGTTGTTCTAGGCGAGATTGTAGCCGAGAAGCTTTCCTTCTCCATTCACGAGACAAGAAAAGCAGAACGCAATGGTCTAGAGGGTTGAGAAGAAAAGTGCTCGTAGCGAGCTCGTTGCGGCAGAAGCGAAAGCCAGGAGCAGCGTGCTCGCTGCGAGCAGTAGACGGCGCTTCGCCTCCTTGGGAAGGAAATCGCGTCTGGGCACGAACGGCAGCCAGCGAAGCTTCAGAACAGCAGGCTGTTCTGCTCAGCTTACGAGCCTGAAGTGAGTGGCAAGGGCTAAGGGGACAGTTCCAAGGCATCTAGCTTTCCTGCTAGCAATGCCATTTCTACCCTGCTGTGGATAACATTGTCCTATGCCCTTATGCTCCGAGAGACAGAGAGCACCTCGGCAGACGCAGTGCAGAGGGAAAGGACACAGTATCCGAGGGAGCGTGACGCCGCTTAGGCGGGCAAAGCAGAAAGGTGCCGCCCGGCACTGGCTTTGACTCCCTGAGCTTCCTTGCTAGGACAGCAGCTGCCGAAAGCTGGCAACTAGGCTGCCAGAGTGCAGAATGTCAGCGGTCTGGCACGCCTGCTTGCCGAAAGCCAGGATCAGCGAGACAGCGTGCTAGGCTCTGTTTCACAGCACCTTGGAGAACACGCCCTTGAAGAATGCCGTCTCTGCTCCGCAAAAGCTCTGCCACAGTGAAGGTGGAAGAAGCAGCCTGTGGCCACGGGCAGAGCTGGTCAACAGCTGCGCCTAACTTTCCCAAGCTGCGAGAGCATTCTCAGCCGAGTTCTGCTTTGACAGAGCTATTGCTGAACTTTTGCAGTCCCGGAGGCTGCTGAAACCAAGGCTGTGTTCTGCCTCTTCATTCTTGCCTTCCTGTGCTCCAGCGAGAAGTGAAGCTCTGGCACGGCATTCAGCTTTGCCGCCTCTCTGCACGGAAAGCACTAGACAGAACTAGTGTGCTTCGTGCATGCTCTCTCCTCGCTTTTATGGTCACTGCTCTGCTTTTTGCTTGGCAGCGTTCAAAGGGTCCACGGCATACCTCTTGCACAGCGAGAGGTGGCCGGCGAGGAATACTTGCTGGCTTAAGTCGTTCCATGCTCAAGGCATTCATCAGAGCAACACCATGGGGGAAAAGAGGGGGGAACATTGCAGGACAAATTTCTATGCTGGAACAGGATTGTCTGCGAGACAGCTCTCCGCAGCGCTAGTATTTGGCCAGGCTGAAATCAGCGCCACGGGAAGCCAATCTGACAAGCGGAGTGCAACGAGCGCGGCGATATGGGGCCACTTGGCAGGTGGCCGAAGAAAGACGGCTGCCCCGCGAATGTGGTGCCAGAAGGCAAGTTTCAGCAGGGCGTTCCGGGCGAGCTTAATGTGTAGCCGCAGTTGTTCTAGGCGAGATTGTAGCCGAGAAGCTTTCCGTCTCCATTCACGAGACAAGAAAAGCAGAACGCAATGGTCTAGAGGGTTGAGAAGAAAAGTGCTCGTAGCGAGCTCGTTGCGGCAGAAGCGAAAGCCAGGAGCAGCGTGCTCGCTGCGAGAAGTAGACGGCGCTTCGCCTCCTTGGGAAGGAAATGGCGTCTGGGCACGAACGGCAGCCAGCGAAGCTTCAGAACAGCAGGCTGTTCTGCTCAGCTTACGAGCCTGAAGTGAGTGGCAAGGGCTAAGGGGACAGTTCCAAGGCATCTAGCTTTCCTGCTAGCAATGCCATTTCTACCCTGCTGTGGATAACATTGTCCTTTGCCCTTCTGCTCCGAGAGGCACAGAGCACCTCGGCAGACGCAGTGCAGAGGGAAAGGACACAGTATCCGAGGGAGCGTGGCGCCGCTTAGGCGGGCAAAGCAGAAAGGTGCCGCCCGGCACTGGCTTTGACTCCCTGAGCTTCCTTGCTAGGACAGCAGCTGCCGAAAGCTGGCAACTAGGCTGCCAGAGTGCAGAATGTCAGCGGTCTGGCACGCCTGCTTGCCGAAAGCCAGGATCAGCGAGACAGCGTGCTAGGCTCTGTTTCACAGCACCTTGGAGAACACGCCCTTGAAGAATGCCGTCTCTGTTCCGCAAAAGCTCTGCCACAGTGAAGGTGGAAGAAGCAGCCTGTGGCCACGGGCAGAGCTGGTCAACAGCTGCGCCTAACTTTCCCAAGCTGCGAGAGCATTCTCAGCCGAGTTCTGCTTTGACAGAGCTATTGCTGAACTTTTGCAGTCCCGGAGGCTGCTGAAACCAAGGCTGTGTTCTGCCTCTTCATTCTTGCCTTCCTGTGCTCCAGCGAGAAGTGAAGCTCTGGCACGGCATTCAGCTTTGCCGCCTCTCTGCACGGAAAGCACTAGACAGAACTAGTGTGCTTCGTGCATGCTCTCTCCTCGCTTTTATGGTCACTGCTCTGCTTTTTGCTTGGCAGCGTTCAAAGGGTCCACGGCATACCTCTTGCACAGCGAGAGGTGGCCGGCGAGGAATACTTGCTGGCTTAAGTCGTTCCATGCTCAAGGCATTCATCAGAGCAACACAATGCGGGAAAAGAGGGGGGAACATTGCAGGACAAATTTCTATGCTGGAACAGGATTGTCTGCGAGACAGCTCTCCGCAGCGCTAGTATTTGGCCAGGCTGAAATCAGCGCCACGGGAAGCCAATCTGACAAGCGGAGTGCAACGAGCGCGGCGATATGGGGCCACTTGGCAGGTGGCCGAAGAAAGACGGCTGCCCCGCGAATGTGGTGCCAGAAGGCAAGTTTCAGCAGGGCGTTCCGGGCGAGCTTAATGTGTAGCCGCAGTTGTTCTAGGCGAGATTGTAGCCGAGAAGCTTTCCGTCTCCATTCACGAGACAAGAAAAGCAGAACGCAATGGTCTAGAGGGTTGAGAAGAAAAGTGCTCGTAGCGAGCTCGTTGCGGCAGAAGCGAAAGCCAGGAGCAGCGTGCTCGCTGCGAGCAGTAGACGGCGCTTCGCCTCCTTGGGAAGGAAATGGCGTCTGGGCACGAACGGCAGCCAGCGAAGCTTCAGAACAGCAGGCTGTTCTGCTCAGCTTACGAGCCTGAAGTGAGTGGCAAGGGCTAAGGGGACAGTTCCAAGGCATCTAGCTTTCCTGCTAGCAATGCCATTTCTACCCTGCTGTGGAAAACATTGTCCTTTGCCCTTCTGCTCCGAGAGGCACAGAGCACCTCGGCAGACGCAGTGCAGAGGGAAAGGACACAGTATCCGAGGGAGCGTGGCGCCGCTTAGGCGGGCAAAGCAGAAAGGTGCCGCCCGGCACTGGCTTTGACTCCCTGAGCTTCCTTGCTAGGACAGCAGCTGCCGAAAGCTGGCAACTAGGCTGCCAGAGTGCAGAATGTCAGCGGTCTGGCACGCCTGCTTGCCGAAAGCCAGGATCAGCGAGACAGCGTGCTAGGCTCTGTTTCACAGCACCTTGGAGAACACGCCCTTGAAGAATGCCGTCTCTGTTCCGCAAAAGCTCTGCCACAGTGAAGGTGGAAGAAGCAGCCTGTGGCCACGGGCAGAGCTGGTCAACAGCTGCGCCTAACTTTCCCAAGCTGCGAGAGCATTCTCAGCCGAGTTCTGCTTTGACAGAGCTATTGCTGAACTTTTGCAGTCCCGGAGGCTGCTGAAACCAAGGCTGTGTTCTGCCTCTTCATTCTTGCCTTCCTGTGCTCCAGCGAGAAGTGAAGCTCTGGCACGGCATTCAGCTTTGCCGCCTCTCTGCACGGAAAGCACTAGACAGAACTAGTGTGCTTCGTGCATGCTCTCTCCTCGCTTTTATGGTCACTGCTCTGCTTTTTGCTTGGCAGCGTTCAAAGGGTCCACGGCATACCTCTTGCACAGCGAGAGGTGGCCGGCGAGGAATACTTGCTGGCTTAAGTCGTTCCATGCTCAAGGCATTCATCAGAGCAACACAATGCGGGAAAAGAGGGGGGAACATTGCAGGACAAATTTCTATGCTGGAACAGGATTGTCTGCGAGACAGCTCTCCGCAGCGCTAGTATTTGGCCAGGCTGAAATCAGCGCCACGGGAAGCCAATCTGACAAGCGGAGTGCAACGAGCGCGGCGATATGGGGCCACTTGGCAGGTGGCCGAAGAAAGACGGCTGCCCCGCGAATGTGGTGCCAGAAGGCAAGTTTCAGCAGGGCGTTCCGGGCGAGCTTAATGTGTAGCCGCAGTTGTTCTAGGCGAGATTGTAGCCGAGAAGCTTTCCGTCTCCATTCACGAGACAAGAAAAGCAGAACGCAATGGTCTAGAGGGTTGAGAAGAAAAGTGCTCGTAGCGAGCTCGTTGCGGCAGAAGCGAAAGCCAGGAGCAGCGTGCTCGCTGCGAGCAGTAGACGGCGCTTCGCCTCCTTGGGAAGGAAATCGCGTCTGGGCACGAACGGCAGCCAGCGAAGCTTCAGAACAGCAGGCTGTTCTGCTCAGCGTACGAGCCTGAAGTGAGTGGCAAGGGCTAAGGGGACAGTTCCAAGGCATCTAGCTTTCCTGCTAGCAATGCCATTTCTACCCTGCTGTGGATAACATTGTCCTTTGCCCTTCTGCTCCGAGAGGCACAGAGCACCTCGGCAGACGCAGTGCAGAGGGAAAGGACACAGTATCCGAGGGAGCGTGGCGCCGCTTAGGCGGGCAAAGCAGAAAGGTGCCGCCCGGCACTGGCTTTGACTCCCTGAGCTTCCTTGCTAGGACAGCAGCTGCCGAAAGCTGGCAACTAGGCTGCCAGAGTGCAGAATGTCAGCGGTCTGGCACGCCTGCTTGCCGAAAGCCAGGATCAGCGAGACAGCGTGCTAGGCTCTGTTTCACAGCACCTTGGAGAACACGCCCTTGAAGAATGCCGTCTCTGTTCCGCAAAAGCTCTGCCACAGTGAAGGTGGAAGAAGCAGCCTGTGGCCACGGGCAGAGCTGGTCAACAGCTGCGCCTAACTTTCCCAAGCTGCGAGAGCATTCTCAGCCGAGTTCTGCTTTGACAGAGCTATTGCTGAACTTTTGCAGTCCCGGAGGCTGCTGAAACCAAGGCTGTGTTCTGCCTCTTCATTCTTGCCTTCCTGTGCTCCAGCGAGAAGTGAAGCTCTGGCACGGCATTCAGCTTTGCCGCCTCTCTGCACGGAAAGCACTAGACAGAACTAGTGTGCTTCGTGCATGCTCTCTCCTCGCTTTTATGGTCACTGCTCTGCTTTTTGCTTGGCAGCGTTCAAAGGGTCCACGGCATACCTCTTGCACAGCGAGAGGTGGCCGGCGAGGAATACTTGCTGGCTTAAGTCGTTCCATGCTCAAGGCATTCATCAGAGCAACACCATGCGGGAAAAGAGGGGGGAACATTGCAGGACAAATTTCTATGCTGGAACAGGATTGTCTGCGAGACAGCTCTCCGCAGCGCTAGTATTTGGCCAGGCTGAAATCAGCGCCACGGGAAGCCAATCTGACAAGCGGAGTGCAACGAGCGCGGCGATATGGGGCCACATGGCAGGTGGCCGAAGAAAGACGGCTGCCCCGCGAATGTGGTGCCAGAAGGCAAGTTTCAGCAGGGCGTTCCGGGCGAGCTTAATGTGTAGCCGCAGTTGTTCTAGGCGAGATTGTAGCCGAGAAGCTTTCCTTCTCCATTCACGAGACAAGAAAAGCAGAACGCAATGGTCTAGAGGGTTGAGAAGAAAAGTGCTCGTAGCGAGCTCGTTGCGGCAGAAGCGAAAGCCAGGAGCAGCGTGCTCGCTGCGAGCAGTAGACGGCGCTTCGCCTCCTTGGGAAGGAAATCGCGTCTGGGCACGAACGGCAGCCAGCGAAGCTTCAGAACAGCAGGCTGTTCTGCTCAGCTTACGAGCCTGAAGTGAGTGGCAAGGGCTAAGGGGACAGTTCCAAGGCATCTAGCTTTCCTGCTAGCAATGCCATTTCTACCCTGCTGTGGATAACATTGTCCTATGCCCTTATGCTCCGAGAGACAGAGAGCACCTCGGCAGACGCAGTGCAGAGGGAAAGGACACAGTATCCGAGGGAGCGTGACGCCGCTTAGGCGGGCAAAGCAGAAAGGTGCCGCCCGGCACTGGCTTTGACTCCCTGAGCTTCCTTGCTAGGACAGCAGCTGCCGAAAGCTGGCAACTAGGCTGCCAGAGTGCAGAATGTCAGCGGTCTGGCACGCCTGCTTGCCGAAAGCCAGGATCAGCGAGACAGCGTGCTAGGCTCTGTTTCACAGCACCTTGGAGAACACGCCCTTGAAGAATGCCGTCTCTGCTCCGCAAAAGCTCTGCCACAGTGAAGGTGGAAGAAGCAGCCTGTGGCCACGGGCAGAGCTGGTCAACAGCTGCGCCTAACTTTCCCAAGCTGCGAGAGCATTCTCAGCCGAGTTCTGCTTTGACAGAGCTATTGCTGAACTTTTGCAGTCCCGGAGGCTGCTGAAACCAAGGCTGTGTTCTGCCTCTTCATTCTTGCCTTCCTGTGCTCCAGCGAGAAGTGAAGCTCTGGCACGGCATTCAGCTTTGCCGCCTCTCTGCACGGAAAGCACTAGACAGAACTAGTGTGCTTCGTGCATGCTCTCTCCTCGCTTTTATGGTCACTGCTCTGCTTTTTGCTTGGCAGCGTTCAAAGGGTCCACGGCATACCTCTTGCACAGCGAGAGGTGGCCGGCGAGGAATACTTGCTGGCTTAAGTCGTTCCATGCTCAAGGCATTCATCAGAGCAACACCATGGGGGAAAAGAGGGGGGAACATTGCAGGACAAATTTCTATGCTGGAACAGGATTGTCTGCGAGACAGCTCTCCGCAGCGCTAGTATTTGGCCAGGCTGAAATCAGCGCCACGGGAAGCCAATCTGACAAGCGGAGTGCAACGAGCGCGGCGATATGGGGCCACTTGGCAGGTGGCCGAAGAAAGACGGCTGCCCCGCGAATGTGGTGCCAGAAGGCAAGTTTCAGCAGGGCGTTCCGGGCGAGCTTAATGTGTAGCCGCAGTTGTTCTAGGCGAGATTGTAGCCGAGAAGCTTTCCGTCTCCATTCACGAGACAAGAAAAGCAGAACGCAATGGTCTAGAGGGTTGAGAAGAAAAGTGCTCGTAGCGAGCTCGTTGCGGCAGAAGCGAAAGCCAGGAGCAGCGTGCTCGCTGCGAGAAGTAGACGGCGCTTCGCCTCCTTGGGAAGGAAATGGCGTCTGGGCACGAACGGCAGCCAGCGAAGCTTCAGAACAGCAGGCTGTTCTGCTCAGCTTACGAGCCTGAAGTGAGTGGCAAGGGCTAAGGGGACAGTTCCAAGGCATCTAGCTTTCCTGCTAGCAATGCCATTTCTACCCTGCTGTGGATAACATTGTCCTTTGCCCTTCTGCTCCGAGAGGCACAGAGCACCTCGGCAGACGCAGTGCAGAGGGAAAGGACACAGTATCCGAGGGAGCGTGGCGCCGCTTAGGCGGGCAAAGCAGAAAGGTGCCGCCCGGCACTGGCTTTGACTCCCTGAGCTTCCTTGCTAGGACAGCAGCTGCCGAAAGCTGGCAACTAGGCTGCCAGAGTGCAGAATGTCAGCGGTCTGGCACGCCTGCTTGCCGAAAGCCAGGATCAGCGAGACAGCGTGCTAGGCTCTGTTTCACAGCACCTTGGAGAACACGCCCTTGAAGAATGCCGTCTCTGTTCCGCAAAAGCTCTGCCACAGTGAAGGTGGAAGAAGCAGCCTGTGGCCACGGGCAGAGCTGGTCAACAGCTGCGCCTAACTTTCCCAAGCTGCGAGAGCATTCTCAGCCGAGTTCTGCTTTGACAGAGCTATTGCTGAACTTTTGCAGTCCCGGAGGCTGCTGAAACCAAGGCTGTGTTCTGCCTCTTCATTCTTGCCTTCCTGTGCTCCAGCGAGAAGTGAAGCTCTGGCACGGCATTCAGCTTTGCCACCTCTCTGCACGGAAAGCACTAGACAGAACTAGTGTGCTTCGTGCATGCTCTCTCCTCGCTTTTATGGTCACTGCTCTGCTTTTTGCTTGGCAGCGTTCAAAGGGTCCACGGCATACCTCTTGCACAGCGAGAGGTGGCCGGCGAGGAATACTTGCTGGCTTAAGTCGTTCCATGCTCAAGGCATTCATCAGAGCAACACAATGCGGGAAAAGAGGGGGGAACATTGCAGGACAAATTTCTATGCTGGAACAGGATTGTCTGCGAGACAGCTCTCCGCAGCGCTAGTATTTGGCCAGGCTGAAATCAGCGCCACGGGAAGCCAATCTGACAAGCGGAGTGCAACGAGCGCGGCGATATGGGGCCACTTGGCAGGTGGCCGAAGAAAGACGGCTGCCCCGCGAATGTGGTGCCAGAAGGCAAGTTTCAGCAGGGCGTTCCGGGCGAGCTTAATGTGTAGCCGCAGTTGTTCTAGGCGAGATTGTAGCCGAGAAGCTTTCCGTCTCCATTCACGAGACAAGAAAAGCAGAACGCAATGGTCTAGAGGGTTGAGAAGAAAAGTGCTCGTAGCGAGCTCGTTGCGGCAGAAGCGAAAGCCAGGAGCAGCGTGCTCGCTGCGAGCAGTAGACGGCGCTTCGCCTCCTTGGGAAGGAAATGGCGTCTGGGCACGAACGGCAGCCAGCGAAGCTTCAGAACAGCAGGCTGTTCTGCTCAGCTTACGAGCCTGAAGTGAGTGGCAAGGGCTAAGGGGACAGTTCCAAGGCATCTAGCTTTCCTGCTAGCAATGCCATTTCTACCCTGCTGTGGATAACATTGTCCTTTGCCCTTCTGCTCCGAGAGGCACAGAGCACCTCGGCAGACGCAGTGCAGAGGGAAAGGACACAGTATCCGAGGGAGCGTGGCGCCGCTTAGGCGGGCAAAGCAGAAAGGTGCCGCCCGGCACTGGCTTTGACTCCCTGAGCTTCCTTGCTAGGACAGCAGCTGCCGAAAGCTGGCAACTAGGCTGCCAGAGTGCAGAATGTCAGCGGTCTGGCACGCCTGCTTGCCGAAAGCCAGGATCAGCGAGACAGCGTGCTAGGCTCTGTTTCACAGCACCTTGGAGAACACGCCCTTGAAGAATGCCGTCTCTGTTCCGCAAAAGCTCTGCCACAGTGAAGGTGGAAGAAGCAGCCTGTGGCCACGGGCAGAGCTGGTCAACAGCTGCGCCTAACTTTCCCAAGCTGCGAGAGCATTCTCAGCCGAGTTCTGCTTTGACAGAGCTATTGCTGAACTTTTGCAGTCCCGGAGGCTGCTGAAACCAAGGCTGTGTTCTGCCTCTTCATTCTTGCCTTCCTGTGCTCCAGCGAGAAGTGAAGCTCTGGCACGGCATTCAGCTTTGCCACCTCTCTGCACGGAAAGCACTAGACAGAACTAGTGTGCTTCGTGCATGCTCTCTCCTCGCTTTTATGGTCACTGCTCTGCTTTTTGCTTGGCAGCGTTCAAAGGGTCCACGGCATACCTCTTGCACAGCGAGAGGTGGCCGGCGAGGAATACTTGCTGGCTTAAGTCGTTCCATGCTCAAGGCATTCATCAGAGCAACACAATGCGGGAAAAGAGGGGGGAACATTGCAGGACAAATTTCTATGCTGGAACAGGATTGTCTGCGAGACAGCTCTCCGCAGCGCTAGTATTTGGCCAGGCTGAAATCAGCGCCACGGGAAGCCAATCTGACAAGCGGAGTGCAACGAGCGCGGCGATATGGGGCCACTTGGCAGGTGGCCGAAGAAAGACGGCTGCCCCGCGAATGTGGTGCCAGAAGGCAAGTTTCAGCAGGGCGTTCCGGGCGAGCTTAATGTGTAGCCGCAGTTGTTCTAGGCGAGATTGTAGCCGAGAAGCTTTCCGTCTCCATTCACGAGACAAGAAAAGCAGAACGCAATGGTCTAGAGGGTTGAGAAGAAAAGTGCTCGTAGCGAGCTCGTTGCGGCAGAAGCGAAAGCCAGGAGCAGCGTGCTCGCTGCGAGCAGTAGACGGCGCTTCGCCTCCTTGGGAAGGAAATCGCGTCTGGGCACGAACGGCAGCCAGCGAAGCTTCAGAACAGCAGGCTGTTCTGCTCAGCGTACGAGCCTGAAGTGAGTGGCAAGGGCTAAGGGGACAGTTCCAAGGCATCTAGCTTTCCTGCTAGCAATGCCATTTCTACCCTGCTGTGGATAACATTGTCCTTTGCCCTTCTGCTCCGAGAGGCACAGAGCACCTCGGCAGACGCAGTGCAGAGGGAAAGGACACAGTATCCGAGGGAGCGTGGCGCCGCTTAGGCGGGCAAAGCAGAAAGGTGCCGCCCGGCACTGGCTTTGACTCCCTGAGCTTCCTTGCTAGGACAGCAGCTGCCGAAAGCTGGCAACTAGGCTGCCAGAGTGCAGAATGTCAGCGGTCTGGCACGCCTGCTTGCCGAAAGCCAGGATCAGCGAGACAGCGTGCTAGGCTCTGTTTCACAGCACCTTGGAGAACACGCCCTTGAAGAATGCCGTCTCTGTTCCGCAAAAGCTCTGCCACAGTGAAGGTGGAAGAAGCAGCCTGTGGCCACGGGCAGAGCTGGTCAACAGCTGCGCCTAACTTTCCCAAGCTGCGAGAGCATTCTCAGCCGAGTTCTGCTTTGACAGAGCTATTGCTGAACTTTTGCAGTCCCGGAGGCTGCTGAAACCAAGGCTGTGTTCTGCCTCTTCATTCTTGCCTTCCTGTGCTCCAGCGAGAAGTGAAGCTCTGGCACGGCATTCAGCTTTGCCACCTCTCTGCACGGAAAGCACTAGACAGAACTAGTGTGCTTCGTGCATGCTCTCTCCTCGCTTTTATGGTCACTGCTCTGCTTTTTGCTTGGCAGCGTTCAAAGGGTCCACGGCATACCTCTTGCACAGCGAGAGGTGGCCGGCGAGGAATACTTGCTGGCTTAAGTCGTTCCATGCTCAAGGCATTCATCAGAGCAACACAATGGGGGAAAAGAGGGGGGAACATTGCAGGACAAATTTCTATGCTGGAACATGATTGTCTGCGAGACAGCTCTCCGCAGCGCTAGTATTTGGCCAGGCTGAAATCAGCGCCACGGGAAGCCAATCTGACAAGCGGAGTGCAACGAGCGCGGCGATATGGGGCCACTTGGCAGGTGGCCGAAGAAAGACGGCTGCCCCGCGAATGTGGTGCCAGAAGGCAAGTTTCAGCAGGGCGTTCCGGGCGAGCTTAATGTGTAGCCGCACTTGTTCTAGGCGAGATTGTAGCCGAGAAGCTTTCCGTCTCCATTCACGAGACAAGAAAAGCAGAACGCAATGGTCTAGAGGGTTGAGAAGAAAAGTGCTCGTAGCGAGCTCGTTGCGGCAGAAGCGAAAGCCAGGAGCAGCGTGCTCGCTGCGAGAAGTAGACGGCGCTTCGCCTCCTTGGGAAGGAAATCGCGTCTGGGCACGAACGGCAGCCAGCGAAGCTTCAGAACAGCAGGCTGTTCTGCTCAGCGTACGAGCCTGAAGTGAGTGGCAAGGGCTAAGGGGACAGTTCCAAGGCATCTAGCTTTCCTGCTAGCAATGCCATTTCTACCCTGCTGTGGATAACATTGTCCTTTGCCCTTCTGCTCCGAGAGGCACAGAGCACCTCGGCAGACGCAGTGCAGAGGGAAAGGACACAGTATCCGAGGGAGCGTGGCGCCGCTTAGGCGGGCAGAGCAGAAAGGTGCCGCCCGGCACTGGCTTTGACTCCCTGAGCTTCCTTGCTAGGACAGCAGCTGCCGAAAGCTGGCAACTAGGCTGCCAGAGTGCAGAATGTCAGCGGTCTGGCACGCCTGCTTGCCGAAAGCCAGGATCAGCGAGACAGCGTGCTAGGCTCTGTTTCACAGCACCTTGGAGAACACGCCCTTGAAGAATGCCGTCTCTGTTCCGCAAAAGCTCTGCCACAGTGAAGGTGGAAGAAGCAGCCTGTGGCCACGGGCAGAGCTGGTCAACAGCTGCGCCTAACTTTCCCAAGCTGCGAGAGCATTCTCAGCCGAGTTCTGCTTTGACAGAGCTATTGCTGAACTTTTGCAGTCCCGGAGGCTGCTGAAACCAAGGCTGTGTTCTGCCTCTTCATTCTTGCCTTCCTGTGCTCCAGCGAGAAGTGAAGCTCTGGCACGGCATTCAGCTTTGCCACCTCTCTGCACGGAAAGCACTAGACAGAACTAGTGTGCTTCGTGCATGCTCTCTCCTCGCTTTTATGGTCACTGCTCTGCTTTTTGCTTGGCAGCGTTCAAAGGGTCCACGGCATACCTCTTGCACAGCGAGAGGTGGCCGGCGAGGAATACTTGCTGGCTTAAGTCGTTCCATGCTCAAGGCATTCATCAGAGCAACACCATGCGGGAAAAGAGGGGGGAACATTGCAGGACAAATTTCTATGCTGGAACATGATTGTCTGCGAGACAGCTCTCCGCAGCGCTAGTATTTGGCCAGGCTGAAATCAGCGCCACGGGAAGCCAATCTGACAAGCGGAGTGCAACGAGCGCGGCGATATGGGGCCACTTGGCAGGTGGCCGAAGAAAGACGGCTGCCCCGCGAATGTGGTGCCAGAAGGCAAGTTTCAGCAGGGCGTTCCGGGCGAGCTTAATGTGTAGCCGCAGTTGTTCTAGGCGAGATTGTAGCCGAGAAGCTTTCCGTCTCCATTCACGAGACAAGAAAAGCAGAACGCAATGGTCTAGAGGGTTGAGAAGAAAAGTGCTCGTAGCGAGCTCGTTGCGGCAGAAGCGAAAGCCAGGAGCAGCGTGCTCGCTGCGAGAAGTAGACGGCGCTTCGCCTCCTTGGGAAGGAAATCGCGTCTGGGCACGAACGGCAGCCAGCGAAGCTTCAGAACAGCAGGCCGTTCTGCTCAGCTTACGAGCCTGAAGTGAGTGGCAAGGGCTAAGGGGACAGTTCCAAGGCATCTAGCTTTCCTGCTAGCAATGCCATTTCTACCCTGCTGTGGATAACATTGTCCTATGCCCTTATGCTCCGAGAGACAGAGAGCACCTCGGCAGACGCAGTGCAGAGGGAAAGGACACAGTATCCGAGGGAGCGTGACGCCGCTTAGGCGGGCAAAGCAGAAAGGTGCCGCCCGGCACTGGCTTTGACTCCCTGAGCTTCCTTGCTAGGACAGCAGCTGCCGAAAGCTGGCAACTAGGCTGCCAGAGTGCAGAATGTCAGCGGTCTGGCACGCCTGCTTGCCGAAAGCCAGGATCAGCGAGACAGCGTGCTAGGCTCTGTTTCACAGCACCTTGGAGAACACGCCCTTGAAGAATGCCGTCTCTGCTCCGCAAAAGCTCTGCCACAGTGAAGGTGGAAGAAGCAGCCTGTGGCCACGGGCAGAGCTGGTCAACAGCTGCGCCTAACTTTCCCAAGCTGCGAGAGCATTCTCAGCCGAGTTCTGCTTTGACAGAGCTATTGCTGAACTTTTGCAGTCCCGGAGGCTGCTGAAACCAAGGCTGTGTTCTGCCTCTTCATTCTTGCCTTCCTGTGCTCCAGCGAGAAGTGAAGCTCTGGCACGGCATTCAGCTTTGCCGCCTCTCTGCACGGAAAGCACTAGACAGAACTAGTGTGCTTCGTGCATGCTCTCTCCTCGCTTTTATGGTCACTGCTCTGCTTTTTGCTTGGCAGCGTTCAAAGGGTCCACGGCATACCTCTTGCACAGCGAGAGGTGGCCGGCGAGGAATACTTGCTGGCTTAAGTCGTTCCATGCTCAAGGCATTCATCAGAGCAACACCATGCGGGAAAAGAGGGGGGAACATTGCAGGACAAATTTCTATGCTGGAACATGATTGTCTGCGAGACAGCTCTCCGCAGCGCTAGTATTTGGCCAGGCTGAAATCAGCGCCACGGGAAGCCAATCTGACAAGCGGAGTGCAACGAGCGCGGCGATATGGGGCCACATGGCAGGTGGCCGAAGAAAGACGGCTGCCCCGCGAATGTGGTGCCAGAAGGCAAGTTTCAGCAGGGCGTTCCGGGCGAGCTTAATGTGTAGCCGCAGTTGTTCTAGGCGAGATTGTAGCCGAGAAGCTTTCCTTCTCCATTCACGAGACAAGAAAAGCAGAACGCAATGGTCTAGAGGGTTGAGAAGAAAAGTGCTCGTAGCGAGCTCGTTGCGGCAGAAGCGAAAGCCAGGAGCAGCGTGCTCGCTGCGAGAAGTAGACGGCGCTTCGCCTCCTTGGGAAGGAAATCGCGTCTGGGCACGAACGGCAGCCAGCGAAGCTTCAGAACAGCAGGCTGTTCTGCTCAGCTTACGAGCCTGAAGTGAGTGGCAAGGGCTAAGGGGACAGTTCCAAGGCATCTAGCTTTCCTGCTAGCAATGCCATTTCTACCCTGCTGTGGATAACATTGTCCTATGCCCTTATGCTCCGAGAGACAGAGAGCACCTCGGCAGACGCAGTGCAGAGGGAAAGGACACAGTATCCGAGGGAGCGTGACGCCGCTTAGGCGGGCAAAGCAGAAAGGTGCCGCCCGGCACTGGCTTTGACTCCCTGAGCTTCCTTGCTAGGACAGCAGCTGCCGAAAGCTGGCAACTAGGCTGCCAGAGTGCAGAATGTCAGCGGTCTGGCACGCCTGCTTGCCGAAAGCCAGGATCAGCGAGACAGCGTGCTAGGCTCTGTTTCACAGCACCTTGGAGAACACGCCCTTGAAGAATGCCGTCTCTGCTCCGCAAAAGCTCTGCCACAGTGAAGGTGGAAGAAGCAGCCTGTGGCCACGGGCAGAGCTGGTCAACAGCTGCGCCTAACTTTCCCAAGCTGCGAGAGCATTCTCAGCCGAGTTCTGCTTTGACAGAGCTATTGCTGAACTTTTGCAGTCCCGGAGGCTGCTGAAACCAAGGCTGTGTTCTGCCTCTTCATTCTTGCCTTCCTGTGCTCCAGCGAGAAGTGAAGCTCTGGCACGGCATTCAGCTTTGCCGCCTCTCTGCACGGAAAGCACTAGACAGAACTAGTGTGCTTCGTGCATGCTCTCTCCTCGCTTTTATGGTCACTGCTCTGCTTTTTGCTTGGCAGCGTTCAAAGGGTCCACGGCATACCTCTTGCACAGCGAGAGGTGGCCGGCGAGGAATACTTGCTGGCTTAAGTCGTTCCATGCTCAAGGCATTCATCAGAGCAACACCATGCGGGAAAAGAGGGGGGAACATTGCAGGACAAATTTCTATGCTGGAACATGATTGTCTGCGAGACAGCTCTCCGCAGCGCTAGTATTTGGCCAGGCTGAAATCAGCGCCACGGGAAGCCAATCTGACAAGCGGAGTGCAACGAGCGCGGCGATATGGGGCCACTTGGCAGGTGGCCGAAGAAAGACGGCTGCCCCGCGAATGTGGTGCCAGAAGGCAAGTTTCAGCAGGGCGTTCCGGGCGAGCTTAATGTGTAGCCGCAGTTGTTCTAGGCGAGATTGTAGCCGAGAAGCTTTCCGTCTCCATTCACGAGACAAGAAAAGCAGAACGCAATGGTCTAGAGGGTTGAGAAGAAAAGTGCTCGTAGCGAGCTCGTTGCGGCAGAAGCGAAAGCCAGGAGCAGCGTGCTCGCTGCGAGAAGTAGACGGCGCTTCGCCTCCTTGGGAAGGAAATCGCGTCTGGGCACGAACGGCAGCCAGCGAAGCTTCAGAACAGCAGGCTGTTCTGCTCAGCGTACGAGCCTGAAGTGAGTGGCAAGGGCTAAGGGGACAGTTCCAAGGCATCTAGCTTTCCTGCTAGCAATGCCATTTCTACCCTGCTGTGGATAACATTGTCCTTTGCCCTTCTGCTCCGAGAGGCACAGAGCACCTCGGCAGACGCAGTGCAGAGGGAAAGGACACAGTATCCGAGGGAGCGTGGCGCCGCTTAGGCGGGCAGAGCAGAAAGGTGCCGCCCGGCACTGGCTTTGACTCCCTGAGCTTCCTTGCTAGGACAGCAGCTGCCGAAAGCTGGCAACTAGGCTGCCAGAGTGCAGAATGTCAGCGGTCTGGCACGCCTGCTTGCCGAAAGCCAGGATCAGCGAGACAGCGTGCTAGGCTCTGTTTCACAGCACCTTGGAGAACACGCCCTTGAAGAATGCCGTCTCTGTTCCGCAAAAGCTCTGCCACAGTGAAGGTGGAAGAAGCAGCCTGTGGCCACGGGCAGAGCTGGTCAACAGCTGCGCCTAACTTTCCCAAGCTGCGAGAGCATTCTCAGCCGAGTTCTGCTTTGACAGAGCTATTGCTGAACTTTTGCAGTCCCGGAGGCTGCTGAAACCAAGGCTGTGTTCTGCCTCTTCATTCTTGCCTTCCTGTGCTCCAGCGAGAAGTGAAGCTCTGGCACGGCATTCAGCTTTGCCACCTCTCTGCACGGAAAGCACTAGACAGAACTAGTGTGCTTCGTGCATGCTCTCTCCTCGCTTTTATGGTCACTGCTCTGCTTTTTGCTTGGCAGCGTTCAAAGGGTCCACGGCATACCTCTTGCACAGCGAGAGGTGGCCGGCGAGGAATACTTGCTGGCTTAAGTCGTTCCATGCTCAAGGCATTCATCAGAGCAACACCATGCGGGAAAAGAGGGGGGAACATTGCAGGACAAATTTCTATGCTGGAACATGATTGTCTGCGAGACAGCTCTCCGCAGCGCTAGTATTTGGCCAGGCTGAAATCAGCGCCACGGGAAGCCAATCTGACAAGCGGAGTGCAACGAGCGCGGCGATATGGGGCCACTTGGCAGGTGGCCGAAGAAAGACGGCTGCCCCGCGAATGTGGTGCCAGAAGGCAAGTTTCAGCAGGGCGTTCCGGGCGAGCTTAATGTGTAGCCGCAGTTGTTCTAGGCGAGATTGTAGCCGAGAAGCTTTCCGTCTCCATTCACGAGACAAGAAAAGCAGAACGCAATGGTCTAGAGGGTTGAGAAGAAAAGTGCTCGTAGCGAGCTCGTTGCGGCAGAAGCGAAAGCCAGGAGCAGCGTGCTCGCTGCGAGAAGTAGACGGCGCTTCGCCTCCTTGGGAAGGAAATCGCGTCTGGGCACGAACGGCAGCCAGCGAAGCTTCAGAACAGCAGGCCGTTCTGCTCAGCTTACGAGCCTGAAGTGAGTGGCAAGGGCTAAGGGGACAGTTCCAAGGCATCTAGCTTTCCTGCTAGCAATGCCATTTCTACCCTGCTGTGGATAACATTGTCCTATGCCCTTATGCTCCGAGAGACAGAGAGCACCTCGGCAGACGCAGTGCAGAGGGAAAGGACACAGTATCCGAGGGAGCGTGACGCCGCTTAGGCGGGCAAAGCAGAAAGGTGCCGCCCGGCACTGGCTTTGACTCCCTGAGCTTCCTTGCTAGGACAGCAGCTGCCGAAAGCTGGCAACTAGGCTGCCAGAGTGCAGAATGTCAGCGGTCTGGCACGCCTGCTTGCCGAAAGCCAGGATCAGCGAGACAGCGTGCTAGGCTCTGTTTCACAGCACCTTGGAGAACACGCCCTTGAAGAATGCCGTCTCTGCTCCGCAAAAGCTCTGCCACAGTGAAGGTGGAAGAAGCAGCCTGTGGCCACGGGCAGAGCTGGTCAACAGCTGCGCCTAACTTTCCCAAGCTGCGAGAGCATTCTCAGCCGAGTTCTGCTTTGACAGAGCTATTGCTGAACTTTTGCAGTCCCGGAGGCTGCTGAAACCAAGGCTGTGTTCTGCCTCTTCATTCTTGCCTTCCTGTGCTCCAGCGAGAAGTGAAGCTCTGGCACGGCATTCAGCTTTGCCGCCTCTCTGCACGGAAAGCACTAGACAGAACTAGTGTGCTTCGTGCATGCTCTCTCCTCGCTTTTATGGTCACTGCTCTGCTTTTTGCTTGGCAGCGTTCAAAGGGTCCACGGCATACCTCTTGCACAGCGAGAGGTGGCCGGCGAGGAATACTTGCTGGCTTAAGTCGTTCCATGCTCAAGGCATTCATCAGAGCAACACAATGCGGGAAAAGAGGGGGGAACATTGCAGGACAAATTTCTATGCTGGAACAGGATTGTCTGCGAGACAGCTCTCCGCAGCGCTAGTATTTGGCCAGGCTGAAATCAGCGCCACGGGAAGCCAATCTGACAAGCGGAGTGCAACGAGCGCGGCGATATGGGGCCACTTGGCAGGTGGCCGAAGAAAGACGGCTGCCCCGCGAATGTGGTGCCAGAAGGCAAGTTTCAGCAGGGCGTTCCGGGCGAGCTTAATGTGTAGCCGCAGTTGTTCTAGGCGAGATTGTAGCCGAGAAGCTTTCCGTCTCCATTCACGAGACAAGAAAAGCAGAACGCAATGGTCTAGAGGGTTGAGAAGAAAAGTGCTCGTAGCGAGCTCGTTGCGGCAGAAGCGAAAGCCAGGAGCAGCGTGCTCGCTGCGAGCAGTAGACGGCGCTTCGCCTCCTTGGGAAGGAAATGGCGTCTGGGCACGAACGGCAGCCAGCGAAGCTTCAGAACAGCAGGCTGTTCTGCTCAGCTTACGAGCCTGAAGTGAGTGGCAAGGGCTAAGGGGACAGTTCCAAGGCATCTAGCTTTCCTGCTAGCAATGCCATTTCTACCCTGCTGTGGAAAACATTGTCCTTTGCCCTTCTGCTCCGAGAGGCACAGAGCACCTCGGCAGACGCAGTGCAGAGGGAAAGGACACAGTATCCGAGGGAGCGTGGCGCCGCTTAGGCGGGCAAAGCAGAAAGGTGCCGCCCGGCACTGGCTTTGACTCCCTGAGCTTCCTTGCTAGGACAGCAGCTGCCGAAAGCTGGCAACTAGGCTGCCAGAGTGCAGAATGTCAGCGGTCTGGCACGCCTGCTTGCCGAAAGCCAGGATCAGCGAGACAGCGTGCTAGGCTCTGTTTCACAGCACCTTGGAGAACACGCCCTTGAAGAATGCCGTCTCTGTTCCGCAAAAGCTCTGCCACAGTGAAGGTGGAAGAAGCAGCCTGTGGCCACGGGCAGAGCTGGTCAACAGCTGCGCCTAACTTTCCCAAGCTGCGAGAGCATTCTCAGCCGAGTTCTGCTTTGACAGAGCTATTGCTGAACTTTTGCAGTCCCGGAGGCTGCTGAAACCAAGGCTGTGTTCTGCCTCTTCATTCTTGCCTTCCTGTGCTCCAGCGAGAAGTGAAGCTCTGGCACGGCATTCAGCTTTGCCGCCTCTCTGCACGGAAAGCACTAGACAGAACTAGTGTGCTTCGTGCATGCTCTCTCCTCGCTTTTATGGTCACTGCTCTGCTTTTTGCTTGGCAGCGTTCAAAGGGTCCACGGCATACCTCTTGCACAGCGAGAGGTGGCCGGCGAGGAATACTTGCTGGCTTAAGTCGTTCCATGCTCAAGGCATTCATCAGAGCAACACAATGCGGGAAAAGAGGGGGGAACATTGCAGGACAAATTTCTATGCTGGAACAGGATTGTCTGCGAGACAGCTCTCCGCAGCGCTAGTATTTGGCCAGGCTGAAATCAGCGCCACGGGAAGCCAATCTGACAAGCGGAGTGCAACGAGCGCGGCGATATGGGGCCACTTGGCAGGTGGCCGAAGAAAGACGGCTGCCCCGCGAATGTGGTGCCAGAAGGCAAGTTTCAGCAGGGCGTTCCGGGCGAGCTTAATGTGTAGCCGCAGTTGTTCTAGGCGAGATTGTAGCCGAGAAGCTTTCCGTCTCCATTCACGAGACAAGAAAAGCAGAACGCAATGGTCTAGAGGGTTGAGAAGAAAAGTGCTCGTAGCGAGCTCGTTGCGGCAGAAGCGAAAGCCAGGAGCAGCGTGCTCGCTGCGAGCAGTAGACGGCGCTTCGCCTCCTTGGGAAGGAAATCGCGTCTGGGCACGAACGGCAGCCAGCGAAGCTTCAGAACAGCAGGCTGTTCTGCTCAGCGTACGAGCCTGAAGTGAGTGGCAAGGGCTAAGGGGACAGTTCCAAGGCATCTAGCTTTCCTGCTAGCAATGCCATTTCTACCCTGCTGTGGATAACATTGTCCTTTGCCCTTCTGCTCCGAGAGGCACAGAGCACCTCGGCAGACGCAGTGCAGAGGGAAAGGACACAGTATCCGAGGGAGCGTGGCGCCGCTTAGGCGGGCAAAGCAGAAAGGTGCCGCCCGGCACTGGCTTTGACTCCCTGAGCTTCCTTGCTAGGACAGCAGCTGCCGAAAGCTGGCAACTAGGCTGCCAGAGTGCAGAATGTCAGCGGTCTGGCACGCCTGCTTGCCGAAAGCCAGGATCAGCGAGACAGCGTGCTAGGCTCTGTTTCACAGCACCTTGGAGAACACGCCCTTGAAGAATGCCGTCTCTGTTCCGCAAAAGCTCTGCCACAGTGAAGGTGGAAGAAGCAGCCTGTGGCCACGGGCAGAGCTGGTCAACAGCTGCGCCTAACTTTCCCAAGCTGCGAGAGCATTCTCAGCCGAGTTCTGCTTTGACAGAGCTATTGCTGAACTTTTGCAGTCCCGGAGGCTGCTGAAACCAAGGCTGTGTTCTGCCTCTTCATTCTTGCCTTCCTGTGCTCCAGCGAGAAGTGAAGCTCTGGCACGGCATTCAGCTTTGCCGCCTCTCTGCACGGAAAGCACTAGACAGAACTAGTGTGCTTCGTGCATGCTCTCTCCTCGCTTTTATGGTCACTGCTCTGCTTTTTGCTTGGCAGCGTTCAAAGGGTCCACGGCATACCTCTTGCACAGCGAGAGGTGGCCGGCGAGGAATACTTGCTGGCTTAAGTCGTTCCATGCTCAAGGCATTCATCAGAGCAACACCATGCGGGAAAAGAGGGGGGAACATTGCAGGACAAATTTCTATGCTGGAACAGGATTGTCTGCGAGACAGCTCTCCGCAGCGCTAGTATTTGGCCAGGCTGAAATCAGCGCCACGGGAAGCCAATCTGACAAGCGGAGTGCAACGAGCGCGGCGATATGGGGCCACATGGCAGGTGGCCGAAGAAAGACGGCTGCCCCGCGAATGTGGTGCCAGAAGGCAAGTTTCAGCAGGGCGTTCCGGGCGAGCTTAATGTGTAGCCGCAGTTGTTCTAGGCGAGATTGTAGCCGAGAAGCTTTCCTTCTCCATTCACGAGACAAGAAAAGCAGAACGCAATGGTCTAGAGGGTTGAGAAGAAAAGTGCTCGTAGCGAGCTCGTTGCGGCAGAAGCGAAAGCCAGGAGCAGCGTGCTCGCTGCGAGCAGTAGACGGCGCTTCGCCTCCTTGGGAAGGAAATCGCGTCTGGGCACGAACGGCAGCCAGCGAAGCTTCAGAACAGCAGGCTGTTCTGCTCAGCTTACGAGCCTGAAGTGAGTGGCAAGGGCTAAGGGGACAGTTCCAAGGCATCTAGCTTTCCTGCTAGCAATGCCATTTCTACCCTGCTGTGGATAACATTGTCCTATGCCCTTATGCTCCGAGAGACAGAGAGCACCTCGGCAGACGCAGTGCAGAGGGAAAGGACACAGTATCCGAGGGAGCGTGACGCCGCTTAGGCGGGCAAAGCAGAAAGGTGCCGCCCGGCACTGGCTTTGACTCCCTGAGCTTCCTTGCTAGGACAGCAGCTGCCGAAAGCTGGCAACTAGGCTGCCAGAGTGCAGAATGTCAGCGGTCTGGCACGCCTGCTTGCCGAAAGCCAGGATCAGCGAGACAGCGTGCTAGGCTCTGTTTCACAGCACCTTGGAGAACACGCCCTTGAAGAATGCCGTCTCTGCTCCGCAAAAGCTCTGCCACAGTGAAGGTGGAAGAAGCAGCCTGTGGCCACGGGCAGAGCTGGTCAACAGCTGCGCCTAACTTTCCCAAGCTGCGAGAGCATTCTCAGCCGAGTTCTGCTTTGACAGAGCTATTGCTGAACTTTTGCAGTCCCGGAGGCTGCTGAAACCAAGGCTGTGTTCTGCCTCTTCATTCTTGCCTTCCTGTGCTCCAGCGAGAAGTGAAGCTCTGGCACGGCATTCAGCTTTGCCGCCTCTCTGCACGGAAAGCACTAGACAGAACTAGTGTGCTTCGTGCATGCTCTCTCCTCGCTTTTATGGTCACTGCTCTGCTTTTTGCTTGGCAGCGTTCAAAGGGTCCACGGCATACCTCTTGCACAGCGAGAGGTGGCCGGCGAGGAATACTTGCTGGCTTAAGTCGTTCCATGCTCAAGGCATTCATCAGAGCAACACCATGGGGGAAAAGAGGGGGGAACATTGCAGGACAAATTTCTATGCTGGAACAGGATTGTCTGCGAGACAGCTCTCCGCAGCGCTAGTATTTGGCCAGGCTGAAATCAGCGCCACGGGAAGCCAATCTGACAAGCGGAGTGCAACGAGCGCGGCGATATGGGGCCACTTGGCAGGTGGCCGAAGAAAGACGGCTGCCCCGCGAATGTGGTGCCAGAAGGCAAGTTTCAGCAGGGCGTTCCGGGCGAGCTTAATGTGTAGCCGCAGTTGTTCTAGGCGAGATTGTAGCCGAGAAGCTTTCCGTCTCCATTCACGAGACAAGAAAAGCAGAACGCAATGGTCTAGAGGGTTGAGAAGAAAAGTGCTCGTAGCGAGCTCGTTGCGGCAGAAGCGAAAGCCAGGAGCAGCGTGCTCGCTGCGAGAAGTAGACGGCGCTTCGCCTCCTTGGGAAGGAAATGGCGTCTGGGCACGAACGGCAGCCAGCGAAGCTTCAGAACAGCAGGCTGTTCTGCTCAGCTTACGAGCCTGAAGTGAGTGGCAAGGGCTAAGGGGACAGTTCCAAGGCATCTAGCTTTCCTGCTAGCAATGCCATTTCTACCCTGCTGTGGATAACATTGTCCTTTGCCCTTCTGCTCCGAGAGGCACAGAGCACCTCGGCAGACGCAGTGCAGAGGGAAAGGACACAGTATCCGAGGGAGCGTGGCGCCGCTTAGGCGGGCAAAGCAGAAAGGTGCCGCCCGGCACTGGCTTTGACTCCCTGAGCTTCCTTGCTAGGACAGCAGCTGCCGAAAGCTGGCAACTAGGCTGCCAGAGTGCAGAATGTCAGCGGTCTGGCACGCCTGCTTGCCGAAAGCCAGGATCAGCGAGACAGCGTGCTAGGCTCTGTTTCACAGCACCTTGGAGAACACGCCCTTGAAGAATGCCGTCTCTGTTCCGCAAAAGCTCTGCCACAGTGAAGGTGGAAGAAGCAGCCTGTGGCCACGGGCAGAGCTGGTCAACAGCTGCGCCTAACTTTCCCAAGCTGCGAGAGCATTCTCAGCCGAGTTCTGCTTTGACAGAGCTATTGCTGAACTTTTGCAGTCCCGGAGGCTGCTGAAACCAAGGCTGTGTTCTGCCTCTTCATTCTTGCCTTCCTGTGCTCCAGCGAGAAGTGAAGCTCTGGCACGGCATTCAGCTTTGCCACCTCTCTGCACGGAAAGCACTAGACAGAACTAGTGTGCTTCGTGCATGCTCTCTCCTCGCTTTTATGGTCACTGCTCTGCTTTTTGCTTGGCAGCGTTCAAAGGGTCCACGGCATACCTCTTGCACAGCGAGAGGTGGCCGGCGAGGAATACTTGCTGGCTTAAGTCGTTCCATGCTCAAGGCATTCATCAGAGCAACACAATGCGGGAAAAGAGGGGGGAACATTGCAGGACAAATTTCTATGCTGGAACAGGATTGTCTGCGAGACAGCTCTCCGCAGCGCTAGTATTTGGCCAGGCTGAAATCAGCGCCACGGGAAGCCAATCTGACAAGCGGAGTGCAACGAGCGCGGCGATATGGGGCCACTTGGCAGGTGGCCGAAGAAAGACGGCTGCCCCGCGAATGTGGTGCCAGAAGGCAAGTTTCAGCAGGGCGTTCCGGGCGAGCTTAATGTGTAGCCGCAGTTGTTCTAGGCGAGATTGTAGCCGAGAAGCTTTCCGTCTCCATTCACGAGACAAGAAAAGCAGAACGCAATGGTCTAGAGGGTTGAGAAGAAAAGTGCTCGTAGCGAGCTCGTTGCGGCAGAAGCGAAAGCCAGGAGCAGCGTGCTCGCTGCGAGCAGTAGACGGCGCTTCGCCTCCTTGGGAAGGAAATGGCGTCTGGGCACGAACGGCAGCCAGCGAAGCTTCAGAACAGCAGGCTGTTCTGCTCAGCTTACGAGCCTGAAGTGAGTGGCAAGGGCTAAGGGGACAGTTCCAAGGCATCTAGCTTTCCTGCTAGCAATGCCATTTCTACCCTGCTGTGGATAACATTGTCCTTTGCCCTTCTGCTCCGAGAGGCACAGAGCACCTCGGCAGACGCAGTGCAGAGGGAAAGGACACAGTATCCGAGGGAGCGTGGCGCCGCTTAGGCGGGCAAAGCAGAAAGGTGCCGCCCGGCACTGGCTTTGACTCCCTGAGCTTCCTTGCTAGGACAGCAGCTGCCGAAAGCTGGCAACTAGGCTGCCAGAGTGCAGAATGTCAGCGGTCTGGCACGCCTGCTTGCCGAAAGCCAGGATCAGCGAGACAGCGTGCTAGGCTCTGTTTCACAGCACCTTGGAGAACACGCCCTTGAAGAATGCCGTCTCTGTTCCGCAAAAGCTCTGCCACAGTGAAGGTGGAAGAAGCAGCCTGTGGCCACGGGCAGAGCTGGTCAACAGCTGCGCCTAACTTTCCCAAGCTGCGAGAGCATTCTCAGCCGAGTTCTGCTTTGACAGAGCTATTGCTGAACTTTTGCAGTCCCGGAGGCTGCTGAAACCAAGGCTGTGTTCTGCCTCTTCATTCTTGCCTTCCTGTGCTCCAGCGAGAAGTGAAGCTCTGGCACGGCATTCAGCTTTGCCACCTCTCTGCACGGAAAGCACTAGACAGAACTAGTGTGCTTCGTGCATGCTCTCTCCTCGCTTTTATGGTCACTGCTCTGCTTTTTGCTTGGCAGCGTTCAAAGGGTCCACGGCATACCTCTTGCACAGCGAGAGGTGGCCGGCGAGGAATACTTGCTGGCTTAAGTCGTTCCATGCTCAAGGCATTCATCAGAGCAACACAATGCGGGAAAAGAGGGGGGAACATTGCAGGACAAATTTCTATGCTGGAACAGGATTGTCTGCGAGACAGCTCTCCGCAGCGCTAGTATTTGGCCAGGCTGAAATCAGCGCCACGGGAAGCCAATCTGACAAGCGGAGTGCAACGAGCGCGGCGATATGGGGCCACTTGGCAGGTGGCCGAAGAAAGACGGCTGCCCCGCGAATGTGGTGCCAGAAGGCAAGTTTCAGCAGGGCGTTCCGGGCGAGCTTAATGTGTAGCCGCAGTTGTTCTAGGCGAGATTGTAGCCGAGAAGCTTTCCGTCTCCATTCACGAGACAAGAAAAGCAGAACGCAATGGTCTAGAGGGTTGAGAAGAAAAGTGCTCGTAGCGAGCTCGTTGCGGCAGAAGCGAAAGCCAGGAGCAGCGTGCTCGCTGCGAGCAGTAGACGGCGCTTCGCCTCCTTGGGAAGGAAATCGCGTCTGGGCACGAACGGCAGCCAGCGAAGCTTCAGAACAGCAGGCTGTTCTGCTCAGCGTACGAGCCTGAAGTGAGTGGCAAGGGCTAAGGGGACAGTTCCAAGGCATCTAGCTTTCCTGCTAGCAATGCCATTTCTACCCTGCTGTGGATAACATTGTCCTTTGCCCTTCTGCTCCGAGAGGCACAGAGCACCTCGGCAGACGCAGTGCAGAGGGAAAGGACACAGTATCCGAGGGAGCGTGGCGCCGCTTAGGCGGGCAAAGCAGAAAGGTGCCGCCCGGCACTGGCTTTGACTCCCTGAGCTTCCTTGCTAGGACAGCAGCTGCCGAAAGCTGGCAACTAGGCTGCCAGAGTGCAGAATGTCAGCGGTCTGGCACGCCTGCTTGCCGAAAGCCAGGATCAGCGAGACAGCGTGCTAGGCTCTGTTTCACAGCACCTTGGAGAACACGCCCTTGAAGAATGCCGTCTCTGTTCCGCAAAAGCTCTGCCACAGTGAAGGTGGAAGAAGCAGCCTGTGGCCACGGGCAGAGCTGGTCAACAGCTGCGCCTAACTTTCCCAAGCTGCGAGAGCATTCTCAGCCGAGTTCTGCTTTGACAGAGCTATTGCTGAACTTTTGCAGTCCCGGAGGCTGCTGAAACCAAGGCTGTGTTCTGCCTCTTCATTCTTGCCTTCCTGTGCTCCAGCGAGAAGTGAAGCTCTGGCACGGCATTCAGCTTTGCCACCTCTCTGCACGGAAAGCACTAGACAGAACTAGTGTGCTTCGTGCATGCTCTCTCCTCGCTTTTATGGTCACTGCTCTGCTTTTTGCTTGGCAGCGTTCAAAGGGTCCACGGCATACCTCTTGCACAGCGAGAGGTGGCCGGCGAGGAATACTTGCTGGCTTAAGTCGTTCCATGCTCAAGGCATTCATCAGAGCAACACAATGGGGGAAAAGAGGGGGGAACATTGCAGGACAAATTTCTATGCTGGAACATGATTGTCTGCGAGACAGCTCTCCGCAGCGCTAGTATTTGGCCAGGCTGAAATCAGCGCCACGGGAAGCCAATCTGACAAGCGGAGTGCAACGAGCGCGGCGATATGGGGCCACTTGGCAGGTGGCCGAAGAAAGACGGCTGCCCCGCGAATGTGGTGCCAGAAGGCAAGTTTCAGCAGGGCGTTCCGGGCGAGCTTAATGTGTAGCCGCACTTGTTCTAGGCGAGATTGTAGCCGAGAAGCTTTCCGTCTCCATTCACGAGACAAGAAAAGCAGAACGCAATGGTCTAGAGGGTTGAGAAGAAAAGTGCTCGTAGCGAGCTCGTTGCGGCAGAAGCGAAAGCCAGGAGCAGCGTGCTCGCTGCGAGAAGTAGACGGCGCTTCGCCTCCTTGGGAAGGAAATCGCGTCTGGGCACGAACGGCAGCCAGCGAAGCTTCAGAACAGCAGGCTGTTCTGCTCAGCGTACGAGCCTGAAGTGAGTGGCAAGGGCTAAGGGGACAGTTCCAAGGCATCTAGCTTTCCTGCTAGCAATGCCATTTCTACCCTGCTGTGGATAACATTGTCCTTTGCCCTTCTGCTCCGAGAGGCACAGAGCACCTCGGCAGACGCAGTGCAGAGGGAAAGGACACAGTATCCGAGGGAGCGTGGCGCCGCTTAGGCGGGCAGAGCAGAAAGGTGCCGCCCGGCACTGGCTTTGACTCCCTGAGCTTCCTTGCTAGGACAGCAGCTGCCGAAAGCTGGCAACTAGGCTGCCAGAGTGCAGAATGTCAGCGGTCTGGCACGCCTGCTTGCCGAAAGCCAGGATCAGCGAGACAGCGTGCTAGGCTCTGTTTCACAGCACCTTGGAGAACACGCCCTTGAAGAATGCCGTCTCTGTTCCGCAAAAGCTCTGCCACAGTGAAGGTGGAAGAAGCAGCCTGTGGCCACGGGCAGAGCTGGTCAACAGCTGCGCCTAACTTTCCCAAGCTGCGAGAGCATTCTCAGCCGAGTTCTGCTTTGACAGAGCTATTGCTGAACTTTTGCAGTCCCGGAGGCTGCTGAAACCAAGGCTGTGTTCTGCCTCTTCATTCTTGCCTTCCTGTGCTCCAGCGAGAAGTGAAGCTCTGGCACGGCATTCAGCTTTGCCACCTCTCTGCACGGAAAGCACTAGACAGAACTAGTGTGCTTCGTGCATGCTCTCTCCTCGCTTTTATGGTCACTGCTCTGCTTTTTGCTTGGCAGCGTTCAAAGGGTCCACGGCATACCTCTTGCACAGCGAGAGGTGGCCGGCGAGGAATACTTGCTGGCTTAAGTCGTTCCATGCTCAAGGCATTCATCAGAGCAACACCATGCGGGAAAAGAGGGGGGAACATTGCAGGACAAATTTCTATGCTGGAACATGATTGTCTGCGAGACAGCTCTCCGCAGCGCTAGTATTTGGCCAGGCTGAAATCAGCGCCACGGGAAGCCAATCTGACAAGCGGAGTGCAACGAGCGCGGCGATATGGGGCCACTTGGCAGGTGGCCGAAGAAAGACGGCTGCCCCGCGAATGTGGTGCCAGAAGGCAAGTTTCAGCAGGGCGTTCCGGGCGAGCTTAATGTGTAGCCGCAGTTGTTCTAGGCGAGATTGTAGCCGAGAAGCTTTCCGTCTCCATTCACGAGACAAGAAAAGCAGAACGCAATGGTCTAGAGGGTTGAGAAGAAAAGTGCTCGTAGCGAGCTCGTTGCGGCAGAAGCGAAAGCCAGGAGCAGCGTGCTCGCTGCGAGAAGTAGACGGCGCTTCGCCTCCTTGGGAAGGAAATCGCGTCTGGGCACGAACGGCAGCCAGCGAAGCTTCAGAACAGCAGGCCGTTCTGCTCAGCTTACGAGCCTGAAGTGAGTGGCAAGGGCTAAGGGGACAGTTCCAAGGCATCTAGCTTTCCTGCTAGCAATGCCATTTCTACCCTGCTGTGGATAACATTGTCCTATGCCCTTATGCTCCGAGAGACAGAGAGCACCTCGGCAGACGCAGTGCAGAGGGAAAGGACACAGTATCCGAGGGAGCGTGACGCCGCTTAGGCGGGCAAAGCAGAAAGGTGCCGCCCGGCACTGGCTTTGACTCCCTGAGCTTCCTTGCTAGGACAGCAGCTGCCGAAAGCTGGCAACTAGGCTGCCAGAGTGCAGAATGTCAGCGGTCTGGCACGCCTGCTTGCCGAAAGCCAGGATCAGCGAGACAGCGTGCTAGGCTCTGTTTCACAGCACCTTGGAGAACACGCCCTTGAAGAATGCCGTCTCTGCTCCGCAAAAGCTCTGCCACAGTGAAGGTGGAAGAAGCAGCCTGTGGCCACGGGCAGAGCTGGTCAACAGCTGCGCCTAACTTTCCCAAGCTGCGAGAGCATTCTCAGCCGAGTTCTGCTTTGACAGAGCTATTGCTGAACTTTTGCAGTCCCGGAGGCTGCTGAAACCAAGGCTGTGTTCTGCCTCTTCATTCTTGCCTTCCTGTGCTCCAGCGAGAAGTGAAGCTCTGGCACGGCATTCAGCTTTGCCGCCTCTCTGCACGGAAAGCACTAGACAGAACTAGTGTGCTTCGTGCATGCTCTCTCCTCGCTTTTATGGTCACTGCTCTGCTTTTTGCTTGGCAGCGTTCAAAGGGTCCACGGCATACCTCTTGCACAGCGAGAGGTGGCCGGCGAGGAATACTTGCTGGCTTAAGTCGTTCCATGCTCAAGGCATTCATCAGAGCAACACCATGCGGGAAAAGAGGGGGGAACATTGCAGGACAAATTTCTATGCTGGAACATGATTGTCTGCGAGACAGCTCTCCGCAGCGCTAGTATTTGGCCAGGCTGAAATCAGCGCCACGGGAAGCCAATCTGACAAGCGGAGTGCAACGAGCGCGGCGATATGGGGCCACATGGCAGGTGGCCGAAGAAAGACGGCTGCCCCGCGAATGTGGTGCCAGAAGGCAAGTTTCAGCAGGGCGTTCCGGGCGAGCTTAATGTGTAGCCGCAGTTGTTCTAGGCGAGATTGTAGCCGAGAAGCTTTCCTTCTCCATTCACGAGACAAGAAAAGCAGAACGCAATGGTCTAGAGGGTTGAGAAGAAAAGTGCTCGTAGCGAGCTCGTTGCGGCAGAAGCGAAAGCCAGGAGCAGCGTGCTCGCTGCGAGAAGTAGACGGCGCTTCGCCTCCTTGGGAAGGAAATCGCGTCTGGGCACGAACGGCAGCCAGCGAAGCTTCAGAACAGCAGGCTGTTCTGCTCAGCTTACGAGCCTGAAGTGAGTGGCAAGGGCTAAGGGGACAGTTCCAAGGCATCTAGCTTTCCTGCTAGCAATGCCATTTCTACCCTGCTGTGGATAACATTGTCCTATGCCCTTATGCTCCGAGAGACAGAGAGCACCTCGGCAGACGCAGTGCAGAGGGAAAGGACACAGTATCCGAGGGAGCGTGACGCCGCTTAGGCGGGCAAAGCAGAAAGGTGCCGCCCGGCACTGGCTTTGACTCCCTGAGCTTCCTTGCTAGGACAGCAGCTGCCGAAAGCTGGCAACTAGGCTGCCAGAGTGCAGAATGTCAGCGGTCTGGCACGCCTGCTTGCCGAAAGCCAGGATCAGCGAGACAGCGTGCTAGGCTCTGTTTCACAGCACCTTGGAGAACACGCCCTTGAAGAATGCCGTCTCTGCTCCGCAAAAGCTCTGCCACAGTGAAGGTGGAAGAAGCAGCCTGTGGCCACGGGCAGAGCTGGTCAACAGCTGCGCCTAACTTTCCCAAGCTGCGAGAGCATTCTCAGCCGAGTTCTGCTTTGACAGAGCTATTGCTGAACTTTTGCAGTCCCGGAGGCTGCTGAAACCAAGGCTGTGTTCTGCCTCTTCATTCTTGCCTTCCTGTGCTCCAGCGAGAAGTGAAGCTCTGGCACGGCATTCAGCTTTGCCGCCTCTCTGCACGGAAAGCACTAGACAGAACTAGTGTGCTTCGTGCATGCTCTCTCCTCGCTTTTATGGTCACTGCTCTGCTTTTTGCTTGGCAGCGTTCAAAGGGTCCACGGCATACCTCTTGCACAGCGAGAGGTGGCCGGCGAGGAATACTTGCTGGCTTAAGTCGTTCCATGCTCAAGGCATTCATCAGAGCAACACCATGCGGGAAAAGAGGGGGGAACATTGCAGGACAAATTTCTATGCTGGAACATGATTGTCTGCGAGACAGCTCTCCGCAGCGCTAGTATTTGGCCAGGCTGAAATCAGCGCCACGGGAAGCCAATCTGACAAGCGGAGTGCAACGAGCGCGGCGATATGGGGCCACTTGGCAGGTGGCCGAAGAAAGACGGCTGCCCCGCGAATGTGGTGCCAGAAGGCAAGTTTCAGCAGGGCGTTCCGGGCGAGCTTAATGTGTAGCCGCAGTTGTTCTAGGCGAGATTGTAGCCGAGAAGCTTTCCGTCTCCATTCACGAGACAAGAAAAGCAGAACGCAATGGTCTAGAGGGTTGAGAAGAAAAGTGCTCGTAGCGAGCTCGTTGCGGCAGAAGCGAAAGCCAGGAGCAGCGTGCTCGCTGCGAGCAGTAGACGGCGCTTCGCCTCCTTGGGAAGGAAATCGCGTCTGGGCACGAACGGCAGCCAGCGAAGCTTCAGAACAGCAGGCTGTTCTGCTCAGCGTACGAGCCTGAAGTGAGTGGCAAGGGCTAAGGGGACAGTTCCAAGGCATCTAGCTTTCCTGCTAGCAATGCCATTTCTACCCTGCTGTGGATAACATTGTCCTTTGCCCTTCTGCTCCGAGAGGCACAGAGCACCTCGGCAGACGCAGTGCAGAGGGAAAGGACACAGTATCCGAGGGAGCGTGGCGCCGCTTAGGCGGGCAAAGCAGAAAGGTGCCGCCCGGCACTGGCTTTGACTCCCTGAGCTTCCTTGCTAGGACAGCAGCTGCCGAAAGCTGGCAACTAGGCTGCCAGAGTGCAGAATGTCAGCGGTCTGGCACGCCTGCTTGCCGAAAGCCAGTATCAGCGAGACAGCGTGCTAGGCTCTGTTTCACAGCACCTTGGAGAACACGCCCTTGAAGAATGCCGTCTCTGTTCCGCAAAAGCTCTGCCACAGTGAAGGTGGAAGAAGCAGCCTGTGGCCACGGGCAGAGCTGGTCAACAGCTGCGCCTAACTTTCCCAAGCTGCGAGAGCATTCTCAGCCGAGTTCTGCTTTGACAGAGCTATTGCTGAACTTTTGCAGTCCCGGAGGCTGCTGAAACCAAGGCTGTGTTCTGCCTCTTCATTCTTGCCTTCCTGTGCTCCAGCGAGAAGTGAAGCTCTGGCACGGCATTCAGCTTTGCCGCCTCTCTGCACGGAAAGCACTAGACAGAACTAGTGTGCTTCGTGCATGCTCTCTCCTCGCTTTTATGGTCACTGCTCTGCTTTTTGCTTGGCAGCGTTCAAAGGGTCCACGGCATACCTCTTGCACAGCGAGAGGTGGCCGGCGAGGAATACTTGCTGGCTTAAGTCGTTCCATGCTCAAGGCATTCATCAGAGCAACACCATGCGGGAAAAGAGGGGGGAACATTGCAGGACAAATTTCTATGCTGGAACATGATTGTCTGCGAGACAGCTCTCCGCAGCGCTAGTATTTGGCCAGGCTGAAATCAGCGCCACGGGAAGCCAATCTGACAAGCGGAGTGCAACGAGCGCGGCGATATGGGGCCACTTGGCAGGTGGCCGAAGAAAGACGGCTGCCCCGCGAATGTGGTGCCAGAAGGCAAGTTTCAGCAGGGCGTTCCGGGCGAGCTTAATGTGTAGCCGCAGTTGTTCTAGGCGAGATTGTAGCCGAGAAGCTTTCCTTCTCCATTCACGAGACAAGAAAAGCAGAACGCAATGGTCTAGAGGGTTGAGAAGAAAAGTGCTCGTAGCGAGCTCGTTGCGGCAGAAGCGAAAGCCAGGAGCAGCGTGCTCGCTGCGAGCAGTAGACGGCGCTTCGCCTCCTTGGGAAGGAAATCGCGTCTGGGCACGAACGGCAGCCAGCGAAGCTTCAGAACAGCAGGCTGTTCTGCTCAGCTTACGAGCCTGAAGTGAGTGGCAAGGGCTAAGGGGACAGTTCCAAGGCATCTAGCTTTCCTGCTAGCAATGCCATTTCTACCCTGCTGTGGATAACATTGTCCTATGCCCTTATGCTCCGAGAGACAGAGAGCACCTCGGCAGACGCAGTGCAGAGGGAAAGGACACAGTATCCGAGGGAGCGTGGCGCCGCTTAGGCGGGCAAAGCAGAAAGGTGCCGCCCGGCACTGGCTTTGACTCCCTGAGCTTCCTTGCTAGGACAGCAGCTGCCGAAAGCTGGCAACTAGGCTGCCAGAGTGCAGAATGTCAGCGGTCTGGCACGCCTGCTTGCCGAAAGCCAGGATCAGCGAGACAGCGTGCTAGGCTCTGTTTCACAGCACCTTGGAGAACACGCCCTTGAAGAATGCCGTCTCTGCTCCGCAAAAGCTCTGCCACAGTGAAGGTGGAAGAAGCAGCCTGTGGCCACGGGCAGAGCTGGTCAACAGCTGCGCCTAACTTTCCCAAGCTGCGAGAGCATTCTCAGCCGAGTTCTGCTTTGACAGAGCTAGTGCTGAACTTTTGCAGTCCCGGAGGCTGCTGAAACCAAGGCTGTGTTCTGCCTCTTCATTCTTGCCTTCCTGTGCTCCAGCGAGAAGTGAAGCTCTGGCACGGCATTCAGCTTTGCCGCCTCTCTGCACGGAAAGCACTAGACAGAACTAGTGTGCTTCGTGCATGCTCTCTCCTCGCTTTTATGGTCACTGCTCTGCTTTTTGCTTGGCAGCGTTCAAAGGGTCCACGGCATACCTCTTGCACAGCGAGAGGTGGCCGGCGAGGAATACTTGCTGGCTTAAGTCGTTCCATGCTCAAGGCATTCATCAGAGCAACACCATGCGGGAAAAGAGGGGGGAACATTGCAGGACAAATTTCTATGCTGGAACAGGATTGTCTGCGAGACAGCTCTCCGCAGCGCTAGTATTTGGCCAGGCTGAAATCAGCGCCACGGGAAGCCAATCTGACAAGCGGAGTGCAACGAGCGCGGCGATATGGGGCCACTTGGCAGGTGGCCGAAGAAAGACGGCTGCCCCGCGAATGTGGTGCCAGAAGGCAAGTTTCAGCAGGGCGTTCCGGGCGAGCTTAATGTGTAGCCGCACTTGTTCTAGGCGAGATTGTAGCCGAGAAGCTTTCCGTCTCCATTCACGAGACAAGAAAAGCAGAACGCAATGGTCTAGAGGGTTGAGAAGAAAAGTGCTCGTAGCGAGCTCGTTGCGGCAGAAGCGAAAGCCAGGAGCAGCGTGCTCGCTGCGAGAAGTAGACGGCGCTTCGCCTCCTTGGGAAGGAAATCGCGTCTGGGCACGAACGGCAGCCAGCGAAGCTTCAGAACAGCAGGCTGTTCTGCTCAGCTTACGAGCCTGAAGTGAGTGGCAAGGGCTAAGGGGACAGTTCCAAGGCATCTAGCTTTCCTGCTAGCAATGCCATTTCTACCCTGCTGTGGATAACATTGTCCTTTGCCCTTCTGCTCCGAGAGGCACAGAGCACCTCGGCAGACGCAGTGCAGAGGGAAAGGACACAGTATCCGAGGGAGCGTGGTGCCGCTTAGGCGGGCAAAGCAGAAAGGTGCCGCCCGGCACTGGCTTTGACTCCCTGAGCTTCCTTGCTAGGACAGCAGCTGCCGAAAGCTGGCAACTAGGCTGCCAGAGTGCAGAATGTCAGCGGTCTGGCACGCCTGCTTGCCGAAAGCCAGGATCAGCGAGACAGCGTGCTAGGCTCTGTTTCACAGCACCTTGGAGAACACGCCCTTGAAGAATGCCGTCTCTGTTCCGCAAAAGCTCTGCCACAGTGAAGGTGGAAGAAGCAGCCTGTGGCCACGGGCAGAGCTGGTCAACAGCTGCGCCTAACTTTCCCAAGCTGCGAGAGCATTCTCAGCCGAGTTCTGCTTTGACAGAGCTATTGCTGAACTTTTGCAGTCCCGGAGGCTGCTGAAACCAAGGCTGTGTTCTGCCTCTTCATTCTTGCCTTCCTGTGCTCCAGCGAGAAGTGAAGCTCTGGCACGGCATTCAGCTTTGCCGCCTCTCTGCACGGAAAGCACTAGACAGAACTAGTGTGCTTCGTGCATGCTCTCTCCTCGCTTTTATGGTCACTGCTCTGCTTTTTGCTTGGCAGCGTTCAAAGGGTCCACGGCATACCTCTTGCACAGCGAGAGGTGGCCGGCGAGGAATACTTGCTGGCTTAAGTCGTTCCATGCTCAAGGCATTCATCAGAGCAACACCATGCGGGAAAAGAGGGGGGAACATTGCAGGACAAATTTCTATGCTGGAACACGATTGTCTGCGAGACAGCTCTCCGCAGCGCTAGTATTTGGCCAGGCTGAAATCAGCGCCACGGGAAGCCAATCTGACAAGCGGAGTGCAACGAGCGCGGCGATATGGGGCCACTTGGCAGGTGGCCGAAGAAAGACGGCTGCCCCGCGAATGTGGTGCCAGAAGGGAAGTTTCAGCAGGGCGTTCCGGGCGAGCTTAATGTGTAGCCGCAGTTGTTCTAGGCGAGATTGTAGCCGAGAAGCTTTCCGTCTCCATTCACGAGACAAGAAAAGCAGAACGCAATGGTCTAGAGGGTTGAGAAGAAAAGTGCTCGTAGCGAGCTCGTTGCGGCAGAAGCGAAAGCCAGGAGCAGCGTGCTCGCTGCGAGCAGTAGACGGCGCTTCGCCTCCTTGGGAAGGAAATCGCGTCTGGGCACGAACGGCAGCCAGCGAAGCTTCAGAACAGCAGGCTGTTCTGCTCAGCTTACGAGCCTGAAGTGAGTGGCAAGGGCTAAGGGGACAGTTCCAAGGCATCTAGCTTTCCTGCTAGCAATGCCATTTCTACCCTGCTGTGGATAACATTGTCCTTTGCCCTTCTGCTCCGAGAGGCACAGAGCACCTCGGCAGACGCAGTGCAGAGGGAAAGGACACAGTATCCGAGGGAGCGTGGTGCCGCTTAGGCGGGCAAAGCAGAAAGGTGCCGCCCGGCACTGGCTTTGACTCCCTGAGCTTCCTTGCTAGGACAGCAGCTGCCGAAAGCTGGCAACTAGGCTGCCAGAGTGCAGAATGTCAGCGGTCTGGCACGCCTGCTTGCCGAAAGCCAGGATCAGCGAGACAGCGTGCTAGGCTCTGTTTCACAGCACCTTGGAGAACACGCCCTTGAAGAATGCCGTCTCTGTTCCGCAAAAGCTCTGCCACAGTGAAGGTGGAAGAAGCAGCCTGTGGCCACGGGCAGAGCTGGTCAACAGCTGCGCCTAACTTTCCCAAGCTGCGAGAGCATTCTCAGCCGAGTTCTGCTTTGACAGAGCTAGTGCTGAACTTTTGCAGTCCCGGAGGCTGCTGAAACCAAGGCTGTGTTCTGCCTCTTCATTCTTGCCTTCCTGTGCTCCAGCGAGAAGTGAAGCTCTGGCACGGCATTCAGCTTTGCCGCCTCTCTGCACGGAAAGCACTAGACAGAACTAGTGTGCTTCGTGCATGCTCTCTCCTCGCTTTTATGGTCACTGCTCTGCTTTTTGCTTGGCAGCGTTCAAAGGGTCCACGGCATACCTCTTGCACAGCGAGAGGTGGCCGGCGAGGAATACTTGCTGGCTTAAGTCGTTCCATGCTCAAGGCATTCATCAGAGCAACACCATGCGGGAAAAGAGGGGGGAACATTGCAGGACAAATTTCTATGCTGGAACAGGATTGTCTGCGAGACAGCTCTCCGCAGCGCTAGTATTTGGCCAGGCTGAAATCAGCGCCACGGGAAGCCAATCTGACAAGCGGAGTGCAACGAGCGCGGCGATATGGGGCCACTTGGCAGGTGGCCGAAGAAAGACGGCTGCCCCGCGAATGTGGTGCCAGAAGGCAAGTTTCAGCAGGGCGTTCCGGGCGAGCTTAATGTGTAGCCGCAGTTGTTCTAGGCGAGATTGTAGCCGAGAAGCTTTCCGTCTCCATTCACGAGACAAGAAAAGCAGAACGCAATGGTCTAGAGGGTTGAGAAGAAAAGTGCTCGTAGCGAGCTCGTTGCGGCAGAAGCGAAAGCCAGGAGCAGCGTGCTCGCTGCGAGAAGTAGACGGCGCTTCGCCTCCTTGGGAAGGAAATCGCGTCTGGGCACGAACGGCAGCCAGCGAAGCTTCAGAACAGCAGGCTGTTCTGCTCAGCTTACGAGCCTGAAGTGAGTGGCAAGGGCTAAGGGGACAGTTCCAAGGCATCTAGCTTTCCTGCTAGCAATGCCATTTCTACCCTGCTGTGGATAACATTGTCCTTTGCCCTTCTGCTCCGAGAGGCACAGAGCACCTCGGCAGACGCAGTGCAGAGGGAAAGGACACAGTATCCGAGGGAGCGTGGCGCCGCTTAGGCGGGCAGAGCAGAAAGGTGCCGCCCGGCACTGGCTTTGACTCCCTGAGCTTCCTTGCTAGGACAGCAGCTGCCGAAAGCTGGCAACTAGGCTGCCAGAGTGCAGAATGTCAGCGGTCTGGCACGCCTGCTTGCCGAAAGCCAGGATCAGCGAGACAGCGTGCTAGGCTCTGTTTCACAGCACCTTGGAGAACACGCCCTTGAAGAATGCCGTCTCTGTTCCGCAAAAGCTCTGCCACAGTGAAGGTGGAAGAAGCAGCCTGTGGCCACGGGCAGAGCTGGTCAACAGCTGCGCCTAACTTTCCCAAGCTGCGAGAGCATTCTCAGCCGAGTTCTGCTTTGACAGAGCTATTGCTGAACTTTTGCAGTCCCGGAGGCTGCTGAAACCAAGGCTGTGTTCTGCCTCTTCATTCTTGCCTTCCTGTGCTCCAGCGAGAAGTGAAGCTCTGGCACGGCATTCAGCTTTGCCACCTCTCTGCACGGAAAGCACTAGACAGAACTAGTGTGCTTCGTGCATGCTCTCTCCTCGCTTTTATGGTCACTGCTCTGCTTTTTGCTTGGCAGCGTTCAAAGGCTCCACGGCATACCTCTTGCACAGCGAGAGGTGGCCGGCGAGGAATACTTGCTGGCTTAAGTCGTTCCATGCTCAAGGCATTCATCAGAGCAACACCATGCGGGAAAAGAGGGGGGAACATTGCAGGACAAATTTCTATGCTGGAACATGATTGTCTGCGAGACAGCTCTCCGCAGCGCTAGTATTTGGCCAGGCTGAAATCAGCGCCACGGGAAGCCAATCTGACAAGCGGAGTGCAACGAGCGCGGCGATATGGGGCCACATGGCAGGTGGCCGAAGAAAGACGGCTGCCCCGCGAATGTGGTGCCAGAAGGCAAGTTTCAGCAGGGCGTTCCGGGCGAGCTTAATGTGTAGCCGCACTTGTTCTAGGCGAGATTGTAGCCGAGAAGCTTTCCTTCTCCATTCACGAGACAAGAAAAGCAGAACGCAATGGTCTAGAGGGTTGAGAAGAAAAGTGCTCGTAGCGAGCTCGTTGCGGCAGAAGCGAAAGCCAGGAGCAGCGTGCTCGCTGCGAGAAGTAGACGGCGCTTCGCCTCCTTGGGAAGGAAATCGCGTCTGGGCACGAACGGCAGCCAGCGAAGCTTCAGAACAGCAGGCTGTTCTGCTCAGCTTACGAGCCTGAAGTGAGTGGCAAGGGCTAAGGGGACAGTTCCAAGGCATCTAGCTTTCCTGCTAGCAATGCCATTTCTACCCTGCTGTGGATAACATTGTCCTATGCCCTTATGCTCCGAGAGACAGAGAGCACCTCGGCAGACGCAGTGCAGAGGGAAAGGACACAGTATCCGAGGGAGCGTGACGCCGCTTAGGCGGGCAAAGCAGAAAGGTGCCGCCCGGCACTGGCTTTGACTCCCTGAGCTTCCTTGCTAGGACAGCAGCTGCCGAAAGCTGGCAACTAGGCTGCCAGAGTGCAGAATGTCAGCGGTCTGGCACGCCTGCTTGCCGAAAGCCAGGATCAGCGAGACAGCGTGCTAGGCTCTGTTTCACAGCACCTTGGAGAACACGCCCTTGAAGAATGCCGTCTCTGCTCCGCAAAAGCTCTGCCACAGTGAAGGTGGAAGAAGCAGCCTGTGGCCACGGGCAGAGCTGGTCAACAGCTGCGCCTAACTTTCCCAAGCTGCGAGAGCATTCTCAGCCGAGTTCTGCTTTGACAGAGCTAGTGCTGAACTTTTGCAGTCCCGGAGGCTGCTGAAACCAAGGCTGTGTTCTGCCTCTTCATTCTTGCCTTCCTGTGCTCCAGCGAGAAGTGAAGCTCTGGCACGGCATTCAGCTTTGCCGCCTCTCTGCACGGAAAGCACTAGACAGAACTAGTGTGCTTCGTGCATGCTCTCTCCTCGCTTTTATGGTCACTGCTCTGCTTTTTGCTTGGCAGCGTTCAAAGGGTCCACGGCATACCTCTTGCACAGCGAGAGGTGGCCGGCGAGGAATACTTGCTGGCTTAAGTCGTTCCATGCTCAAGGCATTCATCAGAGCAACACCATGCGGGAAAAGAGGGGGGAACATTGCAGGACAAATTTCTATGCTGGAACATGATTGTCTGCGAGACAGCTCTCCGCAGCGCTAGTATTTGGCCAGGCTGAAATCAGCGCCACGGGAAGCCAATCTGACAAGCGGAGTGCAACGAGCGCGGCGATATGGGGCCACTTGGCAGGTGGCCGAAGAAAGACGGCTGCCCCGCGAATGTGGTGCCAGAAGGCAAGTTTCAGCAGGGCGTTCCGGGCGAGCTTAATGTGTAGCCGCAGTTGTTCTAGGCGAGATTGTAGCCGAGAAGCTTTCCGTCTCCATTCACGAGACAAGAAAAGCAGAACGCAATGGTCTAGAGGGTTGAGAAGAAAAGTGCTCGTAGCGAGCTCGTTGCGGCAGAAGCGAAAGCCAGGAGCAGCGTGCTCGCTGCGAGCAGTAGACGGCGCTTCGCCTCCTTGGGAAGGAAATCGCGTCTGGGCACGAACGGCAGCCAGCGAAGCTTCAGAACAGCAGGCTGTTCTGCTCAGCGTACGAGCCTGAAGTGAGTGGCAAGGGCTAAGGGGACAGTTCCAAGGCATCTAGCTTTCCTGCTAGCAATGCCATTTCTACCCTGCTGTGGATAACATTGTCCTTTGCCCTTCTGCTCCGAGAGGCACAGAGCACCTCGGCAGACGCAGTGCAGAGGGAAAGGACACAGTATCCGAGGGAGCGTGGCGCCGCTTAGGCGGGCAAAGCAGAAAGGTGCCGCCCGGCACTGGCTTTGACTCCCTGAGCTTCCTTGCTAGGACAGCAGCTGCCGAAAGCTGGCAACTAGGCTGCCAGAGTGCAGAATGTCAGCGGTCTGGCACGCCTGCTTGCCGAAAGCCAGTATCAGCGAGACAGCGTGCTAGGCTCTGTTTCACAGCACCTTGGAGAACACGCCCTTGAAGAATGCCGTCTCTGTTCCGCAAAAGCTCTGCCACAGTGAAGGTGGAAGAAGCAGCCTGTGGCCACGGGCAGAGCTGGTCAACAGCTGCGCCTAACTTTCCCAAGCTGCGAGAGCATTCTCAGCCGAGTTCTGCTTTGACAGAGCTATTGCTGAACTTTTGCAGTCCCGGAGGCTGCTGAAACCAAGGCTGTGTTCTGCCTCTTCATTCTTGCCTTCCTGTGCTCCAGCGAGAAGTGAAGCTCTGGCACGGCATTCAGCTTTGCCGCCTCTCTGCACGGAAAGCACTAGACAGAACTAGTGTGCTTCGTGCATGCTCTCTCCTCGCTTTTATGGTCACTGCTCTGCTTTTTGCTTGGCAGCGTTCAAAGGGTCCACGGCATACCTCTTGCACAGCGAGAGGTGGCCGGCGAGGAATACTTGCTGGCTTAAGTCGTTCCATGCTCAAGGCATTCATCAGAGCAACACCATGCGGGAAAAGAGGGGGGAACATTGCAGGACAAATTTCTATGCTGGAACATGATTGTCTGCGAGACAGCTCTCCGCAGCGCTAGTATTTGGCCAGGCTGAAATCAGCGCCACGGGAAGCCAATCTGACAAGCGGAGTGCAACGAGCGCGGCGATATGGGGCCACTTGGCAGGTGGCCGAAGAAAGACGGCTGCCCCGCGAATGTGGTGCCAGAAGGCAAGTTTCAGCAGGGCGTTCCGGGCGAGCTTAATGTGTAGCCGCAGTTGTTCTAGGCGAGATTGTAGCCGAGAAGCTTTCCGTCTCCATTCACGAGACAAGAAAAGCAGAACGCAATGGTCTAGAGGGTTGAGAAGAAAAGTGCTCGTAGCGAGCTCGTTGCGGCAGAAGCGAAAGCCAGGAGCAGCGTGCTCGCTGCGAGCAGTAGACGGCGCTTCGCCTCCTTGGGAAGGAAATCGCGTCTGGGCACGAACGGCAGCCAGCGAAGCTTCAGAACAGCAGGCTGTTCTGCTCAGCTTACGAGCCTGAAGTGAGTGGCAAGGGCTAAGGGGACAGTTCCAAGGCATCTAGCTTTCCTGCTAGCAATGCCATTTCTACCCTGCTGTGGATAACATTGTCCTATGCCCTTATGCTCCGAGAGACAGAGAGCACCTCGGCAGACGCAGTGCAGAGGGAAAGGACACAGTATCCGAGGGAGCGTGGCGCCGCTTAGGCGGGCAAAGCAGAAAGGTGCCGCCCGGCACTGGCTTTGACTCCCTGAGCTTCCTTGCTAGGACAGCAGCTGCCGAAAGCTGGCAACTAGGCTGCCAGAGTGCAGAATGTCAGCGGTCTGGCACGCCTGCTTGCCGAAAGCCAGGATCAGCGAGACAGCGTGCTAGGCTCTGTTTCACAGCACCTTGGAGAACACGCCCTTGAAGAATGCCGTCTCTGCTCCGCAAAAGCTCTGCCACAGTGAAGGTGGAAGAAGCAGCCTGTGGCCACGGGCAGAGCTGGTCAACAGCTGCGCCTAACTTTCCCAAGCTGCGAGAGCATTCTCAGCCGAGTTCTGCTTTGACAGAGCTAGTGCTGAACTTTTGCAGTCCCGGAGGCTGCTGAAACCAAGGCTGTGTTCTGCCTCTTCATTCTTGCCTTCCTGTGCTCCAGCGAGAAGTGAAGCTCTGGCACGGCATTCAGCTTTGCCGCCTCTCTGCACGGAAAGCACTAGACAGAACTAGTGTGCTTCGTGCATGCTCTCTCCTCGCTTTTATGGTCACTGCTCTGCTTTTTGCTTGGCAGCGTTCAAAGGGTCCACGGCATACCTCTTGCACAGCGAGAGGTGGCCGGCGAGGAATACTTGCTGGCTTAAGTCGTTCCATGCTCAAGGCATTCATCAGAGCAACACCATGCGGGAAAAGAGGGGGGAACATTGCAGGACAAATTTCTATGCTGGAACATGATTGTCTGCGAGACAGCTCTCCGCAGCGCTAGTATTTGGCCAGGCTGAAATCAGCGCCACGGGAAGCCAATCTGACAAGCGGAGTGCAACGAGCGCGGCGATATGGGGCCACATGGCAGGTGGCCGAAGAAAGACGGCTGCCCCGCGAATGTGGTGCCAGAAGGCAAGTTTCAGCAGGGCGTTCCGGGCGAGCTTAATGTGTAGCCGCAGTTGTTCTAGGCGAGATTGTAGCCGAGAAGCTTTCCTTCTCCATTCACGAGACAAGAAAAGCAGAACGCAATGGTCTAGAGGGTTGAGAAGAAAAGTGCTCGTAGCGAGCTCGTTGCGGCAGAAGCGAAAGCCAGGAGCAGCGTGCTCGCTGCGAGAAGTAGACGGCGCTTCGCCTCCTTGGGAAGGAAATCGCGTCTGGGCACGAACGGCAGCCAGCGAAGCTTCAGAACAGCAGGCTGTTCTGCTCAGCGTACGAGCCTGAAGTGAGTGGCAAGGGCTAAGGGGACAGTTCCAAGGCATCTAGCTTTCCTGCTAGCAATGCCATTTCTACCCTGCTGTGGATAACATTGTCCTATGCCCTTATGCTCCGAGAGACAGAGAGCACCTCGGCAGACGCAGTGCAGAGGGAAAGGACACAGTATCCGAGGGAGCGTGACGCCGCTTAGGCGGGCAAAGCAGAAAGGTGCCGCCCGGCACTGGCTTTGACTCCCTGAGCTTCCTTGCTAGGACAGCAGCTGCCGAAAGCTGGCAACTAGGCTGCCAGAGTGCAGAATGTCGGCGGTCTGGCACGCCTGCTTGCCGAAAGCCAGGATCAGCGAGACAGCGTGCTAGGCTCTGTTTCACAGCACCTTGGAGAACACGCCCTTGAAGAATGCCGTCTCTGCTCCGCAAAAGCTCTGCCACAGTGAAGGTGGAAGAAGCAGCCTGTGGCCACGGGCAGAGCTGGTCAACAGCTGCGCCTAACTTTCCCAAGCTGCGAGAGCATTCTCAGCCGAGTTCTGCTTTGACAGAGCTATTGCTGAACTTTTGCAGTCCCGGAGGCTGCTGAAACCAAGGCTGTGTTCTGCCTCTTCATTCTTGCCTTCCTGTGCTCCAGCGAGAAGTGAAGCTCTGGCACGGCATTCAGCTTTGCCGCCTCTCTGCACGGAAAGCACTAGACAGAACTAGTGTGCTTCGTGCATGCTCTCTCCTCGCTTTTATGGTCACTGCTCTGCTTTTTGCTTGGCAGCGTTCAAAGGGTCCACGGCATACCTCTTGCACAGCGAGAGGTGGCCGGCGAGGAATACTTGCTGGCTTAAGTCGTTCCATGCTCAAGGCATTCATCAGAGCAACACCATGCGGGAAAAGAGGGGGGAACATTGCAGGACAAATTTCTATGCTGGAACAGGATTGTCTGCGAGACAGCTCTCCGCAGCGCTAGTATTTGGCCAGGCTGAAATCAGCACCACGGGAAGCCAATCTGACAAGCGGAGTGCAACGAGCGCGGCGATATGGGGCCACTTGGCAGGTGGCCGAAGAAAGACGGCTGCCCCGCGAATGTGGTGCCAGAAGGCAAGTTTCAGCAGGGCGTTCCGGGCGAGCTTAATGTGTAGCCGCAGTTGTTCTAGGCGAGATTGTAGCCGAGAAGCTTTCCGTCTCCATTCACGAGACAAGAAAAGCAGAACGCAATGGTCTAGAGGGTTGAGAAGAAAAGTGCTCGTAGCGAGCTCGTTGCGGCAGAAGCGAAAGCCAGGAGCAGCGTGCTCGCTGCGAGCAGTAGACGGCGCTTCGCCTCCTTGGGAAGGAAATCGCGTCTGGGCACGAACGGCAGCCAGCGAAGCTTCAGAACAGCAGGCTGTTCTGCTCAGCTTACGAGCCTGAAGTGAGTGGCAAGGGCTAAGGGGACAGTTCCAAGGCATCTAGCTTTCCTGCTAGCAATGCCATTTCTACCCTGCTGTGGATAACATTGTCCTATGCCCTTATGCTCCGAGAGACAGAGAGCACCTCGGCAGACGCAGTGCAGAGGGAAAGGACACAGTATCCGAGGGAGCGTGGCGCCGCTTAGGCGGGCAAAGCAGAAAGGTGCCGCCCGGCACTGGCTTTGACTCCCTGAGCTTCCTTGCTAGGACAGCAGCTGCCGAAAGCTGGCAACTAGGCTGCCAGAGTGCAGAATGTCAGCGGTCTGGCACGCCTGCTTGCCGAAAGCCAGGATCAGCGAGACAGCGTGCTAGGCTCTGTTTCACAGCACCTTGGAGAACACGCCCTTGAAGAATGCCGTCTCTGCTCCGCAAAAGCTCTGCCACAGTGAAGGTGGAAGAAGCAGCCTGTGGCCACGGGCAGAGCTGGTCAACAGCTGCGCCTAACTTTCCCAAGCTGCGAGAGCATTCTCAGCCGAGTTCTGCTTTGACAGAGCTAGTGCTGAACTTTTGCAGTCCCGGAGGCTGCTGAAACCAAGGCTGTGTTCTGCCTCTTCATTCTTGCCTTCCTGTGCTCCAGCGAGAAGTGAAGCTCTGGCACGGCATTCAGCTTTGCCGCCTCTCTGCACGGAAAGCACTAGACAGAACTAGTGTGCTTCGTGCATGCTCTCTCCTCGCTTTTATGGTCACTGCTCTGCTTTTTGCTTGGCAGCGTTCAAAGGGTCCACGGCATACCTCTTGCACAGCGAGAGGTGGCCGGCGAGGAATACTTGCTGGCTTAAGTCGTTCCATGCTCAAGGCATTCATCAGAGCAACACCATGCGGGAAAAGAGGGGGGAACATTGCAGGACAAATTTCTATGCTGGAACAGGATTGTCTGCGAGACAGCTCTCCGCAGCGCTAGTATTTGGCCAGGCTGAAATCAGCGCCACGGGAAGCCAATCTGACAAGCGGAGTGCAACGAGCGCGGCGATATGGGGCCACTTGGCAGGTGGCCGAAGAAAGACGGCTGCCCCGCGAATGTGGTGCCAGAAGGCAAGTTTCAGCAGGGCGTTCCGGGCGAGCTTAATGTGTAGCCGCAGTTGTTCTAGGCGAGATTGTAGCCGAGAAGCTTTCCGTCTCCATTCACGAGACAAGAAAAGCAGAACGCAATGGTCTAGAGGGTTGAGAAGAAAAGTGCTCGTAGCGAGCTCGTTGCGGCAGAAGCGAAAGCCAGGAGCAGCGTGCTCGCTGCGAGCAGTAGACGGCGCTTCGCCTCCTTGGGAAGGAAATCGCGTCTGGGCACGAACGGCAGCCAGCGAAGCTTCAGAACAGCAGGCTGTTCTGCTCAGCGTACGAGCCTGAAGTGAGTGGCAAGGGCTAAGGGGACAGTTCCAAGGCATCTAGCTTTCCTGCTAGCAATGCCATTTCTACCCTGCTGTGGAAAACATTGTCCTTTGCCCTTCTGCTCCGAGAGGCAGAGAGCACCTCGGCAGACGCAGTGCAGAGGGAAAGGACACAGTATCCGAGGGAGCGTGGCGCCGCTTAGGCGGGCAAAGCAGAAAGGTGCCGCCCGGCACTGGCTTTGACTCCCTGAGCTTCCTTGCTAGGACAGCAGCTGCCGAAAGCTGGCAACTAGGCTGCCAGAGTGCAGAATGTCAGCGGTCTGGCACGCCTGCTTGCCGAAAGCCAGGATCAGCGAGACAGCGTGCTAGGCTCTGTTTCACAGCACCTTGGAGAACACGCCCTTGAAGAATGCCGTCTCTGCTCCGCAAAAGCTCTGCCACAGTGAAGGTGGAAGAAGCAGCCTGTGGCCACGGGCAGAGCTGGTCAACAGCTGCGCCTAACTTTCCCAAGCTGCGAGAGCATTCTCAGCCGAGTTCTGCTTTGACAGAGCTATTGCTGAACTTTTGCAGTCCCGGAGGCTGCTGAAACCAAGGCTGTGTTCTGCCTCTTCATTCTTGCCTTCCTGTGCTCCAGCGAGAAGTGAAGCTCTGGCACGGCATTCAGCTTTGCCGCCTCTCTGCACGGAAAGCACTAGACAGAACTAGTGTGCTTCGTGCATGCTCTCTCCTCGCTTTTATGGTCACTGCTCTGCTTTTTGCTTGGCAGCGTTCAAAGGGTCCACGGCATACCTCTTGCACAGCGAGAGGTGGCCGGCGAGGAATACTTGCTGGCTTAAGTCGTTCCATGCTCAAGGCATTCATCAGAGCAACACCATGCGGGAAAAGAGGGGGGAACATTGCAGGACAAATTTCTATGCTGGAACATGATTGTCTGCGAGACAGCTCTCCGCAGCGCTAGTATTTGGCCAGGCTGAAATCAGCGCCACGGGAAGCCAATCTGACAAGCGGAGTGCAACGAGCGCGGCGATATGGGGCCACATGGCAGGTGGCCGAAGAAAGACGGCTGCCCCGCGAATGTGGTGCCAGAAGGCAAGTTTCAGCAGGGCGTTCCGGGCGAGCTTAATGTGTAGCCGCAGTTGTTCTAGGCGAGATTGTAGCCGAGAAGCTTTCCTTCTCCATTCACGAGACAAGAAAAGCAGAACGCAATGGTCTAGAGGGTTGAGAAGAAAAGTGCTCGTAGCGAGCTCGTTGCGGCAGAAGCGAAAGCCAGGAGCAGCGTGCTCGCTGCGAGAAGTAGACGGCGCTTCGCCTCCTTGGGAAGGAAATCGCGTCTGGGCACGAACGGCAGCCAGCGAAGCTTCAGAACAGCAGGCTGTTCTGCTCAGCTTACGAGCCTGAAGTGAGTGGCAAGGGCTAAGGGGACAGTTCCAAGGCATCTAGCTTTCCTGCTAGCAATGCCATTTCTACCCTGCTGTGGATAACATTGTCCTATGCCCTTATGCTCCGAGAGACAGAGAGCACCTCGGCAGACGCAGTGCAGAGGGAAAGGACACAGTATCCGAGGGAGCGTGACGCCGCTTAGGCGGGCAAAGCAGAAAGGTGCCGCCCGGCACTGGCTTTGACTCCCTGAGCTTCCTTGCTAGGACAGCAGCTGCCGAAAGCTGGCAACTAGGCTGCCAGAGTGCAGAATGTCAGCGGTCTGGCACGCCTGCTTGCCGAAAGCCAGGATCAGCGAGACAGCGTGCTAGGCTCTGTTTCACAGCACCTTGGAGAACACGCCCTTGAAGAATGCCGTCTCTGCTCCGCAAAAGCTCTGCCACAGTGAAGGTGGAAGAAGCAGCCTGTGGCCACGGGCAGAGCTGGTCAACAGCTGCGCCTAACTTTCCCAAGCTGCGAGAGCATTCTCAGCCGAGTTCTGCTTTGACAGAGCTATTGCTGAACTTTTGCAGTCCCGGAGGCTGCTGAAACCAAGGCTGTGTTCTGCCTCTTCATTCTTGCCTTCCTGTGCTCCAGCGAGAAGTGAAGCTCTGGCACGGCATTCAGCTTTGCCGCCCCTCTGCACGGAAAGCACTAGACAGAACTAGTGTGCTTCGTGCATGCTCTCTCCTCGCTTTTATGGTCACTGCTCTGCTTTTTGCTTGGCAGCGTTCAAAGGGTCCACGGCATACCTCTTGCACAGCGAGAGGTGGCCGGCGAGGAATACTTGCTGGCTTAAGTCGTTCCATGCTCAAGGCATTCATCAGAGCAACACCATGCGGGAAAAGAGGGGGGAACATTGCAGGACAAATTTCTATGCTGGAACATGATTGTCTGCGAGACAGCTCTCCGCAGCGCTAGTATTTGGCCAGGCTGAAATCAGCGCCACGGGAAGCCAATCTGACAAGCGGAGTGCAACGAGCGCGGCGATATGGGGCCACTTGGCAGGTGGCCGAAGAAAGACGGCTGCCCCGCGAATGTGGTGCCAGAAGGCAAGTTTCAGCAGGGCGTTCCGGGCGAGCTTAATGTGTAGCCGCAGTTGTTCTAGGCGAGATTGTAGCCGAGAAGCTTTCCGTCTCCATTCACGAGACAAGAAAAGCAGAACGCAATGGTCTAGAGGGTTGAGAAGAAAAGTGCTCGTAGCGAGCTCGTTGCGGCAGAAGCGAAAGCCAGGAGCAGCGTGCTCGCTGCGAGCAGTAGACGGCGCTTCGCCTCCTTGGGAAGGAAATCGCGTCTGGGCACGAACGGCAGCCAGCGAAGCTTCAGAACAGCAGGCTGTTCTGCTCAGCGTACGAGCCTGAAGTGAGTGGCAAGGGCTAAGGGGACAGTTCCAAGGCATCTAGCTTTCCTGCTAGCAATGCCATTTCTACCCTGCTGTGGATAACATTGTCCTTTGCCCTTCTGCTCCGAGAGGCACAGAGCACCTCGGCAGACGCAGTGCAGAGGGAAAGGACACAGTATCCGAGGGAGCGTGGCGCCGCTTAGGCGGGCAAAGCAGAAAGGTGCCGCCCGGCACTGGCTTTGACTCCCTGAGCTTCCTTGCTAGGACAGCAGCTGCCGAAAGCTGGCAACTAGGCTGCCAGAGTGCAGAATGTCAGCGGTCTGGCACGCCTGCTTGCCGAAAGCCAGTATCAGCGAGACAGCGTGCTAGGCTCTGTTTCACAGCACCTTGGAGAACACGCCCTTGAAGAATGCCGTCTCTGTTCCGCAAAAGCTCTGCCACAGTGAAGGTGGAAGAAGCAGCCTGTGGCCACGGGCAGAGCTGGTCAACAGCTGCGCCTAACTTTCCCAAGCTGCGAGAGCATTCTCAGCCGAGTTCTGCTTTGACAGAGCTATTGCTGAACTTTTGCAGTCCCGGAGGCTGCTGAAACCAAGGCTGTGTTCTGCCTCTTCATTCTTGCCTTCCTGTGCTCCAGCGAGAAGTGAAGCTCTGGCACGGCATTCAGCTTTGCCGCCTCTCTGCACGGAAAGCACTAGACAGAACTAGTGTGCTTCGTGCATGCTCTCTCCTCGCTTTTATGGTCACTGCTCTGCTTTTTGCTTGGCAGCGTTCAAAGGGTCCACGGCATACCTCTTGCACAGCGAGAGGTGGCCGGCGAGGAATACTTGCTGGCTTAAGTCGTTCCATGCTCAAGGCATTCATCAGAGCAACACCATGCGGGAAAAGAGGGGGGAACATTGCAGGACAAATTTCTATGCTGGAACATGATTGTCTGCGAGACAGCTCTCCGCAGCGCTAGTATTTGGCCAGGCTGAAATCAGCGCCACGGGAAGCCAATCTGACAAGCGGAGTGCAACGAGCGCGGCGATATGGGGCCACTTGGCAGGTGGCCGAAGAAAGACGGCTGCCCCGCGAATGTGGTGCCAGAAGGCAAGTTTCAGCAGGGCGTTCCGGGCGAGCTTAATGTGTAGCCGCAGTTGTTCTAGGCGAGATTGTAGCCGAGAAGCTTTCCTTCTCCATTCACGAGACAAGAAAAGCAGAACGCAATGGTCTAGAGGGTTGAGAAGAAAAGTGCTCGTAGCGAGCTCGTTGCGGCAGAAGCGAAAGCCAGGAGCAGCGTGCTCGCTGCGAGCAGTAGACGGCGCTTCGCCTCCTTGGGAAGGAAATCGCGTCTGGGCACGAACGGCAGCCAGCGAAGCTTCAGAACAGCAGGCTGTTCTGCTCAGCTTACGAGCCTGAAGTGAGTGGCAAGGGCTAAGGGGACAGTTCCAAGGCATCTAGCTTTCCTGCTAGCAATGCCATTTCTACCCTGCTGTGGATAACATTGTCCTATGCCCTTATGCTCCGAGAGACAGAGAGCACCTCGGCAGACGCAGTGCAGAGGGAAAGGACACAGTATCCGAGGGAGCGTGGCGCCGCTTAGGCGGGCAAAGCAGAAAGGTGCCGCCCGGCACTGGCTTTGACTCCCTGAGCTTCCTTGCTAGGACAGCAGCTGCCGAAAGCTGGCAACTAGGCTGCCAGAGTGCAGAATGTCAGCGGTCTGGCACGCCTGCTTGCCGAAAGCCAGGATCAGCGAGACAGCGTGCTAGGCTCTGTTTCACAGCACCTTGGAGAACACGCCCTTGAAGAATGCCGTCTCTGCTCCGCAAAAGCTCTGCCACAGTGAAGGTGGAAGAAGCAGCCTGTGGCCACGGGCAGAGCTGGTCAACAGCTGCGCCTAACTTTCCCAAGCTGCGAGAGCATTCTCAGCCGAGTTCTGCTTTGACAGAGCTAGTGCTGAACTTTTGCAGTCCCGGAGGCTGCTGAAACCAAGGCTGTGTTCTGCCTCTTCATTCTTGCCTTCCTGTGCTCCAGCGAGAAGTGAAGCTCTGGCACGGCATTCAGCTTTGCCGCCTCTCTGCACGGAAAGCACTAGACAGAACTAGTGTGCTTCGTGCATGCTCTCTCCTCGCTTTTATGGTCACTGCTCTGCTTTTTGCTTGGCAGCGTTCAAAGGGTCCACGGCATACCTCTTGCACAGCGAGAGGTGGCCGGCGAGGAATACTTGCTGGCTTAAGTCGTTCCATGCTCAAGGCATTCATCAGAGCAACACCATGCGGGAAAAGAGGGGGGAACATTGCAGGACAAATTTCTATGCTGGAACAGGATTGTCTGCGAGACAGCTCTCCGCAGCGCTAGTATTTGGCCAGGCTGAAATCAGCGCCACGGGAAGCCAATCTGACAAGCGGAGTGCAACGAGCGCGGCGATATGGGGCCACTTGGCAGGTGGCCGAAGAAAGACGGCTGCCCCGCGAATGTGGTGCCAGAAGGCAAGTTTCAGCAGGGCGTTCCGGGCGAGCTTAATGTGTAGCCGCAGTTGTTCTAGGCGAGATTGTAGCCGAGAAGCTTTCCGTCTCCATTCACGAGACAAGAAAAGCAGAACGCAATGGTCTAGAGGGTTGAGAAGAAAAGTGCTCGTAGCGAGCTCGTTGCGGCAGAAGCGAAAGCCAGGAGCAGCGTGCTCGCTGCGAGCAGTAGACGGCGCTTCGCCTCCTTGGGAAGGAAATCGCGTCTGGGCACGAACGGCAGCCAGCGAAGCTTCAGAACAGCAGGCTGTTCTGCTCAGCGTACGAGCCTGAAGTGAGTGGCAAGGGCTAAGGGGACAGTTCCAAGGCATCTAGCTTTCCTGCTAGCAATGCCATTTCTACCCTGCTGTGGAAAACATTGTCCTTTGCCCTTCTGCTCCGAGAGGCAGAGAGCACCTCGGCAGACGCAGTGCAGAGGGAAAGGACACAGTATCCGAGGGAGCGTGGCGCCGCTTAGGCGGGCAAAGCAGAAAGGTGCCGCCCGGCACTGGCTTTGACTCCCTGAGCTTCCTTGCTAGGACAGCAGCTGCCGAAAGCTGGCAACTAGGCTGCCAGAGTGCAGAATGTCAGCGGTCTGGCACGCCTGCTTGCCGAAAGCCAGGATCAGCGAGACAGCGTGCTAGGCTCTGTTTCACAGCACCTTGGAGAACACGCCCTTGAAGAATGCCGTCTCTGCTCCGCAAAAGCTCTGCCACAGTGAAGGTGGAAGAAGCAGCCTGTGGCCACGGGCAGAGCTGGTCAACAGCTGCGCCTAACTTTCCCAAGCTGCGAGAGCATTCTCAGCCGAGTTCTGCTTTGACAGAGCTATTGCTGAACTTTTGCAGTCCCGGAGGCTGCTGAAACCAAGGCTGTGTTCTGCCTCTTCATTCTTGCCTTCCTGTGCTCCAGCGAGAAGTGAAGCTCTGGCACGGCATTCAGCTTTGCCGCCTCTCTGCACGGAAAGCACTAGACAGAACTAGTGTGCTTCGTGCATGCTCTCTCCTCGCTTTTATGGTCACTGCTCTGCTTTTTGCTTGGCAGCGTTCAAAGGGTCCACGGCATACCTCTTGCACAGCGAGAGGTGGCCGGCGAGGAATACTTGCTGGCTTAAGTCGTTCCATGCTCAAGGCATTCATCAGAGCAACACCATGCGGGAAAAGAGGGGGGAACATTGCAGGACAAATTTCTATGCTGGAACATGATTGTCTGCGAGACAGCTCTCCGCAGCGCTAGTATTTGGCCAGGCTGAAATCAGCGCCACGGGAAGCCAATCTGACAAGCGGAGTGCAACGAGCGCGGCGATATGGGGCCACATGGCAGGTGGCCGAAGAAAGACGGCTGCCCCGCGAATGTGGTGCCAGAAGGCAAGTTTCAGCAGGGCGTTCCGGGCGAGCTTAATGTGTAGCCGCAGTTGTTCTAGGCGAGATTGTAGCCGAGAAGCTTTCCTTCTCCATTCACGAGACAAGAAAAGCAGAACGCAATGGTCTAGAGGGTTGAGAAGAAAAGTGCTCGTAGCGAGCTCGTTGCGGCAGAAGCGAAAGCCAGGAGCAGCGTGCTCGCTGCGAGAAGTAGACGGCGCTTCGCCTCCTTGGGAAGGAAATCGCGTCTGGGCACGAACGGCAGCCAGCGAAGCTTCAGAACAGCAGGCTGTTCTGCTCAGCTTACGAGCCTGAAGTGAGTGGCAAGGGCTAAGGGGACAGTTCCAAGGCATCTAGCTTTCCTGCTAGCAATGCCATTTCTACCCTGCTGTGGATAACATTGTCCTATGCCCTTATGCTCCGAGAGACAGAGAGCACCTCGGCAGACGCAGTGCAGAGGGAAAGGACACAGTATCCGAGGGAGCGTGACGCCGCTTAGGCGGGCAAAGCAGAAAGGTGCCGCCCGGCACTGGCTTTGACTCCCTGAGCTTCCTTGCTAGGACAGCAGCTGCCGAAAGCTGGCAACTAGGCTGCCAGAGTGCAGAATGTCAGCGGTCTGGCACGCCTGCTTGCCGAAAGCCAGGATCAGCGAGACAGCGTGCTAGGCTCTGTTTCACAGCACCTTGGAGAACACGCCCTTGAAGAATGCCGTCTCTGCTCCGCAAAAGCTCTGCCACAGTGAAGGTGGAAGAAGCAGCCTGTGGCCACGGGCAGAGCTGGTCAACAGCTGCGCCTAACTTTCCCAAGCTGCGAGAGCATTCTCAGCCGAGTTCTGCTTTGACAGAGCTATTGCTGAACTTTTGCAGTCCCGGAGGCTGCTGAAACCAAGGCTGTGTTCTGCCTCTTCATTCTTGCCTTCCTGTGCTCCAGCGAGAAGTGAAGCTCTGGCACGGCATTCAGCTTTGCCGCCTCTCTGCACGGAAAGCACTAGACAGAACTAGTGTGCTTCGTGCATGCTCTCTCCTCGCTTTTATGGTCACTGCTCTGCTTTTTGCTTGGCAGCGTTCAAAGGGTCCACGGCATACCTCTTGCACAGCGAGAGGTGGCCGGCGAGGAATACTTGCTGGCTTAAGTCGTTCCATGCTCAAGGCATTCATCAGAGCAACACCATGCGGGAAAAGAGGGGGGAACATTGCAGGACAAATTTCTATGCTGGAACATGATTGTCTGCGAGACAGCTCTCCGCAGCGCTAGTATTTGGCCAGGCTGAAATCAGCGCCACGGGAAGCCAATCTGACAAGCGGAGTGCAACGAGCGCGGCGATATGGGGCCACTTGGCAGGTGGCCGAAGAAAGACGGCTGCCCCGCGAATGTGGTGCCAGAAGGCAAGTTTCAGCAGGGCGTTCCGGGCGAGCTTAATGTGTAGCCGCAGTTGTTCTAGGCGAGATTGTAGCCGAGAAGCTTTCCGTCTCCATTCACGAGACAAGAAAAGCAGAACGCAATGGTCTAGAGGGTTGAGAAGAAAAGTGCTCGTAGCGAGCTCGTTGCGGCAGAAGCGAAAGCCAGGAGCAGCGTGCTCGCTGCGAGCAGTAGACGGCGCTTCGCCTCCTTGGGAAGGAAATCGCGTCTGGGCACGAACGGCAGCCAGCGAAGCTTCAGAACAGCAGGCTGTTCTGCTCAGCGTACGAGCCTGAAGTGAGTGGCAAGGGCTAAGGGGACAGTTCCAAGGCATCTAGCTTTCCTGCTAGCAATGCCATTTCTACCCTGCTGTGGATAACATTGTCCTTTGCCCTTCTGCTCCGAGAGGCACAGAGCACCTCGGCAGACGCAGTGCAGAGGGAAAGGACACAGTATCCGAGGGAGCGTGGCGCCGCTTAGGCGGGCAAAGCAGAAAGGTGCCGCCCGGCACTGGCTTTGACTCCCTGAGCTTCCTTGCTAGGACAGCAGCTGCCGAAAGCTGGCAACTAGGCTGCCAGAGTGCAGAATGTCAGCGGTCTGGCACGCCTGCTTGCCGAAAGCCAGTATCAGCGAGACAGCGTGCTAGGCTCTGTTTCACAGCACCTTGGAGAACACGCCCTTGAAGAATGCCGTCTCTGTTCCGCAAAAGCTCTGCCACAGTGAAGGTGGAAGAAGCAGCCTGTGGCCACGGGCAGAGCTGGTCAACAGCTGCGCCTAACTTTCCCAAGCTGCGAGAGCATTCTCAGCCGAGTTCTGCTTTGACAGAGCTATTGCTGAACTTTTGCAGTCCCGGAGGCTGCTGAAACCAAGGCTGTGTTCTGCCTCTTCATTCTTGCCTTCCTGTGCTCCAGCGAGAAGTGAAGCTCTGGCACGGCATTCAGCTTTGCCGCCTCTCTGCACGGAAAGCACTAGACAGAACTAGTGTGCTTCGTGCATGCTCTCTCCTCGCTTTTATGGTCACTGCTCTGCTTTTTGCTTGGCAGCGTTCAAAGGGTCCACGGCATACCTCTTGCACAGCGAGAGGTGGCCGGCGAGGAATACTTGCTGGCTTAAGTCGTTCCATGCTCAAGGCATTCATCAGAGCAACACCATGCGGGAAAAGAGGGGGGAACATTGCAGGACAAATTTCTATGCTGGAACATGATTGTCTGCGAGACAGCTCTCCGCAGCGCTAGTATTTGGCCAGGCTGAAATCAGCGCCACGGGAAGCCAATCTGACAAGCGGAGTGCAACGAGCGCGGCGATATGGGGCCACTTGGCAGGTGGCCGAAGAAAGACGGCTGCCCCGCGAATGTGGTGCCAGAAGGCAAGTTTCAGCAGGGCGTTCCGGGCGAGCTTAATGTGTAGCCGCAGTTGTTCTAGGCGAGATTGTAGCCGAGAAGCTTTCCTTCTCCATTCACGAGACAAGAAAAGCAGAACGCAATGGTCTAGAGGGTTGAGAAGAAAAGTGCTCGTAGCGAGCTCGTTGCGGCAGAAGCGAAAGCCAGGAGCAGCGTGCTCGCTGCGAGCAGTAGACGGCGCTTCGCCTCCTTGGGAAGGAAATCGCGTCTGGGCACGAACGGCAGCCAGCGAAGCTTCAGAACAGCAGGCTGTTCTGCTCAGCTTACGAGCCTGAAGTGAGTGGCAAGGGCTAAGGGGACAGTTCCAAGGCATCTAGCTTTCCTGCTAGCAATGCCATTTCTACCCTGCTGTGGATAACATTGTCCTATGCCCTTATGCTCCGAGAGACAGAGAGCACCTCGGCAGACGCAGTGCAGAGGGAAAGGACACAGTATCCGAGGGAGCGTGGCGCCGCTTAGGCGGGCAAAGCAGAAAGGTGCCGCCCGGCACTGGCTTTGACTCCCTGAGCTTCCTTGCTAGGACAGCAGCTGCCGAAAGCTGGCAACTAGGCTGCCAGAGTGCAGAATGTCAGCGGTCTGGCACGCCTGCTTGCCGAAAGCCAGGATCAGCGAGACAGCGTGCTAGGCTCTGTTTCACAGCACCTTGGAGAACACGCCCTTGAAGAATGCCGTCTCTGCTCCGCAAAAGCTCTGCCACAGTGAAGGTGGAAGAAGCAGCCTGTGGCCACGGGCAGAGCTGGTCAACAGCTGCGCCTAACTTTCCCAAGCTGCGAGAGCATTCTCAGCCGAGTTCTGCTTTGACAGAGCTAGTGCTGAACTTTTGCAGTCCCGGAGGCTGCTGAAACCAAGGCTGTGTTCTGCCTCTTCATTCTTGCCTTCCTGTGCTCCAGCGAGAAGTGAAGCTCTGGCACGGCATTCAGCTTTGCCGCCTCTCTGCACGGAAAGCACTAGACAGAACTAGTGTGCTTCGTGCATGCTCTCTCCTCGCTTTTATGGTCACTGCTCTGCTTTTTGCTTGGCAGCGTTCAAAGGGTCCACGGCATACCTCTTGCACAGCGAGAGGTGGCCGGCGAGGAATACTTGCTGGCTTAAGTCGTTCCATGCTCAAGGCATTCATCAGAGCAACACCATGCGGGAAAAGAGGGGGGAACATTGCAGGACAAATTTCTATGCTGGAACAGGATTGTCTGCGAGACAGCTCTCCGCAGCGCTAGTATTTGGCCAGGCTGAAATCAGCGCCACGGGAAGCCAATCTGACAAGCGGAGTGCAACGAGCGCGGCGATATGGGGCCACTTGGCAGGTGGCCGAAGAAAGACGGCTGCCCCGCGAATGTGGTGCCAGAAGGCAAGTTTCAGCAGGGCGTTCCGGGCGAGCTTAATGTGTAGCCGCACTTGTTCTAGGCGAGATTGTAGCCGAGAAGCTTTCCGTCTCCATTCACGAGACAAGAAAAGCAGAACGCAATGGTCTAGAGGGTTGAGAAGAAAAGTGCTCGTAGCGAGCTCGTTGCGGCAGAAGCGAAAGCCAGGAGCAGCGTGCTCGCTGCGAGAAGTAGACGGCGCTTCGCCTCCTTGGGAAGGAAATCGCGTCTGGGCACGAACGGCAGCCAGCGAAGCTTCAGAACAGCAGGCTGTTCTGCTCAGCTTACGAGCCTGAAGTGAGTGGCAAGGGCTAAGGGGACAGTTCCAAGGCATCTAGCTTTCCTGCTAGCAATGCCATTTCTACCCTGCTGTGGATAACATTGTCCTTTGCCCTTCTGCTCCGAGAGGCACAGAGCACCTCGGCAGACGCAGTGCAGAGGGAAAGGACACAGTATCCGAGGGAGCGTGGTGCCGCTTAGGCGGGCAAAGCAGAAAGGTGCCGCCCGGCACTGGCTTTGACTCCCTGAGCTTCCTTGCTAGGACAGCAGCTGCCGAAAGCTGGCAACTAGGCTGCCAGAGTGCAGAATGTCAGCGGTCTGGCACGCCTGCTTGCCGAAAGCCAGGATCAGCGAGACAGCGTGCTAGGCTCTGTTTCACAGCACCTTGGAGAACACGCCCTTGAAGAATGCCGTCTCTGTTCCGCAAAAGCTCTGCCACAGTGAAGGTGGAAGAAGCAGCCTGTGGCCACGGGCAGAGCTGGTCAACAGCTGCGCCTAACTTTCCCAAGCTGCGAGAGCATTCTCAGCCGAGTTCTGCTTTGACAGAGCTATTGCTGAACTTTTGCAGTCCCGGAGGCTGCTGAAACCAAGGCTGTGTTCTGCCTCTTCATTCTTGCCTTCCTGTGCTCCAGCGAGAAGTGAAGCTCTGGCACGGCATTCAGCTTTGCCGCCTCTCTGCACGGAAAGCACTAGACAGAACTAGTGTGCTTCGTGCATGCTCTCTCCTCGCTTTTATGGTCACTGCTCTGCTTTTTGCTTGGCAGCGTTCAAAGGGTCCACGGCATACCTCTTGCACAGCGAGAGGTGGCCGGCGAGGAATACTTGCTGGCTTAAGTCGTTCCATGCTCAAGGCATTCATCAGAGCAACACCATGCGGGAAAAGAGGGGGGAACATTGCAGGACAAATTTCTATGCTGGAACACGATTGTCTGCGAGACAGCTCTCCGCAGCGCTAGTATTTGGCCAGGCTGAAATCAGCGCCACGGGAAGCCAATCTGACAAGCGGAGTGCAACGAGCGCGGCGATATGGGGCCACTTGGCAGGTGGCCGAAGAAAGACGGCTGCCCCGCGAATGTGGTGCCAGAAGGGAAGTTTCAGCAGGGCGTTCCGGGCGAGCTTAATGTGTAGCCGCAGTTGTTCTAGGCGAGATTGTAGCCGAGAAGCTTTCCGTCTCCATTCACGAGACAAGAAAAGCAGAACGCAATGGTCTAGAGGGTTGAGAAGAAAAGTGCTCGTAGCGAGCTCGTTGCGGCAGAAGCGAAAGCCAGGAGCAGCGTGCTCGCTGCGAGCAGTAGACGGCGCTTCGCCTCCTTGGGAAGGAAATCGCGTCTGGGCACGAACGGCAGCCAGCGAAGCTTCAGAACAGCAGGCTGTTCTGCTCAGCTTACGAGCCTGAAGTGAGTGGCAAGGGCTAAGGGGACAGTTCCAAGGCATCTAGCTTTCCTGCTAGCAATGCCATTTCTACCCTGCTGTGGATAACATTGTCCTTTGCCCTTCTGCTCCGAGAGGCACAGAGCACCTCGGCAGACGCAGTGCAGAGGGAAAGGACACAGTATCCGAGGGAGCGTGGTGCCGCTTAGGCGGGCAAAGCAGAAAGGTGCCGCCCGGCACTGGCTTTGACTCCCTGAGCTTCCTTGCTAGGACAGCAGCTGCCGAAAGCTGGCAACTAGGCTGCCAGAGTGCAGAATGTCAGCGGTCTGGCACGCCTGCTTGCCGAAAGCCAGGATCAGCGAGACAGCGTGCTAGGCTCTGTTTCACAGCACCTTGGAGAACACGCCCTTGAAGAATGCCGTCTCTGTTCCGCAAAAGCTCTGCCACAGTGAAGGTGGAAGAAGCAGCCTGTGGCCACGGGCAGAGCTGGTCAACAGCTGCGCCTAACTTTCCCAAGCTGCGAGAGCATTCTCAGCCGAGTTCTGCTTTGACAGAGCTATTGCTGAACTTTTGCAGTCCCGGAGGCTGCTGAAACCAAGGCTGTGTTCTGCCTCTTCATTCTTGCCTTCCTGTGCTCCAGCGAGAAGTGAAGCTCTGGCACGGCATTCAGCTTTGCCGCCTCTCTGCACGGAAAGCACTAGACAGAACTAGTGTGCTTCGTGCATGCTCTCTCCTCGCTTTTATGGTCACTGCTCTGCTTTTTGCTTGGCAGCGTTCAAAGGGTCCACGGCATACCTCTTGCACAGCGAGAGGTGGCCGGCGAGGAATACTTGCTGGCTTAAGTCGTTCCATGCTCAAGGCATTCATCAGAGCAACACCATGCGGGAAAAGAGGGGGGAACATTGCAGGACAAATTTCTATGCTGGAACATGATTGTCTGCGAGACAGCTCTCCGCAGCGCTAGTATTTGGCCAGGCTGAAATCAGCGCCACGGGAAGCCAATCTGACAAGCGGAGTGCAACGAGCGCGGCGATATGGGGCCACTTGGCAGGTGGCCGAAGAAAGACGGCTGCCCCGCGAATGTGGTGCCAGAAGGCAAGTTTCAGCAGGGCGTTCCGGGCGAGCTTAATGTGTAGCCGCAGTTGTTCTAGGCGAGATTGTAGCCGAGAAGCTTTCCGTCTCCATTCACGAGACAAGAAAAGCAGAACGCAATGGTCTAGAGGGTTGAGAAGAAAAGTGCTCGTAGCGAGCTCGTTGCGGCAGAAGCGAAAGCCAGGAGCAGCGTGCTCGCTGCGAGAAGTAGACGGCGCTTCGCCTCCTTGGGAAGGAAATCGCGTCTGGGCACGAACGGCAGCCAGCGAAGCTTCAGAACAGCAGGCTGTTCTGCTCAGCTTACGAGCCTGAAGTGAGTGGCAAGGGCTAAGGGGACAGTTCCAAGGCATCTAGCTTTCCTGCTAGCAATGCCATTTCTACCCTGCTGTGGATAACATTGTCCTTTGCCCTTCTGCTCCGAGAGGCACAGAGCACCTCGGCAGACGCAGTGCAGAGGGAAAGGACACAGTATCCGAGGGAGCGTGGCGCCGCTTAGGCGGGCAGAGCAGAAAGGTGCCGCCCGGCACTGGCTTTGACTCCCTGAGCTTCCTTGCTAGGACAGCAGCTGCCGAAAGCTGGCAACTAGGCTGCCAGAGTGCAGAATGTCAGCGGTCTGGCACGCCTGCTTGCCGAAAGCCAGGATCAGCGAGACAGCGTGCTAGGCTCTGTTTCACAGCACCTTGGAGAACACGCCCTTGAAGAATGCCGTCTCTGTTCCGCAAAAGCTCTGCCACAGTGAAGGTGGAAGAAGCAGCCTGTGGCCACGGGCAGAGCTGGTCAACAGCTGCGCCTAACTTTCCCAAGCTGCGAGAGCATTCTCAGCCGAGTTCTGCTTTGACAGAGCTATTGCTGAACTTTTGCAGTCCCGGAGGCTGCTGAAACCAAGGCTGTGTTCTGCCTCTTCATTCTTGCCTTCCTGTGCTCCAGCGAGAAGTGAAGCTCTGGCACGGCATTCAGCTTTGCCACCTCTCTGCACGGAAAGCACTAGACAGAACTAGTGTGCTTCGTGCATGCTCTCTCCTCGCTTTTATGGTCACTGCTCTGCTTTTTGCTTGGCAGCGTTCAAAGGCTCCACGGCATACCTCTTGCACAGCGAGAGGTGGCCGGCGAGGAATACTTGCTGGCTTAAGTCGTTCCATGCTCAAGGCATTCATCAGAGCAACACCATGCGGGAAAAGAGGGGGGAACATTGCAGGACAAATTTCTATGCTGGAACATGATTGTCTGCGAGACAGCTCTCCGCAGCGCTAGTATTTGGCCAGGCTGAAATCAGCGCCACGGGAAGCCAATCTGACAAGCGGAGTGCAACGAGCGCGGCGATATGGGGCCACATGGCAGGTGGCCGAAGAAAGACGGCTGCCCCGCGAATGTGGTGCCAGAAGGCAAGTTTCAGCAGGGCGTTCCGGGCGAGCTTAATGTGTAGCCGCACTTGTTCTAGGCGAGATTGTAGCCGAGAAGCTTTCCTTCTCCATTCACGAGACAAGAAAAGCAGAACGCAATGGTCTAGAGGGTTGAGAAGAAAAGTGCTCGTAGCGAGCTCGTTGCGGCAGAAGCGAAAGCCAGGAGCAGCGTGCTCGCTGCGAGAAGTAGACGGCGCTTCGCCTCCTTGGGAAGGAAATCGCGTCTGGGCACGAACGGCAGCCAGCGAAGCTTCAGAACAGCAGGCTGTTCTGCTCAGCTTACGAGCCTGAAGTGAGTGGCAAGGGCTAAGGGGACAGTTCCAAGGCATCTAGCTTTCCTGCTAGCAATGCCATTTCTACCCTGCTGTGGATAACATTGTCCTATGCCCTTATGCTCCGAGAGACAGATAGCACCTCGGCAGACGCAGTGCAGAGGGAAAGGACACAGTATCCGAGGGAGCGTGACGCCGCTTAGGCGGGCAAAGCAGAAAGGTGCCGCCCGGCACTGGCTTTGACTCCCTGAGCTTCCTTGCTAGGACAGCAGCTGCCGAAAGCTGGCAACTAGGCTGCCAGAGTGCAGAATGTCAGCGGTCTGGCACGCCTGCTTGCCGAAAGCCAGGATCAGCGAGACAGCGTGCTAGGCTCTGTTTCACAGCACCTTGGAGAACACGCCCTTGAAGAATGCCGTCTCTGCTCCGCAAAAGCTCTGCCACAGTGAAGGTGGAAGAAGCAGCCTGTGGCCACGGGCAGAGCTGGTCAACAGCTGCGCCTAAGTTTCCCAAGCTGCGAGAGCATTCTCAGCCGAGTTCTGCTTTGACAGAGCTATTGCTGAACTTTTGCAGTCCCGGAGGCTGCTGAAACCAAGGCTGTGTTCTGCCTCTTCATTCTTGCCTTCCTGTGCTCCAGCGAGAAGTGAAGCTCTGGCACGGCATTCAGCTTTGCCGCCTCTCTGCACGGAAAGCACTAGACAGAACTAGTGTGCTTCGTGCATGCTCTCTCCTCGCTTTTATGGTCACTGCTCTGCTTTTTGCTTGGCAGCGTTCAAAGGGTCCACGGCATACCTCTTGCACAGCGAGAGGTGGCCGGCGAGGAATACTTGCTGGCTTAAGTCGTTCCATGCTCAAGGCATTCATCAGAGCAACACCATGCGGGAAAAGAGGGGGGAACATTGCAGGACAAATTTCTATGCTGGAACAGGATTGTCTGCGAGACAGCTCTCCGCAGCGCTAGTATTTGGCCAGGCTGAAATCAGCGCCACGGGAAGCCAATCTGACAAGCGGAGTGCAACGAGCGCGGCGATATGGGGCCACTTGGCAGGTGGCCGAAGAAAGACGGCTGCCCCGCGAATGTGGTGCCAGAAGGCAAGTTTCAGCAGGGCGTTCCGGGCGAGCTTAATGTGTAGCCGCAGTTGTTCTAGGCGAGATTGTAGCCGAGAAGCTTTCCGTCTCCATTCACGAGACAAGAAAAGCAGAACGCAATGGTCTAGAGGGTTGAGAAGAAAAGTGCTCGTAGCGAGCTCGTTGCGGCAGAAGCGAAAGCCAGGAGCAGCGTGCTCGCTGCGAGCAGTAGACGGCGCTTCGCCTCCTTGGGAAGGAAATCGCGTCTGGGCACGAACGGCAGCCAGCGAAGCTTCAGAACAGCAGGCTGTTCTGCTCAGCGTACGAGCCTGAAGTGAGTGGCAAGGGCTAAGGGGACAGTTCCAAGGCATCTAGCTTTCCTGCTAGCAATGCCATTTCTACCCTGCTGTGGATAACATTGTCCTTTGCCCTTCTGCTCCGAGAGGCACAGAGCACCTCGGCAGACGCAGTGCAGAGGGAAAGGACACAGTATCCGAGGGAGCGTGGCGCCGCTTAGGCGGGCAAAGCAGAAAGGTGCCGCCCGGCACTGGCTTTGACTCCCTGAGCTTCCTTGCTAGGACAGCAGCTGCCGAAAGCTGGCAACTAGGCTGCCAGAGTGCAGAATGTCAGCGGTCTGGCACGCCTGCTTGCCGAAAGCCAGTATCAGCGAGACAGCGTGCTAGGCTCTGTTTCACAGCACCTTGGAGAACACGCCCTTGAAGAATGCCGTCTCTGTTCCGCAAAAGCTCTGCCACAGTGAAGGTGGAAGAAGCAGCCTGTGGCCACGGGCAGAGCTGGTCAACAGCTGCGCCTAACTTTCCCAAGCTGCGAGAGCATTCTCAGCCGAGTTCTGCTTTGACAGAGCTATTGCTGAACTTTTGCAGTCCCGGAGGCTGCTGAAACCAAGGCTGTGTTCTGCCTCTTCATTCTTGCCTTCCTGTGCTCCAGCGAGAAGTGAAGCTCTGGCACGGCATTCAGCTTTGCCGCCTCTCTGCACGGAAAGCACTAGACAGAACTAGTGTGCTTCGTGCATGCTCTCTCCTCGCTTTTATGGTCACTGCTCTGCTTTTTGCTTGGCAGCGTTCAAAGGGTCCACGGCATACCTCTTGCACAGCGAGAGGTGGCCGGCGAGGAATACTTGCTGGCTTAAGTCGTTCCATGCTCAAGGCATTCATCAGAGCAACACCATGCGGGAAAAGAGGGGGGAACATTGCAGGACAAATTTCTATGCTGGAACATGATTGTCTGCGAGACAGCTCTCCGCAGCGCTAGTATTTGGCCAGGCTGAAATCAGCGCCACGGGAAGCCAATCTGACAAGCGGAGTGCAACGAGCGCGGCGATATGGGGCCACTTGGCAGGTGGCCGAAGAAAGACGGCTGCCCCGCGAATGTGGTGCCAGAAGGCAAGTTTCAGCAGGGCGTTCCGGGCGAGCTTAATGTGTAGCCGCAGTTGTTCTAGGCGAGATTGTAGCCGAGAAGCTTTCCGTCTCCATTCACGAGACAAGAAAAGCAGAACGCAATGGTCTAGAGGGTTGAGAAGAAAAGTGCTCGTAGCGAGCTCGTTGCGGCAGAAGCGAAAGCCAGGAGCAGCGTGCTCGCTGCGAGAAGTAGACGGCGCTTCGCCTCCTTGGGAAGGAAATCGCGTCTGGGCACGAACGGCAGCCAGCGAAGCTTCAGAACAGCAGGCTGTTCTGCTCAGCGTACGAGCCTGAAGTGAGTGGCAAGGGCTAAGGGGACAGTTCCAAGGCATCTAGCTTTCCTGCTAGCAATGCCATTTCTACCCTGCTGTGGATAACATTGTCCTATGCCCTTATGCTCCGAGAGACAGAGAGCACCTCGGCAGACGCAGTGCAGAGGGAAAGGACACAGTATCCGAGGGAGCGTGACGCCGCTTAGGCGGGCAAAGCAGAAAGGTGCCGCCCGGCACTGGCTTTGACTCCCTGAGCTTCCTTGCTAGGACAGCAGCTGCCGAAAGCTGGCAACTAGGCTGCCAGAGTGCAGAATGTCGGCGGTCTGGCACGCCTGCTTGCCGAAAGCCAGGATCAGCGAGACAGCGTGCTAGGCTCTGTTTCACAGCACCTTGGAGAACACGCCCTTGAAGAATGCCGTCTCTGCTCCGCAAAAGCTCTGCCACAGTGAAGGTGGAAGAAGCAGCCTGTGGCCACGGGCAGAGCTGGTCAACAGCTGCGCCTAACTTTCCCAAGCTGCGAGAGCATTCTCAGCCGAGTTCTGCTTTGACAGAGCTATTGCTGAACTTTTGCAGTCCCGGAGGCTGCTGAAACCAAGGCTGTGTTCTGCCTCTTCATTCTTGCCTTCCTGTGCTCCAGCGAGAAGTGAAGCTCTGGCACGGCATTCAGCTTTGCCGCCTCTCTGCACGGAAAGCACTAGACAGAACTAGTGTGCTTCGTGCATGCTCTCTCCTCGCTTTTATGGTCACTGCTCTGCTTTTTGCTTGGCAGCGTTCAAAGGGTCCACGGCATACCTCTTGCACAGCGAGAGGTGGCCGGCGAGGAATACTTGCTGGCTTAAGTCGTTCCATGCTCAAGGCATTCATCAGAGCAACACCATGCGGGAAAAGAGGGGGGAACATTGCAGGACAAATTTCTATGCTGGAACAGGATTGTCTGCGAGACAGCTCTCCGCAGCGCTAGTATTTGGCCAGGCTGAAATCAGCACCACGGGAAGCCAATCTGACAAGCGGAGTGCAACGAGCGCGGCGATATGGGGCCACTTGGCAGGTGGCCGAAGAAAGACGGCTGCCCCGCGAATGTGGTGCCAGAAGGCAAGTTTCAGCAGGGCGTTCCGGGCGAGCTTAATGTGTAGCCGCAGTTGTTCTAGGCGAGATTGTAGCCGAGAAGCTTTCCGTCTCCATTCACGAGACAAGAAAAGCAGAACGCAATGGTCTAGAGGGTTGAGAAGAAAAGTGCTCGTAGCGAGCTCGTTGCGGCAGAAGCGAAAGCCAGGAGCAGCGTGCTCGCTGCGAGCAGTAGACGGCGCTTCGCCTCCTTGGGAAGGAAATCGCGTCTGGGCACGAACGGCAGCCAGCGAAGCTTCAGAACAGCAGGCTGTTCTGCTCAGCTTACGAGCCTGAAGTGAGTGGCAAGGGCTAAGGGGACAGTTCCAAGGCATCTAGCTTTCCTGCTAGCAATGCCATTTCTACCCTGCTGTGGATAACATTGTCCTATGCCCTTATGCTCCGAGAGACAGAGAGCACCTCGGCAGACGCAGTGCAGAGGGAAAGGACACAGTATCCGAGGGAGCGTGGCGCCGCTTAGGCGGGCAAAGCAGAAAGGTGCCGCCCGGCACTGGCTTTGACTCCCTGAGCTTCCTTGCTAGGACAGCAGCTGCCGAAAGCTGGCAACTAGGCTGCCAGAGTGCAGAATGTCAGCGGTCTGGCACGCCTGCTTGCCGAAAGCCAGGATCAGCGAGACAGCGTGCTAGGCTCTGTTTCACAGCACCTTGGAGAACACGCCCTTGAAGAATGCCGTCTCTGCTCCGCAAAAGCTCTGCCACAGTGAAGGTGGAAGAAGCAGCCTGTGGCCACGGGCAGAGCTGGTCAACAGCTGCGCCTAACTTTCCCAAGCTGCGAGAGCATTCTCAGCCGAGTTCTGCTTTGACAGAGCTATTGCTGAACTTTTGCAGTCCCGGAGGCTGCTGAAACCAAGGCTGTGTTCTGCCTCTTCATTCTTGCCTTCCTGTGCTCCAGCGAGAAGTGAAGCTCTGGCACGGCATTCAGCTTTGCCGCCTCTCTGCACGGAAAGCACTAGACAGAACTAGTGTGCTTCGTGCATGCTCTCTCCTCGCTTTTATGGTCACTGCTCTGCTTTTTGCTTGGCAGCGTTCAAAGGGTCCACGGCATACCTCTTGCACAGCGAGAGGTGGCCGGCGAGGAATACTTGCTGGCTTAAGTCGTTCCATGCTCAAGGCATTCATCAGAGCAACACCATGCGGGAAAAGAGGGGGGAACATTGCAGGACAAATTTCTATGCTGGAACAGGATTGTCTGCGAGACAGCTCTCCGCAGCGCTAGTATTTGGCCAGGCTGAAATCAGCGCCACGGGAAGCCAATCTGACAAGCGGAGTGCAACGAGCGCGGCGATATGGGGCCACTTGGCAGGTGGCCGAAGAAAGACGGCTGCCCCGCGAATGTGGTGCCAGAAGGGAAGTTTCAGCAGGGCGTTCCGGGCGAGCTTAATGTGTAGCCGCAGTTGTTCTAGGCGAGATTGTAGCCGAGAAGCTTTCCGTCTCCATTCACGAGACAAGAAAAGCAGAACGCAATGGTCTAGAGGGTTGAGAAGAAAAGTGCTCGTAGCGAGCTCGTTGCGGCAGAAGCGAAAGCCAGGAGCAGCGTGCTCGCTGCGAGCAGTAGACGGCGCTTCGCCTCCTTGGGAAGGAAATCGCGTCTGGGCACGAACGGCAGCCAGCGAAGCTTCAGAACAGCAGGCTGTTCTGCTCAGCGTACGAGCCTGAAGTGAGTGGCAAGGGCTAAGGGGACAGTTCCAAGGCATCTAGCTTTCCTGCTAGCAATGCCATTTCTACCCTGCTGTGGATAACATTGTCCTATGCCCTTATGCTCCGAGAGACAGAGAGCACCTCGGCAGACGCAGTGCAGAGGGAAAGGACACAGTATCCGAGGGAGCGTGACGCCGCTTAGGCGGGCAAAGCAGAAAGGTGCCGCCCGGCACTGGCTTTGACTCCCTGAGCTTCCTTGCTAGGACAGCAGCTGCCGAAAGCTGGCAACTAGGCTGCCAGAGTGCAGAATGTCAGCGGTCTGGCACGCCTGCTTGCCGAAAGCCAGGATCAGCGAGACAGCGTGCTAGGCTCTGTTTCACAGCACCTTGGAGAACACGCCCTTGAAGAATGCCGTCTCTGCTCCGCAAAAGCTCTGCCACAGTGAAGGTGGAAGAAGCAGCCTGTGGCCACGGGCAGAGCTGGTCAACAGCTGCGCCTAACTTTCCCAAGCTGCGAGAGCATTCTCAGCCGAGTTCTGCTTTGACAGAGCTAGTGCTGAACTTTTGCAGTCCCGGAGGCTGCTGAAACCAAGGCTGTGTTCTGCCTCTTCATTCTTGCCTTCCTGTGCTCCAGCGAGAAGTGAAGCTCTGGCACGGCATTCAGCTTTGCCGCCTCTCTGCACGGAAAGCACTAGACAGAACTAGTGTGCTTCGTGTATGCTCTCTCCTCGCTTTTATGGTCACTGCTCTGCTTTTTGCTTGGCAGCGTTCAAAGGGTCCACGGCATACCTCTTGCACAGCGAGAGGTGGCCGGCGAGGAATACTTGCTGGCTTAAGTCGTTCCATGCTCAAGGCATTCATCAGAGCAACACCATGGTGGAAAAGAGGGGGGAACATTGCAGGACAAATTTCTATGCTGGAACAGGATTGTCTGCGAGACAGCTCTCCGCAGCGCTAGTATTTGGCCAGGCTGAAATCAGCGCCACGGGAAGCCAATCTGACAAGCGGAGTGCAACGAGCGCGGCGATATGGGGCCACTTGGCAGGTGGCCGAAGAAAGACGGCTGCCCCGCGAATGTGGTGCCAGAAGGCAAGTTTCAGCAGGGCGTTCCGGGCGAGCTTAATGTGTAGCCGCACTTGTTCTAGGCGAGATTGTAGCCGAGAAGCTTTCCGTCTCCATTCACGAGACAAGAAAAGCAGAACGCAATGGTTGCGGCAGAAGCGAAAGCCAGGAGCAGCGTGCTCGCTGCGAGAAGTAGACGGCGCTTCGCCTCCTTGGGAAGGAAATCGCGTCTGGGCACGAACGGCAGCCAGCGAAGCTTCAGAACAGCAGGCTGTTCTGCTCAGCTTACGAGCCTGAAGTGAGTGGCAAGGGCTAAGGGGACAGTTCCAAGGCATCTAGCTTTCCTGCTAGCAATGCCATTTCTACCCTGCTGTGGATAACATTGTCCTTTGCCCTTCTGCTCCGAGAGGCACAGAGCACCTCGGCAGACGCAGTGCAGAGGGAAAGGACACAGTATCCGAGGGAGCGTGACGCCGCTTAGGCGGGCAAAGCAGAAAGGTGCCGCCCGGCACTGGCTTTGACTCCCTGAGCTTCCTTGCTAGGACAGCAGCTGCCGAAAGCTGGCAACTAGGCTGCCAGAGTGCAGAATGTCAGCGGTCTGGCACGCCTGCTTGCCGAAAGCCAGGATCAGCGAGACAGCGTGCTAGGCTCTGTTTCACAGCACCTTGGAGAACACGCCCTTGAAGAATGCCGTCTCTGCTCCGCAAAAGCTCTGCCACAGTGAAGGTGGAAGAAGCAGCCTGTGGCCACGGGCAGAGCTGGTCAACAGCTGCGCCTAACTTTCCCAAGCTGCGAGAGCATTCTCAGCCGAGTTCTGCTTTGACAGAGCTATTGCTGAACTTTTGCAGTCCCGGAGGCTGCTGAAACCAAGGCTGTGTTCTGCCTCTTCATTCTTGCCTTCCTGTGCTCCAGCGAGAAGTGAAGCTCTGGCACGGCATTCAGCTTTGCCGCCTCTCTGCACGGAAAGCACTAGACAGAACTAGTGTGCTTCGTGCATGCTCTCTCCTCGCTTTTATGGTCACTGCTCTGCTTTTTGCTTGGCAGCGTTCAAAGGGTCCACGGCATACCTCTTGCACAGCGAGAGGTGGCCGGCGAGGAATACTTGCTGGCTTAAGTCGTTCCATGCTCAAGGCATTCATCAGAGCAACACCATGGGGGAAAAGAGGGGGGAACATTGCAGGACAAATTTCTATGCTGGAACAGGATTGTCTGCGAGACAGCTCTCCGCAGCGCTAGTATTTGGCCAGGCTGAAATCAGCGCCACGGGAAGCCAATCTGACAAGCGGAGTGCAACGAGCGCGGCGATATGGGGCCACTTGGCAGGTGGCCGAAGAAAGACGGCTGCCCCGCGAATGTGGTGCCAGAAGGCAAGTTTCAGCAGGGCGTTCCGGGCGAGCTTAATGTGTAGCCGCACTTGTTCTAGGCGAGATTGTAGCCGAGAAGCTTTCCGTCTCCATTCACGAGACAAGAAAAGCAGAACGCAATGGTTGCGGCAGAAGCGAAAGCCAGGAGCAGCGTGCTCGCTGCGAGAAGTAGACGGCGCTTCGCCTCCTTGGGAAGGAAATCGCGTCTGGGCACGAACGGCAGCCAGCGAAGCTTCAGAACAGCAGGCTGTTCTGCTCAGCTTACGAGCCTGAAGTGAGTGGCAAGGGCTAAGGGGACAGTTCCAAGGCATCTAGCTTTCCTGCTAGCAATGCCATTTCTACCCTGCTGTGGATAACATTGTCCTTTGCCCTTCTGCTCCGAGAGGCACAGAGCACCTCGGCAGACGCAGTGCAGAGGGAAAGGACACAGTATCCGAGGGAGCGTGACGCCGCTTAGGCGGGCAAAGCAGAAAGGTGCCGCCCGGCACTGGCTTTGACTCCCTGAGCTTCCTTGCTAGGACAGCAGCTGCCGAAAGCTGGCAACTAGGCTGCCAGAGTGCAGAATGTCAGCGGTCTGGCACGCCTGCTTGCCGAAAGCCAGGATCAGCGAGACAGCGTGCTAGGCTCTGTTTCACAGCACCTTGGAGAACACGCCCTTGAAGAATGCCGTCTCTGCTCCGCAAAAGCTCTGCCACAGTGAAGGTGGAAGAAGCAGCCTGTGGCCACGGGCAGAGCTGGTCAACAGCTGCGCCTAACTTTCCCAAGCTGCGAGAGCATTCTCAGCCGAGTTCTGCTTTGACAGAGCTATTGCTGAACTTTTGCAGTCCCGGAGGCTGCTGAAACCAAGGCTGTGTTCTGCCTCTTCATTCTTGCCTTCCTGTGCTCCAGCGAGAAGTGAAGCTCTGGCACGGCATTCAGCTTTGCCGCCTCTCTGCACGGAAAGCACTAGACAGAACTAGTGTGCTTCGTGCATGCTCTCTCCTCGCTTTTATGGTCACTGCTCTGCTTTTTGCTTGGCAGCGTTCAAAGGGTCCACGGCATACCTCTTGCACAGCGAGAGGTGGCCGGCGAGGAATACTTGCTGGCTTAAGTCGTTCCATGCTCAAGGCATTCATCAGAGCAACACCATGGGGGAAAAGAGGGGGGAACATTGCAGGACAAATTTCTATGCTGGAACAGGATTGTCTGCGAGACAGCTCTCCGCAGCGCTAGTATTTGGCCAGGCTGAAATCAGCGCCACGGGAAGCCAATCTGACAAGCGGAGTGCAACGAGCGCGGCGATATGGGGCCACTTGGCAGGTGGCCGAAGAAAGACGGCTGCCCCGCGAATGTGGTGCCAGAAGGCAAGTTTCAGCAGGGCGTTCCGGGCGAGCTTAATGTGTAGCCGCACTTGTTCTAGGCGAGATTGTAGCCGAGAAGCTTTCCGTCTCCATTCACGAGACAAGAAAAGCAGAACGCAATGGTCTAGAGGGTTGAGAAGAAAAGTGCTCGTAGCGAGCTCGTTGCGGCAGAAGCGAAAGCCAGGAGCAGCGTGCTCGCTGCGAGCAGTAGACGGCGCTTCGCCTCCTTGGGAAGGAAATCGCGTCTGGGCACGAACGGCAGCCAGCGAAGCTTCAGAACAGCAGGCTGTTCTGCTCAGCGTACGAGCCTGAAGTGAGTGGCAAGGGCTAAGGGGACAGTTCCAAGGCATCTAGCTTTCCTGCTAGCAATGCCATTTCTACCCTGCTGTGGATAACATTGTCCTTTGCCCTTCTGCTCCGAGAGGCACAGAGCACCTCGGCAGACGCAGTGCAGAGGGAAAGGACACAGTATCCGAGGGAGCGTGACGCCGCTTAGGCGGGCAAAGCAGAAAGGTGCCGCCCGGCACTGGCTTTGACTCCCTGAGCTTCCTTGCTAGGACAGCAGCTGCCGAAAGCTGGCAACTAGGCTGCCAGAGTGCAGAATGTCAGCGGTCTGGCACGCCTGCTTGCCGAAAGCCAGGATCAGCGAGACAGCGTGCTAGGCTCTGTTTCACAGCACCTTGGAGAACACGCCCTTGAAGAATGCCGTCTCTGCTCCGCAAAAGCTCTGCCACAGTGAAGGTGGAAGAAGCAGCCTGTGGCCACGGGCAGAGCTGGTCAACAGCTGCGCCTAACTTTCCCAAGCTGCGAGAGCATTCTCAGCCGAGTTCTGCTTTGACAGAGCTAGTGCTGAACTTTTGCAGTCCCGGAGGCTGCTGAAACCAAGGCTGTGTTCTGCCTCTTCATTCTTGCCTTCCTGTGCTCCAGCGAGAAGTGAAGCTCTGGCACGGCATTCAGCTTTGCCGCCTCTCTGCACGGAAAGCACTAGACAGAACTAGTGTGCTTCGTGCATGCTCTCTCCTCGCTTTTATGGTCACTGCTCTGCTTTTTGCTTGGCAGCGTTCAAAGGGTCCACGGCATACCTCTTGCACAGCGAGAGGTGGCCGGCGAGGAATACTTGCTGGCTTAAGTCGTTCCATGCTCAAGGCATTCATCAGAGCAACACCATGGGGGAAAAGAGGGGGGAACATTGCAGGACAAATTTCTATGCTGGAACAGGATTGTCTGCGAGACAGCTCTCCGCAGCGCTAGTATTTGGCCAGGCTGAAATCAGCGCCACGGGAAGCCAATCTGACAAGCGGAGTGCAACGAGCGCGGCGATATGGGGCCACTTGGCAGGTGGCCGAAGAAAGACGGCTGCCCCGCGAATGTGGTGCCAGAAGGCAAGTTTCAGCAGGGCGTTCCGGGCGAGCTTAATGTGTAGCCGCAGTTGTTCTAGGCGAGATTGTAGCCGAGAAGCTTTCCGTCTCCATTCACGAGACAAGAAAAGCAGAACGCAATGGTCTAGAGGGTTGAGAAGAAAAGTGCTCGTAGCGAGCTCGTTGCGGCAGAAGCGAAAGCCAGGAGCAGCGTGCTCGCTGCGAGAAGTAGACGGCGCTTCGCCTCCTTGGGAAGGAAATCGCGTCTGGGCACGAACGGCAGCCAGCGAAGCTTCAGAACAGCAGGCTGTTCTGCTCAGCGTACGAGCCTGAAGTGAGTGGCAAGGGCTAAGGGGACAGTTCCAAGGCATCTAGCTTTCCTGCTAGCAATGCCATTTCTACCCTGCTGTGGATAACATTGTCCTATGCCCTTATGCTCCGAGAGACAGAGAGCACCTCGGCAGACGCAGTGCAGAGGGAAAGGACACAGTATCCGAGGGAGCGTGGCGCCGCTTAGGCGGGCAAAGCAGAAAGGTGCCGCCCGGCACTGGCTTTGACTCCCTGAGCTTCCTTGCTAGGACAGCAGCTGCCGAAAGCTGGCAACTAGGCTGCCAGAGTGCAGAATGTCAGCGGTCTGGCACGCCTGCTTGCCGAAAGCCAGGATCAGCGAGACAGCGTGCTAGGCTCTGTTTCACAGCACCTTGGAGAACACGCCCTTGAAGAATGCCGTCTCTGCTCCGCAAAAGCTCTGCCACAGTGAAGGTGGAAGAAGCAGCCTGTGGCCACGGGCAGAGCTGGTCAACAGCTGCGCCTAACTTTCCCAAGCTGCGAGAGCATTCTCAGCCGAGTTCTGCTTTGACAGAGCTAGTGCTGAACTTTTGCAGTCCCGGAGGCTGCTGAAACCAAGGCTGTGTTCTGCCTCTTCATTCTTGCCTTCCTGTGCTCCAGCGAGAAGTGAAGCTCTGGCACGGCATTCAGCTTTGCCGCCTCTCTGCACGGAAAGCACTAGACAGAACTAGTGTGCTTCGTGCATGCTCTCTCCTCGCTTTTATGGTCACTGCTCTGCTTTTTGCTTGGCAGCGTTCAAAGGCTCCACGGCATACCTCTTGCACAGCGAGAGGTGGCCGGCGAGGAATACTTGCTGGCTTAAGTCGTTCCATGCTCAAGGCATTCATCAGAGCAACACCATGGGGGAAAAGAGGGGGGAACATTGCAGGACAAATTTCTATGCTGGAACAGGATTGTCTGCGAGACAGCTCTCCGCAGCGCTAGTATTTGGCCAGGCTGAAATCAGCGCCACGGGAAGCCAATCTGACAAGCGGAGTGCAACGAGCGCGGCGATATGGGGCCACTTGGCAGGTGGCCGAAGAAAGACGGCTGCCCCGCGAATGTGGTGCCAGAAGGCAAGTTTCAGCAGGGCGTTCCGGGCGAGCTTAATGTGTAGCCGCAGTTGTTCTAGGCGAGATTGTAGCCGAGAAGCTTTCCGTCTCCATTCACGAGACAAGAAAAGCAGAACGCAATGGTCTAGAGGGTTGAGAAGAAAAGTGCTCGTAGCGAGCTCGTTGCGGCAGAAGCGAAAGCCAGGAGCAGCGTGCTCGCTGCGAGCAGTAGACGGCGCTTCGCCTCCTTGGGAAGGAAATCGCGTCTGGGCACGAACGGCAGCCAGCGAAGCTTCAGAACAGCAGGCTGTTCTGCTCAGCGTACGAGCCTGAAGTGAGTGGCAAGGGCTAAGGGGACAGTTCCAAGGCATCTAGCTTTCCTGCTAGCAATGCCATTTCTACCCTGCTGTGGATAACATTGTCCTATGCCCTTATGCTCCGAGAGACAGAGAGCACCTCGGCAGACGCAGTGCAGAGGGAAAGGACACAGTATCCGAGGGAGCGTGACGCCGCTTAGGCGGGCAAAGCAGAAAGGTGCCGCCCGGCACTGGCTTTGACTCCCTGAGCTTCCTTGCTAGGACAGCAGCTGCCGAAAGCTGGCAACTAGGCTGCCAGAGTGCAGAATGTCAGCGGTCTGGCACGCCTGCTTGCCGAAAGCCAGGATCAGCGAGACAGCGTGCTAGGCTCTGTTTCACAGCACCTTGGAGAACACGCCCTTGAAGAATGCCGTCTCTGTTCCGCAAAAGCTCTGCCACAGTGAAGGTGGAAGAAGCAGCCTGTGGCCACGGGCAGAGCTGGTCAACAGCTGCGCCTAACTTTCCCAAGCTGCGAGAGCATTCTCAGCCGAGTTCTGCTTTGACAGAGCTATTGCTGAACTTTTGCAGTCCCGGAGGCTGCTGAAACCAAGGCTGTGTTCTGCCTCTTCATTCTTGCCTTCCTGTGCTCCAGCGAGAAGTGAAGCTCTGGCACGGCATTCAGCTTTGCCGCCTCTCTGCACGGAAAGCACTAGACAGAACTAGTGTGCTTCGTGCATGCTCTCTCCTCGCTTTTATGGTCACTGCTCTGCTTTTTGCTTGGCAGCGTTCAAAGGGTCCACGGCATACCTCTTGCACAGCGAGAGGTGGCCGGCGAGGAATACTTGCTGGCTTAAGTCGTTCCATGCTCAAGGCATTCATCAGAGCAACACCATGGGGGAAAAGAGGGGGGAACATTGCAGGACAAATTTCTATGCTGGAACAGGATTGTCTGCGAGACAGCTCTCCGCAGCGCTAGTATTTGGCCAGGCTGAAATCAGCACCACGGGAAGCCAATCTGACAAGCGGAGTGCAACGAGCGCGGCGATATGGGGCCACTTGGCAGGTGGCCGAAGAAAGACGGCTGCCCCGCGAATGTGGTGCCAGAAGGCAAGTTTCAGCAGGGCGTTCCGGGCGAGCTTAATGTGTAGCCGCACTTGTTCTAGGCGAGATTGTAGCCGAGAAGCTTTCCGTCTCCATTCACGAGACAAGAAAAGCAGAACGCAATGGTCTAGAGGGTTGAGAAGAAAAGTGCTCGTAGCGAGCTCGTTGCGGCAGAAGCGAAAGCCAGGAGCAGCGTGCTCGCTGCGAGAAGTAGACGGCGCTTCGCCTCCTTGGGAAGGAAATCGCGTCTGGGCACGAACGGCAGCCAGCGAAGCTTCAGAACAGCAGGCTGTTCTGCTCAGCGTACGAGCCTGAAGTGAGTGGCAAGGGCTAAGGGGACAGTTCCAAGGCATCTAGCTTTCCTGCTAGCAATGCCATTTCTACCCTGCTGTGGATAACATTGTCCTATGCCCTTATGCTCCGAGAGACAGAGAGCACCTCGGCAGACGCAGTGCAGAGGGAAAGGACACAGTATCCGAGGGAGCGTGACGCCGCTTAGGCGGGCAAAGCAGAAAGGTGCCGCCCGGCACTGGCTTTGACTCCCTGAGCTTCCTTGCTAGGACAGCAGCTGCCGAAAGCTGGCAACTAGGCTGCCAGAGTGCAGAATGTCAGCGGTCTGGCACGCCTGCTTGCCGAAAGCCAGGATCAGCGAGACAGCGTGCTAGGCTCTGTTTCACAGCACCTTGGAGAACACGCCCTTGAAGAATGCCGTCTCTGCTCCGCAAAAGCTCTGCCACAGTGAAGGTGGAAGAAGCAGCCTGTGGCCACGGGCAGAGCTGGTCAACAGCTGCGCCTAACTTTCCCAAGCTGCGAGAGCATTCTCAGCCGAGTTCTGCTTTGACAGAGCTAGTGCTGAACTTTTGCAGTCCCGGAGGCTGCTGAAACCAAGGCTGTGTTCTGCCTCTTCATTCTTGCCTTCCTGTGCTCCAGCGAGAAGTGAAGCTCTGGCACGGCATTCAGCTTTGCCGCCTCTCTGCACGGAAAGCACTAGACAGAACTAGTGTGCTTCGTGCATGCTCTCTCCTCGCTTTTATGGTCACTGCTCTGCTTTTTGCTTGGCAGCGTTCAAAGGGTCCACGGCATACCTCTTGCACAGCGAGAGGTGGCCGGCGAGGAATACTTGCTGGCTTAAGTCGTTCCATGCTCAAGGCATTCATCAGAGCAACACCATGGGGGAAAAGAGGGGGGAACATTGCAGGACAAATTTCTATGCTGGAACAGGATTGTCTGCGAGACAGCTCTCCGCAGCGCTAGTATTTGGCCAGGCTGAAATCAGCGCCACGGGAAGCCAATCTGACAAGCGGAGTGCAACGAGCGCGGCGATATGGGGCCACTTGGCAGGTGGCCGAAGAAAGACGGCTGCCCCGCGAATGTGGTGCCAGAAGGCAAGTTTCAGCAGGGCGTTCCGGGCGAGCTTAATGTGTAGCCGCAGTTGTTCTAGGCGAGATTGTAGCCGAGAAGCTTTCCGTCTCCATTCACGAGACAAGAAAAGCAGAACGCAATGGTTGCGGCAGAAGCGAAAGCCAGGAGCAGCGTGCTCGCTGCGAGCAGTAGACGGCGCTTCGCCTCCTTGGGAAGGAAATCGCGTCTGGGCACGAACGGCAGCCAGCGAAGCTTCAGAACAGCAGGCTGTTCTGCTCAGCGTACGAGCCTGAAGTGAGTGGCAAGGGCTAAGGGGACAGTTCCAAGCCATCTAGCTTTCCTGCTAGCAATGCCATTTCTACCCTGCTGTGGAAAACATTGTCCTTTGCCCTTCTGCTCCGAGAGGCACAGAGCACCTCGGCAGACGCAGTGCAGAGGGAAAGGACACAGTATCCGAGGGAGCGTGACGCCGCTTAGGCGGGCAAAGCAGAAAGGTGCCGCCCGGCACTGGCTTTGACTCCCTGAGCTTCCTTGCTAGGACAGCAGCTGCCGAAAGCTGGCAACTAGGCTGCCAGAGTGCAGAATGTCGGCGGTCTGGCACGCCTGCTTGCCGAAAGCCAGGATCAGCGAGACAGCGTGCTAGGCTCTGTTTCACAGCACCTTGGAGAACACGCCCTTGAAGAATGCCGTCTCTGCTCCGCAAAAGCTCTGCCACAGTGAAGGTGGAAGAAGCAGCCTGTGGCCACGGGCAGAGCTGGTCAACAGCTGCGCCTAACTTTCCCAAGCTGCGAGAGCATTCTCAGCCGAGTTCTGCTTTGACAGAGCTATTGCTGAACTTTTGCAGTCCCGGAGGCTGCTGAAACCAAGGCTGTGTTCTGCCTCTTCATTCTTGCCTTCCTGTGCTCCAGCGAGAAGTGAAGCTCTGGCACGGCATTCAGCTTTGCCGCCTCTCTGCACGGAAAGCACTAGACAGAACTAGTGTGCTTCGTGCATGCTCTCTCCTCGCTTTTATGGTCACTGCTCTGCTTTTTGCTTGGCAGCGTTCAAAGGGTCCACGGCATACCTCTTGCACAGCGAGAGGTGGCCGGCGAGGAATACTTGCTGGCTTAAGTCGTTCCATGCTCAAGGCATTCATCAGAGCAACACCATGGGGGAAAAGAGGGGGGAACATTGCAGGACAAATTTCTATGCTGGAACAGGATTGTCTGCGAGACAGCTCTCCGCAGCGCTAGTATTTGGCCAGGCTGAAATCAGCGCCACGGGAAGCCAATCTGACAAGCGGAGTGCAACGAGCGCGGCGATATGGGGCCACTTGGCAGGTGGCCGAAGAAAGACGGCTGCCCCGCGAATGTGGTGCCAGAAGGCAAGTTTCAGCAGGGCGTTCCGGGCGAGCTTAATGTGTAGCCGCACTTGTTCTAGGCGAGATTGTAGCCGAGAAGCTTTCCGTCTCCATTCACGAGACAAGAAAAGCAGAACGCAATGGTCTAGAGGGTTGAGAAGAAAAGTGCTCGTAGCGAGCTCGTTGCGGCAGAAGCGAAAGCCAGGAGCAGCGTGCTCGCTGCGAGAAGTAGACGGCGCTTCGCCTCCTTGGGAAGGAAATCGCGTCTGGGCACGAACGGCAGCCAGCGAAGCTTCAGAACAGCAGGCTGTTCTGCTCAGCGTACGAGCCTGAAGTGAGTGGCAAGGGCTAAGGGGACAGTTCCAAGGCATCTAGCTTTCCTGCTAGCAATGCCATTTCTACCCTGCTGTGGATAACATTGTCCTATGCCCTTATGCTCCGAGAGACAGAGAGCACCTCGGCAGACGCAGTGCAGAGGGAAAGGACACAGTATCCGAGGGAGCGTGACGCCGCTTAGGCGGGCAAAGCAGAAAGGTGCCGCCCGGCACTGGCTTTGACTCCCTGAGCTTCCTTGCTAGGACAGCAGCTGCCGAAAGCTGGCAACTAGGCTGCCAGAGTGCAGAATGTCGGCGGTCTGGCACGCCTGCTTGCCGAAAGCCAGGATCAGCGAGACAGCGTGCTAGGCTCTGTTTCACAGCACCTTGGAGAACACGCCCTTGAAGAATGCCGTCTCTGCTCCGCAAAAGCTCTGCCACAGTGAAGGTGGAAGAAGCAGCCTGTGGCCACGGGCAGAGCTGGTCAACAGCTGCGCCTAACTTTCCCAAGCTGCGAGAGCATTCTCAGCCGAGTTCTGCTTTGACAGAGCTATTGCTGAACTTTTGCAGTCCCGGAGGCTGCTGAAACCAAGGCTGTGTTCTGCCTCTTCATTCTTGCCTTCCTGTGCTCCAGCGAGAAGTGAAGCTCTGGCACGGCATTCAGCTTTGCCACCTCTCTGCACGGAAAGCACTAGACAGAACTAGTGTGCTTCGTGCATGCTCTCTCCTCGCTTTTATGGTCACTGCTCTGCTTTTTGCTTGGCAGCGTTCAAAGGGTCCACGGCATACCTCTTGCACAGCGAGAGGTGGCCGGCGAGGAATACTTGCTGGCTTAAGTCGTTCCATGCTCAAGGCATTCATCAGAGCAACACCATGCGGGAAAAGAGGGGGGAACATTGCAGGACAAATTTCTATGCTGGAACATGATTGTCTGCGAGACAGCTCTCCGCAGCGCTAGTATTTGGCCAGGCTGAAATCAGCGCCACGGGAAGCCAATCTGACAAGCGGAGTGCAACGAGCGCGGCGATATGGGGCCACTTGGCAGGTGGCCGAAGAAAGACGGCTGCCCCGCGAATGTGGTGCCAGAAGGCAAGTTTCAGCAGGGCGTTCCGGGCGAGCTTAATGTGTAGCCGCAGTTGTTCTAGGCGAGATTGTAGCCGAGAAGCTTTCCGTCTCCATTCACGAGACAAGAAAAGCAGAACGCAATGGTCTAGAGGGTTGAGAAGAAAAGTGCTCGTAGCGAGCTCGTTGCGGCAGAAGCGAAAGCCAGGAGCAGCGTGCTCGCTGCGAGAAGTAGACGGCGCTTCGCCTCCTTGGGAAGGAAATCGCGTCTGGGCACGAACGGCAGCCAGCGAAGCTTCAGAACAGCAGGCTGTTCTGCTCAGCGTACGAGCCTGAAGTGAGTGGCAAGGGCTAAGGGGACAGTTCCAAGGCATCTAGCTTTCCTGCTAGCAATGCCATTTCTACCCTGCTGTGGATAACATTGTCCTATGCCCTTATGCTCCGAGAGACAGAGAGCACCTCGGCAGACGCAGTGCAGAGGGAAAGGACACAGTATCCGAGGGAGCGTGACGCCGCTTAGGCGGGCAAAGCAGAAAGGTGCCGCCCGGCACTGGCTTTGACTCCCTGAGCTTCCTTGCTAGGACAGCAGCTGCCGAAAGCTGGCAACTAGGCTGCCAGAGTGCAGAATGTCGGCGGTCTGGCACGCCTGCTTGCCGAAAGCCAGGATCAGCGAGACAGCGTGCTAGGCTCTGTTTCACAGCACCTTGGAGAACACGCCCTTGAAGAATGCCGTCTCTGCTCCGCAAAAGCTCTGCCACAGTGAAGGTGGAAGAAGCAGCCTGTGGCCACGGGCAGAGCTGGTCAACAGCTGCGCCTAACTTTCCCAAGCTGCGAGAGCATTCTCAGCCGAGTTCTGCTTTGACAGAGCTAGTGCTGAACTTTTGGAGTCCCGGAGGCTGCTGAAACCAAGGCTGTGTTCTGCCTCTTCATTCTTGCCTTCCTGTGCTCCAGCGAGAAGTGAAGCTCTGGCACGGCATTCAGCTTTGCCGCCTCTCTGCACGGAAAGCACTAGACAGAACTAGTGTGCTTCGTGCATGCTCTCTCCTCGCTTTTATGGTCACTGCTCTGCTTTTTGCTTGGCAGCGTTCAAAGGGTCCACGGCATACCTCTTGCACAGCGAGAGGTGGCCGGCGAGGAATACTTGCTGGCTTAAGTCGTTCCATGCTCAAGGCATTCATCAGAGCAACACCATGGGGGAAAAGAGGGGGGAACATTGCAGGACAAATTTCTATGCTGGAACAGGATTGTCTGCGAGACAGCTCTCCGCAGCGCTAGTATTTGGCCAGGCTGAAATCAGCGCCACGGGAAGCCAATCTGACAAGCGGAGTGCAACGAGCGCGGCGATATGGGGCCACTTGGCAGGTGGCCGAAGAAAGACGGCTGCCCCGCGAATGTGGTGCCAGAAGGCAAGTTTCAGCAGGGCGTTCCGGGCGAGCTTAATGTGTAGCCGCAGTTGTTCTAGGCGAGATTGTAGCCGAGAAGCTTTCCGTCTCCATTCACGAGACAAGAAAAGCAGAACGCAATGGTCTAGAGGGTTGAGAAGAAAAGTGCTCGTAGCGAGCTCGTTGCGGCAGAAGCGAAAGCCAGGAGCAGCGTGCTCGCTGCGAGAAGTAGACGGCGCTTCGCCTCCTTGGGAAGGAAATGGCGTCTGGGCACGAACGGCAGCCAGCGAAGCTTCAGAACAGCAGGCTGTTCTGCTCAGCGTACGAGCCTGAAGTGAGTGGCAAGGGCTAAGGGGACAGTTCCAAGGCATCTAGCTTTCCTGCTAGCAATGCCATTTCTACCCTGCTGTGGATAACATTGTCCTATGCCCTTATGCTCCGAGAGACAGAGAGCACCTCGGCAGACGCAGTGCAGAGGGAAAGGACACAGTATCCGAGGGAGCGTGACGCCGCTTAGGCGGGCAAAGCAGAAAGGTGCCGCCCGGCACTGGCTTTGACTCCCTGAGCTTCCTTGCTAGGACAGCAGCTGCCGAAAGCTGGCAACTAGGCTGCCAGAGTGCAGAATGTCAGCGGTCTGGCACGCCTGCTTGCCGAAAGCCAGGATCAGCGAGACAGCGTGCTAGGCTCTGTTTCACAGCACCTTGGAGAACACGCCCTTGAAGAATGCCGTCTCTGCTCCGCAAAAGCTCTGCCACAGTGAAGGTGGAAGAAGCAGCCTGTGGCCACGGGCAGAGCTGGTCAACAGCTGCGCCTAACTTTCCCAAGCTGCGAGAGCATTCTCAGCCGAGTTCTGCTTTGACAGAGCTATTGCTGAACTTTTGCAGTCCCGGAGGCTGCTGAAACCAAGGCTGTGTTCTGCCTCTTCATTCTTGCCTTCCTGTGCTCCAGCGAGAAGTGAAGCTCTGGCACGGCATTCAGCTTTGCCGCCTCTCTGCACGGAAAGCACTAGACAGAACTAGTGTGCTTCGTGCATGCTCTCTCCTCGCTTTTATGGTCACTGCTCTGCTTTTTGCTTGGCAGCGTTCAAAGGGTCCACGGCATACCTCTTGCACAGCGAGAGGTGGCCGGCGAGGAATACTTGCTGGCTTAAGTCGTTCCATGCTCAAGGCATTCATCAGAGCAACACCATGCGGGAAAAGAGGGGGGAACATTGCAGGACAAATTTCTATGCTGGAACATGATTGTCTGCGAGACAGCTCTCCGCAGCGCTAGTATTTGGCCAGGCTGAAATCAGCGCCACGGGAAGCCAATCTGACAAGCGGAGTGCAACGAGCGCGGCGATATGGGGCCACTTGGCAGGTGGCCGAAGAAAGACGGCTGCCCCGCGAATGTGGTGCCAGAAGGCAAGTTTCAGCAGGGCGTTCCGGGCGAGCTTAATGTGTAGCCGCAGTTGTTCTAGGCGAGATTGTAGCCGAGAAGCTTTCCGTCTCCATTCACGAGACAAGAAAAGCAGAACGCAATGGTCTAGAGGGTTGAGAAGAAAAGTGCTCGTAGCGAGCTCGTTGCGGCAGAAGCGAAAGCCAGGAGCAGCGTGCTCGCTGCGAGAAGTAGACGGCGCTTCGCCTCCTTGGGAAGGAAATCGCGTCTGGGCACGAACGGCAGCCAGCGAAGCTTCAGAACAGCAGGCTGTTCTGCTCAGCTTACGAGCCTGAAGTGAGTGGCAAGGGCTAAGGGGACAGTTCCAAGGCATCTAGCTTTCCTGCTAGCAATGCCGTTTCTACCCTGCTGTGGAAAACATTGTCCTTTGCCCTTCTGCTCCGAGAGACAGAGAGCACCTCGGCAGACGCAGTGCAGAGGGAAAGGACACAGTATCCGAGGGAGCGTGACGCCGCTTAGGCGGGCAAAGCAGAAAGGTGCCGCCCGGCAATGGCTTTGACTCCCTGAGCTTCCTTGCTAGGACAGCAGCTGCCGAAAGCTGGCAACTAGGCTGCCAGAGTGCAGAATGTAGGCGGTGCTGCACGTCTGCTGGGAGAAAGCCTATAAGGGAGAGGTAGCGTGCTTGTTTTTGTTTCAGACCTCTTCAACAGTGAATGGGTAGGGAGTCGCTTATCGCTGCGGGCATATCTTGTCAACAGCTGCACCTTACTTTGCCAAGCTGCAAAAGCATTCTCGCTTGAGTACTGCTTTGATAGAAATATTGCTGCAGTTTTGCAGTTCCGGAGGCTGCTGAAACCATCTGTGTTTTCTGCCACTTCATTCTTGGCTTTCTGTGAAACATCGATAAGTGAAGCTCGGGCAGGGCATTTAGCTTTTCCGCGTTTCAGCACGGAGGGCACTATACAGGAATACCGCGAGTCGTGCATGCTTTCTCCTGCCTTTAGCTCCACTGCTGTGTTTTCTAATTGGCACTGTTCCCGTAGGCCACGTAACTGCCGACCAGCGAGAAGTGGCCGGTGAGGAGTACTTGCTGGATTACTCGTTTCCATGGCCAAGGCAATCACCACAACAACAGCATGTGGGAAACGAGGAGGAAACATAGCAGGGCAAGTTTCTCCGCTGGAACATTTTTCTCTGGGAGACATCTCTGAGCCTTACGTGGAAGCGCTTTGCCATTAGGTTTCGAAATGCAAAGAACTCCTCGGCAGATGCAGTGAATAAGGAAAAGACACAATAACCTGGTGGGTGTGATGCGACTTACGCGGGCCAAGCAGGAAGGTATTGCCCTTCACCGTCTTTGATTTCTTGTCCCTGCCTTTTACTTCCAGGTTCTAATAACTAACTTCCGTGCTAGTTTGCTGTGGTGTCACTCCATTCTGTCCAAGGAATGGAGAGAATTTCAGGAATTGGGCAACTATCTCATGTAAAGCCCGCTCTAGGACAGCTTCTCTTGCTAAGCTCTGACAGAACATAACCGTCACCCTAACCCCTAACCCGTACCCGAACCCTAACCCTAACCCTAACCATAACCCCAACTCTATCCCTATCCCTATCCCTATCCCTATCCCTATCCCTATCCCTATCCCTATCCCTATCCCTATCCCTATCCCTCTCCTTAAACTAAACCTAACCCATACCTGTACCCGAACACTAACCCCAACACCAACGCTAACCCTAACACTAAACCCAACACTAACCCTAAGAGTAATATTAACACTAATCCTAACCCTGACCCTAAACCTCATCCCTAAACTAAACCCCGCACCCTAACTCTAACGCTAAGCCTAAGCTTAATAATAACATTAACCTAAACTTAACCTGAAACCTAGAGCTAGACATAGGTGGCACTTTCCCCCAGGAAGCCAAACTCAAGAGCCCACAATGCTGATGTCTTTTTGTAGGGTACGTTTGGCCCTCCGTTTGTACACAGGGCCTGGGCTCAGCACACACCTGTGAGTCAGTTGAATAAATCCCGGTTTACATTTCTAGGGTTCTCCTTCTGGCACTGCATGCTTGCCTATCTGGACTGGCATGTTCATCTCCCCTCATGGACACATTCACGAACAACTGACCAGATCTGGCAGAGAACAGCCAATAAAACTCACAGTCCGGGAGCAGAAAATCTCTTGGGGTTTAGTTCCATCTCTCACCTGTTCCAAATGCAGGGAAGATGGGCTTTTGTCACACATCACAACAGCAGTGATGGATCAGGGCTTTTGTTAAATTTAATGAAAGGGTATTAAAAATAAACTAAGTGTGATATGTCTTTTAAGGCCATTAAAGCTTTTTAAAACCCAAGGAGATCATCACAATGCCCGAGTTCAGTCTCCTATTCGTACTGGTTTTGATAGCATGAAATACATAGGGTTCTTTTAAGAAATGGTAATTTGTAGCATCTAAACCTCTGGCTCCTCTTGATTTGCACTTACAGCCCCTTGCAGGAAGCTCTGCAGCCTTTTTTTCCATCCTACATTGGAGAGAGGATGCGTATGAGTGACACACATATGCACAAACTGTCTTTCTGGCTCTTCAAAAAGTTAAAAACGCCTGTAAGAAAAATGATATAAAGCAATAATGTGTCTCAGACTGTTCAATAAAAAGGAAAACGGAGCTTTAATGTCCCTTTAATGAGAGGTGTTGAATAAAATCTTCTCCCTGAGTTTGCACACAGTAATAGCATTTTTTTTAACAAACAAAACTAAGATTTTTTTTTTGGACCAAATAAGTTAGGTCTGTATGAGAACAGCTCAGGAGGCTTTCAGGGCTCACAGCGATGATGGCAGAGCACAGAACATTAAAAATGAAGTGTTAGTTCCCTGACTTAATGCCCGGATGGAGCCAAACCATTTTGCAGAGAGACAAAAGAGCTTCTTCTCCTTGTTTCCGAGCTCCCAAGTCAGCCTGTAGTTCATCTCCTGCACCAGTGCAGACCAATCTGACGTGGGTAAGTAACAGATCCGGCTCCCGAGCTCCAAGCCACACGGCCCCGACGCGAACGCAAGTCAGGAGTACAAAAACAGCTGTGCAAGAAAGATGAGAGAAAAATCAGAAGAGATATTCTCCTATTTCTACACAGCAATACCGAGCCAAGCTGTCTACGTCCAGGACCAGGTTTTCAAACAGTTCCCTAACTCTTTACCTAGATGGAAAAGGTCAAGTGGCTTGGCCCATGCCAAGCCAATGATCCTATTCATGAGAAGGAACAAACCAGCTCCCTGTCAAATCAAACCATTTGAAATCTGACCTGTCAGATGCTCTCATGGACCAGCAATAGGGATCAGCATCCAGGCCTACGTGGATTTGTTTCTTGCAGACCATTTTCCCTCTTGGAATTACATTTCTTTTATAGCTTTTGTTCCATTTTAGTCCTTGAGAAGCAAGTTCTGGGTGAATACCATGCAGAGGTCCAGAATGGTAGTGCTGCTTTATTTTTCCCATCAGTTCCTAGCTTGGTGTGCTGACAGACTATCCCGGAATTCAGAGGTCAAGCAGGGTTGGCTTTGCATCGCCTGTACCTCTGGTCCCACTTTTTGCAAACACAACTTGTGCCAAGGTCACTGAACTCATCACCTCAGCTTTTCCCTCCAAAAGATCCCCTCCTTATTTCCCTGTAGGTGAACTCAGATCCACTCTTCACCTCCACTGGTCATCCAAGTGTCCATTCTGTTCCCCCAGTGACCCCAGCAAGGTCCCTTTGCCTTTCTCCTGCCCCTCTCCAGCCCCAGGCCGCTCCTCTGCTTGCTCTCTCCCACGGGCCTCATCCTACACGGAGCCTCTCCTCCCTTTCTCGCCGGCTGCTGCCAGGGAAGGAGGACACAGAGTCCCGAGGGCTGAGCCCTGCCTGCTAGCCTTGGAGAGTCCTGGCTGCGCTCTCCATGGGCCTCGGAGAAATTTCCCTGAGGAACCGCCTGCCGGGCTCCCTTCAACTACCTCAGCAATCCCCTCAAAAATGCCTCCTCACTCCCCTGGACATCCCCTCGCATTTTCCTACACAAACACTTCTTGTCTCCCCTCTAAATGACACCGGGGCTTTCAGCTAAATCAATGGCATGACCCGTGCCGCCTACTGCTCATGGGTCACCCAACCACAATCAAGAGCAAATGCTGGTTGGCCTTTAAGAACCTGAAATAACTTTGAAGCAAAAGAAATAATCTTTTTTCTTCTTTCACATGCTGGACTTGCCTCTGGGGATATGTGCTGAGCTCTCGCTGCAGGGGACTGTCAGGCCCGAATGGCTGGGAGTTCATCTTCTTCTCCCTTGGTCGTCAGAAATTGTCATTAATTACACCACAGAAATGCTTTCTGAAACCTTTCCCTTTCCTGTCCTTTGCTGGTACATCTTCTCTCTCTGCCTTTGAATTTACAGCTGTTCTTAGGCGGGACCAAGGTGAAATTTTTAGCTGGATTTTTCTAAAATTTCTAATTATACTGAAATTATTTCCAATTCCCCAATGAGAAGAGCACAGACTCACAGCCATTCAGGGCTGGCAGCCACCGAGGGAAATCTGAGACAGTATTAATACAAGTGACCTTTCCTGTGAGTAGCCATCACTCCAGTCCTCCAGCCTCAGCAAGTTTCTGCCGTGAATGGACCCAACTTCTAATGCAAACCTAAATTTCCGTCAGCTTTTGTTAGAAAGATCCCGGACAGTAAATCATACTACAGAATTTAAAATTTGCACAAAGAATAACAGACCCAGGCCAAACCCAACCACCCCATCACTGCTCCACCCCACTTTTGGCAGAAACAGTCATATTGTTTACAAATCTTCTCCTTCCCTGCTGCTTAGTTCTTCACTGCACATCCCCAGAGAGGATTTACTCCACCTTTCGTTCACCACAGCACCTCTCTCCTCAGCACAAATCCCACTTGGCACAGATAAAACGGAGCAGACCTAAGGCAATGGATCCAGCAGCAGCTGCAATTCCAAGCTCCCCGTTCCCTGGATTGCCCACCCAAGCGCTCCTGGCAACCTCACCTCAGCCCGGACTCTCTGTCCTCAGAGGGAAACACAGCCTGATGGGACACGGCTCTGGCACTCCACTTCCTCTTGCTCCTGCTGACCTGGAAAGCCACAGGTAAACCCAGTCCCCCGGACTTCGAATCCCTGGACACCAGCAGAGCTGGAGTTTCACCCAGATTCCAGATTCCCAAGGCACTTCATCCCAGCAGGGAGGAAAAGGGGAACCCTGTATCCTCTGACTGACCTCACAGCACAGGCAGGACCGGGAGCCCTCCACTGGACTTTGCACAAAGGGACACCCAGGGTGCTGCATTGCAAGAAATCCCAAAGAGAAATGCCTCCAAAACCTGACAGAGAAAGGTTTCAAGTCACTCCAGAACACAGACGGCTGTTCATGCCTTCTCAGGCCACACCAACCCTGTCCTATCCACCTGAGCTGTGCAGGTGAGCTGTGCAAAGGCTCCCCTTCCTCCCAGGCAATTGCTGTCTGAAGCCACAGATGTCCGCCCTGGGCAGCACCTGTAAACAATGTGGGAAAGGCAAAATGAGAATGTTTTCTGTCAGAAAATGAATAATAATAATGATAATAATAATAATAATCAGAACTCCTGACAAATTTAGTAACATCACTTTCATATGATAAATACTGGCCATGCCCATCCTTCCGGCCCATGTGAAAACAGGAAGGAGAACTACAGGAAAAGCAGAGTCCCTTCTTTGGATGTCTAAAGACTCTTCTGCACTTTATGCTCTTTGTGCTCTTTAAATGAATGGATTGCTGCTAAAAGAACCTCAGGCCCGTATTTTCTCAGCCACAGGCAGGACAAGGTGACTTGAAGCTGGAGAGCAGGGAGATGCAGGACCTTGGCAAGCGAGGGATAAGAGCAGGGGAAGCAGGGGAGGTGGCGGGGGAGAGCTGGACACTTGAAGGAACAGGTATTTTCTTGTTTACATTCATCAGTGCTGGGAACTTGGAAAACACGTGGTGCTGCATGCATCGAGGACACAATGCCCATGCTGTGGTTGTCTTCCCTTTACTCATAAGCCTTGGCTTCACCCCCTTTCCAGGGTGTCAGATCTTCCCCCTGGTCTCTCTGACCTGCCTCGGCTAGCTCAGGGTCAGAGAGATGGGGGATTTTTTATCTGACATGGACAAAGGTAAAAGATGAGAGGAGGCTCTCTTTCCTGGGATGATCCAAGTTTATTGTCCTGAAGGGTTCCAGGGAGAAGAGAGATAGCATGGGAAACACGGGGTATTTTCAATCCCAACTCAGGGGCGGAGGAATCCCGTATCACAGCCACTCAGGGCTGGCCAGGGGAAAGGGAGGGGTTAAGGGAAGGGGACAACCACGATACAAACCGAGAGTGAAACAGAACGAACCATCCTCAGTGCAACACAAAAACATAAATGTGCATTAAAACACCAGGGGAGCAGAGAATTCCTCCAGGCTAAAGGTGAGTCTGGTCCCACTCCAGGGATGTATCCACTAAAGGAGGGGAGTTGTTTATGGGAACTGACCACAAAAATCAAACCCAACAAACACTGAAAGGGACTCTGTCGAGCTGCACCACCGAGTGTTGGCAGCAGGCAGAGGCACGAGGTGCACGCATGACCGAGAAGTACCACTTCACTTGGTTTTTCTGCTTATGTGGATTTCAGTTCTGCTTCACTTCACAGCTGCTATTCTGTCAAGGTCACTTCCATTTTCACAAGCCTGTGTCACGTGTGGTCAAGGCTGGAAATCCTCCCTTAGGATTTCCATGTCTCATCTGGATTTGCCAGGAAGCACGTGCACACAGAGATGCCCGTTTCCGTGACAGGTCACTCAGAAATCATGTAAGCCAGCAACTTGCTCCTCACTGGATCACTTGGAAATACATAAAAGAGCCAGAAGAAAAATAACCAATCAACAACCCACATTTGTTGACATAGCTTAGTGCAGCTTCATCCTAATATTCTGCCCAGTGATGGAGAGAAAGAAGGAGGAAAGCTGTTCTCCCACTTCTCCCAGTTCTGCACCAAGCAGCTGGAAACAGCCAGCACTGCCCTCACCTGCAGCTGTGGCAGCTTCCCTCCTTCCTTCAGCCTCGCCCTGACTTCTGAGGGGCCAGAGGCACCACACCACCCAAAAGCATCAGCGCTCACACCCAGTGCCAGTACGGATGTCTTCATGGTCCATCTTTGGCCAAACAAACCTCGGGCATGGTTTTGCTTTCCTGACAGACTTGGGCAATCTCATTCCCATTTATCAAGGCAACGCACCCCCCCCCCCTCCCTCCCCCCCCCCGCGTATGGCTCTGGAGTAAGAGCCCCTCTGGAACAAGAACTCGAGAGAAGACTGCAGGGAAGAATCCAAGAGCAAAATGAAATCCCACATATTCAATGCAGGCCGGTTTCTGGCAGGTTCCTTGTGGCTTTTGGGGCACAAGAAAAGCTTTTACACCATAAAAACATATGTGAAAACCCCACACCGAGCACTTGGTTTTAAAGCTGTTATTGCACTTCATGTTACAGATAACAGAATTGCTTTGGGCTTTGGCATTTCCTGCACCCACACAAACACATTAAAATAATTAAGTGCTGAGTCCTGAAGCTCAGTTCTTCCAATCTTATTTTGGTGGTGTCACTTGACATACCAAAATCCAAAGCAATACTTCCAAAAATGAAAAGCAACTCCCTCCCCTCCCCATTCAGTTTTCCAGTGGAGGGATCCTTTTAAGAACAAGTTAAAGAAAAGAAGAAAAGCCCAAGACCTACTATCAGCTAGTGTACCAACCCCCTGTTTTCCATAGATTCTCATTATGCCTGATGGCTTCTCTAAGAAAATCAATTTGTACATGTAAAAACCTGTCAAGTAGGGGCAGGGGTTTCTGAGCCCCCACCTCGCAGGTGAAGGATCTGAGGAAGAGTGGCACAGAGGGATCCCAAAGTGCCCAAGAGAGGTTCAAGTTCACTGTGTTTGGGCAGCATTATTTGAAACCAAAGTGCTCTGCAGCTGCCCCAAGCCTGGAGTTCACAGAAACAAAATGAGCTCCCCCTCCTGCCTCGTTTTCTGACTTCTCTCATCAAGGGACAATCACATCATGCAAAAAATAAGAGAGAAGATGCTAACACCAGTCCAGTGCCCCCCAACAGCTGGCACCAGGATTCATTCCCTCCCCTGGCTGATGGAACTTAAACCCAGCTGTTCTGGGATTTAAGGAGCAAAGCCCAGCTTTGCCACTTGCTGTTCCACTCCTTCCCGCATCTGCAGAGCACAGAGATTGCTGGGTTCCATATTACATCTCAAAGCAGCAGCCCTGGGAGTGCTGCTGGAACCCAGAACACCCCCCCCCCCCCCCCCCCCCCCATTCCCAGACACCAACCGGACTGGTCCGCCTCATACTCCTCAGGGACAAAAAAACCAAAAACCAGTAAAAAAAATGGTTATTTTACACCAAACAGGACCCATTTCAGAGGACAAATATCCCACACTGCCACCCCGAGCATGCCCAAGGCTTTGTGACAGAAAAGCAAAACTTCACATGTGAAGCACCATTTCCCTTGGAACAACACCCTCCATAAAAATTGCCACATAAAAGCCCAGGTGTTTGCAACATCGTCGGTAACACATTGCACATAAAGGATCAGGTCCCTGGGTGTCCTTTTTTGAAAGACAGGTGTTTGCTAAGGAAAGCAGAAGCTTCCCTTTGGACTGAAAAATGTGATGCTTCCTTCCTTCCGATTATAATGATTTTGAAATTAAGGGAGCTCTCAGCCAAAGATATGGGGGTAGGAATAACAGTTCTTTACTAGTATACCTAACAAGAAAACAAGAACAACAGCTATGAAATTACCCACAAACAGAACAGTAACTCAGTCCCAGTCCTTTCTGAGCTGCAGTTCCCGGTGCTGGGGGCGGGCAGGTCCTGCAGAGCTGCAGGAGGGCTGGGGGTGATGGCAGCGTTGTCCCAGGGGGAGAGAGAGATGGAGAGAGCCCTCCGCTCACGGTGTCGGTCCTGGTGCTCGGCAGAGTGCTGGATGGTGGTAGTTTACAGCAAGAAGACAGCAGGGCAAGGTCCGACAGCAGTGAGGATGGTTCCCGACGCTGGGATGGCGGTGATGGGAAAGAGGCAGCGATTGTCCTTCTCCTCTGAACTCCGAGGGGAGAATGGGCCGAGGCCCCGCCTTCCGCTTCCTCTTCTGGATGTTTGAATCTCGGGGGGTTTCCCTCTTCTCTCCCCTCCCCCTTGCCACCAGGGCCTAGTCAACAGATATCTTAGCATGACAATGGGGAAAATTCCACAGAGGGAAAAAGGAAAGAACCAACCCCCAACAGGTGATCATCCTTATCTCTGTAGGAAGTATCATCTGTTAATGGGCCATTGAGTCCTACTGTATAACTGATGAGATTACATCATCCTATTGGGAGATACTCCAGCCAGGAGGACTAGCCAAGCCTTTCCTACCTAGATAAAAAACTGAGGCTTAGAACGCCAAAGGCAACCTTTTTCCACTGGATTCCAGAGGAAGAACCAGGCTTTTTTTCCACATCATTACTGGACCTGCTGCCCGATCCCAAAGAGTAAAACACAAATCAACAAAGTTGTTTTGTGCGGTGCTTTATTCGGGGCCCGGGGACCTGCGGACTAGCGTCCAAAGTCAAAGTCCCAACCCCTTAGTGAATCTTACACAGTTTTATACCCTTTTACAAATCTTGCTTCACCATGGCTACATGCTATGGTCCACATACTTCACATCAAAGGCAGCAGTCATTTTCGAGATAACATTTCTAAAGGTTATAACTCTTGCACGCCTGCCTAAGTTAAGACAATAAGATACCTTTCTAATGGTTATAAATCCTACATGCTTGTCTAAACTAGAACTATAGATTAATCCCACCCCTGTTTATTGTACTTCATCAGTAAATTCCCTACTGTTCCTATAAATAACCAGTTGGTCCTTCTTCGCCCCACTGGCCCTTAACTCATTATTCTGTAGCTCAGCACATTCCCTGGCTTAGTTCCCAGGGCCTACCTTGCACTAGCTACAAACTGCAGCCTTAGCATTTCTACCACTAACTATTAAATGTATATGTATATGCTAACAACTCCCCCCTTTTGAGCATCCTTCAATCTTCTGCAAGGATGCTCAACTTCTTCCCTCCATTCTTCATGTAACCGTCTCTAAGCACGAAGGAGGCGGTGTGTTCCCAGCCGGTTGTCCGTTCCTGGTCATAGCCTTCATTATTCTCCGGGTATGAATTCCTTCTCTGGTGATTACTCCTAGAAGACATCTGTAAACTCCATACACAACTCCAATTAATATCAACAATATTATTGCATATTGAACAATTGAGGATATCCAACCAGAGACCTGGATCCCTAGAGAGCTGAATATTGCTCCAATCCAGTTATATTCCGCATCTTTTGCTATTTCCCTAGTTTTAGATTCAATATTCTCCAATTGATCTATATCTTTTTCTACTTCCTTTGTCACATTTGGGATATGAATACAGCAATGATCTGTCTTCCCATGCAGATATCCACAAACTCCATGCTCTCTTAGTAACAGCATATCTAATGCCATCCGGTTTTGCAATGTCATCCGAGTGGTTGCCTGTAATTGTGAATTTAAATCTTTAAATCCCTTCTTGGTGGCTGCTGCTAATCTTTCGGTCTGTCCCAGGAGTCTATACAACATTTCCCTATTTCGATATGTAGAGATAGGTGCAAATAAAGATTCTAGTGCCCATCCGAATTTTACTCCCCCTGACGGTTCATGCCACTCATTTTCTTCAATAATGTCATCTCCTATGTCTCTCCTTTGCCTGGCCTGTATTTCTTGTTTATTAAGTTTAGATTGTTTCCAGAATGGACATAAGGTAGGAACTCCTAAAATTATTTGAGTTACCATCCCATCGATCGGTATATGAGTGGTCCATTTCCCATGTCCCATTACCCAGACCAAGTTACCAGGGCTTCTGATAGTGGTAGTTTTGCAATCTACTTGTTTGTTACCGGCCATCTCTCCCCTAATTGTATGATTGTACCCTCTACATTCACATCCCCACTTGAGTAACACTCTTACTGGTACCAAACTATTTCTGCTTCTGGAGTATCACAAGTAATAACTCGTGAACAATTCCATGTCTCTGTTGTCCCAGTTGATGTCCTCTGAGCTGTCTCTGTTGTTAATACTCTAGTATAAGTCTGGTTCTTATTTCCTATCCATTCAATGCACCAATTCACAGTTCCTAGGTAACTATATGTCTCTAATAAACTTGGTCCCCAAATTGCTCCCCAATCGTCTTCTAAAGACTGTGATTGCGTAATGTTTTGACATACTTCTTCATTTCTTGTGCGTTTTACCTGCATCCAAACCTTATTACAGGGTTCCCTTATTGGTCCTTCCACAATGCATTTGTTCATTTTACTAACCCACGCATAGTAGCCTGGCATTTGCTGGCAATCTTTTTCCAACATATTCCTAATTAATTGGCATCCTTCCTTCTTTTCTACATCCTCCTTTGGTATCAATTTACAACTCCAAGTAAAATCCACGAATGCCCTGGGTAAAGTTTTTACTGGGATGATTCCCCACGGTATCGGCTCCCCGGCTGCCTGTGGTAAAGGTCAACAAGCTGTAATCGAGGAAACATTCTGCACTTTACCAAAGTCCCGAATTAATCCTACTATCAAATTTTCCTGTTCCTGACTGCGGGGAAATGTTACATCTATGGCTCGAGTTCTTCTGTGAGTTCCTCTGATGCTATTAAGATAAACTGCAGTTATTGCATGTCCCCGCCCACTATAGACCCCACGTTGGCCAGTGATTCCACCTCTCAAATGCGACCAAGCCCTGACGTTTCGTATTCCAAAGTCACCCATTTCTCCACATGAGACTATACACAAGTATCTACTTCCGAATTTCCCAATCTTCAGATCAGTAATATTTAACCATCCTCCTCCCACGGTTCCTTCGGACCACCAGCTAACTCCTTCGCTGATTTGATTCCACATTCCCTGAGAATTTTCCCTCCACCACTTAACTTGTATCCCATATTCACACTCATTTTTCAATCGGAAAGTACAATTCATTCGCAAAGGAGGACTGTCCCACATGTCTACATAGGTTGAGGTTGGAATAACCTCAACATCCCCCTTCTTGGTACCATCCCCTAATAATGACATTACCCGTAATTTCAAGTTACCATAGTCGAAACTATCTCTGATCCAGACTCCACATAAATACTTGTCTTCAGATCCCGAAGTTACATTTATCAATTGTAGGGTAGTGTTTCCCATTTGTGTTTTCATATCCCAAGTTGTGACAATACCTGTGTCTACCCAATCCATATCCTTTTTCCATCTTACATTGACTTCTTCGGATCCAGCTCCCTGGTCATTGGTGAATGAACAAGTCAGATTTACATTCATTCCTTCAACCGCCATAGTCACCGGCTCTAGAACAGTAATCACAACAGATTCATGAGTTAAAGTTACTTGACATGACATGATCAGTCCAATGATTAAGATGTAGGCCTTGGGTCGGTGGGTTTGGCTCGAATAACCATCTTGGTGGAAGACAGTGGCTGCACTTCCCAATGAGTAGGGACTTTCTTGATCCGGGTGTAGTGGATCCAGTTGTTGATGCCCTCGACTTTTGCCGCCGTGAAGGTTGTCATAATCACCTGACGTGGACCCTCCCATGATTCCTTCAAGGGGTCCGTGCTCCAGTTCTTTACATACACCCGGTCTCCTGGTTGGATGTCATGGACTGGATTTTCCAGCGGCAGAGGGCGGTTCCACTGCAAAGCACCTCTCAAAGCTGTAAGAGTCTTGTTAAGAGATAGAACATAGTTAAAGAGCATTTGGTCCCCAACCACGTGAGGATCACCTTTTAATGTTGTTGCATGATATGGTCTGCCATATAGTATTTCATATGGACTTACTCCTACCTTTTCCCTGGGTTTAATCCTGATTCTTAACAAAGCCAATGGTAATGCTTGCGGCCATTGAATCTTAGCTTCTTGACAGATTTTCTTGATCTGACCTTTCAATGTCTGATTCATTCTTTCTACCTGCCCACTTGATTGAGGTCTCCATGGGGTATGTAAATTCCATTTAACATCGAGCACTCGTGCTATGTTTTGTACTATTCCGGCCACAAAATGTGGTCCCCTATCTGATGAAATTCCCAGGGGTACTCCAAACCTAGGAATAATTTCCCTTAATAAGGTTTTGACCACCTCCTTAGCCTGGTTAGTTCTGCACGGAAAAGCCTCGGGCCATCCCGAAAAAGTACATACATATACCAGAAGGTATCTGTACCCTTGAGCCCTGGGCAACTCTGAAAAGTCAACTTGCCAATAATCACCTGGCTCTGGTCCTACCTGTAATTTTCCTAATTGAATCTGCTTCCTCACTACAGGATTGTTCTTTATACAGACTGGGCACATTGCATTAACTCGTTTAGCTAAAGTCAACATCTGGTTAGAAATGATTTCTTTCTTTAAAAATTTAACCAATACCTCTGCCCCCCAGTGGCATTTGTTGTGTTCTGCTTCTAAAATTATTTTCATGATCTTGACAGGTACTAATACTTGCCCTATGTCGGTCACATACCACCCTAACGCGTTCTTCTGGGCATTCACAAGTCTGGCCAGTCTTTCATCTTCTAAGGAGTAATTTGGCTTCTGCTCTAGGTGAGGAGTGACTGGGCTTACCTTTGTCGGAATCAATGCCAATTGTGTCCAAACCTCACGTGCCACTTTCCGAGCAGTAGCATCTGCTAGATTATTTCCTTGGTAGATTTTTTCCTTCTTCCTTCTGATGTCCTCTCACATGCATTACTGCTACTGCAGCTGGTTTATGCACAGCATCCAAAAGAGATAGGATTTCGTTTCGATGTTTTATAGATGTCCCTTGGGAACTTAACAGTCCTCTTTCTTTCCATAATGCTCCATGGACATGCAGAACTCCAAATGCATATTTAGAGTCAGTCCATATATTTACCTTCTTTCCTTGACTCAAAACCAAGGCGCGAATCAAAGCCACAATCTCTGCTTTCTGCGCTGATGTTCCCGGGGTGAGGGCTTTAGCTTCCACGACCTGGAGGAGCGTTACCACCGCATAACCCGCATACCTGGTCCCATTCTCGACGAAACTGGATCCATCTGTAAACAGTTCCCAGTCCGGAGACTCCAATGGCACGTCTTTCAGGTCAGTGCGGCTAGCGAAGACTTGTTCAATGACTTCCACACAGTCGTGGGTCAATTCGCCTTCTTCTTGCTCACTGCGGAGAAATTCTGCTGGATTGATATGGTTAGTTACTTTTAGCTCAACATCATCTTGTTCCCTTAATATTGCTTGATATTGCAACATTCTGCTGGAGGACAACCAATGCCCCCCTTTTTGTTCCAGAACTGTTATCACCATGTGAGGCACAAACACTTCTATTTTCTTACCCAAAGTCAATTTTCTTGATTCCTGAATCAATAGTACAGTAGCTGCCACGGCTCGCAAACAGGACGGCCATCCAGAGCTGACTGCATCTAGTTGTTTCGAAAAATAGCCGACCGGACGCTTCCATGATCCCAACTTTTGCGTGAGTACTCCTAAAGCCAGTCTCTGTCTCTCATTTACATATAATTGAAAGTCCTTAGTTAAATCGGGTAGTCCCAATGCCGGGGCTTCTTTTAGTGCTTGCTTTAGCCCTTGGAACGCATTCTGCTGTGGCTTGTCCCACCGTAACTGTGTCTCTTTTAGTGCCTCATATAAGGGTTTGGCCAGGAGTCCGAAATTCGGTATCCACAGCCGGCACCATCCTACCATTCCTAGAAAGGATCTTAGTTCCTGATGATTTCGGGGAATAGGTATGGTGCAGATGGCTTCAATTCTATTTGCTCCTAATCGCCTTACTCCTTGTGTTATTTCACAGCCCAAATATAACACACTTGTCCGGATGAGTTGGGCCTTTTCTTTCGAGACCCGATATCCAGCCTGGCCTAGCATGTTCAATAAGCTTATAGTTAAATTTAGGCAAATGTCCCTTTCTTCTGTGGCCAGGAAAATGTCATCTACATATTGAAGTATTACATGAGAAAAGGGAGATTCTTTTACCTGTGTTGTTTTCCATTCCTCCAATTCCTTGGCTAACTGGTTCCCAAATATTGTGGGGGAATTCTTGAATCCTTGCGGAAGTCGTGTCCAAGTAAGCTGTTTCTTCCGGCCAGAGTCAGGGTCTTCCCACTCGAATGCAAAATATTTCCTACTTTCAAATGCCAGAGGGATGCAGAAGAAAGCGTCTTTTAAATCAATTACTGTAAACCATTGAAATCTTTCAGACACAGATGTTAACAAAGTATAGGGGTTTGCCACCACTGGGTGGATATCCTTGGTTATATTATTTATAGCTCTCAGATCCTGAACTAACCTATATTTACCATTGGGTTTTCGTACTGGAAAAATTGGGGTATTAAATTCTGACTCACATTCTTGCAAAATACCTTGGATTAAGAATTGAGCAATCATGGGGGCTACTCCTTTCCTAGCTTCTAACTTAATCGGATATTGTCTAATCCTTACCGGTTGGACTCCCTCCTTTAGCTCAACCACTACTGGTTGAGCTGCCTTAGACTTACCTGGAGTGCCGGTTTCCCAAACCCAAGGTACCACTGCCTGTTCAACCTCTTCAGGAATTGGGGTGGGCTCTACCTCCTTAATCACAAATAGTCTAGATATTTCTTTATCAGGAATTTCTAATTTCACTCGTCCTCCTTCAAATAATATTCTCATATTTAGAAGAGATAACAGATCTCTTCCAAACAGTGACTCTGGGCAATTAGGCATATACAGGAATTGATGATCAAATTCTTTTCCTCCGAATTTTATGTCTAACGGCTGCAAAAATGTCCTCTCTTCTACTTGCCCAGTTGCCCCTATTACTTGAATTTTTGCATCACTTAATAACCCTAATTTTGTATTCAAAACCGAATGTGTTGCTCCCGTATCAACTCTAAATTCTCGTTCTTGTCCCCCTACCTCCAATACTACCTTCAGATCCTGATCTAGTCAGCTCTGATTTTGATAGTTGCCTAACACAAATGCTTGAGCGACATCTACCGGCCCCGTGGTAGCTCCTGCGTTTCCCATAGGATTTACATTCCCCACATTACCCACTCCCCATTTGACTGGACATTCATTTTTCCAGTGACCTAACTGTCTGCAAAAGGCGCATTGATTAGGACCCAATTTTCCTTGCCCCCCGAAGGGATTTCCCAATCCTCCCATTGCTCCCCTTCCCAAATTCTGCTGAATTATGCCCCTTCCTCGACCCATACCACCCCGGCCCCGTCCTCGTCCTCTTGGGCTTCCTCCCGTAGCGTGTTGCAATACTGCTAAAATATTTGCCTGATGTCTCTTTGCTGTCTCTTTTTCTCTATTATTATATACCTTCCATGCCACTTCTAGCATTTTCTCTAGGTTCCGAGTGTCCTCCCCTTCTAACTTTTGCAGCTTTTTCCTAATATCATCCTGAGATTGCCCCATAAAAATCAAAGCCAACTGTAATTTCCCTGCCTCCCCATCAACCTCTAAATTAGTAAATCTGCGTGCAGTTTCCTTCAGCCGCTCCAGGAATGCTGATGGGGACTCACTTTTATCCTGTCTTATGGAATACAGTTTTGACCAATTCATTGTTTTTGGCATCCCCGTTCTAATCCCTTCTATTATTAATTCTTGATAAACTTGAAGTCTTTTCCAACCCCGACTGGTGTTAGGATCCCACCCGGGGTCCTCTCTCGGGACCAAGTCATTTAGAGTTCCATCCATCATTTGTACCCTCAACATTTCCCTGGCTCGTTCTGTCATTGCCCGTAACACCATCTCTTTCTCGGTTGAATCCATCAAGGTATCTAGTAACACCTGTAAATCATTCCAATCAGGATTTTGTGTTTTTATTATCATTTTTACCACTCGAGCAACCTTGTCCGGATCCTCCCGGTATGACCCTGCTGCTTGTTTCCAAATTATCAGATCCCCAGGTGAGAACGGGACTTTAATAAACACCTTCTCACCCTGAGGTCCCATAGCTTCCCTTAAAGGGGCTATCAGTTGGGGTTTTTCCCTATTTTTCCTCCCTTGTCTAGTTCTTTCTGCAATAGGGGTTCTCGGTATATTACGGGTATGACCGGGAGATGGCTCCCCAGGACAAGGTATTATCGATTCCTGGGAGCCCTTCCCCATTTCTGGGGTTTGTATTATTTCTCTTTCTTCTTTATCACTATCTTCCTCTTCCGAAGCTAATTCTGCAGGAGGGGCACTAGGAGCTACAAGCAAAGATAGGTCCTCTTCCTGGCTTGTCAGCTTTGTCAAACAACCATTACACCTATTCCTTTGCCTACAACCTTGACAATTTTTTTCCTCTACCTGTAATACCATAATACCACATTCTTTCTGCCATTCGGGTTTGCCTTTTAGGGTATAAAACAAATCCAAATAAGGAATCTCATCCCATTTTTCATTTTCCCGTAAAAACTGCATTAACGGGGATATCACACCAGGGTCAATAGACCCATTAAGGGGCCACCCCGAACTTCCAGTTTCATATTGTGGCCACCAATGATTACAATAATCAATCATCCTTTCCCTTTTTAACTCTTGATGGAACCCTTCTCTTTTCCAACGCCCCAACAAACATCCTAACGGAGTATTTTCCGGAACCTTTTCATTAGATTGAACCAAAGCTTTAAACGTTTTAAATGGCATCATAATAACACAATCACACAATACTATCTCACAAACACACTTCCAACAGTCACGGCTACAACAGATATTGATTATCAAATTATCAACCAACAAACCAACAGACAGTGATTATCAAATTACTAACCAATAAACCAACAGACACTAATTATCAAATTATTTAACCAACAAACCAACAGACAGTGATTATCAAATTATTAACCAATAAACCAACAGACACTAATTATCAAATTATTTAACCAACAAACCAACAGACAGTGATTATCAAATTATTAACCAATAAACCAATAACCAACCAAACTTGCCACTTCTCGACGCCGCGAGGGGCAAGTGCCGATCCTGCGCAGCTTTCGCCGCGTCTAACGGTCGGCGCCTAGGCTTTACCAACCAGAGACGTCTTCTGCCCAACCCTGCGAGGATCGCCGCCTCGACTTATCAGGCAGGCACCTAAACCAAATAATAAAGCACCTTCGGGCTTACCTGTTACAGTTGTCCGTCAGGCGCGGGGTCGGGCGCGGGTCGATGACTCCCCAGGAATCACCTGGTGCCGGCGTGGAGTGGATCAGCTCGCGAACCGCCCCAGCCACCTCCGGAGTCCTGCCGCGGTCGCCAAAAACCGCTGCCCGATCCCAAAGAGTAAAACACAAATCAACAAAGTTGTTTTGTGCGGTGCTTTATTCAGGGCCCGGGGACCTGAGGACTAGCGTCCAAAGTCAAAGTCCCAACCCCTTAGTGAATCTTACACAGTTTTATACCCTTTTACAAATCTTGCTTCACCATGGCTACATGCTATGGTCCACATACTTCACATCAAAGGCAGCAGTCATTTTCGAGATAATATTTCTAAAGGTTATAACTCTTGCACGCCTGCCTAAGTTAAGACAATAAGATACCTTTCTAACGGTTATAAATCCTACATGCTTGTCTAAACTAGAACTATAGATTAATCCCACACCTGTTTATTGTACTTCATCAGTAAATTCCCTACTGTTCCTATAAATAACCAGTTGGTCCTTCTTCGCCCCACTGGCCCTTAACTCATTATTCTGTAGCTCAGCACATTCCCTGGCTTAGTTCCCAGGGCCTACCTTGCACTAGCTACAAACTGCAGCCTTAGCATTACTACCACTAACTATTAAATGTATATGTATATGCTAACAGACCCTTTGGAGGAAAACTGCACCAGCACCCTGACTGACAGGGTATCAGGTTGTATTCTGACTCTGTTAGTGGTTGTATTTTTTTTTTAATTGCATGTATTTTGTTTTTCCTTTTTCTCTTCCCTATTAAAAATTGTATTACTGACTTGAAGTCTCACTGGTTTTGCTTTTGATCCAGGTGGGTTGGACTGTGAGGGTACACAGAGACCCACTGGGACATACTGGGACATACTGGGAATGATACTGGGCAATAATGTAGCAAACTGAGGATACTGTGAGTGATACGAGGTATAGTGGGACCAACTGGGGACACAGGGAACAGTGTCTCATCCGCCACAGCCTCACAGCCCCTCATAATACAGTTCGGCACCAAAAACACCTGCAAAGTTCGGTGCCCAAAAAGCCTGGTTAGAGCCCCCCAAGCTTCCCCCAAGTGCTCCAGAACCACATGCGTTCTGCCCTGGGGACCTCAAGTCACGGCTCGGACTCAAAAGTGTCCCCCAGGTGCTTTCCCGGACCCCAAATGCTTCGTCCGAGCCACTTCCGGGACTACAGCTCCCATCATGCTCCGCAGTCCCGTTAGAGTGCTATTCCAGCCGTGACTACATCTCCCATCAGGCACCGCGACCCACAAAGAGACAATGCGGATGCGCCCTCCTGTGATGCTCCGCGGCTGTATGCAATCGTATTATGCCCGTGCCTACAATTCCCATCATCCCCCGCGCCCCAGAGAGCCCCGTTCTAGCCCCCCAGGTGCCCGCCCGGACCCCGAAGCGCTCCACATTCCCCTCCCTGACCTCCAAGTTTTCGCCCTGGACCCCCAAGAGCTCTCCCAGCCTCCGAGGTGTCCGTCAGAATCCCTCAGTGCCCTGCCCAGTGCCCACCCGGCCCATTGAAGTGTCCTACATACCCTCAAGTTCTAAATTCCCTGTGTAGACCCAAGACTGCCCCAAATGTACCCCAGAAATGTCTCCCTTGACTCCAGAGTGGCCCCTTTTACCCTGTCTGAGAAAATGATAACAAGGATTAGAGAAGGACTGAAAAAAGTCTACTTATCATACAGAAGGAGAAAGCAATAGCCAGTAGTTTTCAATTAATTAATGAAGGGAATTGTGTTACTTAGAACCAATCACCAAGAATTTTTATGATTGCTAAAACCGTATCGATTTTTTAACACATAAATGAAAAATTAGGTAATAAAAATATTATTTTTATTATTAAAAGAAAAACATCTTTGTAATTTTATTATTTTATTAATATATAATTATAATAATAAACATGCAGGGATTTTTTTTATGTTTTAGGATGTCAGTCCCAGGTGGGCAATGTCTGACATGGTGAGGTTGGAGGTGAGAAGCAGGTTGTCCAAATAGGGTCAACCCTGAAAGGGATCATTCTTCTCTGTGCCCAGACCTTCTAAGGTGACATTCATCATCAAGATCACCTGGGGAATGCTTCGGTCACCTCTTCTCTGAATTGAAAAATTAAAAAAAATATTCACTTGATTAAAACCAAAAATCATGAGGTGCACTTTGAACTCTCTCTCCTTAACGCTGACACTGACACTGACACTGACACTGGGGATCCAAGAGCATTGTGACTGAGGAACCTCATGGAACCAAGAGTCCATTGCTACACTGTGCAGCCTGTGGAACCAAGGGGAGCACAGTGACATTGCGGGGCCTCATGGAACATTGGAGACTATTCTGACACTCTGGGACCCACTGGAACAAGGGACTGTTACAGCTTGGCAGGGCCTCATGGAATCAAGGGCACGGCAGTGAACACTGTGGGTCTGCACAGGATGAAGGGTTCATTCTGACACCGTGGAACCCAGGATACCATTGTAACACTATGGGGCACCATGGAAACAAAGGTGCATTGTGACAGAGCAGGACCTCATGAAACCATCGAGGCCATTTTTACATATTGAGGCCTTGTGAAACCAAAGGGCCATGGTGGCACTTCAGAGCCTTGTGGAGCAAACAGGACCCTAGTGACACTGTTGGACTCAGTGGAACCAAGGGGCCATTGTGACACTTTGGGTGTCATGGAATCAATGGTCTGTTTTGACACTGCAGGCCTTAACGAATCACAGAGACTATTGTGGCACTGCAGGTGATGTCTTGGAGTGGCTACCTAGAACACAGGCTAGACAAGGTTAAGGGAATAAAGTCGGTGCTTATTAAAGGCCTTCAACAGATACACCTTGGACAGTGAAAAGCTTCCCAGAGGCTACACCCAAGGTGGATGGTGGTCATGACTTTTTCAGACAGATATAAGTTTGGTCTGTTTGCATATAAGGGGTTAATCCTCCAATTACAGCTTCCGCTAATGAAGTCATATTCCCTCAGTTTGCTCCCCCCTCCCAATTCACTTTTGTTTATTGTATTTGGAACCTGAGGCTGTAGGGTGTCCTTGAGTTTCAGAGGAATCTTTTTGTCTGACCAAAATGTGAAGATAGTTAACTAATACTTTCTATGGAGTTTAGAGTTATGCATTGATGCATAACAGGATTTCAAAAATATAAAGGCTAAAATCTTATGCCATGACAGGCCTCACTGAACCAAGGGGCCACTGTGACACTTTGTGGCCCCATGGAACCAAGGAGTCCATTGTGACGCTACAAGGCCTCATGGAAGCAAGGAACCATTGTGACACTCTGGGGTCTTGTTGTGCTAAGGGGTGATTGTGTCACTGTGTGACACCATTGAATTAAGGAGTCCATGGTGACACTGCAGGGCCCCATGGAACTAAGGATTCATGGAACAGTGCGGACCCCATGGAACCAAAGATCCACTGTGACACAGCAGGGCCTCATGGAATTCTGGAGACCATGATGACACTTTGAGGCCACGTTGAATCAAGGGGCTCTGCAGGGCCTCGTGGAACCAAGGAGACCATTCTGCCATTGTGAGTCCCCACAGAACCAAGGGTCCATTGTGACACTGCATCACCAAGGAGACCCCTGTGACACTGCAAGGCCTCATGGGAACAAGGGACCTTGCAGTCCCTTGTATATCTGCAGAGGGATTTGTCTCCTCTACAACGCATGTGGGGGAGACACCTGGCTGAGGGCTCCACATCCTCCTGCCTTAATTTTCTTTGCATTTCTCATTGTTCTTTCAAAATACCCAAACCCAGGGTGAAGATGTTGAGCTAAGACAACGATGGCAACATGGGGGGGGATCTTCCAGGGGATGTGGGGGGTGCTGTGTTCAAGAGGGTTGAGGGTTCCTGGGAGGGATTTGGGGGTCGCTCAGGGTCTTGGATATTCTAGGCTGAGCAGTTCTAATTGCTTTGGGAAACTCTGGCAGAGGTTCTGGGGCAGTTGATCAAGGATCCCCTGCCCAGGAACTGTCCACATATCCCCTGTACCAGTTTTGGGTTTCTCCTGTCCTGGATCCCCCTCTCCTCGCTGTCATTCTCCTTGCCCCCTGCTCATTCTCATGTTACCTCGCTCCTGGTCCCACCCTGCTCCCATCCCAGTCTGGATCCCACTCTTGGTCTCATTCCCTGTCCCGTATTCTCTGTCTGGTTGTCATTCTCATAATCCCGGTCCCATATTCCCTGTCCTGTTCCCGTTCTCATATTCCCAGTCCTCATGCTGGTCCCGCATTTCCATTTCCATATTTCCTGTCCCATTTCCGTATTTCCATTCCCAGCCCTATTTCTAATCCCGGTCCCATCTTTCTAATCCCTATCCCATATTCTCTCTCCAGTTGCTGTATCTGTATTCCCTGTCCTGTTCCCACATTTCCATTCCCAGTTCGTGTCCTGTATTCCCCGTCCCAGTCCTGTATTCTTGTTTCTGTTCCTGGTTCCCGTTCCCATTCCCTGTCCCCATTCCCTGTTCCCTCTCACCAGGCCCCGCCGCCATCGCTCCGGCCCCCCCGCGGCCCACACGTGACCAGGGAGAACCCCGCGCTGCTTCCGCCCACCAATCACAGCGCGCGATCGCTCCTGGATTTGCATAACCACGCTTTCGGTCCTGACCCCGCCCACCGCCGGCTGAAGCCGCGTCCGGGCGCTGTTTATTCCCAGTTCCGTCCCAGTGCTCCCAGTAAGAGCGGTCCTAGCACGGAAAGCGCTCCCAATTCCTTCCGGGTTCTCTCAGGATCGCTTCGAGTGCTCCCAGTATTGGTTCCAGCACTGTGCAGGGCACGGCCACTTTGGAACCCCCCAGGGCAGAGCACGGCTGCTTTTCAGTGTCGGCACCGACCTGGGCCGGGCTGGGAGCGGAGGAGGGGGAGGAAGGAAAGAGGAGCGGGAAGAACAAGAAGGGGAAAGTCAGGAACATGAGGAAGAGGAGCTGCAAGAGAAAGAGCAGCAGCAGAACCACTCGGCTCCCCCGCCCGCCCGCTCAGGCTGCAGTTCCCCCAACTCTGGCAGCATCACCCTGTCCCCCCGGAACCCACAGGTGAGCAGGAAGGGGAACCTCGCCCCAAAACCAGCGGGGGCGTCTCTGGAAGGTTTTCTTTTTGAGGGGCCAGGGTACGTTTGGATCTTGAAGGACCCCGAAGCTCAGCCGGAAATGCCCCGGGAGGGATCTTGGCAGGTCCCACGTGGTGATCACCCAGTACTGGTGGGCAGAGGGCCAGTATGGGGTTTGGGGATCCCCAGGAGAGCCGTGGGGGAATGCGGGAGCCCCGGAGAGGGGAGAGCGCAGAGGGGCATTCCCAGAGCCAGGGAACCCCCGGCAGCCTGGAGGAGTGCAAGAGGTTGGTGATGAGCAGCCCCAGGCTCTCTGAGGTTGAAAGGGGTGATGACATCTCCAGCTACCCTTGGCCCGCAGGAACATCAAAACCAATGTGCTCAGCCCTTGTTTTTCCCCAAAACCAGGATTTCCCATTCCCAAATCATGGTCAGATGGAGGAGGAGGCCGTGAGGAAGATGGCCCAGAAGCCCTATGCAGGTGAGGGGGAAGTCCCTGCCCCCTTCCCCCTCTGTCCTGCTCCATCTCCCAGCCCAGCACGGCCCCCGGCTGCAGGACAACCCCGCTGCCGACACCGTCCTGCCGGGGACATGCTGGGGGGATCTCCTTCCCCCTCCCTCTGGAACAGAGGCAAATCCCATCCTCTCCTTGTCCTTCCTCCCCCAGACAAGGAGCTGAGGATGGAGACCAGGGAGGACAAATCCCCACAGCTGAACCTTATGGAAAAGGCATTTTAAACCAGCTCCATGGTGCAGGAATCCAAGGAGGAGGAAAAGCCCCAGAGATCCCTCATGAGGGGTTACAAATGCAGATCACGGTGATCCAAAGCAGAAAGACCCACTCCGGGCCAGGGAGGTGGCCAGAGATGCTGCTGGAGCTTAGAGCTGAGAGTCCATGAGCAGCTTCATGATGGGGAGAAGCCCCACAAGTGCTCAGAATGTGGGAAGAGCTTCAGCAAGTGATCCTACCTGATCCAACACTGGAGAATCCACATGAGGGAACAGCCCTATGAGTGTGGGGAGTGTGGGAAGGGCTTCAAGACAAGCTCTGACCTGACTGCCCACCAGATGAGCCACACAAAGCAGAGGCGTGCCGATTGTGAGGAATGCAGGAAGACATTTAAGACTAGCTCCAGTCTCCTCAGGCATCAGCAGATTCAGAGGAGAGGCCCTTCCACTGACCCAACAATGGGAATGGCTTCAACCAAAACTCCACTGTCGTCACCCACCAGCGCATATATACTAGGACGAGGCCCTACGAGTGTCCCAAATGTGTGAAGTCCTGTTCCAGAAGCTCTCACTTTACCCTACACCAATGAAGGCACCACTAAGGGAAGCCCTGCAAATCAAGTGCAGGAAGAGCTTCATGTGCTGCTCCAGCTCCATCCCCCGTGGCAGGATCTGTGCTGGATGTTCCTGTGGCCCCCAGTGGGCAGAGCATTGCTGGTCCATGGTGCCCGTGATCTATGTTAGAAATACACCTGGCTGGGTGGCTCCACATCCTCCTGGCTCCCCATGGGCACCTGGACATATCCACAGATCAACATCAGAAATCCATTGTGAAGAGCACGTTTGTCGACTTCTGACCCGAGAAAAATCTCACTCTTTGCATCTTCTGGTGGTATCAAGCAACACTGAATGGCCTTGGAGGTCTTCTCCAATAGAAATCCATCATTTTAATCCTTTCTGGCTCATGGGCATCTTCCACAGCCAAATGGGAACATACTGGGGCAAACCCCACAATTTTGGAGATGGTGGGGTGGAAACCCCTTCAAAAAGGGTTCTTCCCACCCAGCCAAGCATGTGGATGCTTTGCCAGCAGGGACACATAAATTCTTTTGTTTTGGCCTTGAAACAAAAAGGTTTCTGTTCATTCCTTTGAAAGCCCTGTAACTGGGGTTAAAAATAACGACAAGGAACTAAGACATGGGTGGGGCCATGGGGGGAGATGGATGAGGATGTGAGGAACATGGATGGGGACATTGCGAAGTGCTGTCCAATGCAGGTACTGCCACCACATCCCCACTATCACCACCACAGTGCACCAGCCAGATGTCATCACCCAGCAGGGCAGGAGGTGGAACTTGTTCGGCTGTTGACAAGTGGCCCGGAGGTGAGTGACAGTCACCAGGGCGTCCTAGGGACTCCACGCTCAGAGGACCCCAATGGCCCAAGGTACAGCACAAGGGTCAGTGCCACCCACAGTGTCATGTGGCCCCATGCTACATGTCACCAGGGGTGTCCTGGTGACATTGTCCCCCTGCTATCTGTCCTGGTGGCATCATGTCCTTTCCCCTCTGTATGTCCAAATTCCCTACCATATCTTCCTCTCGCCTTCCATGTGTCCCCTGCCCCCAGTGGGGCCAAAAACCATGAGGTCCTGGGCTGTCTGAGGGGACCCATCCTGTAGTGTCCCTGTGTCCCTCAATGTGTGCCCATGTCCCTCAGGATGTCCCCATGGCTGCTTCTGGCACGGAGCATCTGCACTCACCCTGGCACAGGTAGGAAAACACTGTAACACCCCATGACATCCTTGTCCTCTGATTTTAGGTCCTTCTCCCCTCCATTTTCAGTCCTTTTCCCCTTTTTTGGGTTCAGTGCCCCCTATTTTGAGTCTTTTCTGTGCTTGTTTGGATTCTTTCCATCCTTTACCCCAATTTTATGCACCCTCGCCTTCACTTTGGCACATTTTTGGGTGCATCCCTCCCTTCCAACCCCCTCCGCACCTTTTAGGCGCCCCTCACTCCCCTACACCCCAACTCCCTTCCCCACAGACATCTCCCCAGCTGTGTCCCCAACTGTCCCCCTATGCCACATGGATTCAGTGCTCACCATCCTGGATACCCTTGAGTCCCCGGCCTGGGACTGTGGATTTCCTCTTCCAAGAGATTCAGAGCTGGACCGGCTGCCAGGGGATGCCGATGGCACCAGAGCTCAGGGTGGGTGGCCTGGTGAGGTTGGTGGGAGGGGGTTTGGGGTCATCTTGGGACTGACCAGGGGCTTGTCCACTCTGCAGTGAGAAGCAGCCCTGGCCAGGGAGTCTGGGATGGATGGGGGCAGGAGAGATTGGACACTGGTGGACACTTGATGGACACCTGAGTCATGGATCCCAGCTTGACACTTGTCTGGATAGCTCTTGGCCCTGCAGCCCCCCAGCCTAGGCAGCTCCGAGCCCAGATAACCACCAGCCTTGATACACACCTTGGGTGTGTATCACCTAACTGGCCCACCAGCCCATCCCAGTAGCCCCAACCCCAAAACCCCCCAAAACAAACCCAATTCCAGAACATCAATTCTGGATGCTCCCTGCAGAGTGAGGGGGAAACTGAGGCACGGGATGAGGTGATGGGAGGAGACTTTGAGACTCACCCTGGAGACCCCAAAACGAGCACCCACCCCCCAAATTGTCACTGCAGCATCTCAGGCCCCCCAGCTGTCACACTGGGGCGACTCCAGGAGCCACTGCAACCCCAGGCCCCTCGAGGGGTGACCTGTGGTGTCCCTCTGGTGTCACTGGCGAGTCCCCAGCAGAAGCAACATCACCTCCTCAGCAGGAGGAAGACGAGAAGGAGGTGAGGATGTGACTGAAACTCCTGCCCGTTCACATGGGGAGGTCGCCACACGAACGGGGGCCAAGCACAGGTGGAGCAGCGGAGGTACCATGGGGACTGGGGGGGGACATGGGGACAGTCCCCAAGGTCCCCTCAGGGGATGCTGTGGTGGGGGCGGGGGGGAGGGGGTGCAGGGTGGAGCAGCATCTTCAGGGGGATGTGGGGAGATGGAAATGGCTGGGAGTGACCCCAGAAATGTTTTCACCACCTCCTCCTGTAACATGTGGGCCGCCCCCTTCTATGGGGTGCTGGTAACAAATTGGCAGATGGCGGTGACAAAAAGCGCAGGTGCCACCTCGGGGATTGCACAGAGAGAGGGTCCTGCAGCATGACCAAGACCCCCCTGACTGAGGGGCACCCCAGGGTGACAAAGGGGGGGGGGTCAGGGGTGTCCCCAAGGTGTGAGGGGAGCAGGTTTTATGGGGAAGTGTGGTTGGGGCGCAACAGAAATGCGTCCAGTCCTGCCGGTGTCCGGAGCACGAGGGGGACATGGCACCTGTTACCCTGTCACTGTGTCCCCCTGTCTCCCATCATCCACTGTACCCCACTGTCCCTTTTGCTGGGCAGCAAGGGGTGGTGGCACTCCTGGATGGGTGTCCAGGTGGATCTGCACTCACCTGCTATGGACAGAGTTGTCAAACGTGATGTGGGGACACTGGGTTGCACTGTCATTGGCATTTCACTGTCATTGTCACCATCACTGTCAGTGCCACTGCCATTTGTCACTGTTATTGTCACTGTCACTGTCCTTAGCACTGTCACTGTCACCATCACCATCACTGTCATAGCACTCACTGGCTGCTCCCCAGGGTCCGCAGAGGTACTGGGGAACAGCCAGGGGACAGATGGATAGATGTGGGACAGAAGGACATGAGTGAGACACCAGGAGAGACATAAGGCACACAAAAGGGACATGAGAAGATACCAGAAGGACACTCAGGGGACACTGGGACACTTGCGGACACTCACAATATCACTGAAGGTGTAGCAGTCGGGGATTTTCTGTTTTAGTAGCGTTTGGATGTTGATGGCCTTGAGCTGGAACTCCATGATGACACTGATCAGCCTGAGGGGACAAAAAACACTACAAGAGGCCTCAAAATCACTAAAAAATAAAATAGGAAAAAATCCACCTCAAAATCCCAAAGAAACCAATGCAAAAGGGAAAACTCCGCCGCAAAAAATCCCCAAAAAAGAGAACAAATCTGCCCATAAATCCCCAAAAAACCCTGTGAGTTCCCCAAGTTCAAAAAAAAACCTGGAAAAGGAAAAATTTGACCCCAAAAATCCCCCAGAAATTAAAATTCCACCCCAAAATCCTAAAAAAAAAAAAAGGAAAATTTCCACCCCAAAATCTCAAAAAATCCAATGCTAATGGAAAATTCCACCTGAAATCCCCAAAAACCTCAGGAGTTCCCAAAATAACAAAAAAAAAAAAAACATTCTAGAAAAGGAAAAATTCTGCACCAAAATCCCCCAGAAAACATCAGGAAAGGGAAAACTTGGCCACAAAATCCCCAAAAATTACCCTGGGAAAGGGAAAATTTCATCCCATAATCCCACACAGGAATTCGGAAAAAGGGGTCGCAAATCCAACACTTGGATTTTAGGGATGGGAAACTTCCCTGGGTGGGACTTGTGGGATTTACCTGTGGAATTGGAGGGTGAAATTGCTGTCAGTGCAATCCAGCACCAGCAGCTGGGGGTCTCCAGGGTACACCCCCAGGCACTCTGTGGGCTTGGGACTGGGGTCAGGGAATGCTGAGAGCCCAGAAACCCTGGGACTTCCCAAATCCTGAATCACATATACTCCAGGACCATCCCAAACCTTGCACCTCAAACCCAAACCCCAAACCCCAAACCAAAACCCTACTCCTAAACCTCTTGGGACCATCCCAAATGCCTTTAGAGTATCCCAAATCTCAAATCCCAACCCTAACTCTAAAACCCAAACCCCAAGTGTCCCCACCAGTGATGACGCTGGAGGCAATGTCGAAGGTGTCATTACCAGGGTCAATGTCCCCTGTGCGGAAGAAGTGCTGTGCCTGGTGCCATCTCTGGTGACACCTGCAGTGCCAGCATAGGGGTAGTGGCCCAGGGTCTTGTTGAGGACAGCCAGGTACTGTGGGGACAGGGAAACAGTGCTGGGGATAGCACTGGGGCACCTCAGCGTCCTCAAATCACACCAGTGTCCCAAATCACCTCCATAGGCTGAGGTCCTTCATGTCCCCAGATGACCACTGTGTCCCCAACTCTTCTAACCCCTTTCGGTGTCCGTGTGCCACCTTCTTGAGGACAAAGGCATGGGGTGGGAGGTGCTGGCCTGGCACAGCCCTCGGGGTGCCCAGTCCCCCTTGTCACTCCCACACCTGTGCATGTCCCTGTGCCAGGGCTGGCATGAACGGTAGCACCGGGCCAGGCACTGGCACAGACACCAACCAAAACGGCTTGCAACCAGCAGGGCCACCCATGGGGTGGGCACGGAGCCACCCCAGCCTGGCCCCACGCCTGGCCTGTCACTGCCATGCCCACCAGCATTGCCACACCATAGACTAATGTGTCCCCTGGCACTGCCGTGCTCGTGGTGGCATCTCCACGGGCATTCCAGCACCTGCGGCGGCACTTCCATGGCCATGTGTGCCTTGGTATCACCACACCCCTGGTGGCACCTCTATGACCACCTCATCCTGACACCCCTGATCACCACCCCCTGTGGATGACAGGGACACTGTGAGCACCTGCACCCTGTTCTGTCCCTTCAGTTACCCCCTTGTAGACATCTCTGCTGCCAGTGGCACAGGTGCCACCTGATGCCACCGTGTGGGACTTGTCCCAGTTATCGCCGATGGATAGACACCTGGTGCCACTGGGCAGGGATGATGTCCCCAGGGCTTGTGGCAGAGCAGGACCCACACTGGGAAGGCCACATCCGAGGCCACCAAACTGTACCCAGCAGGCAGGAGGGACACCGGTGAGAACATGGTGGTGCCGCAGGGGGGGTGGCAGGTGACGTGTGGGGCACATGTGGGCACAGGAACTCATGCATCACGGGCTGGGGCAGGTACCATGCTCCAAAATCATGTCCCCTGTCCCTGTGTCCTGTTCCGTGTCCTGTGCCATGCTCAAGGTCATGTCCTGTGTCCTATACCACACCCTGCACCCTGTGTCATGTCCTATATGCCCCATGTCCCATGTTTCATGTCTTTAGTCCCATGTCCCATGAAACCCTTCACGCTGTGCCCCAGTCATGCCCAGGGCCCTACACCAAGCCCAATCTTGGCATCATGGCCCTGGGAACTGGGACTGGCACTGGGGCTGGAAGCCACCTGGGACAATGCCTGGCATCATGACACAGCAGCTGGAAACGTGGTGGGGATTGGGACTAGACAATGGACACCGGGTCTGGGGCTGGGCACTGGAACTGGACACCAAACCAGGATCTATCTTAAGCCCCCATACTGGTCTGGCAGCACTGAGGTTACTGGGGATACTGGGAGCTACTGGAGGGGTACTGTGGGTGCTGACTGCTTCCCCCCCAGAACACGACGAGAGGAACCCCGGGGGGGGGGGGGGGGGGGAGGTGGGGGGCAGGAGCCCCGAAAATGAGACACGCGAGCTCACAGTTCAGCAAGGTCACGGTGCGACAGCCCAGTCCCTGGCTCCTCCCCTGTCCCTGTCCCCTCCTCGGTCCCCAGGGCATGACACGGGGCTGTCCCTATCCCAGTCCCTGTCCCCATTCCCGGTCCTGTACTCCCGGTCCCTGTCCCCATTCCCTGTTTCCATTCTCGGTCCCTGTCCCCATTCCAGTCCCCATTCCAGTCCCCGTTCCCACTCCCGTTCCCGCTCCCGCTCCCATTCCCGTTCCCTCTCACCGCACGCCGCCGCCATCGCTCTGCCCACCGCTCCCGCCCTCACGTGACCAGGGAGAACCCCGCGCTGCTTCCGCACACCAATCACAGCGCGCGATCGCTCCTAGATTTGCATAACCACGCCCTCTGCTCCGACACCGCCCACCACCGGCTGTAGCCGGGTCTAGGCGCAGTTTGCTCCCAGTTTCCTCCCAGTGCTCCCAGTAAGAGCGGTACTGGCAGGGAGAGCGCTCCCAGTTGCTTCTAGGTGCTGTCAGGATCGTTACCAGTGCTCCCAGTATCACTTCCCAGTGCCGCGCGGGGCGCAACCGCTTTGCAATCCCCCAGGGCGGAGCGCGGCTGCTTTTGCGCGTCGGCACCGGGCCGGGCCGGGCTGGGGGAGGAGGAGCGGAAGGAAGAAGAGTAGTGGAAGGAAGAGCAGCAGCAGAACCGAGCGGCTCACTCGCTCGCCCGCTCTAGGCCGCAGCTTCCCCGACTTCCCCGGCATCACCCCTCCCCCCGGAAGCCGCAGGTGAGCTGGGAGGGGGAGCTCGCCCCAAATCCATCGTGGGGAGGTCTCCTGGAGGTTTCTTTGTGGGGCAGGAGATGTTTGGATCTTGCAGGACCCCGAAGCTCAGCCGGAAATGCCCCGGGAGGGATCTTGGCGGGTCCCACATTGCTATCGCTCGTTCTGGCGGAGAGGGGGCGAGATCGGTTCTGGGGATATCCGGGAGAGCCGTGGGGGAATACGGGAACCCCGGAGCGGGGAGAGCGCAGAGGGGCGATCCCGGAGCCGGGGGACCCCCGGCAGCCTGGAGGGGTGTGGGAGGTTGGTGATAAGCAGCCCCAGGCTCTCTGAGGCTGAAAGGGGCACTGGCTTGTCCAGCTGACCTTGGCCCGCAGGAACATAAACCCAACGCGCTCAACCCTTCTTTTCCCCCAAAAATGGATTTCCCATTCCTAAACCTTGGCCCGATGGAGGATGAGGCCGTGAGGAAGAAGAACATGCCCCCGGAGCCCCAGGCAGGTGAGGAGGAAGTCCCTGCCCCTTTCACCCTCTGTCCTGCTCCATCTCCCAGCCCAGCACGGCCCCCGGCTGCAGGACAGCCCCGCTGCCGACGCCGTCCTGCCAGGGACGTGCTGGGGGGATCTCCTTCCCCCTCCCTCTGGAACAGAGGCAAATCCCATCTTCTCCTTGTCTTTCCCCCTCTAGACAAGGAGCTGAGGATGGAGACCAGGGAGGACAAATCCCTGCAGCAGAACCTTGTGGAAGAGGCTGTTTGGAGCAGCTCCATTGCACAGGAAACCAGCGAGGAGGAAAAGCCCGGGAGATCCCACATGAGGATGGGCTGCAAACACAGTTCTTGGGTATCCGAGGAGGAGAACCAGGGCCAAAGAACCGGACAGAGCTGCAGCCAGAGCTCAGAGCTGGGGTTCCATGAGCATCTTCATGATGCGGATAAGCCCCACAAGTGTTCAAATTGTGGGAAGAGCTTCAGCAAGAGATCCTCCCTGATCTGGCACTGGAGAATCCACATGGGGGAACGGCCCTATGAGTGTGGGGAGTGTGGAAAGAGCTTCAGTACGAGATTCAAACTGATCCGCCACCAGATGATCCACACTGGGGAGAGGCCCTATGAATGTGACATACGCAGGAAGAGGTTTCAGACCAGCTCCAATCTCGTCATGCATCAGCGGATTCACACAGAAGAGAGGCCCTTCCGCTGCCCTGACTGTGGGAAGGGCTTCAAATACAACTCCCGCCTTGTCTCCCACAGGCGCATCCACACTGGGGAGATGCCCTATGAGTGTGGGCAGTGTGGGAAGTGCTTCAGGACAAGCTCTGAACTGATTGTCCACCAAAGGATCCACACAGGGGAACAGCCCTATGAGTGTGATAAATGCAGCAAGAGGTTTCTGACCAGCTCCAGTCTCCTCCTGCACCAGCGCATTCACATAGAGGAGAGGCCCTTCTGCTGCCCCGACTACAGGAAGGGCTTCAGGCACAACTCCAACCTCGTCACCCACCGGCGCATCCACACTGGGGAGAGGCCCTATGAGTGTTCTGAGTGTGGGAAGAGCTTTTCACAGAGCTCTCACCTGACCAAACACCAATGGAGGCACCACTAAGGGAAGCCCTGCAAATCAAGTGCAGGAAGAGCTTCATGTGCTGCTCCAGCTCCATTCTCCATGGCAGGATCTGTGCTGGATGATGCCGAGTGACCCCTGGTGGGCAGAGCCCCGGTGATCCATGTTAGGAAGACACCTGGCTGGGCGGCTCTTCATCCTCCTGGCTTCCCTTGAGCACCTGGACATATCCACAGATCAACATCAGAAATCCATTGTGAAGAGCACGTTTGTCGACTTCTGACCCGAGAAAAATCTCACTCTTTGCATCTTCTGGTGGCATCAAGCAACACTGAATGGCCTTGGAGGTCTTCTCCAATAGAAATCCATCATTTTAATCCTTTCTGGCTCATGGGCATCTTCCACAGCCAAATGGGAACATATTGGGGCAAACCCCACAATTTTGGAGATGGTGGGGTGGAAACCCCTTCAAAAAGGGTTCTTCCCACCCAGCCAAGCATGTGGATGCTTTGCCAGCAGGGACACATAAATTCTTTTGTTTTGGCCTTGAAACAAAAAGGTTTCTGTTCATTCCTTTGAAAGCCCTGTAACTGGGGTGTCCTGGTTTGAAGGACAGGTGTTTGCCAAGGAAAGCAGAAGCTTCCCCTTGGACTGAAAGAAAATATGATTCTTCCGATTATTATAATTTCGGAATTAAGAGAGCTCTCAGGCAAAGATATGGGGGTAGGAATAACAGTTCTTTACTAGTATATTTAACAAGACAAACAAGAACAACAACAGCTATGAAATTACCCACAAACAGAACAGTAACTCAGTCCCAGTGTTTTTTGGCTGCAGGCACCTTTTCCCTGAGCTGCAGTTCCCGGTGCTGGGGGCGGGCGGCTCCCGCAGAGCTGCAGGAGGGCTGGGGGTGATGGCAGAGCTGTCCCAGGGGGAGAGAGAGATGGAGAGAGAGCTCTCCGCTCACGGTGTCGGTCCCGGTGCTCAGTAGAGTGCTGGATGGTGGTAGTTCACAGCGAGAAGACATCCGGGCAGGGTCCGATGGTGGTTTCCCGACGCTGGGATGGGACACAGACGGCGATCGTCCTTCTCGTCCGAACTCCGCGGGAGAAATGGGCCGAGGCCCAGCCTTCCTCTTCCTCTTCTGGCTGTTTGAATCTCGCGGGGCTTGCTTCTTCCCTCCCGTCCCCTCCCCCTTGTCACCAGGGCCCAGTCAACAGGTATCTTAGCATGACAATGGGGAAAATTCCACAGAGGGAAAAAAAAAAAAGAAAGAACTAACCCTCAACATTATCCACCCCGAATTTTCCCCTACCATCATGCCAAATCAAATTAAAAACCTTCAAATTATAGACATCCATACAGTTACAGATACAGGCACAGTATTGTAGGTAGTTCACCCTAAAACAATGTCTCCTTGGGGTATGCATCTGGTCTTTCCATCCCTTTGCATGATCCACCAGGTACACCCTGGCCCTTGAGCAAAAACCACCCCCCGAATTGGATTGTCTTTGCTGGAGGCAGGGTTCACCCAAACAGTTTTTCCTAGCATACCTCTCATATGCACCACTGGAACCTTGTCCCCATCTGGTGTTCTCAAGGGCTCAGACTGGGCAGGGCCTGCTCGATTAGTGGAACCTCGGGTGTTCACTAACCATGTGGCCTTTGGTAGATTAATCTCTCAGTTTTTGAAAGTCCCCCCGCCCAGTGCCTTCAAGGTGGTTTTAAGCAGCCCATTGCACCGTTCCACTTTCCCAGCCGCTGGTGCGTGATAAGGAATGTGGTACACCCACTCGATGCCGTGTTCTCTGGCCCAGGTGCTTATGAGGCTGTTTTTGAAATGAGTCCCATTGTCTGACTCAATTCTCTCAGGGGTACCATGTCTCCAAAGGACTTGTTTTTCCAGGCCCAGGATGGTGTTGCGGGCAGTGGCATGAGGCACAGGGTAGGTCTCCAACCATCCAGTGGTGGCTTCTACCATGGTCAGCACGTAACGCTTGCCTTGGCGTGTCTGAGGCAGTGTGATGTAGTCAATCTGCCAGGCCTCCCCATACTTATATTTGGACCACCGCCCCCCATACCAGAGGGGCTTCACTCGCTTGGCTTGCTTGATGGCAGCACACATCTCATAGTCATGGATAACCTGGGAAATACTGTCCATGGTGAGATCCACCCCTCTATCTCATACCCACTTATAGGTAGCATCTCTGCCTTGGTGACCTGAGGCATCGTGGGCCCATCGAGCCAGGAACAACTCTCCTTTGTGTTGCCAGTCTAAGTCTATCTGTGACACCTCTATCCTTGCAGCCTGATCTACTTGCTCATTGTGTTGGTGCTCCTCATTAGCCCGACTCTTGGGGACATGGGCATCTACATGATGGACCTTTACGGGTAGCTTCTCTACCCGACTGGCAATGTCTTTCCACTCATCAGCAGCCCAGATTGGCTTTCCCCTACGTTGCCAGTTAGCTTTTTTCCATCTTTCCAGCCAGCCCCACAGAGCATTGGCTACCATCCATGAATCAGTGTAAAGGTAAAGCTTTGGCCACTTCTCTCTTTCAGCAATGTCCAGGGCCAGCTGAACAGCTTTGAGTTCAGCAAGTTGACTTGATCCACCTTCTCCTTCAGTAGCTTGTGCAACCTGTCGTGTGGGGCTCCATACGGCTGCTTTCCACTTCCGGTTCATCCCCACGATGCGACAGGAACCGTCAGTGAAAAGAGCGTAGCGAGTTTCATCTGCTGGCAGTTGGTTGTATGGCGGGGCTTCATCAGCCTGGGTCACTTGTTCTTGCTCCTCTTCATCGGCAAGACCAAAATTTTCACCTTCTGGCCAGTTTGTAATTATTTCCAAAATCCCAGGGCGATTTGGGTTTCCGATACGGGCGCGCTGTGTGATGAGGGCAATCCACTTGCTCCATGTGGCATCGGTGGCGTGGTGGGTAGAGGGGACCTTCCCTTTAAGCATCCACCCCAGCACTGGTAGTCGGGGTGCCAGGAGGAGCTGTGCTTCTGTGCCAATCACTTCTGAGGCAGCTTGAACTCCTTCATAAGCAGCCAAGATCTCCTTCTCTGTTGGGGTGTAGTTGGCTTCAGATCCTCTGTAACTTCGGCTCCAGAATCCCAGAGGTCGGCCTCGGGTCTCACCAGGTACCTTCTGCCAAAGGCTCCAGGACAAGCCCTTGTTCCCGGCTGCAGAGTAGAGCACATTCTTCACCTCTGGTCCCGTCCTGACTGGGCCGAGGGCTACAGCATGAGCGATCTCCTGCTTGATCTGGGCAAAGGCTTGCTGCTGCTCAGGGCCCCAGTGGAATTCGTTCTTCTTCCGGGTGACCAGGTAGAGAGGGCTCACGATCTGGCTGTACTCAGGAATGTGCATTCTCCAAAAGCCTATGGCACCTAGGAAAGCTTGTGTTTCCTTCTTGTTGGTTGGTGGAGACATCGCGGTGATCTTATTGATGACCTCAGTGGGGATTTGGCGCCGCCCGTCTTGCCACTTTACTCCCAGGAACTGGATCTCTCGGGCAGGACCTTTGACTTTGCTCCTCTTGATGGCAAAACCGGCTCCCAGCAGAATCTGGATGATCTTTTCTCCTTTCTCAAATACTTCCATTGCCGTGTTCCCCCACACAATGATGTCATCAATGTATTGCAGATGTTCTGGAGCTTCACCCTTTTCCAGTGCAGCCTGGATCAGCCCATGGCAGATGGTGGGGCTGTGTTTCCACCCCTGGGGCAGTCGGTTCCAGGTGTACTGCACGCCCCTCCAGGTGAAAGCAAACTGAGGCCTGCACTCTGCTGCCAGAGGAATGGAGAAAAATGCATTGGCAATGTCAATGGTGGCGTACCACTTTGCTGCCTTGGACTCCAGCTCGTACTGGAGTTCCAGCATGTCCGGCACGGCAGCGCTCAGTGGTGGAGTCACTTCATTCAATGCACGATAGTCCACAGTCAATCTCCATTCTCCATCAGACTTGCGCACAGGCCAGATGGGGCTGTTGAAGGGTGAGTGGGTTCTGCTGACCACCCCTTGGCCCTCCAGCTCACGGATCATCTTGTGGATGGGGATCACGGCATCTCGATTTGTCCTGTACTGCCGGTGGTGCACTGTGGAGGTGGCAATTGGCACTTGCTGCTCCTTCACCTTCAGGAGTCCCACTACAGATGGGTTCTCTGACAGTCCAAGCAAGGTGTTCAATTGCTTAATGTTTTCTGCCTCTACAGCAGCTATTCCAAAAGCCCACCTGAGTCCCTTTGGGTCTTTGTAATAGCCATTCCTCAGGAAGTCTATGCCTAGAATACATGGTGCCTCTGGGCCAGTCACAATTGGATGCTTCTGCCACTCTTTCCCAGTCAGGCTCACCTCAGCCTCCAGCAAAGTCAATTCCTGTGATCCCCCTGTCACCCCAGCAATAGAAACAGGCTCTTCCCCCACATGTTCTGATGGTATTAGGGTGACCTGTGAACCAGTATCAACTAAGGCCCTATGTTTTTGTGGCTCTGATGTGCCAGGCCATCGGATCCACACCGTCCAAAAGACCCAGTTTTCCCGTGCCTCTCCCTGGCTAGAGGCAGGGCCCCTCTAGCACTGGTTATTATTTCCTTCCTGGGCATACATGTTGGAGGTTCCCTCAAGGGGATCTGACAAATCATCCTCCCTTTTGTAATACCCTGCATCTTGGTTATGGGAAGTTGAGGCTACCTTCACTTTAGTGGAGCTCCTTTGGTTAGTGTTTCCCTCCTTGAGTTGACGCACCCATGCTGCCAGGGCAGAAGTGGGTTTCCCATCCCACCTCCTCATGTCTTCCCCATGGTCACGCAGAAAGAACCACAGGTCAGCTCGTGGGGTGTATCCTCTCTCCTTAGCTGGGGGACGTTGGGCTCTAACTCTGGGATCTGTGACTCGCACTGGTGCTGCATTGACCTTCCTCATCTCCTCCCTCACCCCTCTTATCTCCTCCTTGAACTCCTCTCTGAGTTCCCTAATCACGGCACAGACCTGAGCCTGCATTGGGCCATTCATTATACTCTCAAAATTTCTGAGCTTATCGGCAACAGAACCCACTGTCTCGTGGTTGGTGTCAGCATTAATGGCTGCAATGAATGTGGTGTATTGAGATGGCCCCAGGTGTGCCAGATTCCACAACATCTGCCCTGTGCACCTGACCTTGTCGGGGTCATTGTCATGTTGTCCACCCGTCCCAAAGAGTACTTCCAGTATTGCTACTTCTCTCAGCTGTTGGATCCCCTCCTCAGCGGTTTTCCAGCACATTCTATGGTGGTGCTCCTGCATTCTCTCTCTATGGACAAACCTCTCTCTTACACTCATTAAAAGCCGCTCCCAGAGGGAAAGGGGGCCTCGTTCCCTTACGAATATGTGATCCACACCTGAGTCCTGGGTTAGGGGTCCCAAATTCCTTGCCTCAGTACCATCCAGCTGCACACCTGTACCCATAAGGTCCCAGACCCGCAGTAACCACGTTGTAAAAGCCTCACGGCCCCTTCGTACAACATCTTTACGCAGATTACGGAGACTCTCGTATGACAGGGACTCTGTGACGATCTCAACCTCTGGCTCCCCTGCTGGTTGTGAGGGCCCTGCTTTCTGATCATTATTATCTAGGTGCTTTGTTTTCACCTTAGACTTTCTAGTTTCCACGGGGGCAACTGCTGCTGGCTGTGAGTGCCCTTGCAGTTCAGCTGGAGCCTGGAGAGATGTAACATTTGTGGGTTCCACTGCTGCACCATCAGGTTCTCCCTCTTTAAGGCAGAGGGAGAGTTTCTCAAGAGCTGGGGAAAGGTACTCCTTCAGCATCTGGCCCATCTCCTTCACTAGAAACCCCACCCACTCTGGATGGTTCCTTTCTGAGGTGAGCTCTGGGGCAGAATCAGGCTCAGGGGCAACATCCTTAACCTCTGGGGCAGAATCCTTAGTCTCTGGGGCAGAATCCTTAGTCTCTGGGGCAGGGGCAGAGTCAGGCTCTGGGACAGAATCCTTAGTCTCTGGGGGAGAATCCTTAGTCTCTGGGGCAGGGGCAGGGTCAGGCTCTGGGGCAGAGTCCTTAGTCTCTGGGGCAGAGCCAGGCTCTGGGGCAGGGCCAGGCTCTGGGGCAGGATCCCTATTCCTTGGGGGACGTATCAGGGTTGTCATCCAAGTCAATCTCCCCTCATCTCGAAATGTTAAATAGAACAGGTTTACAAGGCCTATTAGCAATGTCAGCCACTGTATGATATCATTACTGCTTAGAAGAGATTTGAACCCCTCAAAAGCTGGTGGAGCAGACCCAAAAAACTGTGTAAGGGGTTGGGACAAAATTTTCCCTGGTGTCATATCCTCACAGTATGTACCATTATTAAAGTAGCCCCAAAAACATACAGTTAGAGTGTGATAGCTCCGAATCCATGTGCCCACCTTCCAGAGGAAGTTAAAAATCCATGAATTTCTCACGTTATCAGCCCACAAAAGGAACTGGATAATAGTTACAGCAGCCTGAGTTATAGGACCCATGTTCAAGTAAGGGATTGCAAATGGGAGAGATAAAGCTGGGGCCACATGGAGCCCAAACCACGGTAAGCTGGACAACATGATGCCACCTAACACAAAACTGAGGTAACTCAAGAACTGTTATTCCTTTTTCACCCTTTTCTCTCAATGCCCTCGGGCCCCACGTTGGGCGCCAAAATCTGTCCTGGTTTGAAGGACAGGTGTTTGCCAAGGAAAGCAGAAGCTTCCCCTTGGACTGAAAGAAAATATGATTCTTCCGATTATTATAATTTCGGAATTAAGAGAGCTCTCAGGCAAAGATATGGGGGTAGGAATAACGGTTCTTTACTAGTATATTTAACAAGACCAACAACAGCTATGAAATTACCCACAAACAGAACAGTAACTCAGTCCCAGTGTTTTTTGGCTGCAGGCACCTTTTCCCTGAGCTGCAGTTCCCGGTGCTGGGGGCGGGCGGCTCCCGCAGAGCTGCAGGAGGGCTGGGGGTGATGGCAGAGCTGTCCCAGGGGGAGAGAGAGATGGAGAGAGAGCTCTCCGCTCACGGTGTCGGTCCCGGTGCTCAGTAGAGTGCTGGATGGTGGTAGTTCACAGCGAGAAGACATCCGGGCAGGGTCCGATGGTGGTTTCCCGACGCTGGGATGGGACACAGACGGCGATCGTCCTTCTCGTCCGAACTCCGCGGGGGAAATGGGCCGAGGCCCAGCCTTCCTCTTCCTCTTCTGGCTGTTTGAATCTCGCGGGGCTTGCTTCTTCCCTCCCGTCCCCTCCCCCTTGTCACCAGGGCCCAGTCAACAGGTATCTTAGCATGACAATGGGGAAAATTCCACAGAGGGAAAAAAAAAATAGAAAGAACTAACCCTCAACATGGGGTTAAAATAAAATGTTGAAGTAAGGCATGGATGGGGACATGTGGCGGACAAGGACATGGGTGAGGTCATGGATGGGGACGTGAGGGGACACAGCCTTTCATGGAGACATAGACATGGATGGGGACACAGACCTAGCTGGGGACATGAAGGTACATGGACATGGGTGGGGACACGAACTGGGACAGCATCAATGCCACCAGCACCTTCATCTCAGTCATGGCAAAGCACTGCCTAATGCAGTTCCTGCCACCACATTCCCACCATCACTGCTGCAGTATCCCAGCTGAATGTCACCATCCACCAGGGCGGGAGGGTTGTCGACAAGTTGTTGTCCGGGCTTGTTCAGTTGGTGACAAGGGGTGTGGAAGCAAGTGACAGCCACCACAGTGTACCAGGGCCACCACCCTCAGGGGAGCCCAACCACCTCTGAGGACAGCGCAAATGTCAGTGCCACCAGCAGTGTCCCATGCAGGGTGTCACCAGTGGTGTCCTAGTGGCAGTGTCCCCACAGGTGTGGCAATGTTGTCCCCTGCTGTGTGTCCTGGTGGCACTGTGTCCCTTCCCCTCCATTTGTCCTCATCCTCCACTGTGGCCATTACCTCTGTGTGTCCCTGTCCCCTTCCATGTGCCCCCATGTCTCCTCCTATGTTCCTGTCCTCCACCCCTGGTGGGGCCTGATACTCCAAGGTCCCCAGCCCATGTCCTGCAGAGTCTCCCTGTGTCCCTCAGGATGTTTCTGTGGCTGCTCCTGGTGCTGAGTGTCTGCACCCACCCCAGCACACGTAGGGACACGCCATGACAGTTATGACACCCCATGAAACCTTTTCTCCTTGGATTTTGGGTCTTCCCCCCTTATTTTGGATACTTTCTCCCTATTCTGGATACTTTATCCCCTATTTTGTGTCTTTCCCCCTCTTTTGAGTCTTTACCATTTATTTTGTTTCCTTTCCCCTTATTTTGCTTCCCTTCCTCATCTTTTGGATCCTTTCCCCCATTTTCCATCCTTTCCCCTAAATTCAGGCACCTTCTTGCTTCTGGTACGTTTTTGGGTGCCTTCCCCCTCCTCCAATCCTCTCCGACTTCTTAAACCTCCTCAGCCCCCACACAGGTTGCCCCCCAGGCATGTCCGCAGCTGTCCCATGCCACATGGACTGGGTGCTCGCCATCCTCGGCGCCCTTGAGTCTCCAGCTCGGGGCAACTCCCCCGGCACTGCCCCCAACAGCGGCACCCCCAAAACTCTGCCGTCTCGGAGCCGCCGAGCGGGTGCCTGGCCCTCGGCCCTGAGCACAGAGCTCTGCCCGGGGGCTCCCGGGGAAAGGCGGCGGCGCTCGGCAGAGGCCCCAGCCCGCCCAGCCCGCGGCAATTCCCCCGCATCGGGACAAAATCCTGCCCCGAAGGAGCCACTTGCAACGTCCGTCTGCGGCTCCTCCGTGCCCCGAAGATCCCGGCAGCTGCCCCGCGCTCGCCAGGCGCTACGGCTTCCGCAACCGGGCACAATATTCACTTCATGCAATCTTTGCTATCTCTGCTTACAGGTGCAAAACCAGCTGCTGCTCAGACAGTCCCAGATCAGACTGAAGGGCTCCCACCCAAAATGCTGCATTCCGTTCTGACCCACCATTAAGAAATCCAAGAGCAAAACAGACAGCTCATTACAGAAAACCTTGCAAAATCACATCTGACAACATTTTGGTCCAAAATCGCAAATATGAACAGAAGCTGAGCAAGTCAGCAACGTTAGAAAACAAGCTTTGAGCATTGCGACTACAAGAGCTCAGGCAATGCATTTAATTGGAATCAGGCCTCTCTTTCTGACATGTGAGCAATGCCATCCAATTTCCCAAACCAGGGAAATGGGGGGTCCTGGCAGCTGCCGCTTCACACGCAGCAATGACACAGAATAGGGCAGGGAGAGCAGCTGCCAAACTCCTACCTTCTACTTGCAATTAAGAACTTTTATTCTGATGTCTAATAAAGCAATGATTAATAGTCAAAAAGACTAAAAATACCTGTACTAATTGTAACACAACTAAGAATAACTGTACTATTGATAGCAATAATAGAGCTAATAGCAATAATAAGAATTAATCATGGTAATAAAAACCCTACCACACTTATACTAGGTTTGCCAGGCCAGGTTTTGGTATGGGGGGGTCTCTAGAAGCACCTTCTGTGAGAGGCTGCTGGAAGCACCTGCTCCTCCATGTCCTGCAGAGTCAACGCCAGCCGGCTCCAGGACGGACCAGCCGCTGGCCAAGGCTGGGCCAGGTAGAAATGGTGGGAACACCTTTGGGAAAACAGACTGAAGAAAAGCAGTTCTCGTGCAGTTGTAACTGTGGCCAGGGAAGAGCAGGGCGAGAACATGAGAGGAACAACTGTGCACACAGCCAGGGCAGGGCAGGAGGAGGGGCAGGAGCTACTGCAGGTGCTGGAGCTGATTGCCCTGAGATTCTGTGGTGCAGTCCCTGGTGAGGCAGCTGGGCCCCTGCAGCCCATGGAGGGCACAGAGTGCAGAGGTGCACCTGCAGCGCCTGGAGGGGCCCGTGCCAGAGCAGGGGGACGCCTGAGTGGAGGCTGTGACCCCATGAGAAACCCGTGCTGGAGCAGGGACCTGGCAGGGACCAGCAACCCGTGGAGAGAGAAGCCCACGCTGGAGCAGGGTCCTGGTAGGACTTGCGAGCCCATAGGAACGTGACCCACATTGCAGCAGTTTATGAAGAACTGCTGTCCCTGAGATGAACTCACCTTGGAGAAGTTCATGGAGAAGCGTCTCAGGGAGGGACCCCATGGTGCAGCAGGGGAACGGCTCCTCTCCCTGAGCAGCAGCAGGAGAAACAACATGTGATGAACTGACCAGAACCCCCATTCCCCATCTCCCTGCACCCACTGGGGGAGGAGGCAGAGCTGGGAAAGAGGGAGGGATGGGCAGAAGATACAGTTATCTTACTTCTCACTCTCCTGGTCTGCTTTGGAGAGCAGTTAATTCAATTAATATCACCAATTTCAGACCTGTTTCACCCATTGTGACATTTGCTAAGTGATATGTCCCAGTCCTTATCTCAACCCAGTAAGCCTTCATTCTGTTTTCTGTCTCCTGTCCGTATCTGGAGAGGAGTGAGAGAGCAGCTTTGGTGGGTGTCGGCCATCCAGCCAGGGTCATCTGACAACACTTCCTTTCTCTCATTCTTTCTTTCTCTCTTTCTTTTCACAGGTCACTGTGAAGAGGTTGAGTGGTGCTTTGATGGAGGGAGTGAAGGTGGCAGGGAGCAGCAGGGACAGGAGCCACAGGGATGTGGCACAGGCATCAGAAGGGCCCAGGCAGCTGGCAGGGGCTCTCCCCCTGGCCCAGCAGCAGCCCCGTGCTGTGCCCAAGGCGCTCCCACCAGGGGCTGGGCCCAGAGGCAGGGGGAGACTCCAGTCCCGGGGGCGGCGTCTCTGCCCCGATCCCCGTCCAGCCCAGCCTCCCCCGAGTGCGCAGTGACCGCTGGCACGGCTGCACTGGACAGAGTGACCTGTGGGGACATTGAGAGCTGCCCCCACTGTGACACTGCCCTTGGGATTTCACAGGCACCAAACAAATCACAGCCAGCCCTGCTCCTTGTGATGTCACAGGCACCAGAGCACATCACAGTCCTGCCCCTTGTGATGTCACAGGCTCCAGAGCACATCACAGCCCTGCTCCTTGTGATGTCAAATGTGGAGGCCCATGGCTTTGCCTTAGAGGAATTTCCCTTGAGTGGGCTGTGATTAGCTTATCTCAACCCTCCTAGAAGGATGCTCATTAGGTTAGCACACCTTTTCTTGTCATGGTGAGCTACTGAATAGCTTCTCTTATCCCACCATGCCCTAGTATCCATGTTAATCCTTTGTAACCAATTGGTCTTTCCCCCTTGCTCTCTCCCATAAAAACCTCAGTTATTTCCCTCAGTTCTCTAGGGAGCAGTCGTTCCTGGCTCCCTTCACAGAGCTGCTGAATAATAAAGGAATCTTTGTGGAATTTGCCATAAGACGCTTCCCGTCTCTCTGTCCCTGAGGCAGCCTGGGAAAGCCTTGCAAGCAGAGCTGGAATCGCTGAGATTAAATCACTGACCAGAGCTGATGACTTGTGGCCACAGCTACCCCTTCCTGAGGCTTATCCAGTGGCCAGGAGAACAGACAGAAGATCCCCTAGAAGGCAGTTCCTTGCAGGACTCTCTCTCTCTGGGAAGGCTGGCAGCTTCCTGGGTCTGAAGCATTGAATCTCAAAAGACCCCCTACCAGCCTTCAGTCACAGGTACCAGAGCACATCACAGCCCTGCCCCTTGTGATGTCTCAGGCCCCATGAGTGCCCCAAGTGTGGGAAGAGCTTCTCACAGAGCTCTCATTTCACCAGATACCAAGACGCACCACTGAGGGAAGCCCTGCAAGTGCCCGGAGTGCAAGAAGAGCTTTGTGCCAGTCTAAGGTTGCAATGTAAGATGTTAACCACAAGTATATATTCTATCACCATCTGTTAAAAGCAGGTGGAGCAGTGTTCCTTCTCTCTTCCATGACCCATCCATCATAACTCCAGGGGGCAGGGGGAAATATCTTCTGTTAATAGGCCAGCTGTTAAAGCCAGGTGGGGTAGTTTTGTTTACCCCTTTCAGGACCCATCCTTTGTCCAGGAAGGTGTGATAATTGATAAAAGATTCGTGTCAATCATAAAAGTAGTGGGGTTTGTATAAACCAGAATACTTAGGTCTGAAATGAAGCATGGACATTAGATAGAGAAAAATAGAGAAAAATATATATGATTAAATCATTCTCTTTAAATACCCCTGTTATGAATATTGTGTTTTTTAGTAAATTGTATTCAATACCAGTTTGCAAAATGAGGATTTCCCACAGCCTGAAAGATTTTGCAAAATCAGATTTCCTGCCTTTGTGTAATCAATTGCAACCTATCTGCTAAGACCAGACTTCCCACTTCTGCTGTTCTTTATCTACCAAAACCAGATGGTTACTTGACAAATTGTCCGGAGATTTCACAAGCGGTCCCATGGATGTTTTTTTGACCACCACCGCTTACCTGGCAGAATTATGACAACAAAAAAAATAACAGTTATTGATTACTACGAGGAAAAACATCCTATAAAAAGGAGCTGCAAACCAAGGTTTGACAGAGCGTGGAGTGGGCGCTGACCCCTCACGTTCCCCAGCGCTGCTTGCTCCGTCTATATCAAATAAAGCAACTTAAATTTTGCTAAATATGGAGACTTTCTTTCTCATTTATAACAAAGGTATTTTCTGTTAATAAGCCATTAAGTCTCGCTGCATGATTAATCAAATTACATCATCCCATTTGAAATGCCCCACCCAAGGGGAAGAGCCAAGCATTTCCTACCTAAATAAAATCTAAAATTTGAAATATCACAGCAACCTTTTCCCACTAAATTCCTAGAGAAAGACCAGAAAGACCAGGCCCATCTTCATCACCAGTAAATCTTAAAAAAAAAAAAATCAAAAAGAACACACCCTTCTCCAAAATCATTGCTTCAACAAAACCACATCTGTCACTCCAGTAAAACTATAGCCTGCATGTAATCAGACTGCTACCAACACTGTGACCAATAGGGTGTCAGGTTGCATTCTAACTCTATCAGTGTTTTCTTTTTAATATTACTATACTTTTAATTTTCCCAGTAAAAATCTGATATTCCTATTCCCATATCTTTGCCTGAGAGCTCCTTAATCTCAAAGTTATAACAGAGAGAGAGAGAGTTTACATTTTCCATTTCAAGAGAGGCTCCTGCCTTCCTCAGCAGACACCTGTCTTTAAACCAAGACTGTGTTCCTCCAGCTCCATCCCCCATGGCAGGGTCTGCATTGGATGATCTCCAGTGACCCTGGGTGGGCAGAGTCCTGGTGATCTGTGGTGCCACTGATCCGTGTTGGGGAGACACCTGGCTGGGGGATCCACATCCTCCTGGCTCCCCGTTACCTGTATTTTCTTTGCATTTCTCTTTGTCCTTTCCAAACACCCAAAACTGGGGCAGAAATAAAGATGTTGAACTAAGATGTGGAAGGGGACATGGGGGGATCTTCCAGGGGATGTGGGGGATGCTGGGTTCGTGGGACTTCAGGGTTCCTCAGAGGGACTTGGGGGTTGCTCAGGGCTTTGGGCACTGCAGGCCCAGCAGCTCTGTCGGCACTGGGACACCCTGGCAGAGTTTCTGGGGCAGCTGACCAAGGACCCCCTGCCCTGGAACTGTCCCCATGTCCCCCCATCCTGGTCCCTGGTGTGCCTTGTCCAGGATCCCCCTGTCCCTGCTGCCAGCTCCCTTGCCCCCAGCCCATTCCCAAGTCACCCCACTCCTGCTCCCATGCCAGTTTGGATCCCATTCGAGGTCTCATTCCCTGTCAGTGTCCTGAATTCTCTGTCTGGTTGCCTTTCCCAAATTCCCAGGCCCATATTCCTTGTCCTGTTCCCACTGACATATTCCCAGTTCTGCTCCAGTTCCATACTTCCATTTCTATAGTCCCTGTCTTGTTCCAAAGTTCACATTCCTAGTTCTGCTCCCGTACTCAGGTTCCCAATCTTCCTAATCCACATCCCATATTCTCTCTCTGGTTGCTCTTTCCATATTCCCTGTCCCATACCCATGTTTGCATCCCTGGTCCCATTCCCGCTTGTGTCCCATATTTGGGGTCCATTCCCAGTCACTGTCTCCAATCCCAGTCCCAGCCCTGTATTCCCGGTCCCATTCCTGTATTGCCAGTCGCTGTCCTTATTTCCAGTCCCTGTTCCCCGGTGCCCTTTCTCAGTTCCCACCCCCATTCCCAGTCTCATTCCAGATCTTGGTCCCCATTCCTGGTCCCATTCCCAGTTCCATTCCCAGTGCTGTCCTGTATTCCCAGTCCCATTCCTGAGGGCCGCCTCTCCCATGGGGGCCGAGGGTTTCACAGCTGGGGCTGCCGTGCCACATGAACCCTTCAGCCCTGCTGCTCTCCTTGGCCAGCTGCAGAGAGTACAAGGCTTTGGGCATTGCTCAGAGGCCCCCAGCTGGCCACAGCAGCCCATCCTGCCAGCACCCCTGTGCCTCAGAGCCCTCCCTCATAGTGGGGCCATGCAAGGGCCATGGGCCTGCACGAGGCTCCTGTTCTTGACACAGGAGCAAGGCTGCAGCTCCAGCCTTGGGGCCCTGGGCCGCAGCAGCCCAGGGCAGGCCCAGCTGCAGAGCTCACAGCCCCGGGGTGTTTCACTGGAACACTTCTGAACACTAATCCCCATCCCATATTCTCTCTCTGCTTGCTGCTCCCACATTCCCTGACCTGCTCCCATATTCCCATCCCCGCTCTCATTCCCGGTTCCTGTCCCGTATTCCCGGTCCCATTCCCCGTCCCATTCCAAGTCCCCATTCCCAGTCACACTTCCCGTTCCCGAACCCGGTTCCCATTCCCCGTCCCCATTCCCGGTTCCCGTCCCCTCTCACCCGACGCCGCCGCCATCCCCGGCCCCCCCCACGTCGATCCTCACGTGACTGGGGAAACCCCGCGGTCCTCCCTCCGACCAATTACAGCGCGCGATCGCTCTGGATTTGCATAACCATGCCCTTGTATGTGGCCCCGCCCACCGCCGGCTGCAGCCAGTGCTCCCAGTAAGAGCGGTCCTGGCAGGGATAGCGCTGCCAATTCCTTTCTGGGGCTCTCAGTATCGCTTCCAGTGCTCCTAGTACCGCTCCCAGTGCCCCGCGGGCGCAGCTGCTTTGGAATCCCCCAGGGCAGAACGGGAGGGAGAGTAGCAGCCGCAGAAACACGCAGTTTTCCCCTCAGGCAGCAACTCCCTCGGCTGCGGCAGCATCACCCCCCCTCGGACTCCGCAGGTGAGCTGGGAGGGGAAGCTCGTCCCAAATCAGTCGGCGGAAGGGTCTCCGGGAGGGGTTTTTTGCAGGGCAGGGATCTTGCTGGACCCGGAGCCGGGGGACCCCCGGCAGCCTGGAGGGGTGCGGGAGGTTGGTGCTGAGCGGGCTCTGGGCTCCCCGAGGCTGCAAGGGGCCCTGGCTTCTCCAGCTGCCCTCGGGCAGAGGGACCATCAAACCCAGCGTGCTCAGACCTTGTTTTCCCACAAACCAGGATTTCCCATTCCCCAACCTTGGCCCGATGGAGCAGGGGAAGGAGACCAGGAAGGACAAATCCCCGCAGCAGAACCTCGTGGAAGAGGCCGTTTTGAGCAGCTCCACGGTGCAGCAATCCAACGGGGAGGAAAAGCCCTGGAGATCCCGCATGAGGAGGGGCTGCAAGTGCAGATCACGGGGATCCCAGGAGGAAAGACACGGCCAGAGCTTGGAGCTGGTGGTCCATGAGCAGCTTCATGATGGGAAGAAGCCCCACAAGTGCTCAAAAGTTGGGAAGAGCTTCAGTCAGAAATCCAACCTCATCTGCCACTGGAGAATCCACACGGGGGAGCGGCCCTATGAACGTGGGGAATGCGGAAAGAACTTCAGGATAAGTTCAGAATTGACTGTCCACCAAAGGAGCCACACAGGGGAGAGGCCCTTTGAGTGTGATAAGTGCTGGAAGAGATTTCAGAGCAGTTCTGATCTGCTCAAGCACTATCGCATTCACATGGATGAGAGGCCCTTCTGCTGCCCTGACTGTGGGAGGGGCGTCAAGCAAAACTGCACCCTCGTCAGGCACCGGCGCATCCACACCGGGGAGACGCCCTACGGGTGTGGGGAGTGTGGGAGGAGATTCTCACAGCACTCTAACTTGATCATACACCAACAGAGTTTCCACTAAGAGAAGCTCTGTGAGTGCCCCGAGTGTGGGAAAAGCTTCATGTGCTGCTCCAGCTCCATCCCCCATGGCAGGATCTGTGCTGGATGATCCCCAGTGACCCCCAGTGGGCAGAGCTCCGGTGATCTGTGTTGCCACTCATCTATGTTGAGAAGGCACCCGGCTGGGGGCTCCACATCCTCCTGGCTCCTCGTGGCCTAGATTTTCTTTCATTTCTCTTTGTCGTTAAAAACACCCAAAATCGGGGTAAAGTCATTGTACTAAGGCATGAATCAGGACACGTGGTGGACAATGACATGGATGGGGAAATGGGAGACGTGGACATGGATGGGTACATGGCCATGGATGGAGACGTGGCAGGACAAAGACATGGGTGGGGATGTGTGAGGACATGTAAGGACACAGCCCTGGGTAAGGGGACATGGACATGAGGGTACATGGACATGAGTAGGAACATGGGGAATATGGATATGGGGGGACGTGGATGGGGACATGAACTGGGATGGCATCAATGCCACCACTTGTGCCACCACAGTGCCACCAGCACCTTCATCTTGGCCATGGCAAAGCGCTGCTCAATGCAGTTCCTGGTGGGAGGGAGTTTGGGGTCATCTTGGGACTGACCGTGGGTCTTGTCCACTCTGCAGTGAGGAGTATCCCTGGCCAGGGAGTCTGGGATGGATGGGGGCAGGAGAGGTTAGACACTGGTCCTGATGGACACCAGAGCCATGGATACCAGCTGGACACTGGTTCAGATGGACACCAGAGCCATGGATCCCACTCTGGATGGACAATGCTCTGGGTAGATCCCAGCTGGACATTGGTCTGGACAACCCTTGGTCCTGCAGACCCCCAGCCTGGCCAGCCCCCAGCACAGATGATCACCAGCCTGGCAATGCCCTGGCCAGCCTCACTGGTCCACCAGCCCATTCCAGTTGCCCCAACCCCAAACACCCCAAAATAAACCCAGTATCAGAACATCAGCTCTGGGTAGTCCCTGCAGAGTGAGGAGGAAACTGAGGCATGAGCTGGGGGGGGTGAGTATGGTGGTGGGAGGGGACTTCAGGACCTAGGGATCCACCCTGGAGATTCCAAAACAAGCACCCAACCCCCAGATTGTCACCGCAGGATCTCAGGCCCCTCAGCTGTCACACCAGGGGGACTCCAGGAGCCACCGTGACTCTGCAGTCCCCTCGAAGGGTGACCCGTGGTGTTCTTCTGGTGTCACCAGTGAGTCCACCGCAGGAGAAGGAGGAGGAGGTGAGGATGTGACTGAAACTCCTGCCTGTTTACATGGGGAGGTCGTGACAGGAACTGGGGCCAAGCACAGGTGGAGCAGTGGAGGTACCACGGGGGGTCAGGGGGGAGGGGAGGACATGGGGACAGTCCCCAAGGTCCCTTCAGGGAATGCTGTGGCAGGGGCAGTGTTTGGGGGGGGGGGGTGATGTGGGGTGGTGCAGCATCCTCAGGATGATGCAGGGAAAAGGAAATGGTCGGGAGTGACCCCAAAAATGTTGCCACCACCCCCACCTCGGGGATTGCACAGAGAGGGGGTCCTGCGGTGTGACCAAGCACCCCCTGACTGAGGGGCACCCCAGGGTGATAAAGAGGTGGTCAGGGGTATCCCCAAGGTGTAGGGGGGAAGGGAAGTGTGGTTGGGGCGCAACAGAAATGCCTCCAGTCCCTCCTGCACTTGGGGCACAGGGGTAGCGGGACACCTGTCACCCTGTCCCCAGCAGGGGTGGAGGCTGCGGGAGGCTGGCATGGGTGGGCAGGAGAACCCAAAAATTTGGAACCCCTGGGTGGTCAGGAAATTTGGGACCCTTCAAGGTGGGGATTCCAGGCTGGGGATGCTTCCCACCACCACCCTCAAATCCAGCTCCTGGACCCACCCAAATTATTCTCCCTACCCCATCACTCCCAAATCTGTCCCCAAAATGCCTCCCCTGTCCCACCAACACCAAATCCAAGCCCAAAATTCCTCTCCCCATCCCACCAGCCCCAAATCCAACCCCTGGTCCCCCCAAAATGACTTCCCGCATGATGCCGCCAGCAAATGCAGCTCCTGGACCCACCCAAATTATTCTCCCTACCCCATCACTCCCAAATTCAGTCCCCAAAATGCCTCCCCTGTCCCACCAACCCCAAATCCAAGCCCAAAATTCCTCTCCCCATCCCACCAGCCCCAAATCCAACCCCTGGTCCCCCCAAAATGACTTCCCGCATGATGCCGCCAGCAAATGCAGCCCCTGAACCCCCCAGAATTGACTCCCCGCCACCACACATGGAGGTGTGAGCCCCCCCGGACACCCCTGAGCCCCCCCCGCACTACTGAAGACCTACAAGTGGCACACTGTGGCCGCCACCACCCCAGGAGGGGACCCCAAAAGGGGCGGGGGGTCCCTGGGGAGCCAGCGCTGGGAGCGGCTGCAGGGCTGGAAACGCTCCTACAGCCACCCCGACAGCGACAGGGCTGGTGACAGGGGTGTCCCCAAGGGCAGCGTGCACTGGGCGCTGATCCAGAGGGTGTTTTCTGTCCCCTCCAAGGTGCCCAAGAAGCCGTGGGGTCTTGAGGGGACACAAGGGACAAGGCCATCCCTGCAGCTGTACCTGCGCCCTGTGGGCAGGAGGAGGGGACACGGCAACAGCAGTGCCAGGGCAGAGCTGGGGACACAGGATGGGACAGTGTAACTTGTTGTTGTGTCCCCTGCCGTGTTGTTGGGCAGGGGAAAGTGACAAGGTTTGTGAGCGCTGGCCTTTCAGGCACTTAGCTTCATGGTTTCTCACAGAAACCTGTAGTTTCCAGCCGGCATAAAAAGACCGGGAGAGCAGCTCAGACTTTTTTCCACAGGCTTTATTATTGTCCGTGAAGGGGTCAGGCTACAAATCCAAAGATAGGGGATCACACATGTACTTTTATAGGTTTTGGGGGGATCACAAGTAAACCAATGGAAAACAGGGTAAACACATTTTGGCTAACTACATTATCTTTCTTTGTTTGGGACAACCAATTATAAAGAACCAAACCCAACCAGTAATATTCTAAAAAGATAGGAAGAGCTTGCATTTTTATAACATGAGTCATTCGAAGCAAGTAGTTTTTCTTATCTCAAAGGAGGTTCCAGGGGACTGTTGAAGGGCTGTTTGCAGAGAGATTCATCTCCTCTACAGGGCAGGTGAGTTATTCTGGAGTGGAAGTTGAGTGCTGGATGCTGAAGTAATTTCAGAGAATGTGCTGAGTTGGAAGGGACCCATCAGGATCATTGAGTCCAACTCCTGTCCCTGCACAGGACACCGCAACAATTCCACTATGGTCCTGAGACCACTGTCCAAATGCTTCTTGTCCCAAGACAGAATTGGGGCTGGGACCACTTCTCTGGGGACCCTGTTCCAGTGCTCAAGCCCCCTCTAGGTGAAAAAGATTTTCCTAATATTCAACCTAAGCCTCCTCTGACTCAGCTCCAGCCATTTCCTCGAGTCCTGTCCCTGCTCATGAGAGTGAAGAGATTGCTATTATCCTCTGGACACTCTGCAATGGCTTTATGTCTTCTCTATGTTGTGCTGTCCCTCAAGGTGAGGCCACCCCAGTGCAGAGCAGAGCATGACAATCCCCTCCCTGGCCCGGCTGCTGATGCTGGGCCTGCTGCCCCAGGACATGGTGGCACTTTGGACTGCCAGGGCACTGCTGACTCATGTTCCACTTGCCCTTGGCCAGGACCCCTGGGTCCCTCCCCACAGCTGCTCTCCAGCCTCTCCTTCCTGGTCCATACACCAAGGCAGGGGTGCCCCATCCCAGGGGCAGAATCTGACACTGCCCTTGTTAAACTCCACAGTTGGTGATTGCCCATCTCTAGCTGTGAGGTCTCTCTGCAGAGCCTCTCTGACCTCCAGGCAGGTGACGGCTCCTCCCAGTTTAGTGTCATCAGTAAATTCACTGATTATCCCTTCAAGCCCTGTGTTCAGGTCCTTAAGGAAGATGTTGAAGAGCCGGGGCTGGCAGTGGAGCCCTGCAGAACCCACTGGTGACCACTGTCAGTGTGGTGTCACCGCAGTCACTGCCACCCTTGGTGCCTGACCCCTGAGCCAGTTGCTTGCCCATCCCACAATGTGTTTATTCAGCTGTGTGCTGGACACTTTGTCCAGAAGCATTCTGGGAGACACAGTACCAAAAGCTTTGCTGAAATCCAGAAAGATTCCATGTGCTGGCTTTCCTGCATCAACTGATGTGTTTTACCCTGTTGTAGAAGGAAATCAGACTTCACCAGCAGGACCTTCCCCTCATGAAGCCATGCTGACTCTGACTGATGCCTGTATTGTCCTCCAGGTGTTTTTCAATACTTCCCAGAATAAACTTTTCCATTATTTTATTTGGTATTGAAATGAGACTGACTGGCCTGGAGTGTCTGGGGTCCCCCTTCTTGTCCTCCTTGACATTTGTACATTTGCCAGATTCCAGCCAGCTGGGACCTCTCAAATCCCAGATGTGAGCTCTGTGTATACTTTGATTACTCCAGGGGAAGCAGCCTGCTCACACCCGCATGTCTGAGCTTCTATTCTCCTCAGGCAAACCCACTCTGAGGGCAGCAATGGTTAAAAGAATAATTAAAAATACTTCCCATATACAGGCACAAAGTCATTGCAGATAAAACAATCTTTACAAAAGCTCTTTAAGGTGAGACTCACAGGGCAAAAGTGGACTGCCGTGAAAGTCAGGTTGGAAAAAAAAAGTCTTAGTCATGTCTGTATTTAGTATAAAATCCCAGTTTCAGGAGAAGTTGAGGAATGTGTTATTCCAGAAGGAATTGTCTTAAGTAGATATATTGTACTTGTTCTTTGCAAAGCAAAGGAGTCTGTCCCATTCTGCTGTTTAAATTAAACTGTCTGATTACATTTCAGGGATTTTGGTAGCTTGGAAACAGTTTGGTGCAATTTTGTGAGCATTCTCTTTCTGTGCATTTCAGCCCTATGTTTGAGGAGCAGTCTCCTGTGTTTTCCTGTAGAAAGCAGGCGTTATTTGGCTGGATGTGTGGGGCATAACTCCAGCAAACTCACACAGTGATAATAGAAAATGCTTCTGTTTTTATACTCTATTTTATATACATATTCACTGATTTTCCTGGAATAAAGATACATATTATAATCCTTTCTCCCAAAATCATTAACATATTTAATGTCCATCATGTAGATGCCCATGTCCCCAAGAGTTGGGCTAATGTGGAGCACTGACACAACGAGCAGGCAGATCAGGCTGCAAGGATAGAGGTGTCACAGATAGACTTAGACTGGCAACACAAGGGAGAATTGTTCCTGGCTCGATGGGCCCATGATGCCTCAGGTCATCAGGGCAGAGATGCCACCTATAAGTGGGTATGAGATAGAGGGGTGGATCTCACCATGGACAGTATTTCCCAGGTTATCCATGACTATGAGATGTGTGCTGCCATCAAGCAAGCCAAGCGAGTGAAGCCCCTCTGGTATGGGAGGCGGTGGTCCAAATATAAGTATGGGGAGGCCTGGCAGATTGACTACATCACACTGCCTCAGACATGCCAAGGCAAGCGCTACGTGCTGACCATGGTGGAAGCCACCACTGGATGGTTGGAGACCTACCCTGTGCCTCATGCCACTGCCCGCAACACCATCCTGGGCCTGGAAAAACAAGTGCTTTGGAGACATGGTACCCCTGAGAGAATTGAGTCAGACAATGGGACTCATTTCAATAACAGCCTCATAAGCACCTGGGCCAGAGAACACGGCATCGAGTGGGTGTACCACATTCCTTATCACACACCAGCGGCTGGGAAAGTGGAACGGTGCAATGGGCTGCTTAAAACCACCTTGAAGGTGATAGCATAGGGTTAAAATGTTTCTAAAATCATGGGAATTGTATAAATTTAGTGGATGGTAAGGTAGGCCTGGGGAACTAGGCCCTGGGAATGGGAACTAGGCCCTGGGAACAAATTAGATCAGGTGAAACTGCACCTGTGTAATCACCGTATGATAAATGATACGATTGTTTGGTAGTTGAATATAGTTATTGTTTAATTGTAATAAGAATCATGAGAAAAGGTGTTTGGAGGACCTGATGAAAATTAGAGTAATTCATGCTTGGATAAGATCAATGTATACAATAGAACAATATGAGTTTAATAATTAATATATAGTTACATAATTAAAAGGGTATAAAATCATGTTCATCTCAAATCCATGTTGGGGTCAGATTTGGGTTTGTAGCCCAGTTCCCAGAGCTCTTCAATAAAAGCACCTGCATATAATCATCCTGTGATTATATGTTTCCACGCTAACATTTTGGTGACCCAGATGGGACCTTGTGAGTGCTGCTGATGACCCCATGACCTGATCACGCTCCAGCCGGCACCAAGGGATTCTCGGGGAGCCCATCGGCACCAGGACCCCCCACCGCTGACAACGTCCCCTGGAGAAAGGTAAGGTTCTTTTAATCTGGTCTGGTTGCCTGCCAGTTAGACGCAGCGAAAGCTGTGTGTTGTTGGGCTAAGGAATTCCTGGTATTGCCTAGGCACCGTCTGTCAGTCAATCGCAAAAGCATTGCAGGTTCAGCATCAGGGGTCTATTATAGCTGTAACATGGAGAAGTTCAAATGGATTTTGGGCGGCAATGCCCCCATACTACACACTTATCCTTTGGGGTGCTTAATAGCACATTGGAAGGAAGGTAATTTTGGGCACGAGTTACGTAAGGTTAAGTTGATTGATTATTGCAACACTTGGTGGACAAAATATGTCTTGCATATAAAATAAAAAATTAAAAAAGGTTAAAAAAAGAGAGAAAAAAAAAGGAAAACGTGGCTGAAAAACGGTTCTTTGCAATATGACATGATTTCACAGTTACTGATGTTTTGTAAACAGGAGAGGAGATTGGATGAAGTTCTGTACATTGATTTGTTTTCCTGTTTGCAGGAAAAACCAGAGTGGCTGGCTCAGTGTGGGTTAATGATTGTTAAAATACCTGAAAACAATAATTGCATGGGTTGTGTCCAAGGGAAGCGTTGTTTAGAACACCTGGCATTGGATGAAAGTTTCTATTGGAAAAATGATATAGATGGTGAATTGCTGGTAGCCCTCACGGCATCAAGGGAATCTGACCCTACCTCACCTGACCCTATTTCACCTGACCCACTTACACCCCCCTGCCAAAAGATACCCTCCTCCCTCACCTACTCGTGCTCAGGGATACCCTCCTCCCTCACCTACTCATGCTCAGGGATACCCTCCTCCCTCACCTACTCGTGCTCAGGGATACCCTCCTCCCTCACCTACTCCTGCTCAGGGATACCCTCCTCTCCCTCCAACGCCTCCTTCACCTGCTCCTATCTTCCTGTACCCTCTTTGCTGTCTTCACCTGCCCCTCCTTCCCCAGAAAGTGACCAAGATGTAACTGTAATACAGAGATATGGGGAGGGTGCAAAAGGAGTAGATAGTAGTGGGAGCGATGAAGATAAACCACTAACCCCTATTGCTCGTTGGACATGATTAAAATTAGCCCCGGCTTGGTCTAAAACAAGAGAGGGTTTATTAAGATCAGACAAACAAAAGAGAACTGTAGTTGCCCCTTTGAGACAATGAGCGGGAGTGGACAGACCGTTTTTTGTAAATGTACTCTTTTCCCCAGGAGATTTAGTAATTTGGAAGCAGTCAGCTTGGACTTACAGAGAAAACCCTGATAAAGTGGCCAGAGTAGTGAAAATTATTCTGAAAACTCAAAATCTGGACTGGGATGACATCCAAGTTATATTAGATACTCTAATGGCCTCTACCAAAAGGAAATGGTAGTTAGTGCAGCCAGGGAAAGGGTGAGAGAAGAAATTTGCAATGGGACTTTGGATTATAACTTTCCTACTGTGGACCCATTGTGGCATCCTAGTAGCCCACCTGGAGTGGATATGATGGGGCTGAGGAAATATCGAGGGTGGATGTAGGTGGGGGGGTTCAGGGTGCCATGCCTGGGACTGTGAATTGGTCCAAATTATATGAGATCAGGCAAGAAAGGGGGGAGTCTCCAGCTGCCTTTCTGGAAGGACTTGGGGAAGCAGCCAGGAAATATACTGACCTCCAGGTAGATGCAGAACAGGTGAAAATTCAGCTTGCTCTTGTCTTTCTTGGCCAATCATGGGATGACATTGGGAGGGAGTTGCAGAGATGGGGGGTGGGGGGGGGGGGTGAGTTAAGAAGTTTGGACAGGTTGCTTGAGGTAGCTTGGACGTTTATAACAATAGAGAAAAAGAGGTTAACAAGCAGCAGGAGCAGAATCTCTTGGCAATAGTACAAGGAAATTCAAGGGGAGGTGCTAGAAGCAGCTGAGGCAGAACTATGGGGAGGGGTGGGTTTGGCAAGGGCGGCAGAGGGTCAGTCATGCAAGGGTTGGGCTTGAATCAGTGCCCATTGCAAACAGCATATTGCAAAAGCCGTACAGGTCAAACAGTATCCTATAAAAACAGAAGCACGGCAAGGAATAGCAAAGACTATTGATAAATTCTATAATATCAAACTCTAGAAGAATGTGAATCAGAATATAATACACCAATATTCCCAGTAAAGAAACCCAATGGGGATTATAGGCTAGTACAGGATCTAAGGGCAATAAATAAAATAACTAGACATTTATCCAGTACACATTGTTGACATCTGTAAAAGAGATATATAAATGGTTTACTATAATTGATCTAAAAGATGCTTTCTTCTGCATACCCTTGACAAAGAAAGTAGGAAACTGTTTGCCTTTGAGTGGGAAAATCCAGGAAATGGAAGAAAAACCCAGCTCACCTGGACATGACTACCCCAAGGATTTAAGAACAGTCCGACCCTATTCAGAAACCAACTGGCAAAGGAACTAGAGATCTGGACCAAAGAGGGGCAAGTACTGAAAGACCAATACCTTTTGTTGCAGTATGTTGATGATATACTGATAGCAATAGAAGAAAAGGCAACCTGCATGAAGGGAACAATTGAGATTTTGAATTCACTGGGAATGGGAGGGTACCAAGTGTCTAGAGAAAAGGCACAAATTGCCCAACAGACTGTAATTTACCTGGGATGTGAAATCTCACAAGGACAGAGAAAACTAGGTACTAACCATATCCAAGCTATTTGTGCTATTCCAGAGCCCCAGAATCTTCACGAGCTGTGAATCTTCCTTGGAATGGCAGAGTGGTGTAGTCTGTGGATCAAGGACTATGAGCTAATTGCCAAACCCCTGTATGAAGCTCAAAAGACACAGCCCTTCACTTGGGGCAAACCACAGAAAGAGGCCTTGGTAAAATTGAAAGAAGCACTGACAATTGCTCCAGCATTAGGGTTACCTGATCTGTTTAAAGGCTTTCAGCTGTTTGTACATGAAAGGCTTCACCTGGCACTGGGAGTCCTGACTCAATGTTTGGGAAGCTGGAAAAGGCTGGTGGGCTATTTTTCCAAACAACTTGACAATGTAAGTGCCGGATGGCCTTCATGTCTGCGGGCAGTTGCAACCACTGTAATGTTGATACAAGAAACCAGGAAACTCACGATGGGAAGACACATAGATGTCTATGTGCCACACACGGTAACCACTGTTTTAGAGCAAAAGGGGGGGGACACTGGCTATCTCCAAGCAGGATGATAAAATTCCAGGTAATCCTGACCAAGCAGGATGATGTCACATTAAAGACAACTAACTTTTTGAATCTAGCCTGGTTCCTAGGTACCACAACTGAAGAAGGCCCATTAGAGCATGACTGTGTAGAAGACCTAAAAGATGTCCCATTAGTGCAACCAGAGTGGGAGTTATTCACAGATGGAAGCAGCTTCATGGGGAACTGAATCAGATATGCTGGATATGCGGTAACAACAATCAGTACAGTAGTTGAGGCAGAAGCATTACCACCAAACACATCTGCCCAAAGGGCAGAACTGATTGCCTTAACCAGAGCACTAGAATTGAGTGAAGGGAAAAAAGAGAACATATGGACTGACTCAAAATATGCTTTTGGAGTAGTACATGTGCATGGAGCACTGTGGAAAGAAAGAGGACTGCTGTCTTCTCAGGGTATGCACATTAAACATCAAGACACAATCCTGCAACTAATAAAAGTAGTGCAAAAACCTGAGCAAATGGCAATTATACACTGTAAAGCACACCAGTCAAGAGGTTCTAAAATTTGTGAGGGAAATCGAAAGGCAGACTGGGCAGCCTGACAGGTTGCTCAAAAGGTGCAAACAGCAATGGCATTGATACCTTTAAAACTTAATGTATCTCAATTCAATTTGCCTCCAAAACCAAAATATTCAGAAGACAAGAGACTGGGACGTTTGCTGAATGCACAAAAGAATTCAGAAGGGTGGTATGTAACTACACAAGCGCAAACAGTGGTATTCCCCCCCCCCCCCCCCCCCTTAATAATATGAGAAATTTTACAAGTTAAACATAGTGAATGTCATTGGGGTGCAGAAGCACTGGTGAAATTGCTAAAACAAAATTTAATCTCAGTATGAATGTTAACAATGGCAAAATCAGTAATGACAAAATGTGAGATTTGCTTGAGAAACAACCCAGTGGCTAGACAACAGACACAGCTAGGAAGAATTCAGGTAGGGATAGAACCAGGAGACTATTGGCAGGTAGATTTTGTAGAGTTACGAGAACCTCAAGGATACTCGATAATATCTCTTAATGGGGGTTGACACATTTTCTGGATGGCCAGAAGCCCTTCCCTGTCACTCAAACCAAGCAAAAGAAACAGCTGAATGGTTACTACAAGAGATCATTCCCAGATTTGGGGTGCCTATAGGGATATCATCAGATAGGGGCCCACATTTTATAGCCACAGTGGTAAAAGAGGTGAGTAGGTTGCTAGGAATAACCTGGGACATCCACACACCATGGAGACCCCAGTCAAGTGGACAGGTAGAGAGGATGAATCAGACATTAAAGAGGCAAATCAGTAAAATATGCCAAGAAGCCAAACTGCCATGGCCACAAACTTTACCCATAGCAATGCTGAGGATTTGGATAAAGCCTAGAAGTGGGATGTTAGTCAGTCCTTATGAGATATTGTATGGGAAACCATATGAATCTCCCGAACCTAATCCAAATGTATATGTCACAGGGAAGCAGGAAGTGCATAATTATGTTCTGTCTCTTGGGAAAACTTTAGCTCAGCTTTCGAGTGCCCTCATGTGGAATAGGCCACTGACTCTTTGAGAATCCAGCTCATGACATCAATCTAGGAGACGACATGTACATTAAGACTTGGGACGAAGAACCATTAAAAGAAAGGTGGAGTGGACCCTACCAGGTGCTGTTGACCACTTTTACAGCAGTCAAGGTGGCTGGAGTGGATCCCTGGATACACTATACCTGAGTGAAGAAAGTCTGTCCTGGACTGTGGACTGCACAAGCTGTAGGACCAACAAAGCTGCAGATAAGATGTGTTTAATTGTTTTAAATGATGTCAGGAATTGTGCCAATGCTCATTTTATGGTTATTAATATTAATGTCACCAGCTGGAATTAATGTTACTTTGGGATATGGAATGCAAAAGGATCAACTGACCACTCTTCATTCCAGAATGAAGAGGGAGGTCCAGGCAGAAACTCAGGTGATAAAAGTTTCCAATGCAATTTGGGCTGAGAACGTAATGATTGGATTAGTCAAAGACTTTGCCACAATGCAAAACACCAATACCGAAGGCAGCGGGAGACCTAATAAGCTGGGGAATCCTAACATCAAAATTATCTGAAGTACAAAAGAACAAAACAATGCATGTAAACAAGTACCACAGTCGAGGCAAATAATCAAGGAGACCTGGAAAGTAATAGGGGAATGGACGAGGCCTTTGAGAAAACAGGACTGTATTTCAAGTCATGGAAAGGTAGGACAAATCATAGAATAGTGGGTTGAAGATCAAAACCTTGCAAACTGGGAATGCTTCTTGCCACGCTACAAAAAGATTAAAGAGAATATCACAGAGACCACTCTTGTATGGAAGTGTGAGGAAAAAGATTGGAAAGGTCAAACAGAACCCTGGGACAGTGTGTGGTCCATGAGTATACTTCAGAAATTTCAATATACGGCAAATACCCCTTGGTGCATTAAAATGGGAAGGACCTGAGAATGAAACAGATCCAGCAGTGATGAACACTGCCATTAGCAGTAGAATAAAGGCAGAAATAGTGAGTTGGTGGGCATGTAATAAAACTTATGATTGCACTTCTGACAACATAAAGGTAAAACAAATGCCACCACTAGCAGTAGCCTTGCAAATTGGTTGTGCCTGCAGAGGGATCAAACACAAACGAAGTAAAGTGAATGATAAGATAATAGTGGGATGTGGCAAGAGCACAATCCAAAGTCCAGGACAATTTGTATGGGCAACAAGTGATGGTACCTGGACAACACATCTGCCTGTAGATTTGGGAAAGTAAAAGAAATTACCTGGGCCTGCCTACTTTATGTCCAGTTTGGAAAAAATCCCCATTTAAAGGAAAACATGAACTTCTGCAGATAAGAACAAGATGAGAAGTTCCAGATCAGGATGAAACTTGGCAAGAACCCTCCAGTGGAGTGGAATTTGGGTGGGCCCGAGAGTCTTTATTCGGTCCTATAACAAACTACCAAAATAGAGAAATGTTATATAAACTTACAGGTCAAGTAGATACACTAGAAAGAGTCACCCAGGAAGGATTTGAAGAACTAAATGTTCACTTACAAGCAACCACAAAAATGACTTTACAAAACCGATTGGCCTTAGATACGTTACTCCTTAAAGAGCACGGGGCATGCGGATTTTTAAATGGACAAATTGATCATTGCTGAATCCACATCCCAAACATAACTGCAGATGTAGAATATTATATCAATCAGTTGAAACAAATAAGGTATTAGGCACAGAAGAACAAAAGGACTTGACTACAAGCTGGTTAGACAAAATCTTCAAAGGGTTAGGATGGAATGTGAGTTCATGGGTTAGGTCTATCATTGAGAATTTGGTAATCTTACTAATTATGTTCTTAGTGATTTGGTTAGTCTACAGAATCCTGAAAAGAGAAATACAGAAAAGGATATCCTGGAACTGAAAGATAATGAAGACACTGACACAGGACAGAAATCCACACCCATCATCTTCAGGTTCCTTGGTTTGTGACAACATCCATGACCATGGTTACAACAACCATGGATTTGAAGACGAACATCAAGTAAAAACTCGGAAGCCAAGAGGACTGTATCAAGTGAAAGCATTTGCACTTATTATAGTGAAGTAAAAATACTTTCAAAGGGGGGAAATGATAGCATAGGGTTAAAAATGTTTCCAAAATCATGGGAATTGTATAGATTCAGGTGATGGTAAGAAAGGTTGGGTCTGGTAGGCCTGGGAATGGGAACTAGGCCCTGGGAACAAATTAGATCAGGTGAAACTGCACCTGCGTAATCAACATATGATAAATGATACGACTGTATGGTAGTTGAATATAGTTGTTGTTTAATTGTAATAAGAATCACAAGAAAAGGTGTTTGGGGGACCTGATGAAAAGTACAATAATTCATGCTTGGATAAGATCAATGTATACAACAATATGAGTTTAATAATTAATATACAGTTACATAATTAAAAGGGTATAAAATCATGTTCATCTCAAATCCATGTCGGAGTCAGATTTGGGTTTGTAGCCCAGCTCCCAGAGCTTTTCAATAAATGCACCTGCATATAATTATCCTGTGATTATGTGTTTCCACGCTAACAGGGTGGTTTCCCTCCCCCTTTCTTCCCTGGTGAATTGGATATTTAATATAGATTGTAATTCCATCCAATTATACCTACTTAGTCTGAGGAATTGATCTAGTCTCTCAGATACCCCTGTAGGATCTTCCAATAGTTTTCCCATCTCTTTTTTTTAGTTTCTTACCTCCCCTGTGTTCAAGGGAACATTTACAAATCCAGTTAATTCAGTCTGTTGTCCCGCTAATGGGACTTCCCTCAGGGGGTAAAGGGGAGCCTTTGTGTCATTATCTCCCTCCTCTCTGCTGATCCTATCGCTCCTGGTATTTCTTTGACTCCAGGGAGTCCTTTGAGCTATTGGAGTACCAGAAGGGGAGGGAGCAGAGACATTGGGGGGGGGGGTGGGAGGGTGGGGGGGTGTCTCCTGTATTTTTTGTATTTATATGGAGGTGGGAGATTATCAAGGAATTCCCAGGTAACCTTTTTTGTTATCCTCATCCTCTTTTTCCTTGAACGCACATCCCGAGAATGGTTTATGCTGTTCTGTCCACAGAGCAGCACAGTCACATTCCTCTCTCATAAATGGTTCTTTACAAGCAACATATGTGTTTAATGCTCGACAAATCCACCCCTCAAACGATCTGAACATGGCCCAATACAGATTATCTCTACGGATCATTTCTTTGGTCCACTTTATTAAACAAATATTGAATCAATTTTTCTTTACTTTTTCATTTGTATAATTCCCTTGTGTCTCAACGTCATTCCCAAAGGGCTGCCCGGTGGTATTTCTGGCAACCTACTGGTCGGGTTTTTTTTGTTTTTTAAATTTAAGAACTTTGACCCCTTCATGGGTAGTTTGGACTTAAAACCTTACTCTTTCTTTGTCCTATTTTTACCTCAAAGGAGTGTTTTGAGGTATTTGTGCTCCCCCTTGTATTCTGCCTCTCCATGGGTCAGGATGGGAAGGAATTCTGCCTCTACCTGGGCTTGGGATGGGAAAAAGCAGCTTTTTCCCTCTGCCCCTCTGACTCCTGTGTTGCTCTCCCCCCTTTTTCCCCCCCAAGTCCCACCTCTGCCTGAGATGGGATGGAAAAATGTGGGAGTCCAGAGTCTTCCCCTGGCTTCCCTGGATGCCTCCAGACCCTCCAGGCAGGGGGCTCAGAGGGCTTGGTATAGTGCCCAAGACCCCTGGGGACTGGATTTTAGTCCCTGGAAAAAATTACCAACATTGCAGGAAGAATTACAAGTCACAAAAATTAAGTAGAGTATAAATTAGATTGTTAGAAGGCAGAAAAGTGAGTTTTTAGAAATGTTTATATTAGGGGCTTTAAAGCTAAGATGGAGGACTTTGGGCATGGTATGTCTTTTCTTCTTCTTCTTCATGTCATCCACCTTCTGAGTCAGGATGGCATTACTGGATTGGTTTGGGACAAAGTTGGACAGTGTAATAAAGGTGTCATGTGTTGGACAGTAATTGTAAACATTAGGTATGTAATTTATAGTATAAAAGATACGTCCTGCCCCAAGGGCATGGAGAGTGTGCCTTGGATCAAGCTACTACACAGACCTCTGTTAGTTAAAGAATTTCTTAGATAAGAAAGAATAAACAACCTTGGAAACCACAGAAAACGGCTTCCTAATTCTTCTTCGGTGCTGGAACTGGGAAAACTTGAACTCTAAACCACCTAAATGTCCTGTTGTGGGTGATCTCCAGTTCAGGAAACCCCACAGACAGTGACATCTGGCGTCCCTGGGTGGGCATGGCTCACAAATGTGACCACACACCCTGAATAACAGAGAGAGGCACACCGCTGGAGAAGACTGCAGAAATTTTGACCTCTGCTGAGAGAAAGCCAGCTCCAGATTCGACTCGGAAGGGAGGAAACCCGGGAACTCCTCACCCCTGTGCCCGACTGGCCAGAGATCAGGAAAAACCGTCCAGCTCGACTTTGAAGACTTGCCTTTGGGTAAGACAGGTCAAAATTCAGAAACTATGGGGGGTGGACTCAGTCAGGAACAAATAAGCCTTTTATCCACCTTAAAAGGTGTGGCATCTGCTCATCCCATCCCCATCTCAGATAAAGAACTTAAGAATTTACTTTTGTGGGTCAGACTAAGGTATCCACATGCTGAAATAAATTTGTTATTTGAGCCAGGTTTTTGGCAGGAAATCAATCGTTCTTTGTTTCACTTAGCAACTCTAAGAGACAGGGAGGCAATAAAGCTTTTGTCTCCTGCCAGGATAATGCTAAAAGTCCTATCTCGCAGAAATGCGGGCTTATCCATTTGTCAGAGGGCAATCTAAGGTCCTCACCTAGCCATCAGCTGGGGGAGCGAGGTTTTTTACCGTCTTGCCATCAGCAAGTGGAACAACAATGGTCTAGCCAGCAGCAGACCGTTACTGGTTATCAGCCAGTGGACGAACCTTGCTACCAGCAAGGTGCAATTAATATAGATGAAGGGCCTGAGGAAGGTCAAGGTATATGCCCTGAATTACTAGAATCTCCAGAATCACCCATTTTCCCTGAATTACCCACAGTACTTTATCCAAAGCCGGGAAAAATTAAGTTAGAAATATTTCCCAGCGTGTTAGAGCACCTAGACTTTCTTTTCTTTAGCCCTTCAGAAACCTTGTCCCCAGAAAGCGGGAGGGAGCTGCAGACGACTCCCGGGGAGGCAGGGGGGACAAGGGGGGAGGCGGGAAGCGCGAGAAAGGCAGATAATACCGCGGAAACAGCGGGGAGCGGAGCGGGCTCGGTGCGCGGCATTGCCGAGGTAGGCGGGACGCAGCCGTCCGCGGCGCCGACCGAGACGCGCGGATTGGCAGCGGCGGGGGGCAGAGCGGTCCCGGTCCCGGAGGCGGCGGGAAGGGCGGCCCAGACCGCGGCGAGCGCGGCAGCGGCGGTCCCGGCCCCAAGTGCAGCGACGGGGATGGAGACCCCGGCCCCGGCCCCGGTAACGGCGGGCGCGACAGGGAGCGGCACATGCGCGGTGATAGTAACACAGGCAGTGGATAGCGCTTGCGCGGTGCGTGCGAAACGCGGCGAGCATGCGCAGGAGACTCGAAACTCGGAAGTGTCAGCGATAGGGACCGGGAACCCAGATACGGAGAGACGCCGTATAGGGCGTGGTAAAAACAAAGAAACCGCTCAGATGAGAGCCAATCCAGCTCGGAAGGGCATGAATTCAGTGACAGCGATAGTGATTACGATAGGAGAGGAGGCATGTCCAAGAGCAGGGCAGCGTCTTCTGGGCAGAGAGGAGGCGCGGTCGGGACAGGAGTGGCCACACCCCCGGGGCTCTGCGAGTGGAGCCGGGGCGTGCCCAAGCAAAAGGTGTTTCCATGGACACAGACTTGGTCGAGCCTCGGTTGCCATGGCAACGGCAACAGAAAAGTAGATTGTTACAAACGTAGGCAGCAGCTCCATCTGGTGGCGGAACCCTAACATTACAAGACTTTTTTCCGATTTCTTATAAAAAATCGTCTTTTAAAAAGAAAATACAGGAAGTTCCTCATGAGCAACGGGATGATACATTATATATTACAGTGTCGGAGGGGATTCTGGCGTGGACAGCAGATGCCAGTGCAAATCAAGGACAATTGGTTACAATACCAAAAGATGTTTTTTAGGCTTTTTTACAGCAGATGGGAACAACTCTGGAATGTCGTCCAAAGATGAGGGCAGATTTTCTACAGACTCTTCAGGCGACTCTTGAGTCACAGATGCTCGTTCCTCAGCCAGGACCAGGAACAACACAACAAAGAGTGCAGGTACCAGTGAGGCCCGTGAATAAAGCTGCAGCGTGGACACAAACACATCAGATGGCTCCTCTTTACAGGCCAATTTCCATGGAAGCACAGCCACCTGCAGCGCAGACATTAATAGATTGGGCACATATAAGGCTGAATCTAGCAAAAGATAATGTCCTGTGACTGGAACAGGTGACATCGCCATGCCAGTCAATTATGATGTCCAAGGGCAAAATCCAAGGTGAGAAAGGTTGAATCATGAAGTAGTGAAATATTTAATTAAGGCAATCAGGGACAATGGACTGGGATCTTCATATTTCAAACAGCTTTTGAAAGGTACTTTTAATATATATGAGTTAACTCCGTACGATCTCAAGTCTCTTGTTTCTCTGATTCTCACAGACACAGAGGAACTCATCTGGGACAACAGATGGAGGAGGGCTCTGCAAGAACTGAGAACCAGATATCAAGGTGGGCCGAATGCAGCTCTCACCTTGGCAGAATTAGCAGGTGATCCTCCGAAAAACAATCCAGCTCAGCAAGCGAGACTTCCATGAGAAGTGTTAACAGATATCAAAGAAGCTGCACGCAAGGCAATTCTGCAAATTGCACTAGCAGGCATGCAGGACACAATTGATACAGACATCAGACAGGGCGTGTCTGAACCCTTCTCTTTATTCACAGACAGACTCACACAAGCCGTGAACAGGCAAGTCACTGATGAAGCAGCCAAACCACATTTGTTAAAGAGTCTTGCATTTGCAAATGCCAATCAAGAATGCAAAAGAGTTATTAGTGCAATTCCTGGTCAGCCCTCTTTATCAGAAATGGTTGAAGCCTGGAATAAAGTAGGCACTCCACAGCATATAGCTTCAAGAATACAAGAATAAATGGAACGAGTACTTCAAGCACAAAATGAAAACTTTGAGCAGGTTCTTGTGAATTTTAAAAAGAAAAATAACTCCCCTGAAGGACAATGCTACAATTGTGGGGGTTTTGGACATTTTAAAAAAATTGTCCTCAGCTTGCAAAGACTGGCAAGCCATCAGAGCTTTGTCCAAGATGCAGGAGACGAAAGCATCTTGCAAGTGAGTGTTACTCTCAGACAGATGTTGATGAAAAACCATTACCCATTCCAGGAAACTTCGAAAAGAGTGCGGGTCGTCAATGTGCGATGACAGAAGTAATGGCAATAACACAGGGAACAACAACAGCACAGACGGCACAATTGTTAGGGAACGTCAATCAGACTCCCTCTGCAAGACACTTGCAGGTGTCCCCTGTGGCCGAGAATTATTACCACCCAGAGCACAATGCATCCTGGCAGCTTCCAAAATAATATGCTTCCTGAGTGGAGAGCAGAGATCGATACCTACAGGAGTCAGAGGATCTTCTCAGAAAAGGCAAGACTTTTTGATAATAGGTAGAGACAGAAATAGTATTTTTGGTCTGATCATTTATCAGTCATTTCAGCAGAGTATAAGGAAGATCTGACAGTTTTAGCTAGAGCTCTTCAGCCACCATTAACTATTCCAGAGAATACTCAGCAAAAGCAATTGCTTTGCCACCTCACCCACTGGAACATCAAGTTATGACAGCATTAGGCCAAGATCATCCTTATTATAATGATCATGTAGAAGTTCACACTACATGGCTGAAACACATAGGTCACAAACCAATTATTACTTGTGAGTTGACACATAATGACAAAAAACTAGTTATCACAGGAGTGCTTGATACAGGAGCAGACATCACACTTGTTTCATATATTTTCTGGCCAAGAGAATGGAATTTGGTAGTACCTTTGGGTCGAATCACAGGCATAGGAGGAAGCTCCGTATGTCTGCAAAGTGAGAATGCAATAGTAATCTCAGGGCCAGGAGGAAAACCAGCTATTACTCATCCTTTCATTGTGCAAAAGCCATTTACAGTATGGGGAAGAGACCTTTTGGCACAATAGGGCGTGAGTCTGAAAGTAGATTTTTAGTGGGGCTCACTGTGGCACTCACAACACTGAATTTGACATGGAAGACTGATAAACCTGTTTGGGTGGATCAGTGGGTCTTGGAGAAGAAGAAATTGAGTGCTTTGAAGAGTTTAGTCAAAGAATAGTTGCAAAAAGGACATATCAAGCCAACAAATAGTCCCTGGAATTTTCCAGTGTTTGTCATTCGGAAGAAGACTTTTGGTTCATGGAGACTGTGTCATGATCTCAGGAAGCTGAATGAAATCATGAAAGAAATGGGACCACTTCAACAAGGACTTCCTTCTCTCACGATGATTCAGAGAGATTGGCCGCTTGTGATCATTGATCTCAAGGATTGTTTCTTTAGAATACCACTTCATCCAGATGATGCTCATTGAATGGCATTCTCTGTTCCAAGTTTAAACAGAGAAGAACCTTAGAAAATATATCATTGGGTGGTTTAACCACAAGGCCTCAAGAATTCGCCAACAATTTGCCAGTGGTACACGGCGCAAGCTTTGGCTCCAGCAAGGAAAAGTATCCTGAAGTGAGGATCATTCATTACATGGATTTGCTCATTGCGGCATCGACACAACAAAAGCTACAAGAAGCTCGTGACTGTGTGATTACAGAAGTGCAAAAGGCTGGACTGGAAATCAGCACTTCAAAGATTCAAGAGATTGCACCTTGGAAATACATCGGATGGAAAATCATGGAGCAGACAATAAAGCCTCAGAAAATAGAAATCAGCTCAACAATCAACAATTTACAAGATCTACAACAATTTCTTGGAGAGATAAAATGGATGAGACCAATTTTAGGAATCAAAACTGAGGATCTTTCATCTTTGTTCAATCTTTTGAGAGAAGACAATAGTATCAAATCTCCCAGAACTCTCACACCAGAAGCACAGAAAGCTCGGGAGAGAGTTGCAGAAATCATACAACAAAGACAGGCACATCATTATGTAGATTTACTACCTTTTTGTTTAGCGGTGTTTTGAGAAGAGACACAGCTATATGGTTTGATTTTTCAATGAGACGAGTCTCAGAGAGACCCTCTTTTAATCATAGAGTGGATTTTTTTTATCTTACGGGTCCCTGAAAACGATTCTCACAAACCTGGAAATGATGTCTCAGATCATAATAAAAGGGAGGACAAGGTTGATGACAATGGCAGGCAGAGATTTTTCAATAATGTATCTACCTCTCAAAAAGCAGTACTTTGACTGGGCAAATCAAAAATCACAAGATTTAGCAGTTGCATTGTTAGATTATACAGGTGTTTGTACAATTCATTATCCAAGTCACAAGATGTTAAAAGCAAAATTAAGTTTTAGAGAGAAACCAAAAATAAGAGAGGAACCGTTGGATGGAATCACAGTATTCACTGATGGTTCAGGAAAGACTCACAAATCAGTAATTACATGGCAAAATTCAGCTATAGGAAAATGGGAGTCAGATGTGAAAATAGTGCAAGGTTCAACACAGATTGTAGAATTAGCAGCAATGGTCAGAGTTTTGGAATTGTTTCAGCAGCCTCTCAATTTGAACACAGATTCAGCATATGTAGCTAAGGTAGTTAAAAGATTAGAAGGATCACTTCTGAGGGAGACAAACAATGAAATTCTGTATTCATGTTTATCATGTATGAAAACACTGCTGGAAAGCAGAACACATAGATATTTCATCACACACATTAGAGCACACTCATCACTCCCAGGATTTTTAGCAGAAGGAAATGCACAAGCAGATAAATTGCTGACTCACAGACATGGGTGTGAAGAATTTGAAGGAATGTGCCGCATGAACTTGTCAGATCATTCCAAATCAATTAATGAGAACGTAAGACAGTTGCAAGAGGGTGTGGCAAAACATGGAGAAGTCAGTGGATCATGGTTGGATGGTGTGTTTGACTTTTTAAATCTTTCGCCATTGTGGAAAGAACTTTTAAGAGTAGGGTTTTACATATTAGTAGGACTTGTAATTCTTCTGCTCATTCTGCCGTGCAACATTCAGTGCATTCAGCGAGCCATGAACAGGGTTGCAAAAGAGGAGTTTTTGGTGCAAACAGCAAATAGTGGGGGGAAAAATGTGGGAGTCCAGAGTGTTCCTCTGGCTTCCCTGGATGCCTCGAGACTCACCAGGCAGGGGGCTCAGAGAGCTTGGTATAGTGCCCAAGACCCCTGGGGACTGGATTTTAGTCCCTGGAAAAAATTACCAACATTGCAGGAAGAATTACAAGTCACATAAATTAAGTAGAGTATAAATTAGATTGTTAGAAGGCAGAAAAGTGAATTTTTAGAAATGTTTATATTAGGGGCTTTAAAGCTAAGATGGAGGACTTTGGGCATGGTATGTCTTTTCTTCTTCTTCTTCATGTCATCCACCTTCTGAGTCAGGATGGCATTACTGGATTGGTTTGGGACAAAGTTGGACAGTGTAATAAAGGTGTCATGTGTTGGACAGTAATTGTAAACATTAGGTATGTAATTTATAGTATAAAAGATACGTCCTGCCCCAAGGGCATGGAGAGTGTGCCTTGGATCAAGCTACTACACAGACCTCTGTTAGTTAAAGAATTTCTTAGATAAGAAAGAATAAACAACCTTGGAAACCACAGAAAACGGCTTCCTAATTCTTCTTCGGTGCTGGAGCTGGGAAAACTTGAACTCTAAACCACCTAAATGTCCTGTTGTGGGTGATCTCCAGTTCAGGAAACCCCACAGATAGTGACAGGAAAAGAACCTGGCCTCTACCTGGGTTAGGATGGGAAAAGCAGCACTCACTTCATCCCTTCACCAGCCGGGCCCCTCGCAGGAAACCAGAACCACGGTCAGAAGGACTCCACTCTTGCTTCATGGAAAAATCCACATCTCATTCAGCAAGCACACAGTCACCTCCACCAAACCAGACAGTCACTTACGGCTTCGACGCTCCTGTCTGGGTCTGCGTGCACAAGAATGACAGGTGATTTTGCCGTGGTCTTCTGGGGAGTTTTTTTCCTTGCTCAGCCTATATCGTGAGGTACGTCCATGGGTCCTGAGAACCACTGAGGAACCAGGGCCGTGGGAGCGGGGTGCCTCCCCGAAATCACAGTGTGTACTGGTTTGAACAGCAAAACCAGTGAGACTTCAAGTCAGTAATACAATTTTTAATAGGGAAGAGAAAAAAAGGAAAAAAAATACATGCAATAATAAAAATAAAACCACTGACAGAGTCGGAATACAACCTGATACCCTGTCAGTCAGGGTGCTGGTGCAGTTTTCCTCCAAAGGGTCCAGCAATGATGGGGATAAAAGCCTGGTTCTTCCTCTGGAATCCAGTGGAAAAAGGCTGCCTTTGGCGTTCTAAACCTCAGTTTATATCTAGGTAGGAAAGGCTTGGCTCATCCTCCTGGCTGGAGCATCTCCCAATGGGATGATGTAATCTCATCAGTTATACAGTAGGACTCAAAGGCCCATTAACAGAAGATACTTTCCACAGAGATAAGGATGATCACCCTTCTCAGATGGTTATAGAATATGTATCTTGTACTGTAAACCAGGACAAAGTACCTCTCAAGGCTCCAAGGATGTCCCAGGTTTCAGCACCAAATTATTATAAATGAGAAACAAAGTCTCGATATTTAGCAAAATTTAGATTGCTTTATTTGGTGTAGACGGAGCAAGCAGCGCTGGGGAACGTGAGGGGTCAGCGCCCACTGGTTTGCAGCTTGGTTTGCAGCTCCTTTTTATAGGATGGTTTTCCTTGTAGTCTCGGGACAGTTTGCCAAGCAGCCATGTGGTCTTGGTAGATAAGGAACAGTAGACATGGGGGTCTTGTCTTAACAGCTAAGTTGCAATTGATTGCAATTTCCAAGGCAGGAAATCTGGTAGTGCAAAATCTTTTAGGCTGCAATTGATTATACAAATGCAGGAAATCTGATTTTGCAATATCTTTCAGGCCGTGGGAAACCCCCGTTTTACAAACTGGTATCAGATACAATTTAATAAAAAATCATAATATTCATAATAGGGGGATTTAAACAAAATTATTTAATCATATGTATTTTCTCTGTCTAATGTCCATGCTTCATTTCAGACCTGAGTATTCTGGTTTATACAAACCCAGCTACTTTTATGATTGACACGAATCTTTTATCAATTATCACACATGGAACAGGTCTGGCTGGCTTGGCCTCCCAGGGGCTACCTGACAGGTCTGGCTGCCCATGGAATGTCCAGGGCTGCCTCTCATCAGTCTCTGGAGCACTGAGGCTCTGTGCCTTCCTTCCTAGGGAAAAGAACCGGCCTTCTTGTCCTTCCTGACCATGACCTAAATTGGAATTTGGCCTCCCAAATTCCATATATCCAAGGATTGCTCCCAGACAAAAGTAGCCAGGATAGACAGGTCAGGCTGGCCTGGTCCTGCGGTGAATTTCTCAGACTATGAGCAGAATTGGTTTATTTGCCAACATCTTGGAGAAAGTCCAGAGATCTCCTGGGATGGGGTTTGGAGGCCTCAAGCACATGACCACGATACAGGGACAAAGGAGCTCTGTGCTCAGTGGAGTGGAGGCTGAGGATGGTGGAGGAGAGCCCTGGGAGTGCCTGAAGGGTGGTTTCAGAGATGGTGGATCCTTTTGACATGGCAGAAAACAGCCAGAGATAGAAAAGATTAATGCCAAGGGCCGCTGGGGAGGGCCAGACTGGACCCAAGGAGAAAGGAATTTCTCTGCCAGGGCAGGGCTGTGGTGCAAGAAATCCCCCAGAAAGAGTGTGGAGCAGCCCAAGGCTTTGTGTGGCCAGGCAGAGGCAGGCAGGAGGCAGAGCTGGCAGCAAAGGAAGGGGCCAGCGAGGTGGGGCAACCGGGGGCTGAGGACAGCCTGCAGGGACAGAGGGGCAGGGCATGGGCACCGTAGGACAGCCTGGGCTGCAGAGGGCACAGGGATGGGCAGCAGCTGAAAGGCCCTGCCAGAGCCAACTCCTGCAGCACTTTGGCCATGGCTGCTGGCCCCGGGAAGAGCCCTGAGCAATGAGGGAGGGACAGGATCTGCCTTGCCAGGGACTGGGGCTCAGGCTTTGGCCTTTGCATTCCTGAAACACATCCAGGTGAGCTCAGCACCAGGGACACCTTTCTATTTCTTGTCCCCACCTGCCATCAGTGCCTCCAGGGTTCAATGATTTTGAAATTGGAGACTTTAAAAAGTCCACTTTATTGTTTAAGAACATTTTCAATTTCATTTGTCTAAAATGGAGTTGCCATGAGCAAAGTGCACTTGTGTGGGGACCAGCAGGTCTGACTGCCCTGGGCACAGGGAGCCCAGTTTTCCCTCTGAGCTCCCCAGTGTGCAGGCTGAGAGCAATGCTGAAGATGAGGCAGCAAGACAAACCAGAGCTCAAAAACAAAGAAGCTGCGCCAAGATCCCCCCTAGGAAGAGAAGTCATATTGGTGAGATTCCCAAGAAATTAGACCAGAAATGACCAAGGGAAATCTGTCCCAGCTTGTCATTGCCTTCTTTCTACAGTCTCCAATGCCCGGAGTGAAGAAATGTCCAACAGCAGCTCCCGCAGCCACTTCCTCCTGCTGGCATTGGCAGACACGTGGCAGCTGCAGCTCCTGCACTTCTGCCTCTTCCTGGGCATCTCCCTGGCTGCCCTCCTGGCCAACGGCCTCATCATCAGCGCCGTAGCCTGCGGCCACCACCTGCACACCCCCATGTTCTTCTTCCTGCTCAACCTGGCCCTCAGCGACCTGGGCTCCACCTGCACCACTGTCCCCAAAGCCATGCACAATTCCCTCTGGGGCACCAGGCCCATCTCCTGTGCAGGATGTGCTGTACAGCTCTTTTGCTTGCTGTTCTTTACCACAGCAGAGTAGTATCTCCTGACCCTCGTGTGCTACAAGCACTACGTGTCCATCTGCACACCCCTGCACTAGGGGATCCCCCAGGGCAGCAGAGCTTGTGCCCACATGGCAGCAGCTGCCTGGGCCAGTGGCTTTCTCCATGCTCTCATGCACACTCCCAGTCCATTTTCACTGCCCCTGTGCCAGGGCAATTCCCTGGGCCAATTCTTCTGTGAAATGCCCCAGATCCTCAAGCTCTCCTGCTCCAAATTCTACCCCAGGGAACTTGGCCTACTCATGGGTGGTACCTGTTTAGCATTTGCTTCTTCTGTATTCATTGTTTTCTCCTATGTGCAGATCTTCAGGGCCGTGCTGAGGATCCCCTCTGAGCAGAGATGGGATAAAGCCTTTTCCACCTGCCTCCCTCACCTGGCCGTGCTCTCCCTGTTCCTCAGCACTGTCATGTTTGCCTACCTGAAGCCCCCCTCCATCTTCTGCCCATCCCTGCATCTGGCACTGTCACTTCTGTACTCAGTGCTGCCTCCAGCCCTGAACGCCCTCAGCTACAGCCTGAGGAACCAGGACCTGAAGGACACCCTGAGGACAATGATCACTGAGTGGTTTTCAGAAGCAATGAACTGTCATTCTTCTGCATAGCTGTTACTAAGTTACTCATTAATGCCCACTTTGTGTCCCGTATTTTTGCTGCTGACACAGGTGTTACACTTCTGAGAACTTGCTCGCACCAAAATCTTGGACTGTTCAGGCAAATATTTCAATATTTGCCTTTCTAGTGTGACCCAGAGACTGTAGAAATGGGGAGCTCTAGTACAGTAAGTGTGTGCTGAAACAACAGAAAGAACTCTGTGTTGTCTTGTTTGCCTGACATCTTTCCTCCCTGACATCTCTGGAGCTGCAGGGTCGGTGCCTGTGGGCAGAGCAGGGGGAGAAGAGTCCCAGCAGAACAGCATTGCCAGGGAGCCCCAGGGCTTCTCCTGTGTAACCTCCTCTTCCTTCACTTCCACACTCCCCTTCAGAGCCCCTGTGCTGGTTTAAGGCCTCAGGGCTCTCTCAGCTTGGTCCCTGCCCTGCTGGGTGACTGTCCAGAGACTGCAGGCAAGGACAGGTTGTGGGCACTGCTGGGACAGAGTTGGGCTCTACAAGAGCATTTCCATGGTGCAAGGGCATGTCCCCGGAGCAGGGCCCGAAAGCTTCAATCTTCTTCCCAATTTGTTCTCAAGGATGTGCCCAACACAGTGCCCTGGAGAGGAAACCAGCAGTGAAGAGAAAAATGTGGCAGTGTTTAGGGTGGAGGCCCCCAGGTGTGCCCTTGCACAGGCAGCGCTGCTTCCAGCAGTGGCCTCTCAGCCCAGGTCACAGAGGTTGCTCTTCCCTCCATGGTGGGACATCAAGTGACCGGGTCAGGAGTCTGTGTTTGCAGTGCAAGGACAAGACACAGCCCTGAGCATCCTCTGCGTGGGGTGGGGGTGGGGACGACGACGACATAAACCCAGGGAGCACAAACACCTTCAGCTCTTCCTGGAGTTTCCAGAGAGTAAGGTCCCCTGGGAACTCCTGAATGCAGGGCTGGGATGAGCTCCTGTGCCCAGAGCTCCCCGTGTCCATCCCTCCGGCTGTGGGGCACCTGGGGCAGGGGCAGGGCAGGGTGACACCCGCAGGGCTGAGCTCCCTGCCAGGCTCTGGCAGCGGCAGCAGAGCCCAGGGAGCCGCTGCCCGTGCTGCAATGAACTGTCTGTGTGTGTGCCAGGGAAGGACTCGTGTCCCTGGATGCCCCTGTGGCTGTGAGCGGGGCATGAGCCCAGCTCAGGGCTGGGCACCTGACAGAGCCCTGATATTGCTGGCTGTGCCCAGAAGAGAAGGCTTAGGAAAGGTGACCATGGTTAAACCTCTCTGTCGATCAAGTGACAGCCAAGTGTCTGTCACTGGCCCTCCTCAGTCAGACAACAGGAGAAAATAAGCTGAAAACCTGTGGGTCAACAGAATGAGAGATTAATGGGGAGGGCAGGGCAAGGAAGTAAAAAGCAAAGGCCAAATGCAGAAGCAAAGGAAACCACAGGGAGGCAAGAATTCAGTAGATGTAGTGGTTGCTTTGGAAGACAAACGTATTAATAGAGAAAATTCAGAGACCATCTGACGCCCTTCCTTGCCCTCAGTGTATTGCTGCCCTTGACATCGCATGGAATGGGAGAGCCCTTGGGTCACCCCAGCCAAGCTGTCCCCTCCCTGTGCCCTAAGGAACACTTGCCCATCCCCAGCCCATTGGTTGGGGGTTGCAGAGACAGCCTGGGCAGAAGTCAGGGCAGGGTGGGCAGTGGCAGGGCAGAGCCAGGGGGGCAGCGAGATGGGAGTGTGCAGCCTGCAGGGGCACAGCAGCAGCTGTGGGACAGTGCAGGACAAGCTGTGCTGGACATGGCCAAGGGCCCTGGCAGGGCTGGCAGTGCCCAGGAGAAGCCAAGTCTTGGTGCCCTGGGGCACAGCAGCGTCTGTGCCACCAAGGGCTGGGAGGAGACACCTTGTCCTGAGCCACTGGGGCCTCCTGGCACAGCCCCAGCAAGGCTGGGCACTGTCACCCCCTTGTCCTGCCCTCAGCATCCTCCCCTGCCCCACACCCCGGTGGCCTCAGGGATCTGCTGGCATGAGTCCCTGGGGAGCCTTGGTCAGGAATGGCCCTGGGGGGCTCCTGAATGCTTCCAGGGACTGCAGGTTTTCCAAAGGACCTTGGCCTTTGCTCTTGCCTTGGAGTCTCTCAGAGCTTCCTACAATCCTGGTCTTCAATTATCTGCTCTAATGAGTCCCTTGAGATTCTTAGTCATTACCAACACTCAGTGGGGCTCATTAATGCTTCAGGGTACTTCAGATTTTTCAAGTACTAGGTGTTTCCCTTTTGATACCGACTCCAGGAGAGGTTTGTGCAATCTTGACCTCCAATTATCTACTTTAAGGAGTCCCTTGATTGCTCTGTTTTAGACACTGGGGGGGGAGGGGGGGGGGGCCTCATTAATGCTTTGAGATAACCAAGGTATTTTAGGGTACTTTGCATTTTCCTTCCCACACTGAGTCTCTGTGAGGATTTTGTGCAATCCTGGCCTCCAATTCCCTCCTGCAAGGAGCCCATGAGCAGCCTGTGCTGCAGCTGGACCTCAGTGGGACCCATTAATGCCTCCAGACCCTTTGCATTCTTTTTTCTGACTTGGACTCCTGGAGAGGTTTCTGCAGTCTCCTCTCAGGCCCTGAGATTGTAGCATTGTGTGATGGATATTGTTCCAGGGTCTCTCCTAAGGAGGTCTGGCCTGCTCAGAGAAGCTGTGCCTTGAGGTTTGACCCGGTGTGGACAACCTTGCTGCACATTCCCCAACCGCATCCTGTCTGTCCTGACTCAGCTGACACCCCTGCTTTGCTTGGAGAACTGGCTGCACACACCCTAAGAAGGGTTTTCCTCTTTGGTTTTTTTTTTTTTTTTACACCAACCTTCAACAGTTTTGATTGCTCCAAAAAACGAAAAGTTCCCCACTGAAAACAGACACCCTCCTCAAGTGTGTGCCAAGCCCCAGGCAGCACCAAGACCATTCCAGAGCTGCCCTGCCCAGCTGTGAGGGTGGATTAGCATCCCAAGGTGCCCTGGGCCATTGCAAGGGACTGTTGCCATGGACACTGCACTGACCCCCACTAGTGGGTTTGGGTGCCAGGGCAACCCTCATCAGTTCAAGTTGCCTTGGAAACCACCCCAAGGAGCCATTTGTGCAGTCAGGTTCCATGGGCACTTGCATGCAGACCTGTTGTGTCCTCAGCTGCCATGGCAAGCCTGAGGACAAAGCGGTGCCGGGGCTGGCCCAGCTTGAACTGCACTGACACTCATTGATGCAGTCAGGTGCCATGGCAACAGCCACAGAGACCCCTTCCTCAGTTTGGTGCCACGGCAGCCAACGCCTGGAGCCATTGTGATGGCTGCTTGTCATGGAAACCTGCCCTGGGCCCCTTGCTCAGGGCTGCTGTCACTGCCCAGAGCCAGAGGGGATCCCTCGCTGGGGGCTTGTGCCATGGCCACCTGCCCTGTGCTGCGCTGGCTGGGCAGGCGCAGCGGGACCAGCAGCAAACCCCAGGGCCAGGGCCAAAGGCCAGCTCAGCCAGACAGAAAGGTCAGCTGGGCACTGTTTCCATGGCAAGCCTCACTGGGACAGGACACCTGGGTCACCTGGCATGGCACTTGCCATGGAAACCCCTTGTAGGGCCTGATGCCACGGATGCTGGCACCGAGACACTGCTGGGGTCGGGTGCTGAGCACAGGCTCCATCACACACAGATAGTTTTGCTCTTGCTGAGCTTGCACAGAGCCAAGGCCTTTCCTGCCCCTCGTCCAGCCACGCTGGGGAGGGGCTGGGGGTGCTGGGGAGCTTGGGAGGGGACACAGCCAGGACAGGTGACCCCAACTGACCCGGGGGAGATCCCAGACCATGGGACATCATGCTCAGCATATAAAGTGGGGGGAAGAAGGCAGAAACCAGGGGACATTTGCAGTGGTGGCGTTTGTCTTCCCAGGTAACTCCTAGGCACGATGGGACTCAGTTTCACCAGTGGCCAGGGTCAGCACCAAAGACACAGACACCAGCTGAAGGAATTGCGTAATTTATATAACGCAAAACTGCAAAGAATCACAACAGGAGAAGCTCAGCAATGCACCCAGTCCTCACTCCCAAGAAGTGCCCGCAGTGATTAAGATAGATGCCTCAGCAGTTCCCCCCAGACTTTACCATCACCCAGATGCACACATCAGCTGGGGGAAGCTGTCACAGCCAAGGACTGCAGAGCCACTCCCGGACACTGGGAATTCCTGCAGGTGCCTCCAGCCACAGCTGAGGCTTCCAGCCCTGCTGAGAGATGGCCCAGCTCTGATGGTGTTGAACAGAGAATCTGACAGCACTCCTAGTGCAGGAACATGGGTTTAAGTCTCCTGTTTGGTTCCTCCCAACGCCTGGCCAGGGCTCAAGGAGGAACCAAGGGAGTTCACTTGGACCAAACACCCCCAAACAAGGCCAGGTGGGACCTTGTTGGATTTCTAAACGCTGAAAGGTAAATCCTTGTTTCACCAATACACAGATACAGAGATCGTATTGCTAAAAATGCCTCATTGATGAGCAGATAAAAATATAACATTTGCTTGGAAGGTGCATCTAGAATTCAGCTTTGGCTCAGGGCCTGGTGTTCAGGCCTTGGTACTTCAACCAGTGCTTTGACCAAGGCATTAACTACAGCCTCCATAACAATTCCTTCAATAATGGATTCTTGGATTTAGGCATGAGGCACAAAGGCATCACCTCTTGTTCTTCAATTAAGCATTAATTGAAGAACAGTTCATTACTCAGAGCTGTAATTTGCAACTCTTTTAAAACATGCCTAATTAGTTGCTCTTCTCTGTTGTTTCTCAAATCCCCACTTTCTCTTGAGACTGTGTCTCTCTTGAGACAAGTCTCAGTGCTCCATTTCCCAGCACAAAGTGTCACAACAACTCTAACATGGAATCATTACACACCAAGGGCTCACACTGCAATGTTTGCAGTGACTGCCACAAATGCATTTCACAGCAGCCTCCAATTTGGCAGGCATGAAGGCAATCTCAGCAAGAAGAATTTTCTTCTTTCTGCCACTCTTCTACTGCTCTTCCTATTGAGGTGATTCCTGATTGCTGCACTTCAGACTCATCACTGACAGAAGTGCAACATTCCTGTCCCGTCATAGCCCAGGCTCCTCCTTGCCCAGCAAGCAGATGATCCAAGGCCATGAGGTTCTGTAGAGCCCCATTTGTGTTTGTTGGAGCTCACAGGATGTGCTACTGGATATTTGCACAGTATCCTTTTCTACTTCTTCAAATAATCCATGTAGCTCATTAATGTGAACTCCATAGGACGAGGCAGTGCTCATGGGGCACAGGGTGAACCAGAGTCTTTGGCTTTCTGAGACCAAAGGCACTCTGTGGGGGGAAATGTTCTCTCGGCCCAAACTCTTCCTTCTGCTTGTTGCTGAAGTACCCCCAAGGGAGGCATCAACACTGCCTGAAAAACAGGACCCAAACACATTGAGGGAAGCCTTTACAGGCATTGTCTCTGCACATCCAGCAGGTCCCATTCCCAGTACCAAAGGTCTGATTTCCCATTTCCCACTGTGGGCTGCTGATGCATCCAGGGCTCCTCCCTGTGCTCCTCTTGTGTCCCCCGTGCCTTTGGGCCACAGCAGTTTCACAGTGGCCCTGCAGCTGGCAGTGCTCTAACACTGACCCTGACCAGCTCCAGCACCCCAAGTTCTATGGACATTGGGAGTGATGGCAAAGCACAGAAATCCTTTCACACTGGGGCCTCTAACTCCAACAGGGTTCAGTTTCTACTGAAGGGAAATCTTGGTGAACCCTGTGAAGCTGATCATTGTATTCCTTTTTTGCACAGCACAGTTTTCTTTAACTGTCCCTGCACTGACTCTGTTAGGAGTCAGAGCCCATGGACAGAGCTCTGGCCACCCCACAGGGTGGGCCCTCCAAGGGACCCCCATTCCTCCCAACATTAGTTGAGGACATACCCAGCAATTACTTACATGGAGTATTTTGGCTACTAAGATCTTTACATTTTCAGAACAATTTCAGGACTAATCCCTGATGAAACTCTACAGGTGTTTCTGGCAAACAAAGATTCTGGCTGACTCTCAAGACACAGCTTACAGACATAAGCACTACTTTAGTGACAAGGTGACTCATTCTTTTTCCTCAGTCTCATCCGGGTTAGGAACAGTAATTCCACTGTCCATGCAGCTGGTGCCCATTTAATTCCAGAATAATGTCCCTAGGGACCTTTGCTGTTCAGCTTTCCTGCGCTGTCTGCGGGTAACAAGGCTTGCTGGGGTCCTTTCCCCTTTGGCTGGAGAGGTGCCGGGTCCCAGGCCCTGAGGGACCCCCAGGCTCCTGGCTGGAATTCGTCTGGAAGTGCCTCAGTGTCACATCAGCCTTCACATGGAGCCCCTTGGATCAGAGCATTTTCCAAACGGGACCCTTGGGGCAAACACGCAGATGTGGTCTGGCACGATCTCTAAAACAATATCCCAAAACATCCACTTGTTCTCACATAGAGCACTTGGCTGCAGGGACATATTGCCAGGTTCCAGCATTCCAACAGTCTTGTCTTTCCCCAGAGCTGCTCCTGCAGCTGGCTCGGGAGGGCCACTTGGCCTCTCCACCCACACTTTGGCTCCATTATTAGGACTGCTGCATCCAAAGCCTTGATCTCCACAAACAGTGCTGATCTGAGCTGGATCTCCTTCCTTCACTGATGTTTGGAAAGCTGGAAGATCAATAATGGTGCTACTGTGCCACAGGGCTAAATCATCCAATCTTGTTCACTATTGCTGAAAAGGATTACTTTGATTTCTCCTTGACAATCTGCATCAATTCCTCTTCCCGTGACGTGAACCCTTTGCAAGGCCAAGCTCCAGTGAGCAGTTCCCCAAACAAAGTGTCCTGGAGGAATCTGAACTCCTCTTTCCGTATTGATAACTCTCATTTGCTTCTGATTTATCCTAATTAATTCCAATGCATCACAGTCCAGCCCTGCAGCCTCTGGGGGGCCCTGTCAGGGACCATGGCACCCAGAACAATTTCCCAGGAAGTCCAAGTCTCACTGGCCATGGTTGTATTTGCAAACCGGGAGCAGCCATGCACATCCAGGGCCTTTCCATTTCCCAGTGGGCCCATTGCTAAGGGTAGGGAGCACATCTGGGAGTTGGCTTCTCCATCGGGACAGCTTCTCAGCTCCTCATTTTTTCAACTGCTCTTTTAACAAACATTCATCTGTCCAACCAATGCCGCAGCTTGTGGATAGCCTGCTGTATGAAAAACCCAGCAGTCTTAATCACTGTGTTTTCCACACTAACAAAAAACACATTCCACATCACAGTGTCAGCAAACCCCATGAAAGCAGCCAATTTCATCCCTTCCTCCTGTATTCATTATAAACAGTCTCACAAAGTTTGCCGTGACGTTGATGTCCTTGTTAAAGCTTTTCTGTAGGGTATTCAGTGTTACATCCCTGAGCAACCAAAGCTAACACACGAGTACTGTCAGCATTATTTCACAATATTATTATTATTATTATTATTATTATTATTATTATTATTATTATTTATATAAAAATAAAAATATTATTTCATGACATGTAAGATATGCGTACACATATGTATATATAATACAGTAACATTATTATATCACAAGCACAATAAAATTCAAGCTCAAGATTAAAACTTTTTCTGTGTCTCCATGTGGGAGTGTTCCAACACAAATTGTTCCTTCTGTTGCTGCTGTTTCCAATATGCTCTTAACAAAATCCCTCCTCATCCTCCCAAACCCACAAGTTCTTTTCCTTTTTCCATATGCAATTTTGGGATGCATTTGAAGACACCCACTGGTTCAGCCTCTTTTAACTCACGGCTCCACTGCTCCCACGGTGCTCTGACCTCAGCCCACTCCTGAGACACACAACTCTAGGGAAGGGCTTCGCATCCAGCAATTTCCAACGGGTCGGACTCCTTACATTTACATTTTAAAAGTGACATTTTGTTGTGATCCAGCCAGACTACACCACTTTGCTTTTACCAGTGGGCAAGGTCAGCACCAAAGACACAGACACCAGCTGAAGGAATTGCGTAATTTTCTAAAGTTCAAAGCAGCAAAGAATCACAGAAGGAGAAGCTCAGCAATGCACCCAGTCCTCACTCCCAAGAAGTGCCCGCAGTGATTAAGAAAGATCCATCAGCAGTTCCCCCCAGACTTTACCATCACCCAGATGCACACATCAGCTGGGGGAAGCTGTCACAGCCAAGGACTGCAGAGCCACTCCCGGACACTGGGAATTCCTGCAGGTGCCTCCAGCCACAGCTGAGGCTTCCAGCCCTGCTGAGAGAGGGCCCAGCTCTGACAGTGCTGAAGAAACAAACTGACAGCACTTCTAGTGCAGCAACATGTGGTTTCATTCTCCTCTTGGCTCACACCCAGAGCCTGGCCAGGGCTCAAGGAGGAACCCAAGGAGTTGGCTTTGACCAAACACACCCCAAACAAGGCCAGATGTTGGATTTCACGGCCTTGTTCGGCTTCTAAATACACAAAGGTCAATCCACCTTTCACTCATGAGTGCATACATCTATCACAGCGCTCATGTCCGTGCATAGTTTGGTCATGTGTGGATACAAAGATAACATTTGGTTGGAAGGTTCATCCAGAGATCCCCTTTGGCTCAGGGCCTGGTGTTCAGCCCTCAGTCAGGGCCTCTTGTCCAGCCTTTGGTACTTCAGGCATGTGATTTACTGCTGGGCTTGACAGTGCTGGGTGAACAGCAGGACTGCATGAGCTCTGAGGTCTTTCCCAACTGGAAGGATTCTGTAATTCCAGGATTCCATCTGCTGCATTCGGCTAGGTCCATGTTAGCAGCATTCCTTGAGTCCAAAAGGCCCCTCTTGGTCAGCCCTTGTGGCCTAAGGCTCCAGCTCCTTTAGCTCCTGCTGCTAAGCTGCTCATGCTGAACGAGAGGGCTCAGGGAGAAGAAGAATACAGCTCATGCAATTCCTTCTGGGACGCTGAGAGGGGAGGGTGTGGCACCAGGAGCATTGTTTGCTGTGGCCTCCTCTCTACCCTTCAGGCCCTTCAGTGCTTTGAAGCAGCCAAGAGCTTTCTTCAAGGGTGCAAGGAAGCAGCTGTTCCTGCTCCCAGCTCTGGCTCTTCCCACTCTCTGACCTTGACTGGTTTTGTCCCTCTGGCTGTGCCCTCTGCTCCCCCTGTGCTTGGTGGCTGCTGCCCAGGACTGTGGCACTGGCACACATCAAGGGCTCCAGCCCCTCCTTTCTCTGCCCTTGCAGCTGCCTGCTCACAGCAGCCTTTTCCACCTGGAAGCTCCCCATGGAGAGAGAGTCCCCACCTCTGTTCCCTGAACAACCTCCAGGATGCCAGCGCTGCCATCTCCAGTCCCTGCTGGCACTAAGGGTTCCCAGGTGCCCCAGGCTGCTGTGACACCACTGCACACGGCAGGAACAGTGCCAGGGGCTGTGCTCAAAGTCAGGTCCATGTGCTGCTGCTGCTGCTGCTGCTGCTGCTGTGGGTGTCGTTTTTTTCCAGCCCTGCCCAGAGTCAGGGATCAGATCCAGGCACTGCTGCTGCTCCCTCGGGATCAGCCACAATTTGGCTGTTGCTGTCAGTGCCAGCAGAAGCGGTGGCTGGAGCAGCGGGTGCTGACAGTGCCCCAAGTACACACAGGGGTCCCTGGGCTGGGGGTTGGGAGCTGGGAGGCAGCTGCCCCTTCTTCTCCCTCTGCCCCTTCTTCTCCCTCTGCCCCCACAGAGCTGGGCCAGGCACAAGGGGGGCAGCACAGCAAACAGGGAGCCTGCAAGTCTCTTCCAGCCCTGTCTGCTGAGAGTTTGGCCCTTGGAGCTCCAGGTGGACAAAGGCAGCTGCTCCTGGTCCCTCTGTGTGTCCCTGTGTTCAGCTGTGCTGCTCCATCAGTCCGTGCCCAGCAATGGGAAAAGCCTCAGGCCTGCAGGGCCAGGAGCTGCTGGGCTCTGCCTGGGCAGCTCAGCCAGCGGGAAGGAGCTGCTCCACACGGGAACCAGGAGCGAAGGACACTCCTGTTTTAGGAGAGGATTTCTGTTCTAGGAAAAACAAAAAACATAGAAAAGGAAAAAAAAAACACAGAAAACATGTGAAAGATACAAACAAAACAACGTGTTAGTGAAAAGTAGTCCAGACCTTTGGATAAAGGGGCAACCGATCTTTTTAAAACAAGGACTAAGTTATTTACTTTAGAAACGTGCTGATGGTATGGATCCATCTTACTGACCTCAGCAGCCTATTTAAAACGATGTTGGGGTTTATTTCCAATATTGTTATTTTCAATTGTGGTTGAAGCAAGAGGAAATTGCTTTGTGCCCTGCCAGCTCCAAGCAGGACTGGGAAACTAAACTCTGTCAAACCTCAAATCCTTTTTGAAGATGCCCTTCCTTCTCACCCTTCAAATGAGGTGCGCTGTTCCCTTTGAAATTGTCAGTGATTTCTTCAAGATGGAAAGACCCACTTACAGCTTTTTGCTCTGGTTTGGAAGTGCAGAAGGGCAACTCTCCATCCATCAGCTCCAGACTGCACTGCCTTAGGAACACGGCCCACTCGCCAGGTTTTGCCCACTCGTGGCACTTCTAGAGGAGGAAGAAATTGCACAATTGCTACGGCACAATTCCAGACAAAAAGGAATGGAGACAGACAAAACATCCTGTGGAGATCCAGGCATTCAGCTGGGACCGTGGAGAGTTTGGGTTCTTGCCAATTGGGTGTGTGTCCCTAACTGCAATCTCTTGGCCTGCAGGAGAGTCTCCCTCACCTGCAAAAGCAGAAAGCTCAGGCGGTGTGCTGGGAACGGGCTCGTGTGATGCAAAGCTCTCAGAGCCCTGTGAGGGCAGAGCGGGCCCAGCCGTGCCCAGGGCTGAGCCCAGCAGAGCCCTGGCACGGCCCAGAGCTGCCTCAGCATCCGCAGAGCCCGGCTGCAAGGAGAGAACCCAGAAACCACCCCTCAGCTGAAGGCTCCTGTCCCCCTTGTCCCAACCACGAGCAGTGCCCAGGCCATGCTGCCTGTGCCCAGAGCTGGGCACAAACCTCCCAGTCACTGCTGCCTCTGGGAGCAGAGCACGAGGGCAGGACACGTGCCCAGCCTGCAGCCAGCCATGGCACATCCAGCCCCTCAGCAGCTGCCCAGAGCCAAAAAGCACCTTGGCAGCCCACTGAAGAACTCCTTGCATCTACTCCAGCAAAGGGGAACCTTTGGTTGCCAGCCAGGGGCCAGGCCATGCCCAGATCTGGGAGCATCCCCCTAGCTGTGGACTCACCTGCACACTGGGCGTGGAGCGTGTCTTTGAAGAAGGTGCCAGAATCAAAGTCCATCATCTCCTGCTGCCAGTGGCCAGGTCGAGGAAGAGGCTGTCAGCCTTGAGGTTGTCCTTGCAGCAGCTCCACGTGGTACAGCTTCTCCAGGGGCTGCTGCTCCTTCCCTGGGGGCCAGACCAGGCTGTCAGTGTTCTGCCCAGGGACTCAGCCATCACTGAAGCAGGACAAGTAAAACCAGGATGCATGGTGGCCGCCAGTGCTTGCAAGACCAGCCCAGCTCCAGAACGGACGTTCCCATCTGATGACCCCTGCTCCATGGTACAGGCAGGAGAAAAAAGTCTGTGTTTCTTTGCTTCTTATCACCAAGACACGTGTGGAGCTGTTTGATCCAGGCTCCCGGATCAAACGGTGCCTGTGAATCTCTCCCATCTTCTAGGGCAGGTGAACACCCTGCAGCCAGGGGTCATAGAAGAGATCTTCCAAAGATGGCCTGTCCATGGAGTGCATGCATAAACACCATCTGATAACATCTTGGCACTCTGGGGAGAGAAACCACAAATCACCGGTCAGCTGGAGGAGGATCCTGTTCACTTTGCCCCACTGTTCCCGTGCCCAGGCTCTGCTGGATCTGCTCAGAGCTGGGCCTGAGCTTTGCAGTCAATTCCCTGTTTTGGAGGAGAGCAGGACATGTGCCACATCCCAGAGATGAGGATTCACCTTGAGAGAGCCCTCGTGGGAACATGAGCTGGCCCCAGACGATGTCCCGGCCCTTCTTGAACGGGTGCTTCCCGCAGACCATCTGGTACAGCAGGATACCCAGGGACCAGACCGTTGCTGCCTCGCCGTGGTAGCATTTCAGGTGGGTCCACTCTGGGGGGCTGTAGGACCGTGTCCCTATGGAATACAGATGGAGCTCATCACGGGGATGCTGCTGCTCCCAGCGCCTCACCCCAGCATCCCTGGGATTGGGGGGACCGCACCAGTGGCACAGGAGTGACCCGCTGCCTCGTCACCAACACCTGACTCCGGCGTACAAAAAGGAGGGACGGAAAAGAAACCACTGGTGTTGGGAGAGGGCAGCAGAAGCCCTGAGAAGGCCCAACCATGACACCCAGAAGAAAAACCCACCCAGGGGTGGGAAAAACCCACTCTCCTCTCTGCTTGCATTGCCCCCAATAAACATTAACAAGCCAAGGCAAACAGGGGCAGCAAAGCAGTCCAAGCCCTTCCTCGCCTGCACACCAAACGGAGCCGTGCACGGGTCTGAGCCCCCTCTCTTGCTCCCCCCAGGGGGTTTGTGTCGGGCTGGCTGCCCCAGCTCCAGCCACGGCTGAGTGGGTGGTGAATGCCGTTGGCAGGGCTGGGAGCTGGCTCCCCTCTGATCCCCACTCAAAAGCAACTTTTGGTGCAGGAGAAGCAATCCCATGACCTGCAGCAAAGCGGGGAATCCAAGCGGGGTGCCACAGTCAGGCTGGGCCATGAGATGCCCAGGGGCATCCCCCAGGCTGGGCTCACCTGCAAACTGGGTGTAGAGTGTGTCCTGGAGGAAGGTGCCACAGCCAAAGTCAATCAGTTTGGCCTGTCCGGTGGCCAGGTCGATGAGGATGTTGCTAGGTTTGATGTCGCGGTGCAGGACCCCACAGCTGCTGCAGTGCCGCACGGCCTCCAGCACCTGGCGGAACAGCCCCCGCGCCTCCTCCTCCGGCAGGGAGCCCCGAGCCACGATGAAATCCAAGAGGTCCTGACATGGCTCGGGACGCTCCAGCACCAACAAGACGCAGCTGGGCAGCTCAAACCACTCCAGGAGCTGAATTACTCCACGGAACCCAGTGGACACCTTGTCCAGCAGCACGACCTCCAGGGGCGCACGGGCGCCGTTGGGCTGCGCGAGGACCACGATGCCGTCAGTGGGGCTGAGGCCGTGCCAGGGCTCTGGAACGCCTCAGCCAGCCCGGGATGCTCTGCATCCCCCGCTCAGCCCACGCCCGCTCTCCTTGCAGGGCTCCCGGCGGCTCCCAGCCTGCCGGGCCCCGGCTCCCCGCCGCCCGCAACGCCCCGGCTTCTGCCGCTGGCCCCGCTCACTCACCAGCTCGCCCCAATGGCGGATGCGATCCCGCCGCACGCATTTGATGGCCACCTGCGAACCAAGGGGCAGCAGCGGGCTCAGATCGCCGCCCGGCCCGCCGCGCCCCGGCCTCCTCCTCCGCCCTCCATCTCTTCCTCTTCCTCCTCCTCCTCCTCCTCCTCCTCCGCCCGCCGCCGGCCCCGCCACTCACCGGGGCGCCGTCCGCGAGCCGGGTCCCCGAGAAGACGCTGCCGAAGCCGCCGCTGCCCAGCAGCGAACCCAGCCGGTACCGCTCCTGCAAGGCCCCCTGCGCCTTCCCTGCGGGCGACACGCGGCCGTCAGCGCTCGGCCCGGGGCCACACACGGCCCCCGACCACCCCCCGACCGTCCCGGGCCGGGCATCCCCACCCGCCCCGGGCCCTGGCGGCTCGGGGCCGGCGGCCGCGCTGCCGAGCGGCGGAGCTCGGGCCGGGGAAGCCGCAGCGGAGGCGGCGGGAGCGGCCGCGCCGCGTGTGTCCTCAGCGGGCCCCTGGAGGAGCCGGGGCCGGGGCCGGGGCAGGGGCCGCAGCCGGGCCAGGGGCCGGAGGCGGGGCCGGAGCCGGAGTAGGGGCGGGGGTCGGGGCCGGGCTCGGGGACGGGGCCGGGGCCGGGCTCGGGTTCGGGCTCCGGCCAGGCAAAGCCGAAGGGCAGCGATGCTGCCCCAGCCCCAGGCACTGATGCCCGCCCAGCACCGCCACAGCCACGAAAGCCAGAGCCGGGCAGAGGCGAGCCCGGGGTGGGACGGACGGGGCAGGTGACGGGGCAGCCCCGCCCGAGGCCGGGGGCGGGCCGGGGGCATGGCCCGGTCCGGCAGGGGGAGAGGGGGAGACGACGGGGGGGTCTGGGGAACGGAGCCCGGGGAGAAGGGATAGAATGAACAAGAAAGAGAGTAAGAGGGCTTGTAGACTCGCTGCTGCTGCTGCTGCCGCTGCTGCCGCCGCTGCTGCCGCCGCTGCTGCCGCTGCTGCCGCCGCTGCTGCCGCTGCTGCCGCTGCTGCCGAAGCGCCGGGGCCGTTTGTCCGCGTGTCCGCGTGTCCGTTCGCCGCTCGCCCCACACGCCCCATGCCCGAGCCCCGCGCGCCCCGGGGCAGCCCCTGAGTCTGTCCAAACACGGGAACTTTGCCCTGTTCAGCCAAGGCCCAGAGTCCTGACTCCCGCACAGTGACCCAGCAATCCCCTCGCTCGCTGCTGTGCATTGGCCCCGCTGAGGCTCACACACTGCCGCCGGGGCAAGTTCCCTGGCTGGAGGATTCCTGCCCCACCCAAGCACTGCCCTTATGTCTCCAGCATTGCTTTCCAACAAAGCCACGGGAAGGCAAACTCTCTGCAGCTCATGGTACTTTACAGTGTCTAAGACTCACAAGTCATCGACCAGGAATTGTAAGGGAATGCAGCCCTGACTGCAGCCCTCCCAGAGTAGATGACAAAAAGAATCTAAAACGGGGAAATGCAGGTGAACTGGGTGAACTTTGTCTGAAAGAAGGGTCATTTTTTTCTAATAATTTCTAGTCCATTCCCTCTGCTTTTATGCTTCTTACAAGGCCATTTGCATGCCAGATTCCTCATCAAAGGAGAACCCTGAGCTTGTGGAACTGCGTGTCTGTTCCTCTGCAGGGACACTCAGGGTGAGACAGGATGCAATTTTGAAGCAATTGTGTTAAAGCAAAACCAGTTATTAAGTAGAGATTGATGTCCTTGCCCCAAACCAACAACCGTGGGCAAGTCCCTTTGGCTCAGTCTGGAGCAGTGACCTTGAGGGGTGTCCCCACTGCAGGGAGGAAGGCCCCCGCCCCTCCAAGGAGGGAAATGTTGGGACACGCTGCCGTTAAAATCTGGCACGGGGCTCTTCCAGTCTGAAGTGCTGCCCTGTCAGGCAGATGTGCCCAGGCTGTGCCAGCTCAGCAGCTCTGCAGAAGTTCTCAGCGGTGGCACTTGGTTGTTCCTTTCTCTGGGCATTTTACCAGCTCTGCCACAGCTTCAGCTCCCTCTCAGGATGTTGATCTTGGGGATGGAGGAGTCAGGCTGGTTTCAGCACTGTTGACCCCAAAAGCAGCGTGATCCCCCTCTTCATTTCCCACCGGGAGCTTTGCAAACAGAGCCTTGTTGGAGTTGTTTGAGCCCATTCCAGGCAGAGCCTCCTGCTGCAGCAGGAACTGCCTTTCCTGTGCCATGGCCAGGGCAGACCCCGCTGCAGGAAAAGGCCCAGGCCAGCCCCAAGACAGGGAAGGCCTCGGGCACAAGTGCAGAGTGCCGTGGTGGCACCTGTGCCAGGGAGAGCCTGAGACACCAAAGGCACCTTGGCAGCAGCAGCTGCTTCCAGGGCATGGCCACAAGCCTCCCTTGGCAACCCGGCCTGGTGGCCACCACGGCAGAGCTGTGGGGTCATTTCTGGCTGGGCTCTGCAAAGCCACTCGTGCTCCAGGAACCCGACTGGGAAGCAATTGGCCCCAGCACCTTGGGGACAAGATATTAATGGCAAAACTCTTCATCCCTGCAGGGGCAGGAGAGGGACAGAGGAAAGGGAAGAGCCAGGCCCAGGGGACATGACTGCAATGGTGGTGGCTGGGAGGTCGGTGCCACTGCAGCAGCCTGGCTGGCCCTCAGCAGACATTCTGGCCACAAGAGTTGTGAGCAGCTCTTGGCCCTGCAGGGCTGAGGCTTTTCCCCTTTGGTGGGCACAGACTGATGGAGCAGCACAGCTGAACTCCTCCTGGCACTGTTCCCTGCGGTGTGCAGTGGTGTCACAGCAGCCTGGGGCCCCTGGGAGCCCTCAGTGCCAGCAGGGACTGGAGATGGCAGCGCTGGCATCCTGGAGGTTGTTCAGGGAACAGAGGTGGGGACTCTCTCTCCATGGGGAGCTTCCAGGTGGAAAAGGCTGCTGTGAGCAGGCAGCTGCAAGGGCAGAGAAAGGAGGGGCTGGAGCCCTTGATGTGTGCCAGTGCCACAGTCCTGGGCAGCAGCCACCAAGCACAGGGGGAGCAGAGGGCACAGCCAGAGGGACAAAACCAGTCAAGGTCAGAGAGTGGGAAGAGCCAGAGCTGGGAGCAGGAACAGCTGCTTCCTTGCACCCTTGAAGAAAGCTCTTGGCTGCTTCAAAGCACTGAAGGGCCTGAAGGGTAGAGAGGAGGCCACAGCAAACAATGCTCCTGGTGCCACACCCTCCCCTCTCAGCGTCCCAGAAGGAATTGCATGAGCTGTATTCTTCTTCTCCCTGAGCCCTCTCGTTCAGCATGAGCAGCTTAGCAGCAGGAGCTAAAGGAGCTGGAGCCTTAGGCCACAAGGGCTGACCAAGAGGGGCCTTTTGGACTCAAGGAATGCTGCTAACATGGACCTAGCCGAATGCAGCAGATGGAATCCTGGAATTACAGAATCCTTCCAGTTGGGAAAGACCTCAGAGCTCATGCAGTCCTGCTGTTCACCCAGCACTGTCAAGCCCAGCAGTAAATCACATGCCTGAAGTAGCAAAGGCTAGACAAGAGGCCCTGACTGAGGGCTGAACACCAGGCCCTGAGCCAAAGGGGATCTCTGGATGAACCTTCCAACAGAAGGAACAATTTGTGTTGGAACACTCCCACATGGAGACACAGAAAAAGTTTTAATCTTGAGCTTGAATTTCATTGTGCTTGTGATATAATAATGTTACTGTGTTATATATACATATGTGTACACATATCTTACATGTCATGAAATAATATTTTTATTTTTATATAAATAATAATAATAATGTGAAATAATGCTGACAGTACTCGTGTGTTAGCTTTGGTTGCTCAGGGATGTAACACTGAATACCCTACAGAAAAGCTTTAACAAGGACATCAACGTCACGGCAAACTTTGTGAGACTGTTTATAATGAATACAGGAGGAAGGGTTGAAATTGGCTGCTTTCATGGGGTTTGCTGACACTGTGATGTGGAATGTGTTTTTTGTTAGTGTGGAAAACACAGTGATTAAGACTGCTGGGTTTTTCATACAGCAGGCTATCCACAAGCTGCGGCATTGGTTGGACAGATGAATGTTTGTTAAAAGAGCAGTTGAAAAAATGAGGAGCTGAGAAGCTGTCCCGATGGAGAAGCCAACTCCCAGATGTGCTCCCTACCCTTAGCAATGGGCCCACTGGGAAATGGAAAGGCCCTGGATGTGCATGGCTGCTCCCGGTTTGCAAATACAACCATGGCCAGTGAGACTTGGACTTCCTGGGAAATTGTTCTGGGTGCCATGGTCCCTGACAGGGCCCCCCAGAGGCTGCAGGGCTGGACTGTGATGAATTGGAATTAATTAGGATAAATCAGAAGCAAATGAGAGTTATCAATACGGAAAGAGGAGTTCAGATTCCTCCAGGACACTTTGTTTGGGGAACTGCTCACTGGAGCTTGGCCTTGCAAAGGGTTCACGTCACGGGAAGAGGAATTGATGCAGATTGTCAAGGAGAAATCAAAGTAATCCTTTTCAGCAATAGTGAACAAGATTGGATGATTTAGCCCTGTGGCACAGTAGCACCATTATTGATCTTCCAGCTTTCCAAACATCAGTGAAGGAAGGAGATCCAGCTCAGATCAGCACTGTTTGTGGAGATCAAGGCTTTGGATGCAGCAGTCCTAATAATGGAGCCAAAGTGTGGGTGGAGAGGCCAAGTGGCCCTCCCGAGCCAGCTGCAGGAGCAGCTCTGGGGAAAGACAAGACTGTTGGAATGCTGGAACCTGGCAATATGTCCCTGCAGCCAAGTGCTCTATGTGAGAACAAGTGGATGTTTTGGGATATTGTTTTAGAGATCGTGCCAGACCACATCTGCGTGTTTGCCCCAAGGGTCCCGTTTGGAAAATGCTCTGATCCACGGGGCTCCATGTGAAGGCTGATGTGACACTGAGGCACTTCCAGACGAATTCCAGCCAGGAGCCTGGGGGTCCCTCAGGGCCTGGGACCCGGCACCTCTCCAGCCAAAGGGGAAAGGACCCCAGCAAGCCTTGTTACCCACAGACAGCGCGGGAAAGCTGAACAGCAAAGGTCCCTAGGGACATTATTCTGGAATTAAATGGGCACCAGCTGCATGGACAGTGGAATTACTGTTCCTAACCCGGATGAGACTGAGGAAAAAGAATGAGTCACCTTGTCACTAAAGTAGTGCTTATGTCTGTAAGTTGTGTCTTGAGAGTCAGCCAGAATCTTTGTTTGCCAGAAACACCTGTAGAGTTTCATCAGGGATTAGTCCTGAAATTGTTCTGAAAATGTAAAGATCTTAGTAGCCAAAATACTCCATGTAAGTAATTGCTGGGTATGTCCTCAACTAATGTTGGGAGGAATGGGGGTCCCTTGGAGGGCCCACCCTGTGGGGTGGCCAGAGCTCTGTCCATGGGCTCTGACTCCTAACAGAGTCAGTGCAGGGACAGTTAAAGAAAACTGTGCTGTGCAAAAAAGGAATACAATGATCAGCTTCACAGGGTTCACTAAGATTTCCCTTCAGTAGAAACTGAACCCTGTTGGAGTTAGAGGCCCCAGTGTGAAAGGATTTCTGTGCTTTGCCATCACTCCCAATGTCCATAGAACTTGGGGTGCTGGAGCTGGTCAGGGTCAGTGTTAGAGCACTGCCAGCTGCAGGGCCACTGTGAAACTGCTGTGGCCCAAAGGCACGGGGGACACAAGAGGAGCACAGGGAGGAGCCCTGGATGCATCAGCAGCCCACAGTGGGAAATGGGAAATCAGACCTTTGGTACTGGGAATGGGACCTGCTGGATGTGCAGAGACAATGCCTGTAAAGGCTTCCCTCAATGTGTTTGGGTCCTGTTTTTCAGGCAGTGTTGATGCCTCCCTTGGGGGTACTTCAGCAACAAGCAGAAGGAAGAGTTTGGGCCGAGAGAACATTTCCCCCCACAGAGTGCCTTTGGTCTCAGAAAGCCAAAGACTCTGGTTCACCCTGTGCCCCATGAGCACTGCCTCGTCCTATGGAGTTCACATTAATGAGCTACATGGATTATTTGAAGAAGTAGAAAAGGATACTGTGCAAATATCCAGTAGCACATCCTGTGAGCTCCAACAAACACAAATGGGGCTCTACAGAACCTCATGGCCTTGGATCATCTGCTTGCTGGGCAAGGAGGAGCCTGGGCTATGACGGGACAGGAATGTTGCACTTCTATCAGTGATGAGTCTGAAGTGCAGCCATCAGGAATCACCTCAATAGGAAGAGCAGTAGAAGAGTGGCAGAAAGAAGAAAATTCTTCTTGCTGAGATTGCCTTCATGCCTGCCAAATTGGAGGCTGCTGTGAAATGCATTTGTGGCAGTCACTGCAAACATTGCAGTGTGAGCCCTTGGTGTGTAATGATTCCATGTTAGAGTTGTTGTGACACTTTGTGCTGGGAAATGGAGCACTGAGACTTGTCTCAAGAGAGACACAGTCTCAAGAGAAAGTGGGGATTTGAGAAACAACAGAGAAGAGCAACTAATTAGGCATGTTTTAAAAGAGTTGCAAATTACAGCTCTGAGTAATGAACTGTTCTTCAATTAATGCTTAATTGAAGAACAAGAGGTGATGCCTTTGTGCCTCATACCTAAATCCAAGACTCCATTATTGAAGGAATTGTTATGGAGGTTGTAGTTCATGCCTTGGTCAAAGCACTGGTTGAAGTACCAAGGCCCGAACATCAGGCCCTGAGCCAAAGCTGAACTCTAGATGCACCTTCCAAGCAAATGTTATATTTTTATCTGCTCATCATTGAGGCTTTTTTAGCAATACGATCTCTGTATCTGTGTATTGGTGAAAGAAGGATTTACCTTTCAGCATTTAGAAATCCAACAAGGTCCCATCTAGCCTTGTTTGGGGGTGTTTGGTCCAAGTGACCTCCCTTGGTTCCTCCTTGAGCCCTGGCCAGGCGTTGGGAGGAACCAAACAGGAGACTTAAACCCATGTTCCTGCACTAGGAGTGCTGTCAGATTCTCTGTTCAACACCATCAGAGCTGGGCCCTCTCTCAGCAGGGCTGGAAGCCTCAGCTGTGGCTGGAGGCACCTGCAGGAATTCCCAGTGTCCGGGAGTGGCTCTGCAGTCCTTGGCTGTGACAGCTTCCCCCAGCTGATGTGTGCATCTGGGTGATGGTAAAGTCTGGGGGGAACTGCTGATGGATCTTTCTTAATCACTGCAGGCACTTCTTGGGAGTGATGTCTGGGTGCATTGCTGAGCTTCTCCTGTTGTGATTCTTTGCAGTTTTGCGTTATATAAATTACACAATTCCTTCAGCTGGTGTCTGTGTCTTTGGTGCTGACCCTGGCCACTGGTGAAACTGAGTCCCATCGTGCCTAGGAGTTACCTGGGAAGACAAACGCCACCACTGCAAATGTCCCCTGGTTTCTGCCTTCTTCCCCCCACTTTATACGCTGAGCATGATGTCCCATGGTCCGGGATCTCCCCCGGGTCAGTTGGGGTCACCTGTCCTGGCTGTGTCCCCTCCCAAGCTCCCCTGCACCCCCAGCCCCTCCCCAGCGTGGCTGGACGAGGGGCAGGAAAGGCCTTGGCTCTGTGCAAGCTCAGCAAGAGCAAAACTATCTGTGTGTGATGGAGCCTGTGCTCAGCACCCGACCCCAGCAGTGTCTCGGTGCCAGCGTCCGTGGCATCAGGCCCTACAAGGGGTTTCCATGGCAAGTGCCATGCCAGGTGACCCAGGTGTCCTGTCCCAGTGAGGCTTGCCATGGAAACAGTGCCCAGCTGACCTTTCTGTCTGGCTGAGCTGGCCTTTGGCCCTGGGCCTGGTGTTTGCTGCTGGTCCCGCTGCGCCTGCCCAGCCAGCGCGGCACAGGGCAGGTGGCCATGGCACAAGCCCCCAGCGAGGGATCCCCTCTGGCTCTGGGCAGTGACAGCAGCCCTGAGCAAGGGGCCCAGGGCAGGTTTCCATGACAAGCAGCCATCACAATGGCTCCAGGCGTTGGCTGCCGTGGCACCAAACTGAGGAAGGGGTCTCTGTGGCTGTTGCCATGGCACCTGACTGCATCAATGAGTGTCAGTGCAGCTGAAGCTGGACCAGCGGCACCGCTTTGTCCTCAGGCTTGCCATGGCAGCTGAGGACACAACAGGTCTGCATGCAAGTGCCCATGGAACCTGACTGCACAAATGGCTCCTTGGGGTGGTTTCCAAGGCAACTTGAACTGATGAGGGTTGCCCTGGCACCCAAACCCACTAGTGGGGGTCAGTGCAGTGTCCATGGCAACAGTCCCTTGCAATGGCCCAGGGCACCTTGGGATGCTCATCCACCCTCACAGCTGGGCAGGGCAGCTTGGAATGGTCTTGGCGCTGCCTGGGGCTTGGCACACACTTGAGGAGGGTGTCTGTTTTCAGTGGGGAACTTTTCGTTGTTTGGAGCAATCAAAACTGTTGTAGGTTGGTGTAGAAAAAAAAAATAAGAAAACCCTTCTTAGGGTGTGTGCAGCCAGTTCTCCAAGCAAAGCAGGGGTGTCAGCTGAGTCAGGACAGACAGGATTCGGTTGGGGAATGTGCAGCAAAGTTGTCCACACCCACCGGGTCAAACCTCAAGGCACAGCTTCTCTGAGCAGGCCAGACCTCCTTAGGAGAGACCCTGGAGCAATATCCATCACACAATGCTACAATCTCAGGGCCTGAGAGGTGACTGCAGATACCTCTCCAGGAGTACAAGTCAGAAAAAAGAATGCAAAGGGTCTGGAGGCATTAATGGGTCCCACTGAGGTCCAGCTGCAGCACAGGCTGCTCATGGGCTCCTTGCAGGAGGGAATTGGAGGCCAGGATTGCACAAAATCCTCACAGAGACTCAGTGTGGGAAGGAAAATGCAAAGTACCCTAAAATACCTTGGTTATCTCAAAGCATTAATGAGCGCCCCCCCAGTGTCAATACAGAGCAATCAAGGGACTCCTTAAAGTAGATAATTGGAGGTCATGATTGCACAAACCTCTCCTGGAGTCGGTATCAAAAGGAAACACCTAGTACTTGAAAAATCTGAAGTACCCTGAAGCATTAATGAGCCCCACTGAGTGTTGGTAATGACTAAGAATCTCAAGGGACTCATTAGAGCAGATAATTGAAGACCAGGATTGTAGGAAGCTCTGAGAGACTCCAAGGCAAGAGCAAAGGCCAAGGTCCTTTGGAAAACCTGCAGTCCCTGGAAGCATTCAGGAGCCCCCCAGGGCCATTCCTGACCAAGGCTCCCCAGGGACTCATGCCAGCAGATCCCTGAGGCCACCGGGGTGTGGGGCAGGGGAGGATGCTGAGGGCAGGACAAGGGGGTGACAGTGCCCAGCCTTGCTGGGGCTGTGCCAGGAGGCCCCAGTGGCTCAGGACAAGGTGTCTCCTCCCAGCCCTTGGTGGCACAGACGCTGCTGTGCCCCTGGGCACCAAGACTTGGCTTCTCCTGGGCACTGCCAGCCCTGCCAGGGCCCTTGGCCATGTCCAGCACAGCTTGTCCTGCACTGTCCCACAGCTGCTGCTGTGCCCCTGCAGGCTGCACACTCCCATCTCGCTGCCCCCCTGGCTCTGCCCTGCCACTGCCCACCCTGCCCTGACTTCTGCCCAGGCTGTCTCTGCAACCCCCAACCAATGGGCTGGGGATGGGCAAGTGTTCCTTAGGGCACAGGGAGGGGACAGCTTGGCTGGGGTGACCCAAGGGCTCTCCCATTGCATGCGATGTCAAGGGCAGCAATAAACTGAGGGCAAGGAAGGGCGTGAGATGGTCTCTGAATTTGTAGTGATCTTACACTCCTCCCTGATCTGGACATCCCACATTGCTTCTTTTGTGAAGCAGAGGTGCGCTTCTCCTACTGGGAAACTTTGGTATGCTGATGGAGCCCACCCTTTTTTCTAAATTGGTGGCTACCCAGTAACTTTTCCCATAGTAGTGCAAGTTTCTAAGTTGTGCTTATTATAGCAGGCCGAATAGATATGTGTGTGGAAGGCAAGGGTGGATACCGTGTGTCCACTGTACCGGATTGTCTGGTAAGGCTTGGAACAAGCATCAGCTCTGTTTCCTTTTATCATGATGAGCAATAGGATGACTCTCAGGACTATGTTCATCCCTCTGCCTCCCTCAAGGCCTACGGGGTTGCTGCCAGTAGCCGAGGTTTGTTTCATCTTCTCCTTCTCGGCAGCAGGGACTATGTCCTGGGGTGTCCCACTTTGTCCTTTTCTTCTGGTGTTGTTTCTTACTTTTGTTCCAGCTTTTAGCTTTATCCCCAGGACCAGGTACAGCAGTAAGAGCACGGTATACACAACCCTTTCTGGCACTCTTTTGCCAAAACCTTTGCTTTGGCTTTTGTTTTTTGTTTTGGCTTTTTTTTTTTTGTTTGCTTTGTCCCATTCTCAAATAACGCCCACCAATTGTGATCATTAATTTCGATTTCTCCTTGTGCTGATAGGGTATTAAGTACCTTAATAGTTTCCTTCTATTCATTTCTTCTACATTGGATACGTGATGCGAATGGGAGGTACCCACCATAGGAATGACTCCACCACAACTCGGTACAATATGGACACCTTTTCTTGATGAACGGGCTACAATCACACCCAGGTTCAGGACAGGTGACTTTCAGTCCTGACTGGGAGGCCTTTGAGAAGAATTGATCTGGTATCCACAGCAAGTCCTCCGAATTCGCACTTTGAGGTCTCTGGGCTCGGATGTCACGGTCCAACCTGTCTTGGCTTAATCGTATGTATGGCAAATCCTAGAGGTATGGTTTGAGCTAAAATTCTCTTCTTCCTTAATTCTCGCAAGTCTTTGTTGATTGTTATTATGTAGTTTTGAAGAGAAGGGTCCTGAACTAAGCCGGATCAAGGCGTACTCCTTTAGGGTAAGGCATACCATCCAGCATTTCATATGGTGAAATCCCTGTTTTCGAATTTGGCGTTGCCGTGTATTAGACAGGGCCAGTGGGAGGCACTTTGTCCATGGCATTTTAGTCTCAATCATTAATTTTGACAGCTGCTGTTCTAAAGGTTGATTCATCATTTCAACTCTCCCAGAACTCTGAGGGTGCCAGGGTGTATGATACTCCCAGCTGATGCCTAGTGCCGAGGTCAGTAACTTCAGCACTTCCGATGTAAAGTGTGTCCCTGGTCTGAGTCTATTGCTCGGACCAGCCCATACCTTGGTATTATGTGTTCTGTCAATATTCTGGCTACCACTTGTGATGTGTCTCCAGCTGCAGGGTATGCCTCTACCCAGTGGCTTAATTGGTTTACTATTACTAGTAAATATGTCTATCTTCCTATTTTTGGTGATTCTGTAAAATCTATTTGTATTCTTTCAAAGGGTCTGTAAGCAGTTTTCCATCCTCCTGACGGACCTTGTTGCATACCTTTTTTTATGAATTTTCTGACAAGTTAAACAACCTTGTCCTTGCACTACTCTCGAAGATCTGTCTATAAACAATTTTTCTCCATCCTTAAGTTTAACGTCTTCCAAGTCAGGTCTAGTTTTTCTTTGTAATTCTATAATGTCCACACAATTATATTTTAAGTTTTCTCCTGGTTCCCCATATAGGAATTGTGCAGGACTTTGAGCAGTTGTTGCTTTTAGCTCTAAATTTGGGGAAGTAATTAGAATAGCTTCATATTTTAATATTTAGGCATCGGTTAGCCATTTCTCAGCTTTTTGATTCAGAATTCCCCTGACATGATGAGGGGAGTGTACCATTAGGGGTGCCCCAGAGGTGACTTTTTGGGCTTCCTCAGTTAAAAGTGCTGTGGCCACTAGGGCTTGTAGACATGAGGGCCAGCCCCAACTGACAGGGTCTAGCAGTTTAGAATAATATCCCACTGGCCTTTGACTGCTTGCCCATTCCTGAGTGAGTACCCCATATGCTGTTTGATCAGAGGTGTTTACAAATAACTGAAATGGTCTCTCCAAATCCGGGAGACTTAGTACAGGGGCTTGAATTGAATCATGTTTGACTTTTTAAAAACTTTTGTCATTCACCTTTGTCCATTTTCTTAATAAATTATTTTCTGCCTCTGGCAGTAACAGTAGATTTGTAATTCAATTCTGCTCTGGGTCTCAATTTGCATATATTTAATAATAAGGACTCAAAATGGTTCACTTTTTGCTCCCATCACAAGTGCTGTTTCTCTACTAGGTTTGCACGTTTTTGGTAGGTGTTTAATTGTGGATATTTTTTTTTGGCTCTTGTATCTACTAAAAGTTCCACCTCCTCTCCATGGGGACCGATTTTTTAAAAATTATTTTTTCAAGGGCTCTTTCGATGGTATAGTCCCCAATACATACAGCCCTTGACACCCTTATTCGTTCTTTTGGAACATTTTTTCATCCCGTATCCTCTCTTTACAATTTTTTTTTTTTTTACTATGACCTTTCTTGTTACAGTAAAAGCAGGTTCGACTTAGTGAATTATTTCCTGCCTCATTTCCTTGTTTCCGTGGGGGTTTTCGTGTTTTCCCTCCCCCTTTCTTCCCTGGTGAGTAGGATACTTAATGTAGATTGTAATTCCATCCAAGTACACAGACTTGGTCCGAGGAATTGATTTAGTGTCTCAGATACCCCTATAGGATCTTCCAATAGTTTTCCCATCTCTTTTTCTAAGTTTCTTACCTCCCCTGTGTTCAAGGGAACATTTACAAATCCAGTTAATTCAGTCTGTTGTCCCGCTAATGGGACTTCCCTCAGGGGGTAAAGGGGAGCCTTTGTGTCATTATCTCCCTCCTCTCTGCTGATCCTATCGCTCCTGGTATTTCTTTGACTCCAGGGAGTCCTTTGAGCTATTGGAGTACCAGAAGGGGAGGGAGCAGAGACATTGGGGGGGGGAGGGGGGGATCGCCTGTATTTTTTTGTATTATATGGAGGTGGGAGATTATCAAGGGATTCCCAGGTAACCTTTTTTGTTATCCTCATCCTCTTTTTCCTTGACCGTACATCCCGAGAATGGTTTATGCTGTTCTGTCCACAGAGCAGCACAGTCACATTCCTCTCTGTTAAATGGTTCTTTACAAGCATCCTAAGTGTTTAATGCCCCACAACTCCATTTTTTTCTTTACTTTTTCTTTTGTATAATTCCCTTGTGTCCCAACGTCATTCCCAAAGTGCTGCCCGGTGGTATTTCTGGCAACCTACTGGCCTTCTTTTTTCTTTTTTTTTTTATTTTTTTTATTTTGTTTTTAAGAACTTTGAACCCTTCGTGGGTTGTTTGGACTTAAAACCTTCCTCTTTCTTTGTCCTATTTTTACCTCAAAGGACTATCTTGAGGTATTTGTGCTTCCTCTTGTATTCCACCCGGATCCTGCCTCTCCTTGGGTCAGGATGGGAAGGAATTCTGCCTCTACCTGGGCTTGGGATGGGAAAAAGCAGCTTTTTCCCTCTTCCCCCGTGACTTCTGTGTTGCTCTCCAATCTTTCCCCCCCCCAAGTCCCTCCCCCCAAGTCCCACCTCTGCCTGGGTTGGGATGGGAAAAGAACCTGGCCTCTACCTGGGTTAGGATGGGGAAAAGCAGCACTCGCTTCGTCCCTTCACCGGCCGGGCCCCTGGCGGGAAACCAGAACCGCGGACAGAAGGACTCCACACTCGGTTCGTGGAAAAATCCACGTCTCGTTCAGCAAGCACACAGTCACCTCCACCAAACCAGACAGTCACTTACGGCTTCGACGCTCCTGTCTGGGTCTGCGTGCACAAGAATGACAGGTGATTTTGCCGTGGTCTTCCGGGGAGTTTTTTTCCTTGCTCAGTCTATATCGTGAGGTACGTCCATGGGTCCTGAGAACCACTGAGGAACCGGGGCCGTGGGAGCGGGGCGCCTCCCTGAAATTGCAGTGCCTCTCAAGGCTCCAAGGATGTCCCAGGTTTCAGCACCAAATTATTATAAATGAGAAACAAAGTCTCGATATTTAGCAAAATTTAGATTGCTTTATTTGGTATAGACGGAGCAAGCAGCGCTGGGGAACGTGAGGGGTCAGCGCCCACTCCACGCTCCGTCGAACGTTGGTTGGCAGCTCCTTTTTATAGGATGGTTCTCCTTGTAGTCTCGGGACAGTTTGCCAAGCAGCCATGTGGTCTTGGTAGATAAGGAACAGTAGACATGGGGGTCTTGTCTTAACAGCTGAGTTGCAATTGATTACACCAAGGCAGGAAATCTGGTAGTGCAAAATCTTTTAGGCTGCAATTGATTATACAAATGCAGGAAATCTGATTTTGCAATATCTTTCAGGCCGTGGGAAACCCCCGTTTTACAAACTGGTATCAGATACAATTTAATAAAAAATCATAATATTCATAATAGGGGGATTTAAACAAAATTATTTAATCATATGTATTTTCTCTGTCTAATGTCCATGCTTCATTTCAGACCTGAGTATTCTGGTTTATACAAACCCAGCTACTTTTATGATTGACACGAATCTTTTATCAATTATCACACATGGAACAGGTCTGGCTGGCTTGGCCTCCCAGGGGCTACCTGACAGGTCTGGCTGCCCATGGAATGTCCAGGGCTGCCTCTCATCAGTCTCTGGAGCACTGGGGCTCTGTGCCTTCCTTCCTAGGGAAAAGAACCGGCCTTCTTGTCCTTCCTGACCATGACCTAAATTGGAATTTGGCCTCCCAAATTCCATATATCCAAGGATTGCTCCCAGACAAAAGTAGCCAGGATAGACAGGTCAGGCTGGCCTGGTCCTGCGGTGAATTTCTCAGACTATGAGCAGAATTGGTTTATTTGCCAACATCTTGGAGAAAGTCCAGAGATCTCCTGGGATGGGGTTTGGAGGCCTCAAGCACATGACCACGATACAGGGACAAAGGAGCTCTGTGCTCAGTGGAGTGGAGGCTGAGGATGGTGGAGGAGAGCCCTGGGAGTGCCTGAAGGGTGGTTTCAGAGATGGTGGATCCTTTTGACATGGCAGAAAACAGCCAGAGATAGAAAAGATTAATGCCAAGGGCCGCTGGGGAGGGCCAGACTGGACCCAAGGAGAAAGGAATTTCTCTGCCAGGGCAGGGCTGTGGTGCAAGAAATCCCCCAGAAAGAGTGTGGAGCAGCCCAAGGCTTTGTGTGGCCAGGCAGAGGCAGGCAGGAGGCAGAGCTGGCAGCAAAGGAAGGGGCCAGCGAGGTGAGGCAGCCGGGGGCTGAGGACAGCCTGCAGGGACAGAGGGGCAGGGCATGGGCACCGTAGGACAGCCTGGGCTGCAGAGGGCACAGGGATGGGCAGCAGCTGAAAGGCCCTGCCAGAGCCAACTCCTGCAGCACTTTGGCCATGGCTGCTGGCCCCGGGAAGAGCCCTGAGCAATGAGGGAGGGACAGGATCTGCCTTGCCAGGGACTGGGGCTCAGGCTTTGGCCTTTGCATTCCTGAAACACATCCAGGTGAGCTCAGCACCAGGGACACCTTTCTATTTCTTGTCCCCACCTGCCATCAGTGCCTCCAGGGTTCATTGATTTTGAAATTGGAGACTTTAAAAAGTCCACTTTATTGTTTAAGAACATTTTCAATTTCATTTGTCTAAAATGGAGTTGCCATGAGCAAAGTGCACTTGTGTGGGGACCAGCAGGTCTGACTGCCCTGGGCACAGGGAGCCCAGTTTTCCCTCTGAGCTCCCCAGTGTGCAGGCTGAGAGCAATGCTGAAGATGAGGCAGCAAGACAAACCAGAGCTCAAAAATAAAGAAGCTGCGCCAAGATCCCCCCTAGGAAGAGAAGTCATATTGGTGAGATTCCCAAGAAATTAGACCAGAAATGACCAAGGGAAATCTGTCCCAGCTTGTCATTGCCTTCTTTCTACAGTCTCCAATGCCCGGAGTGAAGAAATGTCCAACAGCAGCTCCCGCAGCCACTTCCTCCTGCTGGCATTGGCAGACACGTGGCAGCTGCAGCTCCTGCACTTCTGCCTCTTCCTGGGCATCTCCCTGGCTGCCCTCCTGGCCAACGGCCTCATCATCAGCGCCGTAGCCTGCGGCCACCACCTGCACACCCCCATGTTCTTCTTCCTGCTCAACCTGGCCCTCAGCGACCTGGGCTCCACCTGCACCACTGTCCCCAAAGCCATGCACAATTCCCTCTGGGGCACCAGGCCCATCTCCTGTGCAGGATGTGCTGTACAGCTCTTTTGCTTGCTGTTCTTTACCACAGCAGAGTAGTATCTCCTGACCCTCGTGTGCTACAAGCACTACGTGTCCATCTGCACACCCCTGCACTAGGGGATCCCCCAGGGCAGCAGAGCTTGTGCCCACATGGCAGCAGCTGCCTGGGCCAGTGGCTTTCTCCATGCTCTCATGCACACTCCCAGTCCATTTTCACTGCCCCTGTGCCGGGGCAATTCCCTGGGCCAATTCTTCTGTGAAATGCCCCAGATCCTCAAGCTCTCCTGCTCCAAATTCTACCCCAGGGAACTTGGCCTACTCATGGGTGGTACCTGTTTAGCATTTGCTTCTTCTGTATTCATTGTTTTCTCCTATGTGCAGATCTTCAGGGCCGTGCTGAGGATCCCCTCTGAGCAGGGATGGGATAAAGCCTTTTCCACCTGCCTCCCTCACCTGGCCGTGCTCTCCCTGTTCCTCAGCACTGTCATGTTTGCCTACCTGAAGCCCCCCTCCATCTCCTGCCCATCCCTGCATCTGGCACTGTCACTTCTGTACTCAGTGCTGCCTCCAGCCCTGAACGCCCTCAGCTACAGCCTGAGGAACCAGGACCTGAAGGACACCCTGAGGACAATGATCACTGAGTGGTTTTCAGAAGCAATGAACTGTCATTCTTCTGCATAGCTGTTACTAAGTTACTCATTAATGCCCACTTTGTGTCCCGTATTTTTGCTGCTGACACAGGTGTTACACTTCTGAGAACTTGCTCGCACCAAAATCTTGGACTGTTCAGGCAAATATTTCAGTATTTGCCTTTCTAGTGTGACCCAGAGACTGTAGAAATGGGGAGCTCTAGTACAGTAAGTGTGTGCTGAAACAACAGAAAGAACTCTGTGTTGTCTTGTTTGCCTGACATCTTTCCTCCCTAACATCTCTGGAGCTGCAGGGTCGGTGCCTGTGGGCAGAGCAGGGGGAGAAGAGTCCCAGCAGAACAGCATTGCCAGGGAGCCCCAGGGCTTCTCCTGTGTAACCTCCACTTCCTTCACTTCCACACTCCCCTTCAGAGCCCCTGTGCTGGTTTAAGGCCTCAGGGCTCTCTCAGCTTGGTCCCTGCCCTGCTGGGTGACTGTCCAGAGACTGCAGGCAAGGACAGGTTGTGGGCACTGCTGGGACAGAGTTGGGCTCTACAAGAGCATTTCCATGGTGTAAGGGCATGTCCCCGGAGCAGGGCCAAAAAGCTTCAATCTTCTTCCCAATTTGTTCTCAAGGATGTGCCCAACACAGTGCCCTGGAGAGGAAACCAGCAGTGAAGAGGAAAACGTGGCAGTGTTCAGGGTGGAGGCCCCCAGGTGTGCCCTTGCAAAGGCAGCGCTGCTTCCAGCAGTGGCCTCTCAGCCCAGGTCACAGAGGTTGCTCTTCCCTCCATGGAGGGACATCAAGTGACCAGGTCAGGAGTCTGTGTTTGCAGTGCAAGGACAAGACACAGCCCTGAGCATCCTCTGCGTGGGGTGGGGGTGGGGATGACGATGACATAAACCCAGGGAGCACAAACACCTTCAGCTCTTCCTGGAGTTTCCAGAGAGTAAGGTCCCCTGGGAACTCCTGAATGCAGGGCTGGGATGAACTCCTGTGCCCAGAGCTCCCCGTGTCCATCCCTCCGGCCGTGGGGCACCTGGGGCAGGGGCAGGGCAGGGTGACACCCGCAGGGCTGAGCTCCCTGCCAGGCTCTGGCAGCGGTAGCAGAGCCCAGGGAGCCGCTGCCCGTGCTGCAATGAACTGTCTGTGTGTGTGCCAGGGAAGGACTCGTGTCCCTGGATGCCCCTGGGGCTGTGAGCGGGGCATGAGCCCAGCTCAGGGCTGGCCTCCTGACAGAGCCCTGACACTGCTGGCTGTGCCCAGAAGAGAAGGCTTAGGAAAGGTGACCATGGTTAAACCTCTCTGTCCATCAAGTGACAGCCAAGTGTCTGTCACTGGCCCTCCTCAGTCAGACAACAGGAGAAAATAAGCTGAAAACCTGTGGGTCAACAGGAAGAGAGATTAATGGGCAGGGCAGGGCAAGGAAATAAAAAGCAAAGGCCAAATGCAGAAGCAAAGAAAACCATAGGGAGGCAAGAATTCAGTAGATGTAGTGGTTGCTTTGGAAGACAAACGTATTAATAGAGAAAATTCAGAGACCACTCACGCCCTCCCTTGCCCTCAGTTTATTGCTGCCCTTGACATCGCATGCAATGGGAGAGCCCTTGGGTCACCCCAGCCAAGCTGTCCCCTCCCTGTGCCCTAAGGAACACTTGCCCATCCCCAGCCCATTGGTTGGGGGTTGCAGAGACAGCCTGGGCAGAAGTCAGGGCAGGGTGGGCAGTGGCAGGGCAGAGCCAGGGGGGCAGCGAGATGGGAGTGTGCAGCCTGCAGGGGCACAGCAGCAGCTGTGGGACAGTGCAGGACAAGCTGTGCTGGACATGGCCAAGGGCCCTGGCAGGGCTGGCAGTGCCCAGGAGAAGCCAAGTCTTGGTGCCCTGGGGCACAGCAGCGTCTGTGCCACCAAGGGCTGGGAGGAGACACCTTGTCCTGAGCCACTGGGGCCTCCTGGCACAGCCCCAGCAAGGCTGGGCACTGTCACCCCCTTGTCCTGCCCTCAGCATCCTCCCCTGCCCCACACCCCGGTGGCCTCAGGGATCTGCTGGCATGAGTCCCTGGGGAGCCTTGGTCAGGAATGGCCCTGGGGGGCTCCTGAATGCTTCCAGGGACTGCAGGTTTTCCAAAGGACCTTGGCCTTTGCTCTTGCCTTGGAGTCTCTCAGAGCTTCCTACAATCCTGGTCTTCAATTATCTGCTCTAATGAGTCCCTTGAGATTCTTAGTCATTACCAACACTCAGTGGGGCTCATTAATGCTTCAGGATACTTCAGATTTTTCAAGTACTAGGTGTTTCCCTTTTGATACCGACTCCAGGAGAGGTTTGTGCAATCTTGACCTCCAATTATCTACTTTAAGGAGTCCCTTGATTGCTCTGTATTGACACTGGGGGGGCGCTCATTAATGCTTTGAGATAACCAAGGTATTTTAGGGTACTTTGCATTTTCCTTCCCACACTGAGTCTCTGTGAGGATTTTGTGCAATCCTGGCCTCCAATTCCCTCCTGCAAGGAGCCCATGAGCAGCCTGTGCTGCAGCTGGACCTCAGTGGGACCCATTAATGCCTCCAGACCCTTTGCATTCTTTTTCTGACTTGGACTCCTGGAGAGGTTTCTGCAGTCTCCTCTCAGGCCCTGAGGCTCAAGGGCTCAGCTCCAAATGCACCACGGGGCTCATCAGGATAAAGCAAGTCCTAACAAGCCATGGCTCTGCCTTGATTTCCCTCTGCTCTGCTACAGTTCATTGGAAAGTTTTCCTACTATACTAATTCATCAGTACATCAAAGAGCTTCTAATAATGATGCATTCTCATTTCTAAGGGTGTACTTTATCAAATTTCTCTTTAGACAAGAGGTGATTGCAGCATTGTCTGATGGATATTGCTCCAGGGTGTCTCTCCTAAGGAGGTCTGGCCTGCTCAGAGAAGCTGTGCCTTGAGGTTTGACCCGGTGTGGACAACCTCGCTGCACATTCCCCAACCGTATCCTGTCTGTCCTGACTCAGCTGACACCCCTGCTTTGCTTGGAGAACTGGCTGCACACACCCTAAGAAGGGTTTTCCTCTTTTTTTTTTTTTTTTTACACCAACCTACAACAGTTTTGATTGCTCCAAACAACGAAAAGTTCCCCACTGAAAACAGACACCCTCCTCAAGTGTGTGCCAAGCCCCAGGCAGCACCAAGACCATTCCAGAGCTGCCCTGCCCAGCTGTGAGGGTGGATTAGCATCCCAAGGTGCCCTGGGCCATTGCAAGGGACTGTTGCCATGGACACTGCACTGACCCCCACTAGTGGGTTTGGGTGCCAGGGCAACCCTCATCAGTTCAAGTTGCCTTGGAAACCACCCCAAGGAGCCATTTGTGCAGTCAGGTTCCATGGGCACTTGCATGCAGACCTGTTGGGTCCTCAGCTGCCATGGCAAGCCTGAGGACAAAGCGGTGCCGGGGCTGGTCCAGCTTCAGCTGCACTGACACTCATTGATGCAGTCAGGTGCCATGGCAACAGCCACAGAGACCCCTTCCTCAGTTTGGCAGCCAACGCCTGGAGCCATTGTGATGGCTGCTTGTCATGGAAACCTGCCCTGGGCCCCTTGCTCAGGGCTGCTGTCACTGCCCAGAGCCAGAGGGGATCCCTCGCTGGGGGCTTGTGCCATGGCCACCTGCCCTGTGCCGCGCTGGCTGGGCAGGCGCAGCGGGACCAGCAGCAAACCCCAGGGCCAGGGCCAAAGGCCAGCTCAGCCAGACAGAAAGGTCAGCTGGGCACTGTTTCCATGGCAAACCTCACTGGGACAGGACACCTGGGTCACCTGGCATGGCACTTGCCATGGAAACCCCTTGTAGGGCCTGATGCCACGGACGCTGGCACCGAGACACTGCTGGGGTCGGGTGCTGAGCACAGGCTCCATCACACACAGATAGTTTTGCTCTTGCTGAGCTTGCACAGAGCCAAGGCCTTTCCTGCCCCTCGTCCAGCCACGCTGGGGAGGGGCTGGGGGTGCAGGGGAGCTTGGGAGGGGACACAGCCAGGACAGGTGACCCCAACTGACCCGGGGGAGATCCCGGACCATGGGACATCATGCTCAGCATATAAAGTGGGGGGAAGAAGGCAGAAACCAGGGGACATTTGCAGTGGTGGCGTTTGTCTTCCCAGGTAACTCCTAGGCACGATGGGACTCAGTTTCACCAGTGGCCAGGGTCAGCACCAAAGACACAGACACCAGCTGAAGGAATTGCGTAATTTATATAACGCAAAACTGCAAAGAATCACAACAGGAGAAGCTCAGCAATGCACCCAGACATCACTCCCAAGAAGTGCCCGCAGTGATTAAGAAAGATCCATCAGCAGTTCCCCCCAGACTTTACCATCACCCAGATGCACACATCAGCTGGGGGAAGCTGTCACAGCCAAGGACTGCAGAGCCACTCCCGGACACTGGGAATTCCTGCAGGTGCCTCCAGCCACAGCTGAGGCTTCCAGCCCTGCTGAGAGAGGGCCCAGCTCTGATGGTGTTGAACAGAGAATCTGACAGCACTCCTAGTGCAGGAACATGGGTTTAAGTCTCCTGTTTGGTTCCTCCCAACGCCTGGCCAGGGTTCAAGGAGGAACCAAGGGAGTTCACTTGGACCAAACACCCCCAAACAAGGCCAGGTGGGACCTTGTTGGATTTCTAAACGCTGAAAGGTAAATCCTTGTATCACCAATGCACAGATACAGAGATCGTATTGCTAAAAATGCATCATTGATGAGCAGATAAAAATATAACATTTGCTTGGAAGGTGCATCTAGAGGTCAGCTTTGGCTCAGGGCCTGATGTTCGGGCCTTGGTACTTCAACCAGTGCTTTGACCAAGGCATGAACTACAACCTCCATAACAATTCCTTCAATAATGGATTCTTGGATTTAGGCATGAGGCACAAAGGCATCACCTCTTGTTCTTCAATTAAGCATTAATTGAAGAACAGTTCATTACTCAGAGCTGTAATTTGCAACTCTTTTAAAACATGCCTAATTAGTTGCTCTTCTCTGTTGTTTCTCAAATCCCCACTTTCTCTTGAGACTGTGTCTCTCTTGAGACAAGTCTCAGTGCTCCATTTCCCAGCACAAAGTGTCACAACAACTCTAACATGGAATCATTACACACCAAGGGCTCACACTGCAATGTTTGCAGTGACTGCCACAAATGCATTTCACAGCAGCCTCCAATTTGGCAGGCATGAAGGCAATCTCAGCAAGAAGAATTTTCTTCTTTCTGCCACTCTTCTACTGCTCTTCCTATTGAGGTGATTCCTGATGGCTGCACTTCAGACTCATCACTGATAGAAGTGCAACATTCCTGTCCCGTCATAGCCCAGGCTCCTCCTTGCCCAGCAAGCAGATGATCCAAGGCCATGAGGTTCTGTAGAGCCCCATTTGTGTTTGTTGGAGCTCACAGGATGTGCTACTGGATATTTGCACAGTATCCTTTTCTACTTCTTCAAATAATCCATGTAGCTCATTAATGTGAACTCCATAGGACGAGGCAGTGCTCATGGGGCACAGGGTGAACCAGAGTCTTTGGCTTTCTGAGACCAAAGGCACTCTGTGGGGGGAAATGTTCTCTCGGCCCAAACTCTTCCTTCTGCTTGTTGCTGAAGTACCCCCAAGGGAGGCATCAACACTGCCTGAAAAACAGGACCCAAACACATTGAGGGAAGCCTTTACAGGCATTGTCTCTGCACATCCAGCAGGTCCCATTCCCAGTACCAAAGGTCTGATTTCCCATTTCCCACTGTGGGCTGCTGATGCATCCAGGGCTCCTCCCTGTGCTCCTCTTGTGTCCCCCATGCCTTTGGGCCACAGCAGTTTCACAGTGGCCCTGCAGCTGGCAGTGCTCTAACACTGACCCTGACCAGCTCCAGCACCCCAAGTTCTATGGACATTGGGAGTGATGGCAAAGCACAGAAATCCTTTCACACTGGGGCCTCTAACTCCAACGGGGTTCAGTTTCTACTGAAGGGAAATCTTAGTGAACCCTGTAAAGCTGATCATTGTATTCCTTTTTTGCACAGCACAGTTTTCTTTAACTGTCCCTGCACTGACTCTGTTAGGAGTCAGAGCCCATGGACAGAGCTCTGGCCACCCCACAGGGTGGGCCCTCCAAGGGACCCCCATTCCTCCCAACATTAGTTGAGGACATACCCAGCAATTACTTACATGGAGTATTTTGGCTACTAAGATCTTTACATTTTCAGAACAATTTCAGGACTAATCCCTGATGAAACTCTACAGGTGTTTCTGGCAAACAAAGATTCTGGCTGACTCTCAAGACACAACTTACAGACATAAGCACTACTTTAGTGACAAGGTGACTCATTCTTTTTCCTCAGTCTCATCCGGGTTAGGAACAGTAATTCCACTGTCCATGCAGCTGGTGCCCATTTAATTCCAGAATAATGTCCCTAGGGACCTTTGCTGTTCAGCTTTCCCGCGCTGTCTGTGGGTAACAAGGCTTGCTGGGGTCCTTTCCCCTTTGGCTGGAGAGGTGCCGGGTCCCAGGCCCTGAGGGACCCCCAGGCTCCTGGCTGGAATTCGTCTGGAAGTGCCTCAGTGTCACATCAGCCTTCACATGGAGCCCCGTGGATCAGAGCATTTCCCAAACGGGACCCTTGGGGCAAACACGCAGATGTGGTCTGGCACGATCTCTAAAACAATATCCCAAAACATCCACTTGTTCTCACATAGAGCACTTGGCTGCAGGGACATATTGCCAGGTTCCAGCATTCCAACAGTCTTGTCTTTCCCCAGAGCCGTTCCTGCAGCTGGCTCGGGAGGGCCACTTGGCCTCTCCACCCACACTTTGGCTCCATTATTAGGACTGCTGCATCCAAAGCCTTGATCTCCACAAACAGTGCTGATCTGAGCTGGATCTCCTTCCTTCACTGATGTTTGGAAAGCTGGAAGATCAATAATGGTGCTACTGTGCCACAGGGCTAAATCATCCAATCTTGTTCACTATTGCTGAAAAGGATTACTTTGATTTCTCCTTGACAATCTGCATCAATTCCTCTTCCCGTGACGTGAACCCTTTGCAAGGCCAAGCTCCAGTGAGCAGTTCCCCAAACAAAGTGTCCTGGAGGAATCTGAACTCCTCTTTCCGTATTGATAACTCTCATTTGCTTCTGATTTATCCTAATTAATTCCAGTGCATCACAGTCCAGCCCTGCAGCCTCTGGGGGGCCCTGTCAGGGACCATGGCACCCAGAACAATTTCCCAGGAAGTCCAAGTCTCACTGGCCATGGTTGTATTTGCAAACCGGGAGCAGCCATGCACATCCAGGGCCTTTCCATTTCCCAGTGGGCCCATTGCTAAGGGTAGGGAGCACATCTGGGAGTTGGCTTCTCCATCGGGACAGCTTCTCAGCTCCTCATTTTTTCAACTGCTCTTTTAACAAACATTCATCTGTCCAACCAATGCCGCAGCTTGTGGATAGCCTGCTGTATGAAAAACCCAGCAGTCTTAATCACTGTGTTTTCCACACTAACAAAAAACACATTCCACATCACAGTGTCAGCAAACCCCATGAAAGCAGCCAATTTCAACCCTTCCTCCTGTATTCATTATAAACAGTCTCACAAAGTTTGCCGTGACGTTGATGTCCTTGTTAAAGCTTTTCTGTAGGGTATTCAGTGTTACATCCCTGAGCAACCAAAGCTAACACACGAGTACTGTCAGCATTATTTCACATTATTATTATTATTATTATTTATATAAAAATAAAAATATTATTTCATGACATGTAAGATATGCGTACACATATGTAGATATAACACAGTAACATTATTATATCACAAGCACAATGAAATTCAAGCTCAAGATTAAAACTTTTTCTGTGTCTCCATGTGGGAGTGTTCCAACACAAATTGTTCCTTCTGTTGCTGCTGTTTCCAATATGCTCTTAACAAAATCCCTCCTCATCCTCCCAAACCCACAAGTTCTTTTCCTTTTTCCATATGCAATTTTGGGATGCATTTGAAGACACCCACTGGTTCAGCCTCTTTTAACTCACGGCTCCACTGCTCCCACGGTGCTCTGACCTCAGCCCACTCCTGAGACACACAACTCTAGGGAAGGGCTTCGCATCCAGCAATTTCCAACGGGACGGACTCCTTACATTTACATTTTAAAAGTGACATTTTGTTGTGATCCAGCCAGACTACGCCACTTTGCTTTTACCAGTGGGCAAGGTCAGCACCAAAGACACAGACACCAGCTGAAGGAATTGCTTAATTTTCTAAAGTTCAAAGCAGCAAAGAATCACAGAAGGAGAAGCTCAGCAATGCACCCAGTCCTCACTCCCAAGAAGTGCCCGCAGTGATTAAGAAAGATCCATCAGCAGTTCCCCCCAGACTTTACCATCACCCAGATGCACACATCAGCTGGGGGAAGCTGTCACAGCCAAGGACTGCAGAGCCACTCCCGGACACTGGGAATTCCTGCAGGTGCCTCCAGCCACAGCTGAGGCTTCCAGCCCTGCTGAGAGAGGGCCCAGCTCTGACAGCGCTGAAGAAACAAACTGACAGCACTTCTAGTGCAGCAACATGTGGTTTCATTCTCCTCTTAGCTCACACCCAGAGCCTGGCCAGGGCTCAAGGAGGAACCCAAGGAGTTGGCTTTGACCAAACACACCCCAAACAAGGCCAGATGTTGGATTTCATTGCCTTGTTCGGCTTCTAAATACACAAAGGTCAATCCACCTTTCACTCATGAGTGCATACATCTATCACAGCGCTCATGTCCGTGCATAGTTTGGTCATGTGTGGATACAAAGATAACATTTGGTTGGAAGGTTCATCCAGAGATCCCCTTTGGCTCAGGGCCTGGTGTTCAGCCCTCAGTCAGGGCCTCTTGTCCAGCCTTTGGTACTTCAGGCATGTGATTTACTGCTGGGCTTGACAGTGCTGGGTGAACAGCAGGACTGCATGAGCTCTGAGGTCTTTCCCAACTGGAAGGATTCTGTAATTCCAGGATTCCATCTGCTGCATTCGGCTAGGTCCATGTTAGCAGCATTCCTTGAGTCCAAAAGGCCCCTCTTGGTCAGCCCTTGTGGCCTAAGGCTCCAGCTCCTTTAGCTCCTGCTGCTAAGCTGCTCAGGCTGAACGAGAGGGCTCAGGGAGAAGAAGAATACAGCTCATGCAATTCCTTCTGGGACGCTGAGAGGGGAGGGTGTGGCACCAGGAGCATTGTTTGCTGTGGCCTCCTCTCTACCCTTCAGGCCCTTCAGTGCTTTGAAGCAGCCAAGAGCTTTCTTCAAGGGTGCAAGGAAGCAGCTGTTCCTGCTCCCAGCTCTGGCTCTTCCCACTCTCTGACCTTGACTGGTTTTGTCCCTCTGGCTGTGCCCTCTGCTCCCCCTGTGCTTGGTGGCTGCTGCCCAGGACTGTGGCACTGGCACACATCAAGGGCTCCAGCCCCTCCTTTCTCTGTCCTTGCAGCTGCCTGCTCACAGCAGCCTTTTCCACCTGGAAGCTCCCCATGGAGAGGGAGTCCCCACCTCTGTTCCCTGCACAACCTCCAGGATGCCAGCGCTGCCATCTCCAGTCCCTGCTGGCACTGAGGGCTCCCAGGTGCCCCAGGCTGCTGTGACACCACTGCACACGGCAGGAACAGTGCCAGGGGCTGTGCTCAAAGTCAGGTCCATGTGCTGCTGCTTCTGCTGCTGCTGTGGGTGTCGTTTTTTTCCAGCCCTGCCCAGAGTCAGGGATCAGATCCAGGCACTGCTGCTGCTCCCTCGGGATCAGCCACAATTTGGCTGTTGCTGTCAGTGCCAGCAGAAGCGGTGGCTGGAGCAGCGGGTGCTGACAGTGCCCCAAGTACACACAGGGGTCCCTGGGCTGGGGGTTGGGAGCTGGGAGGCAGCTGCCCCTTCTTCTCCCTCTGCCCCTTCTTCTCCCTCTGCCCCCACAGAGCTGGGCCAGGCACAAGGGGGGCAGCACAGCAAACAGGGAGCCTGCAAGTCTCTTCCAGCCCTGTCTGCTGAGAGTTTGGCCCTTGGAGCTCCAGGTGGACAAAGGCAGCTGCTCCTGGTCCCTCTGTGTGTCCCTGTGTTCAGCTGTGCTGCTCCATCAGTCCGTGCCCAGCAATGGGAAAAGCCTCAGGCCTGCAGGGCCAGGAGCTGCTGGGCTCTGCCTGGGCAGCTCAGCCAGCGGGAAGGAGCTGCTCCACACGGGAACCAGGAGCGAAGGACACTCCTGTTTTAGGAGAGGATTTCTGTTCTAGGAAAAACAAAAAACATAGAAAAGGAAAAAAAAAACACAGAAAACATGTGAAAGATACAAACAAAACAACGTGTTAGTGAAAAGTAGTCCAGACCTTTGGATAAAGGGGCAACCGATCTTTTTAAAACAAGGACTAAGTTATTTACTTTAGAAACGTGCTGATGGTATGGATCCATCTTACTGACCTCAGCAGCCTATTTAAAACGATGTTGGGGTTTATTTCCAATATTGTTATTTTCAATTGTGGTTGAAGCAAGAGGAAATTGCTTTGTGCCCTGCCAGCTCCAAGCAGGACTGGGAAACTAAACTCTGTCAAACCCCAAATCCTTTTTGAAGATGCCCTTCCTTCTCACCCTTCAAATGAGGTGCGCTGTTCCCTTTGAAATTGTCAGTGATTTCTTCAAGATGGAAAGACCCACTTACAGCTTTTTGCTCTGGTTTGGAAGTGCAGAAGGGCAACTCTCCATCCATCAGCTCCAGACTGCACTGCCTTAGGAACACGGCCCACTCGCCAGGTTTTGCCCACTCGTGGCACTTCTAGAGGAGGAAGAAATTGCACAATTGCTACGGCACAATTCCAGACAAAAAGGAATGGAGACAGACAAAACATCCTGTGGAGATCCAGGCATTCAGCTGGGACCGTGGAGAGTTTGGGTTCTTGCCAATTGGGTGTGTGTCCCTAACTGCAATCTCTTGGCCTGCAGGAGAGTCTCCCTCACCTGCAAAAGCAGAAAGCTCAGGCGGTGTGCTGGGAACGGGCTCGTGTGATGCAAAGCTCTCAGAGCCCTGTGAGGGCAGAGCGGGCCCAGCCGTGCCCAGGGCTGAGCCCAGCAGAGCCCTGGCACGGCCCAGAGCTGCCTCAGCATCCGCAGAGCCCGGCTGCAAGGAGAGAACCCAGAAACCACCCCTCAGCTGAAGGCTCCTGTCCCCCTTGTCCCAACCACGAGCAGTGCCCAGGCCATGCTGCCTGTGCCCAGAGCTGGGCACAAACCTCCCAGTCACTGCTGCCTCTGGGAGCAGAGCACGAGGGCAGGACACGTGCCCAGCCTGCAGCCAGCCATGGCACATCCAGCCCCTCAGCAGCTGCCCAGAGCCAAAAAGCACCTAGGCAGCCCACTGAAGAACTCCTTGCATCTACTCCAGCAAAGGGGAACCTTTGGTTGCCAGCCAGGGGCCAGGCCATGCCCAGATCTGGGAGCATCCCCCTAGCTGTGGACTCACCTGCACACTGGGCGTGGAGCGTGTCTTTGAAGAAGGTGCCAGAATCAAAGTCCATCATCTCCTGCTGCCAGTGGCCAGGTCGAGGAAGAGGCTGTCAGCCTTGAGGTTGTCCTTGCAGCAGCTCCACGTGGTACAGCTTCTCCAGGGGCTGCTGCTCCTTCCCTGGGGGCCAGACCAGGCTGTCAGTGTTCTGCCCAGGGACTCAGCCACCACTGAAGCAGGACAAGTAAAACCAGGATGCATGGTGGCCGCCAGTGCTTGCAAGACCAGCCCAGCTCCAGAACGGACGTTCCCATCTGATGACCCCTGCTCCATGGTACAGGCAGGAGAAAAAAGTCTGTGTTTCTTTGCTTCTTATCACCAAGACACGTGTGGAGCTGTTTGATCCAGGCTCCCGGATCAAACGGTGCCTGTGAATCTCTCCCATCTTCTAGGGCAGGTGAACACCCTGCAGCCAGGGGTCATAGAAGAGATCTTCCAAAGATGGCCTGTCCATGGAGTGCATGCATAAACACCATCTGATAACATCTTGGCACTCTGGGGAGAGAAACCACAAATCACCGGTCAGCTGGAGGAGGATCCTGTTCACTTTGCCCCACTGTTCCCGTGCCCAGGCTCTGCTGGATCTGCTCAGAGCTGGGCCTGAGCTTTGCAGTCAATTCCCTGTTTTGGAGGAGAGCAGGAGAGCAGGACATGTGCCACATCCCAGAGATGAGGATTCACCTTGAGAGAGCCCTCGTGGGAACATGAGCTGGCCCCAGACGATGTCCCGGCCCTTCTTGAACGGGTGCTTCCCGCAGACCATCTGGTACAGCAGGATACCCAGGGACCAGACCGTTGCTGCCTCGCCGTGGTAGCATTTCAGGTGGGTCCACTCTGGGGGGCTGTAGGACCGTGTCCCTATGGAATACAGATGGAGCTCATCACGGGGATGCTGCTGCTCCCAGCGCCTCGCCCCAGCATCCCTGGGATTGGGGGGACCGCACCAGTGGCACAGGAGTGACCCGCTGCCTCGTCACCAACACCTGACTCCGGCGTACAAAAAGGAGGGACGGAAAAGAAACCACTGGTGTTGGGAGAGGGCAGCAGTAGCCCTGAGAAGGCCCAACCATGACACCCAGAAGAAAAACCCACCCAGGGGTGGGAAAAACCCACTCTCCTCTCTGCTTGCATTGCCCCCAATAAACATTAACAAGCCAAGGCAAACAGGGGCAGCAAAGCAGTCCAAGCCCTTCCTCGCCTGCACACCAAACGGAGCCGTGCACGGGTCTGAGCCCCCTCTCTTGCTCCCCCCAGGGGGTTTGTGTCGGGCTGGCTGCCCCAGCTCCAGCCACGGCTGAGTGGGTGGTGAATGCCGTTGGCAGGGCTGGGAGCTGGCTCCCCTCTGATCCCCACTCAAAAGCAACTTTTGGTGCAGGAGAAGCAATCCCATGACCTGCAGCAAAGCGGGGAATCCAAGCGGGGTGCCACAGTCAGGCTGGGCCATGAGATGCCCAGGGGCATCCCCCAGGCTGGGCTCACCTGCAAACTGGGTGTAGAGTGTGTCCTGGAGGAAGGTGCCACAGCCAAAGTCAATCAGTTTGGCCTGTCCGGTGGCCAGGTCGATGAGGATGTTGCTAGGTTTGATGTCGCGGTGCAGGACCCCGCAGCTGCGGCAGTGCCGCACGGCCTCCAGCACCTGGCGGAACAGCCCCCGCGCCTCCTCCTCCGGCAGGGAGCCCCGAGCCACGATGAAATCCAAGAGGTCCTGACATGGCTCGGGACGCTCCAGCACCAACAAGACGCAGCTGGGCAGCTCAAACCACTCCAGGAGCTGAATTACTCCACGGAACCCAGTGGACACCTTGTCCAGCAGCACGACCTCCAGGGGCGCACGGGCGCCGTTGGGCTGCGCGAGGACCACGATGCCGTCAGTGGGGCTGAGGCCGTGCCAGGGCTCTGGAACGCCTCAGCCAGCCCGGGATGCTCTGCATCCCCCGCTCAGCCCACGCCCGCTCTCCTTGCAGGGCTCCCGGCGGCTCCCAGCCTGCCGGGCCCAGGCTCCCCGCCGCCCGCAACGCCCCGGCTTCTGCCGCTGGCCCCGCTCACTCACCAGCTCGCCCCAATGGCGGATGCGATCCCGCCGCACGCATTTGATGGCCACCTGCGAACCAAGGGGCAGCAGCGGGCTCAGATCGCCGCCCGGCCCGCCGCGCCCCGGCCTCCTCCTCCGCCCTCCATCTCTTCCTCTTCCTCCTCCTCCTCCTCCACCTCCTCCTCCGCCCGCCGCCGGCCCCGCCACTCACCGGGGCGCCGTCCGCGAGCCGGGTCCCCGAGAAGACGCTGCCGAAGCCGCCGCTGCCCAGCAGCGAACCCAGCCGGTACCGCTCCGGCAAGGCCCCCTGCGCCTTCCCTGCGGGCGACACGCGGCCGTCAGCGCTCGGCCCGGGGCCACACACGGCCCCCGACCGCCCCCCGACCGTCCCGGGCCGGGCATCCCCACCCGCCCCGGGCCCTGGCGGCTCGGGGCCGGCGGCCGCGCTGCCGAGCGGCGGCCGCGCCGCGTGTGTCCTCAGCGGGCCCCTGGAGGAGCCGGGGCCGGGGCCGGGGCCGGGGCAGGGGCCGCAGCCGGGCCAGGGGCCGGAGGCGGGGCCGGAGCCAGGGTAGGGGCGGGGATCGGGGCCGGGCTCGGGGTCGGGGCCGGGGCCGGGCTCGGGTTCGGGCTCCGGCCAGGCAAAGCCAAAGGGCAGCGATGCTGCCCCAGCCCCAGGCACTGATGCCCGCCCAGCACCGCCACAGCCACGAAAGCCAGAGCCGGGCAGAGGCGAGCCCGGGGTGGGACGGACGGGGCAGGTGACGGGGCAGCCCCGCCCGAGGCCGGGGGCGGGCCGGGGGCATGGCCCGGTCCGGCAGGGGGAGAGGGGGAGACGACGGGGGGGTCTGGGGAACGGAGCCCGGGGAGAAGGGATAGAATGAACAAGAAAGAGAGTAAGAGGGCTTGTAGACTCGCTGCTGCTGCTGCTGCCGCTGCTGCTGCCGCTGCTGCTGCTGCCGCTGCTGCCTCTGCTGCTGCCGCTGCTGCCTCTGCTGCTGCCGCTGCTGCTGCCGCTGCTGCCGCTGCTGCCGAAGCGCCGGGGCCGTTTGTCCGCGTGTCCGCGTGTCCGTTCGCCGCTCGCCCCACACGCCCCATGCCCGAGCCCCGCGCGCCCCGGGGCAGCCCCTGAGTCTGTCCAAACACGGGAACTTTGCCCTGTTCAGCCAAGGCCCAGAGTCCTGACTCCCGCACAGTGACACAGCAATCCCCTCGCTCGCTGCTGTGCATTGGCCCCGCTGAGGCTCACACACTGCCGCCGGGGCACGTTCCCTGGCTGGAGGATTCCTGCCCCACCCAAGCACTGCCCTTATGTCTCCAGCATTGCTTTCCAACAAAGCCACGGGAAGGCAAACTCTCTGCAGCTCATGGTACTTTACAGTGTCTAAGACTCACAAGTCATTGACCAGGAATTGTAAGGGAATGCAGCCCTGACTGCAGCCCTCCCAGAGTAGATGACAAAAAGAATCTAAAACGGGGAAATGCAGGTGAACTGGGTGAACTTTGTCTGAAAGAAGGGTCATTTTTTTCTAATAATTTCTAGTCCATTCCCTCTGCTTTTATGCTTCTTACAAGGCCATTTGCATGCCAGATTCCTCATCAAAGGAGAACCCTGAGCTTGTGGAACTGCGTGTCTGTTCCTCTGCAGGGACACTCAGGGTGAGACAGGATGCAATTTTGAAGCAATTGTGTTAAAGCAAAACCAGTTATTAAGTAGAGATTGATGTCCTTGCCCCAAACCAACAACCGTGGGCAAGTCCCTTTGGCTCAGCCTGGAGCAGTGACCTTGAGGGGTGTCCCCACTGCAGGGAGGAAGGCCCCCACCCCTCCAAGGAGGGAAATGTTGGGACACGCTGCCGTTAAAATCTGGCACGGGGCTCTTCCAGTCTGAAGTGCTGCCCTGTCAGGCAGATGTGCCCAGGCTGTGCCAACTCAGCAGCTCTGCAGAAGTTCTCAGCGGTGGCACTTGGTTGTTCCTTTCTCTGGGCATTTTACCAGCTCTGCCACAGCTTCAGCTCCCTCTCAGGATGTTGATCTTGGGGATGGAGGAGTCAGGCTGGTTTCAGCACTGTTGACCCCAAAAGCAGCGTGATCCCCCTCTTCATTTCCCACCGGGAGCTTTGCAAACAGAGTCTTGTTGGAGTTGTTTGAGCCCATTCCAGGCAGAGCCTCCTGCTGCAGCAGGAACTGCCTTTCCTGTGCCATGGCCAGGGCAGATCCCGCTGCAGGAAAAGGCCCAGGCCAGCCCCAAAACAGGGAGGGCCTCGGGCACAAGTGCAGAGTGCCGTGGTGGCACCTGTGCCAGGGAGAGCCTGAGACACCAAAGGCACCTTGGCAGCAGCAGCTGCTTCCAGGGCATGGCCACAAGCCTCCCTTGGCAACCCGGCCTGGTGGCCACCACTGCAGAGCTGCAGCTTCAGGGGTCATTTCTGGCTGGGCTCTGCAAAGCCACTCGTGCTCCAGGAACCCGACTGGGAAGCAATTGGCCCCAGCACCTTGGGGACAAGATATTAATGGCAAAACTCTTCATCCCTGCAGGGGCAGGAGAGGGACAGAGGAAAGGGAAGAGCCAGGCCCAGGGGACATGACTGCAATGGTGGTGGCTGGGAGGTCGGTGCCACTGCAGCAGCCTGGCTGGCCCTCAGCAGACATTCTGGCCACAAGAGTTGTGAGCAGCTCTTGGCCCTGCAGGGCTGAGGCTTTTCCCCTTTGGTGGGCACAGACTGATGGAGCAGCACAGCTGAACTCCTCCTGGCACTGTTCCCTGCGGTGTGCAGTGGTGTCACAGCAGCCTGGGGCACCTGGGAGCCCTCAGTGCCAGCAGGGACTGGAGATGGCAGCGCTGGCATCCTGGAGGTTGTTCAGGGAACAGAGGTGGGGACTCTCTCTCCATGGGGAGCTTCCAGGTGGAAAAGGCTGCTGTGAGCAGGCAGCTGCAAGGGCAGAGAAAGGAGGGGCTGGAGCCCTTGATGTGTGCCAGTGCCACAGTCCTGGGCAGCAGCCACCAAGCACAGGGGGAGCAGAGGGCACAGCCAGAGGGACAAAACCAGTCAAGGTCAGAGAGTGGGAAGAGCCAGAGCTGGGAGCAGGAACAGCTGCTTCCTTGCACCCTTGAAGAAAGCTCTTGGCTGCTTCAAAGCACTGAAGGGCCTGAAGGGTAGAGAGGAGGCCACAGCAAACAATGCTCCTGGTGCCACACCCTCCCCTCTCAGCGTCCCAGAAGGAATTGCATGAGCTGTATTCTTCTTCTCCCTGAGCCCTCTCGTTCAGCATGAGCAGCTTAGCAGCAGGAGCTAAAGGAGCTGGAGCCTTAGGCCACAAGGGCTGACCAAGAGGGGCCTTTTGGACTCAAGGAATGCTGCTAACATGGACCTAGCTGAATGCAGCAGATGGAATCCTGGAATTACAGAATCCTTCCAGTTGGGAAAGACCTCAGAGCTCATGCAGTCCTGCTGTTCACCCAGCACTGTCAAGCCCAGCAGTAAATCGCATGCCTGAAGTACCAAAGGCTGGACAAGAGGCCCTGACTGAGGGCTGAACACCAGGCCCTGAGCCAAAGGGGATCTCTGGATGAACCTTCCAACCAAATGTTATCTTTGTATCCACACATGACCAAACTATGCACGGACATGAGCGCTGTGATAGATGTATGCACTCATGAGTGAAAGGTGGATTGACCTTTGTGTATTTAGAAGCCGAACAAGGCCGTGAAATCCAACATCTGGCCTTGTTTGGGGTGTGTTTGGTCAAAGCCAACTCCTTGGGTTCCTCCTTGAGCCCTGGCCAGGCTCTGGGTGTGAGCCAATAGGAGAATGAAACCACATGTTGCTGCACTAGAAGTGCTGTCAGTTTGTTTCTTCAGCGCTGTCAGAGCTGGGCCCTCTCTCAGCAGGGCTGGAAGCCTCAGCTGTGGCTGGAGGCACCTGCAGGAATTCCCAGTGTCCGGGAGTGGCTCTGCAGTCCTTGGCTGTGACAGCTTCCCCCAGCTGATGTGTGCATCTGGGTGATGGTAAAGTCTGGGGGGAACTGCTGATGGATCTTTCTTAATCACTGCGGGCACTTCTTGGGAGTGAGGACTGGGTGCATTGCTGAGCTTCTCCTTCTGTGATTCTTTGCTGCTTTGAACTTTAGAAAATTAAGCAATTCCTTCAGCTGGTGTCTGTGTCTTTGGTGCTGACCTTGCCCACTGGTAAAAGCAAAGTGGCGTAGTCTGGCTGGATCACAACAAAATGTCACTTTTAAAATGTAAATGTAAGGAGTCCGTCCCGTTGGAAATTGCTGGATGCGAAGCCCTTCCCTAGAGTTGTGTGTCTCAGGAGTGGGCTGAGGTCAGAGCACCGTGGGAGCAGTGGAGCCGTGAGTTAAAAGAGGCTGAACCAGTGGGTGTCTTCAAATGCATCCCAAAATTGCATATGGAAAAAGGAAAAGAACTTGTGTGTTTTGGGAGGATGAGGATGGATTTTGTTAAGAGCATATTGGAAACAGCAGCAACAGAAGGAACAATTTGTGTTGGAACACTCCCACATGGAGACACAGAAAAAGTTTTAATCTTGAGCTTGAATTTCATTGTGCTTGTGATATAATAATGTTACTGTGTTATATATACATATGTGTACACATATCTTACATGTCATGAAATAATATTTTTATTTTTATATAAATAATAATAATAATAATAATGTGAAATAATGCTGACAGTACTCGTGTGTTAGCTTTGGTTGCTCAGGGATGTAACACTGAATACCCTACAGAAAAGCTTTAACAAGGACATCAACGTCACGGCAAACTTTGTGAGACTGTTTATAATGAATACAGGAGGAAGGGATGAAATTGGCTGCTTTCATGGGGTTTGCTGACCCTGTGATGTGGAATGTGTTTTTTGTTAGTGTGGAAAACACAGTGATTAAGACTGCTGGGTTTTTCATACAGCAGGCTATCCACAAGCTGCGGCATTGGTTGGACAGATGAATGTTTGTTAAAAGAGCAGTTGAAAAAATGAGGAGCTGAGAAGCTGTCCCGATGGAGAAGCCAACTCCCAGATGTGCTCCCTACCCTTAGCAATGGGCCAACTGAGAAATGGAAAGGCCCTGGATGTGCATGGCTGCTCCCGGTTTGCAAATACAACCATGGCCAGTGAGACTTGGACTTCCTGGGAAATTGTTCTGGGTGCCATGGTCCCTGACAGGGCCCCCCAGAGGCTGCAGGGCTGGACTGTGATGCACTGGAATTAATTAGGATAAATCAGAAGCAAATGAGAGTTATCAATACGGAAAGAGGAGTTCAGATTCCTCCAGGACACTTTGTTTGGGGAACTGCTCACTGGAGCTTGGCCTTGCAAAGGGTTCACGTCATGGGAAGAGGAATTGATGCAGATTGTCAAGGAGAAATCAAAGTAATCCTTTTCAGCAATAGTGAACACGATTGGATGATTTAGCCCTGTGGCACAGTAGCACCATTATTGATCTTCCAGCTTTCCAAACATCAGTGAAGGAAGGAGATCCAGCTCAGATCAGCACTGTTTGTGGAGATCAAGGCTTTGGATGCAGCAGTCCTAATAATGGAGCCAAAGTGTGGGTGGAGAGGCCAAGTGGCCCTCCCGAGCCAGCTGCAGGAACGGCTCTGGGGAAAGACAAGACTGTTGGAATGCTGGAACCTGGCAATATGTCCCTGCAGCCAAGTGCTCTATGTGAGAACAAGTGGATGTTTTGGGATATTGTTTTAGAGATCGTGCCAGACCACATCTGCGTGTTTGCCCCAAGGGTCCCGTTTGGAAAATGCTCTGATCCACGGGGCTCCATGTGAAGGCTGATGTGACACTGAGGCACTTCCAGACGAATTCCAGCCAGGAGCCTGGGGGTCCCTCAGGGCCTGGGACCCGGCACCTCTCCAGCCAAAGGGGAAAGGACCCCAGCAAGCCTTGTTACCCACAGACAGCGCGGGAAAGCTGAACAGCAAAGGTCCCTAGGGACATTATTCTGGAATTAAATGGGCACCAGCTGCATGGACAGTGGAATTACTGTTCCTAACCCGGATGAGACTGAGGAAAAAGAATGAGTCACCTTGTCACTAAAGTAGTGCTTATGTCTGTAAGTTGTGTCTTGAGAGTCAGCCAGAATCTTTGTTTGCCAGAAACACCTGTAGAGTTTCATCAGGGATTAGTCCTGAAATTGTTCTGAAAATGTAAAGATCTTAGTAGCCAAAATACTCCATGTAAGTAATTGCTGGGTATGTCCTCAACTAATGTTGGGAGGAATGGGGGTCCCTTGGAGGGCCCACCCTGTGGGGTGGCCAGAGCTCTGTCCATGGGCTCTGACTCCTAACAGAGTCAGTGCAGGGACAGTTAAAGAAAACTGTGCTGTGCAAAAAAGGAATACAATGATCAGCTTTACAGGGTTCACTAAGATTTCCCTTCAGTAGAAACTGAACCCTGTTGGAGTTAGAGGCCCCAGTGTGAAAGGATTTCTGTGCTTTGCCATCACTCCCAATGTCCATAGAACTTGGGGTGCTGGAGCTGGTCAGGGTCAGTGTTAGAGCACTGCCAGCTGCAGGGCCACTGTGAAACTGCTGTGGCCCAAAGGCACGGGGGACACAAGAGGAGCACAGGGAGGAGCCCTGGATGCATCAGCAGCCCACAGTGGGAAATGGGAAATCAGACCTTTGGTACTGGGAATGGGACCTGCTGGATGTGCAGAGACAATGCCTGTAAAGGCTTCCCTCAATGTGTTTGGGTCCTGTTTTTCAGGCAGTGTTGATGCCTCCCTTGGGGGTACTTCAGCAACAAGCAGAAGGAAGAGTTTGGGCCGAGAGAACATTTCCCCCCACAGAGTGCCTTTGGTCTCAGAAAGCCAAAGACTCTGGTTCACCCTGTGCCCCATGAGCACTGCCTCGTCCTATGGAGTTCACATTAATGAGCTACATGGATTATTTGAAGAAGTAGAAAAGGATACTGTGCAAATATCCAGTAGCACATCCTGTGAGCTCCAACAAACACAAATGGGGCTCTACAGAACCTCATGGCCTTGGATCATCTGCTTGCTGGGCAAGGAGGAGCCTGGGCTATGACGGGACAGGAATGTTGCACTTCTATCAGTGATGAGTCTGAAGTGCAGCCATCAGGAATCACCTCAATAGGAAGAGCAGTAGAAGAGTGGCAGAAAGAAGAAAATTCTTCTTGCTGAGATTGCCTTCATGCCTGCCAAATTGGAGGCTGCTGTGAAATGCATTTGTGGCAGTCACTGCAAACATTGCAGTGTGAGCCCTTGGTGTGTAATGATTCCATGTTAGAGTTGTTGTGACACTTTGTGCTGGGAAATGGAGCACTGAGACTTGTCTCAAGAGAGACACAGTCTCAAGAGAAAGTGGGGATTTGAGAAACAACAGAGAAGAGCAACTAATTAGGCATGTTTTAAAAGAGTTGCAAATTACAGCTCTGAGTAATGAACTGTTCTTCAATTAATGCTTAATTGAAGAACAAGAGGTGATGCCTTTGTGCCTCATACCTAAATCCAAGAATCCATTATTGAAGGAATTGTTATGGAGGTTGTAGTTCATGCCTTGGTCAAAGCACTGGTTGAACTACCAAGGCCTGAACATCAGGCCCTGAGCCAAAGCTGACCTCTAGATGCACCTTCCAAGCAAATGTTATATTTTTATCTGCTCATCATTGAGGCTTTTTTAGCAATACGATCTCTGTATCTGTGTATTGGTGAAAGAAGGATTTACCTTTCAGCATTTAGAAATCCAACAAGGTCCCATCTGGCCTTGTTTGGGGGTGTTTGGTCCAAGTGAACTCCCTTGGTTCCTCCTTGAGCCCTGGCCAGGCGTTGGGAGGAACCAAACAGGAGACTTAAACCCATGTTCCTGCACTAGGAGTGCTGTCAGATTCTCTGTTCAACACCATCAGAGCTGGGCCCTCTCTCAGCAGGGCTGGAAGCCTCAGCTGTGGCTGGAGGCACCTGCAGGAATTCCCAGTGTCCGGGAGTGGCTCTGCAGTCCTTGGCTGTGACAGCTTCCCCCAGCTGATGTGTGCATCTGGGTGATGGTAAAGTCTGGGGGGAACTGCTGATGGATCTTTCTTAATCACTGCGGGCACTTCTTGGGAGTGATGTCTGGGTGCATTGCTGAGCTTCTCCTGTTGTGATTCTTTGCAGTTTTGCGTTATATAAATTACGCAATTCCTTCAGCTGGTGTCTGTGTCTTTGGTGCTGACCCTGGCCACTGGTGAAACTGAGTCCCATCGTGCCTAGGAGTTACCTGGGAAGACAAACGCCACCACTGCAAATGTCCCCTGGTTTCTGCCTTCTTCCCCCCACTTTATACGCTGAGCATGATGTCCCATGGTCCGGGATCTCCCCCGGGTCAGTTGGGGTCACCTGTCCTGGCTGTGTCCCCTCCCAAGCTCCCCTGCACCCCCAGCCCCTCCCCAGCATGGCTGGACGAGGGGCAGGAAAGGCCTTGGCTCTGTGCAAGCTCAGCAAGAGCAAAACCATCTGTGTGTGATGGAGCCTGTGCTCAGCACCCGACCCCAGCAGTGTCTCGGTGCCAGCGTCCGTGGCATCAGGCCCTACAAGGGGTTTCCATGGCAAGTGCCATGCCAGGTGACCCAGGTGTCCTGTCCCAGTGAGGCTTGCCATGGAAACAGTGCCCAGCTGACCTTTCTGTCTGGCTGAGCTGGCCTTTGGCCCTGGCCCTGGTGTTTGCTGCTGGTCCCGCTGCGCCTGCCCAGCCAGCGCGGCACAGGGCAGGTGGCCATGGCACAAGCCCCCAGCGAGGGATCCCCTCTGGCTCTGGGCAGTGACAACAGCCCTGAGCAAGGGGCCCAGGGCAGGTTTCCATGACAAGCAGCCATCACAATGGCTCCAGGCGTTGGCTGCCGTGGCACCAAACTGAGGAAGGGGTCTCTGTGGCTGTTGCCATGGCACCTGACTGCATCAATGAGTGTCAGTGCAGCTGAAGCTGGACCAGCCCCGGCACCGCTTTGTCCTCAGGCTTGCCATGGCAGCTGAGGACCCAACAGGTCTGCATGCAAGTGCCCATGGAACCTGACTGCACAAATGGCTCCTTGGGGTGGTTTCCAAGGCAACTTGAACTGATGAGGGTTGCCCTGGCACCCAAACCCACTAGTGGGGGTCAGTGCAGTGTCCCTGGCAACAGTCCCTTGCAATGGCCCAGGGCACCTTGGGATGCTAATCCACCCTCACAGCTGGGCAGGGCAGCTCTGGAATGGTCTTGGTGCTGCCTGGGGCTTGGCACACACTTGAGGAGGGTGTCTGTTTTCAGTGGGGAACTTTTCGTTGTTTGGAGCAATCAAAACTGTTGTAGGTTGGTGTAGAAAAAAAAAAATAGGAAAACCCTTCTTAGGGTGTGTGCAGCCAGTTCTCCAAGCAAAGCAGGGGTGTCAGCTGAGTCAGGACAGACAGGATGCGGTTGGGGAATGTGCAGCAAGGTTGTCCACACCGGGTCAAACCTCAAGGCACAGCTTCTCTGAGTAGGCCAGACCTCCTTAGGAGAGACCCTGGAGCAATATCCATCACACAATGCTACAATCTCAGGGCCTGAGAGGAGACTGCACAAACGTCTCCAGGAGTCCAAGTCAGAAAAAAGAATGCAAAGGGTCTGGAGGCATTAATATGTCCCACTGAGGTCCAGCTGCAGCACAGGCTGCTCATGGGCTCCTTGCAGGAGGGAATTGGAGGCCAGGATTGCACAAAATCCTCACAGAGACTCAGTGTGGGAAGGAAAATGCAAAGTACCTTAAAATACCTTGGTTATCTCAAAGCATTAATGAGCGCCCCCCCCCAGTGTCCATACAGAGCAATCAAGGGACTCCTTAAAGTAGATAATTGGAGGTCAAGATTGCACAAACCTCTCCTGGAGTCGGTATCAAAAGGGAAACACCTAGTACTTGAAAAATCTGAAGTATCCTGAAGCATTAATGAGCCCCACTGAGTGTTGGTAATGACTAAGAATCTCAAGGGACTCATTAGAGCAGATAATTGAAGACCAGGATTGTAGGAAGCTCTGAGAGACTCCAAGGCAAGAGCAAAGGCCAAGGTCCTTTGGAAAACCTGCAGTCCCTGGAAGCATTCAGGAGCCCCCCAGGGCCATTCCTGACCAAGGCTCCCCAGGGACTCATGCCAGCAGATCCCTGAGGCCACCGGGGTGTGGGGCAGGGGAGGATGCTGAGGGCAGGACAAGGGGGTGACAGTGCCCAGCCTTGCTGGGGCTGTGCCAGGAGGCCCCAGTGGCTCAGGACAAGGTGTCTCCTCCCAGCCCTTGGTGGCACAGACGCTGCTGTGCCCCAGGGCACCAAGACTTGGCTTCTCCTGGGCACTGCCAGCCCTGCCAGGGCCCTTGGCCATGTCCAGCACAGCTTGTCCTGCACTGTCCCACAGCTGCTGCTGTGCCCCTGCAGGCTGCACACTCCCATCTCGCTGCCCCCCTGGCTCTGCCCTGCCACTGCCCACCCTGCCCTGACTTCTGCCCAGGCTGTCTCTGCAACCCCCAACCAATGGGCTGGGGATGGGCAAGTGTTCCTTAGGGCACAGGGAGGGGACAGCTTGGCTGGGGTGACCCAAGGGCTCTCCCATTGCATGCGATGTCAAGGGCAGCAATAAACTGAGGGCAAGGAAGGGCGTCAGATGGTCTCTGAATTTTGTCTATTAATACGTTTGTCTTCCAATGCAACCACTACATCTACTGAATTCTTGCCTCCCTGTGGTTTTCTTTGCTTCTGCATTTGGCCTTTGCTTTTTACTTCCTTGCCCTGCCCTCCCCATTAATCTCTCATTCTGTTGACCCACAGGTTTTCAGCTTATTTTCTCCTGTTGTCTGACTGAGGAGGGCCAGTGACAGACACTTGGCTGTCACTTGATCGACAGAGAGGTTTAACCATGGTCACCTTTCCTAAGCCTTCTCTTCTGGGCACAGCCAGCAATGTCAGGGCTCTGTCAGGTGCCCAGCCCTGAGCTGGGCTCATGCCCCGCTCACAGCCCCAGGGGCATCCAGGGACACGAGTCCTTCCCTGGCACACACACACACAGTTCATTGCAGCACGGGCAGCGGCTCCCTGGGCTCTGCTGCCGCTGCCAGAGCCTGGCAGGGAGCTCAGCCCTGCGGGGGTCACCCTGCCCTGCCCCTGCCCCAGGTGCCCCACAGCCGGAGGGATGGACACGGGGAGCTCTGGGCACAGGAGCTCATCCCAGCCCTGCATTCAGGAGTTCCCAGGGGACCTTACTCTCTGGAAACTCCAGGAAGAGCTGAAGGTGTTTGTGCTCCCTGGGTTTATGTCGTCGTCGTCCCCACCCCCACCCCACACAGAGGATGCTCAGGGCTGTGTCTTGTCTTTGCACTGCAAACACAGACTCCTGACCCGGTCACTTGATGTCCCTCCATGGAGGGAAGAGCAACCTCTGTGACCTGGGCTGAGAGGCCACTGCTGGAAGCAGTGCTGCCTTTGCAAGGGCACACCTGGGGGCCACCACCCTGAACACTGCCACATTTTTCTCTTCACTGCTGATTTCCTCTCCAGGGCACTGTGTTGGGCACATCCTTGAGAACAAATTGGGAAGAAGATTGAAGCTTTCGGGCCCTGCTCCGGGGACATGCCCTTGCACCATGGAAATGCTGTTGTAGAGCCCAGCTCTGTCCCAGCAGTGCCCACAACCTGTCCTTGCCTGCAGTCTCTGGACAGTCACCCAGCAGGGCAGGGACCAAGCTGAGTGAGCCCTGAGGCCTTAAACCAGCACAGGGGCTCTGAAGGGGAGTGTGGAAGTGAAGGAAGAGGAGGTTACACAGGAGAAGCCCTGGGGCTCCCTGGCAATGCTGTTCTGCTGGGACTCTTCTCCCCCTGCTCTGCCCACAGGCACCGACCCTGCAGCTCCAGAGATGTCAGGGAGGAAAGATGTCAGGCAAACAAGACAACACAGAGTTCTTTCTGTTGTTTCAGCACACACTTACTGTACTAGAGCTCCCCATTTCTGCAGTCTCTGGGTCACACTAGAAAGGCAAATATTGAAATATTTGCCTGAACAGTCCAAGATTTTGGTGCGAGCAAGTTCTCAGAAGTGTAACACCTGTGTCAGCAGCAAAAATACGGGACACAAAGTGGGCATTAATGAGTAACTTAGTAACAGCTATGCAGAAGAATGACAGTTCATTGCTTCTGAAAACCACTCAGTGATCATTGTCCTCAGGGTGTCCTTCAGGTCCTGGTTCCTCAGGCTGTAGCTGAGGGCGTTCAGGGCTGGAGGCAGCACTGAGTACAGAAGTGACAGTGCCAGATGCAGGGATGGGCAGGAGATGGAGGGGGGCTTCAGGTAGGCAAACATGACAGTGCTGAGGAACAGGGAGAGCACGGCCAGGTGAGGGAGGCAGGTGGAAAAGGCTTTATCCCATCCCTGCTCAGAGGGGATCCTCAGCACGGCCCTGAAGATCTGCACATAGGAGAAAACAATGAATACAGAAGAAGCAAATGCTAAACAGGTACCACCCATGAGTAGGCCAAGTTCCCTGGGGTAGAATTTGGAGCAGGAGAGCTTGAGGATCTGGGGCATTTCACAGAAGAATTGGCCCAGGGAATTGCCCCGGCACAGGGGCAGTGAAAATGGACTGGGAGTGTGCATGAGAGCATGGAGAAAGCCACTGGCCCAGGCAGCTGCTGCCATGTGGGCACAAGCTCTGCTGCCCTGGGGGATCCCCTAGTGCAGGGGTGTGCAGATGGACACGTAGTGCTTGTAGCACACGAGGGTCAGGAGATACTACTCTGCTGTGGTAAAGAACAGCAAGCAAAAGAGCTGTACAGCACATCCTGCACAGGAGATGGGCCTGGTGCCCCAGAGGGAATTGTGCATGGCTTTGGGGACAGTGGTGCAGGTGGAGCCCAGGTCGCTGAGGGCCAGGTTGAGCAGGAAGAAGAACATGGGGGTGTGCAGGTGGTGGCCGCAGGCTACGGCGCTGATGATGAGGCCGTTGGCCAGGAGGGCAGCCAGGGAGATGCCCAGGAAGAGGCAGAAGTGCAGGAGCTGCAGCTGCCACGTGTCTGCCAATGCCAGCAGGAGGAAGTGGCTGCGGGAGCTGCTGTTGGACATTTCTTCACTCCGGGCATTGGAGACTGTAGAAAGAAGGCAATGACAAGCTGGGACAGATTTCCCTTGGTCATTTCTGGTCTAATTTCTTGGGAATCTCACCAATATGACTTCTCTTCCTAGGGGGGATCTTGGCGCAGCTTCTTTATTTTTGAGCTCTGGTTTGTCTTGCTGCCTCATCTTCAGCATTGCTCTCAGCCTGCACACTGGGGAGCTCAGAGGGAAAACTGGGCTCCCTGTGCCCAGGGCAGTCAGACCTGCTGGTCCCCACACAAGTGCACTTTGCTCATGGCAACTCCATTTTAGACAAATGAAATTGAAAATGTTCTTAAACAATAAAGTGGACTTTTTAAAGTCTCCAATTTCAAAATCATTGAACCCTGGAGGCACTGATGGCAGGTGGGGACAAGAAATAGAAAGGTGTCCCTGGTGCTGAGCTCACCTGGATGTGTTTCAGGAATGCAAAGGCCAAAGCCTGAGCCCCAGTCCCTGGCAAGGCAGATCCTGTCCCTCCCTCATTGCTCAGGGCTCTTCCCGGGGCCAGCAGCCATGGCCAAAGTGCTGCAGGAGTTGGCTCTGGCAGGGCCTTTCAGCTGCTGCCCATCCCTGTGCCCTCTGCAGCCCAGGCTGTCCTACGGTGCCCATGCCCTGCCCCTCTGTCCCTGCAGGCTGTCCTCAGCCCCCGGTTGCCCCACCTCGCTGGCCCCTTCCTTTGCTGCCAGCTCTGCCTCCTGCCTGCCTCTGCCTGGCCACACAAAGCCTTGGGCTGCTCCACACTCTTTCTGGGGGATTTCTTGCACCACAGCCCTGCCCTGGCAGAGAAATTCCTTTCTCCTTGGGTCCAGTCTGGCCCTCCCCAGCGGCCCTTGGCATTAATCTTTTCTATCTCTGGCTGTTTTCTGCCATGTCAAAAGGATCCACCATCTCTGAAACCACCCTTCAGGCACTCCCAGGGCTCTCCTCCACCATCCTCAGCCTCCACTCCACTAGGCACAGAGCTCCTTTGTCCCTGTATCGTGGTCATGTGCTTGAGGCCTCCAAACCCCATCCCAGGAGATCTCTGGACTTTCTCCAAGATGTTGGCAAATAAACCAATTCTGCTCATAGTCTGAGAAATTCACCGCAGGACCAGGCCAGCCTGACCTGTCTATCCTGGCTACTTTTGTCTGGGAGCAATCCTTGGATATATGGAATTTGGGAGGCCAAATTCCAATTTAGGTCATGGTCAGGAAGGACAAGAAGGCTGGTTCTTTTCCCTAGGAAGGAAGGCACAGAGCCCCAGTGCTCCAGAGACTGATGAGAGGCAGCCCTGGACATTCCATGGGCAGCCAGACCTGTCAGGTAGCCCCTGGGAGGCCAAGCCAGCCAGACCTGTTCCATGTGTGATAATTGATAAAAGATTCGTGTCAATCATAAAAGTAGCTGGGTTTGTATAAACCAGAATACTCAGGTCTGAAATGAAGCATGGACATTAGACAGAGAAAATACATATGATTAAATAATTTTGTTTAAATCCCCCTATTATGAATATTATGATTTTTTATTAAATTGTATCTGATACCAGTTTGTAAAACGGGGGTTTCCCACGGCCTGAAAGATATTGCAAAATCAGATTTCCTGCATTTGTATAATCAATTGCAGCCTAAAAGATTTTGCACTACCAGATTTCCTGCCTTGGTGTAATCAATTGCAACTCAGCTGTTAAGACAAGACCCCCATGTCTACTGTTCCTTATCTACCAAGACCACATGGCTGCTTGGCAAACTGTCCCGAGACTACAAGGAGAACCATCCTATAAAAAGGAGCTGCCAACCAACGTTCGACGGAGCGTGGAGTGGGCGCTGACCCCTCACGTTCCCCAGCGCTGCTTGCTCCGTCTATACCAAATAAAGCAATCTAAATTTTGCTAAATATCGAGACTTTGTTTCTCATTTATAATAATTTGGTGCTGAAACCTGGGACATCCTTGGAGCCTTGAGAGGCACTGCAGTTTCAGGGAGGCGCCCCGCTCCCACGGCCCCGGTTCCTCAGTGGTTCTCAGGACCCATGGACGTACCTCACGATATAGACTGAGCAAGGAAAAAAACTCCCCGGAAGACCACGGCAAAATCACCTGTCATTCTTGTGCACGCAGACCCAGACAGGAGCGTCGAAGCCGTAAGTGACTGTCTGGTTTGGTGGAGGTGACTGTGTGCTTGCTGAACGAGACGTGGATTTTTCCACGAACCGAGTGTGGAGTCCTTCTGTCCGCGGTTCTGGTTTCCCGCCAGGGGCCCGGCCGGTGAAGGGACGAAGCGAGTGCTGCTTTTTCCCATCCTAACCCAGGTAGAGGCCAGGTTCTTTTCCCATCCCAACCCAGGCAGAGGTGGGACTTGGGGGGAGGGACTTGGGGGGGGGAAAGATTGGAGAGCAACACAGGAGTCACGGGGGAAGAGGGAAAAAGCTGCTTTTTCCCATCCCAAGCCCAGGTAGAGGCAGAATTCCTTCCCATCCTGACCCAAGGAGAGGCAGGATCCGGGTGGAATACAAGAGGAAGCACAAATACCTCAAGATAGTCCTTTGAGGTAAAAATAGGACAAAGAAAGAGGAAGGTTTTAAGTCCAAACAACCCACGAAGGGTTCAAAGTTCTTAAAAACAAAATAAAAAAAATAAAAAAAAAAAGAAAAAAGAAGGCCAGTAGGTTGCCAGAAATACCACCGGGCAGCACTTTGGGAATGACGTTGGGACACAAGGGAATTATACAAAAGAAAAAGTAAAGAAAAAAATGGAGTTGTGGGGCATTAAACACTTAGGATGCTTGTAAAGAACCATTTAACAGAGAGGAATGTGACTGTGCTGCTCTGTGGACAGAACAGCATAAACCATTCTCGGGATGTACGGTCAAGGAAAAAGAGGATGAGGATAACAAAAAAGGTTACCTGGGAATCCCTTGATAATCTCCCACCTCCATATAATACAAAAAAATACAGGCGATCCCCCCCTCCCCCCCCCAATGTCTCTGCTCCCTCCCCTTCTGGTACTCCAATAGCTCAAAGGACTCCCTGGAGTCAAAGAAATACCAGGAGCGATAGGATCAGCAGAGAGGAGGGAGATAATGACACAAAGGCTCCCCTTTACCCCCTGAGGGAAGTCCCATTAGCGGGACAACAGACTGAATTAACTGGATTTGTAAATGTTCCCTTGAACACAGGGGAGGTAAGAAACTTAGAAAAAGAGATGGGAAAACTATTGGAAGATCCTATAGGGGTATCTGAGACACTAAATCAATTCCTCGGACCAAGTCTGTGTACTTGGATGGAATTACAATCTACATTAAGTATCCTACTCACCAGGGAAGAAAGGGGGAGGGAAAACACGAAAACCCCCACGGAAACAAGGAAATGAGGCAGGAAATAATTCACTAAGTCGAACCTGCTTTTACTGTAACAAGAAAGGTCATAGTAAAAAAAAAAAAAATTGTAAAGAGAGGATACGGGATGAAAAAATGTTCCAAAAGAACGAATAAGGGTGTCAAGGGCTGTATGTATTGGGGACTATACCATCGAAAGAGCCCTTGAAAAAATAATTTTTAAAAAATCGGTCCCCATGGAGAGGAGGTGGAACTTTTAGTAGATACAAGAGCCAAAAAAAAATATCCACAATTAAACACCTACCAAAAACGTGCAAACCTAGTAGAGAAACAGCACTTGTGATGGGAGCAAAAAGTGAACCATTTTGAGTCCTTATTATTAAATATATGCAAATTGAGACCCAGAGCAGAATTGAATTACAAATCTACTGTTACTGCCAGAGGCAGAAAATAATTTATTAAGAAAATGGACAAAGGTGAATGACAAAAGTTTTTAAAAAGTCAAACATGATTCAATTCAAGCCCCTGTACTAAGTCTCCCGGATTTGGAGAGACCATTTCAGTTATTTGTAAACACCTCTGATCAAACAGCATATGGGGTACTCACTCAGGAATGGGCAAGCAGTCAAAGGCCAGTGGGATATTATTCTAAACTGCTAGACCCTGTCAGTTGGGGCTGGCCCTCATGTCTACAAGCCCTAGTGGCCACAGCACTTTTAACTGAGGAAGCCCAAAAAGTCACCTCTGGGGCACCCCTAATGGTACACTCCCCTCATCATGTCAGGGGAATTCTGAATCAAAAAGCTGAGAAATGGCTAACCGATGCCTAAATATTAAAATATGAAAAGCTATTCTAATTACTTCCCCAAATTTAGAGCTAAAAGCAACAACTGCTCAAAGTCCTGCACAATTCCTATATGGGGAACCAGGAGAAAACTTAAAATATAATTGTGTGGACATTATAGAATTACAAAGAAAAACTAGACCTGACTTGGAAGACGTTAAACTTAAGGATGGAGAAAAATTGTTTATAGACAGATCTTCGAGAGTAGTGCAAGGACAAGGTTGTTTAACTTGTCAGAAAATTCATAAAAAAAGGTATGCAACAAGGTCCGTCAGGAGGATGGAAAACTGCTTACAGACCCTTTGAAAGAATACAAATAGATTTTACAGAATCACCAAAAATAGGAAGATAGACATATTTACTAGTAATAGTAAACCAATTAAGCCACTGGGTAGAGGCATACCCTGCAGCTGGAGACACATCACAAGTGGTAGCCAGAATATTGACAGAACACATAATACCAAGGTATGGGCTGGTCCGAGCAATAGACTCAGACCAGGGACACACTTTACATTGGAAGTGCTTGTTATAAGTGTTTGTCACACACACTGACTCAGAGCCAATTGAACATCAACAAGGGGAATTTATTAAGCAAGCGGTAACAAGCAAAAGCAGCGCTGGGCGGCCGGGAGTTAGCACTCCACCAACGGCGCGCACTTTCCTCTCTCAGTCCTTTGGGTTTTATACCCCTTGTTTCTGGTGTACGTGTCCCTTTTGCAATCGTGTCTGCGCTTGCACTGCCTGTTGATAGGGGTCGTACTTTGCCCTCCTGTGGTCGTTGGAATGAAGAAGACTCCTCTTCCCGGCAGAACCTCTGCCTTATCAGTAGATCCTTTTTACACGTTGAACAATGGATACTTAAGTATGGTTAATTAACTCAGCTCAAACTAATCAAGACATTCTTGTGGACTACGGGGGCATGACTTGTGCCCTCTCAGATCTGGTTCTATTCTTTGTTATTTTATTGAACTCTTGGTAGTCCTTCTATTTTAATGAACAATTTTTATGTTGTTTTTATTACAGTGCTGAAGTTACTGACCTCGGCACTAGGCATCAGCTGGGAGTATCATACACCCTGGCACCCTCAGAGTTCTGGAAGAGTTGAAATGATGAATCAACCTTTAGAACAGCAGCTGTCAAAATTAATGATTGAGACTAAAATGCCATGGACAAAGTGCCTCCCACTGGCCCTGTCTAATACATGGCAACGCCAAATTCGAAAACAGGGATTTCACCATATGAAATGCTGGATGGTATGCCTTACCCTAAAGGAGTACGCCTTGATCCGGCTTAGTTCAGGACCCTTCTCTTCAAAACTACATAATGACAATCAACAAAGACTTGCGAGAATTAAGGAAGAAGAGAATTTTAGCTCAAACCATACCTCTAGGATTTGCCATACATACGATTAAGCCAAGACAGGTTGGACCGTGACATCCGAGCCCAGAGACCTCAAAGTGCGAATTCGGAGGACTTGCTGTGGATACCAGATCAATTCTTCTCAAAGGCCTCCCAGTCAGGACTGAAAGTCACCTGTCCTGAACCTGGGTGTGATTGTAGCCCGTTCATCAAGAAAAGGTGTCCGAGTTGTGGTGGAGTCATTCCTATGGTGGGTACCTCCCATTCGCATCACGTATCCAATGTAGAAGAAATGAATAGAAGGAAACTATTAAGGTACTTAATACCCTATCAGCACAAGGAGAAATCGAAATTAATGATCACAACTGGTGGGAGTTATTTGAGAATGGGACAAGCAAACAAAAAAAAAACCAAAACAAAAAACAAAAGCCAAAGCAAAGGCTTTGGCAAAAGAGTGCCAGAAAGGGTTGTGTATACCGTGCTCTTACTGCTGTACCTGGTCCTGGGGATAAAGCTAAAAGCTGGAACAAAAGTAAGAAACAACACCAGAAGAAAAGGACAAAGTGGGACACCCCAGGACATAGTCCCTGCTGCCGAGAAGGAGAAGATGAAACAAACCTCGGCTACTGGCAGCAACCCCGTAGGCCTTGAGGGAGGCAGAGGGATGAACATAGTCCTGAGAGTCATCCTATTGCTCATCATGATAAAAGGAAACAGAGCTGACGCTTGTTCCAAGCCTTACCAGACAATCCGGTACAGTGGACACACGGTATCCACCCTTGCCTTCCACACACATATCTATTCGGCCTGCTATAATAAGCACAACTTAGAAACTTGCACTACTATGGGAAAAGTTACTGGGTAGCCACCAATTTAGAAAAAAGGGTGGGCTCCATCAGCATACCAAAGTTTCCCAGTAGGAGAAGAGCACCTCTGCTTCACAAAAGAAGCAATGTGGGATGTTCAGATCATGGAGGAGTGTAAGATCACTACAAATTCAGAGACCATCTGACGCCCTTCCTTGCCCTCAGTGTATTGCTGCCCTTGACATCGCATGGAATGGGAGAGCCCTTGGGTCACCCCAGCCAAGCTGTCCCCTCCCTGTGCCCTAAGGAACACTTGCCCATCCCCAGCCCATTGGTTGGGGGTTGCAGAGACAGCCTGGGCAGAAGTCAGGGCAGGGTGGGCAGTGGCAGGGCAGAGCCAGGGGGGCAGCGAGATGGGAGTGTGCAGCCTGCAGGGGCACAGCAGCAGCTGTGGGACAGTGCAGGACAAGCTGTGCTGGACATGGCCAAGGGCCCTGGCAGGGCTGGCAGTGCCCAGGAGAAGCCAAGTCTTGGTGCCCTGGGGCACAGCAGCGTCTGTGCCACCAAGGGCTGGGAGGAGACACCTTGTCCTGAGCCACTGGGGCCTCCTGGCACAGCCCCAGCAAGGCTGGGCACTGTCACCCCCTTGTCCTGCCCTCAGCATCCTCCCCTGCCCCACACCCCGGTGGCCTCAGGGATCTGCTGGCATGAGTCCCTGGGGAGCCTTGGTCAGGAATGGCCCTGGGGGGCTCCTGAATGCTTCCAGGGACTGCAGGTTTTCCAAAGGACCTTGGCCTTTGCTCTTGCCTTGGAGTCTCTCAGAGCTTCCTACAATCCTGGTCTTCAATTATCTGCTCTAATGAGTCCCTTGAGATTCTTAGTCATTACCAACACTCAGTGGGGCTCATTAATGCTTCAGGGTACTTCAGATTTTTCAAGTACTAGGTGTTTCCCTTTTGATACCGACTCCAGGAGAGGTTTGTGCAATCATGACCTCCAGTTATCTACTTTAAGGAGTCCTTTGATTGCTCTGTATGGACACTGGGGGGGGGGTGGGGGCGGGGGCTCATTAATGCTTTGAGATAACCAAGGTATTTTAAGGTACTTTGCATTTTCTTTCCCACACTGAGTCTCCGTGAGGATTTTGTGCAATCCTGGCCTCCAATTCCCTCCTGCAAGGAGCCCATGAGCAGCCTGTGCTGCAGCTGGACCTCAGTGGGACCCATTAATGCCTCCAGACCCTTTGCATTCTCTTTCTGACTTGGACTCCTGGAGAGGTTTCTGCAGTCTCCTCTCAGGCCCTGAGATTGTAGCATTGTGTGATGGATATTGCTCCAGGGTCTCTCCTAAGGAGGTCTGGCCTGCTCAGAGAAGCTGTGCCTTGAGGTTTGACCCGGTATGGACAACCTTGCTGCACATTCCCCAACCGCATCCTGTCTGTCCTGACTCAGCTGACACCCCTGCTTTGCTTGGAGAACTGGCTGCACACACCCTAAGAAGGGTTTTCCTCTTTTTTTTTTTTTTTTTTACACCAACCTACAACGGTTTTGATTGCTCCAAAAAACGAAAAGTTCCCCACTGAAAACAGACACCCTCCTCAAGTGTGTGCCAAGCCCCAGGCAGCACCAAGACCATTCCAGAGCTGCCCTGCCCAGCTGTGAGGGTGGATTAGCATCCCAAGGTGCCCTGGGCCATTGCAAGGGACTGTTGCCAGGGACACTGCACTGACCCCCACTAGTGGGTTTGGGTGCCAGGGCAACCCTCATCAGTTCAAGTTGCCTTGGAAACCACCCCAAGGAGCCATTTGTGCAGTCAGGTTCCATGGGCACTTGCATGCAGACCTGTTGGGTCCTCAGCTGCCATGGCAAGCCTGAGGACAAAGCGGTGCCGGGGCTGGTCCAGCTTCAGCTGCACTGACACTCATTGATGCAGTCAGGTGCCATGGCAACAGCCACAGAGACCCCTTCCTCAGTTTGGTGCCACGGCAGCCAACGCCTGGAGCCATTGTGATGGCTGCTTGTCATGGAAACCTGCCCTGGGCCCCTTGCTCAGGGCTGCTGTCACTGCCCAGAGCCAGAGGGGATCCCTCGCTGGGGGCTTGTGCCATGGCCACCTGCCCTGTGCCGCGCTGGCTGAGCAGGCGCAGCGGGACCAGCAGCAAACCCCAGGGCCAGGGCCAAAGGCCAGCTCAGCCAGACAGAAAGGTCAGCTGGGCACTGTTTCCATGGCAAGCCTCACTGGGACAGGACACCTGGGTCACCTGGCATGGCACTTGCCATGGAAACCCCTTGTAGGGCCTGATGCCACGGACGCTGGCACCGAGACACTGCTGGGGTCGGGTGCTGAGCACAGGCTCCATCACACACAGATGGTTTTGCTCTTGCTGAGCTTGCACAGAGCCAAGGCCTTTCCTGCCCCTCGTCCAGCCATGCTGGGGAGGGGCTGGGGGTGCAGGGGAGCTTGGGAGGGGACACAGCCAGGACAGGTGACCCCAACTGACCCAGGGGAGATCCCGGACCATGGGACATCATGCTCAGCGTATAAAGTGGGGGGAAGAAGGCAGAAACCAGGGGACATTTGCAGTGGTGGCGTTTGTTTTCCCAGGTAACTCCTAGGCACGATGGGACTCAGTTTCACCAGTGGCCAGGGTCAGCACCAAAGACACAGACACCAGCTGAAGGAATTGCGTAATTTATATAACGCAAAACTGCAAAGAATCACAACAGGAGAAGCTCAGCAATGCACCCAGACATCACTCCCAAGAAGTGCCCGCAGTGATTAAGAAAGATCCATCAGCAGTTCCCCCCAGACTTTACCATCACCCAGATGCACACATCAGCTGGGGGAAGCTGTCACAGCCAAGGACTGCAGAGCCACTCCCGGACACTGGGAATTCCTGCAGGTGCCTCCAGCCACAGCTGAGGCTTCCAGCCCTGCTGAGAGAGGGCCCAGCTCTGATGGTGTTGAACAGAGAATCTGACAGCACTCCTAGTGCAGGAACATGGGTTTAAGTCTCCTGTTTGGTTCCTCCCAACGCCTGGCCAGGGCTCAAGGAGGAACCAAGGGAGTTCACTTGGACCAAACACCCCCAAACAAGGCCAGATGGGACCTTGTTGGATTTCTAAATGCTGAAAGGTAAATCCTTCTTTCACCAATACACAGATACAGAGATCGTATTGCTAAAAAAGCCTCAATGATGAGCAGATAAAAATATAACATTTGCTTGGAAGGTGCATCTAGAGGTCAGCTTTGGCTCAGGGCCTGATGTTCAGGCCTTGGTAGTTCAACCAGTGCTTTGACCAAGGCATGAACTACAACCTCCATAACAATTCCTTCAATAATGGATTCTTGGATTTAGGTATGAGGCACAAAGGCATCACCTCTTGTTCTTCAATTAAGCATTAATTGAAGAACAGTTCATTACTCAGAGCTGTAATTTGCAACTCTTTTAAAACATGCCTAATTAGTTGCTCTTCTCTGTTGTTTCTCAAATCCCCACTTTCTCTTGAGACTGTGTCTCTCTTGAGACAAGTCTCAGTGCTCCATTTCCCAGCACAAAGTGTCACAACAACTCTAACATGGAATCATTACACACCAAGGGCTCACACTGCAATGTTTGCAGTGACTGCCACAAATGCATTTCACAGCAGCCTCCAATTTGGCAGGCATGAAGGCAATCTCAGCAAGAAGAATTTTCTTCTTTCTGCCACTCTTCTACTGCTCTTCCTATTGAGGTGATTCCTGATGGCTGCACTTCAGACTCATCACTGATAGAAGTGCAACATTCCTGTCCCGTCATAGCCCAGGCTCCTCCTTGCCCAGCAAGCAGATGATCCAAGGCCATGAGGTTCTGTAGAGCCCCATTTGTGTTTGTTGGAGCTCACAGGATGTGCTACTGGATATTTGCACAGTATCCTTTTCTACTTCTTCAAATAATCCATGTAGCTCATTAATGTGAACTCCATAGGACGAGGCAGTGCTCATGGGGCACAGGGTGAACCAGAGTCTTTGGCTTTCTGAGACCAAAGGCACTCTGTGGGGGGAAATGTTCTCTCGGCCCAAACTCTTCCTTCTGCTTGTTGCTGAAGTACCCCCAAGGGAGGCATCAACACTGCCTGAAAAACAGGACCCAAACACATTGAGGGAAGCCTTTACAGGCATTGTCTCTGCACATCCAGCAGGTCCCATTCCCAGTACCAAAGGTCTGATTTCCCATTTCCCACTGTGGGCTGCTGATGCATCCAGGGCTCCTCCCTGTGCTCCTCTTGTGTCCCCCGTGCCTTTGGGCCACAGCAGTTTCACAGTGGCCCTGCAGCTGGCAGTGCTCTAACACTGACCCTGACCAGCTCCAGCACCCCAAGTTCTATGGACATTGGGAGTGATGGCAAAGCACAGAAATCCTTTCACACTGGGGCCTCTAACTCCAACAGGGTTCAGTTTCTACTGAAGGGAAATCTTAGTGAACCCTGTGAAGCTGATCATTGTATTCCTTTTTTGCACAGCACAGTTTTCTTTAACTGTCCCTGCACTGACTCTGTTAGGAGTCAGAGCCCATGGACAGAGCTCTGGCCACCCCACAGGGTGGGCCCTCCAAGGGACCCCCATTCCTCCCAACATTAGTTGAGGACATACCCAGCAATTACTTACATGGAGTATTTTGGCTACTAAGATCTTTACACTTTCAGAACAATTTCAGGACTAATCCCTGATGAAACTCTACAGGTGTTTCTGGCAAACAAAGATTCTGGCTGACTCTCAAGACACAACTTACAGACATAAGCACTACTTTAGTGACAAGGTGACTCATTCTTTTTCCTCAGTCTCATCCGGGTTAGGAACAGTAATTCCACTGTCCATGCAGCTGGTGCCCATTTAATTCCAGAATAATGTCCCTAGGGACCTTTGCTGTTCAGCTTTCCCGCGCTGTCTGTGGGTAACAAGGCTTGCTGGGGTCCTTTCCCCTTTGGCTGGAGAGGTGCCGGGTCCCAGGCCCTGAGGGACCCCCAGGCTCCTGGCTGGAATTCGTCTGGAAGTGCCTCAGTGTCACATCAGCCTTCACATGGAGCCCCGTGGATCAGAGCATTTTCCAAACGGGACCCTTGGGGCAAACACGCAGATGTGGTCTGGCACGATCTCTAAAACAATATCCCAAAACATCCACTTGTTCTCACATAGAGCACTTGGCTGCAGGGACATATTGCCAGGTTCCAGCATTCCAACAGTCTTGTCTTTCCCCAGAGCTGCTCCTGCAGCTGGCTCGGGAGGGCCACTTGGCCTCTCCACCCACACTTTGGCTCCATTATTAGGACTGCTGCATCCAAAGCCTTGATCTCCACAAACAGTGCTGATCTGAGCTGGATCTCCTTCCTTCACTGATGTTTGGAAAGCTGGAAGATCAATAATGGTGCTACTGTGCCACAGGGCTAAATCATCCAATCTTGTTCACTATTGCTGAAAAGGATTACTCTGATTTCTCCTTGACAATCTGCATCAATTCCTCTTCCCGTGACGTGAACCCTTTGCAAGGCCAAGCTCCAGTGAGCAGTTCTCCAAACAAAGTGTCCTGGAGGAATCTGAACTCCTCTTTCCGTATTGATAACTCTTATTTGCTTCTGATTTATCCTAATTAATTCCAGTGCATCACAGTCCAGCCCTGCAGCCTCTGGGGGGCCCTGTCAGGGGCAATGGCACCCGGAACAATTTCCCAGGAAGTCCAAGTCTCACTGGCCATGGTTGTATTTGCAAACCGGGAGCAGCCATGCACATCCAGGGCCTTTCCATTTCCCAGTGGGCCCATTGCTAAGGGTAGGGAGCACATCTGGGAGTTGGCTTCTCCATCGGGACAGCTTCTCAGCTCCTCATTTTTTCAACTGCTCTTTTAACAAACATTCATCTGTCCAACCAATCCCGCAGCTTGTGGATAGCCTGCTGTTTCCAATATGCTCTTAACAAAATCCCTCCTCATCCTCCCAAACCCACAAGTTCTTTTCCTTTTTCCATATGCAATTTTGGGATGCATTTGAAGACACCCACTGGTTCAGCCTCTTTTAACTCACGGCTACACTGCTCCCACGGTGCTCTGACCTCAGCCCACTCCTGAGACACACAACTCTAGGGAAGGGCTTCGCATCCAGCAATTTCCAACGGGACGGACTATTTACATTTACATTTTTAATGTGACATTTTGTTGTGATCCAACTAGACTACGCCTCTTTGCTTTTACCAGTGGGCAAGGTCAGCACCAAAGACACAGACACCAGCTGAAGGAATTGCCTAATTTTCTAAAGTTCAAAGCAGCAAAGAATCACAGAAAGAGAAGCTCAGCAATGCACCCAGTCCTCACTCCCAAGAAGTGCCCGCAGTGATTAAGAAAGATCCATCAGCAGTTCCCCCCAGACTTTACCATCACCCAGATGCACACATCAGCTGGGGGAAGCTGTCACAGCCAAGGACTGCAGAGCCACTCCCGGACACTGGGAATTCCTGCAGGTGCCTCCAGCCACAGCTGAGGCTTCCAGCCCCGCTGAGAGAGGGCCCAGCTCTGACAGTGCTGAAGAAACAAACTGACAGCCCTTCTAGTGCAGCAACATCTGGTTTCATTCTCCTCTTGGCTCATACCCAGAGCCTGGCCAGGGCTCAAGGAGGAACCCAAGGAGTTGGCTTTGACCAAACACACCCCAAACAAGGCCAGATGTTGGATTTCATGGCCTTGTTCGGCTTCTAAATACACAAAGGTCAATCCACCTTTCACTCATGAGTGCATACATCTATCACAGCGCTCATGTCCGTGCATAGTTTGGTCATGTGTGGATACAAAGATAACATTTGGTTGGAAGGTTCATCCAGAGATCCCCTTTGGCTCAGGGCCTGGTGTTCAGCCCTCAGTCAGGGCCTCTTGTCCAGCCTTTGGTACTTCAGGCATGCGATTTACTGCTGGGCTTGACAGTGCTGGGTGAACAGCAGGACTGCATGAGCTCTGAGGTCTTTCCCAACTGGAAGGATTCTGTAATTCCAGGATTCCATCTGCTGCATTCAGCTAGGTCCATGTTAGCAGCATTCCTTGAGTCCAAAAGGCCCCTCTTGGTCAGCCCTTGTGGCCTAAGGCTCCAGCTCCTTTAGCTCCTGCTGCTAAGCTGCTCATGCTGAACGAGAGGGCTCAGGGAGAAGAAGAATACAGCTCATGCAATTCCTTCTGGGACGCTGAGAGGGGAGGGTGTGGCACCAGGAGCATTGTTTGCTGTGGCCTCCTCTCTACCCTTCAGGCCCTTCAGTGCTTTGAAGCAGCCAAGAGCTTTCTTCAAGGGTGCAAGGAAGCAGCTGTTCCTGCTCCCAGCTCTGGCTCTTCCCACTCTCTGACCTTGACTGGTTTTGTCCCTCTGGCTGTGCCCTCTGCTCCCCCTGTGCTTGGTGGCTGCTGCCCAGGACTGTGGCACTGGCACACATCAAGGGCTCCAGCCCCTCCTTTCTCTGCCCTTGCAGCTGCCTGCTCACAGCAGCCTTTTCCACCTGGAAGCTCCCCATGGAGAGGGAGTCCCCACCTCTGTTCCCTGCACAACCTCCAGGATGCCAGCGCTGCCATCTCCAGTCCCTGCTGGCACTGAGGGCTCCCAGGTGCTCCAGGCTGCTGTGACACCACTGCACACGGCAGGAACAGTGCCAGGGGCTGTGCTCAAAGTCAGGTCCATGTGCTGCTGCTGCTGCTGTGGGTGTCGTTTTTTTCCAGCCCTGCCCAGAGTCAGGGATCAGATCCAGGCACTGCTGCTGCTCCCTCGGGATCAGCCACAATTTGGCTGTTGCTGTCAGTGCCAGCAGAAGCGGTGGCTGGAGCAGCGGGTGCTGACAGTGCCCCAAGCACACACAGGGGTCCCTGGGCTGGGGGTTGGGAGCTGGGAGGCAGCTGCCCCTTCTTCTCCCTCTGCCCCTTCTTCTCCCTCTGCCCCCACAGAGCTGGGCCAGGCACAAGGGGGGCAGCACAGCAAACAGGGAGCCTGCAAGTCTCTTCCAGCCCTGTCTGCTGAGAGTTTGGCCCTTGGAGCTCCAGGTGGACAAAGGCAGCTGCTCCTGGTCCCTCTGTGTGTCCCTGTGTTCAGCTGTGCTGCTCCATCAGTCCGTGCCCAGCAATGGGAAAAGCCTCAGGCCTGCAGGGCCAGGAGCTGCTGGGCTCTGCCTGGGCAGCTCAGCCAGCGGGAAGGAGCTGCTCCACACGGGAACCAGGAGCGAAGGACACTCCTGTTTTAGGAGAGGATTTCTGTTCTAGGAAAAACAAAAAACATAGAAAAGGAAAAAAAACCACAGAAAACATGTGAAAGATACAAACAAAACAACGTGTTAGTGAAAAGTAGTCCAGACCTTTGGATAAAGGGGCAACCGATCTTTTTAAAACAAGGACTAAGTTATTTACTTTAGAAACGTGCTGATGGTATGGATCCATCTTACTGACCTCAGCAGCCTATTTAAAACGATGTTGGGGTTTATTTCCAATATTGTTATTTTCAATTGTGGTTGAAGCAAGAGGAAATTGCTTTGTGCCCTGCCAGCTCCAAGCAGGACTGGGAAACTAAACTCTGTCAAACCCCAAATCCTTTTTGAAGATGCCCTTCCTTCTCACCCTTCAAATGAGGTGCGCTGTTCCCTTTGAAATTGTCAGTGATTTCTTCAAGATGGAAAGACCCACTTACAGCTTTTTGCTCTGGTTTGGAAGTGCAGAAGGGCAACTCTCCATCCATCAGCTCCAGACTGCACTGCCTTAGGAACACGGCCCACTCGCCAGGTTTTGCCCACTCGTGGCACTTCTAGAGGAGGAAGAAATTGCACAATTGCTACGGCACAATTCCAGACAAAAAGGAATGGAGACAGACAAAACATCCTGTGGAGATCCAGGCATTCAGCTGGGACCGTGGAGAGTTTGGGTTCTTGCCAATTGGGTGTGTGTCCCTAACTGCAATCTCTTGGCCTGCAGGAGAGTCTCCCTCACCTGCAAAAGCAGAAAGCTCAGGCGGTGTGCTGGGAACGGGCTCGTGTGATGCAAAGCTCTCAGAGCCCTGTGAGGGCAGAGCGGGCCCAGCCGTGCCCAGGGCTGAGCCCAGCAGAGCCCTGGCACGGTCCAGAGCTGCCTCAGCATCTGCAGAGCCCGGCTGCAAGGAGAGAACCCAGAAACCACCCCTCAGCTGAAGGCTCCTGTCCCCCTTGTCCCAACCACGAGCAGTGCCCAGGCCATGCTGCCTGTGCCCAGAGCTGGGCACAAACCTCCCAGTCACTGCTGCCTCTGGGAGCAGAGCACGAGCGCAGGACACGTGCCCAGCCTGCAGCCAGCCATGGCACATCCAGCCCCTCAGCAGCTGCCCAGAGCCAAAAAGCACCTAGGCAGCCCACTGAAGAACTCCTTGCATCTACTCCAGCAAAGGGGGAACCTTTGGTTGCCAGCCAGGGGCCAGGCCATGCCCAGATCTGGGAGCATCCCCCTAGCTGTGGACTCACCTGCACACTGGGCGTGGAGCGTGTCTTTGAAGAAGGTGCCAGAATCAAAGTCCATCATCTCCTGCTGCCAGTGGCCAGGTCAAGGAAGAGGCTGTCAGCCTTGAGGTTGTCCTTGCAGCAGCTCCACGTGGTACAGCTTCTCCAGGGGCTGCTGCTCCTTCCCTGGGGGCCAGACCAGGCTGTCAGTGTTCTGCCCAGGGACTCAGCCATCACTGAAGCAGGACAAGTAAAACCAGGATGCATGGTGGCCGCCAGTGCTTGCAAGACCAGCCCAGCTCCAGAACGGACGTTCCCATCTGATGACCCCTGCTCCATGGTACAGGCAGGAGAAAAAAGTCTGTGTTTCTTTGCTTCTTATCACCAAGACACGTGTGGAGCTGTTTGATCCAGGCTCCCGGATCAAACGGTGCCTGTGAATCTCTCCCATCTTCTAGGGCAGGTGAACACCCTGCAGCCAGGGGTCATAGAAGAGATCTTCCAAAGATGGCCTGTCCATGGAGTGCATGCATAAACACCATCTGATAACATCTTGGCACTCTGGGGAGAGAAACCACAAATCACCGGTCAGCTGGAGGAGGATCCTGTTCACTTTGCCCCACTGTTCCCGTGCCCAGGCTCTGCTGGATCTGCTCAGAGCTGGGCCTGAGCTTTGCAGTCAATTCCCTGTTTTGGAGGAGAGCAGGAGAGCAGGACATGTGCCACATCCCAGAGATGAGGATTCACCTTGAGAGAGCCCTCGTGGGAACATGAGCTGGCCCCAGACGATGTCCCGGCCCTTCTTGAACGGGTGCTTCCCGCAGACCATCTGGTACAGCAGGATATCCAGGGACCAGACCGTTGCTGCCTCGCCGTGGTAGCATTTCAGGTGGGTCCACTCTGGGGGGCTGTAGGACCGTGTCCCTATGGAATACAGATGGAGCTCATCACGGGGATGCTGCTGCTCCCAGCGCCTCGCCCCAGCATCCCTGGGATTGGGGGGACCGCACCAGTGGCACAGGAGTGACCCGCTGCCTCGTCACCAACACCTGACTCCGGCGTACAAAAAGGAGGGACGGAAAAGAAACCACTGGTGTTGGGAGAGGGCAGCAGAAGCCCTGGGAAGGCCCAACCATGACACCCAGAAGAAAAACCCACCCAGGGGTGGGAAAAACCCACTCTCCTCTCTGCTTGCATTGCCCCCAATAAACATTAACAAGCCAAGGCAAACAGGGGCAGCAAAGCAGTCCAAGCCCTTCCTCGCCTGCACACCAAACGGAGCCGTGCACGGGTCTGAGCCCCCTCTCTGCTCCCCCCAGGGGGTTTGTGTCGGGCTGGCTGCCCCAGCTCCAGCCACGGCTGAGTGGGTGGTGAATGCCGTTGGCAGGGCTGGGAGCTGTCTCCCCTCTGATCCCCACTCAAAAGCAACTTTTGGTGCAGGAGAAGCAATCCCATGACCTGCAGCAAAGCGGGGAATCCAAGCGGGGTGCCACAGTCAGGCTGGGCCATGAGATGCCCAGGGGCATCCCCCAGGCTGGGCTCACCAGCAAACTGGGTGTAGAGTGTGTCCTGGAGGAAGGTGCCACAGCCAAAGTCAATCAGTTTGGCCTGTCCGGTGGCCAGGTCGATGAGGATGTTGCTAGGTTTGATGTCGCGGTGCAGGACCCCGCAGCTGCTGCAGTGCCGCACGGCCTCCAGCACCTGGCGGAACAGCCCCCGCGCCTCCTCCTCCGGCAGGGAGCCCCGAGCCACGATGAAATCCAAGAGGTCCTGACATGGCTCAGGACGCTCCAGCATCAACAAGACGCAGCTGGGCAGCTCAAACCACTCCAGGAGCTGAATTACTCCACGGAACCCAGTGGACACCTTGTCCAGCAGCACGACCTCCAGGGGCGAACGGGGGCCGTTGGGCTGCGCGAGGACCACGATGCCGTCAGTGGGGCTGAGGCCGTGCCAGGGCTCTGGAATGCCTCAGCCAGCCTGGGATGCTCTGCATCCCCCGCTCAACCCACGCCCGCTCTCCTTGCAGGGCTCCCGGCTACCCTTTTAGGCCATTTGAGGTCACAATGAATCATTTGATCGTTGGCCTCCATGGTGTCATAATGCTTCCTTGCTTCTATAGGGCCCCATGCGGTCAAATTCATCCCTGGTCCTTTTTTCGCCCCCTGGTGTCAAAAGGAATCCTTAGATTATTAACCTGCATTGGGTCACAATGGATCCTTGCTTCTCTTAACCTCTGTGGTGTCACAATGCATCCCATGCCCTTTTAGGCCACTTTATGTCACAATAACTCATTTCATTGTTGGCCTTCATGGTGTCATAATATTTCCTTGTTTCTATTGGGCCCCATGGCGCCACAATTCATTCCTGGCCATTTTTGGCCCATTGGTGTCACAAGGGATCATTAGATTGTTAGACGCCATTGGGTAACAATGGTTCCTTGCTTCTCTTAACCCCTGTGCTGTCACAACGCATCCCATGCACTTTTAGGCCACTTGATGTCACAATGAATCATTTGATTCTTGGCCTCTTTGGTGTCATAATAGTTCCTTGCTTCTATTGAGCCCCATGTTTTCACAATTCATCCCTGGCCCTATTACAACTCCAGGTGTCACAAGGGATCATTAGATTGTTAGCCTCTCTTGGGTCACAATGGTTTCTTGCTTCTCTTAACCTCTGTGGTGTCACAATGCATCCCATGGCCTTTTAGGCCACTTGGTGTTACAATGAAACATTTGATTCTTGGCCTCTATGGTGTCATAATGTTTCCATGTTTTTCTCGGGCCCCATGCTGTAACAATCCCTTCCTGGCCCTTTTACGCCCCCTGGTGTCACAAGGGATCATTAGATTGTTAGCCTCCTTTGGGTCACAATGGTTCCTTGCTTCTCTTAACCCCTGTGGTGTCACAATGCATCCCATGCCCTTTTAGGCCACTTGATGTCACAATGAATCATTTGATTCTTGGCCTCCATGGTGGCATAATTGTACCAGGTTTTACTTGGGCGCCATGCTTTCACAATTCATCCCTGCCCCTTTTAGGCCCATTGGTGTCACAAGGGATCATTAGATTGTTAGCCTGCATTGGGTCACAATGGTTCCTTGCTTCTCTTAACCTCTGTGGTGTCACAATGCATCCCATGCCCTTTTAGGCCACTTGATGTCACAATGAATCATTTGATTCTTGGCCTCCATGGTGTCATAATTGTTCCTTGCTTCTATAGGTCCCCATGCTGTCAAGGTTCATCCGTGGTCCTTTTGCGCCCCCTGGTGTCAAAAGGGATTCTTAGATTGTTAGCCTGCATTGGGTCACAATGGTTCCTTGCTTCTCTTAACCCCTGTGGTGTCACCATGCATCCCATGCCCTTTTAGGCCACTTGATGTCACAATGAATCATTTGATTCTTGGCCTCCATGGTGGCATAATTGTACCAAGTTTTACTTGGGCGCCATGCTTTCACAATTCATCCCTGGCCCTTTTACGCCCCCTGGTGTCAAATGGGATCCTGGGATTATTAGCCTCCATTGGGTCACAATGGATCCTTGCTTCTCTTAACCCCTGTGGTGTCACAATGCATCCCATGCCCTTTTAGGCCACTTGATGTCACAATGAATCATTTGATTCTTGGCCTCCACGGTGGCATAATAGATCCTTGCTTCTATTGGTCCCCGTGCTGTAACAATCCATCCCTGGCCCTTTTTATACCCCCTGGTGCCACAAGGGATCATTAGATTGTTAGCCTGCATTGGGTCACAATGGTTCCTTGCTTCTCTTAACCTCTGTGGTGTCACAATGCATTCCAAGCCTTTTAGGCCACTTGGTCTTACAATGATCCATTTGATTCTTGGCTTTCATGGTGTCATAATGGTTCCTTGCTTCTATAGGTCCCCATGCTGTCAGAGTTCATCCGTGGTCCTTTTGCGCCCCCTGGTGTCAAAAGGGATTCTTAGATTGTTAGCCTGCATTGGGTCACAATGGTTCCTTGCTTCTCTTAACCCCTGTGGTGTCACAATGCATCCCATGCCCTTTTAGGCCACTTGATGTCACAATGAATCATTTGATTCTTGGCCTCCATGGTGGCATAATTGTACCAGGTTTTACTTGGGCCCCATGCTTTCACAATTCATCCCTGGCCCTTTTAGGCCCATTGGTGTCACAAGGGATCATTAGATTGTTAGCCTGCATTGGGTCACAATGGTTCCTTGCTTCTCTTAACCCCTGTGGTGTCACAATGCATTCCAAGCCCTTTTAGGCCACTTGGTCTTACAATGAACCATTTGATTCTTGGCCTTCATGGTGTCATAATGGTTCCTTGCTTCTATAGGTCCCCATGCTGTCAGTGTTCATCCGTGGTCCTTTTGCGCCCCCTGGTGTCAAAAGGGATTCTTAGATTGTTAGCCTGCATTGGGTTACAATGGTGCCTTGCTTCTCTTAACCCCTGTGCTGTCACAATGCATCCCATGCCCTTTTAGGCCACTTGATGTCACAATGAATTATTTGATTCTTGGCCTCCATGGTGGCATAATAGATCCTTGCTTCTATTGGTCCCCGTGCCGTAACAATTCATCCCTGCCCCTTTTAGGCCCATTGGTGTCACAAGGGATCATTAGATTGTTAGCCTGCATTGGGTCACAATGGTTCCTTGCTTCTCTTAACCTCTGTGGTGTCATAATGCAGCCCATGCCCTTTTAGGCCACTTGATGTCACAATGAATCATTTGATTCTTGGCCTCCATTGTGTCAAAATGGTTCCTTGTTTCTATTGGGCCCCATGCTGTCACAATTCATCCCTGGCCCTTTTACGCCCCCTGGTGTCAAATGGGATCCTGGGATTATTAGCCTCCATTGGGTCACAATGGATCCTTGCTTCTCTTAACCCCTGTGGTGTCACAATGCATCCCATGCCCTTTTAGGCCACTTGATGTCACAATGAATCATTTGATTCTTGGCCTCCACGGTGGCATAATTGATCCTTGCTTCTATTGGTCCCCGTGCTGTAACAATCCATCCCTGGCCCTTTTTATACCCCCTGGTGCCACAAGGGATCATTAGATTGTTAGCCTGCATTGGGTCACAATGGTTCCTTGCTTCTCTTAACCTCTGTGGTGTCACAATGCATTCCAAGCCTTTTAGGCCACTTGGTCTTACAATGAACCATTTGATTCTTGGCCTTCATGGTGTCATAATGGTTCCTTGCTTCTATAGGTCCCCATGCTGTCAGAGTCCATCCGTGGTCCTTTTGCGCCCCCTGGTGTCAAAAGGGATTCTTAGATTATTAGCCTGCATTGGGTCACAATGGTTCCTTGCTTCTCTTAACCCCTGTGGTGTCACAATGCATCCCATGCCCTTTTAGGCCACTTGATGTCACAATGAATCATTTGATTCTTGGCCTCCATGGTGGCGTAATTGTACCAGGTTTTACTTGGGCCCCATGCTTTCACAATACATCCCTGCCCCTTTTAGGCCCATTGGTGTCACAAGGGATCATTAGATTGTTAGCCTGCATTGGGTCACAATGGTTCCTTACTTCTCTTAACCCCTGTGGTGTCACAATGCATCCCATGCCCTTTTAGGCCACTTGATGTCACAATGAATCATTTGATTCTTGGCCTCCATGGTGGCATAATGGTTCCTTGTTTCTATTGGTCCCCATGCTGTCACAATTCATCCCTGGCCCTTTTACGCCCCCTGGTGTCAAATGGGATCCTGGGATTATTAGCCTCCATTGGGTCACAATGGATCCTTGCTTCTCTTAACCCCTGTGGTGTCACAATGCATCCCATGCCCTTTTAGGCCACTTGATGTCACAATGAATCATTTGATTCTTGGCCTCCACGGTGGCATAATTGATCCTTGCTTCTATTGGTCCCCGTGCTGTAACAATCCATCCCTGGCCCTTTTTATACCCCCTGGTGCCACAAGGGATCATTAGATTGTTAGCCTGCATTGGGTCACAATGGTTCCTTGCTTCTCTTAACCTCTGTGGTGTCACAATGCATTCCAAGCCTTTTAGGCCACTTGGTCTTACAATGAACCATTTGATTCTTGGCCTTCATGGTGTCATAATGGTTCCTTGCTTATATAGGTCCCCATGCTGTCAGAGTTCATCCGTGGTCCTTTTGCGCCCCCTGGTGTCAAAAGGGATTCTTAGATTGTTAGCCTGCATTGGGTCACAATGGTTCCTTGCTTCTCTTAACCCCTGTGGTGTCACAATGCATCCCATGCCCTTTTAGGCCACTTGATGTCACAATGAATCATTTGATTCTTGGCCTCCATGGTGGCATAATTGTACCAGGTTTTACTTGGGCCCCATGCTTTCACAATTCATCCCTGGCCCTTTTAGGCCCATTGGTGTCACAAGGGATCATTAGATTGTTAGCCTGCATTGGGTCACAATGGTTCCTTGCTTCTCTTAACCCCTGTGGTGTCACAATGCATTCCAAGCCCTTTTAGGCCACTTGGTCTTACAATGAACCATTTGATTCTTGGCCTTCATGGTGTCATAATGGTTCCTTGCTTCTATAGGTCCCCATGCTGTCAAGGTTCATCCGTGGTCCTTTTGCGCCCCCTGGTGTCAAAAGGGATTCTTAGATTGTTAGCCTGCATTGGGTCACAATGGTGCCTTGCTTCTCTTAACCCCTGTGGTGTCACAATTCATCCCATGCCCTTTTAGGCCACTTGATGTCACAATGAATCATTTGATTCTTGGCCTCCATGGTGGCATAATTGTACCAGGTTTTACTTGGGCGCCATGCTTTCACAATTCATCCCTGCCCCTTTTAGGCCCATTGGTGTCACAAGGGATCATTAGATTGTTAGCCTGCATTGGGTCACAATGGTTCCTTGCTTCTCTTAACCTCTGTGGTGTCACAATGCATTCCAAGCCCTTTTAGGCCACTTGGACTTACAATGAACCATTTGATTCTTGGCCTTCATGGTGTCATAATGGTTCCTTGCTTCTATAGGTCCCCATGCTGTCAAGGTTCATCCGTGGTCATTTTGCGACCCCTGGTGTCAAAAGGGATTCTTAGATTGTTAGCCTGCATTGGGTCACAATGGTTCCTTGCTTCTCTTAACCCCTGTGGTGTCACAATGCATCCCATGCCCTTTTAGGCCACTTGATGTCACAATGAATCATTTGATTCTTGGCCTCCATGGTGGCATAATTGTACCAGGTTTTACTTGGGCGCCATGCTTTCACAATTCATCCCTGCCCCTTTTAGGCCCATTGGTGTCACAAGGGATCATTAGATTGTTAGCCTGCATTGGGTCACAATGGTTCCTTGCTTCTCTTAACCCCTGTGCTGTCACAATGCATCCCATGCCCTTTTAGGCCACTTGATGTCACAATGAATTATTTGATTCTTGGCCTCCATGGTGGCATAATAGATCCTTGCTTCTATTGGTCCCCGTGCTGTAACAATTCATCCCTGCCCCTTTTAGGCCCATTGGTGTCACAAGGGATCATTAGATAGTTAGCCTGCATTGGGTCACAATGGTTCCTTGCTTCTCTTAACCTCTGTGGTGTCATAATGCAGCCCATGCCCTTTTAGGCCACTTGATGTCACAATGAATCATTTGATTCTTGGCCTCCATTGTGTCAAAATGGTTCCTTGTTTCTATTGGGCCCCATGCTGTCACAATTCATCCCTGGCCCTTTTACGCCCCCTGGTGTCAAATGGGATCCTGGGATTATTAGCCTCCATTGGGTCACAATGGATCCTTGCTTCTCTTAACCCCTGTGGTGTCACAATGCATCCCATGCCCTTTTAGGCCACTTGATGTCACAATGAATCATTTGATTCTTGGCCTCCACGGTGGCATAATTGATCCTTGCTTCTATTGGTCCCCGTGCTGTAACAATCCATCCCTGGCCCTTTTTATACCCCCTGGTGCCACAAGGGATCATTAGATTGTTAGCCTGCATTGGGTCACAATGGTTCCTTGCTTCTCTTAACCTCTGTGGTGTCACAATGCATTCCAAGCCCTTTTAGGCCACTTGATGTCACAATGAACCATTTGATTCTTGGCCTTCATGGTGTCATAATGGTTCCTTGCTTCTATAGGTCCCCATGCTGTCAGAGTCCATCCGTGGTCCTTTTGCGCCCCCTGGTGTCAAAAGGGATTCTTAGATTGTTAGCCTGCATTGGGTCACAATGGTTCCTTGCTTCTCTTAACCCCTGTGGTGTCACAATGCATCCCATGCCCTTTTAGGCCACTTGATGTCACAATGAATCATTTGATTCTTGGCCTCCATGGTGGCGTAATTGTACCAGGTTTTACTTGGGCCCCATGCTTTCACAATACATCCCTGCCCCTTTTAGGCCCATTGGTGTCAAAAGGGATCATTAGATTGTTAGCCTCCATTGGGTCACAATGGTTCCTTACTTCTCTTAACCCCTGTGGTGTCACAATGCATCCCATGCCCTTTTAGGCCACTTGATGTCACAATGAATCATTTGATTCTTGGCCTCCATGGTGGCATAATGGTTCCTTGTTTCTATTGGTCCCCATGCTGTCACAATTCATCCCTGGCCCTTTTACGCCCCCTGGTGTCAAATGGGATCCTGGGATTATTAGCCTCCATTGGGTCACAATGGATCCTTGCTTCTCTTAACCCCTGTGCTGTCACAATGCATCCCATGCCCTTTTAGGCCACTTGATGTCACAATGAATCATTTGATTCTTGGCCTCCACGGTGGCATAATTGATCCTTGCTTCTATTGGTCCCCGTGCTGTAACAATCCATCCCTGGCCCTTTTTATACCCCCTGGTGCCACAAGGGATCATTAGATTGTTAGCCTGCATTGGGTCACAATGGTTCCTTGCTTCTCTTAACCTCTGTGGTGTCACAATGCATTCCAAGCCTTTTAGGCCACTTGGTCTTACAATGAACCATTTGATTCTTGGCCTTCATGGTGTCATAATGGTTCCTTGCTTCTATAGGTCCCCATGCTGTCAGAGTTCATCCGTGGTCCTTTTGCGCCCCCTGGTGTCAAAAGGGATTCTTAGATTGTTAGCCTGCATTGGGTCGCAATGGTGCCTTGCTTCTCTTAACCCCTGTGGTGTCACAATGCATCCCATGCCCTTTTAGGCCACTTGATGTCACAATGAATCATTTGATTCTTGGCCTCCATGGTGGCATAATTGTACCAGGTTTTACTTGGGCCCCATGCTTTCACAATTCATCCCTGGCCCTTTTAGGCCCATTGGTGTCACAAGGGATCATTAGATTGTTAGCCTGCATTGGGTCACAATGGTTCCTTGCTTCTCTTAACCCCTGTGGTGTCACAATGCATTCCAAGCCCTTTTAGGCCACTTGGTCTTACAATGAACCATTTGATTCTTGGCCTTCATGGTGTCATAATGGTTCCTTGCTTCTATAGGTCCCCATGCTGTCAAGGTTCATCCGTGGTCCTTTTGCGCCCCCTGGTGTCAAAAGGGATTCTTAGATTGTTAGCCTGCATTGGGTCACAATGGTGCCTTGCTTCTCTTAACCCCTGTGGTGTCACAATTCATCCCATGCCCTTTTAGGCCACTTGATGTCACAATGAATCATTTGATTCTTGGCCTCCATGGTGGCATAATTGTACCAGGTTTTACTTGGGCGCCATGCTTTCACAATTCATCCCTGCCCCTTTTAGGCCCATTGGTGTCACAAGGGATCATTAGATTGTTAGCCTGCATTGGGTCACAATGGTTCCTTGCTTCTCTTAACCTCTGTGGTGTCACAATGCATTCCAAGCCCTTTTAGGCCACTTGGACTTACAATGAACCATTTGATTCTTGGCCTTCATGGTGTCATAATGGTTCCTTGCTTCTATAGGTCCCCATGCTGTCAAGGTTCATCCGTGGTCATTTTGCGACCCCTGGTGTCAAAAGGGATTCTTAGATTGTTAGCCTGCATTGGGTCACAATGGTTCCTTGCTTCTCTTAACCCCTGTGGTGTCACAATGCATCCCATGCCCTTTTAGGCCACTTGATGTCACAATGAATCATTTGATTCTTGGCCTCCATGGTGGCATAATTGTACCAGGTTTTACTTGGGCGCCATGCTTTCACAATTCATCCCTGCCCCTTTTAGGCCCATTGGTGTCACAAGGGATCATTAGATTGTTAGCCTGCATTGGGTCACAATGGTTCCTTGCTTCTCTTAACCCCTGTGCTGTCACAATGCATCCCATGCCCTTTTAGGCCACTTGATGTCACAATGAATTATTTGATTCTTGGCCTCCATGGTGGCATAATAGATCCTTGCTTCTATTGGTCCCCGTGCTGTAACAATTCATCCCTGCCCCTTTTAGGCCCATTGGTGTCACAAGGGATCATTAGATAGTTAGCCTGCATTGGGTCACAATGGTTCCTTGCTTCTCTTAACCTCTGTGGTGTCATAATGCAGCCCATGCCCTTTTAGGCCACTTGATGTCACAATGAATCATTTGATTCTTGGCCTCCATTGTGTCAAAATGGTTCCTTGTTTCTATTGGGCCCCATGCTGTCACAATTCATCCCTGGCCCTTTTACGCCCCCTGGTGTCAAATGGGATCCTGGGATTATTAGCCTCCATTGGGTCACAATGGATCCTTGCTTCTCTTAACCCCTGTGGTGTCACAATGCATCCCATGCCCTTTTAGGCCACTTGATGTCACAATGAATCATTTGATTCTTGGCCTCCACGGTGGCATAATTGATCCTTGCTTCTATTGGTCCCCGTGCTGTAACAATCCATCCCTGGCCCTTTTTATACCCCCTGGTGCCACAAGGGATCATTAGATTGTTAGCCTGCATTGGGTCACAATGGTTCCTTGCTTCTCTTAACCTCTGTGGTGTCACAATGCATTCCAAGCCCTTTTAGGCCACTTGATGTCACAATGAACCATTTGATTCTTGGCCTTCATGGTGTCATAATGGTTCCTTGCTTCTATAGGTCCCCATGCTGTCAGAGTCCATCCGTGGTCCTTTTGCGCCCCCTGGTGTCAAAAGGGATTCTTAGATTGTTAGCCTGCATTGGGTCACAATGGTTCCTTGCTTCTCTTAACCCCTGTGGTGTCACAATGCATCCCATGCCCTTTTAGGCCACTTGATGTCACAATGAATCATTTGATTCTTGGCCTCCATGGTGGCGTAATTGTACCAGGTTTTACTTGGGCCCCATGCTTTCACAATACATCCCTGCCCCTTTTAGGCCCATTGGTGTCAAAAGGGATCATTAGATTGTTAGCCTCCATTGGGTCACAATGGTTCCTTACTTCTCTTAACCCCTGTGGTGTCACAATGCATCCCATGCCCTTTTAGGCCACTTGATGTCACAATGAATCATTTGATTCTTGGCCTCCATGGTGGCATAATGGTTCCTTGTTTCTATTGGTCCCCATGCTGTCACAATTCATCCCTGGCCCTTTTACGCCCCCTGGTGTCAAATGGGATCCTGGGATTATTAGCCTCCATTGGGTCACAATGGATCCTTGCTTCTCTTAACCCCTGTGCTGTCACAATGCATCCCATGCCCTTTTAGGCCACTTGATGTCACAATGAATCATTTGATTCTTGGCCTCCACGGTGGCATAATTGATCCTTGCTTCTATTGGTCCCCGTGCTGTAACAATCCATCCCTGGCCCTTTTTATACCCCCTGGTGCCACAAGGGATCATTAGATTGTTAGCCTGCATTGGGTCACAATGGTTCCTTGCTTCTCTTAACCTCTGTGGTGTCACAATGCATTCCAAGCCTTTTAGGCCACTTGGTCTTACAATGAACCATTTGATTCTTGGCCTTCATGGTGTCATAATGGTTCCTTGCTTCTATAGGTCCCCATGCTGTCAGAGTTCATCCGTGGTCCTTTTGCGCCCCCTGGTGTCAAAAGGGATTCTTAGATTGTTAGCCTGCATTGGGTCGCAATGGTGCCTTGCTTCTCTTAACCCCTGTGGTGTCACAATGCATCCCATGCCCTTTTAGGCCACTTGATGTCACAATGAATCATTTGATTCTTGGCCTCCATGGTGGCATAATTGTACCAGGTTTTACTTGGGCCCCATGCTTTCACAATTCATCCCTGGCCCTTTTAGGCCCATTGGTGTCACAAGGGATCATTAGATTGTTAGCCTGCATTGGGTCACAATGGTTCCTTGCTTCTCTTAACCCCTGTGGTGTCACAATGCATTCCAAGCCCTTTTAGGCCACTTGGTCTTACAATGAACCATTTGATTCTTGGCCTTCATGGTGTCATAATGGTTCCTTGCTTCTATAGGTCCCCATGCTGTCAAGGTTCATCCGTGGTCCTTTTGCGCCCCCTGGTGTCAAAAGGGATTCTTAGATTGTTAGCCTGCATTGGGTTACAATGGTGCCTTGCTTCTCTTAACCCCTGTGGTGTCACAATTCATCCCATGCCCTTTTAGGCCACTTGATGTCACAATGAATCATTTGATTCTTGGCCTCCATGGTGGCATAATTGTACCAGGTTTTACTTGGGCGCCATGCTTTCACAATTCATCCCTGCCCCTTTTAGGCCCATTGGTGTCACAAGGGATCATTAGATTGTTAGCCTGCATTGGGTCACAATGGTTCCTTGCTTCTCTTAACCTCTGTGGTGTCACAATGCATCCCATGCCCTTTTAGGCCACTTGATGTCACAATGAATCATTTGATTCTTGGCCTCCATGGTGTCATAATGGTTCCTTGTTTCTATTGGGCCCCATGCTGTCACAATTCAACCCTGGCCCTTTTTATACCCCCTGGTGTCAAATGGGATCCTGGGATTATTAGCCTGCATTGGGTCACAATGGATCCTTGCTTCTCTTAACCTCTGTGCTGTCACAATGCATCCCATGCCCTTTTAGGCCACTTGATGTCACAATGAATCATTTGATTCTTGGCCTCCACGGTGGCATAATAGATCCTTGCTTCTATTGGTCCCCGTGCTGTAACAATCCATCCCTGGCCCTTTTTATACCCCCTGGTGCCACAAGGGATCATTAGATTGTTAGCCTGCATTGGGTCACAATGGTTCCTTGCTTCTCTTAACCTCTGTGGTGTCACAATGCATTCCAAGCCTTTTAGGCCACTTGGTCTTACAATGAACCATTTGATTCTTGGCCTTCATGGTGTCATAATGGTTCCTTGCTTCTATAGGTCCCCATGCTGTCAGAGTTCATCCGTGGTCCTTTTGCGCCCCCTGGTGTCAAAAGGGATTCTTAGATTGTTAGCCTGCATTGGGTCACAATGGTGCCTTGCTTCTCTTAACCCCTGTGGTGTCACAATGCATCCCATGCCCTTTTAGGCCACTTGATGTCACAATGAATCATTTGATTCTTGGCCTCCATGGTGGCATAATTGTACCAGGTTTTACTTGGGCCCCATGCTTTCACAATTCATCCCTGGCCCTTTTAGGCCCATTGGTGTCACAAGGGATCATTAGATTGTTAGCCTGCATTGGGTCACAATGGTTCCTTGCTTCCCTTAACCCCAGTGGTGTCACAATGCATTCCAAGCCCTTTTAGGCCACTTGGACTTACAATGAACTATTTGATTCTTGGCCTTCATGGTGTCATAATGGTTCCTTGCTTCTATAGGTCCCCATGCTGTCAGAGTTCATCCGTGGTCCTTTTGCGCCCCCTGGTGTCAAAAGGGATTCTTAGATTGTTAGCCTGCATTGGGTCACAATGGTTCCTTGCTTCTCTTAACCCCTGTGGTGTCACAATGCATTCCAAGCCCTTTTAGGCCACTTGGACTTACAATGAACCATTTGATTCTTGGCCTTCATGGTGTCATAATGGTTCCTTGCTTCTATAGGTCCCCATGCTGTCAGAGTTCATCCGTGGTCCTTTTGCGCCCCCTGGTGTCAAAAGGGATTCTTAGATTGTTAGCCTGCATTGGGTCACAATGGTTCCTTGCTTCTCTTAACCCCTGTGGTGTCACAATGCATTCCAAGCCCTTTTAGGCCACTTGGACTTACAATGAACCATTTGATTCTTGGCCTTCATGGTGTCATAATGGTTCCTTGCTTCTATAGGTCCCCATGCTGTCAGAGTACATCCGTGGTCCTTTTGCGCCCCCTGGTGTCAAAAGGGATTCTTAGATTGTTAGCCTGCATTGGGTCACAATGGTTCCTTGCTTCTCTTAACCCCTGTGGTGTCACCATGCATCCCATGCCCTTTTAGGCCACTTGATGTCACAATGAATCATTTGATTCTTGGCCTCCATGGTGGCATAATTGTACCAGGTTTTACTTGGGCGCCATGCTTTCACAATTCATCCCTGCCCCTTTTAGGCCCATTGGTGTCACAAGGGATCATTAGATTGTTAGCCTGCATTGGGTCACAATGGTTCCTTGCTTCTCTTAACCCCTGTGGTGTCACAATGCATCCCATGCCCTTTTAGGCCACTTGATGTCACAATGAATCATTTGATTCTTGGCCTCCATGGTGGCATAGTAGATCCTTGCTTCTATTGGTCCCCGTGCTGTAACAATTCATCCCTGGACCTTTTAGGCCCATTGGTGTCACAAGGGATCATTAGATTGTTAGCCTGCATTGGGTCACAATGGTTCCTTGCTTCTCTTAACCTCTGTGGTGTCATAAAGCATCCCATGCCCTTTTAGGCCACTTGATGTCACAATGAATCATTTGATTCTTGGCCTCCATTGTGTCAAAATGGTTCCTTGTTTCTATTGGGCCCCATGCTGTCACAATTCATCCCTGGCCCTTTTTATTCCCCCCTGGTGCCACAAGGGATCATTAGATTGTTAGCCTGCATTGGGTCACAATGGTTCCTTGCTTCTCTTAACCTCTGTGGTGTCACAATGCATTCCAAGCCCTTTTAGGCCACTTGGTCTTACAATGAACCATTTGATTCTTGGCCTTCATGGTGTCATAATGGTTCCTTGCTTCCATAGGTCCCCATGCTGTCAGAGTCCATCCGTGGTCCTTTTGCGCCCCCTGGTGTCAAAAGGGATTCTTAGATTGTTAGCCTGCATTGGGTCGCAATGGTGCCTTGCTTCTCTTATCCCCTGTGGTGTCACAATGCATCCCATGCCCTTTTAGGCCACTTGATGTCACAATGAATCATTTGATTCTTGGCCTCCACGGTGGCATAATAGATCCTTGCTTCTATTGGTCCCCGTGCTGTAACAATCCATCCCTGGCCCTTTTAGGCCCTTTGGTGTCACAAGGGATCATTAGATTGTTAGCCTGCATTGGGTCACAATGGTTCCTTGCTTCTCTTAACCTCTGTGCGGTCACAATGCATTCCAAGCCCTTTTAGGCCACTTGATGTCACAATGAACCATTTGATTCTTGGCCTTCATGGTGTCATAATGGTTCCTTGCTTCTATAGGTCCCCATGCTGTCAGTGTTCATCTGTGGTCCTTTTGCGCCCCCTGGTGTCAAAAGGGATTCTTAGATTGTTAGCCTGCATTGGGTCACAATGGTTCCTTGCTTCTCTTAACCCCTGTGGTGTCACAATGCATCCCATGCCCTTTTAGGCCACTTGATGTCACAATGAATCATTTGATTCTTGGCCTCCATGGTGGCATAATAGATCCTTGCTTCTATTGGTCCCCGTGCTGTAACAATCCATCCCTGGCCCTTTTTATACCCCCTGGTGCCACAAGGGATCATTAGATTGTTAGCCTGCATTGGGTCACAATGGTTCCTTGCTTCTCTTAACCTCTGTGGTGTCACAATGCATTCCAAGCCTTTTAGGCCACTTGGTCTTACAATGAACCATTTGATTCTTGGCCTTCATGGTGTCATAATGGTTCCTTGCTTCTATAGGTCCCCATGCTGTCAGAGTCCATCCGTGGTCCTTTTGCGCCCCCTGGTGTCAAAAGGGATTCTTAGATTGTTAGCCTGCATTGGGTCACAATGGTTCCTTGCTTCTCTTAACCCCTGTGGTGTCACAATGCATCCCATGCCCTTTTAGGCCACTTGATGTCACAATGAATCATTTGATTCTTGGCCTCCATGGTGGCGTAATTGTACCAGGTTTTACTTGGGCCCCATGCTTTCACAATACATCCCTGCCCCTTTTAGGCCCATTGGTGTCAAAAGGGATCATTAGATTGTTAGCCTCCATTGGGTCACAATGGATCCTTGCTTCTCTTAACCCCTGTGCTGTCACAATGCATCCCATGCCCTTTTAGGCCACTTGATGTCACAATGAATCATTTGATTCTTGGCCTTCATGGTGTCATAACGTTTCCTTGCTTCTATAGGTCCCCATGCTGTCAGAGTTCATCCGTGGTCCTTTTGCGCCCCCTGGTGTCAAAAGGGATTCTTAGATTGTTAGCCTGCATTGGGTCACAATGGTTCCTTGCTTCTCTTAACCCCTGTGGTGTCACCATGCATCCCATGCCCTTTTAGGCCACTTGATGTCACAATGAATCATTTGATTCTTGGCCTCCACGGTGGCATAATAGATCCTTGCTTCTATTGGTCCCCGTGCTGTAACAATCCATCCCTGGCCCTTTTTATACCCCCTGGTGCCACAAGGGATCATTAGATAGTTAGCCTGCATTGGGTCACAATGGTTCCTTGCTTCTCTTAACCTCTGTGCTGTCACAATGCATTCCAAGCCCTTTTAGGCCACTTGATGTCACAATGAACCATTTGATTCTTGGCTTTCATGGTGTCATAATGGTTCCTTGCTTCTATAGGTCCCCATGCTGTCAGAGTTCATCCGTGGTCCTTTTGCGCCCCCTGGTGTCAAAAGGGATTCTTAGATTGTTAGCCTGCATTGGGTCACAATGGTGCCTTGCTTCTCTTAACCCCTGTGGTGTCACAATGCATCCCATGCCCTTTTAGGCCACTTGATGTCACAATGAATCATTTGATTCTTGGCCTCCATGGTGGCATAATTGTACCAGGTTTTACTTGGGCCCCATGCTTTCACAATTCATCCCTGGCCCTTTTAGGCCCATTGGTGTCACAAGGGATCATTAGATTGTTAGCCTGCATTGGGTCACAATGGTTCCTTGCTTCTCTTAACCCCTGTGGTGTCACAATGCATTCCAAGCCCTTTTAGGCCACTTGATGTCACAATGAACCATTTGATTCTTGGCCTTCATGGTGTCATAATGCTTCCTTGCTTCTATAGGTCCCCATGCTGTCAGAGTTCATCTGTGGTCCTTTTGCGCCCCCTGGTGTCAAAAGGGATTCTTAGATTGTTAGCCTGCATTGGGTCACAATGGTTCCTTGCTTCTCTTAACCCCTGTGGTGTCACCATGCATCCCATGCCCTTTTAGGCCACTTGATGTCACAATGAATCATTTGATTCTTGGCCTCCACGGTGGCATAATAGATCCTTGCTTCTATTGGTCCCCGTGCTGTAACAATCCATCCCTGGCCCTTTTTATACCCCCTGGTGCCACAAGGGATCATTAGATAGTTAGCCTGCATTGGGTCACAATGGTTCCTTGCTTCTCTTAACCTCTGTGCTGTCACAATGCATTCCAAGCCCTTTTAGGCCACTTGATGTCACAATGAACCATTTGATTCTTGGCTTTCATGGTGTCATAATGGTTCCTTGCTTCTATAGGTCCCCATGCTGTCAGAGTTCATCCGTGGTCCTTTTGCGCCCCCTGGTGTCAAAAGGGATTCTTAGATTGTTAGCCTGCATTGGGTCACAATGGTGCCTTGCTTCTCTTAACCCCTGTGGTGTCACCATGCATCCCATGCCCTTTTAGGCCACTTGATGTCACAATGAATCATTTGATTCTTGGCCTCCATGGTGGCATAATTGTACCAGGTTTTACTTGGGCCCCATGCTTTCACAATTCATCCCTGGCCCTTTTAGGCCCATTGGTGTCACAAGGGATCATTAGATTGTTAGCCTGCATTGGGTCACAATGGTTCCTTGCTTCTCTTAACCCCTGTGGTGTCACAATGCATTCCAAGCCCTTTTAGGCCACTTGGACTTACAATGAACCATTTGATTCTTGGCCTTCATCGTGTCATAATGCTTCCTTGCTTCTATAGGTCCCCATGCTGTCAAGGTTCATCCGTGGTCATTTTGCGCCCCCTGGTGTCAAAAGGGATTCTTAGATTGTTAGCCTGCATTGGGTCACAATGGTTCCTTGCTTCTCTTAACCCCTGTGGTGTCACAATGCATCCCATGCCCTTTTAGGCCACATGATGTCACAATGAATCATTTGATTCTTGGCCTCCATGGTGGCATAATTGTACCAGGTTTTACTTGGGCGCCATGCTTTCACAATTCATCCCTGCCCCTTTTAGGCCCATTGGTGTCACAAGGGATCATTAGATTGTTAGCCTGCATTGGGTCACAATGGTTCCTTGCTTCTCTTAACCCCTGTGCTGTCACAATGCATCCCATGCCCTTTTAGGCCACTTGATGTCACAATGAATTATTTGATTCTTGGCCTCCATGGTGGCATAATAGATCCTTGCTTCTATTGGTCCCCGTGCTGTAACAATTCATCCCTGCCCCTTTTAGGCCCATTGGTGTCACAAGGGATCATTAGATTGTTAGCCTGCATTGGGTCACAATGGTTCCTTGCTTCTCTTAACCTCTGTGGTGTCATAATGCATCCCATGCCCTTTTAGGCCACTTGATGTCACAATGAATCATTTGATTCTTGGCCTCCATTGTGTCAAAATGGTTCCTTGTTTCTATTGGGCGCCATGCTTTCACAATTCATCCCTGCCCCTTTTACGCCCCCTGGTGTCAAATGGGATCCTGGGATTATTAGCCTCCATTGGGTCACAATGGATCCTTGCTTCTCTTAACCCCTGTGGTGTCACAATGCATCCCATGCCCTTTTAGGCCACTTGATGTCACAATGAATCATTTGATTCTTGGCCTCCATGGTGGCATAATAGATCCTTGCTTCTATTGGTCCCCGTGCTGTAACAATCCATCCCTGGCCCTTTTTATACCCCCTGGTGCCACAAGGGATCATTAGATTGTTAGCCTGCATTGGGTCACAATGGTTCCTTGCTTCTCTTAACCTCTGTGGTGTCACAATGCATTCCAAGCCTTTTAGGCCACTTGGTCTTACAATGAACCATTTGATTCTTGGCCTTCATGGTGTCATAATGGTTCCTTGCTTCTATAGGTCCCCATGCTGTCAGAGTCCATCCGTGGTCCTTTTGCGCCCCCTGGTGTCAAAAGGGATTCTTAGATTGTTAGCCTGCATTGGGTCACAATGGTTCCTTGCTTCTCTTAACCCCTGTGGTGTCACCATGCATCCCATGCCCTTTTAGGCCACTTGATGTCACAATGAATCATTTGATTCTTGGCCTCCATGGTGGCGTAATTGTACCAGGTTTTACTTGGGCCCCATGCTTTCACAATACATCCCTGCCCCTTTTAGGCCCATTGGTGTCAAAAGGGATCATTAGATTGTTAGCCTGCATTGGGTCACAATGGTTCCTTACTTCTCTTAACCCCTGTGCTGTCACAATGCATCCCATGCCCTTTTAGGCCACTTGATGTCACAATGAATCATTTGATTCTTGGCCTCCATGGTGGCATAATGGTTCCTTGTTTCTATTGGTCCCCATGCTGTCACAATTCATCCCTGGCCCTTTTACGCCCCCTGGTGTCAAATGGGATCCTGGGATTATTAGCCTCCATTGGGTCACAATGGATCCTTGCTTCTCTTAACCCCTGTGGTGTCACAATGCATCCCATGCCCTTTTAGGCCACTTGATGTCACAATGAATCATTTGATTCTTGGCCTCCACGGTGGCATAATAGATCCTTGCTTCTATTGGTCCCCGTGCTGTAACAATCCATCCCTGGCCCTTTTTATACCCCCTGGTGCCACAAGGGATCATTAGATTGTTAGCCTGCATTGGGTCACAATGGTTCCTTGCTTCTCTTAACCCCTGTGGTGTCACAATGCATCCCATGCCCTTTTAGGCCACTTGATGTCACAATGAATCATTTGATTCTTGGCCTCCATGGTGGCGTAATTGTACCAGGTTTTACTTGGGCCCCATGCTTTCACAATACATCCCTGCCCCTTTTAGGCCCATTGGTGTCACAAGGGATCATTAGATTGTTAGCCTCCATTGGGTCACAATGGATCCTTGCTTCTCTTAACCCCTGTGCTGTCACAATGCATCCCATGCCCTTTTAGGCCACTTGATGTCACAATGAATCATTTGATTCTTGGCCTTCATGGTGTCATAACGTTTCCTTGCTTCTATAGGTCCCCATGCTGTCAGAGTTCATCCGTGGTCCTTTTGCGCCCCCTGGTGTCAAAAGGGATTCTTAGATTGTTAGCCTGCATTGGGTCACAATGGTTCCTTGCTTCTCTTAACCCCTGTGGTGTCACCATGCATCCCATGCCCTTTTAGGCCACTTGATGTCACAATGAATCATTTGATTCTTGGCCTCCACGGTGGCATAATAGATCCTTGCTTCTATTGGTCCCCCTGCTGTAACAATCCATCCCTGGCCCTTTTTATACCCCCTGGTGCCACAAGGGATCATTAGATAGTTAGCCTGCATTGGGTCACAATGGTTCCTTGCTTCTCTTAACCTCTGTGCTGTCACAATGCATTCCAAGCCCTTTTAAGCCACTTGATGTCACAATGAACCATTTGATTCTTGGCTTTCATGGTGTCATAATGGTTCCTTGCTTCTATAGGTCCCCATGCTGTCAGAGTTCATCCGTGGTCCTTTTGCGCCCCCTGGTGTCAAAAGGGATTCTTAGATTGTTAGCCTGCATTGGGTCACAATGGTGCCTTGCTTCTCTTAACCCCTGTGGTGTCACAATGCATCCCATGCCCTTTTAGGCCACTTGATGTCACAATGAATCATTTGATTCTTGGCCTCCATGGTGGCATAATTGTACCAGGTTTTACTTGGGCCCCATGCTTTCACAATTCATCCCTGGCCCTTTTAGGCCCATTGGTGTCACAAGGGATCATTAGATTGTTAGCCTGCATTGGGTCACAATGGTTCCTTGCTTCTCTTAACCCCTGTGGTGTCACAATGCATTCCAAGCCCTTTTAGGCCACTTGGACTTACAATGAATCATTTGATTCTTGGCCTTCATGGTGTCATAATGCTTCCTTGCTTCTATAGGTCCCCATGCTGTCAGAGTTCATCCGTGGTCCTTTTGCGCCCCCTGGTGTCAAAAGGGATTCTTAGATTGTTAGCCTGCATTGGGTCACAATGGTTCCTTGCTTCTCTTAACCCCTGTGGTGTCACCATGCATCCCATGCCCTTTTAGGCCACTTGATGTCACAATGAATCATTTGATTCTTGGCCTCCACGGTGGCATAATAGATCCTTGCTTCTATTGGTCCCCGTGCTGTAACAATCCATCCCTGGCCCTTTTTATACCCCCTGGTGCCACAAGGGATCATTAGATAGTTAGCCTGCATTGGGTCACAATGGTTCCTTGCTTCTCTTAACCTCTGTGCTGTCACAATGCATTCCAAGCCCTTTTAGGCCACTTGATGTCACAATGAACCGTTTGATTCTTGGCTTTCATGGTGTCATAATGGTTCCTTGCTTCTATAGGTCCCCATGCTGTCAGAGTTCATCCGTGGTCCTTTTGCGCCCCCTGGTGTCAAAAGGGATTCTTAGATTGTTAGCCTGCATTGGGTCACAATGGTGCCTTGCTTCTCTTAACCCCTGTGGTGTCACCATGCATCCCATGCCCTTTTAGGCCACTTGATGTCACAATGAATCATTTGATTCTTGGCCTCCATGGTGGCATAATTGTACCAGGTTTTACTTGGGCCCCATGCTTTCACAATTCATCCCTGGCCCTTTTAGGCCCATTGGTGTCACAAGGGATCATTAGATTGTTAGCCTGCATTGGGTCACAATGGTTCCTTGCTTCTCTTAACCCCTGTGGTGTCACAATGCATTCCAAGCCCTTTTAGGCCACTTGGACTTACAATGAACCATTTGATTCTTGGCCTTCATGGTGTCATAATGCTTCCTTGCTTCTATAGGTCCCCATGCTGTCAAGGTTCATCCGTGGTCATTTTGCGCCCCCTGGTGTCAAAAGGGATTCTTAGATTGTTAGCCTGCATTGGGTCACAATGGTTCCTTGCTTCTCTTAACCCCTGTGGTGTCACAATGCATCCCATGCCCTTTTAGGCCACATGATGTCACAATGAATCATTTGATTCTTGGCCTCCATTGTGTCAAAATGGTTCCTTGTTTCTATTGGGCGCCATGCTTTCACAATTCATCCCTGCCCCTTTTACGCCCCCTGGTGTCAAATGGGATCCTGGGATTATTAGCCTGCATTGGGTCACAATGGATCCTTGCTTCTCTTAACCCCTGTGCTGTCACAATGCATCCCATGCCCTTTTAGGCCACTTGATGTCACAATGAATCATTTGATTCTTGGCCTCCATGGTGGCATAATAGATCCTTGCTTCTATTGGTCCCCGTGCTGTAACAATCCATCCCTGGCCCTTTTTATACCCCCTGGTGCCACAAGGGATCATTAGATTGTTAGCCTGCATTGGGTCACAATGGTTCCTTGCTTCTCTTAACCTCTGTGGTGTCACAATGCATTCCAAGCCTTTTAGGCCACTTGGTCTTACAATGAACCATTTGATTCTTGGCCTTCATGGTGTCATAATGGTTCCTTGCTTCTATAGGTCCCCATGCTGTCAGAGTCCATCCGTGGTCCTTTTGCGCCCCCTGGTGTCAAAAGGGATTCTTAGATTGTTAGCCTGCATTGGGTCACAATGGTTCCTTGCTTCTCTTAACCCCTGTGGTGTCACCATGCATCCCATGCCCTTTTAGGCCACTTGATGTCACAATGAATCATTTGATTCTTGGCCTCCATGGTGGCGTAATTGTACCAGGTTTTACTTGGGCCCCATGCTTTCACAATACATCCCTGCCCCTTTTAGGCCCATTGGTGTCAAAAGGGATCATTAGATTGTTAGCCTGCATTGGGTCACAATGGTTCCTTACTTCTCTTAACCCCTGTGGTGTCAGAATGCATCCCATGCCCTTTTAGGCCACTTGATGTCACAATGAATCATTTGATTCTTGGCCTCCATGTTGGCATAATGGTTCCTTGTTTCTATTGGTCCCCATGCTGTCACAATTCATCCGTGGCCCTTTTTATACCCCCTGGTGCCACAAGGGATCATTAGATTGTTAGCCTGCATTGGGTCACAATGGTTCCTTGCTTCTCTTAACCTCTGTGGTGTCACAATGCATTCCAAGCCTTTTAGGCCACTTGGTCTTACAATGAACCATTTGATTCTTGGCCTTCATGGTGTCATAATGGTTCCTTGCTTCTATAGGTCCCCATGCTGTCAGAGTTCATCCGTGGTCCTTTTGCGCCCCCTGGTGTCAAAAGGGATTCTTAGATTGTTAGCCTGCATTGGGTCGCAATGGTGCCTTGCTTCTCTTAACCCCTGTGGTGTCACAATGCATCCCATGCCCTTTTAGGCCACTTGATGTCACAATGAATCATTTGATTCTTGGCCTCCATGGTGGCATAATTGTACCAGGTTTTACTTGGGCCCCATGCTTTCACAATTCATCCCTGGCCCTTTTAGGCCCATTGGTGTCACAAGGGATCATTAGATTGTTAGCCTGCATTGGGTCACAATGGTTCCTTGCTTCTCTTAACCCCTGTGGTGTCACAATGCATTCCAAGCCCTTTTAGGCCACTTGGTCTTACAATGAACCATTTGATTCTTGGCCTTCATGGTGTCATAATGGTTCCTTGCTTCTATAGGTCCCCATGCTGTCAAGGTTCATCCGTGGTCCTTTTGCGCCCCCTGGTGTCAAAAGGGATTCTTAGATTGTTAGCCTGCATTGGGTTACAATGGTGCCTTGCTTCTCTTAACCCCTGTGGTGTCACAATTCATCCCATGCCCTTTTAGGCCACTTGATGTCACAATGAATCATTTGAATCTTGGCCTCCATGGTGGCATAATTGTACCAGGTTTTACTTGGGCGCCATGCTTTCACAATACATCCCTGCCCCTTTTAGGCCCATTGGTGTCACAAGGGATCATTAGATTGTTAGCCTGCATTGGGTCACAATGGTTCCTTGCTTCTCTTAACCTCTGTGGTGTCACAATGCATCCCATGCCCTTTTAGGCCACTTGATGTCACAATGAATCATTTGATTCTTGGCCTCCATGGTGTCATAATGGTTCCTTGTTTCTATTGGGCCCCATGCTGTCAGAATTCAACCCTGGCCCTTTTACGCCCCCTGGTGTCAAATGGGATCCTGGGATTATTAGCCTGCATTGGGTCACAATGGATCCTTGCTTCTCTTAACCTCTGTGCTGTCACAATGCATCCCATGCCCTTTTAGGCCACTTGATGTCACAATGAATCATTTGATTCTTGGCCTCCACGGTGGCATAATAGATCCTTGCTTCTATTGGTCCCCGTGCTGTAACAATCCATCCCTGGCCCTTTTTATACCCCCTGGTGCCACAAGGGATCATTAGATTGTTAGCCTGCATTGGGTCACAATGGTTCCTTGCTTCTCTTAACCTCTGTGGTGTCACAATGCATTCCAAGCCTTTTAGGCCACTTGGTCTTACAATGAACCATTTGATTCTTGGCCTTCATGGTGTCATAATGGTTCCTTGCTTCTATAGGTCCCCATGCTGTCAGAGTTCATCCGTGGTCCTTTTGCGCCCCCTGGTGTCAAAAGGGATTCTTAGATTGTTAGCCTGCATTGGGTCACAATGGTGCCTTGCTTCTCTTAACCCCTGTGGTGTCACAATGCATCCCATGCCCTTTTAGGCCACTTGATGTCACAATGAATCATTTGATTCTTGGCCTCCATGGTGGCATAATTGTACCAGGTTTTACTTGGGCCCCATGCTTTCACAATTCATCCCTGGCACTTTTAGGCCCATTGGTGTCACAAGGGATCATTAGATTGTTAGCCTGCATTGGGTCACAATGGTTCCTTGCTTCCCTTAACCCCTGTGGTGTCACAATGCATTCCAAGCCCTTTTAGGCCACTTGGACTTACAATGAACCATTTGATTCTTGGCCTTCATGGTGTCATAATGGTTCCTTGCTTCTATAGGTCCCCATGCTGTCAGAGTTCATCCGTGGTCCTTTTGCGCCCCCTGGTGTCAAAAGGGATTCTTAGATTGTTAGCCTGCATTGGGTCACAATGGTTCCTTGCTTCTCTTAACCCCTGTGGTGTCACAATGCATTCCAAGCCCTTTTAGGCCACTTGGACTTACAATGAACCATTTGATTCTTGGCCTTCATGGTGTCATAATGGTTCCTTGCTTCTATAGGTCCCCATGCTATCAGAGTTCATCCGTGGTCCTTTTGCGCCCCCTGGTGTCAAAAGGGATTCTTAGATTGTTAGCCTGCATTGGGTCACAATGGTTCCTTGCTTCTCTTAACCCCTGTGGTGTCACAATGCATTCCAAGCCCTTTTAGGCCACTTGGACTTACAATGAACCATTTGATTCTTGGCCTTCATGGTGTCATGATGGTTCCTTGCTTCTATAGGTCCCCATGCTGTCAGAGTACATCCGTGGTCCTTTTGCGCCCCCTGGTGTCAAAAGGGATTCTTAGATTGTTAGCCTGCATTGGGTCACAATGGTTCCTTGCTTCTCTTAACCCCTGTGGTGTCACAATGCATCCCATGCCCTTTTAGGCCACTTGATGTCACAATGAATCATTTGATTCTTGGCCTCCATGGTGGCATAATTGTACCAGGTTTTACTTGGGCGCCATGCTTTCACAATTCATCCCTGCCCCTTTTAGGCCCATTGGTGTCACAAGGGATCATTAGATTGTTAGCCTGCATTGGGTCACAATGGTTCCTTGCTTCTCTTAACCCCTGTGCTGTCACAATGCATCCCATGCCCTTTTAGGCCACTTGATGTCACAATGAATCATTTGATTCTTGGCCTCCGTGGTGGCATAATAGATCCTTGCTTCTATTGGTCCCCGTGCTGTAACAATTCATCCCTGGACCTTTTAGGCCCATTGGTGTCACAAGGGATCATTAGATAGTTAGCCTGCATTGGGTCACAATGGATCCTTGCTTCTCTTAACCTCTGTGGTGTCATAAAGCATCCCATGCCCTTTTAGGCCACTTGATGTCACAATGAATCATTTGATTCTTGGCCTCCATTGTGTCAAAATGGTTCCTTGTTTCTATTGGTCCCCGTGCTGTAACAATCCATCCCTGGCCCTTTTTATTCCCCCCTGGTGCCACAAGGGATCATTAGATTGTTAGCCTGCATTGGGTCACAATGGTTCCTTGCTTCTCTTAACCTCTGTGGTGTCACAATGCATTCCAAGCCTTTTAGGCCACTTGGTCTTACAATGAACCATTTGATTCTTGGCCTTCATGGTGTCATAATGGTTCCTTGCTTCTATAGGTCCCCATGCTGTCAGAGTCCATCCGTGGTCCTTTTGCGCCCCCTGGTGTCAAAAGGGATTCTTAGATTGTTAGCCTGCATTGGGTCACAATGGTTCCTTGCTTCTCTTAACCCCTGTGGTGTCACAATGCATCCCATGCCCTTTTAGGCCACTTGATGTCACAATGAATCATTTGATTCTTGGCCTCCATGGTGGCGTAATTGTACCAGGTTTTACTTGGGCCCCATGCTTTCACAATACATCCCTGCCCCTTTTAGGCCCATTGGTGTCAAAAGGGATCATTAGATTGTTAGCCTCCATTGGGTCACAATGGATCCTTGCTTCTCTTAACCCCTGTGCTGTCACAATGCATCCCATGCCCTTTTAGGCCACTTGATGTCACAATGAATCATTTGATTCTTGGCCTTCATGGTGTCATAACGTTTCCTTGCTTCTATAGGTCCCCATGCTGTCAGAGTTCATCCGTGGTCCTTTTGCGCCCCCTGGTGTCAAAAGGGATTCTTAGATTGTTAGCCTGCATTGGGTCACAATGGTTCCTTGCTTCTCTTAACCCCTGTGGTGTCACAATGCATCCCATGCCCTTTTAGGCCACTTGATGTCACAATGAATCATTTGATTCTTGGCCTCCACGGTGGCATAATAGATCCTTGCTTCTATTGGTCCCCGTGCTGTAACAATCCATCCCTGGCCCTTTTTATACCCCCTGGTGCCACAAGGGATCATTAGATAGTTAGCCTGCATTGGGTCACAATGGTTCCTTGCTTCTCTTAACCTCTGTGCTGTCACAATGCATTCCAAGCCCTTTTAGGCCACTTGATGTCACAATGAACCATTTGATTCTTGGCTTTCATGGTGTCATAATGGTTCCTTGCTTCTATAGGTCCCCATGCTGTCAGAGTTCATCCGTGGTCCTTTTGCGCCCCCTGGTGTCAAAAGGGATTCTTAGATTGTTAGCCTGCATTGGGTCACAATGGTGCCTTGCTTCTCTTAACCCCTGTGGTGTCACAATGCATCCCATGCCCTTTTAGGCCACTTGATGTCACAATGAATCATTTGATTCTTGGCCTCCATGGTGGCATAATTGTACCAGGTTTTACTTGGGCCCCATGCTTTCACAATTCATCCCTGGCCCTTTTAGGCCCATTGGTGTCACAAGGGATCATTAGATTGTTAGCCTGCATTGGGTCACAATGGTTCCTTGCTTCTCTTAACCTCTGTGATGTCACAATGCATTCCAAGCCCTTTTAGGCCACTTGGACTTACAATGAATCATTTGATTCTTGGCCTTCATGGTGTCATAATGCTTCCTTGCTTCTATAGGTCCCCATGCTGTCAGAGTTCATCCGTGGTCCTTTTGCGCCCCCTGGTGTCAAAAGGGATTCTTAGATTGTTAGCCTGCATTGGGTCACAATGGTTCCTTGCTTCTCTTAACCCCTGTGGTGTCACCATGCATCCCATGCCCTTTTAGGCCACTTGATGTCACAATGAATCATTTGATTCTTGGCCTCCACGGTGGCATAATAGATCCTTGCTTCTATTGGTCCCCGTGCTGTAACAATCCATCCCTGGCCCTTTTTATACCCCCTGGTGCCACAAGGGATCATTAGATAGTTAGCCTGCATTGGGTCACAATGGTTCCTTGCTTCTCTTAACCTCTGTGCTGTCACAATGCATTCCAAGCCCTTTTAGGCCACTTGATGTCACAATGAACCATTTGATTCTTGGCTTTCATGGTGTCATAATGGTTCCTTGCTTCTATAGGTCCCCATGCTGTCAGAGTTCATCCGTGGTCCTTTTGCGCCCCCTGGTGTCAAAAGGGATTCTTAGATTGTTAGCCTGCATTGGGTCACAATGGTGCCTTGCTTCTCTTAACCCCTGTGGTGTCACAATGCATCCCATGCCCTTTTAGGCCACTTGATGTCACAATGAATCATTTGATTCTTGGCCTCCATGGTGGCATAATTGTACCAGGTTTTACTTGGGCCCCATGCTTTCACAATTCATCCCTGGCCCTTTTAGGCCCATTGGTGTCACAAGGGATCATTAGATTGTTAGCCTGCATTGGGTCACAATGGTTCCTTGCTTCTCTTAACCTCTGTGCGGTCACAATGCATTCCAAGCCCTTTTAGGCCACTTGATGTCACAATGAACCATTTGATTCTTGGCCTTCATGGTGTCATAATGGTTCCTTGCTTCTATAGGTCCCCATGCTGTCAGTGTTCATCTGTGGTCCTTTTGCGCCCCCTGGTGTCAAAAGGGATTCTTAGATTGTTAGCCTGCATTGGGTCACAATGGTTCCTTGCTTCTCTTAACCCCTGTGGTGTCACAATGCATCCCATGCCCTTTTAGGCCACTTGATGTCACAATGAATCATTTGATTCTTGGCCTCCATGGTGGCATAATAGATCCTTGCTTCTATTGGTCCCCGTGCTGTAACAATCCATCCCTGGCCCTTTTTATACCCCCTGGTGCCACAAGGGATCATTAGATTGTTAGCCTGCATTGGGTCACAATGGTTCCTTGCTTCTCTTAACCTCTGTGGTGTCACAATGCATTCCAAGCCTTTTAGGCCACTTGGTCTTACAATGAACCATTTGATTCTTGGCCTTCATGGTGTCATAATGGTTCCTTGCTTCTATAGGTCCCCATGCTGTCAGAGTCCATCCGTGGTCCTTTTGCGCCCCCTGGTGTCAAAAGGGATTCTTAGATTGTTAGCCTGCATTGGGTCACAATGGTTCCTTGCTTCTCTTAACCCCTGTGGTGTCACAATGCATCCCATGCCCTTTTAGGCCACTTGATGTCACAATGAATCATTTGATTCTTGGCCTCCATGGTGGCGTAATTGTACCAGGTTTTACTTGGGCCCCATGCTTTCACAATACATCCCTGCCCCTTTTAGGCCCATTGGTGTCAAAAGGGATCATTAGATTGTTAGCCTCCATTGGGTCACAATGGATCCTTGCTTCTCTTAACCCCTGTGCTGTCACAATGCATCCCATGCCCTTTTAGGCCACTTGATGTCACAATGAATCATTTGATTCTTGGCCTTCATGGTGTCATAACGTTTCCTTGCTTCTATAGGTCCCCATGCTGTCAGAGTTCATCCGTGGTCCTTTTGCGCCCCCTGGTGTCAAAAGGGATTCTTAGATTGTTAGCCTGCATTGGGTCACAATGGTTCCTTGCTTCTCTTAACCCCTGTGGTGTCACCATGCATCCCATGCCCTTTTAGGCCACTTGATGTCACAATGAATCATTTGATTCTTGGCCTCCACGGTGGCATAATAGATCCTTGCTTCTATTGGTCCCCGTGCTGTAACAATCCATCCCTGGCCCTTTTTATACCCCCTGGTGCCACAAGGGATCATTAGATAGTTAGCCTGCATTGGGTCACAATGGTTCCTTGCTTCTCTTAACCTCTGTGCTGTCACAATGCATTCCAAGCCCTTTTAGGCCACTTGATGTCACAATGAACCATTTGATTCTTGGCTTTCATGGTGTCATAATGGTTCCTTGCTTCTATAGGTCCCCATGCTGTCAGAGTTCATCCGTGGTCCTTTTGCGCCCCCTGGTGTCAAAAGGGATTCTTAGATTGTTAGCCTGCATTGGGTCACAATGGTGCCTTGCTTCTCTTAACCCCTGTGGTGTCACAATGCATCCCATGCCCTTTTAGGCCACTTGATGTCACAATGAATCATTTGATTCTTGGCCTCCATGGTGGCATAATTGTACCAGGTTTTACTTGGGCCCCATGCTTTCACAATTCATCCCTGGCCCTTTTAGGCCCATTGGTGTCACAAGGGATCATTAGATTGTTAGCCTGCATTGGGTCACAATGGTTCCTTGCTTCTCTTAACCTCTGTGATGTCACAATGCATTCCAAGCCCTTTTAGGCCACTTGGACTTACAATGAATCATTTGATTCTTGGCCTTCATGGTGTCATAATGCTTCCTTGCTTCTATAGGTCCCCATGCTGTCAGAGTTCATCCGTGGTCCTTTTGCGCCCCCTGGTGTCAAAAGGGATTCTTAGATTGTTAGCCTGCATTGGGTCACAATGGTTCCTTGCTTCTCTTAACCCCTGTGGTGTCACCATGCATCCCATGCCCTTTTAGGCCACTTGATGTCACAATGAATCATTTGATTCTTGGCCTCCACGGTGGCATAATAGATCCTTGCTTCTATTGGTCCCCGTGCTGTAACAATCCATCCCTGGCCCTTTTTATACCCCCTGGTGCCACAAGGGATCATTAGATAGTTAGCCTGCATTGGGTCACAATGGTTCCTTGCTTCTCTTAACCTCTGTGCTGTCACAATGCATTCCAAGCCCTTTTAGGCCACTTGATGTCACAATGAACCATTTGATTCTTGGCTTTCATGGTGTCATAATGGTTCCTTGCTTCTATAGGTCCCCATGCTGTCAGAGTTCATCCGTGGTCCTTTTGCGCCCCCTGGTGTCAAAAGGGATTCTTAGATTGTTAGCCTGCATTGGGTCACAATGGTGCCTTGCTTCTCTTAACCCCTGTGGTGTCACAATGCATCCCATGCCCTTTTAGGCCACTTGATGTCACAATGAATCATTTGATTCTTGGCCTCCATGGTGGCATAATTGTACCAGGTTTTACTTGGGCCCCATGCTTTCACAATTCATCCCTGGCCCTTTTAGGCCCATTGGTGTCACAAGGGATCATTAGATTGTTAGCCTGCATTGGGTCACAATGGTTCCTTGCTTCTCTTAACCCCTGTGGTGTCACAATGCATTCCAAGCCCTTTTAGGCCACTTGGACTTACAATGAACCATTTGATTCTTGGCCTTCATGGTGTCATAATGCTTCCTTGCTTCTATAGGTCCCCATGCTGTCAAGGTTCATCCGTGGTCATTTTGCGCCCCCTGGTGTCAAAAGGGATTCTTAGATTGTTAGCCTGCATTGGGTCACAATGGTTCCTTGCTTCTCTTAACCCCTGTGGTGTCACCATGCATCCCATGCCCTTTTAGGCCACTTGATGTCACAATGAATCATTTGATTCTTGGCCTCCATGGTGGCATAATTGTACCAGGTTTTACTTGGGCGCCATGCTTTCACAATTCATCCCTGCCCCTTTTAGGCCCATTGGTGTCACAAGGGATCATTAGATTGTTAGCCTGCATTGGGTCACAATGGTTCCTTGCTTCTCTTAACCCCTGTGGTGTCACAATGCATCCCATGCCCTTTTAGGCCACTTGATGTCACAATGAATTATTTGATTCTTGGCCTCCATGGTGGCATAATAGATCCTTGCTTCTATTGGTCCCCGTGCTGTAACAATTCATCCCTGCCCCTTTTAGGCCCCCTGGTGTCAAAAGGGATTCTTAGATTGTTAGCCTGCATTGGGTCACAATGGTTCCTTGCTTCTCTTAACCTCTGTGGTGTCATAATGCATCCCATGCCCTTTTAGGCCACTTGATGTCACAATGAATCATTTGATTCTTGGCCTCCATTGTGTCAAAATGGTTCCTTGTTTCTATTGGGCCCCATGCTGTCACAATTCATCCCTGGCCCTTTTACGCCCCCTGGTGTCAAATGGGATCCTGGGATTATTAGCCTCCATTGGGTCACAATGGATCCTTGCTTCTCTTAACCCCTGTGGTATCACAATGCATTCCAAGCCCTTTTAGGCCACTTGATGTCACAATGAACCATTTGATTCTTGGCCTCCATGGTGGCATAATGGTTCCTTGCTTCTATTGGTCCCCAAGCTGTCACAATTCATCCCTGGCCCTTTTACGCCCCCTGGTGTCAAATGGGATCCTGGGATTATTAGCCTCCATTGGGTCACAATGGATCCTTGCTTCTCTTAACCCCTGTGGTATCACAATGCATCCCATGCCCTTTTAGTCCACTTGATGTCACAATGAATCATTTGATTCTTGGCCTCCACGGTGGCATAATTGATCCTTGCTTCTATTGGTCCCCGTGCTGTAACAATCCATCCCTGGCCCTTTTTATACCCCCTGGTGCCACAAGGGATCATTAGATTGTTAGCCTGCATTGGGTCACAATGGTTCCTTGCTTCTCTTAACCTCTGTGGTGTCACAATGCATTCCAAGCCTTTTAGGCCACTTGGACTTACAATGAACCATTTGATTCTTGGCCTTCATGGTGTCATAATGGTTCCTTGCTTCTATAGGTCCCCATGCTGTCAGAGTTCATCCGTGGTCCTTTTGCGACCCCTGGTGTCAAAAGGGATTCTTAGATTGTTAGCCTGCATTGGGTCACAATGGTTCCTTGCTTCTCTTAACCCCTGTGGTGTCACAATGCATTCCAAGCCCTTTTAGGCCACTTGGACTTACAATGAACCATTTGATTCTTGGCCTTCATGGTGTCATAATGGTTCCTTGCTTCTATAGGTCCCCATGCTGTCAGAGTTCATCCGTGGTCCTTTTGCGCCCCCTGGTGTCAAAAGGGATTCTTAGATTGTTAGCCTGCATTGGGTCACAATGGTTCCTTGCTTCTCTTAACCCCTGTGGTGTCACAATGCATCCCATGCCCTTTTAGGCCACTTGATGTCACAATGAATCATTTGATTCTTGGCCTCCATGGTGGCATAATTGTACCAGGTTTTACTTGGGCGCCATGCTTTCACAATTCATCCCTGCCCCTTTTAGGCCCATTGGTGTCACAAGGGATCATTAGATTGTTAGCCTGCATTGGGTCACAATGGTTCCTTGCTTCTCTTAACCCCTGTGCTGTCACAATGCATCCCATGCCCTTTTAGGCCACTTGATGTCACAATGAATCATTTGATTCTTGGCCTCCATGGTGGCATAATAGATCCTTGCTTCTATTGGTCCCCGTGCTGTAACAATTCATCCCTGGCCCTTTTAGGCCCATTGGTGTCACAAGGGATCATTAGATAGTTAGCCTGCATTGGGTCACAATGGTTCCTTGCTTCTCTTAACCTCTGTGGTGTCATAATGCATCCCATGCCCTTTTAGGCCACTTGATGTCACAATGAATCATTTGATTCTTGGCCTCCATTGTGTCAAAATGGTTCCTTGTTTCTATTGGGCCCCATGCTGTCACAATTCATCCCTGGCCCTTTTACGCCCCCTGGTGTCAAATGGGATCCTGGGATTATTAGCCTCCATTGGGTCACAATGGATCCTTGCTTCTCTTAACCCCTGTGGTGTCACAATGCATCCCATGCCCTTTTAGGCCACTTGATGTCACAATGAATCATTTGATTCTTGGCCTCCATGGTGGCATAATAGATCCTTGCTTCTATTGGTCCCCGTGCTGTAACAATCCATCCCTGGCCCTTTTTATACCCCCTGGTGCCACAAGGGATCATTAGATTGTTAGCCTGCATTGGGTCACAATGGTTCCTTGCTTCTCTTAACCTCTGTGGTGTCACAATGCATTCCAAGCCTTTTAGGCCACTTGGTCTTACAATGAACCATTTGATTCTTGGCCTTCATGGTGTCATAATGGTTCCTTGCTTCTATAGGTCCCCATGCTGTCAGAGTCCATCCGTGGTCCTTTTGCGCCCCCTGGTGTCAAAAGGGATTCTTAGATTGTTAGCCTGCATTGGGTCACAATGGTTCCTTGCTTCTCTTAACCCCTGTGGTGTCACAATGCATCCCATGCCCTTTTAGGCCACTTGATGTCACAATGAATCATTTGATTCTTGGCCTCCATGGTGGCGTAATTGTACCAGGTTTTACTTGGGCCCCATGCTTTCACAATACATCCCTGCGCCTTTTAGGCCCATTGGTGTCACAAGGGATCATTAGATTGTTAGCCTCCATTGGGTCACAATGGATCCTTGCTTCTCTTAACCCCTGTGCTGTCACAATGCATCCCATGCCCTTTTAGGCCACATGATGTCACAATGAATTATTTGATTCTTGGCCTCCATGGTGGCATAATAGATCCTTGCTTCTATTGGTCCCCGTGCTGTAACAATTCATCCCTGGACGTTTTAGGCCCATTGGTGTCACAAGGGATCATTAGATTGTTAGCCTGCAATGGGTCACAATGGTTCCTTGCTTCTCTTAACCTCTGTGGTGTCACAATGCATCCCATGCCCTTTTAGGCCACTTGATGTCACAATGAATCATTTGATTCTTGGCCTCCATGGTGTCATAATTGTTCCTTGTTTCTATTGGGCCCCATGCTGTCACAATTCATCCCTGGCCCTTTTTATTCCCCCCTGGTGCCACAAGGGATCATTAGATTGTTAGCCTGCATTGGGTCACAATGGTTCCTTGCTTCTCTTAACCTCTGTGGTGTCACAATGCATTCCAAGCCCTTTTAGGCCACTTGGTCTTACAATGAACCATTTGATTCTTGGCCTTCATGGTGTCATAATGGTTCCTTGCTTCCATAGGTCCCCATGCTGTCAGAGTCCATCCGTGGTCCTTTTGCGCCCCCTGGTGTCAAAAGGGATTCTTAGATTGTTAGCCTGCATTGGGTCGCAATGGTGCCTTGCTTCTCTTAACCCCTGTGGTGTCACAATGCATCCCATGCCCTTTTAGGCCACTTGATGTCACAATGAATCATTTGATTCTTGGCCTCCACGGTGGCATAATAGATCCTTGTTTCTATTGGTCCCCGTGCTGTAACAATCCATCCCTGGCCCTTTTAGGCCCTTTGGTGTCACAAGGGATCATTAGATTGTTAGCCTGCATTGGGTCACAATGGTTCCTTGCTTCTCTTAACCTCTGTGGTGTCACAATGCATTCCAAGCCCTTTTAGGCCACTTGGTCTTACAATGAACCATTTGATTCTTGGCCTTCATGGTGTCATAATGGTTCCTTGCTTCCATAGGTCCCCATGCTGTCAGAGTCCATCCGTGGTCCTTTTGCGCCCCCTGGTGTCAAAAGGGATTCTTAGATTGTTAGCCTGCATTGGGTCGCAATGGTGCCTTGCTTCTCTTAACCCCTGTGGTGTCACAATGCATCCCATGCCCTTTTAGGCCACTTGATGTCACAATGAATCATTTGATTCTTGGCCTCCACGGTGGCATAATAGATCCTTGTTTCTATTGGTCCCCGTGCTGTAACAATCCATCCCTGGCCCTTTTAGGCCCTTTGGTGTCACAAGGGATCATTAGATTGTTAGCCTGCATTGGGTCACAATGGTTCCTTGCTTCTCTTAACCTCTGTGCGGTCACAATGCATTCCAAGCCCTTTTAGGCCACTTGATGTCACAATGAACCATTTGATTCTTGGCCTTCATGGTGTCATAATGGTTCCTTGCTTCTATAGGTCCCCATGCTGTCAGTGTTCATCCGTGGTCCTTTTGCGCCCCCTGGTGTCAAAAGGGATTCTTAGATTGTTAGCCTGCATTGGGTCACAATGGTTCCTTGCTTCTCTTAACCCCTGTGGTGTCACAATGCATCCCATGCCCTTTTAGGCCACTTGATGTCACAATGAATCATTTGATTCTTGGCCTCCATGGTGGCATAATTGATCCTTGCTTCTATTGGTCCCCGTGCTGTAACAATCCATCCCTGGCCCTTTTTATACCCCCTGGTGCCACAAGGGGTCATTAGATTGTTAGCCTGCATTGGGTCACAATGGTTCCTTGCTTCTCTTAACCTCTGTGGTGTCACAATGCATTCCAAGCCCTTTTAGGCCACTTGGACTTACAATGAAACATTTGATTCTTGGCCTTCATGGTGTCATAATGGTTCCTTGCTTCTATAGGTCCCCATGCTGTCAAGGTTCATCCGTGGTCATTTTGTGACCCCTGGTGTCAAAAGGGATTCTTAGATTGTTAGCCTGCATTGGGTCACAATGGTTCCTTGCTTCTCTTAACCCCTGTGGTGTCACAATGCATCCCATGCCCTTTTAGGCCACTTGATGTCACAATGAATCATTTGATTCTTGGCCTCCATGGTGGCATAATTGTACCAGGTTTTACTTGGGCGCCATGCTTTCACAATTCATCCCTGCCCCTTTTAGGCCCATTGGTGTCACAAGGGATCATTAGATTGTTAGCCTGCATTGGGTCACAATGGTTCCTTGCTTCTCTTAACCCCTGTGCTGTCACAATGCATCCCATGCCCTTTTAGGCCACTTGATGTCACAATGAATTATTTGATTCTTGGCCTCCATGGTGGCATAATAGATCCTTGCTTCTATTGGTCCCCGTGCTGTAACAATTCATCCCTGCCCCTTTTAGGCCCATTGGTGTCACAAGGGATCATTAGATAGTTAGCCTGCATTGGGTCACAATGGTTCCTTGCTTCTCTTAACCTCTGTGGTGTCATAATGCAGCCCATGCCCTTTTAGGCCACTTGATGTCACAATGAATCATTTGATTCTTGGCCTCCATTGTGTCAAAATGGTTCCTTGTTTCTATTGGGCCCCATGCTGTCACAATTCATCCCTGGCCCTTTTACGCCCCCTGGTGTCAAATGGGATCCTGGGATTATTAGCCTCCATTGGGTCACAATGGATCCTTGCTTCTCTTAACCCCTGTGGTGTCACAATGCATCCCATGCCCTTTTAGGCCACTTGATGTCACAATGAATCATTTGATTCTTGGCCTCCACGGTGGCATAATTGATCCTTGCTTCTATTGGTCCCCGTGCTGTAACAATCCATCCCTGGCCCTTTTTATACCCCCTGGTGCCACAAGGGATCATTAGATTGTTAGCCTGCATTGGGTCACAATGGTTCCTTGCTTCTCTTAACCTCTGTGGTGTCACAATGCATTCCAAGCCTTTTAGGCCACTTGGTCTTACAATGAACCATTTGATTCTTGGCCTTCATGGTGTCATAATGGTTCCTTGCTTCTATAGGTCCCCATGCTGTCAGAGTCCATCCGTGGTCCTTTTGCGCCCCCTGGTGTCAAAAGGGATTCTTAGATTGTTAGCCTGCATTGGGTCACAATGGTTCCTTGCTTCTCTTAACCCCTGTGCTGTCACAATGCATCCCATGCCCTTTTAGGCCACTTGATGTCACAATGAATCATTTGATTCTTGGCCTCCATGGTGGCGTAATTTTACCAGGGTTTACTTGGGCCCCATGCTTTCACAATACATCCCTGCCCCTTTTAGGCCCATTGGTGTCAAAAGGGATCATTAGATTGTTAGCCTCCATTGGGTCACAATGGTTCCTTACTTCTCTTAACCCCTGTGGTGTCACAATGCATCCCATGCCCTTTTAGGCCACTTGATGTCACAATGAATCATTTGATTCTTGGCCTCCATGGTGGCATAATGGTTCCTTGTTTCTATTGGTCCCCATGCTGTCACAATTCATCCCTGGCCCTTTTACGCCCCCTGGTGTCAAATGGGATCCTGGGATTATTAGCCTCCATTGGGTCACAATGGATCCTTGCTTCTCTTAACCCCTGTGGTGTCACAATGCATCCCATGCCCTTTTAGGCCACTTGATGTCACAATGAATCATTTGATTCTTGGCCTCCACGGTGGCATAATTGATCCTTGCTTCTATTGGTCCCCGTGCTGTAACAATCCATCCCTGGCCCTTTTTATACCCCCTGGTGCCACAAGGGATCATTAGATTGTTAGCCTGCATTGGGTCACAATGGTTCCTTGCTTCTCTTAACCTCTGTGGTGTCACAATGCATTCCAAGCCTTTTAGGCCACTTGGTCTTACAATGAACCATTTGATTCTTGGCCTTCATGGTGTCATAATGGTTCCTTGCTTCTATAGGTCCCCATGCTGTCAGAGTTCATCCGTGGTCCTTTTGCGCCCCCTGGTGTCAAAAGGGATTCTTAGATTGTTAGCCTGCATTGGGTCGCAATGGTGCCTTGCTTCTCTTAACCCCTGTGGTGTCACAATGCATCCCATGCCCTTTTAGGCCACTTGATGTCACAATGAATCATTTGATTCTTGGCCTCCATGGTGGCATAATTGTACCAGGTTTTACTTGGGCCCCATGCTTTCACAATTCATCCCTGGCCCTTTTAGGCCCATTGGTGTCACAAGGGATCATTAGATTGTTAGCCTGCATTGGGTCACAATGGTTCCTTGCTTCTCTTAACCCCTGTGGTGTCACAATGCATTCCAAGCCCTTTTAGGCCACTTGGTCTTACAATGAACCATTTGATTCTTGGCCTTCATGGTGTCATAATGGTTCCTTGCTTCTATAGGTCCCCATGCTGTCAAGGTTCATCCGTGGTCCTTTTGCGCCCCCTGGTGTCAAAAGGGATTCTTAGATTGTTAGCCTGCATTGGGTTACAATGGTGCCTTGCTTCTCTTAACCCCTGTGGTGTCACAATTCATCCCATGCCCTTTTAGGCCACTTGATGTCACAATGAATTATTTGATTCTTGGCCTCCATGGTGGCATAATTGTACCAGGTTTTACTTGGGCGCCATGCTTTCACAATTCATCCCTGCCCCTTTTAGGCCCATTGGTGTCACAAGGGATCATTAGATTGTTAGCCTGCATTGGGTCACAATGGTTCCTTGCTTCTCTTAACCTCTGTGGTGTCACAATGCATCCCATGCCCTTTTAGGCCACTTGATGTCACAATGAATCATTTGATTCTTGGCCTCCATGGTGTCATAATGGTTCCTTGTTTCTATTGGGCCCCATGCTGTCACAATTCAACCCTGGCCCTTTTACGCCCCCTGGTGTCAAATGGGATCCTGGGATTATTAGCCTCCATTGGGTCACAATGGATCCTTGCTTCTCTTAACCTCTGTGCTGTCACAATGCATCCCATGCCCTTTTAGGCCACTTGATGTCACAATGAATCATTTGATTCTTGGCCTCCACGGTGGCATAATAGATCCTTGCTTCTATTGGTCCCCGTGCTGTAACAATCCATCCCTGGCCCTTTTTATACCCCCTGGTGCCACAAGGGATCATTAGATTGTTAGCCTGCATTGGGTCACAATGGTTCCTTGCTTCTCTTAACCTCTGTGGTGTCACAATGCATTCCAAGCCTTTTAGGCCACTTGGTCTTACAATGAACCATTTGATTCTTGGCCTTCATGGTGTCATAATGGTTCCTTGCTTCTATAGGTCCCCATGCTGTCAGAGTTCATCCGTGGTCCTTTTGCGCCCCCTGGTGTCAAAAGGGATTCTTAGATTGTTAGCCTGCATGGGGTCACAATGGTGCCTTGCTTCTCTTAACCCCTGTGGTGTCACAATGCATCCCATGCCCTTTTAGGCCACTTGATGTCACAATGAATCATTTGATTCTTGGCCTCCATGGTGGCATAATTGTACCAGGTTTTACTTGGGCCCCATGCTTTCACAATTCATCCCTGGCCCTTTTAGGCCCATTGGTGTCACAAGGGATCATTAGACTGTTAGCCTGCATTGGGTCACAATGGTTCCTTGCTTCCCTTAACCCCTGTGGTGTCACAATGCATTCCAAGCCCTTTTAGGCCACTTGGACTTACAATGAACCATTTGATTCTTGGCCTTCATGGTGTCATAATGGTTCCTTGCTTCTATAGGTCCCCATGCTGTCAGAGTTCATCCGTGGTCCTTTTGCGCCCCCTGGTGTCAAAAGGGATTCTTAGATTGTTAGCCTGCATTGGGTCACAATGGTTCCTTGCTTCTCTTAACCCCTGTGGTGTCACAATGCATTCCAAGCCCTTTTAGGCCACTTGGACTTACAATGAACCATTTGATTCTTGGCCTTCATGGTGTCATAATGGTTCCTTGCTTCTATAGGTCCCCATGCTGTCAGAGTTCATCCGTGGTCCTTTTGCGCCCCCTGGTGTCAAAAGGGATTCTTAGATTGTTAGCCTGCATTGGGTCACAATGGTTCCTTGCTTCTCTTAACCCCTGTGGTGTCACAATGCATTCCAAGCCCTTTTAGGCCACTTGGACTTACAATGAACCATTTGATTCTTGGCCTTCATGGTGTCATAATGGTTCCTTGCTTCTATAGGTCCCCATGCTGTCAGAGTTCATCCGTGGTCCTTTTGCGCCCCCTGGTGTCAAAAGGGATTCTTAGATTGTTAGCCTGCATTGGGTCACAATGGTTCCTTGCTTCTCTTAACCCCTGTGGTGTCACAATGCATCCCATGCCCTTTTAGGCCACTTGATGTCACAATGAATCATTTGATTCTTGGCCTCCATGGTGGCATAATTGTACCAGGTTTTACTTGGGCCCCATGCTTTCACAATTCATCCCTGGCCCTTTTAGGCCCATTGGTGTCACAAGGGATCATTAGATTGTTAGCCTGCATTGGGTCACAATGGTTCCTTGCTTCTCTTAACCCCTGTGCTGTCACAATGCATCCCATGCCCTTTTAGGCCACTTGATGTCACAATGAATCATTTGATTCTTGGCCTCCATGGTGGCATAATAGATCCTTGCTTCTATTGGTCCCCGTGCTGTAACAATTCATCTCTGCCCCTTTTAGGCCCATTGGTGTCACAAGGGATCATTAGATAGTTAGCCTGCATTGGGTCACAATGGTTCCTTGCTTCTCTTAACCTCTGTGGTGTCATAAAGCATCCCATGCCCTTTTAGGCCACTTGATGTCACAATGAATCATTTGATTCTTGGCCTCCATTGTGTCAAAATGGTTCCTTGTTTCTATTGGGCCCCATGCTGTCACAATTCATCCCTGGCCCTTTTTATTCCCCCCTGGTGCCACAAGGGATCATTAGATTGTTAGCCTGCATTGGGTCACAATGGTTCCTTGCTTCTCTTAACCTCTGTGGTGTCACAATGCATTCCAAGCCCTTTTAGGCCACTTGGTCTTACAATGAACCATTTGATTCTTGGCCTTCATGGTGTCATAATGGTTCCTTGCTTCCATAGGTCCCCATGCTGTCAGAGTCCATCCGTGGTCCTTTTGCGCCCCCTGGTGTCAAAAGGGATTCTTAGATTGTTAGCCTGCATTGGGTCACAATGGTGCCTTGCTTCTCTTATCCCCTGTGGTGTCACAATGCATCCCATGCCCTTTTAGGCCACTTGATGTCACAATGAATCATTTGATTCTTGGCCTCCATGGTGGCATAATAGATCCTTGCTTCTATTGGTCCCCGTGCTGTAACAATCCATCCCTGGCCCTTTTAGGCCCTTTGGTGTCACAAGGGATCATTAGATTGTTAGCCTGCATTGGGTCACAATGGTTCCTTGCTTCTCTTAACCTCTGTGCGGTCACAATGCATTCCAAGCCCTTTTAGGCCACTTGATGTCACAATGAACCATTTGATTCTTGGCCTTCATGGTGTCATAATGGTTCCTTGCTTCTATAGGTCCCCATGCTGTCAGTGTTCATCTGTGGTCCTTTTGCGCCCCCTGGTGTCAAAAGGGATTCTTAGATTGTTAGCCTGCATTGGGTCACAATGGTTCCTTGCTTCTCTTAACCCCTGTGGTGTCACAATGCATCCCATGCCCTTTTAGGCCACTTGATGTCACAATGAATCATTTGATTCTTGGCCTCCATGGTGGCATAAGAGATCCTTGCTTCTATTGGTCCCCGTGCTGTAACAATCCATCCCTGGCCCTTTTTATACCCCCTGGTGCCACAAGGGATCATTAGATTGTTAGCCTGCATTGGGTCACAATGGTTCCTTGCTTCTCTTAACCTCTGTGGTGTCACAATGCATTCCAAGCCTTTTAGGCCACTTGGTCTTACAATGAACCATTTGATTCTTGGCCTTCATGGTGTCATAATGGTTCCTTGCTTCTATAGGTCCCCATGCTGCCAGAGTCCATCCGTGGTCCTTTTGCGCCCCCTGGTGTCAAAAGGGATTCTTAGATTGTTAGCCTGCATTGGGTCACAATGGTTCCTTGCTTCTCTTAACCCCTGTGGTGTCACAATGCATCCCATGCCCTTTTAGGCCACTTGATGTCACAATGAATCATTTGATTCTTGGCCTCCATGGTGGCGTAATTGTACCAGGTTTTACTTGGGCCCCATGCTTTCACAATACATCCCTGCCCCTTTTAGGCCCATTGGTGTCAAAAGGGATCATTAGATTATTAGCCTCCATTGGGTCACAATGGATCCTTGCTTCTCTTAACCCCTGTGCTGTCACAATGCATCCCATGCCCTTTTAGGCCACTTGATGTCACAATGAATCATTTGATTCTTGGCCTTCATGGTGTCATAACGTTTCCTTGCTTCTATAGGTCCCCATGCTGTCAGAGTTCATCCGTGGTCCTTTTGCGCCCCCTGGTGTCAAAAGGGATTCTTAGATTGTTAGCCTGCATTGGGTCACAATGGTTCCTTGCTTCTCTTAACCCCTGTGGTGTCACCATGCATCCCATGCCCTTTTAGGCCACTTGATGTCACAATGAATCATTTGATTCTTGGCCTCCACGGTGGCATAATAGATCCTTGCTTCTATTGGTCCCCGTGCTGTAACAATCCATCCCTGGCCCTTTTTATACCCCCTGGTGCCACAAGGGATCATTAGATAGTTAGCCTGCATTGGGTCACAATGGTTCCTTGCTTCTCTTAACCTCTGTGCTGTCACAATGCATTCCAAGCCCTTTTAGGCCACTTGATGTCACAATGAACCATTTGATTCTTGGCCTTCATGGTGTCATAATGGTTCCTTGCTTCTATAGGTCCCCATGCTGTCAGTGTTCATCTGTGGTCCTTTTGCGCCCCCTGGTGTCAAAAGGGATTCTTAGATTGTTAGCCTGCATTGGGTCACAATGGTTCCTTGCTTCTCTTAACCCCTGTGGTGTCACAATGCATCCCATGCCCTTTTAGGCCACTTGATGTCACAATGAATCATTTGATTCTTGGCCTCCATGGTGGCATAATAGATCCTTGCTTCTATTGGTCCCCGTGCTGTAACAATCCATCCCTGGCCCTTTTTATACCCCCTGGTGCCACAAGGGATCATTAGATTGTTAGCCTGCATTGGGTCACAATGGTTCCTTGCTTCTCTTAACCTCTGTGGTGTCACAATGCATTCCAAGCCTTTTAGGCCACTTGGTCTTACAATGAACCATTTGATTCTTGGCCTTCATGGTGTCATAATGGTTCCTTGCTTCTATAGGTCCCCATGCTGTCAGAGTCCATCCGTGGTCCTTTTGCGCCCCCTGGTGTCAAAAGGGATTCTTAGATTGTTAGCCTGCATTGGGTCACAATGGTTCCTTGCTTCTCTTAACCCCTGTGCTGTCACAATGCATCCCATGCCCTTTTAGGCCACTTGATGTCACAATGAATCATTTGATTCTTGGCCTCCATGGTGGCGTAATTGTACCAGGTTTTACTTGGGCCCCATGCTTTCACAATACATCCCTGCCCCTTTTAGGCCCATTGGTGTCAAAAGGGATCATTAGATTGTTAGCCTCCATTGGGTCACAATGGATCCTTGCTTCTCTTAACCCCTGTGCTGTCACAATGCATCCCATGCCCTTTTAGGCCACTTGATGTCACAATGAATCATTTGATTCTTGGCCTTCATGGTGTCATAACGTTTCCTTGCTTCTATAGGTCCCCATGCTGTCAGAGTTCATCCGTGGTCCTTTTGCGCCCCCTGGTGTCAAAAGGGATTCTTAGATTGTTAGCCTGCATTGGGTCACAATGGTTCCTTGCTTCTCTTAACCCCTGTGGTGTCACCATGCATCCCATGCCCTTTTAGGCCACTTGATGTCACAATGAATCATTTGATTCTTGGCCTCCACGGTGGCATAATAGATCCTTGCTTCTATTGGTCCCCGTGCTGTAACAATCCATCCCTGGCCCTTTTTATACCCCCTGGTGCCACAAGGGATCATTAGATAGTTAGCCTGCATTGGGTCACAATGGTTCCTTGCTTCTCTTAACCTCTGTGCTGTCACAATGCATTCCAAGCCCTTTTAGGCCACTTGATGTCACAATGAACCATTTGATTCTTGGCTTTCATGGTGTCATAATGGTTCCTTGCTTCTATAGGTTCCCATGCTGTCAGAGTTCATCCGTGTTCCTTTTGCGCCCCCTGGTGTCAAAAGGGATTCTTAGATTGTTAGCCTGCATTGGGTCACAATGGTGCCTTGCTTCTCTTAACCCCTGTGGTGTCACAATGCATCCCATGCCCTTTTAGGCCACTTGATGTCACAATGAATCATTTGATTCTTGGCCTCCATGGTGGCATAATTGTACCAGGTTTTACTTGGGCCCCATGCTTTCACAATTCATCCCTGGCCCTTTTAGGCCCATTGGTGTCACAAGGGATCATTAGATTGTTAGCCTGCATTGGGTCACAATGGTTCCTTGCTTCTCTTAACCCCTGTGGTGTCACAATGCATTCCAAGCCCTTTTAGGCCACTTGGACTTACAATGAATCATTTGATTCTTGGCCTTCATGGTGTCATAATGCTTCCTTGCTTCTATAGGTCCCCATGCTGTCAAGGTTCATCCGTGGTCATTTTGCGCCCCCTGGTGTCAAAAGGGATTCTTAGATTGTTAGCCTGCATTGGGTCACAATGGTTCCTTGCTTCTCTTAACCCCTGTGGTGTCACAATGCATCCCATGCCCTTTTAGGCCACTTGATGTCACAATGAATTATTTGATTCTTGGCCTCCATGGTGGCATAATAGATCCTTGCTTCTATTGGTCCCCGTGCTGTAACAATTCATCCCTGCCCCTTTTAGGCCCATTGGTGTCACAAGGGATCATTAGATTGTTAGCCTGCATTGGGTCACAATGGTTCCTTGCTTCTCTTAACCTCTGTGGTGTCATAATGCATCCCATGCCCTTTTAGGCTCATTGATGTCACAATGAATCATTTGATTCTTGGCCTCCATTGTGTCAAAATGGTTCCTTGTTTCTATTGGGCGCCATGCTTTCACAATTCATCCCTGCCCCTTTTACGCCCCCTGGTGTCAAATGGGATCCTGGGATTATTAGCCTCCATTGGGTCACAATGGATCCTTGCTTCTCTTAACCCCTGTGCTGTCACAATGCATCCCATGCCCTTTTAGGCCACTTGATGTCACAATGAATCATTTGATTCTTGGCCTCCATGGTGGCATAATAGATCCTTGCTTCTATTGGTCCCCGTGCTGTAACAATCCATCCCTGGCCCTTTTTATACCCCCTGGTGCCACAAGGGATCATTAGATTGTTAGCCTGCATTGGGTCACAATGGTTCCTTGCTTCTCTTAACCTCTGTGGTGTCACAATGCATTCCAAGCCTTTTAGGCCACTTGGTCTTACAATGAACCATTTGATTCTTGGCCTTCATGGTGTCATAATGGTTCCTTGCTTCTATAGGTCCCCATGCTGTCAGAGTCCATCCGTGGTCCTTTTGCGCCCCCTGGTGTCAAAAGGGATTCTTAGATTGTTAGCCTGCATTGGGTCACAATGGTTCCTTGCTTCTCTTAACCCCTGTGGTGTCACCATGCATCCCATGCCCTTTTAGGCCACTTGATGTCACAATGAATCATTTGATTCTTGGCCTCCATGGTGGCGTAATTGTACCAGGTTTTACTTGGGCCCCATGCTTTCACAATACATCCCTGCCCCTTTTAGGCCCATTGGTGTCAAAAGGGATCATTAGATTGTTAGCCTCCATTGGGTCACAATGGATCCTTGCTTCTCTTAACCCCTGTGCTGTCACAATGCATCCCATGCCTTTTTAGGCCACATGATGTCACAATGAATTATTTGATTCTTGGCCTCCATGGTGGCATAATAGATCCTTGCTTCTATTGGTCCCCGTGCTGTAACAATTCATCCCTGCCCCTTTTAGGCCCATTGGTGTCACAAGGGATCATTAGATTGTTAGCCTGCAATGGGTCACAATGGTTCCTTGCTTCTCTTAACCTCTGTGGTGTCACAATGCATCCCATGCCCTTTTAGGCCACTTGATGTCACAATGAATCATTTGATTCTTGGCCTCCACGGTGGCATAATAGATCCTTGCTTCTATTGGTCCCCGTGCTGTAACAATCCATCCCTGGCCCTTTTTATACCCCCTGGTGCCACAAGGGATCATTAGATAGTTAGCCTGCATTGGGTCACAATGGATCCTTGCTTCTCTTAACCTCTGTGCTGTCACAATGCATTCCAAGCCCTTTTAGGCCACTTGATGTCACAATGAACCATTTGATTCTTGGCCTCCATGGTGGCATAATGGTTCCTTGCTTCTATTGGTCCCCAAGCTGTCACAATTCATCCCTGGCCCTTTTACGCCCCCTGGTGTCAAATGGGATCCTGGGATTATTAGCCTCCATTGGGTCACAATGGATCCTTGCTTCTCTTAACCCCTGTGGTATCACAATGCATCCCATGCCCTTTTAGGCCACTTGATGTCACAATGAATCATTTGATTCTTGGCCTCCACGGTGGCATAATTGATCCTTGCTTCTATTGGTCCCCGTGCTGTAACAATCCATCCCTGGCCCTTTTTATACCCCCTGGTGCCACAAGGGATCATTAGATTGTTAGCCTGCATTGGGTCACAATGGTTCCTTGCTTCTCTTAACCTCTGTGGTGTCACAATGCATTCCAAGCCTTTTAGGCCACTTGGTCTTACAATGAACCATTTGATTCTTGGCCTTCATGGTGTCATAATGGTTCCTTGCTTCTATAGGTCCCCATGCTGTCAGTGTTCATCCGTGGTCCTTTTGCGCCCCCTGGTGTCAAAAGGGATTCTTGGATTGTTAGCCTGCATTGGGTCACAATGGTTCCTTGCTTCTCTTAACCCCTGTGGTGTCACAATGCATCCCATGCCCTTTTAGGCCACTTGATGTCACAATGAATCATTTGATTCTTGGCCTCCATGGTGGCATAATTGTACCAGGTTTTACTTGGGCCCCATGCTTTCACAATTCATCCCTGGCCCTTTTATGCCCATTGGTGTCACAAGGGATCATTAGATTGTTAGCCTGCATTGGGTCACAATGGTTCCTTGCTTCCCTTAACCCCTGTGGTGTCACAATGCATTCCAAGCCCTTTTAGGCCACTTGGACTTACAATGAACCATTTGATTCTTGGCCTTCATGGTGTCATAATGGTTCCTTGCTTCTATAGGTCCCCATGCTGTCAGAGTTCATCCGTGGTCCTTTTGCGCCCCCTGGTGTCAAAAGGGATTCTTAGATTGTTAGCCTGCATTGGGTCACAATGGTTCCTTGCTTCTCTTAACCCCTGTGGTGTCACAATGCCTTCCAAGCCCTTTTAGGCCACTTGGACTTACAATGAACCATTTGATTCTTGGCCTTCATGGTGTCATAATGGTTCCTTGCTTCTATAGGTCCCCATGCTGTCAGAGTTCATCCGTGGTCCTTTTGCGCCCCCTGGTGTCAAAAGGGATTCTTAGATTGTTAGCCTGCATTGGGTCACAATGGTTCCTTGCTTCTCTTAACCCCTGTGGTGTCACAATGCATCCCATGCCCTTTTAGGCCACTTGGACTTACAATGAACCATTTGATTCTTGGCCTTCATGGTGTCATAATGGTTCCTTGCTTCTATAGGTCCCCATGCTGTCAGAGTTCATCCGTGGTCCTTTTGCGCCCCCTGGTGTCAAAAGGGATTCTTAGATTGTTAGCCTGCATTGGGTCACAATGGTTCCTTGCTTCTCTTAACCCCTGTGGTGTCACAATGCATCCCATGCCCTTTTAGGCCACTTGATGTCACAATGAATCATTTGATTCTTGGCCTCCATGGTGGCATAATTGTACCAGGTTTTACTTGGGCGCCATGCTTTCACAATTCATCCCTGCCCCTTTTAGGCCCATTGGTGTCACAAGGGATCATTAGATTGTTAGCCTGCATTGGGTCACAATGGTTCCTTGCTTCTCTTAACCCCTGTGCTGTCACAATGCATCCCATGCCCTTTTAGGCCACTTGATGTCACAATGAATCATTTGATTCTTGGCCTCCATGGTGGCATAATAGATCCTTGCTTCTATTGGTCCCCGTGCTGTAACAATTCATCCCTGCCCCTTTTAGGCCCATTGGTGTCACAAGGGATCATTAGATAGTTAGCCTGCATTGGGTCACAATGGTTCCTTGCTTCTCTTAACCTCTGTGGTGTCATAATGCATCCCATGCCCTTTTAGGCCACTTGATGTCACAATGAATCATTTGATTCTTGGCCTCCATTGTGTCAAAATGGTTCCTTGTTTCTATTGGGCCCCATGCTGTCACAATTCATCCCTGGCCCTTTTACGCCCCCTGGTGTCAAATGGGATCCTGGGATTATTAGCCTCCATTGGGTCACAATGGATCCTTGCTTCTCTTAACCCCTGTGGTGTCACAATGCATCCCATGCCCTTTTAGGCCACTTGATGTCACAATGAATCATTTGATTCTTGGCCTCCATGGTGGCGTAATTGTACCAGGTTTTACTTGGGCCCCATGCTTTCACAATACATCCCTGCCCCTTTTAGGCCCATTGGTGTCAAAAGGGATCATTAGATTGTTAGCCTCCATTGGGTCACAATGGATCCTTGCTTCTCTTAACCCCCGTGCTGTCACAATGCATCCCATGCCCTTTTAGGCCACATGATGTCACAATGAATTATTTGATTCTTGGCCTCCATGGTGGCATAATAGATCCTTGTTTCTATTGGGCCCCGTGCTGTAACAATTCATCCCTGGAGCTTTTAGGCCCATTGGTGTCACAAGGGATCATTAGATTGTTAGCCTGCAATGGGTCACAATGGTTCCTTGCTTCTCTTAACCCCTGTGGTGTCACAATGCATCCCATGCCCTTTTAGGCCACTTGATGTCACAATGAATCATTTGATTCTTGGCCTCCATGGTGGCATAATTGTACCAGGTTTTACTTGGGCGCCATGCTTTCACAATTCATCCCTGCCCCTTTTAGGCCCATTGGTGTCACAAGGGATCATTAGATTGTTAGCCTGCATTGGGTCACAATGGTTCCTTGCTTCTCTTAACCCCTGTGCTGTCACAATGCATCCCATGCCCTTTTAGGCCACTTGATGTCACAATGAATTATTTGATTCTTGGCCTCCATGGTGGCATAATAGATCCTTGCTTCTATTGGTCCCCGTGCTGTAACAATTCATCCCTGCCCCTTTTAGGCCCATTGGTGTCACAAGGGATCATTAGATTGTTAGCCTGCATTGGGTCACAATGTTTCCTTGCTTCTCTTAACCTCTGTGGTGTCATAATGCAGCCCATGCCCTTTTAGGCCACTTGATGTCACAATGAATCATTTGATTCTTGGCCTCCATTGTGTCAAAATGGTTCCTTGTTTCTATTGGGCCCCATGCTGTCACAATTCATCCCTGGCCCTTTTACGCCCCCTGGTGTCAAATGGGATCCTGGGATTATTAGCCTCCATTGGGTCACAATGGATCCTTGCTTCTCTTAACCCCTGTGGTGTCACAATGCATCCCATGCCCTTTTAGGCCACTTGATGTCACAATGAATCATTTGATTCTTGGCCTCCACGGTGGCATAATTGATCCTTGCTTCTATTGGTCCCCGTGCTGTAACAATCCATCCCTGGCCCTTTTAGGCGCTTTGGTGCCACAAGGGATCATTAGATTGTTAGCCTGCATTGGGTCACAATGGTTCCTTGCTTCTCTTAACCTCTGTGGTGTCACAATGCATTCCAAGCCTTTTAGGCCACTTGGTCTTACAATGAACCATTTGATTCTTGGCCTTCATGGTGTCATAATGGTTCCTTGCTTCTATAGGTCCCCATGCTGTCAGAGTCCATCCGTGGTCCTTTTGCGCCCCCTGGTGTCAAAAGGGATTCTTAGATTGTTAGCCTGCATTGGGTCACAATGGTTCCTTGCTTCTCTTAACCCCTGTGGTGTCACAATGCATCCCATGCCCTTTTAGGCCACTTGATGTCACAATGAATCATTTGATTCTTGGCCTCCATGGTGGCGTAATTGTACCAGGTTTTACTTGGGCCCCATGCTTTCACAATACATCCCTGCCCCTTTTAGGCCCATTGGTGTCAAAAGGGATCATTAGATTGTTAGCCTCCATTGGGTCACAATGGATCCTTGCTTCTCTTAACCCCCGTGCTGTCACAATGCATCCCATGCCCTTTTAGGCCACATGATGTCACAATGAATTATTTGATTCTTGGCCTCCATGGTGGCATAATAGATCCTTGTTTCTATTGGGCCCCGTGCTGTAACAATTCATCCCTGGAGCTTTTAGGCCCATTGGTGTCACAAGGGATCATTAGATTGTTAGCCTGCAATGGGTCACAATGGTTCCTTGCTTCTCTTAACCTCTGTGGTGTCACAATGCATCCCATGCCCTTTTAGGCCACTTGATGTCACAATGAATCATTTGATTCTTGGCCTCCATGGTGGCATAATTGTACCAGGTTTTACTTGGGCGCCATGCTTTCACAATTCATCCCTGCCCCTTTTAGGCCCATTGGTGTCACAAGGGATCATTAGATTGTTAGCCTGCATTGGGTCACAATGGTTCCTTGCTTCTCTTAACCCCTGTGCTGTCACAATGCATCCCATGCCCTTTTAGGCCACTTGATGTCACAATGAATTATTTGATTCTTGGCCTCCATGGTGGCATAATAGATCCTTGCTTCTATTGGTCCCCGTGCTGTAACAATTCATCCCTGCCCCTTTTAGGCCCATTGGTGTCACAAGGGATCATTAGATTGTTAGCCTGCATTGGGTCACAATGGTTCCTTGCTTCTCTTAACCTCTGTGGTGTCATAATGCAGCCCATGCCCTTTTAGGCCACTTGATGTCACAATGAATCATTTGATTCTTGGCCTCCATTGTGTCAAAATGGTTCCTTGTTTCTATTGGGCCCCATGCTGTCACAATTCATCCCTGGCCCTTTTACGCCCCCTGGTGTCAAATGGGATCCTGGGATTATTAGCCTCCATTGGGTCACAATGGATCCTTGCTTCTCTTAACCCCTGTGGTGTCACAATGCATCCCATGCCCTTTTAGGCCACTTGATGTCACAATGAATCATTTGATTCTTGGCCTCCACGGTGGCATAATTGATCCTTGCTTCTATTGGTCCCCGTGCTGTAACAATCCATCCCTGGCCCTTTTAGGCGCTTTGGTGCCACAAGGGATCATTAGATTGTTAGCCTGCATTGGGTCACAATGGTTCCTTGCTTCTCTTAACCTCTGTGGTGTCACAATGCATTCCAAGCCTTTTAGGCCACTTGGTCTTACAATGAACCATTTGATTCTTGGCCTTCATGGTGTCATAATGGTTCCTTGCTTCTATAGGTCCCCATGCTGTCAGAGTCCATCCGTGGTCCTTTTGCGCCCCCTGGTGTCAAAAGGGATTCTTAGATTGTTAGCCTGCATTGGGTCACAATGGTTCCTTGCTTCTCTTAACCCCTGTGGTGTCACAATGCATCCCATGCCCTTTTAGGCCACTTGATGTCACAATGAATCATTTGATTCTTGGCCTCCATGGTGGCGTAATTGTACCAGGTTTTACTTGGGCCCCATGCTTTCACAATACATCCCTGCCCCTTTTAGGCCCATTGGTGTCAAAAGGGATCATTAGATTGTTAGCCTCCATTGGGTCACAATGGATCCTTGCTTCTCTTAACCCCCGTGCTGTCACAATGCATCCCATGCCCTTTTAGGCCACATGATGTCACAATGAATTATTTGATTCTTGGCCTCCATGGTGGCATAATAGATCCTTGTTTCTATTGGGCCCCGTGCTGTAACAATTCATCCCTGGAGCTTTTAGGCCCATTGGTGTCACAAGGGATCATTAGATTGTTAGCCTGCATTGGGTCACAATGGTTCCTTGCTTCTCTTAACCTCAGTGGTGTCACAATGCATCCCATGCCCTTTTAGGCCACTTGATGTCACAATGAATCATTTGATTCTTGGCCTCCATGGTGGCATAATTGTACCAGGTTTTACTTGGGCGCCATGCTTTCACAATTCATCCCTGCCCCTTTTAGGCCCATTGGTGTCACAAGGGATCATTAGATTGTTAGCCTGCATTGGGTCACAATGGTTCCTTGCTTCTCTTAACCCCTGTGCTGTCACAATGCATCCCATGCCCTTTTAGGCCACTTGATGTCACAATGAATTATTTGATTCTTGGCCTCCATGGTGGCATAATAGATCCTTGCTTCTATTGGTCCCCGTGCTGTAACAATTCATCCCTGCCCCTTTTAGGCCCATTGGTGTCACAAGGGATCATTAGATTGTTAGCCTGCATTGGGTCACAATGGTTCCTTGCTTCTCTTAACCTCTGTGGTGTCATAATGCAGCCCATGCCCTTTTAGGCCACTTGATGTCACAATGAATCATTTGATTCTTGGCCTCCATTGTGTCAAAATGGTTCCTTGTTTCTATTGGGCCCCATGCTGTCACAATTCATCCCTGGCCCTTTTACGCCCCCTGGTGTCAAATGGGATCCTGGGATTATTAGCCTCCATTGGGTCACAATGGATCCTTGCTTCTCTTAACCCCTGTGGTGTCACAATGCATCCCATGCCCTTTTAGGCCACTTGATGTCACAATGAATCATTTGATTCTTGGCCTTCATGGTGTCATAACGTTTCCTTGCTTCTATAGGTTCCCATGCTGTCAGAGTTCATCCGTGGTCCTTTTGCGCCCCCTGGTGTCAAAAGGGATTCTTAGATTGTTAGCCTGCATTGGGTCACAATGGTTCCTTGCTTCTCTTAACCTCTGTGGTGTCACAATGCATTCCAAGCCTTTTAGGCCACTTGGTCTTACAATGAACCATTTGATTCTTGGCCTTCATGGTGTCATAATGGTTCCTTGCTTCTATAGGTCCCCATGCTGTCAGAGTCCATCCGTGGTCCTTTTGCGCCCCCTGGTGTCAAAAGGGATTCTTAGATTGTTAGCCTGCATAGGGTCACAATGGTTCCTTGCTTCTCTTAACCCCTGTGGTGTCACAATGCATCCCATGCCCTTTTAGGCCACTTGATGTCACAATGAATCATTTGATTCTTGGCCTCCATGGTGGCGTAATTGTACCAGGTTTTACTTGGGCCCCATGCTTTCACAATACATCCCTGCCCCTTTTAGGCCCATTGGTGTCAAAAGGGATCATTAGATTGTTAGCCTGCATTGGGTCACAATGGATCCTTGCTTCTCTTAACCCCCGTGCTGTCACAATGCATCCCATGCCCTTTTAGGCCACATGATGTCACAATGAATTATTTGATTCTTGGCCTCCATGGTGGCATAATAGATCCTTGTTTCTATTGGGCCCCGTGCTGTAACAATTCATCCCTGGAGCTTTTAGGCCCATTGGTGTCACAAGGGATCATTAGATTGTTAGCCTGCAATGGGTCACAATGGTTCCTTGCTTCTCTTAACCTCTGTGGTGTCACAATGCATCCCATGCCCTTTTAGGCCACTTGATGTCACAATGAATCATTTGATTCTTGGCCTCCATGGTGGCATAATTGTACCAGGTTTTACTTGGGCGCCATGCTTTCACAATTCATCCCTGCCCCTTTTAGGCTCATTGGTGTCACAAGGGATCATTAGATTGTTAGCCTGCATTGGGTCACAATGGTTCCTTGCTTCTCTTAACCCCTGTGCTGTCACAATGCATCCCATGCCCTTTTAGGCCACTTGATGTCACAATGAATTATTTGATTCTTGGCCTCCATGGTGGCATAATAGATCCTTGCTTCTATTGGTCCCCGTGCTGTAACAATTCATCCCTGCCCCTTTTAGGCCCATTGGTGTCACAAGGGATCATTAGATTGTTAGCCTGCATTGGGTCACAATGGTTCCTTGCTTCTCTTAACCTCTGTGGTGTCATAATGCAGCCCATGCCCTTTTAGGCCACTTGATGTCACAATGAATCATTTGATTCTTGGCCTCCATTGTGTCAAAATGGTTCCTTGTTTCTATTGGGCCCCATGCTGTCACAATTCATCCCTGGCCCTTTTACGCCCCCTGGTGTCAAATGGGATCCTGGGATTATTAGCCTCCATTGGGTCACAATGGATCCTTGCTTCTCTTAACCCCTGTGGTGTCACAATGCATCCCATGCCCTTTTAGGCCACTTGATGTCACAATGAATCATTTGATTCTTGGCCTCCACGGTGGCATAATTGATCCTTGCTTCTATTGGTCCCCGTGCTGTAACAATCCATCCCTGGCCCTTTTAGGCGCTTTGGTGCCACAAGGGATCATTAGATTGTTAGCCTGCATTGGGTCACAATGGTTCCTTGCTTCTCTTAACCTCTGTGGTGTCACAATGCATTCCAAGCCTTTTAGGCCACTTGGTCTTACAATGAACCATTTGATTCTTGGCCTTCATGGTGTCATAATGGTTCCTTGCTTCTATAGGTCCCCATGCTGTCAGAGTCCATCCGTGGTCCTTTTGCGCCCCCTGGTGTCAAAAGGGATTCTTAGATTGTTAGCCTGCATTGGGTCACAATGGTTCCTTGCTTCTCTTAACCCCTGTGGTGTCACAATGCATCCCATGCCCTTTTAGGCCACTTGATGTCACAATGAATCATTTGATTCTTGGCCTCCATGGTGGCGTAATTGTACCAGGTTTTACTTGGGCCCCATGCTTTCACAATACATCCCTGCCCCTTTTAGGCCCATTGGTGTCAAAAGGGATCATTAGATTGTTAGCCTCCATTGGGTCACAATGGATCCTTGCTTCTCTTAACCCCTGTGCTGTCACAATGCATCCCATGCCCTTTTAGGCCACATGATGTCACAATGAATTATTTGATTCTTGGCCTCCATGGTGGCATAATAGATCCTTGTTTCTATTGGGCCCCGTGCTGTAACAATTCATCCCTGGAGCTTTTAGGCCCATTGGTGTCACAAGGGATCATTAGATTGTTAGCCTGCAATGGGTCACAATGGTTCCTTGCTTCTCTTAACCTCTGTGGTGTCACAATGCATCCCATGCCCTTTTAGGCCACTTGATGTCACAATGAATCATTTGATTCTTGGCCTCCACGGTGGCATAATAGATCCTTGCTTCTATTGGTCCCCGTGCTGTAACAATCCATCCCTGGCCCTTTTTATACCCCCTGTTGCCACAAGGGATCATTAGATAGTTAGCCTGCATTGGGTCACAATGGATCCTTGCTTCTCTTAACCTCTGTGCTGTCACAATGCATTCCAAGCCCTTTTAGGCCACTTGATGTCACAATGAATCATTTGATTCTTGGCTTTCATGGTGTCATAATGGTTCCTTGCTTCTATAGGTCCCCATGCTGTCAGAGTTCATCCGTGGTCCTTTTGCGCCCCCTGGTGTCAAAAGGGATTCTTAGATTGTTAGCCTGCATTGGGTCACAATGGTGCCTTGCTTCTCTTAACCCCTGTGGTGTCACAATGCATCCCATGCCCTTTTAGGCCACTTGATGTCACAATGAATCATTTGATTCTTGGCCTCCATGGTGGCATAATTGTACCAGGTTTTACTTGGGCCCCATGCTTTCACAATTCATCCCTGGCCCTTTTAGGCCCATTGGTGTCACAAGGGATCATTAGATTGTTAGCCTGCATTGGGTCACAATGTTTCCTTGCTTCTCTTAACCTCTGTGGTGTCATAATGCAGCCCATGCCCTTTTAGGCCACTTGATGTCACAATGAATCATTTGATTCTTGGCCTCCATTGTGTCAAAATGGTTCCTTGTTTCTATTGGGCCCCATGCTGTCACAATTCATCCCTGGCCCTTTTACGCCCCCTGGTGTCAAATGGGATCCTGGGATTATTAGCCTCCATTGGGTCACAATGGATCCTTGCTTCTCTTAACCCCTGTGGTGTCACAATGCATCCCATGCCCTTTTAGGCCACTTGATGTCACAATGAATCATTTGATTCTTGGCCTCCACGGTGGCATAATTGATCCTTGCTTCTATTGGTCCCCGTGCTGTAACAATCCATCCCTGGCCCTTTTAGGCGCTTTGGTGCCACAAGGGATCATTAGATTGTTAGCCTGCATTGGGTCACAATGGTTCCTTGCTTCTCTTAACCTCTGTGGTGTCACAATGCATTCCAAGCCTTTTAGGCCACTTGGTCTTACAATGAACCATTTGATTCTTGGCCTTCATGGTGTCATAATGGTTCCTTGCTTCTATAGGTCCCCATGCTGTCAGAGTCCATCCGTGGTCCTTTTGCGCCCCCTGGTGTCAAAAGGGATTCTTAGATTGTTAGCCTGCATTGGGTCACAATGGTTCCTTGCTTCTCTTAACCCCTGTGGTGTCACAATGCCTCCCATGCCCTTTTAGGCCACTTGATGTCACAATGAATCATTTGATTCTTGGCCTCCATGGTGGCATAATTGTACCAGGTTTTACTTGGGCGCCATGCTTTCACAATTCATCCCTGCCCCTTTTAGGCTCATTGGTGTCACAAGGGATCATTAGATTGTTAGCCTGCATTGGGTCACAATGGTTCCTTGCTTCTCTTAACCCCTGTGCTGTCACAATGCATCCCATGCCCTTTTAGGCCACTTGATGTCACAATGAATTATTTGATTCTTGGCCTCCATGGTGGCATAATAGATCCTTGCTTCTATTGGTCCCCGTGCTGTAACAATTTATCCCTGGCCCTTTTAGGCCCATTGGTGTCACAAGGGATCATTAGATTGTTAGCCTGCATTGGGTCACAATGGTTCCTTGCTTCTCTTAACCTCTGTGGTGTCATAATGCAGCCCATGCCCTTTTAGGCCACTTGATGTCACAATGAATCATTTGATTCTTGGCCTCCATTGTGTCAAAATGGTTCCTTGTTTCTATTGGGCCCCATGCTGTCACAATTCATCCCTGGCCCTTTTACGCCCCCTGGTGTCAAATGGGATCCTGGGATTATTAGCCTCCATTGGGCCACAATGGATCCTTGCTTCTCTTAACCCCTGTGGTGTCACAATGCATCCCATGCCCTTTTAGGCCACTTGATGTCACAATGAATCATTTGATTCTTGGCCTCCACGGTGGCATAATTGATCCTTGCTTCTATTGGTCCCCGTGCTGTAACAATCCATCCCTGGCCCTTTTAGGCGCTTTGGTGCCACAAGGGATCATTAGATTGTTAGCCTGCATTGGGTCACAATGGTTCCTTGCTTCTCTTAACCTCTGTGGTGTCACAATGCATTCCAAGCCTTTTAGGCCACTTGGTCTTACAATGAACCATTTGATTCTTGGCCTTCATGGTGTCATAATGGTTCCTTGCTTCTATAGGTCCCCATGCTGTCAGAGTCCATCCGTGGTCCTTTTGCGCCCCCTGGTGTCAAAAGGGATTCTTAGATTGTTAGCCTGCATTGGGTCACAATGGTTCCTTGCTTCTCTTAACCCCTGTGGTGTCACAATGCATCCCATGCCCTTTTAGGCCACTTGATGTCACAATGAATCATTTGATTCTTGGCCTCCATGGTGGCGTAATTGTACCAGGTTTTACTTGGGCCCCATGCTTTCACAATACATCCCTGCCCCTTTTAGGCCCATTGGTGTCAAAAGGGATCATTAGATTGTTAGCCTCCATTGGGTCACAATGGATCCTTGCTTCTCTTAACCCCCGTGCTGTCACAATGCATCCCATGCCCTTTTAGGCCACATGATGTCACAATGAATTATTTGATTCTTGGCCTCCATGGTGGCATAATAGATCCTTGTTTCTATTGGGCCCCGTGCTGTAACAATTCATCCCTGGAGCTTTTAGGCCCATTGGTGTCACAAGGGATCATTAGATTGTTAGCCTGCAATGGGTCACAATGGTTCCTTGCTTCTCTTAACCTCTGTGGTGTCACAATGCATCCCATGCCCTTTTAGGCCACTTGATGTCACAATAAATCATTTGATTCTTGGCCTCCATGGTGGCATAATTGTACCAGGTTTTACTTGGGCGCCATGCTTTCACAATTCATCCCTGCCCCTTTTAGGCTCATTGGTGTCACAAGGGATCATTAGATTGTTAGCCTGCATTGGGTCACAATGGTTCCTTGCTTCTCTTAACCCCTGTGCTGTCACAATGCATCCCATGCCCTTTTAGGCCACTTGATGTCACAATGAATTATTTGATTCTTGGCCTCCATGGTGGCATAATAGATCCTTGCTTCTATTGGTCCCCGTGCTGTAACAATTCATCCCTGCCCCTTTTAGGCCCATTGGTGTCACAAGGGATCATTAGATTGTTAGCCTGCATTGGGTCACAATGGTTCCTTGCTTCTCTTAACCCCTGTGGTGTCACAATGCATCCCATGCCCTTTTAGGCCACTTGATGTCACAATGAATCATTTGATTCTTGGCCTCCATGGTGGCGTAATTGTACCAGGTTTTACTTGGGCCCCATGCTTTCACAATACATCCCTGCCCCTTTTAGGCCCATTGGTGTCAAAAGGGATCATTAGATTGTTAGCCTCCATTGGGTCACAATGGATCCTTGCTTCTCTTAACCCCCGTGCTGTCACAATGCATCCCATGCCCTTTTAGGCCACATGATGTCACAATGAATTATTTGATTCTTGGCCTCCATGGTGGCATAATAGATCCTTGTTTCTATTGGGCCCCGTGCTGTAACAATTCATCCCTGGAGCTTTTAGGCCCATTGGTGTCACAAGGGATCATTAGATTGTTAGCCTGCAATGGGTCACAATGGTTCCTTGCTTCTCTTAACCTCTGTGGTGTCACAATGCATCCCATGCCCTTTTAGGCCACTTGATGTCACAATAAATCATTTGATTCTTGGCCTCCATGGTGGCATAATTGTACCAGGTTTTACTTGGGCGCCATGCTTTCACAATTCATCCCTGCCCCTTTTAGGCTCATTGGTGTCACAAGGGATCATTAGATTGTTAGCCTGCATTGGGTCACAATGGTTCCTTGCTTCTCTTAACCCCTGTGCTGTCACAATGCATCCCATGCCCTTTTAGGCCACTTGATGTCACAATGAATTATTTGATTCTTGGCCTCCATGGTGGCATAATAGATCCTTGCTTCTATTGGTCCCCGTGCTGTAACAATTCATCCCTGCCCCTTTTAGGCCCATTGGTGTCACAAGGGATCATTAGATTGTTAGCCTGCATTGGGTCACAATGGTTCCTTGCTTCTCTTAACCTCTGTGGTGTCATAATGCAGCCCATGCCCTTTTAGGCCACTTGATGTCACAATGAATCATTTGATTCTTGGCCTCCATTGTGTCAAAATGGTTCCTTGTTTCTATTGGGCCCCATGCTGTCACAATTCATCCCTGGCCCTTTTACGCCCCCTGGTGTCAAATGGGATCCTGGGATTATTAGCCTCCATTGGGTCACAATGGATCCTTGCTTCTCTTAACCCCTGTGGTGTCACAATGCATCCCATGCCCTTTTAGGCCACTTGATGTCACAATGAATCATTTGATTCTTGGCCTCCACGGTGGCATAATTGATCCTTGCTTCTATTGGTCCCCGTGCTGTAACAATCCATCCCTGGCCCTTTTAGGCGCTTTGGTGTCACAAGGGATCATTAGATTGTTAGCCTGCATTGGGTCACAATGGTTCCTTGCTTCTCTTAACCTCTGTGGTGTCACAATGCATTCCAAGCCTTTTAGGCCACTTGGTCTTACAATGAACCATTTGATTCTTGGCCTTCATGGTGTCATAATGGTTCCTTGCTTCTATAGGTCCCCATGCTGTCAGAGTCCATCCGTGGTCCTTTTGCGCCCCCTGGTGTCAAAAGGGATTCTTAGATTGTTAGCCTGCATTGGGTCACAATGGTTCCTTGCTTCTCTTAACCCCTGTGGTGTCACAATGCATCCCATGCCCTTTTAGGCCACTTGATGTCACAATGAATCATTTGATTCTTGGCCTCCATGGTGGCGTAATTGTACCAGGTTTTACTTGGGCCCCATGCTTTCACAATACATCCCTGCCCCTTTTAGGCCCATTGGTGTCAAAAGGGATCATTAGATTGTTAGCCTCCATTGGGTCACAATGGATCCTTGCTTCTCTTAACCCCCGTGCTGTCACAATGCATCCCATGCCCTTTTAGGCCACATGATGTCACAATGAATTATTTGATTCTTGGCCTCCATGGTGGCATAATAGATCCTTGTTTCTATTGGGCCCCGTGCTGTAACAATTCATCCCTGGAGCTTTTAGGCCCATTGGTGTCACAAGGGATCATTAGATTGTTAGCCTGCAATGGGTCACAATGGTTCCTTGCTTCTCTTAACCTCTGTGGTGTCACAATGCATCCCATGCCCTTTTAGGCCACTTGATGTCACAATGAATCATTTGATTCTTGGCCTCCATGGTGGCATAATTGTACCAGGTTTTACTTGGGCGCCATGCTTTCACAATTCATCCCTGCCCCTTTTAGGCTCATTGGTGTCACAAGGGATCATTAGATTGTTAGCCTGCATTGGGTCACAATGGTTCCTTGCTTCTCTTAACCTCTGTGGTGTCACAATGCATCCCATGCCCTTTTAGGCCACTTGATGTCACAATGAATTATTTGATTCTTGGCCTCCATGGTGGCATAATAGATCCTTGCTTCTATTGGTCCCCGTGCTGTAACAATTCATCCCTGGCCCTTTTAGGCCCATTGGTGTCACAAGGGATCATTAGATTGTTAGCCTGCATTGGGTCACAATGGTTCCTTGCTTCTCTTAACCTCTGTGGTGTCATAATGCAGCCCATGCCCTTTTAGGCCACTTGATGTCACAATGAATCATTTGATTCTTGGCCTCCATTGTGTCAAAATGGTTCCTTGTTTCTATTGGGCCCCATGCTGTCACAATTCATCCCTGGCCCTTTTACGCCCCCTGGTGTCAAATGGGATCCTGGGATTATTAGCCTCCATTGGGTCACAATGGATCCTTGCTTCTCTTAACCCCTGTGGTGTCACAATGCATCCCATGCCCTTTTAGGCCACTTGATGTCACAATGAATCATTTGATTCTTGGCCTCCACGGTGGCATAATTGATCCTTGCTTCTATTGGTCCCCGTGCTGTAACAATCCATCCCTGGCCCTTTTAGGCGCTTTGGTGCCACAAGGGATCATTAGATTGTTAGCCTGCATTGGGTCACAATGGTTCCTTGCTTCTCTTAACCTCTGTGGTGTCACAATGCATTCCAAGCCTTTTAGGCCACTTGGTCTTACAATGAACCATTTGATTCTTGGCCTTCATGGTGTCATAATGGTTCCTTGCTTCTATAGGTCCCCATGCTGTCAGAGTCCATCCGTGGTCCTTTTGCGCCCCCTGGTGTCAAAAGGGATTCTTAGATTGTTAGCCTGCATTGGGTCACAATGGTTCCTTGCTTCTCTTAACCCCTGTGGTGTCACAATGCATCCCATGCCCTTTTAGGCCACTTGATGTCACAATGAATCATTTGATTCTTGGCCTCCATGGTGGCGTAATTGTACCAGGTTTTACTTGGGCCCCATGCTTTCACAATACATCCCTGCCCCTTTTAGGCCCATTGGTGTCAAAAGGGATCATTAGATTGTTAGCCTCCATTGGGTCACAATGGATCCTTGCTTCTCTTAACCCCCGTGCTGTCACAATGCATCCCATGCCCTTTTAGGCCACATGATGTCACAATGAATTATTTGATTCTTGGCCTCCATGGTGGCATAATAGATCCTTGTTTCTATTGGGCCCCGTGCTGTAACAATTCATCCCTGGAGCTTTTAGGCCCATTGGTGTCACAAGGGATCATTAGATTGTTAGCCTGCAATGGGTCACAATGGTTCCTTGCTTCTCTTAACCTCTGTGGTGTCACAATGCATCCCATGCCCTTTTAGGCCACTTGATGTCACAATAAATCATTTGATTCTTGGCCTCCATGGTGGCATAATTGTACCAGGTTTTACTTGGGCGCCATGCTTTCACAATTCATCCCTGCCCCTTTTAGGCTCATTGGTGTCACAAGGGATCATTAGATTGTTAGCCTGCATTGGGTCACAATGGTTCCTTGCTTCTCTTAACCCCTGTGCTGTCACAATGCATCCCATGCCCTTTTAGGCCACTTGATGTCACAATGAATTATTTGATTCTTGGCCTCCATGGTGGCATAATAGATCCTTGCTTCTATTGGTCCCCGTGCTGTAACAATTCATCCCTGCCCCTTTTAGGCCCATTGGTGTCACAAGGGATCATTAGATTGTTAGCCTGCATTGGGTCACAATGGTTCCTTGCTTCTCTTAACCTCTGTGGTGTCATAATGCAGCCCATGCCCTTTTAGGCCACTTGATGTCACAATGAATCATTTGATTCTTGGCCTCCATTGTGTCAAAATGGTTCCTTGTTTCTATTGGGCCCCATGCTGTCACAATTCATCCCTGGCCCTTTTACGCCCCCTGGTGTCAAATGGGATCCTGGGATTATTAGCCTCCATTGGGTCACAATGGATCCTTGCTTCTCTTAACCCCTGTGGTGTCACAATGCATCCCATGCCCTTTTAGGCCACTTGATGTCACAATGAATCATTTGATTCTTGGCCTCCACGGTGGCATAATTGATCCTTGCTTCTATTGGTCCCCGTGCTGTAACAATCCATCCCTGGCCCTTTTAGGCGCTTTGGTGTCACAAGGGATCATTAGATTGTTAGCCTGCATTGGGTCACAATGGTTCCTTGCTTCTCTTAACCTCTGTGGTGTCACAATGCATTCCAAGCCTTTTAGGCCACTTGGTCTTACAATGAACCATTTGATTCTTGGCCTTCATGGTGTCATAATGGTTCCTTGCTTCTATAGGTCCCCATGCTGTCAGAGTCCATCCGTGGTCCTTTTGCGCCCCCTGGTGTCAAAAGGGATTCTTAGATTGTTAGCCTGCATTGGGTCACAATGGTTCCTTGCTTCTCTTAACCCCTGTGGTGTCACAATGCATCCCATGCCCTTTTAGGCCACTTGATGTCACAATGAATCATTTGATTCTTGGCCTCCATGGTGGCGTAATTGTACCAGGTTTTACTTGGGCCCCATGCTTTCACAATACATCCCTGCCCCTTTTAGGCCCATTGGTGTCAAAAGGGATCATTAGATTGTTAGCCTCCATTGGGTCACAATGGATCCTTGCTTCTCTTAACCCCCGTGCTGTCACAATGCATCCCATGCCCTTTTAGGCCACATGATGTCACAATGAATTATTTGATTCTTGGCCTCCATGGTGGCATAATAGATCCTTGTTTCTATTGGGCCCCGTGCTGTAACAATCCATCCCTGGCCCTTTTAGGCGCTTTGGTGCCACAAGGGATCATTAGATTGTTAGCCTGCAATGGGTCACAATGGTTCCTTGCTTCTCTTAACCTCTGTGGTGTCACAATGCATCCCATGCCCTTTTAGGCCACTTGATGTCACAATGAATCATTTGATTCTTGGCCTCCATGGTGGCATAATTGTACCAGGTTTTACTTGGGCGCCATGCTTTCACAATTCATCCCTGCCCCTTTTAGGCTCATTGGTGTCACAAGGGATCATTAGATTGTTAGCCTGCATTGGGTCACAATGGTTCCTTGCTTCTCTTAACCCCTGTGCTGTCACAATGCATCCCATGCCCTTTTAGGCCACTTGATGTCACAATGAATTATTTGATTCTTGGCCTCCATGGTGGCATAATAGATCCTTGCTTCTATTGGTCCCCGTGCTGTAACAATTCATCCCTGCCCCTTTTAGGCCCATTGGTGTCACAAGGGATCATTAGATTGTTAGCCTGCATTGGGTCACAATGGTTCCTTGCTTCTCTTAACCTCTGTGGTGTCATAATGCAGCCCATGCCCTTTTAGGCCACTTGATGTCACAATGAATCATTTGATTCTTGGCCTCCATTGTGTCAAAATGGTTCCTTGTTTCTATTGGGCCCCATGCTGTCACAATTCATCCCTGGCCCTTTTACGCCCCCTGGTGTCAAATGGGATCCTGGGATTATTAGCCTCCATTGGGTCACAATGGATCCTTGCTTCTCTTAACCCCTGTGGTGTCACAATGCATCCCATGCCCTTTTAGGCCACTTGATGTCACAATAAATCATTTGATTCTTGGCCTCCACGGTGGCATAATTGATCCTTGCTTCTATTGGTCCCCGTGCTGTAACAATCCATCCCTGGCCCTTTTAGGCGCTTTGGTGCCACAAGGGATCATTAGATTGTTAGCCTGCATTGGGTCACAATGGTTCCTTGCTTCTCTTAACCTCTGTGGTGTCACAATGCATTCCAACCCTTTTAGGCCACTTGGTCTTACAATGAACCATTTGATTCTTGGCCTTCATGGTGTCATAATGGTTCCTTGCTTCTATAGGTCCCCATGCTGTCAGAGTCCATCCGTGGTCCTTTTGCGCCCCCTGGTGTCAAAAGGGATTCTTAGATTGTTAGCCTGCATTGGGTCACAATGGTTCCTTGCTTCTCTTAACCCCTGTGGTGTCACAATGCATCCCATGCCCTTTTAGGCCACTTGATGTCACAATGAATCATTTGATTCTTGGCCTCCATGGTGGCGTAATTGTACCAGGTTTTACTTGGGCCCCATGCTTTCACAATACATCCCTGCCCCTTTTAGGCCCATTGGTGTCAAAAGGGATCATTAGATTGTTAGCCTCCATTGGGTCACAATGGATCCTTGCTTCTCTTAACCCCCGTGCTGTCACAATGCATCCCATGCCCTTTTAGGCCACATGATGTCACAATGAATTATTTGATTCTTGGCCTCCATGGTGGCATAATAGATCCTTGTTTCTATTGGGCCCCGTGCTGTAACAATTCATCCCTGGAGCTTTTAGGCCCATTGGTGTCACAAGGGATCATTAGATTGTTAGCCTGCAATGGGTCACAATGGTTCCTTGCTTCTCTTAACCTCTGTGGTGTCACAATGCATCCCATGCCCTTTTAGGCCACTTGATGTCACAATGAATCATTTGATTCTTGGCCTCCATGGTGGCATAATTGTACCAGGTTTTACTTGGGCGCCATGCTTTCACAATTCATCCCTGCCCCTTTTAGGCTCATTGGTGTCACAAGGGATCATTAGATTGTTAGCCTGCATTGGGTCACAATGGTTCCTTGCTTCTCTTAACCCCTGTGCTGTCACAATGCATCCCATGCCCTTTTAGGCCACTTGATGTCACAATGAATTATTTGATTCTTGGCCTCCATGGTGGCATAATAGATCCTTGCTTCTATTGGTCCCCGTGCTGTAACAATTCATCCCTGCCCCTTTTAGGCCCATTGGTGTCACAAGGGATCATTAGATTGTTAGCCTGCATTGGGTCACAATGGTTCCTTGCTTCTCTTAACCTCTGTGGTGTCATAATGCAGCCCATGCCCTTTTAGGCCACTTGATGTCACAATGAATCATTTGATTCTTGGCCTCCATTGTGTCAAAATGGTTCCTTGTTTCTATTGGGCCCCATGCTGTCACAATTCATCCCTGGCCCTTTTACGCCCCCTGGTGTCAAATGGGATCCTGGGATTATTAGCCTCCATTGGGTCACAATGGATCCTTGCTTCTCTTAACCCCTGTGGTGTCACAATGCATCCCATGCCCTTTTAGGCCACTTGATGTCACAATAAATCATTTGATTCTTGGCCTCCACGGTGGCATAATTGATCCTTGCTTCTATTGGTCCCCGTGCTGTAACAATCCATCCCTGGCCCTTTTAGGCGCTTTGGTGCCACAAGGGATCATTAGATTGTTAGCCTGCATTGGGTCACAATGGTTCCTTGCTTCTCTTAACCTCTGTGGTGTCACAATGCATTCCAAGCCTTTTAGGCCACTTGGTCTTACAATGAACCATTTGATTCTTGGCCTTCATGGTGTCATAATGGTTCCTTGCTTCTATAGGTCCCCATGCTGTCAGAGTCCATCCGTGGTCCTTTTGCGCCCCCTGGTGTCAAAAGGGATTCTTAGATTGTTAGCCTGCATTGGGTCACAATGGTTCCTTGCTTCTCTTAACCCCTGTGGTGTCACAATGCATCCCATGCCCTTTTAGGCCACTTGATGTCACAATGAATCATTTGATTCTTGGCCTCCATGGTGGCGTAATTGTACCAGGTTTTACTTGGGCCCCATGCTTTCACAATACATCCCTGCCCCTTTTAGGCCCATTGGTGTCAAAAGGGATCATTAGATTGTTAGCCTCCATTGGGTCACAATGGATCCTTGCTTCTCTTAACCCCCGTGCTGTCACAATGCATCCCATGCCCTTTTAGGCCACATGATGTCACAATGAATTATTTGATTCTTGGCCTCCATGGTGGCATAATAGATCCTTGTTTCTATTGGGCCCCGTGCTGTAACAATTCATCCCTGGAGCTTTTAGGCCCATTGGTGTCACAAGGGATCATTAGATTGTTAGCCTGCAATGGGTCACAATGGTTCCTTGCTTCTCTTAACCTCTGTGGTGTCACAATGCATCCCATGCCCTTTTCGGCCACTTGATGTCACAATGAATCATTTGATTCTTGGCCTCCATGGTGGCATAATTGTACCAGGTTTTACTTGGGCGCCATGCTTTCACAATTCATCCCTGCCCCTTTTAGGCCCATTGGTGTCACAAGGGATCATTAGATTGTTAGCCTGCATTGGGTCACAATGGTTCCTTGCTTCTCTTAACCCCTGTGCTGTCACAATGCATCCCATGCCCTTTTAGGCCACTTGATGTCACAATGAATTATTTGATTCTTGGCCTCCATGGTGGCATAATAGATCCTTGCTTCTATTGGTCCCCGTGCTGTAACAATTCATCCCTGCCCCTTTTAGGCCCATTGGTGTCACAAGGGATCATTAGATTGTTAGCCTGCATTGGGTCACAATGGTTCCTTGCTTCTCTTAACCTCTGTGGTGTCATAATGCAGCCCATGCCCTTTTAGGCCACTTGATGTCACAATGAATCATTTGATTCTTGGCCTCCATTGTGTCAAAATGGTTCCTTGTTTCTATTGGGCCCCATGCTGTCACAATTCATCCCTGGCCCTTTTACGCCCCCTGGTGTCAAATGGGATCCTGGGATTATTAGCCTCCATTGGGTCACAATGGATCCTTGCTTCTCTTAACCCCTGTGGTGTCACAATGCATCCCATGCCCTTTTAGGCCACTTGATGTCACAATAAATCATTTGATTCTTGGCCTCCACGGTGGCATAATTGATCCTTGCTTCTATTGGTCCCCGTGCTGTAACAATCCATCCCTGGCCCTTTTAGGCGCTTTGGTGCCACAAGGGATCATTAGATTGTTAGCCTGCATTGGGTCACAATGGTTCCTTGCTTCTCTTAACCTCTGTGGTGTCACAATGCATTCCAAGCCTTTTAGGCCACTTGGTCTTACAATGAACCATTTGATTCTTGGCCTTCATGGTGTCATAATGGTTCCTTGCTTCTATAGGTCCCCATGCTGTCAGAGTCCATCCGTGGTCCTTTTGCGCCCCCTGGTGTCAAAAGGGATTCTTAGATTGTTAGCCTGCATTGGGTCACAATGGTTCCTTGCTTCTCTTAACCCCTGTGGTGTCACAATGCATCCCATGCCCTTTTAGGCCACTTGATGTCACAATGAATCATTTGATTCTTGGCCTCCATGGTGGCGTAATTGTACCAGGTTTTACTTGGGCCCCATGCTTTCACAATACATCCCTGCCCCTTTTAGGCCCATTGGTGTCAAAAGGGATCATTAGATTGTTAGCCTCCATTGGGTCACAATGGATCCTTGCTTCTCTTAACCCCTGTGCTGTCACAATGCATCCCATGCCCTTTTAGGCCACATGATGTCACAATGAATTATTTGATTCTTGGCCTCCATGGTGGCATAATAGATCCTTGTTTCTATTGGGCCCCGTGCTGTAACAATTCATCCCTGGAGCTTTTAGGCCCATTGGTGTCACAAGGGATCATTAGATTGTTAGCCTGCAATGGGTCACAATGGTTCCTTGCTTCTCTTAACCTCTGTGGTGTCACAATGCATCCCATGCCCTTTTCGGCCACTTGATGTCACAATGAATCATTTGATTCTTGGCCTCCATGGTGGCATAATTGTACCAGGTTTTACTTGGGCCCCATGCTTTCACAATTCATCCCTGCCCCTTTTAGGCCCATTGGTGTCACAAGGGATCATTAGATTGTTAGCCTGCATTGGGTCACAATGGTTCCTTGCTTCTCTTAACCCCTGTGCTGTCACAATGCATCCCATGCCCTTTTAGGCCACTTGATGTCACAATGAATTATTTGATTCTTGGCCTCCATGGTGGCATAATAGATCCTTGCTTCTATTGGTCCCCGTGCTGTAACAATTCATCCCTGGCCCTTTTAGGCCCATTGGTGTCACAAGGGATCATTAGATTGTTAGCCTGCATTGGGTCACAATGGTTCCTTGCTTCTCTTAACCTCTGTGGTGTCATAATGCAGCCCATGCCCTTTTAGGCCACTTGATGTCACAATGAATCATTTGATTCTTGGCCTCCATTGTGTCAAAATGGTTCCTTGTTTCTATTGGGCCCCATGCTGTCACAATTCATCCCTGGCCCTTTTACGCCCCCTGGTGTCAAATGGGATCCTGGGATTATTAGCCTCCATTGGGTCACAATGGATCCTTGCTTCTCTTAACCCCTGTGGTGTCACAATGCATCCCATGCCCTTTTAGGCCACTTGATGTCACAATGAATCATTTGATTCTTGGCCTCCACGGTGGCATAATTGATCCTTGCTTCTATTGGTCCCCGTGCTGTAACAATCCATCCCTGGCCCTTTTAGGCGCTTTGGTGCCACAAGGGATCATTAGATTGTTAGCCTGCATTGGGTCACAATGGTTCCTTGCTTCTCTTAACCTCTGTGGTGTCACAATGCATTCCAAGCCTTTTAGGCCACTTGGTCTTACAATGAACCATTTGATTCTTGGCCTTCATGGTGTCATAATGGTTCCTTGCTTCTATAGGTCCCCATGCTGTCAGAGTCCATCCGTGGTCCTTTTGCGCCCCCTGGTGTCAAAAGGGATTCTTAGATTGTTAGCCTGCATTGGGTCACAATGGTTCCTTGCTTCTCTTAACCCCTGTGGTGTCACAATGCATCCCATGCCCTTTTAGGCCACTTGATGTCACAATGAATCATTTGATTCTTGGCCTCCATGGTGGCGTAATTGTACCAGGTTTTACTTGGGCCCCATGCTTTCACAATACATCCCTGCCCCTTTTAGGCCCATTGGTGTCAAAAGGGATCATTAGATTGTTAGCCTCCATTGGGTCACAATGGATCCTTGCTTCTCTTAACCCCCGTGCTGTCACAATGCATCCCATGCCCTTTTAGGCCACATGATGTCACAATGAATTATTTGATTCTTGGCCTCCATGGTGGCATAATAGATCCTTGTTTCTATTGGGCCCCGTGCTGTAACAATTCATCCCTGGAGCTTTTAGGCCCATTGGTGTCACAAGGGATCATTAGATTGTTAGCCTGCAATGGGTCACAATGGTTCCTTGCTTCTCTTAACCTCTGTGGTGTCACAATGCATCCCATGCCCTTTTAGGCCACTTGATGTCACAATAAATCATTTGATTCTTGGCCTCCATGGTGGCATAATTGTACCAGGTTTTACTTGGGCGCCATGCTTTCACAATTCATCCCTGCCCCTTTTAGGCTCATTGGTGTCACAAGGGATCATTAGATTGTTAGCCTGCATTGGGTCACAATGGTTCCTTGCTTCTCTTAACCCCTGTGCTGTCACAATGCATCCCATGCCCTTTTAGGCCACTTGATGTCACAATGAATTATTTGATTCTTGGCCTCCATGGTGGCATAATAGATCCTTGCTTCTATTGGTCCCCGTGCTGTAACAATTCATCCCTGCCCCTTTTAGGCCCATTGGTGTCACAAGGGATCATTAGATTGTTAGCCTGCATTGGGTCACAATGGTTCCTTGCTTCTCTTAACCTCTGTGGTGTCATAATGCAGCCCATGCCCTTTTAGGCCACTTGATGTCACAATGAATCATTTGATTCTTGGCCTCCATTGTGTCAAAATGGTTCCTTGTTTCTATTGGGCCCCATGCTGTCACAATTCATCCCTGGCCCTTTTACGCCCCCTGGTGTCAAATGGGATCCTGGGATTATTAGCCTCCATTGGGTCACAATGGATCCTTGCTTCTCTTAACCCCTGTGGTGTCACAATGCATCCCATGCCCTTTTAGGCCACTTGATGTCACAATGAATCATTTGATTCTTGGCCTCCACGGTGGCATAATTGATCCTTGCTTCTATTGGTCCCCGTGCTGTAACAATCCATCCCTGGCCCTTTTAGGCGCTTTGGTGTCACAAGGGATCATTAGATTGTTAGCCTGCATTGGGTCACAATGGTTCCTTGCTTCTCTTAACCTCTGTGGTGTCACAATGCATTCCAAGCCTTTTAGGCCACTTGGTCTTACAATGAACCATTTGATTCTTGGCCTTCATGGTGTCATAATGGTTCCTTGCTTCTATAGGTCCCCATGCTGTCAGAGTCCATCCGTGGTCCTTTTGCGCCCCCTGGTGTCAAAAGGGATTCTTAGATTGTTAGCCTGCATTGGGTCACAATGGTTCCTTGCTTCTCTTAACCCCTGTGGTGTCACAATGCATCCCATGCCCTTTTAGGCCACTTGATGTCACAATGAATCATTTGATTCTTGGCCTCCATGGTGGCGTAATTGTACCAGGTTTTACTTGGGCCCCATGCTTTCACAATACATCCCTGCCCCTTTTAGGCCCATTGGTGTCAAAAGGGATCATTAGATTGTTAGCCTCCATTGGGTCACAATGGATCCTTGCTTCTCTTAACCCCCGTGCTGTCACAATGCATCCCATGCCCTTTTAGGCCACATGATGTCACAATGAATTATTTGATTCTTGGCCTCCATGGTGGCATAATAGATCCTTGTTTCTATTGGGCCCCGTGCTGTAACAATCCATCCCTGGCCCTTTTAGGCGCTTTGGTGCCACAAGGGATCATTAGATTGTTAGCCTGCAATGGGTCACAATGGTTCCTTGCTTCTCTTAACCTCTGTGGTGTCACAATGCATCCCATGCCCTTTTAGGCCACTTGATGTCACAATGAATCATTTGATTCTTGGCCTCCATGGTGGCATAATTGTACCAGGTTTTACTTGGGCGCCATGCTTTCACAATTCATCCCTGCCCCTTTTAGGCTCATTGGTGTCACAAGGGATCATTAGATTGTTAGCCTGCATTGGGTCACAATGGTTCCTTGCTTCTCTTAACCCCTGTGCTGTCACAATGCATCCCATGCCCTTTTAGGCCACTTGATGTCACAATGAATTATTTGATTCTTGGCCTCCATGGTGGCATAATAGATCCTTGCTTCTATTGGTCCCCGTGCTGTAACAATTCATCCCTGCCCCTTTTAGGCCCATTGGTGTCACAAGGGATCATTAGATTGTTAGCCTGCATTGGGTCACAATGGTTCCTTGCTTCTCTTAACCTCTGTGGTGTCATAATGCAGCCCATGCCCTTTTAGGCCACTTGATGTCACAATGAATCATTTGATTCTTGGCCTCCATTGTGTCAAAATGGTTCCTTGTTTCTATTGGGCCCCATGCTGTCACAATTCATCCCTGGCCCTTTTACGCCCCCTGGTGTCAAATGGGATCCTGGGATTATTAGCCTCCATTGGGTCACAATGGATCCTTGCTTCTCTTAACCCCTGTGGTGTCACAATGCATCCCATGCCCTTTTAGGCCACTTGATGTCACAATAAATCATTTGATTCTTGGCCTCCACGGTGGCATAATTGATCCTTGCTTCTATTGGTCCCCGTGCTGTAACAATCCATCCCTGGCCCTTTTAGGCGCTTTGGTGCCACAAGGGATCATTAGATTGTTAGCCTGCATTGGGTCACAATGGTTCCTTGCTTCTCTTAACCTCTGTGGTGTCACAATGCATTCCAACCCTTTTAGGCCACTTGGTCTTACAATGAACCATTTGATTCTTGGCCTTCATGGTGTCATAATGGTTCCTTGCTTCTATAGGTCCCCATGCTGTCAGAGTCCATCCGTGGTCCTTTTGCGCCCCCTGGTGTCAAAAGGGATTCTTAGATTGTTAGCCTGCATTGGGTCACAATGGTTCCTTGCTTCTCTTAACCCCTGTGGTGTCACAATGCATCCCATGCCCTTTTAGGCCACTTGATGTCACAATGAATCATTTGATTCTTGGCCTCCATGGTGGCGTAATTGTACCAGGTTTTACTTGGGCCCCATGCTTTCACAATACATCCCTGCCCCTTTTAGGCCCATTGGTGTCAAAAGGGATCATTAGATTGTTAGCCTCCATTGGGTCACAATGGATCCTTGCTTCTCTTAACCCCCGTGCTGTCACAATGCATCCCATGCCCTTTTAGGCCACATGATGTCACAATGAATTATTTGATTCTTGGCCTCCATGGTGGCATAATAGATCCTTGTTTCTATTGGGCCCCGTGCTGTAACAATTCATCCCTGGAGCTTTTAGGCCCATTGGTGTCACAAGGGATCATTAGATTGTTAGCCTGCAATGGGTCACAATGGTTCCTTGCTTCTCTTAACCTCTGTGGTGTCACAATGCATCCCATGCCCTTTTAGGCCACTTGATGTCACAATGAATCATTTGATTCTTGGCCTCCATGGTGGCATAATTGTACCAGGTTTTACTTGGGCGCCATGCTTTCACAATTCATCCCTGCCCCTTTTAGGCTCATTGGTGTCACAAGGGATCATTAGATTGTTAGCCTGCATTGGGTCACAATGGTTCCTTGCTTCTCTTAACCCCTGTGCTGTCACAATGCATCCCATGCCCTTTTAGGCCACTTGATGTCACAATGAATTATTTGATTCTTGGCCTCCATGGTGGCATAATAGATCCTTGCTTCTATTGGTCCCCGTGCTGTAACAATTCATCCCTGCCCCTTTTAGGCCCATTGGTGTCACAAGGGATCATTAGATTGTTAGCCTGCATTGGGTCACAATGGTTCCTTGCTTCTCTTAACCTCTGTGGTGTCATAATGCAGCCCATGCCCTTTTAGGCCACTTGATGTCACAATGAATCATTTGATTCTTGGCCTCCATTGTGTCAAAATGGTTCCTTGTTTCTATTGGGCCCCATGCTGTCACAATTCATCCCTGGCCCTTTTACGCCCCCTGGTGTCAAATGGGATCCTGGGATTATTAGCCTCCATTGGGTCACAATGGATCCTTGCTTCTCTTAACCCCTGTGGTGTCACAATGCATCCCATGCCCTTTTAGGCCACTTGATGTCACAATAAATCATTTGATTCTTGGCCTCCACGGTGGCATAATTGATCCTTGCTTCTATTGGTCCCCGTGCTGTAACAATCCATCCCTGGCCCTTTTAGGCGCTTTGGTGCCACAAGGGATCATTAGATTGTTAGCCTGCATTGGGTCACAATGGTTCCTTGCTTCTCTTAACCTCTGTGGTGTCACAATGCATTCCAAGCCTTTTAGGCCACTTGGTCTTACAATGAACCATTTGATTCTTGGCCTTCATGGTGTCATAATGGTTCCTTGCTTCTATAGGTCCCCATGCTGTCAGAGTCCATCCGTGGTCCTTTTGCGCCCCCTGGTGTCAAAAGGGATTCTTAGATTGTTAGCCTGCATTGGGTCACAATGGTTCCTTGCTTCTCTTAACCCCTGTGGTGTCACAATGCATCCCATGCCCTTTTAGGCCACTTGATGTCACAATGAATCATTTGATTCTTGGCCTCCATGGTGGCGTAATTGTACCAGGTTTTACTTGGGCCCCATGCTTTCACAATACATCCCTGCCCCTTTTAGGCCCATTGGTGTCAAAAGGGATCATTAGATTGTTAGCCTCCATTGGGTCACAATGGATCCTTGCTTCTCTTAACCCCCGTGCTGTCACAATGCATCCCATGCCCTTTTAGGCCACATGATGTCACAATGAATTATTTGATTCTTGGCCTCCATGGTGGCATAATAGATCCTTGTTTCTATTGGGCCCCGTGCTGTAACAATTCATCCCTGGAGCTTTTAGGCCCATTGGTGTCACAAGGGATCATTAGATTGTTAGCCTGCAATGGGTCACAATGGTTCCTTGCTTCTCTTAACCTCTGTGGTGTCACAATGCATCCCATGCCCTTTTCGGCCACTTGATGTCACAATGAATCATTTGATTCTTGGCCTCCATGGTGGCATAATTGTACCAGGTTTTACTTGGGCGCCATGCTTTCACAATTCATCCCTGCCCCTTTTAGGCCCATTGGTGTCACAAGGGATCATTAGATTGTTAGCCTGCATTGGGTCACAATGGTTCCTTGCTTCTCTTAACCCCTGTGCTGTCACAATGCATCCCATGCCCTTTTAGGCCACTTGATGTCACAATGAATTATTTGATTCTTGGCCTCCATGGTGGCATAATAGATCCTTGCTTCTATTGGTCCCCGTGCTGTAACAATTCATCCCTGCCCCTTTTAGGCCCATTGGTGTCACAAGGGATCATTAGATTGTTAGCCTGCATTGGGTCACAATGGTTCCTTGCTTCTCTTAACCTCTGTGGTGTCATAATGCAGCCCATGCCCTTTTAGGCCACTTGATGTCACAATGAATCATTTGATTCTTGGCCTCCATTGTGTCAAAATGGTTCCTTGTTTCTATTGGGCCCCATGCTGTCACAATTCATCCCTGGCCCTTTTACGCCCCCTGGTGTCAAATGGGATCCTGGGATTATTAGCCTCCATTGGGTCACAATGGATCCTTGCTTCTCTTAACCCCTGTGGTGTCACAATGCATCCCATGCCCTTTTAGGCCACTTGATGTCACAATAAATCATTTGATTCTTGGCCTCCACGGTGGCATAATTGATCCTTGCTTCTATTGGTCCCCGTGCTGTAACAATCCATCCCTGGCCCTTTTAGGCGCTTTGGTGCCACAAGGGATCATTAGATTGTTAGCCTGCATTGGGTCACAATGGTTCCTTGCTTCTCTTAACCTCTGTGGTGTCACAATGCATTCCAAGCCTTTTAGGCCACTTGGTCTTACAATGAACCATTTGATTCTTGGCCTTCATGGTGTCATAATGGTTCCTTGCTTCTATAGGTCCCCATGCTGTCAGAGTCCATCCGTGGTCCTTTTGCGCCCCCTGGTGTCAAAAGGGATTCTTAGATTGTTAGCCTGCATTGGGTCACAATGGTTCCTTGCTTCTCTTAACCCCTGTGGTGTCACAATGCATCCCATGCCCTTTTAGGCCACTTGATGTCACAATGAATCATTTGATTCTTGGCCTCCATGGTGGCGTAATTGTACCAGGTTTTACTTGGGCCCCATGCTTTCACAATACATCCCTGCCCCTTTTAGGCCCATTGGTGTCAAAAGGGATCATTAGATTGTTAGCCTCCATTGGGTCACAATGGATCCTTGCTTCTCTTAACCCCTGTGCTGTCACAATGCATCCCATGCCCTTTTAGGCCACATGATGTCACAATGAATTATTTGATTCTTGGCCTCCATGGTGGCATAATAGATCCTTGTTTCTATTGGGCCCCGTGCTGTAACAATTCATCCCTGGAGCTTTTAGGCCCATTGGTGTCACAAGGGATCATTAGATTGTTAGCCTGCAATGGGTCACAATGGTTCCTTGCTTCTCTTAACCTCTGTGGTGTCACAATGCATCCCATGCCCTTTTCGGCCACTTGATGTCACAATGAATCATTTGATTCTTGGCCTCCATGGTGGCATAATTGTACCAGGTTTTACTTGGGCCCCATGCTTTCACAATTCATCCCTGCCCCTTTTAGGCCCATTGGTGTCACAAGGGATCATTAGATTGTTAGCCTGCATTGGGTCACAATGGTTCCTTGCTTCTCTTAACCCCTGTGCTGTCACAATGCATCCCATGCCCTTTTAGGCCACTTGATGTCACAATGAATTATTTGATTCTTGGCCTCCATGGTGGCATAATAGATCCTTGCTTCTATTGGTCCCCGTGCTGTAACAATTCATCCCTGCCCCTTTTAGGCCCATTGGTGTCACAAGGGATCATTAGATTGTTAGCCTGCATTGGGTCACAATGGTTCCTTGCTTCTCTTAACCTCTGTGGTGTCATAATGCAGCCCATGCCCTTTTAGGCCACTTGATGTCACAATGAATCATTTGATTCTTGGCCTCCATTGTGTCAAAATGGTTCCTTGTTTCTATTGGGCCCCATGCTGTCACAATTCATCCCTGGCCCTTTTACGCCCCCTGGGTGTCACAAGGGATCATTAGATTGTTAGCCTGCATTGGGTCACAATGGTTCCTTGCTTCTCTTAACCCCTGTGGTGTCACAATGCATTCCAAGCCCTTTTAGGCCACTTGGACTTACAATGAACCATTTGATTCTTGGCCTTCATGGTGTCATAATGGTTCCTTGCTTCTATAGGTCCCCATGATGTCAAGGTTCATCCGTGGTCCTTTTGCGCCCCCTGGTGTCAAAAGGGATTCTTAGATTGTTAGCCTGCATTGGGTCACAATGGTTCCTTGCTTCTCTTAACCCCTGTGGTGTCACAATGCATCCCATGCCCTTTTAGGCCACTTGATGTCACAATGAATCATTTGATTCTTGGCCTCCATGGTGGCATAATGGTTCCTTGTTTCTATTGGTCCCCATGCTGTCACAATTCATCCCTGGCCCTTTTACGCCCCCTGGTGTCAAATGGGATCCTGGGATTATTAGCCTCCATTGGGTCACAATGGATCCTTGCTTCTCTTAACCCCTGTGGTGTCACAATGCATCCCATGCCCTTTTAGGCCACTTGATGTCACAATGAATCATTTGATTCTTGGCCTCCACGGTGGCATAATTGATCCTTGCTTCTATTGGTCCCCGTGCTGTAACAATCCATCCCTGCCCCTTTTTATACCCCCTGGTGCCACAAGGGATCATTAGATTGTTAGCCTGCATTGGGTCACAATGGTTCCTTGCTTCTCTTAACCTCTGTGGTGTCACAATGCATTCCAAGCCTTTTAGGCCACTTGGTCTTACAATGAACCATTTGATTCTTGGCCTTCATGGTGTCATAATGGTTCCTTGCTTCTATAGGTCCCCATGCTGTCAGAGTTCATCCGTGGACCTTTTGCGCCCCCTGGTGTCAAAAGGGATTCTTAGATTGTTAGCCTGCATTGGGTCACAATGGTTCCTTGCTTCTCTTAACCCCTGTGGTGTCACAATGCATCCCATGCCCTTTTAGGCCACTTGATGTCACAATGAATCATTTGATTCTTGGCCTCCATGGTGGCATAATTGTACCAGGTTTTACTTGGGCCCCATGCTTTCACAATTCATCCCTGGCCCTTTTAGGCCCATTGGTGTCACAAGGGATCATTAGATTGTTAGCCTGCATTGGGTCACAATGGTTCCTTGCTTCTCTTAACCCCTGTGGTGTCACAATGCATTCCAAGCCCTTTTAGGCCACTTGGTCTTACAATGAACCATTTGATTCTTGGCCTTCATGGTGTCATAATGGTTCCTTGCTTCTATAGGTCCCCATGCTGTCAAGGTTCATCCGTGGTCCTTTTGCGCCCCCTGGTGTCAAAAGGGATTCTTAGATTGTTAGCCTGCATTGGGTTACAATGGTGCCTTGCTTCTCTTAACCCCTGTGGTGTCACAATGCATCCCATGCCCTTTTAGGCCACTTGATGTCACAATGAATCATTTGATTCTTGGCCTCCATGGTGGCATAATTGTACCAGGTTTTACTTGGGCCCCATGCTTTCACAATACATCCCTGCCCCTTTTAGGCCCATTGGTGTCAAAAGGGATCATTAGATTGTTAGCCTCCATTGGGTCACAATGGATCCTTGCTTCTCTTAACCCCCGTGCTGTCACAATGCATCCCATGCCCTTTTAGGCCACATGATGTCACAATGAATTATTTGATTCTTGGCCTCCATGGTGGCATAATAGATCCTTGTTTCTATTGGGCCCCGTGCTGTAACAATTCATCCCTGGAGCTTTTAGGCCCATTGGTGTCACAAGGGATCATTAGATTGTTAGCCTGCAATGGGTCACAATGGTTCCTTGCTTCTCTTAACCCCTGTGGTGTCACAATGCATCCCATGCCCTTTTAGGCCACTTGATGTCACAATGAATCATTTGATTCTTGGCCTCCATGGTGGCATAATTGTACCAGGTTTTACTTGGGCGCCATGCTTTCACAATTCATCCCTGCCCCTTTTAGGCCCATTGGTGTCACAAGGGATCATTAGATTGTTAGCCTGCATTGGGTCACAATGGTTCCTTGCTTCTCTTAACCCCTGTGCTGTCACAATGCATCCCATGCCCTTTTAGGCCACTTGATGTCACAATGAATTATTTGATTCTTGGCCTCCATGGTGGCATAATAGATCCTTGCTTCTATTGGTCCCCGTGCTGTAACAATTCATCCCTGCCCCTTTTAGGCCCATTGGTGTCACAAGGGATCATTAGATTGTTAGCCTGCATTGGGTCACAATGGTTCCTTGCTTCTCTTAACCTCTGTGGTGTCATAATGCAGCCCATGCCCTTTTAGGCCACTTGATGTCACAATGAATCATTTGATTCTTGGCCTCCATTGTGTCAAAATGGTTCCTTGTTTCTATTGGGCCCCATGCTGTCACAATTCATCCCTGGCCCTTTTACGCCCCCTGGTGTCAAATGGGATCCTGGGATTATTAGCCTCCATTGGGTCACAATGGATCCTTGCTTCTCTTAACCCCTGTGGTGTCACAATGCATCCCATGCCCTTTTAGGCCACTTGATGTCACAATGAATCATTTGATTCTTGGCCTCCATGGTGGCATAATTGTACCAGGTTTTACTTGGGCGCCATGCTTTCACAATACATCCCTGCCCCTTTTAGGCCCATTGGTGTCAAAAGGGATCATTAGATTGTTAGCCTCCATTGGGTCACAATGGATCCTTGCTTCTCTTAACCCCTGTGCTGTCACAATGCATCCCATGCCCTTTTAGGCCACATGATGTCACAATGAATTATTTGATTCTTGGCCTCCATGGTGGCATAATAGATCCTTGTTTCTATTGGGCCCCGTGCTGTAACAATTCATCCCTGGAGCTTTTAGGCCCATTGGTGTCACAAGGGATCATTAGATTGTTAGCCTGCAATGGGTCACAATGGTTCCTTGCTTCTCTTAACCTCTGTGGTGTCACAATGCATCCCATGCCCTTTTAGGCCACTTGATGTCACAATGAATCATTTGATTCTTGGCCTCCACGGTGGCATAATAGATCCTTGCTTCTATTGGTCCCCGTGCTGTAACAATCCATCCCTGGCCCTTTTTATACCCCCTGTTGCCACAAGGGATCATTAGATAGTTAGCCTGCATTGGGTCACAATGGATCCTTGCTTCTCTTAACCTCTGTGCTGTCACAATGCATTCCAAGCCCTTTTAGGCCACTTGATGTCACAATGAACCATTTGATTCTTGGCTTTCATGGTGTCATAATGGTTCCTTGCTTCTATAGGTCCCCATGCTGTCAGAGTTCATCCGTGTTCCTTTTGCGCCCCCTGGTGTCAAAAGGGATTCTTAGATTGTTAGCCTGCATTGGGTCACAATGGTGCCTTGCTTCTCTTAACCCCTGTGGTGTCACAATGCATCCCATGCCCTTTTAGGCCACTTGATGTCACAATGAATCATTTGATTCTTGGCCTCCATGGTGGCATAATTGTACCAGGTTTTACTTGGGCCCCATGCTTTCACAATTCATCCCTGGCCCTTTTAGGCCCATTGGTGTCACAAGGGATCATTAGATTGTTAGCCTGCATTGGGTCACAATGGTTCCTTGCTTCTCTTAACCCCTGTGGTGTCACAATGCATTCCAAGCCCTTTTAGGCCACTTGGACTTACAATGAACCATTTGATTCTTGGCCTTCATGGTGTCATAATGGTTCCTTGCTTCTATAGGTCCCCATGATGTCAAGGTTCATCCGTGGTCCTTTTGCGCCCCCTGGTGTCAAAAGGGATTCTTAGATTGTTAGCCTGCATTGGGTCACAATGGTTCCTTGCTTCTCTTAACCCCTGTGGTGTCACAATGCATCCCATGCCCTTTTAGGCCACTTGATGTCACAATGAATCATTTGATTCTTGGCCTCCATGGTGGCATAATGGTTCCTTGTTTCTATTGGTCCCCATGCTGTCACAATTCATCCCTGGCCCTTTTACGCCCCCTGGTGTCAAATGGGATCCTGGGATTATTAGCCTCCATTGGGTCACAATGGATCCTTGCTTCTCTTAACCCCTGTGGTGTCACAATGCATCCCATGCCCTTTTAGGCCACTTGATGTCACAATGAATCATTTGATTCTTGGCCTCCACGGTGGCATAATTGATCCTTGCTTCTATTGGTCCCCGTGCTGTAACAATCCATCCCTGCCCCTTTTTATACCCCCTGGTGCCACAAGGGATCATTAGATTGTTAGCCTGCATTGGGTCACAATGGTTCCTTGCTTCTCTTAACCTCTGTGGTGTCACAATGCATTCCAAGCCTTTTAGGCCACTTGGTCTTACAATGAACCATTTGATTCTTGGCCTTCATGGTGTCATAATGGTTCCTTGCTTCTATAGGTCCCCATGCTGTCAGAGTTCATCCGTGGACCTTTTGCGCCCCCTGGTGTCAAAAGGGATTCTTAGATTGTTAGCCTGCATTGGGTCACAATGGTTCCTTGCTTCTCTTAACCCCTGTGGTGTCACAATGCATCCCATGCCCTTTTAGGCCACTTGATGTCACAATGAATCATTTGATTCTTGGCCTCCATGGTGGCATAATTGTACCAGGTTTTACTTGGGCCCCATGCTTTCACAATTCATCCCTGGCCCTTTTAGGCCCATTGGTGTCACAAGGGATCATTAGATTGTTAGCCTGCATTGGGTCACAATGGTTCCTTGCTTCTCTTAACCCCTGTGGTGTCACAATGCATTCCAAGCCCTTTTAGGCCACTTGGTCTTACAATGAACCATTTGATTCTTGGCCTTCATGGTGTCATAATGGTTCCTTGCTTCTATAGGTCCCCATGCTGTCAAGGTTCATCCGTGGTCCTTTTGCGCCCCCTGGTGTCAAAAGGGATTCTTAGATTGTTAGCCTGCATTGGGTTACAATGGTGCCTTGCTTCTCTTAACCCCTGTGGTGTCACAATGCATCCCATGCCCTTTTAGGCCACTTGATGTCACAATGAATCATTTGATTCTTGGCCTCCATGGTGGCATAATTGTACCAGGTTTTACTTGGGCCCCATGCTTTCACAATACATCCCTGCCCCTTTTAGGCCCATTGGTGTCAAAAGGGATCATTAGATTGTTAGCCTCCATTGGGTCACAATGGATCCTTGCTTCTCTTAACCCCCGTGCTGTCACAATGCATCCCATGCCCTTTTAGGCCACATGATGTCACAATGAATTATTTGATTCTTGGCCTCCATGGTGGCATAATAGATCCTTGTTTCTATTGGGCCCCGTGCTGTAACAATTCATCCCTGGAGCTTTTAGGCCCATTGGTGTCACAAGGGATCATTAGATTGTTAGCCTGCAATGGGTCACAATGGTTCCTTGCTTCTCTTAACCCCTGTGGTGTCACAATGCATCCCATGCCCTTTTAGGCCACTTGATGTCACAATGAATCATTTGATTCTTGGCCTCCATGGTGGCATAATTGTACCAGGTTTTACTTGGGCGCCATGCTTTCACAATTCATCCCTGCCCCTTTTAGGCCCATTGGTGTCACAAGGGATCATTAGATTGTTAGCCTGCATTGGGTCACAATGGTTCCTTGCTTCTCTTAACCCCTGTGCTGTCACAATGCATCCCATGCCCTTTTAGGCCACTTGATGTCACAATGAATTATTTGATTCTTGGCCTCCATGGTGGCATAATAGATCCTTGCTTCTATTGGTCCCCGTGCTGTAACAATTCATCCCTGCCCCTTTTAGGCCCATTGGTGTCACAAGGGATCATTAGATTGTTAGCCTGCATTGGGTCACAATGGTTCCTTGCTTCTCTTAACCTCTGTGGTGTCATAATGCAGCCCATGCCCTTTTAGGCCACTTGATGTCACAATGAATCATTTGATTCTTGGCCTCCATTGTGTCAAAATGGTTCCTTGTTTCTATTGGGCCCCATGCTGTCACAATTCATCCCTGGCCCTTTTACGCCCCCTGGTGTCAAATGGGATCCTGGGATTATTAGCCTCCATTGGGTCACAATGGATCCTTGCTTCTCTTAACCCCTGTGGTGTCACAATGCATCCCATGCCCTTTTAGGCCACTTGATGTCACAATGAATCATTTGATTCTTGGCCTCCATGGTGGCATAATTGTACCAGGTTTTACTTGGGCGCCATGCTTTCACAATACATCCCTGCCCCTTTTAGGCCCATTGGTGTCAAAAGGGATCATTAGATTGTTAGCCTCCATTGGGTCACAATGGATCCTTGCTTCTCTTAACCCCTGTGCTGTCACAATGCATCCCATGCCCTTTTAGGCCACATGATGTCACAATGAATTATTTGATTCTTGGCCTCCATGGTGGCATAATAGATCCTTGTTTCTATTGGGCCCCGTGCTGTAACAATTCATCCCTGGAGGTTTTAGGCCCATTGGTGTCACAAGGGATCATTAGATTGTTAGCCTGCAATGGGTCACAATGGTTCCTTGCTTCTCTTAACCTCTGTGGTGTCACAATGCATCCCATGCCCTTTTAGGCCACTTGATGTCACAATGAATCATTTGATTCTTGGCCTCCACGGTGGCATAATAGATCCTTGCTTCTATTGGTCCCCGTGCTGTAACAATCCATCCCTGGCCCTTTTTATACCCCCTGTTGCCACAAGGGATCATTAGATAGTTAGCCTGCATTGGGTCACAATGGATCCTTGCTTCTCTTAACCTCTGTGCTGTCACAATGCATTCCAAGCCCTTTTAGGCCACTTGATGTCACAATGAACCATTTGATTCTTGGCTTTCATGGTGTCATAATGGTTCCTTGCTTCTATAGGTCCCCATGCTGTCAGAGTTCATCCGTGGTCCTTTTGCGCCCCCTGGTGTCAAAAGGGATTCTTAGATTGTTAGCCTGCATTGGGTCACAATGGTGCCTTGCTTCTCTTAACCCCTGTGGTGTCACAATGCATCCCATGCCCTTTTAGGCCACTTGATGTCACAATGAATCATTTGATTCTTGGCCTCCATGGTGGCATAATTGTACCAGGTTTTACTTGGGCCCCATGCTTTCACAATTCATCCCTGGCCCTTTTAGGCCCATTGGTGTCACAAGGGATCATTAGATTGTTAGCCTGCATTGGGTCACAATGGTTCCTTGCTTCTCTTAACCCCTGTGGTGTCACAATGCATTCCAAGCCCTTTTAGGCCACTTGGACTTACAATGAACCATTTGATTCTTGGCCTTCATGGTGTCATAATGGTTCCTTGCTTCTATAGGTCCCCATGATGTCAAGGTTCATCCGTGGTCCTTTTGCGCCCCCTGGTGTCAAAAGGGATTCTTAGATTGTTAGCCTGCATTGGGTCACAATGGTTCCTTACTTCTCTTAACCCCTGTGGTGTCACAATGCATCCCATGCCCTTTTAGGCCACTTGATGTCACAATGAATCATTTGATTCTTGGCCTCCATGGTGGCATAATGGTTCCTTGTTTCTAATGGTCCCCATGCTGTCACAATTCATCCCTGGCCCTTTTACGCCCCCTGGTGTCAAATGGGATCCTGGGATTATTAGCCTCCATTGGGTCACAATGGATCCTTGCTTCTCTTAACCCCTGTGGTGTCACAATGCATCCCATGCCCTTTTAGGCCACTTGATGTCACAATGAATCATTTGATTCTTGGCCTCCACGGTGGCATAATTGATCCTTGCTTCTATTGGTCCCCGTGCTGTAACAATCCATCCCTGGCCCTTTTTATACCCCCTGGTGCCACAAGGGATCATTAGATTGTTAGCCTGCATTGGGTCACAATGGTTCCTTGCTTCTCTTAACCTCTGTGGTGTCACAATGCATTCCAAGCCTTTTAGGCCACTTGGTCTTACAATGAACCATTTGATTCTTGGCCTTCATGGTGTCATAATGGTTCCTTGCTTCTATAGGTCCCCATGCTGTCAGAGTTCATCCGTGGTCCTTTTGCGCCCCCTGGTGTCAAAAGGGATTCTTAGATTGTTAGCCTGCATTGGGTCGCAATGGTGCCTTGCTTCTCTTAACCCCTGTGGTGTCACAATGCATCCCATGCCCTTTTAGGCCACTTGATGTCACAATGAATCATTTGATTCTTGGCCTCCATGGTGGCATAATTGTACCAGGTTTTACTTGGGCCCCATGCTTTCACAATTCATCCCTGGCCCTTTTAGGCCCATTGGTGTCACAAGGGATCATTAGATTGTTAGCCTGCATTGGGTCACAATGGTTCCTTGCTTCTCTTAACCCCTGTGGTGTCACAATGCATTCCAAGCCCTTTTAGGCCACTTGGTCTTACAATGAACCATTTGATTCTTGGCCTTCATGGTGTCATAATGGTTCCTTGCTTCTATAGGTCCCCATGCTGTCAAGGTTCATCCGTGGTCCTTTTGCGCCCCCTGGTGTCAAAAGGGATTCTTAGATTGTTAGCCTGCATTGGGTTACAATGGTGCCTTGCTTCTCTTAACCCCTGTGGTGTCACAATGCATCCCATGCCCTTTTAGGCCACTTGATGTCACAATGAATCATTTGATTCTTGGCCTCCATGGTGGCGTAATTGTACCAGGTTTTACTTGGGCCCCATGCTTTCACAATACATCCCTGCCTCTTTTAGGCCCATTGGTGTCAAAAGGGATCATTAGATTGTTAGCCTCCATTGGGTCACAATGGATCCTTGCTTCTCTTAACCCCCGTGCTGTCACAATGCATCCCATGCCCTTTTAGGCCACATGATGTCACAATGAATTATTTGATTCTTGGCCTCCATGGTGGCATAATAGATCCTTGTTTCTATTGGGCCCCGTGCTGTAACAATTCATCCCTGGAGCTTTTAGGCCCATTGGTGTCACAAGGGATCATTAGATTGTTAGCCTGCAATGGGTCACAATGGTTCCTTGCTTCTCTTAACCTCTGTGGTGTCACAATGCATCCCATGCCCTTTTAGGCCACTTGATGTCACAATGAATCATTTGATTCTTGGCCTCCATGGTGGCATAATTGTACCAGGTTTTACTTGGGCGCCATGCTTTCACAATTCCTCCCTGCCCCTTTTAGGCCCATTGGTGTCACAAGGGATCATTAGATTGTTAGCCTGCATTGGGTCACAATGGTTCCTTGCTTCTCTTAACCCCTGTGCTGTCACAATGCATCCCATGCCCTTTTAGGCCACTTGATGTCACAATGAATTATTTGATTCTTGGCCTCCATGGTGGCATAATAGATCCTTGCTTCTATTGGTCCCCGTGCTGTAACAATTCATCCCTGCCCCTTTTAGGCCCATTGGTGTCACAAGGGCTCATTAGATTGTTAGCCTGCATTGGGTCACAATGGTTCCTTGCTTCTCTTAACCTCTGTGGTGTCATAATGCAGCCCATGCCCTTTTAGGCCACTTGATGTCACAATGAATCATTTGATTCTTGGCCTCCATTGTGTCAAAATGGTTCCTTGTTTCTATTGGGCCCCATGCTGTCACAATTCATCCCTGGCCCTTTTACGCCCCCTGGTGTCAAATGGGATCCTGGGATTATTAGCCTCCATTGGGTCACAATGGATCCTTGCTTCTCTTAACCCCTGTGGTGTCACAATGCATCCCATGCCCTTTTAGGCCACTTGATGTCACAATGAATCATTTGATTCTTGGCCTCCACGGTGGCATAATTGATCCTTGCTTCTATTGGTCCCCGTGCTGTAACAATCCATCCCTGGCCCTTTTAGGCGCTTTGGTGCCACAAGGGATCATTAGATTGTTAGCCTGCATTGGGTCACAATGGTTCCTTGCTTCTCTTAACCTCTGTGGTGTCACAATGCATTCCAAGCCTTTTAGGCCACTTGGTCTTACAATGAACCATTTGATTCTTGGCCTTCATGGTGTCATAATGGTTCCTTGCTTCTATAGGTCCCCATGCTGTCAGAGTCCATCCGTGGTCCTTTTGCGCCCCCTGGTGTCAAAAGGGATTCTTAGATTGTTAGCCTGCATTGGGTCACAATGGTTCCTTGCTTCTCTTAACCCCTGTGGTGTCACAATGCATCCCATGCCCTTTTAGGCCACTTGATGTCACAATGAATCATTTGATTCTTGGCCTCCATGGTGGCGTAATTGTACCAGGTTTTACTTGGGCCCCATGCTTTCACAATACATCCCTGCCCCTTTTAGGCCCATTGGTGTCAAAAGGGATCATTAGATTGTTAGCCTCCATTGGGTCACAATGGATCCTTGCTTCTCTTAACCCCTGTGCTGTCACAATGCATCCCATGCCCTTTTAGGCCACATGATGTCACAATGAATTATTTGATTCTTGGCCTCCATGGTGGCATAATAGATCCTTGTTTCTATTGGGCCCCGTGCTGTAACAATTCATCCCTGGAGCTTTTAGGCCCATTGGTGTCACAAGGGATCATTAGATTGTTAGCCTGCAATGGGTCACAATGTTTCCTTGCTTCTCTTAACCTCTGTGGTGTCACAATGCATCCCATGCCCTTTTAGGCCACTTGATGTCACAATGAATCATTTGATTCTTGGCCTCCACGGTGGCATAATAGATCCTTGCTTCTATTGGTCCCCGTGCTGTAACAATCCATCCCTGGCCCTTTTTATACCCCCTGTTGCCACAAGGGATCATTAGATAGTTAGCCTGCATTGGGTCCCAATGGATCCTTGCTTCTCTTAACCTCTGTGCTGTCACAATGCATTCCAAGCCCTTTTAGGCCACTTGATGTCACAATGAACCATTTGATTCTTGGCTTTCATGGTGTCATAATGGTTCCTTGCTTCTATAGGTCCCCATGCTGTCAGAGTTCATCCGTGGTCCTTTTGCGCCCCCTGGTGTCAAAAGGGATTCTTAGATTGTTAGCCTGCATTGGGTCACAATGGTGCCTTGCTTCTCTTAACCCCTGTGGTGTCACAATGCATCCCATGCCCTTTTAGGCCACTTGATGTCACAATGAATCATTTGATTCTTGGCCTCCATGGTGGCATAATTGTACCAGGTTTTACTTGGGCCCCATGCTTTCACAATTCATCCCTGGCCCTTTTAGGCCCATTGGTGTCACAAGGGATCATTAGATTGTTAGCCTGCATTGGGTCACAATGGTTCCTTGCTTCTCTTAACCCCTGTGGTGTCACAATGCATTCCAAGCCCTTTTAGGCCACTTGGACTTACAATGAACCATTTGATTCTTGGCCTTCATGGTGTCATAATGGTTCCTTGCTTCTATAGGTCCCCATGCTGTCAGAGTTCATCCGTGGTCCTTTTGCGCCCCCTGGTGTCAAAAGGGATTCTTAGATTGTTAGCCTGCATTGGGTCACAAAGGTGCCTTGCTTCTCTTAACCCCTGTGGTGTCACAATGCATCCCATGCCCTTTTAGGCCACTTGATGTCACAATGAATCATTTGATTCTTAGCCTCCATGGTGGCATAATGGTTCCTTGTTTCTATTGGTCCCCATGCTGTCACAATTCATCCCTGGCCCTTTTACGCCCCCTGGTGTCAAATGGGATCCTGGGATTATTAGCCTCCATTGGGTCACAATGGTGCCTTGCTTCTCTTAACCCCTGTGGTGTCACAATGCATCCCATGCCCTTTTAGGCCACTTGATGTCACAATGAATCATTTGATTCTTGGCCTCCACGGTGGCATAATTGATCCTTGCTTCTATTGGTCCCCGTGCTGTAACAATCCATCCCTGGCCCTTTTTATACCCCCTGGTGCCACAAGGGATCATTAGATTGTTAGCCTGCATTGGGTCACAATGGTTCCTTGCTTCTCTTAACCCCTGTGGTGTCACAATGCATTCCAAGCCTTTTAGGCCACTTGGTCTTACAATGAACCATTTGATTCTTGGCCTTCATGGTGTCATAATGGTTCCTTGCTTCTATAGGTCCCCATGCTGTCAGAGTTCATCCGTGGTCCTTTTGCGCCCCCTGGTGTCAAAAGGGATTCTTAGATTGTTAGCCTGCATTGGGTCACAATGGTTCCTTGCTTCTCTTAACCCCTGTGGTGTCACAATGCATCCCATGCCCTTTTAGGCCACTTGATGTCACAATGAATCATTTGATTCTTGGCCTCCATGGTGGCATAATTGTACCAGGTTTTACTTGGGCCCCATGCTTTCACAATTCATCCCTGGCCCTTTTAGGCCCATTGGTGTCACAAGGGATCATTAGATTGTTAGCCTGCATTGGGTCACAATGGTTCCTTGCTTCTCTTAACCCCTGTGGTGTCACAATGCATTCCAAGCCCTTTTAGGCCACTTGGTCTTACAATGAACCATTTGATTCTTGGCCTTCATGGTGTCATAATGGTTCCTTGCTTCTATAGGTCCCCATGCTGTCAAGGTTCATCCGTGGTCCTTTTGCGCCCCCTGGTGTCAAAAGGGATTCTTAGATTGTTAGCCTGCATTGGGTTACAATGGTGCCTTGCTTCTCTTAACCCCCGTGGTGTCACAATGCATTCCAAGCCCTTTTAGGCCACTTGGACTTACAATGAACCATTTGATTCTTGGCCTTCATGGTGTCATTATGGTTCCTTGCTTCTATAGGTCCCCATGCTGTCAGAGTTCATCCGTGGTCCTTTTGCGCCCCCTGGTGTCAAAAGGGATTCTTAGATTGTTAGCCTGCATTGGGTCACAATGGTTCCTTGCTTCTCTTAACCCCTGTGGTGTCACAATGCATCCCATGCCCTTTTAGGCCACTTGATGTCACAATGAATCATTTGATTCTTGGCCTCCATGGTGGCATAATTGTACCAGGTTTTACTTGGGCGCCATGCTTTCACAATTCATCCCTGCCCCTTTTAGGTCCATTGGTGTCACAAGGGATCATTAGATTGTTAGCCTGCATTGGGTCACAATGGTTCCTTGCTTCTCTTAACCCCTGTGCTGTCACAATGCATCCCATGCACTTTTAGGCCACTTGATGTCACAATGAATTGTTTGATTCTTGGCCTCCATGGTGGCATAATAGATCCTTGCTTCTATTGGTCCCCGTGCTGTAACAATTCATCCCTGCCCCTTTTAGGCCCATTGGTGTCACAAGGGATCATTAGATTGTTAGCCTGCAATGGGTCACAATGGTTCCTTGCTTCTCTTAACCTCTGTGGTGTCATAATGCATCCCATGCCCTTTTAGGCCACTTGATGTCACAATGAATCATTTGATTCTTGGCCTCCATTGTGTCAAAATGGTTCCTTGATTCTATTGGGCCCCATGCTGTCACAATTCATCCCTGGCCCTTTTACGCCCCCTGGTGTCAAATGGGATCCTGGGATTATTAGCCTCCATTGGGTCACAATGGATCCTTGCTTCTCTTAACCCCTGTGGTGTCACAATGCATCCCATGCCCTTTTAGGCCACTTGATGTCACAATGAATCATTTGATTCTTGGCCTCCATGGTGGCATAATAGATCCTTGCTTCTATTGGTCCCCGTGCTGTAACAATCCATCCCTGGCCCTTTTTATACCCCCTGGTGCCACAAGGGATCATTAGATTGTTAGCCTGCATTGGGTCACAATGGTTCCTTGCTTCTCTTAACCTCTGTGGTGTCACAATGCATTCCAAGCCTTTTAGGCCACTTGGTCTTACAATGAACCATTTGATTCTTGGCCTTCATGGTGTCATAATGGTTCCTTGCTTCTATAGGTCCCCATGCTGTCAGAGTCCATCCGTGGTCCTTTTGCGCCCCCTGGTGTCAAAAGGGATTCTTAGATTGTTAGCCTGCATTGGGTCACAATGGTTCCTTGCTTCTCTTAACCCCTGTGGTGTCACAATGCATCCCATGCCCTTTTAGGCCACTTGATGTCACAATGAATCATTTGATTCTTGGCCTCCATGGTGGCGTAATTGTACCAGGTTTTACTTGGGCCCCATGCTTTCACAATTCATCCCTGCCCCTTTTAGGCCCATTGGTGTCAAAAGGGATCATTAGATTGTTAGCCTCCATTGGGTCACAATGGATCCTTGCTTCTCTTAACCCCTGTGCTGTCACAATGCATCCCATGCCCTTTTAGGCCACTTGATGTCACAATGAATTATTTGATTCTTGGCCTCCATGGTGGCATAATAGATCCTTGCTTCTATTGGTCCCCGTGCTGTAACAATTCATCCCTGGACCTTTTAGGCCCATTGGTGTCACAAGGGATCATTAGATTGTTAGCCTGCAATGGGTCACAATGGTTCCTTGCTTCTCTTAACCTCTGTGGTGTCACAATGCATCCCATGCCCTTTTAGGCCACTTGATGTCACAATGAATCATTTGATTCTTGGCCTTCATGGTGTCATAACGTTTCCTTGCTTCTATAGGTTCCCATGCTGTCAGAGTTCATCCGTGGTCCTTTTGCGCCCCCTGGTGTCAAAAGGGATTCTTAGATTGTTAGCCTGCATTGGGTCACAATGGTTCCTTGCTTCTCTTAACCCCTGTGGTGTCACAATGCATCCCATGCCCTTTTAGGCCACTTGATGTCACAATGAATCATTTGATTCTTGGCCTCCATGGTGGCGTAATTGTACCAGGTTTTACTGGGGCCCCATGCTTTCACAAATCATCCCTGCCTCTTTTAGGCCCATTGGTGTCACAAGGGATCATTAGATTGTTAGCCTGCATTGGGTCACAATGGTTCCTTGCTTCTCTTAACCTCTGTGGTGTCACAATGCATTCCAAGCCTTTTAGGCCACTTGGTCTTACAATGAACCATTTGATTCTTGGCCTTCATGGTGTCATAATGGTTCCTTGCTTCTATAGGTCCCCATGCTGTCAGAGTCCATCCGTGGTCCTTTTGCGCCCCCTGGTGTCAAAAGGGATTCTTAGATTGTTAGCCTGCATTGGGTCACAATGGTTCCTTGCTTCTCTTAACCCCTGTGGTGTCACAATGCATCCCGTGCCCTTTTAGGCCACTTGATGTCACAATGAATCATTTGATTCTTGGCCTCCATGGTGGCGTAATTGTACCAGGTTTTACTTGGGCCCCATGCTTTCACAATACATCCCTGCCCCTTTTAGGCCCATTGGTGTCAAAAGGGATCATTAGATTGTTAGCCTCCATTGGGTCACAATGGATCCTTGCTTCTCTTAACCCCTGTGCTGTCACAATGCATCCCATGCCCTTTTAGGCCACTTGATGTCACAATGAATTATTTGATTCTTGGCCTCCATGGTGGCATAATAGATCCTTGCTTCTATTGGTCCCCGTGCTGTAACAATTCATCCCTGGACCTTTTAGGCCCATTGGTGTCACAAGGGATCATTAGATTGTTAGCCTGCAATGGGTCACAATGGTTCCTTGCTTCTCTTAACCTCTGTGGTGTCACAATGCATCCCATGCCCTTTTAGGCCACTTGATGTCACAATGAATCATTTGATTCTTGGCCTTCATGGTGTCATAACGTTTCCTTGCTTCTATAGGTCCCCATGCTGTCAGAGTTCATCCGTGGTCCTTTTGCGCCCCCTGGTGTCAAAAGGGATTCTTAGATTGTTAGCCTGCATTGGGTCACAATGGTTCCTTGCTTCTCTTAACCCCTGTGGTGTCACAATGCATCCCATGCCCTTTTAGGCCACTTGATGTCACAATGAATCATTTGATTCTTGGCCTCCATGGTGGCATAATTGTACCAGGTTTTACTTGGGCGCCATGCTTTCACAATTCATCCCTGCCCCTTTTAGGCCCATTGGTGTCACAAGGGATCATTAGATTGTTAGCCTGCATTGGGTCACAATGGTTCCTTGCTTCTCTTAACCTCTGTGGTGTCACAATGCATCCCATGCCCTTTTAGGCCACTTGATGTCACAATGAATCATTTGATTCTTGGCCTGCATGGTGTCATAATTGTTCCTTGTTTCTATTGGGCCCCATGCTGTCACAATTCATCCCTGGCCCTTTTAATTCCCCCCTGGTGCCACAAGGGATCATTAGATTGTTAGCCTGCATTGGGTCACAATGGTTCCTTGCTTCTCTTAACCTCTGTGGTGTCATAATGCAGCCCATGCCCTTTTAGGCCACTTGATGTCACAATGAATCATTTGATTCTTGGCCTCCATTGTGTCAAAATGGTTCCTTGTTTCTATTGGGCCCCATGCTGTCACAATTCATCCCTGGCCCTTTTAGGCCCCCTGTTGTCAAATGGGATCCTGGGATTATTAGCCTCCATTGGGTCACAATGGATCCTTGCTTCTCTTAACCCCTGTGGTGTCACAATGCATCCCATGCCCTTTTAGGCCACTTGATGTCACAATGAATCATTTGATTCTTGGCCTCCATGGTGGCATAATAGATCCTTGCTTCTATTGGTCCCCGTGCTGTAACAATCCATCCCTGGCCATTTTTATACCCCCTGGTGCCACAAGGGATCATTAGATTGTTAGCCTGCATTGGGTCACAATGGTTCCTTGCTTCTCTTAACCTCTGTGGTGTCACAATGCATTCCAAGCCTTTTAGGCCACTTGGTCTTACAATGAACCATTTGATTCTTGGCCTTCATGGTGTCATAATGGTTCCTTGCTTCTATAGGTCCCCATGCTGTCAGAGTCCATCCGTGGTCCTTTTGCGCCCCCTGGTGTCAAAAGGGATTCTTAGATTGTTAGCCTGCATTGGGTCACAATGGATCCTTGCTTCTCTTAACCCCTGTGGTGTCACAATGCATCCCATGCCCTTTTAGGCCACTTGATGTCACAATGAATCATTTGATTCTTGGCCTCCATGGTGGCGTAATTGTACCAGGTTTTACTTGGGCCCCATGCTTTCACAATACATCCCTGCCCCTTTTAGGCCCATTGGTGTCAAAAGGGATCATTAGATTGTTAGCCTCCATTGGGTCACAATGGATCCTTGCTTCTCTTAACCCCTGTGCTGTCACAATGCATCCCATGCCCTTTTAGGCCACATGATGTCACAATGAATTATTTGATTCTTGGCCTCCATGGTGGCATAATAGATCCTTGTTTCTATTGGGCCCCGTGCTGTAACAATTCATCCCTGGAGCTTTTAGGCCCATTGGTGTCACAAGGGATCATTAGATTGTTAGCCTGCAATGGGTCACAATGGTTCCTTGCTTCTCTTAACCTCTGTGGTGTCACAATGCATCCCATGCCCTTTTAGGCCACTTGATGTCACAATGAATCATTTGATTCTTGGCCTCCACGGTGGCATAATAGATCCTTGCTTCTATTGGTCCCCGTGCTGTAACAATCCATCCCTGGCCCTTTTTATACCCCCTGTTGCCACAAGGGATCATTAGATAGTTAGCCTGCATTGGGTCACAATGGATCCTTGCTTCTCTTAACCTCTGTGCTGTCACAATGCATTCCAAGCCCTTTTAGGCCACTTGATGTCACAGTGAACCATTTGATTCTTGGCTTTCATGGTGTCATAATGGTTCCTTGCTTCTATAGGTCCCCATGCTGTCAGAGTTCATCCGTGGTCCTTTTGCGCCCCCTGGTGTCAAAAGGGATTCTTAGATTGTTAGCCTGCATTGGGTCACAATGGTGCCTTGCTTCTCTTAACCCCTGTGGTGTCACAATGCATCCCATGCCCTTTTAGGCCACTTGATGTCACAATGAATCATTTGATTCTTGGCCTCCATGGTGGCATAATTGTACCAGGTTTTACTTGGGCCCCATGCTTTCACAATTCATCCCTGGCCCTTTTAGGCCCATTGGTGTCACAAGGGATCATTAGATTGTTAGCCTGCATTGGGTCACAATGGTTCCTTGCTTCTCTTAACCTCTGTGGTGTCACAATGCATTCCAAGCCCTTTTAGGCCACTTGGACTTACAATGAACCATTTGATTCTTGGCCTTCATGGTGTCATAATGGTTCCTTGCTTCTATTGGTCCCCATGCTGTCACAATTCATCCCTGGCCCTTTTACGCCCCCTGGTGTCAAATGGGATCCTGGGATTATTAGCCTCCATTGGGTCACAATGGATCCTTGCTTCTCTTAACCCCTGTGGTGTCACAATGCATCCCATGCCCTTTTAGGCCACTTGATGTCACAATGAATCATTTGATTCTTGGCCTCCACGGTGGCATAATTGATCCTTGCTTCTATTGGTCCCCGTGCTGTAACAATCCATCCCTGGCCCTTTTTATACCCCCTGGTGCCACAAGGGATCATTAGATTGTTAGCCTGCATTGGGTCACAATGGTTCCTTGCTTCTCTTAACCTCTGTGGTGTCACAATGCATTCCAAGCCTTTTAGGCCACTTGGTCTTACAATGAACCATTTGATTCTTGGCCTTCATGGTGTCATAATGGTTCCTTGCTTCTATAGGTCCCCATGCTGTCAGAGTTCATCCGTGGTCCTTTTGCGCCCCCTGGTGTCAAAAGGGATTCTTAGATTGTTACCCTGCATTGGGTCACAATGGTTCCTTGCTTCTCTTAACCCCTGTGGTGTCACAATGCATCCCATGCCCTTTTAGGCCACTTGATGTCACAATGAATCATTTGATTCTTGGCCTCCATGGTGGCATAATTGTACCAGGTTTTACTTGGGCCCCATGCTTTCACAAATCATCCCTGCCTCTTTTAGGCCCATTGGTGTCACAAGGGATCATTAGATTGTTAGCCTGCATTGGGTCACAATGGTTCCTTGCTTCTCTTAACCTCTGTGGTGTCACAATGCATCCCATGCCCTTTTAGGCCACTTGATGTCACAATGAATCATTTGATTCTTGGCCTGCATGGTGTCATAATGGTTCCTTGTTTCTATTGGGCCCCATGCTGTCACAATTCATCCCTGGCCCTTTTTATTCCCCCCTGGTGCCACAAGGGATCATTAGATTGTTAGCCTGCATTGGGTCACAATGGTTCCTTGCTTCTCTTAACCTCTGTGGTGTCATAATGCAGCCCATGCCCTTTTAGGCCACTTGATGTCACAATGAATCATTTGATTCTTGGCCTCCATTGTGTCAAAATGGTTCCTTGTTTCTATTGGGCCCCATGCTGTCACAATTCATCCCTGGCCCTTTTAGGCCCCCTGTTGTCAAATGGGATCCTGGGATTATTAGCCTCCATTGGGTCACAATGGATCCTTGCTTCTCTTAACCCCTGTGGTGTCACAATGCATCCCATGCCCTTTTAGGCCACTTGATGTCACAATGAATCATTTGATTCTTGGCCTCCATGGTGGCATAATAGATCCTTGCTTCTATTGGTCCCCGTGCTGTAACAATCCATCCCTGGCCATTTTTATACCCCCTGGTGCCACAAGGGATCATTAGATTGTTAGCCTGCATTGGGTCACAATGGTTCCTTGCTTCTCTTAACCTCTGTGGTGTCACAATGCATTCCAAGCCTTTTAGGCCACTTGGTCTTACAATGAACCATTTGATTCTTGGCCTTCATGGTGTCATAATGGTTCCTTGCTTCTATAGGTCCCCATGCTGTCAGAGTCCATCCGTGGTCCTTTTGCGCCCCCTGGTGTCAAAAGGGATTCTTAGATTGTTAGCCTGCATTGGGTCACAATGGATCCTTGCTTCTCTTAACCCCTGTGGTGTCACAATGCATCCCATGCCCTTTTAGGCCACTTGATGTCACAATGAATCATTTGATTCTTGGCCTCCATGGTGGCGTAATTGTACCAGGTTTTACTTGGGCCCCATGCTTTCACAATACATCCCTGCCCCTTTTAGGCCCATTGGTGTCAAAAGGGATCATTAGATTGTTAGCCTCCATTGGGTCACAATGGATCCTTGCTTCTCTTAACCCCTGTGCTGTCACAATGCATCCCATGCCCTTTTAGGCCACATGATGTCACAATGAATTATTTGATTCTTGGCCTCCATGGTGGCATAATAGATCCTTGTTTCTATTGGGCCCCGTGCTGTAACAATTCATCCCTGGAGCTTTTAGGCCCATTGGTGTCACAAGGGATCATTAGATTGTTAGCCTGCAATGGGTCACAATGGTTCCTTGCTTCTCTTAACCTCTGTGGTGTCACAATGCATCCCATGCCCTTTTAGGCCACTTGATGTCACAATGAATCATTTGATTCTTGGCCTCCACGGTGGCATAATAGATCCTTGCTTCTATTGGTCCCCGTGCTGTAACAATCCATCCCTGGCCCTTTTTATACCCCCTGTTGCCACAAGGGATCATTAGATAGTTAGCCTGCATTGGGTCACAATGGATCCTTGCTTCTCTTAACCTCTGTGCTGTCACAATGCATTCCAAGCCCTTTTAGGCCACTTGATGTCACAGTGAACCATTTGATTCTTGGCTTTCATGGTGTCATAATGGTTCCTTGCTTCTATAGGTCCCCATGCTGTCAGAGTTCATCCGTGGTCCTTTTGCGCCCCCTGGTGTCAAAAGGGATTCTTAGATTGTTAGCCTGCATTGGGTCACAATGGTGCCTTGCTTCTCTTAACCCCTGTGGTGTCACAATGCATCCCATGCCCTTTTAGGCCACTTGATGTCACAATGAATCATTTGATTCTTGGCCTCCATGGTGGCATAATTGTACCAGGTTTTACTTGGGCCCCATGCTTTCACAATTCATCCCTGGCCCTTTTAGGCCCATTGGTGTCACAAGGGATCATTAGATTGTTAGCCTGCATTGGGTCACAATGGTTCCTTGCTTCTCTTAACCTCTGTGGTGTCACAATGCATTCCAAGCCCTTTTAGGCCACTTGGACTTACAATGAACCATTTGATTCTTGGCCTTCATGGTGTCATAATGGTTCCTTGCTTCTATTGGTCCCCATGCTGTCACAATTCATCCCTGGCCCTTTTACGCCCCCTGGTGTCAAATGGGATCCTGGGATTATTAGCCTGCATTGGGTCACAATGGATCCTTGCTTCTCTTAACCCCTGTGGTGTCACAATGCATCCCATGCCCTTTTAGGCCACTTGATGTCACAATGAATCATTTGATTCTTGGCCTCCACGGTGGCATAATTGATCCTTGCTTCTATTGGTCCCCGTGCTGTAACAATCCATCCCTGGCCCTTTTTATACCCCCTGGTGCCACAAGGGATCATTAGATTGTTAGCCTGCATTGGGTCACAATGGTTCCTTGCTTCTCTTAACCTCTGTGGTGTCACAATGCATTCCAAGCCTTTTAGGCCACTTGGTCTTACAATGAACCATTTGATTCTTGGCCTTCATGGTGTCATAATGGTTCCTTGCTTCTATAGGTCCCCATGCTGTCAGAGTTCATCCGTGGTCCTTTTGCGCCCCCTGGTGTCAAAAGGGATTCTTAGATTGTTACCCTGCATTGGGTCACAATGGTTCCTTGCTTCTCTTAACCCCTGTGGTGTCACAATGCATCCCATGCCCTTTTAGGCCACTTGATGTCACAATGAATCATTTGATTCTTGGCCTCCATGGTGGCATAATTGTACCAGGTTTTACTTGGGCCCCATGATTTCACAATTCATCCCTGGCCCTTTTAGGCCCATTGGTGTCACAAGGGATCATTAGATTGTTAGCCTGCATTGGGTCACAATGATTCCTTGCTTCTCTTAACCCCTGTGGTGTCACAATGCATTCCAAGCCCTTTTAGGCCACTTGGTCTTACAATGAACCATTTGATTCTTGGCCTTCATGGTGTCATAATGGTTCCTTGCTTCTATAGGTCCCCATGCTGTCAAGGTTCATCCGTGGTCCTTTTGCGCCCCCTGGTGTCAAAAGGGATTCTTAGATTGTTAGCCTGCATTGGGTTACAATGGTGCCTTGCTTCTCTTAACCCCTGTGGTGTCACAATGCATTCCAAGCCCTTTTAGGCCACTTGGACTTACAATGAATCATTTGATTCTTGGCCTCCATGGTGGCATAATTGTACCAGGTTTTACTTGGGCGCCATGCTTTCACAATTCATCCCTGCCCCTTTTAGGCCCATTGGTGTCACAAGGGATCATTAGATTGTTAGCCTGCTTTGGGTCACAATGGTTCCTTGCTTCTCTTAACCTCTGTGGTGTCACAATGCATCCCATGCCCTTTTAGGCCACTTGATGTCACAATGAATCATTTGATTCTTGGCCTCCATGGTGTCATAATGGTTCCTTGTTTCTATTGGGCCCCATGCTGTCACAATTCATCCCTGGCCCTTTTACGCCCCCTGGTGTCAAATGGGATCCTGGGATTATTAGCCTCCATTGGGTCACAATGGATCCTTGCTTCTCTTAACCCCTGTGGTGTCACAATGCATCCCATGCCCTTTTAGGCCACTTGATGTCACAATGAATCATTTGATTCTTGGCCTCCATGGTGGCATAATTGTACCAGGTTTTACTTGGGCCCCATGCTTTCACAATACATCCCTGCCCCTTTTAGGCCCATTGGTGTCAAAAGGGATCATTAGATTGTTAGCCTCCATTGGGTCACAATGGATCCTTGCTTCTCTTAACCCCTGTGCTGTCACAATGCATCCCATGCCCTTTTAGGCCACTTGATGTCACAATGAATTATTTGATTCTTGGCCTCCATGGTGGCATAATAGATCCTTGCTTCTATTGGTCCCCGTGCTGTAACAATTCATCCCTGCCCCTTTTAGGCCCATTGGTGTCACAAGGGATCATTAGATTGTTAGCCTGCAATGGGTCACAATGGTTCCTTGCTTCTCTTAACCTCTGTGGTGTCATAATGCATCCCATGCCCTTTTAGGCCACTTGATGTCACAATGAATCATTTGATTCTTGGCCTCCATTGTGTCAAAATGGTTCCTTGATTCTATTGGGCCCCATGCTGTCACAATTCATCCCTGGCCCTTTTACGCCCCCTGGTGTCAAATGGGATCCTGGGATTATTAGCCTCCATTGGGTCACAATGGATCCTTGCTTCTCTTAACCCCTGTGGTGTCACAATGCATCCCATGCCCTTTTAGGCCACTTGATGTCACAATGAATCATTTGATTCTTGGCCTCCATGGTGGCATAATAGATCCTTGCTTCTATTGGTCCCCGTGCTGTAACAATCCATCCCTGGCCCTTTTTATACCCCCTGGTGCCACAAGGGATCATTAGATTGTTAGCCTGCATTGGGTCACAATGGTTCCTTGCTTCTCTTAACCTCTGTGGTGTCACAATGCATTCCAAGCCTTTTAGGCCACTTGGTCTTACAATGAACCATTTGATTCTTGGCTTTCATGGTGTCATAATGGTTCCTTGCTTCTATAGGTCCCCATGCTGTCAGAGTCCATCCGTGGTCCTTTTGCGCCCCCTGGTGTCAAAAGGGATTCTTAGATTGTTAGCCTGCATTGGGTCACAATGGTTCCTTGCTTCTCTTAACCCCTGTGGTGTCACAATGCATCCCATGCCCTTTTAGGCCACTTGATGTCACAATGAATCATTTGATTCTTGGCCTCCATGGTGGCGTAATTGTACCAGGTTTTACTTGGGCCCCATGCTTTCACAATTCATCCCTGCCCCTTTTAGGCCCATTGGTGTCAAAAGGGATCATTAGATTGTTAGCCTCCATTGGGTCACAATGGATCCTTGCTTCTCTTAACCCCTGTGCTGTCACAATGCATCCCATGCCCTTTTAGGCCACTTGATGTCACAATGAATTATTTGATTCTTGGCCTCCATGGTGGCATAATAGATCCTTGCTTCTATTGGTCCCCGTGCTGTAACAATTCATCCCTGGACCTTTTAGGCCCATTGGTGTCACAAGGGATCATTAGATTGTTAGCCTGCAATGGGTCACAATGGTTCCTTGCTTCTCTTAACCTCTGTGGTGTCACAATGCATCCCATGCCCTTTTAGGCCACTTGATGTCACAATGAATCATTTGATTCTTGGCCTTCATGGTGTCATAACGTTTCCTTGCTTCTATAGGTTCCCATGCTGTCAGAGTTCATCCGTGGTCCTTTTGCGCCCCCTGGTGTCAAAAGGGATTCTTAGATTGTTAGCCTGCATTGGGTCACAATGGTTCCTTGCTTCTCTTAACCCCTGTGGTGTCACAATGCATCCCATGCCCTTTTAGGCCACTTGATGTCACAATGAATCATTTGATTCTTGGCCTCCATGGTGGCATAATTGTACCAGGTTTTACTTGGGCCCCATGCTTTCACAAATCATCCCTGCCTCTTTTAGGCCCATTGGTGTCACAAGGGATCATTAGATTGTTAGCCTGCATTGGGTCACAATGGTTCCTTGCTTCTCTTAACCTCTGTGGTGTCACAATGCATCCCATGCCCTTTTAGGCCACTTGATGTCACAATGAATCATTTGATTCTTGGCCTGCATGGTGTCATAATTGTTCCTTGTTTCTATTGGGCCCCATGCTGTCACAATTCATCCCTGGCCCTTTTTATTCCCCCCTGGTGCCACAAGGGATCATTAGATTGTTAGCCTGCATTGGGTCACAATGGTTCCTTGCTTCTCTTAACCTCTGTGGTGTCACAATGCATTCCAAGCCCTTTTAGGCCACTTGGTCTTACAATGAACCATTTGATTCTTGGCCTTCATGGTGTCATAATGGTTCCTTGCTTCCATAGGTCCCCATGCTGTCAGAGTCCATCCGTGGTCCTTTTGCGCCCCCTGGTGTCAAAAGGGATTCTTAGATTGTTAGCCTGCATTGGGTCGCAATGGTGCCTTGCTTCTCTTAACCCCTGTGGTGTCACAATGCATCCCATGCCCTTTTAGGCCACTTGATGTCACAATGAACCATTTGATTCTTGGCCTTCATGGTGTCATAATAGATCCTTGTTTCTATCGGGCCCCATGCTGTCACAATTCATCCCTGGCCCTTTTAGGCCCTTTGGTGTCACAAGGGATCATTAGATTGTTAGCCTGCATTGGGTCACAATGGTTCCTTGCTTCTCTTAACCTCTGAGCGGTCACAATGCATTCCAAGCCCTTTTAGGCCACTTGATGTCACAATGAACCATTTGATTCTTGGCCTTCATGGTGTCATAATAGATCCTTGTTTCTATCGGGCCCCATGCTGTCACAATTCATCCCTGGCCCTTTTACGCCCCCTGGTGTCAAATGGGATCCTGGGATTATTAGCCTCCATTGGGTCACAATGGATCCTTGCTTCTCTTAACCCCTGTGGTGTCACAATGCATCCCATGCCCTTTTAGGCCACTTGATGTCACAATGAATCATTTGATTCTTGGCCTCCATGGTGGCATAATTGATCCTTGCTTCTATTGGTCCCCGTGCTGTAACAATCCATCCCTGGCCCTTTTTATACCCCCTGGTGCCACAAGGGATCATTAGATTGTTAGCCTGCATTGGGTCACAATGGTTCCTTGCTTCTCTTAACCTCTGTGGTGTCACAATGCATTCCAAGCCTTTTAGGCCACTTGGTCTTACAATGAACCATTTGATTCTTGGCCTTCATGGTGTCATAATGGTTCCTTGCTTCTATAGGTCCCCATGCTGTCAGAGTCCATCCGTGGTCCTTTTGCGCCCCCTGGTGTCAAAAGGGATTCTTAGATTGTTAGCCTGCATTGGGTCACAATGGTTCCTTGCTTCTCTTAACCCCTGTGGTGTCACAATGCATCCCATGCCCTTTTAGGCCACTTGATGTCACAATGAATCATTTGATTCTTGGCCTCCATGGTGGCGTAATTGTACCAGGTTTTACTTGGGCCCCATGCTTTCACAATACATCCCTGCCCCTTTTAGGCCCATTGGTGTCAAAAGGGATCATTAGATTGTTAGCCTCCATTGGGTCACAATGGATCCTTGCTTCTCTTAATCCCTGTGCTGTCACAATGCATCCCATGCCCTTTTAGGCCACATGATGTCACAATGAATTATTTGATTCTTGGCCTCCATGGTGGCATAATAGATCCTTGCTTCTATTGGTCCCCGTGCTGTAACAATTCATCCCTGGACCTTTTAGGCCCATTGGTGTCACAAGGGATCATTAGATTGTTAGCCTGCATTGGGTCACAATGGTTCCTTGCTTCTCTTAACCTCTGTGGTGTCACAATGCATCCCATGCCCTTTTAGGCCACTTGATGTCACAATGAATCATTTGATTCTTGGCCTGCATGGTGTCATAATTGTTCCTTGTTTCTATTGGGCCCCATGCTGTCACAATTCATCCCTGGCCCTTTTTATTCCCCCCTGGTGCCACAAGGGATCATTAGATTGTTAGCCTGCATTGGGTCACAATGGTTCCTTGCTTCTCTTAACCTCTGTGCGGTCACAATGCATTCCAAGCCCTTTTAGGCCACTTGATGTCACAATGAACCATTTGATTCTTGGCCTTCATGGTGTCATAATGGTTCCTTGCTTCTATAGGTCCCCATGCTGTCAGAGTTCATCCGTGGTCATTTTGCGCCCCCTGGTGTCAAAAGGGATTCTTAGATTGTTAGCCTGCATTGGGTCACAATGGTTCCTTGCTTCTCTTCACCCCTGTGGTGTCACAATGCATCCCATGCCCTTTTAGGCCACTTGATGTCACAATGAATCATTTGATTCTTGGCCTCCATGGTGGCGTAATTGTACCAGGTTTTACTTGGGCCCCATGCTTTCACAATACATCCCTGCCCCTTTTAGGCCCATTGGTGTCAAAAGGGATCATTAGATTGTTAGCCTCCATTGGGTCACAATGGATCCTTGCTTCTCTTAACCCCTGTGCTGTCACAATGCATCCCATGCCCTTTTAGGCCACTTGATGTCACAATGAATCATTTGATTCTTGGCCTTCATGGTGTCATAACGTTTCCTTGCTTCTATAGGTCCCCATGCTGTCAGAGTCCATCCGTGGTCCTTTTGCGCCCCCTGGTGTCAAAAGGGATTCTTAGATTGTTAGCCTGCATTGGGTCACAATGGTTCCTTGCTTCTCTTAACCCCTGTGGTGTCACAATGCATCCCATGCCCTTTTAGGCCACTTGATGTCACAATGAATCATTTGATTCTTGGCCTCCATGGTGGCATAATTGTACCAGGTTTTACTGGGGCCCCATGCTTTCACAAATCATCCCTGCCTCTTTTAGGCCCATTGGTGTCACAAGGGATCATTAGATTGTTAGCCTGCATTGGGTCACAATGGTTCCTTGCTTCTCTTAACCTCTGTGGTGTCACAATGCATCCCATGCCCTTTTAGGCCACTTGATGTCACAATGAATCATTTGATTCTTGGCCTCCATGGTGTCATAATTGTTCCTTGTTTCTATTGGGCCCCATGCTGTCACAATTCATCCCTGGCCCTTTTTATTCCCCCCTGGTGCCACAAGGGATCATTAGATTGTTAGCCTGCATTGGGTCACAATGTTTCCTTGCTTCTCTTAACCTCTGTGGTGTCATAATGCATCCCATGCCCTTTTAGGCCACTTGATGTCACAATGAATCATTTGATTCTTGGCCTCCATTGTGTCAAAATGGTTCCTTGTTTCTATTGGGCCCCATGCTGTCACAATTCATCCCTAGCCCTTTTACGCCCCCTGGTGTCAAATGGGATCCTGGGATTATTAGCCTCCATTGGGTCACAATGGATCCTTGCTTCTCTTAACCCCTGTGGTGTCACAATGCATCCCATGCCCTTTTAGGCCACTTGATGTCACAATGAATCATTTGATTCTTGGCCTCCATGGTGGCATAATAGATCCTTGCTTCTATTGGTCCCCGTGCTGTAACAATCCATCCCTGGCCCTTTTTATACCCCCTGGTGCCACAAGGGATCATTAGATTGTTAGCCTGCATTGGGTCACAATGGTTCCTTGCTTCTCTTAACCTCTGTGGTGTCACAATGCATTCCAAGCCTTTTAGGCCACTTGGTCTTACAATGAACCATTTGATTCTTGGCCTTCATGGTGTCATAATGGTTCCTTGCTTCTATAGGTCCCCATGCTGTCAGAGTCCATCCGTGGTCCTTTTGCGCCCCCTGGTGTCAAAAGGGATTCTTAGATTGTTAGCCTGCATTGGGTCACAATGGATCCTTGCTTCTCTTAACCCCTGTGGTGTCACAATGCATCCCATGCCCTTTTAGGCCACATGATGTCACAATGAATTATTTGATTCTTGGCCTCCATGGTGGCATAATAGATCCTTGCTTCTATTGGTCCCCGTGCTGTAACAATTCATCCCTGGACCTTTTAGGCCCATTGGTGTCACAAGGGATCATTAGATTGTTAGCCTGCAATGGGTCACAATGGTTCCTTGCTTCTCTTAACCTCTGTGGTGTCACAATGCATCCCATGCCCTTTTAGGCCACTTGATGTCACAATGAATCATTTGATTCTTGGCCTTCATGGTGTCATAACGTTTCCTTGCTTCTATAGGTCCCCATGCTGTCTGAGTTCTTCCGTGGTCCTTTTGCGCCCCCTGGTGTCAAAAGGGATTCTTAGATTGTTAGCCTGCATTGGGTCACAATGGTTCCTTGCTTCTCTTAACCCCTGTGGTGTCACAATGCATCCCATGCCCTTTTAGGCCACTTGATGTCACAATGAATCATTTGATTCTTGGCCTCCATTGTGTCAAAATGGTTCCTTGTTTCTATTGGGCCCCATGCTGTCACAATTCATCCCTGGCCCTTTTTATACCCCCTGGTGTCAAATGGGATCCTGGGATTATTAGCCTCCATTGGGTCACAATGGATCCTTGCTTCTCTTAACCCCTGTGGTGTCACAATGCATCCCATGCCCTTTTAGGCCACTTGATGTCACAATGAATCATTTGATTCTTGGCCTCCATGGTGGCATAATAGATCCTTGCTTCTATTGGTCCCCGTGCTGTAACAATCCATCCCTGGCCCTTTTTATACCCCCTGGTGCCACAAGGGATCATTAGATTGTTAGCCTGCATTGGGTCACAATGGTTCCTTGCTTCTCTTAACCTCTGTGGTGTCACAATGCATTCCAAGCCCTTTTAGGCCACTTGGTCTTACAATGAGCCATTTGATTCTTGGCCTTCATGGTGTCATAATGGTTCCTTGCTTCTATAGGTCCCCATCCTGTCAGAGTTCATCCATGGTCCTTTTGCGCCCCCTGGCGTCAAAAGGGATTCTTAGATTGTTAGCCTGCATTGGGTCACAATGGTTCCTTGCTTCTCTTAACCCCTGTGGTGTCACAATGCATCCCATGCCCTTTTAGGCCACTTGATGTCACAATGAATCATTTGATTCTTGGCCTCCATGGTGGCGTAATTGTACCAGGTTTTACTTGGGCCCCATGCTTTCACAATTCATCCCTGCCCCTTTTAGGCCCATTGGTGTCAAAAGGGATCATTAGATTGTTAGCCTCCATTGGGTCACAATGGATCCTTGCTTCTCTTAACCCCTGTGCTGTCACAATGCATCCCATGCCCTTTTAGGCCACATGATGTCACAATGAATTATTTGATTCTTGGCCTCCATGGTGGCATAATAGATCCTTGCTTCTATTGGTCCCCGTGCTGTAACAATTCATCCCTAGACCTTTTAGGCCCATTGGTGTCACAAGGGATCATTAGATTGTTAGCCTGCAATGGGTCACAATGGTTCCTTGCTTCTCTTAACCTCTGTGGTGTCACAATGCATTCCAAGCCTTTTAGGCCACTTGGTCTTACAATGAACAATTTGATTCTTGGCCTCCATGGTGGCATAATTGTACCAGGTTTTACTGGGGCCCCATGCTTTCACAAATCATCCCTGCCTCTTTTAGGCCCATTGGTGTCACAAGGGATCATTAGATTGTTAGCCTGCATTGGGTCACAATGGTTCCTTGCTTCTCTTAACCTCTGTGGTGTCACAATGCATCCCATGCCCTTTTAGGCCACTTGATGTCACAATGAATCATTTGATTCTTGGCCTCCACGGTGTCATAATTGTACCTTGTTTCTATTGGTCCCCGTGCTGTCACAATTCATCCCTGGCCCTTTTTATTCCCCCCTGGTGCCACAAGGGATCATTAGATTGTTAGCCTGCATTGGGTCACAATGGTTCCTTGCTTCTCTTAACCTCTGTGCGGTCACAATGCATTCCAAGCCCTTTTAGGCCACTTGATGTCACAATGAACCATTTGATTCTTGGCCTTCATGGTGTCATAATGGTTCCTTGCTTCTATAGTTCCCCATGCTGTCAGTGTTCATCCGTGGTCCTTTTGCGCCCCCTGGTGTCAAAAGGGATTCTTAGATTGTTAGCCTGCATTGGGTCACAATGGTTCCTTGCTTCTCTTAACCCCTGTGGTGTCACAATGCATCCCATGCCCTTTTAGGCCACTTGATGTCACAATGAATCATTTGATTCTTGGCCTCCATGGTGGCATAATTGATCCTTGCTTCTATTGGTCCCCGTGCTGTAACAATCCATCCCTGGCCCTTTTTATACCCCCTGGTGCCACAAGGGATCATTAGATTGTTAGCCTGCATTGGGTCACAATGGTTCCTTGCTTCTCTTAACCTCTGTGGTGTCACAATGCATTCCAAGCCTTTTAGGCCACTTGGTCTTACAATGAACCATTTGATTCTTGGCCTTCATGGTGTCATAATGGTTCCTTGCTTCTATAGGTCCCCATGCTGTCAGAGTCCATCCGTGGTCCTTTTGCGCCCCCTGGTGTCAAAAGGGATTCTTAGATTGTTAGCCTGCATTGGGTCACAATGGTTCCTTGCTTCTCTTAACCCCTGTGGTGTCACAATGCATCCCATGCCCTTTTAGGCCACTTGATGTCACAATGAATCATTTGATTCTTGGCCTCCATGGTGGCGTAATTGTACCAGGTTTTACTTGGGCCCCATGCTTTCACAATACATCACTGCCCCTTTTAGGCCCATTGGTGTCAAAAGGGATCATTAGATTGTTAGCCTCCATTGGGTCACAATGGATCCTTGCTTCTCTTATCCCCTGTGCTGTCACAATGCATCCCATGCCCTTTTAGGCCACTTGATGTCACAATGAATCATTTGATTCTTGGCCTTCATGGTGTCATAACGTTTCCTTGCTTCTATAGGTCCCCATGCTGTCAGAGTTCATCCGTGGTCCTTTTGCGCCCCCTGGTGTCAAAAGGGATTCTTAGATTGTTACATGCATTGGGTCACAATGGTTCCTTGCTTCTCTTAACCCCTGTGGTGTCACAATGCATCCCATGCCCTTTTAGGCCACTTGATGTCACAATGAATCATTTGATTCTTGGCCTCCATGGTGGCATAATTGTACCAGGTTTTACTGGGGCCCCATGCTTTCACAAATCATCCCTGCCTCTTTTAGGCCCATTGGTGTCACAAGGGATCATTAGATTGTTAGCCTGCATTGGGTCACAATGGTTCCTTGCTTCTCTTAAACCCTGTGGTGTCACAATGCATCCCATGCCCTTTTAGGCCACTTGGTCTTACAATGAACCATTTGATTCTTGGCCTTCATGGTGTCATAATGGTTCCTTGCTTCTATAGGTCCCCATGCTGTCAGAGTCCATCCGTGGTCCTTTTGCGCCCCCTGGTGTCAAAAGGGATTCTTAGATTGTTAGCCTGCATTGGGTCACAATGGTTCCTTGCTTCTCTTAACCCCTGTGGTGTCACAATGCATCCCATGCCCTTTTAGGCCACTTGATGTCACAATGAATCATTTGATTCTTGGCCTCCATGGTGGCGTAATTGTACCAGGTTTTCATTGGGCCCCATGCTTTCACAATACATCCCTGCCCCTTTTAGGCCCATTGGTGTCAAAAGGGATCATTAGATTGTTAGCCTCCATTGGGTCACAATGGATCCTTGCTTCTCTTATCCCCTGTGCTGTCACAATGCATCCCATGCCCTTTTAGGCCACTTGATGTCACAATGAATCATTTGATTCTTGGCCTTCATGGTGTCATAACGTTTCCTTGCTTCTATAGGTCCCCATGCTGTCAGAGTTCATCCGTGGTCCTTTTGCGCCCCCTGGTGTCAAAAGGGATTCTTAGATTGTTACATGCATTGGGTCACAATGGTTCCTTGCTTCTCTTAACCCCTGTGGTGTCACAATGCATGCCATGCCCTTTTAGGCCACTTGATGTCACAATGAATCATTTGATTCTTGGCCTCCATGGTGGCGTAATTGTACCAGGTTTTACTTGGGCCCCATGCTTTCACAATACATCCCTGCCCCTTTTAGGCCCATTGGTGTCAAAAGGGATCATTAGATTGTTAGCCTCCATTGGGTCACAATGGATCCTTGCTTCTCTTAACCCCTGTGCTGTCACAATGCATCTCATGCCCTTTTAGGCCACATGATGTCACAATGAATTATTTGATTCTTGGCCTCCATGGTGGCATAATAGATCCTTGTTTCTATTGGACCCCGTGCTGTAACAATTCATCCCTGGAGCTTTTAGGCCCATTGGTGTCACAAGGGATCATTAGATTGTTAGCCTGCAATGGGTCACAATGGTTCCTTGCTTCTCTTAACCTCTGTGGTGTCACAATGCATCCCATGCCCTTTTAGGCCACTTGATGTCACAATGAATCATTTGATTCTTGGCCTCCACGGTGGCATAATAGATCCTTGCTTCTATTGGTCCCCGTGCTGTAACAATCCATCCCTTGCCCTTTTTATACCCCCTGTTGCCACAAGGGATCATTAGATAGTTAGCCTGCATTGGGTCACAATGGATCCTTGCTTCTCTTAACCTCTGTGCTGTCACAATGCATTCCAAGCCCTTTTAGGCCACTTGATGTCACAATGAACCATTTGATTCTTGGCTTTCATGGTGTCATAATGGTTCCTTGCTTCTATAGGTCCCCATGCTGTCAGAGTTCATCCGTGGTCCTTTTGCGCCCCCTGGTGTCAAAAGGGATTCTTAGATTGTTAGCCTGCATTGGGTCACAATGGATCCTTGCTTCTCTTAACCCCTGTGGTGTCACAATGCATCCCATGCCCTTTTAGGCCACTTGATGTCACAATGAATCATTTGATTCTTGGCCTCCATGGTGGCATAATTGTACCAGGTTTTACTTGGGCCCCATGCTTTCACAATTCATCCCTGGCCCTTTTAGGCCCATTGGTGTCACAAGGGATCATTAGATTGTTAGCCTGCATTGGGTCACAATGGTTCCTTGCTTCTCTTAACCCCTGTGGTGTCACAATGCATTCCAAGCCCTTTTAGGCCACTTGGACTTACAATGAACCATTTGATTCTTGTCCTTCATGGTGTCATAATGGTTCCCTGCTTCTATAGGTCCCCATGATGTCAAGGTTCATCCGTGGTCCTTTTGCGCCCCCTGGTGTCAAAAGGGATTCTTAGATTGTTAGCCTGCATTGGGTCACAATGGTTCCTTACTTCTCTTAACCCCTGTGGTGTCACAATGCATCCCATGCCCTTTTAGGCCACTTGATGTCACAATGAATCATTTGATTCTTGGCCTCCATGGTGGCATAATGGTTCCTTGTTTCTATTGGTCCCCATGCTGTCACAATTCATCCCTGGCCCTTTTACGCCCCCTGGTGTCAAATGGGATCCTGGGATTATTAGCCTCCATTGGGTCACAATGGATCCTTGCTTCTCTTAACCCCTGTGGTGTCACAATGCATCCCATGCCCTTTTAGGCCACTTGATGTCACAATGAATCATTTGATTCTTGGCCTCCACGGTGGCATAATTGATCCTTGCTTCTATTGGTCCCCGTGCTGTAACAATCCATCCCTGGCCCTTTTTATACCCCCTGGTGCCACAAGGGATCATTAGATTGTTAGCCTGCATTGGGTCACAATGGTTCCTTGCTTCTCTTAACCTCTGTGGTGTCACAATGCATTCCAAGCCTTTTAGGCCACTTGGTCTTACAATGAACCATTTGATTCTTGGCCTTCATGGTGTCATAATGGTTCCTTGCTTCTATAGGTCCCCATGCTGTCAGAGTTCATCCGTGGTCCTTTTGCGCCCCCTGGTGTCAAAAGGGATTCTTAGATTGTTAGCCTGCATTGGGTCACAATGGTTCCTTGCTTCTCTTAACCCCTGTGGTGTCACAATGCATCCCATGCCCTTTTAGGCCACTTGATGTCACAATGAATCATTTGATTCTTGGCCTCCATGGTGGCATAATTGTACCAGGTTTTACTTGGGCCCCATGCTTTCACAATTCATCCCTGCCCCTTTTAGGCCCATTGGTGTCACAAGGGATCATTAGATTGTTAGCCTGCATTGGGTCACAATGGTTCCTTGCTTCTCTTAACCCCTGTGGTGTCACAATGCATTCCAAGCCCTTTTAGGCCACTTGGTCTTACAATGAACCATTTGATTCTTGGCCTTCATGGTGTCATAATGGTTCCTTGCTTCTATAGGTCCCCATGCTGTCAAGGTTCATCCGTGGTCCTTTTGCGCCCCCTGGTGTCAAAAGGGATTCTTAGATTGTTAGCCTGCATTGGGTTACAATGGTGCCTTGCTTCTCTTAACCCGTGTGGTGTCACAATGCATTCCAAGCCCTTTTAGGTCACTTGGACTTACAATGAATCATTTGATTCTTGGCCTCCATGGTGGCATAATTGTACCAGGTTTTACTTGGGCGCCATGCTTTCACAATTCATCCCTGCCCCTTTTAGGCCCATTGGTGTCACAAGGGATCATTAGATTGTTAGCCTGCATTGGGTCACAATGGTTCCTTGCTTCTCTTAACCTCTGTGGTGTCACAATGCATCCCATGCCCTTTTAGGCCACTTGATGTCACAATGAATCATTTGATTCTTGGCCTCCATGGTGTCATAATGGTTCCTTGTTTCTATTGGGCCCCATGCTGTCACAATTCAACCCTGGCCCTTTTACGCCCCCTGGTGTCAAATGGGATCCTGGGATTATTAGCCTCCATTGGGTCACAATGGATCCTTGCTTCTCTTAACCTCTGTGCTGTCACAATGCATCCCATGCCCTTTTAGGCCACTTGATGTCACAATGAATCATTTGCTTCTTGGCCTCCACGGTGGCATAATAGATCCTTGCTTCTATTGGTCCCCGTGCTGTAACAATCCATCCCTGGCCCTTTTTATACCCCCTGGTGCCACAAGGGATCATTAGATTGTTAGCCTGCATTGGGTCACAATGGTTCCTTGCTTCTCTTAACCTCTGTGGTGTCACAATGCATTCCAAGCCTTTTAGGCCACTTGGTCTTACAATGAACCATTTGATTCTTGGCCTTCATGGTGTCATAATGGTTCCTTGCTTCTATAGGTCCCCATGCTGTCAGAGTTCATCCGTGGTCCTTTTGCGCCCCCTGGTGTCAAAAGGGATTCATAGATTGTTAGCCTGCATTGGGTCACAATGGTTCCTTGCTTCTCTTAACCCCTGTGGTGTCACCATGCATCCCATGCCCTTTTAGGCCACTTGATGTCACAATGAATCATTTGATTCTTGGCCTCCACGGTGGCATAATAGATCCTTGCTTCTATTGGTCCCCGTGCTGTAACAATCCATCCCTGGCCCTTTTTATACCCCCTGGTGCCACAAGGGATCATTAGATAGTTAGCCTGCATTGGGTCACAATGGTTCCTTGCTTCTCTTAACCTCTGTGCTGTCACAATGCATTCCAAGCCCTTTTAGGCCACTTGGTCTTACAATGAACCATTTGATTCTTGGCCTTCATGGTGTCATAATGGTTCCTTGCTTCTATAGGTCCCCATGCTGTCAGAGTCCATCCGTGGTCCTTTTGCGCCCCCTGGTGTCAAAAGGGATTCTTAGATTGTTAGCCTGCATTGGGTCACAATGGTGCCTTGCTTCTCTTAACCCCTGTGGTGTCACAATGCATCCCATGCCCTTTTAGGCCACTTGATGTCACAATGAATCATTTGATTCTTGGCCTCCATGGTGGCATAATTGTACCAGGTTTTACTTGGGCCCCATGCTTTCACAATTCATCCCTGGCCCTTTTAGGCCCATTGGTATCACAAGGGATCATTAGATTGTTAGCCTGCATTGGGTCACAATGGTTCCTTGCTTCTCTTAACCCCTGTGGTGTCACAATGCATTCCAAGCCCTTTTAGGCCACTTGGACTTACAATGAACCATTTGATTCTTGGCCTTCATGGTGTCATTATGGTTCCTTGCTTCTATAGGTCCCCATGCTGTCAGAGTTCATCCGTGGTCCTTTTGCGCCCCCTGGTGTCAAAAGGGATTCTTAGATTGTTAGCCTGCATTGGGTCACAATGGTTCCTTGCTTCTCTTAACCCCTGTGGTGTCACAATGCATCCCATGCCCTTTTAGGCCACTTGATGTCACAATGAATCATTTGATTCTTGGCCTCCATGGTGGCATAATTGTACCAGGTTTTACTTGGGCGCCATGCTTTCACAATTCATCCCTGCCCCTTTTAGGCCCATTGGTGTCAAAAGGGATCATTAGATTGTTAGCCTGCATTGGGTCACAATGGTTCCTTGCTTCTCTTAACCCCTGTGCTGTCACAATGCATCCCATGCCCTTTTAGGCCACTTGATGTCACAATGAATTATTTGATTCTTGGCCTCCATGGTGGCATAATAGATCCTTGCTTCTATTGGTCCCCGTGCTGTAACAATTCATCCCTGCCCCTTTTAGGCCCATTGGTGTCACAAGGGATCATTAGATTGTTAGCCTGCAATGGGTCACAATGGTTCCTTGCTTCTCTTAACCTCTGTGGTGTCATAATGCATCCCATGCCCTTTTAGGCCACTTGATGTCACAATGAATCATTTGATTCTTGGCTTCCATTGTGTCAAAATGGTTCCTTGTTTCTATTGGGCCCCATGCTGTCACAATTCATCCCTGGCCCTTTTACGCCCCCTGGTGTCAAATGGGATCCTGGGATTATTAGCCTCCATTGGGTCACAATGGATCCTTGCTTCTCTTAACCCCTGTGGTGTCACAATGCATCCCATGCCCTTTTAGGCCACTTGATGTCACAATGAATCATTTGATTCTTGGCCTCCATGGTGGCATAATAGATCCTTGCTTCTATTGGTCCCCGTGCTGTAACAATCCATCCCTGGCCCTTTTTATACCCCCTGGTGCCACAAGGGATCATTAGATTGTTAGCCTGCATTGGGTCACAATGGTTCCTTGCTTCTCTTAACCTCTGTGGTGTCACAATGCATTCCAAGCCTTTTAGGCCACTTGGTCTTACAATGAACCATTTGATTCTTGGCTTTCATGGTGTCATAATGGTTCCTTGCTTCTATAGGTCCCCATGCTGTCAGAGTCCATCCGTGGTCCTTTTGCGCCCCCTGGTGTCAAAAGGGATTCTTAGATTGTTACCCTGCATTGGGTCACAATGGTTCCTTGCTTCTCTTAACCCCTGTGGTGTCACAATGCATCCCATGCCCTTTTAGGCCACTTGATGTCACAATGAATCATTTGATTCTTGGCCTCCATGGTGGCGTAATTGTACCAGGTTTTACTTGGGCCCCATGCTTTCACAATTCATCCCTGCCCCTTTTAGGCCCATTGGTGTCAAAAGGGATCATTAGATTGTTAGCCTCCATTGGGTCACAATGGATCCTTGCTTCTCTTAACCCCTGTGCTGTCACAATGCATTCCAAGCCTTTTAGGCCACTTGATGTCACAATGAATTATTTGATTCTTGGCCTCCATGGTGGCATAATAGATCCTTGCTTCTATTGGTCCCCGTGCTGTAACAATTCATCCCTGGACCTTTTAGGCCCATTGGTGTCACAAGGGATCATTAGATTGTTAGCCTGCAATGGGTCACAATGGTTCCTTGCTTCTCTTAACCTCTGTGGTGTCATAAAGCATCCCATGCCCTTTTAGGCCACTTGATGTCACAATGAATCATTTGATTCTTGGCCTTCATGGTGTCATAACGTTTCCTTGCTTCTATAGGTTCCCATGCTGTCAGAGTTCATCCGTGGTCCTTTTGCGCCCCCTGGTGTCAAAAGGCATTCTTAGATTGTTAGCCTGCATTGGGTCACAATGGTTCCTTGCTTCTCTTAACCCCTGTGGTGTCACAATGCATCCCATGCCCTTTTAGGCCACTTGATGTCACAATGAATCATTTGATTCTTGGCCTCCATGGTGGCATAATTGTACCAGGTTTTACTGGGGCCCCATGCTTTCACAAATCATCCCTGCCTCTTTTAGGCCCATTGGTGTCACAAGGGATCATTAGATTGTTAGCCTGCATTGGGTCACAATGGTTCCTTGCTTCTCTTAACCTCTGTGGTGTCACAATGCATCCCATGCCCTTTTAGGCCACTTGATGTCACAATGAATCATTTGATTCTTGGCCTGCATGGTGTCATAATTGTTCCTTGTTTCTATTGGGCCCCATGCTGTCACAATTCATCCCTGGCCATTTTATTCCCCCCTGGTGCCACAAGGGATCATTAGATTGTTAGCCTGCATTGGGTCACAATGGTTCCTTGCTTCTCTTAACCTCTGTGGTGTCACAATGCATTCCAAGCCCTTTTAGGCCACTTGGTCTTACAATGAACCATTTGATTCTTGGCCTTCATGGTGTCATAATGGTTCCTTGCTTCCATAGGTCGCCATGCTGTCAGAGTCCATCCGTGGTCCTTTTGCGCCCCCTGGTGTCAAAAGGGATTCTTAGATTGTTAGCCTGCATTGGGTCGCAATGGTGCCTTGCTTCTCTTAACCCCTGTGGTGTCACAATGCATCCCATGCCCTTTTAGGCCACTTGATGTCACAATGAATCATTTGATTATTGGCCTCCACGGTGGCATAATAGATCCTTGCTTCTATTGGTCCCCGTGCTGTAACAATCCGTCCCTGGGCTTTTAGGCCCTTTGATGTCACAAGGGATCATTAGATTGTTAGCCTGCATTGGGTCACAATGGTTCCTTGCTTCTCTTAACCTCTGTGCGGTCACAATGCATTCCAAGCCCTTTTCGGCCACTTGATGTCACAATGAACCATTTGATTCTTGGCCTTCATGGTGTCATAATAGATCCTTGTTTCTATTGGGCCCCATGCTGTCACAATTCATCCCTGGCCCTTTTACGCCCCCTGGTGTCAAATGGGATCCTGGGATTATTAGCCTCCATTGGGTCACAATGGATCCTTGCTTCTCTTAACCCCTGTGGTGTCACAATGCATCCCATGCCCTTTTAGGCCACTTGATGTCACAATGAATCATTTGATTCTTGGCCTCCATGGTGGCATAATTGATCCTTGCTTCTATTGGTCCCCGTGCTGTAACAATCCATCCCTGGCCATTTTTATACCCCCTGGTGCCACAAGGGATCATTAGATTGTTAGCCTGCATTGGGTCACAATGGTTCCTTGCTTCTCTTAACCTCTGTGGTGTCACAATGCATTCCAAGCCTTTTAGGCCACTTGGTCTTACAATGAACCATTTGATTCTTGGCCTTCATGGTGTCATAATGGTTCCTTGCTTCTATAGGTCCCCATGCTGTCAGAGTCCATCCGTGGTCCTTTTGCGCCCCCTGGTGTCAAAAGGGATTCTTAGATTGTTAGCCTGCATTGGGTCACAATGGTTCCTTGCTTCTCTTAACCCCTGTGGTGTCACAATGCATCCCATGCCCTTTTAGGCCACTTGATGTCACAATGAATCATTTGATTCTTGGCCTCCATGGTGGCGTAATTGTACCAGGTTTTACTTGGGCCCCATGCTTTCACAATACATCCCTGCCCCTTTTAGGCCCATTGGTGTCAAAAGGGATCATTAGATTGTTAGCCTCCATTGGGTCACAATGGATCCTTGCTTCTCTTAACCCCTGTGCTGTCACAATGCATCCCATGCCCTTTTAGGCCACATGATGTCACAATGAATTATTTGATTCTTGGCCTCCATGGTGGCATAATAGATCCTTGCTTCTATTGGTCCCCGTGCTGTAACAATTCATCCCTGGACCTTTTAGGCCCATTGGTGTCACAAGGGATCATTAGATTGTTAGCCTGCATTGGGTCACAATGGTTCCTTGCTTCTCTTAACCTCTGTGCGGTCACAATGCATTCCAAGCCCTTTTAGGCCACTTGATGTCACAATGAACCATTTGATTCTTGGCCTTCATGGTGTCATAATGGTTCCTTGCTTCTATAGGTCCCCATGCTGTCAGTGTTCATCCGTGGTCCTTTTGCGCCCCCTGGTGTCAAAAGGGATTCTTAGATTGTTAGCCTGCATTGGGTCACAATGGTTCCTTGCTTCTCTTAACCCCTGTGGTGTCACAATGCATCCCATGCCCTTTTAGGCCACTTGATGTCACAATGAATCATTTGATTCTTGGCCTCCATGGTGGCGTAATTGTACCAGGTTTTACTTGGGCCCCATGCTTTCACAATACATCCCTGCACCTTTTAGGCCCAGTGGTGACAAAAGGGATCATTAGATTGTTAGCCTCCATTGGGTCACAATGGATCCTTGCTTCTCTTAACCCCTGTGCTGTCACAATGCATCCCATGCCCTTTTAGGCCACTTGATGTCACAATGAATCATTTGATTCTTGGCCTTCATGGTGTCATAACGTTTCCTTGCTTCTATAGGTCCCCATGCTGTCAGAGTTCATCCGTGGTCCTTTTGCGCCCCCTGGTGTCAAAAGGGATTCTTAGATTGTTAGCCTGCATTGGGTCACAATGGTTCCTTGCTTCTCTTAACCCCTGTGGTGTCACAATGCATCCCATGCCCTTTTAGGCCACTTGATGTCACAATGAATCATTTGATTCTTGGCCTCCATGGTGGCATAATTGTACCAGGTTTTACTGGGGCCCCATGCTTTCACAAATCATCCCTGCCTCTTTTAGGCCCATTGGTGTCACAAGGGATCATTAGATTGTTAGCCTGCATTGGGTCACAATGGTTCCTTGCTTCTCTTAACCTCTGTGCTGTCACAATGCATCCCATGCCCTTTTAGGCCACTTGATGTCACAATGAATCATTTGATTCTTGGCCTCCATGGTGTCATAATTGTTCCTTGTTTCTATTGGGCCCCATGCTGTCACAATTCATCCCTGGCCCTTTTTATTCCCCCCTGGTGCCACAAGGGATCATTAGATTGTTAGCCTGCATTGGGTCACAATGGTTCCTTGCTTCTCTTAACCTCTGTGGTGTCATAATGCATCCCATGCCCTTTTAGGCCACTTGATGTCACAATGAATCATTTGATTCTTGGCCTCCATGGTGTCAAAATGGTTCCTTGTTTCTATTGGGCCCCATGCTGTCACAATTCATCCCTGGCCCTTTTACGCCCCCTGGTGTCAAATGGGATCCTGGGATTATTAGCCTCCATTGGGTCACAATGGATCCTTGCTTCTCTTAACCCCTGTGGTGTCACAATGCATCCCATGCCCTTTTAGGCCACTTGATGTCACAATGAATCATTTGATTCTTGGCCTCCATGGTGGCATAATAGATCCTTGCTTCTATTGGTCCCCGTGCTGTAACAATCCATCCCTGGCCCTTTTTATACCCCCTGGTGCCACAAGGGATCATTAGATTGTTAGCCTGCATTGGGTCACAATGGTTCCTTGCTTCTCTTAACCTCTGTGGTGTCACAATGCATTCCAAGCCTTTTAGGCCACTTGGTCTTACAATGAACCATTTGATTCTTGGCCTTCATGGTGTCATAATGGTTCCTTGCTTCTATAGGTCCCCATGCTGTCAGAGTCCATCCGTGGTCCTTTTGCGCCCCCTGGTGTCAAAAGGCATTCTTAGATTGTTAGCCTGCATTGGGTCACAATGGTTCCTTGCTTCTCTTAACCCCTGTGGTGTCACAATGCATCCCATGCCCTTTTAGGCCACTTGATGTCACAATGAATCATTTGATTCTTGGCCTCCATGGTGGCGTAATTGTACCAGGTTTTACTTGGGCCCCATGCTTTCACAATACATCCCTGCCCCTTTTAGGCCCATTGGTGTCAAAAGGGATCATTAGATTGTTAGCCTCCATTGGGTCACAATGGATCCTTGCTTCTCTTAACCCCTGTGGTGTCACAATGCATCCCATGCCCTTTTAGGCCACATGATGTCACAATGAATTATTTGATTCTTGGCCTCCATGGTGGCATAATAGATCCTTGCTTCTATTGGTCCCCGTGCTGTAACAATTCATCCCTAGACCTTTTAGGCCCATTGGTGTCACAAGGGATCATTAGATTGTTAGCCTGCAATGGGTCACAATGGTTCCTTGCTTCTCTTAACCTCTGTGGTGTCACAATGCATTCCAAGCCTTTTAGGCCACTTGGTCTCACAATGAACCATTTGATTCTTGGCCTCCATGGTGGCATAATTGTACCAGGTTTTACTGGGGCCCCATGCTTTCACAAATCATCCCTGCCTCTTTTAGGCCCATTGGTGTCACAAGGGATCATTAGATTGTTAGCCTGCATTGGGTCACAATGGTTCCTTGCTTCTCTTAACCTCTGTGGTGTCACAATGCATCCCATGCCCTTTTAGGCCACTTGATGTCACAATGAATCATTTGATTCTTGGCCTCCATGGTGTCATAATTGTTCCTTGTTTCTATTGGGCCCCATGCTGTCACAATTCATCCCTGGCCCTTTTTATTCCCCCCTGGTGCCACAAGGGATCATTAGATTGTTAGCCTGCATTGGGTCACAATGGTTCCTTGCTTCTCTTAACCTCTGTGGTGTCACAATGCATTCCAAGACCTTTTAGGCCACTTGGTCTTACAATGAACCATTTGATTCTTGGCCTTCATGGTGTCATAATGGTTCCTTGCTTCCATAGGTCCCCATGCTGTCAGAGTCCATCCGTGGTCCTTTTGTGCCCCCTGGTGTCAAAAGGGATTCTTAGATTGTTAGCCTGCATTGGGTCGCAATGGTGCCTTGCTTCTCTTAACCCCTGTGGTGTCACAATGCATCCCATGCCCTTTTAGGCCACTTGATGTCACAATGAATCATTTGATTCTTGGCCTCCACGGTGGCATAATAGATCCTTGCTTCTATTGGTCCCCGTGCTGTAACAATCCATCCCTGGCCCTTTTAGGCCCTTTGGTGTCACAAGGGATCATTAGATTGTTAGCCTGCATTGGGTCACAATGGTTCCTTGCTTCTCTTAACCTCTGTGCGGTCACAATGCATTCCAAGCCCTTTTAGGCCACTTGATGTCACAATGAACCATTTGATTCTTGGCCTTCATGGTGTCATAATGGTTCCTTGCTTCTATAGGTCCCCATGCTGTCAGTGTTCATCCGTGGTCCTTTTGTGCCCCCTGGTGTCAAAAGGGATTCTTAGATTGTTAGCCTGCATTGGGTCACAATGGTTCCTTGCTTCTCTTAACCCCTGTTGTGTCACAATGCATCCCATGCCCTTTTAGGCCACTTGATGTCACAATGAATCATTTGATTCTTGGCCTCCATGGTGGCATAATAGATCCTTGCTTCTATTGGTCCCCGTGCTGTAACAATCCATCCCTGGCCCTTTTTATACCCCCTGGTGCCACAAGGGATCATTAGATTGTTAGCCTGCATTGGGTCACAATGGTTCCTTGCTTCTCTTAACCTCTGTGGTGTCACAATGCATTCCAAGCCTTTTAGGCCACTTGGTGTTACAATGAACCATTTGATTCTTGGCCTTCATGGTGTCATAATGGTTCCTTGCTTCTATAGGTCCCCATGCTGTCAGAGTCCATCCGTGGTCCTTTTGCGCCCCCTGGTGTCAAAAGGGATTCTTAGATTGTTAGCCTGCATTGGGTCACAATGGTTCCTTGCTTCTCTTAACCCCTGTGGTGTCACAATGCATCCCATGCCCTTTTAGGCCACTTGATGTCACAATGAATCATTTGATTCTTGGCCTCCATGGTGGCGTAATTGTACCAGGTTTTACTTGGGCCCCATGCTTTCACAATACATCCCTGCCCCTTTTAGGCCCATTGGTGTCAAAAGGGATCATTAGATTGTTAGCCTCCATTGGGTCACAATGGATCCTTGCTTCTCTTATCCCCTGTGCTGTCACAATGCATCCCATGCCCTTTTAGGCCACTTGATGTCACAATGAATCATTTGATTCTTGGCCTTCATGGTGTCATAATGTTTCCTTGCTTCTATAGGTCCCCATGCTGTCAGAGTTCATCCGTGGTCCTTTTGCGCCCCCTGGTGTCAAAAGGGATTCTTAGATTGTTAGCCTGCTTTGGGTCACAATGGTTCCTTGCTTCTCTTAACCCCTGTGGTGTCACAATGCATCCCATGTCCTTTTAGGCCACTTGATGTCACAATGAATCATTTGATTCTTGGCCTCCATGGTGGCATAATTGTACCAGGTTTTACTGGGGCCCCATGCTTTCACAAATCATCCCTGCCTCTTTTAGGCCCATTGGTGTCACAAGGGATCATTAGATTGTTAGCCTGCATTGGGTCACAATGGTTCCTTGCTTCTCTTAACCCCTGTGGTGTCACAATGCATCCCATGCCCTTTTAGGCCACTTGATGTCACAATGAATCATTTGATTCTTGGCCTCCATGGTGTCATAATTGTTCCTTGTTTCTATTGGGCCCCGTGCTGTCACAATTCATCCCTGGCCCTTTTTATTCCCCCCTGGTGCCACAAGGGATCATTAGATTGTTAGCCTGCATTGGGTCACAATGGTTCCTTGCTTCTCTTAACCTCTGTGGTGTCATAATGCATCCCATGCCCTTTTAGGCCACTTGATGTCACAATGAATCATTTGATTCTTGGCCTCCATTGTGTCAAAATGGTTCCTTGTTTCTATAGGTCCCCATGCTGTCAGAGTCCATCCGTGGTCCTTTTGCGCCCCCTGGTGTCAAAAGGGATTCTTAGATTGTTAGCCTGCATTGGGTCACAATGGTTCCTTGCTTCTCTTAACCCCTGTGGTGTCACAATGCACCCCATGCCCTTTTAGGCCACTTGATGTCACAATGAATCATTTGATTCTTGGCCTCCATGGTGGCGTAATTGTACCAGGTTTTACTTGGGCCCCATGCTTTCACAATACATCCCTGCCCCTTTTAGGCCCATTGGTGTCAAAAGGGATCATTAGATTGTTAGCCTCCATTGGGTCACAATGGATCCTTGCTTCTCTTAACCCCTGTGGTGTCACAATGCATCCCATGCCCTTTTAGGCCACTTGATGTCACAATGAATCATTTCATTCTTGGCCTCCATGGTGTCAAAATGCTTCCTTATTTCTATTCGGCCCCATGCTGTCACAATTCATCCCTGGCCCTTTTACGCCCCCTGTTGTCAAATGGGATCCTGGGATTATTAGCCTCCATTGGGTCACAATGGATCCTTGCTTCTCTTAACCCCTGTGCTGTCACAATGCATCCCATGCCCTTTTAGGCCACTTGATGTCACAATGAATCATTTCATTCTTGGCCTCCACGGTGGCATAATAGATCCTTGCTTCTATTGGTCCCCGTGCTGTAACAATCCATCCCTGGCCCTTTTTATACCCCCTGGTGCCACAACGGATCATTAGATTGTTAGTCTGCATTGGGTCACAATGGTTCCTTGCTTCTCTTAACCTCTGTGGTGTCACAATGCATTCCAAGCCCTTTTAGGCCACTTGATGTCACAATGAACCATTTGATTCTTGGCCTTCATGGTGTCATAATGGTTCCTTGCTTCTATAGGTCCCCATGCTGTCAGAGTTCATCCGTGGTCCTTTTGCGCCCCCTGGTGTCAAAAGGGATTCTTAGATTGTTAGCCTGCATTGGGTCACAATGGTTCCTTGCTTCTCTTAACCCCTGTGGTGTCACAATGCATCCCATGCCCTTTTAGGCCACTTGATGTCACAATGAATCATTTGATTCTTGGCCTCCATGGTGGCAGAATTGTACCAGGTTTTACGTGGGCCCCATGCTTTCACAATTCATCCCTGCCCCTTTTAGGCCCATTGGTGTCACAAGGGATCATTAGATTGTTAGCCTGCATGGGGTCACAATGGTTCCTTGCTTCTCTTAACCTCTGTGGTGTCACAATGCATCCCATGCCCTTTTAGGCCTCTTGGTCTTACAATGAACCATTTGATTCTTGGCCTTCATGGTGTCATAATGGTTCCTTGCTTCTATAGGTCCCCATGCTGTCAGAGTTCATCCGTGGTCCTTTTGCGCCCCCTGGTGTCAAAAGGGATTCTTAGATTGTTAGCCTGCATTGGGTCACAATGGTTCCTTGCTTCTCTCAACCCCTGTGGTGTCACAATGCATCCCATGCCCTTTTAGGCCACTTGATGTCACAATGAATCATTTGATTCTTGGCCCCCATGGTGGCGTAATTGTACCAGGTTTTAATTGGGCCCCATGCTTTCACAATACATCCCTGGCCCTTTTAGGCCCATTGGCGTCAAAAGGGATCATAAGATTGTTATCCTCCATTGGGTCACAATGGATCCTTGCTTCTCTTAACCTCTGTGGTGTCACAATGCATCCCATGCCCTTTTAGGCCACTTGATGTCACAATGAATCATTTGATTCTTGGCCTCCACGGTGTCATAATGGTTCCTTGTTTCTATTGGGCCCCATGCTGTCACAATTCATCCCTGGCCCTTTTACGCCCCCTGGTGTCAAATGGGATCCTGGGATTATTAGCCTCCATTGGGTCACAATGGATCCTTGCTTCTCTTAACCCCTGTGCTGTCACAATGCATCCCATGCCCTTTTAGGCCACTTGATGTCATAATGAATCATTTGATTCTTGGCCTCCATGGTGGCATAATGGATCCTTGCTTCTATTGGTCCCCGTGCTGTAACAATCCATCCCTGGCCCTTTTTATACCCCCTGGTGCCACCAGGAATCATTAGATTGTTAGCATGCATTGGGTCGCAATGGTTCCTTGCTTCTCTTAACCTCTGTGGTGTCACAATGCATCCCATGCCCTTTTAGGCCACTTGATGTCACAATGAATCATTTGATTCTTGGCCTTCATGGTGTCATAATGGTTCCTTGCTTCTATAGGTCCCCATGCTGTCAGAGTTCATCCGTGGTCCTTTTGCGCCCCCTGGTGTCAAAAGGGATTCTTAGATTGTTAGCCTGCATTGGGTCACAATGTTTCCTTGCTTCTCTTAACCTCTGTGGTGTCACAATGCATTCCAAGCCTTTTAGGCCACTTGGTCTTACAATGAACCATTTGATTCTTGGCTTTCATGGTGTCATAATGGTTCCTTGCTTCTATAGGTCCCCATGCTGTCAGAGTCCATCCGTGGTCCTTTTGCGCCCCCTGGTGTCAAAAGGGATTCTTAGATTGTTACCCTGCATTGGGTCACAATGGTTCCTTGCTTCTCTTAACCCCTGTGGTGTCACAATGCATCCCATGCCCTTTTAGGCCACTTGATGTCACAATGAATCATTTGATTCTTGGCCTCCATGGTGGCGTAATTGTACCAGGTTTTACTTGGGCCCCATGCTTTCACAATTCATCCCTGCCCCTTTTAGGCCCATTGGTGTCAAAAGGGATCATTAGATTGTTAGCCTCCATTGGGTCACAATGGATCCTTGCTTCTCTTAACCCCTGTGCTGTCACAATGCATTCCAAGCCTTTTAGGCCACTTGATGTCACAATGAATTATTTGATTCTTGGCCTCCATGGTGGCATAATAGATCCTTGCTTCTATTGGTCCCCGTGCTGTAACAATTCATCCCTGGACCTTTTAGGCCCATTGGTGTCACAAGGGATCATTAGATTGTTAGCCTGCAATGGGTCACAATGGTTCCTTGCTTCTCTTAACCTCTGTGGTGTCATAAAGCATCCCATGCCCTTTTAGGCCACTTGATGTCACAATGAATCATTTGATTCTTGGCCTTCATGGTGTCATAACGTTTCCTTGCTTCTATAGGTTCCCATGCTGTCAGAGTTCATCCGTGGTCCTTTTGCGCCCCCTGGTGTCAAAAGGCATTCTTAGATTGTTAGCCTGCATTGGGTCACAATGGTTCCTTGCTTCTCTTAACCCCTGTGGTGTCACAATGCATCCCATGCCCTTTTAGGCCACTTGATGTCACAATGAATCATTTGATTCTTGGCCTCCATGGTGGCATAATTGTACCAGGTTTTACTGGGGCCCCATGCTTTCACAAATCATCCCTGCCTCTTTTAGGCCCATTGGTGTCACAAGGGATCATTAGATTGTTAGCCTGCATTGGGTCACAATGGTTCCTTGCTTCTCTTAACCTCTGTGGTGTCACAATGCATCCCATGCCCTTTTAGGCCACTTGATGTCACAATGAATCATTTGATTCTTGGCCTGCATGGTGTCATAATTGTTCCTTGTTTCTATTGGGCCCCATGCTGTCACAATTCATCCCTGGCCATTTTATTCCCCCCTGGTGCCACAAGGGATCATTAGATTGTTAGCCTGCATTGGGTCACAATGGTTCCTTGCTTCTCTTAACCTCTGTGGTGTCACAATGCATTCCAAGCCCTTTTAGGCCACTTGGTCTTACAATGAACCATTTGATTCTTGGCCTTCATGGTGTCATAATGGTTCCTTGCTTCCATAGGTCGCCATGCTGTCAGAGTCCATCCGTGGTCCTTTTGCGCCCCCTGGTGTCAAAAGGGATTCTTAGATTGTTAGCCTGCATTGGGTCGCAATGGTGCCTTGCTTCTCTTAACCCCTGTGGTGTCACAATGCATCCCATGCCCTTTTAGGCCACTTGATGTCACAATGAATCATTTGATTATTGGCCTCCACGGTGGCATAATAGATCCTTGCTTCTATTGGTCCCCGTGCTGTAACAATCCGTCCCTGGGCTTTTAGGCCCTTTGATGTCACAAGGGATCATTAGATTGTTAGCCTGCATTGGGTCACAATGGTTCCTTGCTTCTCTTAACCTCTGTGCGGTCACAATGCATTCCAAGCCCTTTTCGGCCACTTGATGTCACAATGAACCATTTGATTCTTGGCCTTCATGGTGTCATAATAGATCCTTGTTTCTATTGGGCCCCATGCTGTCACAATTCATCCCTGGCCCTTTTACGCCCCCTGGTGTCAAATGGGATCCTGGGATTATTAGCCTCCATTGGGTCACAATGGATCCTTGCTTCTCTTAACCCCTGTGGTGTCACAATGCATCCCATGCCCTTTTAGGCCACTTGATGTCACAATGAATCATTTGATTCTTGGCCTCCATGGTGGCATAATTGATCCTTGCTTCTATTGGTCCCCGTGCTGTAACAATCCATCCCTGGCCATTTTTATACCCCCTGGTGCCACAAGGGATCATTAGATTGTTAGCCTGCATTGGGTCACAATGGTTCCTTGCTTCTCTTAACCTCTGTGGTGTCACAATGCATTCCAAGCCTTTTAGGCCACTTGGTCTTACAATGAACCATTTGATTCTTGGCCTTCATGGTGTCATAATGGTTCCTTGCTTCTATAGGTCCCCATGCTGTCAGAGTCCATCCGTGGTCCTTTTGCGCCCCCTGGTGTCAAAAGGGATTCTTAGATTGTTAGCCTGCATTGGGTCACAATGGTTCCTTGCTTCTCTTAACCCCTGTGGTGTCACAATGCATCCCATGCCCTTTTAGGCCACTTGATGTCACAATGAATCATTTGATTCTTGGCCTCCATGGTGGCGTAATTGTACCAGGTTTTACTTGGGCCCCATGCTTTCACAATACATCCCTGCCCCTTTTAGGCCCATTGGTGTCAAAAGGGATCATTAGATTGTTAGCCTCCATTGGGTCACAATGGATCCTTGCTTCTCTTAACCCCTGTGCTGTCACAATGCATCCCATGCCCTTTTAGGCCACATGATGTCACAATGAATTATTTGATTCTTGGCCTCCATGGTGGCATAATAGATCCTTGCTTCTATTGGTCCCCGTGCTGTAACAATTCATCCCTGGACCTTTTAGGCCCATTGGTGTCACAAGGGATCATTAGATTGTTAGCCTGCATTGGGTCACAATGGTTCCTTGCTTCTCTTAACCTCTGTGCGGTCACAATGCATTCCAAGCCCTTTTAGGCCACTTGATGTCACAATGAACCATTTGATTCTTGGCCTTCATGGTGTCATAATGGTTCCTTGCTTCTATAGGTCCCCATGCTGTCAGTGTTCATCCGTGGTCCTTTTGCGCCCCCTGGTGTCAAAAGGGATTCTTAGATTGTTAGCCTGCATTGGGTCACAATGGTTCCTTGCTTCTCTTAACCCCTGTGGTGTCACAATGCATCCCATGCCCTTTTAGGCCACTTGATGTCACAATGAATCATTTGATTCTTGGCCTCCATGGTGGCGTAATTGTACCAGGTTTTACTTGGGCCCCATGCTTTCACAATACATCCCTGCACCTTTTAGGCCCAGTGGTGACAAAAGGGATCATTAGATTGTTAGCCTCCATTGGGTCACAATGGATCCTTGCTTCTCTTAACCCCTGTGCTGTCACAATGCATCCCATGCCCTTTTAGGCCACTTGATGTCACAATGAATCATTTGATTCTTGGCCTTCATGGTGTCATAACGTTTCCTTGCTTCTATAGGTCCCCATGCTGTCAGAGTTCATCCGTGGTCCTTTTGCGCCCCCTGGTGTCAAAAGGGATTCTTAGATTGTTAGCCTGCATTGGGTCACAATGGTTCCTTGCTTCTCTTAACCCCTGTGGTGTCACAATGCATCCCATGCCCTTTTAGGCCACTTGATGTCACAATGAATCATTTGATTCTTGGCCTCCATGGTGGCATAATTGTACCAGGTTTTACTGGGGCCCCATGCTTTCACAAATCATCCCTGCCTCTTTTAGGCCCATTGGTGTCACAAGGGATCATTAGATTGTTAGCCTGCATTGGGTCACAATGGTTCCTTGCTTCTCTTAACCTCTGTGCTGTCACAATGCATCCCATGCCCTTTTAGGCCACTTGATGTCACAATGAATCATTTGATTCTTGGCCTCCATGGTGTCATAATTGTTCCTTGTTTCTATTGGGCCCCATGCTGTCACAATTCATCCCTGGCCCTTTTTATTCCCCCCTGGTGCCACAAGGGATCATTAGATTGTTAGCCTGCATTGGGTCACAATGGTTCCTTGCTTCTCTTAACCTCTGTGGTGTCATAATGCATCCCATGCCCTTTTAGGCCACTTGATGTCACAATGAATCATTTGATTCTTGGCCTCCATGGTGTCAAAATGGTTCCTTGTTTCTATTGGGCCCCATGCTGTCACAATTCATCCCTGGCCCTTTTACGCCCCCTGGTGTCAAATGGGATCCTGGGATTATTAGCCTCCATTGGGTCACAATGGATCCTTGCTTCTCTTAACCCCTGTGGTGTCACAATGCATCCCATGCCCTTTTAGGCCACTTGATGTCACAATGAATCATTTGATTCTTGGCCTCCATGGTGGCATAATAGATCCTTGCTTCTATTGGTCCCCGTGCTGTAACAATCCATCCCTGGCCCTTTTTATACCCCCTGGTGCCACAAGGGATCATTAGATTGTTAGCCTGCATTGGGTCACAATGGTTCCTTGCTTCTCTTAACCTCTGTGGTGTCACAATGCATTCCAAGCCTTTTAGGCCACTTGGTCTTACAATGAACCATTTGATTCTTGGCCTTCATGGTGTCATAATGGTTCCTTGCTTCTATAGGTCCCCATGCTGTCAGAGTCCATCCGTGGTCCTTTTGCGCCCCCTGGTGTCAAAAGGCATTCTTAGATTGTTAGCCTGCATTGGGTCACAATGGTTCCTTGCTTCTCTTAACCCCTGTGGTGTCACAATGCATCCCATGCCCTTTTAGGCCACTTGATGTCACAATGAATCATTTGATTCTTGGCCTCCATGGTGGCGTAATTGTACCAGGTTTTACTTGGGCCCCATGCTTTCACAATACATCCCTGCCCCTTTTAGGCCCATTGGTGTCAAAAGGGATCATTAGATTGTTAGCCTCCATTGGGTCACAATGGATCCTTGCTTCTCTTAACCCCTGTGGTGTCACAATGCATCCCATGCCCTTTTAGGCCACATGATGTCACAATGAATTATTTGATTCTTGGCCTCCATGGTGGCATAATAGATCCTTGCTTCTATTGGTCCCCGTGCTGTAACAATTCATCCCTAGACCTTTTAGGCCCATTGGTGTCACAAGGGATCATTAGATTGTTAGCCTGCAATGGGTCACAATGGTTCCTTGCTTCTCTTAACCTCTGTGGTGTCACAATGCATTCCAAGCCTTTTAGGCCACTTGGTCTCACAATGAACCATTTGATTCTTGGCCTCCATGGTGGCATAATTGTACCAGGTTTTACTGGGGCCCCATGCTTTCACAAATCATCCCTGCCTCTTTTAGGCCCATTGGTGTCACAAGGGATCATTAGATTGTTAGCCTGCATTGGGTCACAATGGTTCCTTGCTTCTCTTAACCTCTGTGGTGTCACAATGCATCCCATGCCCTTTTAGGCCACTTGATGTCACAATGAATCATTTGATTCTTGGCCTCCATGGTGTCATAATTGTTCCTTGTTTCTATTGGGCCCCATGCTGTCACAATTCATCCCTGGCCCTTTTTATTCCCCCCTGGTGCCACAAGGGATCATTAGATTGTTAGCCTGCATTGGGTCACAATGGTTCCTTGCTTCTCTTAACCTCTGTGGTGTCACAATGCATTCCAAGACCTTTTAGGCCACTTGGTCTTACAATGAACCATTTGATTCTTGGCCTTCATGGTGTCATAATGGTTCCTTGCTTCCATAGGTCCCCATGCTGTCAGAGTCCATCCGTGGTCCTTTTGTGCCCCCTGGTGTCAAAAGGGATTCTTAGATTGTTAGCCTGCATTGGGTCGCAATGGTGCCTTGCTTCTCTTAACCCCTGTGGTGTCACAATGCATCCCATGCCCTTTTAGGCCACTTGATGTCACAATGAATCATTTGATTCTTGGCCTCCACGGTGGCATAATAGATCCTTGCTTCTATTGGTCCCCGTGCTGTAACAATCCATCCCTGGCCCTTTTAGGCCCTTTGGTGTCACAAGGGATCATTAGATTGTTAGCCTGCATTGGGTCACAATGGTTCCTTGCTTCTCTTAACCTCTGTGCGGTCACAATGCATTCCAAGCCCTTTTAGGCCACTTGATGTCACAATGAACCATTTGATTCTTGGCCTTCATGGTGTCATAATGGTTCCTTGCTTCTATAGGTCCCCATGCTGTCAGTGTTCATCCGTGGTCCTTTTGTGCCCCCTGGTGTCAAAAGGGATTCTTAGATTGTTAGCCTGCATTGGGTCACAATGGTTCCTTGCTTCTCTTAACCCCTGTTGTGTCACAATGCATCCCATGCCCTTTTAGGCCACTTGATGTCACAATGAATCATTTGATTCTTGGCCTCCATGGTGGCATAATAGATCCTTGCTTCTATTGGTCCCCGTGCTGTAACAATCCATCCCTGGCCCTTTTTATACCCCCTGGTGCCACAAGGGATCATTAGATTGTTAGCCTGCATTGGGTCACAATGGTTCCTTGCTTCTCTTAACCTCTGTGGTGTCACAATGCATTCCAAGCCTTTTAGGCCACTTGGTGTTACAATGAACCATTTGATTCTTGGCCTTCATGGTGTCATAATGGTTCCTTGCTTCTATAGGTCCCCATGCTGTCAGAGTCCATCCGTGGTCCTTTTGCGCCCCCTGGTGTCAAAAGGGATTCTTAGATTGTTAGCCTGCATTGGGTCACAATGGTTCCTTGCTTCTCTTAACCCCTGTGGTGTCACAATGCATCCCATGCCCTTTTAGGCCACTTGATGTCACAATGAATCATTTGATTCTTGGCCTCCATGGTGGCGTAATTGTACCAGGTTTTACTTGGGCCCCATGCTTTCACAATACATCCCTGCCCCTTTTAGGCCCATTGGTGTCAAAAGGGATCATTAGATTGTTAGCCTCCATTGGGTCACAATGGATCCTTGCTTCTCTTATCCCCTGTGCTGTCACAATGCATCCCATGCCCTTTTAGGCCACTTGATGTCACAATGAATCATTTGATTCTTGGCCTTCATGGTGTCATAATGTTTCCTTGCTTCTATAGGTCCCCATGCTGTCAGAGTTCATCCGTGGTCCTTTTGCGCCCCCTGGTGTCAAAAGGGATTCTTAGATTGTTAGCCTGCATTGGGTCACAATGGTTCCTTGCTTCTCTTAACCCCTGTGGTGTCACAATGCATCCCATGTCCTTTTAGGCCACTTGATGTCACAATGAATCATTTGATTCTTGGCCTCCATGGTGGCATAATTGTACCAGGTTTTACTGGGGCCCCATGCTTTCACAAATCATCCCTGCCTCTTTTAGGCCCATTGGTGTCACAAGGGATCATTAGATTGTTAGCCTGCATTGGGTCACAATGGTTCCTTGCTTCTCTTAACCCCTGTGGTGTCACAATGCATCCCATGCCCTTTTAGGCCACTTGATGTCACAATGAATCATTTGATTCTTGGCCTCCATGGTGTCATAATTGTTCCTTGTTTCTATTGGGCCCCGTGCTGTCACAATTCATCCCTGGCCCTTTTTATTCCCCCCTGGTGCCACAAGGGATCATTAGATTGTTAGCCTGCATTGGGTCACAATGGTTCCTTGCTTCTCTTAACCTCTGTGGTGTCATAATGCATCCCATGCCCTTTTAGGCCACTTGATGTCACAATGAATCATTTGATTCTTGGCCTCCATTGTGTCAAAATGGTTCCTTGTTTCTATAGGTCCCCATGCTGTCAGAGTCCATCCGTGGTCCTTTTGCGCCCCCTGGTGTCAAAAGGGATTCTTAGATTGTTAGCCTGCATTGGGTCACAATGGTTCCTTGCTTCTCTTAACCCCTGTGGTGTCACAATGCACCCCATGCCCTTTTAGGCCACTTGATGTCACAATGAATCATTTGATTCTTGGCCTCCATGGTGGCGTAATTGTACCAGGTTTTACTTGGGCCCCATGCTTTCACAATACATCCCTGCCCCTTTTAGGCCCATTGGTGTCAAAAGGGATCATTAGATTGTTAGCCTCCATTGGGTCACAATGGATCCTTGCTTCTCTTAACCCCTGTGGTGTCACAATGCATCCCATGCCCTTTTAGGCCACTTGATGTCACAATGAATCATTTCATTCTTGGCCTCCATGGTGTCAAAATGCTTCCTTATTTCTATTCGGCCCCATGCTGTCACAATTCATCCCTGGCCCTTTTACGCCCCCTGTTGTCAAATGGGATCCTGGGATTATTAGCCTCCATTGGGTCACAATGGATCCTTGCTTCTCTTAACCCCTGTGCTGTCACAATGCATCCCATGCCCTTTTAGGCCACTTGATGTCACAATGAATCATTTCATTCTTGGCCTCCACGGTGGCATAATAGATCCTTGCTTCTATTGGTCCCCGTGCTGTAACAATCCATCCCTGGCCCTTTTTATACCCCCTGGTGCCACAACGGATCATTAGATTGTTAGTCTGCATTGGGTCACAATGGTTCCTTGCTTCTCTTAACCTCTGTGGTGTCACAATGCATTCCAAGCCCTTTTAGGCCACTTGATGTCACAATGAACCATTTGATTCTTGGCCTTCATGGTGTCATAATGGTTCCTTGCTTCTATAGGTCCCCATGCTGTCAGAGTTCATCCGTGGTCCTTTTGCGCCCCCTGGTGTCAAAAGGGATTCTTAGATTGTTAGCCTGCATTGGGTCACAATGGTTCCTTGCTTCTCTTAACCCCTGTGGTGTCACAATGCATCCCATGCCCTTTTAGGCCACTTGATGTCACAATGAATCATTTGATTCTTGGCCTCCATGGTGGCAGAATTGTACCAGGTTTTACGTGGGCCCCATGCTTTCACAATTCATCCCTGCCCCTTTTAGGCCCATTGGTGTCACAAGGGATCATTAGATTGTTAGCCTGCATGGGGTCACAATGGTTCCTTGCTTCTCTTAACCTCTGTGGTGTCACAATGCATCCCATGCCCTTTTAGGCCTCTTGGTCTTACAATGAACCATTTGATTCTTGGCCTTCATGGTGTCATAATGGTTCCTTGCTTCTATAGGTCCCCATGCTGTCAGAGTTCATCCGTGGTCCTTTTGCGCCCCCTGGTGTCAAAAGGGATTCTTAGATTGTTAGCCTGCATTGGGTCACAATGGTTCCTTGCTTCTCTCAACCCCTGTGGTGTCACAATGCATCCCATGCCCTTTTAGGCCACTTGATGTCACAATGAATCATTTGATTCTTGGCCCCCATGGTGGCGTAATTGTACCAGGTTTTAATTGGGCCCCATGCTTTCACAATACATCCCTGGCCCTTTTAGGCCCATTGGCGTCAAAAGGGATCATAAGATTGTTATCCTCCATTGGGTCACAATGGATCCTTGCTTCTCTTAACCTCTGTGGTGTCACAATGCATCCCATGCCCTTTTAGGCCACTTGATGTCACAATGAATCATTTGATTCTTGGCCTCCACGGTGTCATAATGGTTCCTTGTTTCTATTGGGCCCCATGCTGTCACAATTCATCCCTGGCCCTTTTACGCCCCCTGGTGTCAAATGGGATCCTGGGATTATTAGCCTCCATTGGGTCACAATGGATCCTTGCTTCTCTTAACCCCTGTGCTGTCACAATGCATCCCATGCCCTTTTAGGCCACTTGATGTCATAATGAATCATTTGATTCTTGGCCTCCATGGTGGCATAATGGATCCTTGCTTCTATTGGTCCCCGTGCTGTAACAATCCATCCCTGGCCCTTTTTATACCCCCTGGTGCCACCAGGAATCATTAGATTGTTAGCATGCATTGGGTCGCAATGGTTCCTTGCTTCTCTTAACCTCTGTGGTGTCACAATGCATCCCATGCCCTTTTAGGCCACTTGATGTCACAATGAATCATTTGATTCTTGGCCTTCATGGTGTCATAATGGTTCCTTGCTTCTATAGGTCCCCATGCTGTCAGAGTTCATCCGTGGTCCTTTTGCGCCCCCTGGTGTCAAAAGGGATTCTTAGATTGTTAGCCTGCATTGGGTCACAATGGTTCCTTGCTTCTCTTAACCTCTGTGCTGTCACAATGCATCCCATGCCCTTTTAGGCCACTTGGTCTTACAATGAACCATTTGATTCTTGGCCTTCATGGTGTCATAATGGTTCCTTGCTTCTATAGGTCCCCATGCTGTCAGAGTTCATCCGTGGTCCTTTTGCGCCCCCTGGTGTCAAAAGGGATTCTTAGATTGTTAGCCTGCATTGGGTCACAATGGTTCCTTGCTTCTCTTAACCCCTGTGGTGTCACAATGCATCCCATGCCCTTTTAGGCCACTTGATGTCACAATGAATCATTTCATTCTTGGCCTCCATGGTGTCAAAATGGTTCCTTATTTCTATTCGGCCCCATGCAGTCACAATTCATCCCTGGCCTTTTTACGCCCCCTGTTGTCAATTGGGATCCTGGGATTATTAGCCTCCATTGGGTCACAATGGATCCTTGCTTCTCTTAACCCCTGTGCTGTCACAATGCATCCCATGCCCTTTTAGGCCACTTGGTCTTACAATGAATCATTTCATTCTTGGCCTCCACGGTGGCAGAATAGATCCTTGCTTCTATTGGTCCCCGTGCTGTAACAATCCATCCCTGGCCCTTTTTATACCCCCTGGTGCCACAAGGGATCATTAGATTGTTAGTCTGCATTGGGTCACAATGGTTCCTTGCTTCTCTTAACCTCTGTGGTGTCACAATGCATTCCAAGCCCTTTTAGGCCACTTGATGTCACAATGAACCATTTGATTCTTGGCCTTCATGGTGTCATAATGGTTCCTTGCTTCTATAGGTCCCCATGCTGTCAGAGTTCATCCGTGGTCCTTTTGCGCCCCCTGGTGTCAAAAGGGATTCTTAGATTGTTAGCCTGCATTGGGTCACAATGGTTCCTTGCTTCTCTTAACCCCTGTGGTGTCACAATGCATCCCATGCCCTTTTAGGCCACTTGATGTCACAATGAATCATTTGATTCTTGGCCTCCATGGTGGCAGAATTGTACCAGGTTTTACGTGGGCCCCATGCTTTCACAATTCATCCCTGCCCCTTTTAGGCCCATTGGTGTCAAAAGGGATCATTAGATTGTTAGCCTGCATTGGGTCACAATGGTTCCTTGCTTCTCTTAACCTCTGTGGTGTCACAATGCATCCCATGCCCTTTTAGGCCTCTTGGTCTTACAATGAACCATTTGATTCTTGGCCTTCATGGTGTCATAATGGTTCCTTGCTTCTATAGGTCCCCATGCTGTCAGAGTTCATCCGTGGTCCTTTTGCGCCCCCTGGTGTCAAAAGGGATTCTTAGATTGTTAGCCTGCATTGGGTCACAATGGTTCCTTGCTTCTCTCAACCCCTGTGGTGTCACAATGCATCCCATGCCCTTTTAGGCCACTTGATGTCACGATGAATCATTTGATTCTTGGCCCCCATGGTGGCGTAATTGTACCAGGTTTTAATTGGGCCCCATGCTTTCACAATACATCCCTGGCCCTTTTAGGCCCATTGGCGTCAAAAGGGATCATAAGATTGTTATCCTCCATTGGGTCACAATGGATCCTTGCTTCTCTTAACCTCTGTGGTGTCACAATGCATCCCATGCCCTTTTAGGCCACTTGATGTCACAATGAATCATTTGATTCTTGGCCTCCACGGTGTCATAATGGTTCCTTGTTTCTATTGGGCCCCATGCTGTCACAATTCATCCCTGGCCCTTTTACGCCCCCTGGTGTCAAATGGGATCCTGGGATTATTAGCCTCCATTGGGTCACAATGGATCCTTGCTTCTCTTAACCCCTGTGCTGTCACAATGCATCCCATGCCCTTTTAGGCCACTTGATGTCATAATGAATCATTTGATTCTTGGCCTCCATGGTGGCATAATAGATCCTTGCTTCTATTGGTCCCCGTGCTGTAACAATCCATCCCTGGCCCTTTTTATACCCCCTGGTGCCACCAGGAATCATTAGATTGTTAGCATGCATTGGGTCGCAATGGTTCCTTGCTTCTCTTAACCTCTGTGGTGTCACAATGCATCCCATGCCCTTTTAGGCCACTTGATGTCACAATGAACCATTTGATTCTTGGCCTTCATGGTGTCATAATGGTTCCTTGCTTCTATAGGTCCCCATGCTGTCAGAGTTCATCCGTGGTCCTTTTGCACCCCCTGGTGTCAAAAGGGATTCTTAGATTGTTAGCCTGCATTGGGTCACAATGGTTCCTTGCTTCTCTTAACCCCTGTGCTGTCACAATGCATCCCATGCCCTTTTAGGCCACTTGGTCTTACAATGAACCATTTGATTCTTGGCCTTCATGGTGTCATAATGGTTCCTTGCTTCTATAGGTCCCCATGCTGTCAGAGTTCATCCGTGGTCCTTTTGCGCCCCCTGGTGTCAAAAGGGATTCTTAGATTGTTAGCCTGCATTGGGTCACAATGGTTCCTTGCTTCTCTTAACCCCTGTGGTGTCACAATGCATCCCATGCCCTTTTAGGCCACTTGATGTCACAATGAATCATTTCATTCTTGGCCTCCATGGTGTCAAAATGCTTCCTTATTTCTATTCGGCCCCATGCTGTCACAATTCATCCCTGGCCCTTTTACGCCCCCTGGTGTCAAATGGGATCCTGGGATTATTAGCCTCCATTGGGTCACAATGGATCCTTGCTTCTCTTAACCCCTGTGCTGTCACAATGCATCCCATGCCCTTTTAGGCCACTTGGTCTTACAATGAATCATTTGATTCTTGGCCTCCACGGTGGCATAATAGATCCTTGCTTCTATTGGTCCCCGTGCTGTAACAATCCATCCCTGGCCCTTTTTATACCCCCTGGTGCCACAAGGGATCATTAGATTGTTAGTCTGCATTGGGTCACAATGGTTCCTTGCTTCTCTTAACCTCTGTGGTGTCACAATGCATTCCAAGCCCTTTTAGGCCACTTGATGTCACAATGAACCATTTGATTCTTGGCCTTCATGGTCTCATAATGGTTCCTTGCTTCTATAGGTCCCCATGCTGTCAGAGTTCATCCGTGGTCCTTTTGCGCCCCCTGGTGTCAAAAGGGATTCTTAGATTGTTAGCCTGCATTGGGTCACAATGGTTCCTTGCTTCTCTTAACCCCTGTGGTGTCACAATGCATCCCATGCCCTTTTAGGCCACTTGATGTCACAATGAATCATTTGATTCTTGGCCTCCATGGTGGCAGAATTGTACCAGGTTTTACGTGGGCCCCATGCTTTCACAATTCATCCCTGCCCCTTTTAGGCCCATTGGTGTCACAAGGGATCATTAGATTGTTAGCCTGCATTGGGTCACAATGGTTCCTTGCTTCTCTTAACCTCTGTGGTGACACAATGCATCCCATGCCCTTTTAGGCCACTTGGTCTTACAATGAACCATTTGATTCTTGGCCTTCATGGTGGCGTAATTGTACTAGGTTGTAATTGGGCCCCATGCTTTCACAATACATCCCTGGCGCTTTTAGGCCCATTGGCGTCAAAAGGGTTCATAAGATTGTTATCCTCCATGGGGTCACAATGGTTCCTTGCTTCTCTTAACCTCTGTGGTGTCACAATGCATCCCATGCCCTTTTAGGCCACTTGATGTCACAATGAATCATTTGATTCTTGGCCTCCATGGTGTCATAATGGTTCCTTGTTTCTATTGGGCCCCATGCTGTCACAATTCATCCCTGGCCCTTTTACGCCCCCTGGTGTCAAATGGGATCCTGGGATTATTAGCCTCCATTGGGTCACAATGGATCCTTGCTTCTCTTAACCCCTGTGCTGTCACAATGCATCCCATGCCCTTTTAGGCCACTTGATGTCACAATGAATCATTTCATTCTTGGCCTCCATGGTGGCATAATAGATCCTTGCTTCTATTGGTCCCCGTGCTGTAACAATCCATCCCTGGCCCTTTTTATAACCCCTGGTGCCACCAGGGATCATTAGATTGTTAGTCTGCATTGGGTCACAATGGATCCTTGCTTCTCTTAACCTCTGTGGTGTCACAATGCATTCCAAGCCCTTTTAGGCCACTTGATGTCACAATGAACCATTTGATTCTTGGCCTTCATGGTGTCATAATGGTTCCCCGCTTCTATAGGTCCCCATGCTGTCAGAGTTCATCCGTGGTCCTTTTGCGCCCCCTGGTGTCAAAAGGGATTCTTAGATTGTTAGCCTGCATTGGGTCACAATGGTTCCTTGCTTCTCTTAACCTCTGTGGTGTCACAATGCATCCCATGCCCTTTTAGGCCACTTGATGTCACAATGAACCATTTGATTCTTGGCCTTCATGGTGTCATAATGGTTCCTTGCTTCTATAGGTGCCCATGCTGTCAGAGTTCATCCGTGGTCCTTTTGCGCCCCCTGGTGTCAAAAGGGATTCTTAGATTGTTAGCCTGCATTGGGTCACAATGGTTCCTTGCTTCTCTTAACCTCTGTGGTGTCACAATGCATTCCAAGCCCTTTTAGGCCACTTGATGTCACAATGAATCATTTGATTCTTGGCCTTCATGGTGTCATTATGGTTCCTTGCTTCTATAGGTCCCCATGCTGTCAGAGTTCATCCGTGGTCCTTTTGCGCCCCCTGGTGTCAAAAGGGATCCTGGGATTATTAGCCTCCATTGGGTCACAATGGATCCTTGCTTCTCTTAACCCCTGTGGTGTCACAATGCATCCCATGCCCTTTTAGGCCACTTGATGTCACAATGAATCATTTCATTCTTGGCCTCCATGGTGTCAAAATGCTTCCTTATTTCTATTCGGCCCCATGCTGTCACAATTCATCCCTGGCCCTTTTACGCCCCCTGTTGTCAAATGGGATCCTGGGATTATTAGCCTCCATTGGGTCACAATGGATCCTTGCTTCTCTTAACCCCTGTGCTGTCACAATGCATCCCATGCCCTTTTAGGCCACTTGGTCTTACAATGAATCATTTCATTCTTGGCCTCCACGGTGGCATAATAGATCCTTGCTTTTATTGGTCCCCGTGCTGTAACAATCCATCCCTGGCCCTTTTTATACCCCCTGGTGCCACAAGGGATCATTAGATTGTTAGTCTGCATTGGGTCACAATGGTTCCTTGCTTCTCTTAACCTCTGTGGTGTCACAATGCATTCCAAGCCCTTTTAGGCCACTTGATGTCACAATGAACCATTTGATTCTTGGCCTTCATGGTGTCATAATGGTTCCTTGCTTCTATAGGTCCCCATGCTGTCAGAGTTCATCCGTGGTCCTTTTGCGCCCCCTGGTGTCAAAAGGGATTCTTAGATTGTTAGCCTGCATTGGGTCACAATGGTTCCTTGCTTCTCTTAACCCCTGTGGTGTCACAATGCATCCCATGCCCTTTTAGGCCACTTGATGTCACAATGAATCATTTGATTCTTGGCCTCCATGGTGGCAGAATTGTGCCAGGTTTTACGTGGGCCCCATGCTTTCACAATTCATCCCTGCCCCTTTTAGGCCCATTGGTGTCACAAGGGATCATTAGATTGATAGCCTGCATTGGGTCACAATGGTTCCTTGCTTCTCTTAACCTCTGTGGTGTCACAATGCATCCCATGCCCTTTTAGGCCACTTGGTCTTACGATGAACCATTTGATTCTTGGCCTTCATGGTGGCGAAATTGTACTAGGTTGTAATTGGGCCCCATGCTTTCACAATACATCCCTGGCGCTTTTAGGCCCATTGGCGTCAAAAGGGTTCATAAGATTGTTATCCTCCATTGGGTCACAATGGTTCCTTGCTTCTCTTAACCTCTGTGGTGTCACAATGCATCCCATGCCCTTTTAGGCCACTTGATGTCACAATGAATCATTTGATTCTTGGCCTCCATGGTGTCATAATGGTTCCTTGTTTCTATTGGGCCCCATGCTGTCACAATTCATCCCTGGCCCTTTTACGCCCCCTGGTGTCAAATGGGATCCTGGGATTATTAGCCTCCATTGGGTCACAATGGATCCTTGCTTCTCTTAACCCCTGTGCTGTCACAATGCATCCCATGCCCTTTTAGGCCACTTGATGTCACAATGAATCATTTCATTCTTGGCCTCCATGGTGGCATAATAGATCCTTGCTTCTATTGGTCCCCGTGCTGTAACAATCCATCCCTGGCCCTTTTTATAACCCCTGGTGCCACCAGGGATCATTAGATTGTTAGTCTGCATTGGGTCACAATGGATCCTTGCTTCTCTTAACCTCTGTGGTGTCACAATGCATTCCAAGCCCTTTTAGGCCACTTGATGTCACAATGAACCATTTGATTCTTGGCCTTCATGGTGTCATAATGGTTCCCCGCTTCTATAGGTCCCCATGCTGTCAGAGTTCATCCGTGGTCCTTTTGCGCCCCCTGGTGTCAAAAGGGATTCTTAGATTGTTAGCCTGCATTGGGTCACAATGGTTCCTTGCTTCTCTTAACCTCTGTGGTGTCACAATGCATCCCATGCCCTTTTAGGCCACTTGATGTCACAATGAACCATTTGATTCTTGGCCTTCATGGTGTCATAATGCTTCCTTGCTTCTATAGGTCCCCATGCTGTCAGAGTTCATCCGTGGTCCTTTTGCGCCCCCTGGTGTCAAAAGGGATTCTTAGATTGGTAGCCTGCATTGGGTCACAATGGTTCCTTGCTTCTCTTAACCTCTGTGGTGTCACAATGCATTCCAAGACCTTTTAGGCCACTTGATGTCACAATGAATCATTTGATTCTTGGCCTTCATGGTGTCATTATGGTTCCTTGCTTCTATAGGTCCCCATGCTGTCAGAGTTCATCCGTGGTCCTTTTGCGCCCCCTGGTGTCAAAAGGGATTCTTAGATTGTTAGCCTGCATTGGGTCACAATGGTTCCTTGCTTCTCTTAACCCCTGTGCTGTCACAATGCATCCCATGCCCTTTTAGGCCACTTGATGTCACAATGAATCATTTGATTCTTGGCCTCCATGGTGTCATAATGGATCCTTGTTTCTATTGGGCCCCATGCTGTCACAATTCATCCCTGCCCCTTTTACGCCCCCTGTTGTCAAATGGGATCCTGGGATTATTAGCCTCCATTGGGTCACAATGGATCCTTGCTTCTCTTAACCCCTGTGGTGTCACAATGCATCCCATGCCCTTTTAGGCCACTTGATGTCACAATGAATCATTTGATTCTTGGCCTCCACGGTGGCATAATAGATCCTTGCTTCTATTGGTACCTGTGCTGTAAAAATCCATCCCTGGCCCTTTTTATACCCCCTGGTGCCACAAGGGATCATTAGATTGTTAGTCTGCTTTGGGTAACAATGGTTCCTTGCTTCTCTTAACCTCTGTGGTGTCACAATGCATTCCAAGCCCTTTTAGGCCACTTGGTCTTACAATGAACCATTTGATGCTTGGCCTTCATGGTCTCATAATGGTTTCTTGTTTGTATTGGGCCCCATGCTGTCAGAGTTCATCCGTGGTCCTTTTGCGCCCCCTGGTGTCAAAAGGGATTCTTAGATTGTTAGCCTGCATTGGGTCACAATGGATCCTTGCTTCTCTTAACCCCTGTGCTGTCACAATGCATCCCATGCCCTTTTAGGCCACTTGATGTCACAATGAATCATTTGATTCTTGGCCTCCACGGTGGCATAATAGATCCTTGCTTCTATTGGTCCCCGTGCTGTAACAATCCATCCCTGGCCCTTTTTATACCCCCTGGTGCCACAAGGGATCATTAGATTGTTAGTCTGCATTGGGTCACAATGGTTCCTTGCTTCTCTTAACCTCTGTGGTGTCACAATGCATTCCAAGCCCTTTTAGGCCACTTGGTCTTACAATGAACCATTTGATTCTTGGCCTTCATGGTCTCATAATGGTTTCTTGTTTGTATTGGGCCCCATGCTGTCAGAGTTCATCCGTGGTCCTTTTGCGCCCCCTGGTGTCAAAAGGGATTCTTAGATTGTTAGCCTGCATTGGGTCACAATGGTTCCTTGCTTCTCTTAACCCCTGTGGTGTCACAATGCATCCCATGCCCTTTTAGGCCACTTGATGTCACAATGATTCATTTCATTCTTGGACTCCATGGTGGTGTAATTGTACCAGGTTTTAATTGGGCCCCATGCTTTCACAATACATCCCTGCCACTTTTAGGCCCATTGGTGTCAAAAGGGATCATTAGATTGTTAGCCTCCATTGGGTCACAATGGATCCTTGCTTCTCTTAACCCCTGTGCTGTCACAATGCATCCCATGCCCTTTTAGGCCACATGATGTCACAATGAATTATTTGATTCTTGGCCTCCATGGTGGCATAATAGATCCTTGCTTCTATTGGTCCCCGTGCTGTAACAATTCATCCCTGGCCCTTTTAGGCCCATTGGTGTCAAATGGGATCCTGGGATTATTAGCCTCCATTGGGTCACAATGGATCCTTGCTTCTCTTAACCCCTGTGGTTTCACAATGCATCCCATGCCCTTTTAGGCCACTTGATGTCACAATGAATCATTTGATTCTTGGCCTCCACGGTGGCATAATAGATCCTTGCTTCTATTGGTCCCCGTGCTGTAACAATCCATCCCTGGCCCTTTTTATACCCCCTGGTGCCACAAGGGATCATTAGATTGTTAGCCTGCATTGGGTCACAATTGTTCCTTGCTTCTCTTAACCTCTGTGGTGTCACAATGCATTCCAAGCCCTTTTAGGCCACTTGATGTCACAATGAACCATTTCATTCTTGGCCTTCATGGTGTCATAATGGTTCCTTGCTTCTATAGGTCCCCATGCTGTCAGAGTTCATCCGTGGTCCTTTTGCGCCCCCTGGTGTCAAAAGGGATTCTTAGATTGTTAGCCTGCATTGGGTCACAATGGTTCCTTGCTTCTCTTAAACCCTGTGGTGTCATAATGCATTCCATTCCCTTTTAGGCCACTTGATGTCACAATGAATCATTTGATTCTTGGCCTCCATGGTGGCATAATAGATCCTTGATTCTATCGCTCCTCGTGCGGCAACAATTCATCCCTGGCCCTTTTAGGCCCATTGGTGTCACAAGGGATCATTAGATTGTTAGCCTGCATTGCGTCACAATGGTTCCTTGCTTCTCTTAACCTCTGTGGTGTCACAATGAATCCCATGCCCTTTTAGGCCACTTGATGTCACAATGAATCATTTGATTCTTGGCCTCCATGGTGTCATAATGGTTCCTTGTTTCTATTGGGCCCCATGCTGTCACAATTCATCCCTGGCCCTTTTACGCCCCCTGGTGTCAAATGGGATCCTGGGATTATTAGCCTCCATTGGGTCACAATGGATCCTTGCTTCTTTTAACCCCTGTGCTGTCACAATGCATCCCATGCCCTTTTAGGCCACTTGATGTCACAATGAATCATTTGATTCTTGGCCTCCACGGTGGCATAATAGATCCTTGCTTCTATTGGTCCCCGTGCTGTAACAATCCATCCCTGGCCCTTTTTATACACCCTGGTGCCACAAGGGATCATTAGATTGTTAGTCTGCATTGGGTCACAATGGTTCCTTGCTTCTCTTAACCTCTGTGGTGTCACAATGCATTCCAAGCCCTTTTAGGCCACTTGGTCTTACAATGAACCATTTGATTCTAGGCCTTCATGGGGTCATAATGGTTCCTTGCTTCTATAGGTCCCAATGCTTTCAGAGTTCATCCGTGGTCCTTTTGCGCCCCCTGGTGTCAAAAGGGATTCTTAGATTGTTAGCCTGCATTGGGTCACAATGGTTCCTTGCTTCTCTTAACCTCTGTGGTGTCACAATGCATCCCATGCCCTTTTAGGCCACTTGATGTCACAATGAATCATTTGATTCTTGGCCTCCATGGTGGCATAATTGTACCAGGTTTTACTTGGGCCCCATGCTTTCACAATTCATCCCTGCCCCTTTTAGGCCCATTGGTGTCAAAAGGTATCATTAGATTGTTAGCCTGCATTGGGTCGCAATGGTTCCTTGCTTCTCTTAACCTCTGTGGTGTCACAATGCATCCCATGCCCTTTTAGGCCACTTGATGTCACAATGAACCATTTGATTCTTGGCCTTCATGGTGTCATAATGGTTCCTTGCTTCTATAGGTGCCCATGCTGTCAGAGTTCATGCGTGGTCCTTTTGCGCCCCCTGGTGTCAAAAGAGATTCTTAGATTGTTAGCCTGCATTGGGTCACAATGGTTCCTTGCTTCTCTTAACCTCTGTGGTGTCACAATGCATTCCAAGCCCTTTTAGGCCACTTGATGTCACAATGAACCATTTGATTCTTGGCCTTCATGGTGTCATAATGGTTCCTTGCTTCTATAGGTCCCCATGCTGTCAGAGTTCATCCGTGGTCCTTTTGCGCCCCCTGGTGTCAAAAGGGATTCTTAGATTGTTAGCCTGCATTGGGTCACAATGGTTCCTTGCTTCTCTCAACCCCTGTGGTGTCACAATGCATCCCATGCCCTTTTAGGCCACTTGATGTCACAATGAATCATTTGATTCTTGGCCCCCATGGTGGCAGAATTGTACCAGGTTTTAATTGGGCCCCATGCTTTCACAATACATCCCTGGCCCTTTTAGGCCCATTGGCGTCAAAAGGGATCATAAGATTGCTATCCTCCATTGGGTCACAATGGATCCTTGCTTCTCTTAACCTCTGTGGTGTCACAATGCATCCCATGCCCTTTTAGGCCACTTGATGTCACAATGAACCATTTGATTCTTGGCCTTCATGGTGTCATAATGGTTCCTTGTTTCTATTCGGCCCCATGCTGTCACAATTCATCCCTGGCCCTTTTACGCCCCCTGGTGTCAAATGGGATCCTGGGATTATTAGCCTACATTGGGTCACAATGGATCCTTGCTTCTCTTAACCCCTGAGCTGTCACAATGGATCCCATGCCCTTTTAGGCCACTTGATGTCACAATGAATCATTTCATTCTTGGCCTCCACGGTGGCATATTAGATCCTTGCTTCTATTGGTCCCCGTGCTGTAACAATCCATCCCTGGCCCTTTTTATACCCCCTGGTGCCACAAGGGATCATTAGATTGTTAGCATGCACTGGGTCACAATGGTTCCTTGCTTCTCTTAACCTCTGTGGTGTCACAATGCATCCCATGCCCTTTTAGGCCACTTGATGTCACAATGAACCATTTGATTCTTGGCCTTCATGGTGTCATAATGGTTCCTTGCTTCTATAGGTCCCCATGCTGTCAGAGTTCATCCGTGGTCCTTTTGCCCCCCCTGGTGTCAAAAGGGATTCTTAGATTGTTAGCCTGCATTGGGTCACAATGGTTCCTTGCTTCTCTTAACCCCTGTGGTGTCACAATGCATCCCATGCCCTTTTAGGCCACTTGATGTCACAATGAATCATTTGATTCTTGGCCTCCATGGTGTCATAATGGTTCCTTGTTTCTATTGGGCCCCATGCTGTCACAATTCATCCCTGGCCCTTTTACGCCCCCTGGTGTCAAATGGGATCCTGGGATTATTAGCCTCCATTGGGTCACAATGGATCCTTGCTTCTCTTAACCCCTGTGCTGTCACAATGGATCCCATGCCCTTTTAGGCCACTTGATGTCACAATGAATCATTTGATTCTTCGCCTCCACGGTGGCATAATAGATCCTTGCTTCTATTGGTCCCCGTGCTGTAACAATCCATCCCTGGCCCTTTTTATAACCCCTGGTGCCACCAGGGATCATTAGATTGTTAGCATGCATGGGGCGCAATGGTTCCTTGCTTCTCTTAATCTCTGTGGTGTCACAATGCATTCCAAGCCCTTTTAGGCCACTTGATGTCACAATGAACCATTTGATTCTTGGCCTTCATGGTGTCATAATGGCTCCCTGCTTCTATAGGTCCCCATGCTGTCAGAGTTCATCCGTGGTCCTTTTGCGCCCCCTGGTGTCAAAAGGGATTCTTAGATTGTTATCCTCCATTGGGTCACAATGGTTCCTTGCTTCTCTTAACCTCTGTGGTGTCACAATGCATCCCATGCCCTTTTAGGCCACTTGATGTCACAATGAATCATTTGATTCTTGGCCTCCATGGTGGCATAATTGTAGCAGGTTTTACTTGGGCCCCATGCTTTCACAATTCATCCCTGCCCCTTTTAGGCCCATTGGTGTCAAAAGGGATCATTAGATTGTTAGCCTGCATTGGGTCACAATGGTTCCTTGCTTCTCTTAACCTCTGTGGTGTCACAATGCATCCCATGCCCTTTTAGGCCACTTGATGTCACAATGAACCATTTGATTCTTGGCCTTCATGGTGTCATAATGGTTCCTTGCTTCTATAGGTCCCCATGCTGTCAGAGTTCATCCGTGGTCCTTTTGCGCCCCCTGGTGTCAAAAGGGATTCTTAGATTGTTAGCCTGCATTGGGTCACAATGGTTCCTTGCTTCTCTTAACCTCTGTGGTGTCACAATGCATTCCAAGCCCTTTTAGGCCACTTGATGTCACAATGAACCATTTGATTCTTGGCCTTCATGGTGTCATAATGGTTCCTTGCTTCTATAGGTCCCCATGCTGTCAGAGTTCATCCGTGGTCCTTTTGCGCCCCCTGGTGTCAAAAGGGATTCTTAGATTGTTAGCCTGCATTGGGTCACAATGGTTCCTTGCTTCTCTTAACCCCTGTGGTGTCACAATGCATCCCATGCCCTTTTAGGCCACTTGATGTCACAATGAATCATTTGATTCTTGGCCTCCATGGTGTCATAATGGATCCTTGTTTCTATTGGGCCCCATGCTTTCACAATTCATCCCTGCCCCTTTTAGGCCCCCTGGTGTCAAATGGGATCCTGGGATTATTAGCCTCCATTGGGTCACAATGGATCCTTGCTTCTCTTAACCCCTGTGCTGTCACAATGCATCCCATGCCCTTTTAGGCCACTTGATGTCACGATGAATCATTTCATTCTTGGCCTCCACGGTGGCATATTAGATCCTTGCTTCTATTGGTCCCCGTGCTATAACAATCCATCCCTGGCCCTTTTTATAACCCCTGGTGCCACCAGGGATCATTAGATTGTTAGCCTGCATTGGGTCACAATGGTTCCTTCCGTCTCTTCACCTCTGTGGTGTCACAATGAATTCCAAGCCCTTTTAGGCCACTTGATGTCACAATGAATAATTTGATTCTTGCCCTTCATGGTGGCATAATTGTACCAGGTTTACTTGGGCCCCATGCTTTCACAATTCATCCCTGCCCCTTTTAGGCCCATTGGTGTCAAAAGGGATCATTAGATTGTTAGCCTGCATTGGGTCACAATGGTTCCTTGCTTCTCTTAACCTCTGTGGTGTCACAATGCATCCCATGCCCTTTTAGGCCACTTGATGTCACAATGAACCATTTGATTCTTGGCCTTCATGGTGTCATAATGGTTCCTTGCTTCTATAGGTCCCCATGCTGTCAGAGTTCATCCGTGGTCCTTTTGCGCCCCCTGGTGTCAAAAGGGATTCTTAGATTGTTAGCCTGCATTGGGTCACAATGGTTCCTTGCTTCTCTCAACCCCTGTGGTGTCACAATGCATCCCATGCTCTTTTAGGCCACTTGATGTCACAATGAATCATTTGATTCTTGGCCCCCATGGTGGCGTAATTGTACCAGGTTTTAATTGGGCCCCATGCTTTCACAATACATCCCTGGCCCTTTTAGGCCCATTGGCGTCAAAAGGGATCATAAGATTGTTATCCTCCATTGGGTCACAATGGTTCCTTGCTTCTCTTAACCTCTGTGGTGTCACAATGCATCCCATGCCCTTTTAGGCCACTTGATGTCACAATGAATCATTTGATTCTTGGCCTCCATGGTGTCATAATGGTTCCTTGTTTCTATTGGGCCCCATGCTGTCACAATTCATCCCTGGCCTTTTACGCCCCCTGGTGTCAAATGGGATCCTGGGATTATTAGCCTCCATTGGGTCACAATGGATCCTTGCTTCTCTTAACCCCTGTGCTGTCACAATGCATCCCATGCCCTTTTAGGCCACTTGATGTCACAATGAATCATTTCATTCTTGGCCTCCATGGTGGCATAATAGATCCTTGCTTCTATTGGTCCCCGTGCTGTAACAATCCATCCCTGGCCCTTTTTATAACCCCTGGTGCCACCAGGGATCATTACATTGTTAGCATGCATTGGGTCACAATGGTTCCTTGCTTCTCTTAACCTCTGTGGTGTCACAATGCATTCCAAGCCCTTTTAGGCCACTTGATGTCACAATGAACCATTTGATTCTTGGCCTTCATGGTGTCATAATGGTTCCTTGCTTCTATAGGTCCCCATGCTGTCAGAGTTCATCCGTGGTCCTTTTGCGCCCCCTGGTGTCAAAAGGGATTCTAAGATTGTTAGCCTGCATTGGGTCACAATGGTTCCTTGCTTCTCTTAACCCCTGTGGTGTCACAATGCATCCCATGCCCTTTTAGGCCACTTGATGTCACAATGAATCATTTGATTCTTGGCCTCCATGGTGTCATAATGGATCCTTGTTTCTATTGGGCCCCATGCTTTCACAATTCATCCCTGCCCCTTTTAGGCCCCCTGGTGTTAAATGGGATCCTGGGATTATTAGCCTCCATTGGGTCACAATGGATCCTTGCTTCTCTTAACCCCTGTGCTGTCACAATGCATCCCATGCCCTTTTAGGCCACTTGATGTCACAATGAATCATTTCATTCTTGGCCTCCACGGTGGCATATTAGATCCTTTCTTCTATTGGTCCCCGTGCTGTAACAATCCATCCCTGGCCCTTTTTATAACCCCTGGTGCCACCAGGGATCATTAGATTGTTAGCCTGCATTGGGTCACAATGGTTCCTTGCTTCTCTTAACCCCTGTGGTGTCACAATGCATCCCATGCCCTTTTAGGCCACTTGATGTCACAATGAATCATTTGATTCTTGGCCTCCATGGTGGCATAATTGTACCAGGTTTTACTTGGGCCCCATGCTTTCACAATTCATCCCTGCCCCTTTTAGGCCCATTGGTGTCAAAAGGGATCATTAGATTGTTAGCCTGCATTGGGTCACAATGGTTCCTTGCTTCTCTTAACCTCTGTGGTGTCACAATGCATCCCATGCCCTTTTAGGCCACTTGGTCTTACAATGAACCATTTCATTCTTGGCCTTCATGGTGTCATAATGGTTCCTTGCTTCTATAGGTCCCCATGCTGTCAGAGTTCATCCGTGGCCCTTTTTATACCACCTGGTGCCACAAGGGATCATTAGATTATTAGCCTGCATTGGGTCACAATGGTTCCTTGCTTCTCTTAACCCCTGTGCTGTCACAATGCATCCCATGCCCTTTTAGGCCACTTGATGTCACAATGAATAATTTGATTCTTGGCCTCCATGGTGGCATAATTGTACCAGGTTTTACTTGGGCCCCATGCTTTCACAATTCATCCCTGCCCCTTTTAGGCCCATTGGTGTCAAAAGGGATCATTAGATTGTTATCCTCCATTGGGTCACAATGGTTCCTTGCTTCTCTTAACCTCTGTGGTGTCACAATGCATCCCATGCCCTTTTAGGCCACTTGATGTCACAATGAATCATTTGATTCTTGGCCTCCATGGTGGCATAATTGTACCAGGTTTTACTTGGGCCCCATGCTTTCACAATTCATCCCTGCCCCTTTTAGGCCGAGTGGTGTCAAAAGGGATCATTAGATTGTTAGCCTGCATTGGGTCGCAATGGTTCCTTGCTTCTCTTAACCTCTGTGGTGTCACAATGCATCCCATGCCCTTTTAGGCCACTTGATGTCACAATGAACCATTTGATTCTTGGCCTTCATGGTGTCATAATGGTTCCTTGCTTCTATAGGTCCCCATGCTGTCAGAGTTCATCCGTGGTCCTTTTGCGCCCCCTGGTGTCAAAAGGGATTCTTAGATTGTTAGCCTGCATTGGGTCACAATGGTTCCTTGCTTCTCTTAACCTCTGTGGTGTCACAATGCATTCCAAGCCCTTTTAGGCCACTTGATGTCACAATGAACCATTTGATTCTTGGCCTTCATGGTGTCATAATGGTTCCTTGCTTCTATAGGTCCCCATGCTGTCAGAGTTCATCCGTGGTCCTTTTGCGCCCCCTGGTGTCAAAAGGGATTCTTAGATTGTTAGCCTGCATTGGGTCACAATGGTTCCTTGCTTCTCTCAACCCCTGTGGTGTCACAATGCATCCCATGCCCTTTTAGGCCACTTGATGTCACAATGAATCATTTGATTCTTGGCCCCCATGGTGGCGTAATTGTACCAGGTTTTAATTGGGCCCCATGCTTTCACAATACATCCCTGGCCCTTTTAGGCCCATTGGCGTCAAAAGGGATCATAAGATTGTTATCCTCCATTGGGTCAAAATGGATCCTTGCTTCTCTTAACCTCTGTGGTGTCACAATGCATCCCATGCCCTTTTAGGCCACTTGATGTCACAATGAACCATTTGATTCTTGGCCTTCATGGTGTCATAATGGTTCCTTGTTTCTATTCGGCCCCATGCTGTCACAATTCATCCCTGGCCCTTTTACGCCCCCTGGTGTCAAATGGGATCCTGGGATTATTAGCCTCCATTGTGTCACAATGGATCCTTGCTTCTCTTAACCCCTGAGCTGTCACAATGGATCCCATGCCCTTTTAGGCCACTTGATGTCACAATGAATCATTTGATTCTTGGCCTCCACGGTGGCAAAATAGATCCTTGCTTCTATTGGTCCCCGTGCTGTAACAATCCATCCCTGGCCCTTTTTATACCCCCTGGTGCCACAAGGGATCATTAGATTGTTAGCATGCACTGGGTCACAATGGTTCCTTGCTTCTCTTAACCTCTGTGGTGTCACAATGAATTCCAAGCACTTTTAGGCCACTTGATGTCACAATGAACCATTTGATTCTTGGCCTTCATGGTGTCATAATGGTTCCTTGCTTCTATAGGTCCCCATGCTGTCAGAGTTCATCCGTGGTCCTTTTGCGCCCCCTGGTGTCAAAAGGGATTCTTAGATTGTTAGCCTGCATTGGGTCACAATGGTTCCTTGCTTCTCTTAACCCCTGTGGTGTCACAATGCATCCCATGCCCTTTTAGGCCACTTGATGTCACAATGAATCATTTGATTCTTGGCCTCCATGGTGGCGTAATTGTACCAGGTTGTAATTGGGCCCCATGCTTTCACAATACATCCCTGGCCCTTTTAGGCCCATTGGCGTCAAAAGGGATCATAAGATTGTTATCCTCCTTTGGGTCACAATGGTTCCTTGCTTCTCTTAACCTCTGTGGTGTCACAATGCATCCCATGCCCTTTTAGGCCACTTGATGTCACAATGAATCATTTGATTCTTGGCCTCCATGGTGTCATAATGGTTCCTTGTTTCTATTGGGCCCCATGCTGTCACAATTCATCCCTTGCCCTTTTACGCCCCCTGGTGTCAAATGGGATCCTGGGATTATTAGCCTCCATTGGGTCACAATGGATCCTTGCTTCTCTTAACCCCTGTGCTGTCACAATGCATCCCATGCCCTTTTAGGCCACTTGATGTCACAATGAATCATTTGATTCTTCGCCTCCACGGTGGCATAATAGATCCTTGCTTCTATTGGTCCCCGTGCTGTAACAATCCATCCCTGGCCCTTTTTATAACCCCTGGTGCCACCAGGGATCATTAGATTGTTAGCATGCATGGGGCGCAATGGTTCCTTGCTTCTCTTAATCTCTGTGGTGTCACAATGCATTCCAAGCCCTTTTAGGCCACTTGATGTCACAATGAACCATTTGATTCTTGGCCTTCATGGTGTCATAATGGTTCCCTGCTTCTATAGGTCCCCATGCTGTCAGAGTTCATCCGTGGTCCTTTTGCGCCCCCTGGTGTCAAAAGGGATTCTTAGATTGTTATCCTCCATTGGTTCACAATGGTTCCTTGCTTCTCTTAACCTCTGTGGTGTCACAATGCATCCCATGCCCTTTTAGGCCACTTGATGTCACAATGAATCATTTGATTCTTGGCCTCCATGGTGGCATAATTGTACCAGGTTTTACTTGGGCCCCATGCTTTCACAATTCATCCCTGCCCCTTTTAGGCCCATTGGTGTCAAAAGGGATCATTAGATTGTTAGCCTGCATTGGGTCGCAATGGTTCCTTGCTTCTCTTAACCTCTGTGGTGTCACAATGCATCCCATGCCCTTTTAGGCCACTTGATGTCACAATGAACCATTTGATTCTTGGCCTTCATGGTGTCATAATGGTTCCTTGCTTCTATAGGTCCCCATGCTGTCAGAGTTCATCCGTGGTCCTTTTGCGCCCCCTGGTGTCAAAAGGGATTCTTAGATTGTTAGCCTGCATTGGGTCACAATGGTTCCTTGCTTCTCTTAACCTCTGTGGTGTCACAATGCATTCCAAGCCCTTTTAGGCCACTTGATGTCACAATGAACCATTTGATTCTTGGCCTTCATGGTGTCATAATGGTTCCTTGCTTCTATAGGTCCCCATGCTGTCAGAGTTCATCCGTGGTCCTTTTGCGCCCCCTGGTGTCAAAAGGGATTCTTAGATTGTTAGCCTGCATTGGGTCACAATGGTTCCTTGCTTCTCTTAACCCCTGTGGTGTCACAATGCATCCCATGCCCTTTTAGGCCACTTGATGTCACAATGAATCATTTGATTCTTGGCCCCCATGGTGGCGTAATTGTACCAGGTTTTAATTGGGCCCCATGCTTTCACAATACATCCCTGGCCCTTTTAGGCCCATTGGCGTCAAAAGGGATCATAAGATTGTTATCCTCCATTGGGTCACAATGGATCCTTGCTTCTCTTAACCTCTGTGGTGTCACAATGCATCCCATGCCCTTTTAGGCCACTTGATGTCACAATGAATCATTTGATTCTTGGCCTCCACGGTGTCATAATGGTTCCTTGTTTCTATTGGGCCCCATGCTGTCACAATTCATCCCTGGCCCTTTTACGCCCCCTGGTGTCAAATGGGATCCTGGGATTATTAGCCTCCATTGGGTCACAATGGATCCTTGCTTCTCTTAACCCCTGTGCTGTCACAATGCATCCCATGCCCTTTTAGGCCACTTGATGTCATAATGAATCATTTCATTCTTGGCCTCCATGGTGGCATAATAGATCCTTGCTTCTATTGGTCCCCGTGCTGTAACAATCCATCCCTGGCCCTTTTTATACCCCCTGGTGCCACCAGGAATCATTAGATTGTTAGCATGCATTGGGTCGCAATGGTTCCTTGCTTCTCTTAACCTCTGTGGTGTCACAATGCATCCCATGCCCTTTTAGGCCACTGGATGTCACAATGAACCATTTGATTCTTGGCCTTCATGGTGTCATAATGGTTCCTTGCTTCTATAGGTCCCCATGCTGTCAGAGTTCATCCGTGGTCCTTTTGCGCCCCCTGGTGTCAAAAGGGATTCTTAGATTGTTAGCCTGCATTGGGTCACAATGGTTCCTTGCTTCTCTTAACCCCTGTGCTGTCACAATGCATCCCATGCCCTTTTAGGCCACTTGGTCTTACAATGAACCATTTGATTCTTGGCCTTCATGGTGTCATAATGGTTCCTTGCTTCTATAGGTCCCCATGCTGTCAGAGTTCATCCGTGGTCCTTTTGCGCCCCCTGGTGTCAAAAGGGATTCTTAGATTGTTAGCCTGCATTGGGTCACAATGGTTCCTTGCTTCTCTTAACCCCTGTGGTGTCACAATGCATCCCATGCCCTTTTAGGCCACTTGATGTCACAATGAATCATTTCATTCTTGGCCTCCATGGTGTCAAAATGGTTCCTTATTTCTATTCGGCCCCATGCTGTCACAATTCATCCCTGGCCCTTTTACGCCCCCTGTTGTCAAATGGGATCCTGGGATTATTAGCCTCCATTGGGTCACAATGGATCCTTGCTTCTCTTAACCCCTGTGCTGTCACAATGCATCCCATGCCCTTTTAGGCCACTTGGTCTTACAATGAATCATTTCATTCTTGGCCTCCACGGTGGCATAATAGATCCTTGCTTCTATTGGTACCTGTGCTGTAACAATCCATCCCTGGCCCTTTTTATACCCCCTGGTGCCACAAGGGATCATTAGATTGTTAGTCTGCATTGGGTCACAATGGTTCCTTGCTTCTCTTAACCTCTGTGGTGTCACAATGCATTCCAAGCCCTTTTAGGCCACTTGATGTCACAATGAACCATTTGATTCTTGGCCTTCATGGTGTCATAATGGTTCCTTGCTTCTATAGGTCCCCATGCTGTCAGAGTTCATCCGTGGTCCTTTTGCGCCCCCTGGTGTCAATAGGGATTCTTAGATTGTTAGCCTGCATTGGGTCACAATGGTTCCTTGCTTCTCTTAACCCCTGTGGTGTCACAATGCATCCCATGCCCTTTTAGGCCACTTGATGTCACAATGAATCATTTGATTCTTGGCCTCCATGGTGGCAGAATTGTACCAGGTTTTACGTGGGCCCCATGCTTTCACAATTCATCCCTGCCCCTTTTAGGCCCATTGGTGTCAAAAGGGATCATTAGATTGTTAGCCTGCATTGGGTCACAATGGTTCCTTGCTTCTCTTAACCTCTGTGGTGTCACAATGCATCCCATGCCCTTTTAGGCCACTTGATGTCACAATGAATCATTTGATTCTTGGCCTCCACGGTGTCATAATGGTTCCTTGTTTCTATTGGGCCCCATGCTGTCACAATTCATCCCTGGCCCTTTTACGCCCCCTGGTGTCAAATGGGATCCTGGGATTATTAGCCTCCATTGGGTCACAATGGATCCTTGCTTCTCTTAACCCCTGTGCTGTCACAATGCATCCCATGCCCTTTTAGGCCACTTGATGTCATAATGAATCATTTGATTCTTGGCCTCCATGGTGGCATAATAGATCCTTGCTTCTATTGGTCCCCGCGCTGTAACAATCCATCCCTGGCCCTTTTTATACCCCCTGGTGCCACCAGGAATCATTAGATTGTTAGCATGCATTGGGTCGCAATGGTTCCTTGCTTCTCTTAACCTCTGTGGTGTCACAATGCATCCCATGCCCTTTTAGGCCACTTGATGTCACAATGAACCATTTGATTCTTGGCCTTCATGGTGTCATAATGGTTCCTTGCTTCTATAGGTCCCCATGCTGTCAGAGTTCATCCGTGGTCCTTTTGCGCCCCCTGGTGTCAAAAGGGATTCTTAGATTGTTAGCCTGCATTGGGTCACAATGGTTCCTTGCTTCTCTTAACCCCTGTGCTGTCACAATGCATCCCATGCCCTTTTAGGCCACTTGGTCTTACAATGAACCATTTGATTCTTGGCCTTCATGGTGTCATAATGGTTCCTTGCTTCTATAGGTCCCCATGCTGTCAGAGTTCATCCGTGGTCCTTTTGCGCCCCCTGGTGTCAAAAGGGATTCTTAGATTGGTAGCCTGCATTGGGTCACAATGGTTCCTTGCTTCTCTTAACCCCTGTGGTGTCACAATGCATCCCATGCCCTTTTAGGCCACTTGATGTCACAATGAATCATTTCATTCTTGGCCTCCATGTTGTCAAAATGGTTCCTTATTTCTATTCGGCCCCATGCTGTCACAATTCATCCCTGGCCCTTTTACGCCCCCTGTTGTCAAATGGGATCCTGGGATTATTAGCCTCCATTGGGTCACAATGGATCCTTGCTTCTCTTAACCCCTGAGCTGTCACAATGCATCCCATGCCCTTTTAGGCCACTTGGTCTTACAATGAATCATTTCATTCTTGGCCTCCACGGTGGCATAATAGATCCTTGCTTCTATTGGTCCCCGTGCTGTAACAATCCATCCCTGGCCCTTTTTATACCCCCTGGTGCCACCAGGGATCATTACATTGTTAGTCTGCATTGGGTCACAATGGTTCCTTGCTTCTCTTAACCTCTGTGGTGTCACAATGCATTCCAAGCCCTTTTAGGCCACTTGATGTCACAATGAACCATTTGATTCTTGGCCTTCATGGTGTCATAATGGTTCCTTGCTTCTATAGGTCCCCATGCTGTCAGAGTTCATCCGTGGTCCTTTTGCGCCCCCTGGTGTCAAAAGGGATTCTTAGATTGTTAGCCTGCATTGGGTCACAATGGTTCCTTGCTTCTCTTAACCCCTGTGGTGTCACAATGCATCCCATGCCCTTTTAGGCCACTTGATGTCACAATGAATCATTTGATTCTTGGCCTCCATGGTGGCAGAATTGTACCAGGTTTTACGTGGGCCCCATGCTTTCACAATTCATCCCTGCCCCTTTTAGGCCCATTGGTGTCACAAGGGATCATTAGATTGTTAGCCTGCATTGGGTCACAATGGTTCCTTGCTTCTCTTAACCTCTGTGGTGTCACAATGCATCCCATGCCCTTTTAGGCCACTTGGTCTTACAATGAACCATTTGATTCTTGGCCTTCATGGTGGCGTAATTGTACTCGGTTGTAATTGGGCCCCATGCTTTCACAATACATCCCTGGCGCTTTTAGGCCCATTGGCGTCAAAAGGGTTCATAAGATTGTTATCCTCCATTGGGTCACAATGGTTCCTTGCTTCTCTTAACCTCTGTGGTGTCACAATGCATCCCATGCCCTTTTAGGCCACTTGATGTCACAATGAATCATTTGATTCTTGGCCTTCATGGTGTTATAATGGTTCCTTGTTTCTATTGGGCCCCATGCTGTCACAATTCATCCCTGGCCCTTTTACGCCCCCTGGTGTCAAATGGGATCCTGGGATTATTAGCCTCCATTGGGTCACAATGGATCCTTGCTTCTCTTAACCCCTGTGCTGTCACAATGCATCCCATGCCCTTTTAGGCCACTTGATGTCACAATGAATCATTTGATTCTTGGCCTCCATGGTGGCATAATAGATCCTTGCTTCTATTGGTCCCCGTGCTGTAACAATCCATCCCTGGCCCTTTTTATAACCCCTGGTGCCACCAGGGATCATTAGATTGTTAGCATGCATTGGGTCACAATGGATCCTTCCTTCTCTTAACCTCTGTGGTGTCACAATGCATTCCAAGCCCTTTTAGGCCACTTGATGTCACAATGAACCATTTGATTCTTGGCCTTCATGGTGTCATAATGGTTCCCCGCTTCTATAGGTCCCCATGCTGTCAGAGTTCATCCGTGGTCCTTTTGCGCCCCCTGGTGTCAAAAGGGATTCTTAGATTGTTAGCCTGCATTGGGTCACAATGGTTCCTTGCTTCTCTTAACCTCTGTGGTGTCACAATGCATCCCATGCCCTTTTAGGCCACTTGATGTCACAATGAACCATTTGATTCTTGGCCTTCATGGTGTCATAATGGTTCCTTGCTTCTATAGGTCCCCATGCTGTCAGAGTTCATCCGTGGTCCTTTTGCGCCCCCTGGTGTCAAAAGGGATTCTTAGATTGTTAGCCTGCATTGGGTCACAATGGTTCCTTGCTTCTCTTAACCTCTGTGGTGTCACAATGCATTCCAAGCCCTTTTAGGCCACTTGATGTCACAATGAATCATTTGATTCTTGGCCTTCATGGTGTCATTATGGTTCCTTGCTTCTATAGGTCCCCATGCTGTCAGAGTTCATCCGTGGTCGTTTTGCGCCCCCTGGTGTCAAAAGGGATTCTTAGATTGTTAGCCTGCATTGGGTCACAATGGTTCCTTGCTTCTCTTAACCCCTGTGGTGTCACAATGCATCCCATGCCCTTTTAGGCCACTTGATGTCACAATGAATCATTTGATTCTTGGCCTCCATGGTGTCATAATGGATCCTTGTTTCTATTGGGCCCCATGCTGTCACAATTCATCCCTGGCCCTTTTACGCCCCCTGGTGTCAAATGGGATCCTGGGATTATTAGCCTCCATTGGGTCACAATGGATCCTTGCTTCTCTTAACCCCTGTGCTGTCACAATGCATCCCATGCCCTTTTAGGCCACTTGATGTCACAATGAATCATTTGATTCTTGGCCTCCACGGTGGCATAATAGATCCTTGCTTCTATTGGTACCTGTGCTGTAAAAATCCATCCCTGGCCCTTTTTATACCCCCTGGTGCCACAAGGGATCATTAGATTGTTAGTCTGCATTGGGTAACAATGGTTCCTTGCTTCTCTTAACCTCTGTGGTGTCACAATGCATTCCAAGCCCTTTTAGGCCACTTGGTCTTACAATGAACCATTTGATGCTTGGCCTTCATGGTCTCATAATGGTTTCTTGTTTGTATTGGACCCCATGCTGTCAGAGTTCATCCGTGGTCCTTTTGCGCCCCCTGGTGTCAAAAGGGATTCTTAGATTGTTAGCCTGCATTGGGTCACAATGGATCCTTGCTTCTCTTAACCCCTGTGCTGTCACAATGCATCCCATGCCATTTTAGGCCACTTGATGACACAATGAATCATTTCATTCTTGGCCTCCATGGTGGTGTAATTGTACCAGGTTTTAATTGGGCCCCATACTTTCACAATACATCCCTGCCACTTTTAGGGCCATTGGTGTCAAAAGGGATCATTAGATTGTTAGCCTGCATTGGTTCACAATGGATCCTTGCTTCTCTTAACCCCTGTGCTGTCACAATGCATCCCATGCCCTTTTAGGCCACATGATGTCACAATGAATTATTTGATTCTTTGCCTCCATGGTGGCATAATAGATCCTTCTTTCTATTGGTCGCCGTGCTGTAACAATTCATCCCTGGCCCTTTTAGGCCCCTTGGTGTCAAATGGGATCCTGGGATTATTAGCCTCCATTGGGACACAATGGATCCTTGCTTCTCTTAACCCCTGTGGTGTCACAATGCATCCCATGCCCTTTTAGGCCACTTGATGTCATAATGAATCATTTGATTCTTGGCCTCCACGGTGGCATAATAGATCCTTGCTTCTATTGGTCCCCGTGCTGTAACAATCCATCCCTGGCCCTTTTTATACCCCCTGGTGCCACAAGGGATCATTAGATTGTTAGTCTGCATTGGGTCACAATGGTTCCTTGCTTCTCTTAACCTCTGTGGTGTCACAATGCATCCCATGCCCTTTTAGGCCACTTGATGTCACAATGAATCATTTGATTCTTGGCCTCCATGGTGTCATAATGGTTCCTTGTTTCTATTGGGCCCCATGCTGTCACAATTCATCCCTGGCCCTTTTAGGCACATTGGTGTCACAAGGGATCATTAGATTGTTAGCCTGCATTGGGTCACAATGGTTCCTTGCTTCTCTTAACCTCTGTGGTGTCACAATGCATCCCATGCCCTTTTAGGCCACTTGATGTCACAATGAATCATTTGATTCTTGGCCTCCATGGTGTCATAATGGTTCCTTGTTTCTATTGGGCCCCATGCTGTCACAATTCATCCCTGGCCCTTTTAGGCCCATTGGTGTCAAATGGGATCCTGGGATTATTAGCCTCCATTGGGTCACAATGGATCCTTGCTTCTCTTAACCCCTGTGCTGTCACAATGCATCCCATGCCCTTTTAGGCCACTTGATGTCACAATGAATCATTTGATTCTTGGCCTCCACGGTGGCATAATAGATCCTTGCTTCTATTGGTCCCCGTGCTGTAACAATCCATCCCTGGCCCTTTTTATACCCCCTGGTGCCACAAGGGATCATTAGATTGTTAGTCTGCATTGGGTCACAATGGTTCCTTGCTTCTCTTAACCTCTGTGGTGTCACAATGCATTCCAAGCCCTTTTAGGCCACTTGGTCTTACAATGAACCATTTGATTCTTGGCCTTCATGGTCTCATAATGGTTTCTGGTTTGTATTGGGCCCCATGCTGTCAGAGTTCATCCGTGGTCCTTTTGCGCCCCCTGGTGTCAAAAGGGATTCTTAGATTGTTAGCCTGCATTGGGTCACAATGGTTCCTTGCTTCTCTTAATCCCTGTGGTGTCACAATGCATCCCATGCCCTTTTAGGCCACTTGATGTCACAATGATTCATTTCATTCTTGGCCTCCATGGTGGTGTAATTGTACCAGGTTTTAATTGGGCCCCATGCTTTCACAATACATCCCTGCCACTTTTAGGCCCATTGGTGTCAAAAGGGATCATTAGATTGTTAGCCTCCATTGGGTCACAATGGATCCTTGCTTCTCTTAACCCCTGTGCTGTCACAATGCATCCCATGCCCTTTTAGGCCACTTGATGTCACAATGAATCATTTGATTCTTGGCCTCCACGGTGGCATAATAGATCCTTGCTTCTATTGGTCCCCGTGCTGTAACAATCCATCCCTGGCCCTTTTTATACCCCCTGGTGCCACAAGGGATCATTAGATTGTTAGTCTGCATTGGGTCACAATGGTTCCTTGCTTCTCTTAACCTCTGTGGTGTCACAATGCATTCCAAGCCCTTTTAGGCCACTTGGTCTTACAATGAACCATTTGATTCTAGGCCTTCATGGTGTCATAATGGTTCCTTGCTTCTATAGGTCCCCATGCTGTCAGAGTTCATCCGTGGTCCTTTTGCGCCCCCTGGTGTCAAAAGGGATTCTTAGATTGTTAGCCTGCATTGGGTCACAATGGTTCCTTGCTTCTCTTAACCCCTGTGGTGTCACAATGCATCCCATGCCCTTTTAGGCCTCTTGATGTCACAATGAATCATTTGATTCTTGGCCTCCATGGTGGCATAATTGTAGCAGGTTTTAATTGGGCCCCATGCTTTCACAATTCATCCCTGCCCCTTTTAGGCCCATTGGTGTCACAAGGGATCATTAGATTGTTAGCCTCCATTGGGTCACAATGGTTCCTTGCTTCTCTTAATCTCTGTGGTGTCACAATGCATTCCAAGCCCTTTTAGGCCACTTGATGTCACAATGAACCATTTGATTCTTGGCCTTCATGGTGTCATAATGGTTCCCTGCTTCTATAGGTCCCCATGCTGTCAGAGTTCATCCGTGGTCCTTTTGCGCCCCCTGTTGTCAAAAGGGATTCTTAGATTGTTATCCTCCATTGGGTCACAATGGTTCCTTGCTTCTCTTAACCTCTGTGGTGTCACAATGCATCCCATGCCCTTTTAGGCCACTTGATGTCACAATGAATCATTTGATTCTTGGCCTCCATGGTGGCATAATTGTACCAGGTTTTACTTGGGCCCCATGCTTTCACAATTCATCCCTGCCCCTTTTAGGCCCATTGGTGTCAAAAGGGATCATTAGATTGTTAGCCTGCATTGGGTCGCAATGGTTCCTTGCTTCTCTTAACCTCTGTGGTGTCACAATGCATCCCATGCCATTTTTGGCCACTTGATGTCACAATGAACCATTTGATTCTTGGCCTTCATGGTGTCATAATGGTTCCTTGCTTCTATAGGTCCCCATGCTGTCAGAGTTCATCCGTGGTCCTTTTGCGCCCCCTGGTGTCAAAAGAGATTCTTAGATTGTTAGCCTGCATTGGGTCACAATGGTTCCTTGCTTCTCTTAACCTCTGTGGTGTCACAATGCATTCCAAGCCCTTTTAGGCCACTTGATGTCACAATGAACCATTTGATTCTTGGCCTTCATGGTGTCATAATGGTTCCTTGCTTCTATAGGTCCCCATGCTGTCAGAGTTCATCCGTGGTCCTTTTGCGCCCCCTGGTGTCAAAAGGGATTCTTAGATTGTTAGCCTGCATTGGGTCACAATGGTTCCTTGCTTCTCTCAACCCCTGTGGTGTCACAATGCATCCCATGCCCTTTTAGGCCACTTGATGTCACAATGAATCATTTGATTTTTGGCCCCCATGGTGGCGTAATTGTACCAGGTTTTAATTGGGCCCCATGCTTTCACAATACATCCCTGGCCCTTTTAGGCCCATTGGCGTCAAAAGGGATCATAAGATTGCTATCCTCCATTGGGTCACAATGGATCCTTGCTTCTCTTAACCTCTGTGGTGTCACAATGCATCCCATGCCCTTTTAGGCCACTTGATGTCACAATGAACCATTTGATTCTTGGCCTTCATGGTGTCATAATGGTTCCTTGTTTCTATTCGGCCCCATGCTGTCACAATTCATCCCTGGCCCTTTTACGCCCCCTGGTGTCAAATGGGATCCTGGGATTATTAGCCTCCATTGGGTCACAATGGATCCTTGCTTCTCTTAACCCCTGAGCTGTCACAATGCATCCCATGCCCTTTTAGGCCACTTGATGTCACAATGAATCATTTCATTCTTGGCCTCCACGGTGGCATATTAGATCCTTGCTTCTATTGGTCCCCGTGCTGTAACAATCCATCCCTGGCCCTTTTTATACCCCCTGGTGCCACAAGGGATCATTAGATTGTTAGCATGCACTGGGTCACAATGGTTCCTTGCTTCTCTTAACCTCTGTGGTGTCACAATGAATTCCAAGCCCTTTTAGGCCACTTGATGTCACAATGAACCATTTGATTCTTGGCCTTCATGGTGTCATAATGGTTCCTTGCTTCTATAGGTCCCCATGCTGTCAGAGTTCATCCGTGGTCCTTTTGCCCCCCCTGGTGTCAAAAGGGATTCTTAGATTGTTAGCCTGCATTGGGTCACAATGGTTCCTTGCTTCTCTTAACCCCTGTGGTGTCACAATGCATTCCATGCCCTTTTAGGCCACTTGATGTCACAATGAATCATTTGATTCTTGGCCTCCATGGTGTCATAATGGTTCCTTGTTTCTATTGGGCCCCATGCTGTCACAATTCATCCCTGGCCCTTTTACGCCCCCTGGTGTCAAATGGGATCCTGGGATTATTAGCCTCCATTGGGTCACAATGGATCCTTGCTTCTCTTAACCCCTGTGCTGTCACAATGGATCCCATGCCCTTTTAGGCCACTTGATGTCACAATGAATCATTTGATTCTTGGCCTCCACGGTGGCATAATAGATCCTTGCTTCTATTGGTCCCCGTGCTGTAACAATCCATCCCTGGCCCTTTTTATAACCCCTGGTGCCACCAGGGATCATTAGATTGTTAGCATGCATGGGGCGCAATGGTTCCTTGCTTCTCTTAATCTCTGTGGTGTCACAATGCATTCCAAGCCCTTTTAGGCCACTTGATGTCACAATGAACCATTTGATTCTTGGCCTTCATGGTGTCATAATGGTTCCCTGCTTCTATAGGTCCCCATGCTGTCAGAGTTCATCCGTGGTCCTTTTGCGCCCCCTGGTGTCCAAAGGGATTCTTAGATTGTTATCCTCCATTGGGTCACAATGGTTCCTTGCTTCTCTTAACCTCTGTGGTGTCACAATGCATCCCATGCCCTTTTAGGCCACTTGATGTCACAATGAATCATTTGATTCTTGGCCTCCATGGTGGCATAATTGTACCAGGTTTTACTTGGGCCCCATGCTTTCACAATTCATCCCTGCCCCTTTTAGGCCCATTGGTGTCAAAAGGGATCATTAGATTGTTAGCCTGCATTGGGTCGCAATGGTTCCTTGCTTCTCTTAACCTCTGTGGTGTCACAATGCATCCCATGCCCTTTTAGGCCACTTGATGTCACAATGAACCATTTGATTCTTGGCCTTCATGGTGTCATAATGGTTCCTTGCTTCTATAGGTCCCCATGCTGTCAGAGTTCATCCGTGGTCCTTTTGCGCCCCCTGGTGTCAAAAGGGATTCTTAGATTGTTAGCCTGCATTGGGTCACAATGGTTCCTTGCTTCTCTTAACCTCTGTGGTGTCACAATGCATTCCAAGCCCTTTTAGGCCACTTAATGTCACAATGAACCATTTGATTCTTGGCCTTCATGGTGTCATAATGGTTCCTTGCTTCTATAGGTCCCCATGCTGTCAGAGTTCATCCGTGGTCCTTTTGCGCCCCCTGGTGTCAAAAGGGATTCTTAGATTGTTAGCCTGCATTGGGTCACAATGATTCCTTGCTTCTCTTAACCCCTGTGGTGTCACAATGCATCCCATGCCCTTTTAGGCCACTTGATGTCACAATGAATCATTTGATTCTTGGCCTCCATGGTGTCATAATGGATCCTTGTTTCTATTGGGCCCCATGCTTTCACAATTCATCCCTGCCCCTTTTAGGCCCCCTGGTGTCAAATGGGATCCTGGGATTATTAGCCTCCATTGGGTCACAATGGATCCTTGCTTCTCTTAACCCCTGTGCTGTCACAATGCATCCCATGCCCTTTTAGGCCACTTGATGTCACAATGAATCATTTCATTCTTGGCCTCCACGGTGGCATATTAGATCCTTGCTTCTATTGGTCCCCGTGCTATAACAATCCATCCCTGGCCCTTTTTATAACCCCTGGTGCCACCAGGGATCATTAGATTGTTAGCCTGCATTGGGTCACAATGGTTCCTTCCATCTCTTCACCTCTGTGGTGTCACAATGAATTCCAAGCCCTTTTAGGCCACTTGATGTCACAATGAATCATTTGATTCTTGGCCTCCATGGTGGCATAATTGTACCAGGTTTTACTTGGGCCCCATGCTTTCACAATTCATCCCTGCCCCTTTTAGGCCCATTGGTGTCAAAAGGGATCATTAGATTGTTAGCCTGCATTGGGTCACAATGGTTCCTTGCTTCTCTTAACCTCTGTGGTGTCACAATGCATCCCATGCCCTTTTAGGCCACTTGGTCTTACAATGAACCATTTGATTCTTGGCCTTCATGGTGTCATAATGGTTCCTTGCTTCTATAGGTCCCCATGCTGTCAGAGTTCATCCGTGGTCCTTTTGCGCCCCCTGGTGTCAAAAGGGATTCTTAGATTGTTAGCCTGCATTGGGTCACAATGGTTCCTTGCTTCTCTCAACCCCTGTGGTGTCACAATGCATCCCATGCCCTTTTAGGCCACTTGATGTCACAATGAATCATTTGATTCTTGGCCCCCATGGTGGCGTAATTGTACCAGGTTTTAATTGGGCCCCATGCTTTCACAATACATCCCTGGCCCTTTTAGGCCCATTGGCGTCAAAAGGGATCATAAGATTGTTATCCTCCATTGGGTCACAATGGTTCCTTGCTTCTCTTAACCTCTGTGGTGTCACAATGCATCCCATGCCCTTTTAGGCCACTTGATGTCACAATGAATCATTTGATTCTTGGCCTCCATGGTGTCATAATGGTTCCTTGTTTCTATTGGGCCCCATGCTGTCACAATTCATCCCTGGCCCTTTTACGCCCCCTGGTGTCAAATGGGATCCTGGGATTATTAGCCTCCATTGGGTCACAATGGATCCTTGCTTCTCTTAACCCCTGTGCTGTCACAATGCATCCCATGCCCTTTTAGGCCACTTGATGTCACAATGAATCATTTCATTCTTGGCCTCCATGGTGGCATAATAGATCCTTGCTTCTATTGGTCCCCGTGCTGTAACAATCCATCCCTGGCCCTTTTTATAACCCCTGGTGCCACCAGGGATCATTACATTGTTAGCATGCATTGGGTCACAATGGTTCCTTGCTTCTCTTAACCTCTGTGGTGTCACAATGCATTCCAAGCCCTTTTAGGCCACTTGATGTCACAATGAACCATTTGATTCTTGGCCTTCATGGTGTCATAATGGTTCCTTGCTTCTATAGGTCCCCATGCTGTCAGAGTTCATCCGTGGTCCTTTTGCGCCCCCTGGTGTCAAAAGGGATTCTTAGATTGTTAGCCTGCATTGGGTCACAATGGTTCCTTGCTTCTCTTAACCCCTGTGGTGTCACAATGCATCCCATGCCCTTTTAGGCCACTTGATGTCACAATGAATCATTTGATTCTTGGCCTCCATGGTGTCATAATGGATCCTTGTTTCTATTGGGCCCCATGCTTTCACAATTCATCCCTGCCCCTTTTAGGCCCCCTGGTGTCAAATGGGATCCTGGGATTATTAGCCTCCATTGGGTCACAATGGATCCTTGCTTCTCTTAACCCCTGTGCTGTCACAATGCATCCCATGCCCTTTTAGGCCACTTGATGTCACAATGAATCATTTCATTCTTGGCCTCCACGGTGGCATATTAGATCCTTGCTTCTATTGGTCCCCGTGCTGTAACAATCCATCCCTGGCCCTTTTTATAACCCCTGGTGCCACCAGGGATCATTACATTGTTAGCATGCATTGGGTCACAATGGTTCCTTGCTTCTCTTAACCTCTGTGGTGTCACAATGCATTCCAAGCCCTTTTAGGCCACTTGATGTCACAATGAACCATTTGATTCTTGGCCTTCATGGTGTCATAATGGTTCCTTGCTTCTATAGGTCCCCATGCTGTCAGAGTTCATCCGTGGTCCTTTTGCGCCCCCTGGTGTCAAAAGGGATTCTTAGATTGGTAGCCTGCATTGGGTCACAATGGTTCCTTGCTTCTCTTAACCCCTGTGGTGTCACAATGCATCCCATGCCCTTTTAGGCCACTTGATGTCACAATGAATCATTTGATTCTTGGCCTCCATGGTGTCATAATGGATCCTTGTTTCTATTGGGCCCCATGCTGTCACAATTCATCCCTGCCCCTTTTAGGCCCCCTGGTGTCAAATGGGATCCTGGGATTATTAGTCTCCATTGGGTCACAATGGATCCTTGCTTCTCTTAACCCCTGTGCTGTCACAATGCATCCCATGCCCTTTTAGGCCACTTGATGTCACAATGAATCATTTCATTCTTGGCCTCCACGGTGGCATATTAGATCCTTGCTTCTATTGGTCCCCGTGCTATAACAATCCATCCCTGGCCCTTTTTATAACCCCTGGTGCCACCAGGGATCATTAGATTGTTAGCCTGCATTGGGTCACAATGGTTCCTTCCATCTCTTCACCTCTGTGGTGTCACAATGAATTCCAAGCCCTTTTAGGCCACTTGATGTCACAATGAATCATTTGATTCTTGGCCTCCATGGTGGCATAATTGTACCAGGTTTTACTTGGGCCCCATGCTTTCACAATTCATCCCTGCCCCTTTTAGGCCCATTGGTGTCAAAAGGGATCATTAGATTGTTAGCCTGCATTGGGTCACAATGGTTCCTTCCTTCTCTTAACCTCTGTGGTGTCACAATGCATCCCATGCCCTTTTAGGCCACTTGGTCTTACAATGAACCATTTTATTCTTGGCCTTCATGGTGTCATAATGGTTCCTTGCTTCTATAGGTCCCCATGCTGTCAGAGTTCATCCGTGGTCCTTTTGCGCCCCCTGGTGTCAAAAGGGATTCTTAGATTGTTAGCCTGCATTGGGTCACAATGGTTCCTTGCTTCTCTCAACCCCTGTGGTGTCACAATGCATCCCATGCCCTTTTAGGCCACTTGATGTCACAATGAATCATTTGATTCTTGGCCCCCATGGTGGCGTAATTGTACCAGGTTTTAATTGGGCCCCATGCTTTCACAATACATCCCTGGCCCTTTTAGGCCCATTGGCGTCAAAAGGGATCATAAGATTGTTAGCCTGCATTGGGTCACAATGGTTCCTTGCTTCTCTTAACCTCTGTGGTGTCACAATGCATTCCAAGCCCTTTTAGGCCACTTGATGTCACAATGAACCATTTGATTCTTGGCCTTCATGGTGTCATAATGGTTCCTTGCTTCTATAGGTCCCCATGCTGTCAGAGTTCATCCGTGGTCCTTTTGCGCCCCCTGGTGTCAAAAGGGATTCTTAGATTGTTAGCCTGCATTGGGTCACAATGGTTCCTTGCTTCTCTTAACCTCTGTGGTGTCACAATGCATCCCATGCCCTTTTAGGCCACTTGATGTCACAATGAATCATTTGATTCTTGGCCTCCATGGTGTCATAATGGTTCCTTGTTTCTATTGGGCCCCATGCTGTCACAATTCATCCCTGGCCCTTTTACGCCCCCTGGTGTCAAATGGGATCCTGGGATTATTAGCCACCATTGGGTCACAATGGATCCTTGCTTCTCTTAACCCCTGTGCTGTCACAATGCATCCCATGCCCTTTTAGGCCACTTGATGTCACAATGAATCATTTCATTCTTGGCCTCCACGGTGGCATATTAGATCCTTGCTTCTATTGGTCCCCGTGCTGTAACAATCCATCCCTGGCCCTTTTTATAACCCCTGGTGCCACCAGGGATCATTAGATTGTTAGCCTGCATTGGGTCACAATGGTTCCTTGCTTCTCTTAACCTCTGTGGTGTCACAATGAATTCCAAGCCCTTTTAGGCCACTTGATGTCACAATGAATAATTTGATTCTTGGCCTCCATGGTGGCATAATTGTACCAGGTTTTACTTGGGCCCCATGCTTTCACAATTCATCCCTGCCCCTTTTAGGCCCATTGGTGTCAAAAGGGATCATTAGATTGTTAGCCTGCATTGGGTCACAATGGTTCCTTGCTTCTCTTAACCTCTGTGGTGTCACAATGCATCCCATGCCCTTTTAGGCCTCTTGGTCTTACAATGAACCATTTGATTCTTGGCCTTCATGGTGTCATAATGGTTCCTTGCTTCTATAGGTCCCCATGCTGTCAGAGTTCATCCGTGGTCCTTTTGCGCCCCCTGGTGTCAAAAGGGATTCTTAGATTGTTAGCCTGCATTGGGTCACAATGGTTCCTTGCTTCTCTCAACCCCTGTGGTGTCACAATGCATCCCATGCCCTTTTAGGCCACTTGATGTCACAATGAATCATTTGATTCTTGGCCCCCATGGTGGCGTAATTGTACCAGGTTTTAATTGGGCCCCATGCTTTCACAATACATCCCTGGCCCTTTTAGGCCCATTGGCGTCAAAAGGGATCATAAGATTGTTATCCTCCATTGGGTCACAATGGATCCTTGCTTCTCTTAACCTCTGTGGTGTCACAATGCATCCCATGCCCTTTTAGGCCACTTGATGTCACAATGAATCATTTGATTCTTGGCCTCCACGGTGTCATAATGGTTCCTTGTTTCTATTGGGCCCCATGCTGTCACAATTCATCCCTGGCCCTTTTACGCCCCCTGGTGTCAAATGGGATCCTGGGATTATTAGCCTCCATTGGGTCACAATGGATCCTTGCTTCTCTTAACCCCTGTGCTGTCACAATGCATCCCATGCCCTTTTAGGCCACTTGATGTCATAATGAATCATTTGATTCTTGGCCTCCATGGTGGCATAATGGTTCCTTGCTTCTATAGGTCCCCATGCTGTCAGAGTTCATCCGTGGTCCTTTTGCGCCCCCTGGTGTCAAAAGGGATTCTTAGATTGTTAGCCTGCATTGGGTCACAATGGTTCCTTGCTTCTCTTAACCTCTGTGCTGTCACAATGCATTCCAAGCCCTTTTAGGCCACTTGGTCTTACAATGAACCATTTGATTCTTGGCCTTCATGGTGTCATAATGGTTCCTTGCTTCTATAGGTCCCCATGCTGTCAGAGTTCATCCGTGGTCCTTTTGCGCCCCCTGGTGTCAAAAGGGATTCTTAGATTGTTAGCCTGCATTGGGTCACAATGGTTCCTTGCTTCTCTTAACCCCTGTGGTGTCACAATGCATCCCATGCCCTTTTAGGCCACTTGATGTCACAATGAATCATTTGATTCTTGGCCTCCATGGTGTCAAAATGGTTCCTTATTTCTATTCGGCCCCATGCTGTCACAATTCATCCCTGGCCCTTTTACGCCCCCTGTTGTCAAATGGGATCCTGGGATTATTAGCCTCCATTGGGTCACAATGGATCCTTGCTTCTCTTAACCCCTGTGCTGTCACAATGCATCCCATGCCCTTTTAGGCCACTTGGTCTTACAATGAATCATTTCATTCTTGGCCTCCACGGTGGCATAATAGATCCTTGCTTCTATTGGTACCTGTGCTGTAACAATCCATCCCTGGCCCTTTTTATACCCCCTGGTGCCACAAGGGATCATTAGATTGTTAGTCTGCATTGGGTCACAATGGTTCCTTGCTTCTCTTAACCTCTGTGGTGTCACAATGCATTCCAAGCCCTTTTAGGCCACTTGATGTCACAATGAACCATTTGATTCTTGGCCTTCATGGTGTCATAATGGTTCCTTGCTTCTATAGGTCCCCATGCTGTCAGAGTTCATCCGTGGTCCTTTTGCGCCCCCTGGTGTCAAAAGGGATTCTTAGATTGTTAGCCTGCATTGGGTCACAATGGTTCCTTGCTTCTCTTAACCCCTGTGGTGTCACAATGCATCCCATGCCCTTTTAGGCCACTTGATGTCACAATGAATCATTTGATTCTTGGCCTCCATGGTGGCAGAATTGTACCAGGTTTTACTTGGGCCCCATGCTTTCACAATTCATCCCTGCCCCTTTTAGACCCATTGGTGTCACAAGGGATCATTAGATTGTTAGCCTGCATTGCGTCACAATGGTTCCTTGCTTCTCTTAACCTCTGTGGTGTCACAATGCATCCCATGCCCTTTTAGGCCACTTGATGTCACAATGAATCATTTGATTCTTGGCCTCCATGGTGTCATAATGGTTCCTTGTTTCTATTGGGCCCCATGCTGTCACAATTCATCCCTGGCCCTTTTACGCCCCCTGGTGTCAAATGGGATCCTGGGATTATTAGCCTCCATTGGGTCACAATGGATCCTTGCTTCTCTTAACCCCTGTGCTGTCACAATGCATCCCATGCCCTTTTAGGCCACTTGATGTCACAAAGAATCATTTCATTCTTGGCCTCCACGGTGGCATATTAGATCCTTGCTTCTATTGGTCCCCGTGCTGTAACAATCCATCCCTGGCCCTTTTTATAACCCCTGGTGCCACCAGGGATCATTAGATTGTTAGCATGCATTGGGTCACAATGGATCCTTGCTTCTCTTAACCTCTGTGGTGTCACAATGCATTCCAAGCCCTTTTAGGCCACTTGATGTCACAATGAACCATTTGATTCTTGGCCTTCATGGTGTCATAATGGTTCCCCGCTTCTATAGGTCCCCATGCTGTCAGAGTTCATCCGTGGTCCTTTTGCGCCCCCTGGTGTCAAAAGGGATTCTTAGATTGTCAGCCTGCATTGGGTCACAATGGTTCCTTGCTTCTCTTAACCTCTGTGGTGTCACAATGCATCCCATGCCCTTTTAGGCCACTTGATGTCACAATGAACCATTTGATTCTTGGCCTTCATGGTGTCATAATGGTTCCTTGCTTCTATAGGTCCCCATGCTGTCAGAGTTCATCCGTGGTCCTTTTGCGCCCCCTGGTGTCAAAAGGGATTCTTAGATTGTTAGCCTGCATTGGGTCACAATGGTTCCTTGCTTCTCTTAACCTCTGTGGTGTCACAATGCATTCCAAGCCCTTTTAGGCCACTTGATGTCACAATGAATCATTTGATTCTTGGCCTTCATGGTGTCATAATGGTTCCTTGCTTCTATAGGTCCCCATGCTGTCAGAGTTCATCCGTGGTCCTTTTGCGCCCCCTGGTGTCAAAAGGGATTCTTAGATTGTTAGCCTGCATTGGGTCACAATGGTTCCTTGCTTCTCTTAACCCCTGTGGTGTCACAATGCATCCCATGCCCTTTTAGGCCACTTGATGTCACAATGAATCATTCGATTCTTGGCCTCCATGGTGTCATAATGGATCCTTGTTTCTATTGGGCCCCATGCTGTCACAATTCATCCCTGGCCCTTTTACGCCCCCTGGTGTCAAATGGGATCCTGGGATTATTAGCCTCCATTGGGTCACAATGGATCCTTGCTTCTCTTAACCCCTGTGGTGTCACAATGCATCCCATGCCCTTTTAGGCCACTTGATGTCACAATGAATCATTTGATTCTTGGCCTCCACGGTGGCATAATAGATCCTTGCTTCTATTGGTACCTGTGCTGTAACAATCCATCCCTGGCCCTTTTTATACCCCCTGGTGCCACAAGGGATCATTAGATTGTTAGTCTGCATTGGGTAACAATGGTTCCTTGCTTCTCTTAACCTCTGTGGTGTCACAATGCATTCCAAGCCCTTTTAGGCCTCTTGGTCTTACAATGAACCATTTGATGCTTGGCCTTCATGGTCTCATAATGGTTTCTTGTTTGTATTGGGCCCCATGCTGTCAGAGTTCATCCGTGGTCCTTTTGCGCCCCCTGGTGTCAAAAGGGATTCTTAGATTGTTAGCCTGCATTGGGTCACAATGGTTCCTTGCTTCTCTTAACCCCTGTGGTGTCACAATGCATCCCATGCCATTTTAGGCCACTTGATGACACAATGAATAATTTCATTCTTGGCCTCCATGGTGGTGTAATTGTACCAGGTTTTAATTGGGCCCCATACTTTCACAATACATCCCTGCCACTTTTAGGGCCATTGGTGTCAAAAGGGATCATTAGATTGTTAGCCTGCATTGGTTCACAATGGATCCTTGCTTCTCTTAACCCCTGTGCTGTCACAATGCATCCCATGCCCTTTTAGGCCACATGATGTCACAATGAATTATTTGATTCTTTGCCTCCATGGTGGCATAATAGATCCTTCTTTCTATTGGTCGCCGTGCTGTAACAATTCATCCCTGGCCCTTTTAGGCCCATTGGTGTCAAATGGGATCCTGGGATTATTAGCCTCCATTGGGTCACAATGGATCCTTGCTTCTCTTAACCCCTGTGGTGTCACAATGCATCCCATGCCCTTTTAGGCCACTTGATGTCATAATGAATCATTTGATTCTTGGCCTCCACGGTGGCATAATAGATCCTTGCTTCTATAGGTCCCCGTGCTGTAACAATCCATCCCTGGCCCTTTTTATACCCCCTGGTGCCACAAGGGATCATTAGATTGTTAGTCTGCATTGGGTCACAATGGTTCCTTGCTTCTCTTAACCTCTGTGGTGTCACAATGCATCCCATGCCCTTTTAGGCCACTTGATGTCACAATGAATCATTTGATTCTTGGCCTCCATGGTGGCATAATGGTTCCTTGTTTCTATTGGGCCCCATGCTGTCACAATTCATCCCTGGCCCTTTTAGGCCCATTGGTGTCACAAGGGATCATTAGATTGTTAGCCTGCATTGGGTCACAATGGTTCCTTGCTTCTCTTAACCTCTGTGGTGTCACAATGCATCCCATGCCCTTTTAGGCCACTTGATGTCACAATGAATCATTTGATTCTTGGCCTCCATGGTGTCATAATGGTTCCTTGTTTCTATTGGGCCCCATGCTGTCACAATTCATCCCTGGCCCTTTTACGCCCCCTGGTGTCAAATGGGATCCTGGGATTATTAGCCTCCATTGGGTCACAATGGATCCTTGCTTCTTTTAACCCCTATGCTGTCACAATGCATCCCATGCCCTTTTAGGCCACTTGATGTCACAATGAATCATTTGATTCTTGGCCTCCACGGTGGCATAATAGATCCTTGCTTCTATTGGTCCCCGTGCTGTAACAATCCATCCCTGGCCCTTTTTATACACCCTGGTGCCACAAGGGATCATTAGATTGTTAGTCTGCATTGGGTCACAATGGTTCCTTGCTTCTCTTAACCTCTGTGGTGTCACAATGCATTCCAAGCCCTTTTAGGCCACTTGGTCTTACAATGAACCATTTGATTCTAGGCCTTCATGGTGTCATAATGGTTCCTTGCCTCTATAGGTCCCAATGCTTTCAGAGTTCATCCGTGGTCCTTTTGCGCCCCCTGGTGTCAAAAGGGATTCTTAGATTGTTAGCCTGCATTGGGTCACAATGGTTCCTTGCTTCTCTTAACCCCTGTGGTGTCACAATGCATCCCATGCCCTTTTAGGCCTCTTGATGTCACAATGAATCATTTGATTCTTGGCCTCCATGGTGGCATAATTGTAGCAGGTTTTAATTGGGCCCCATGCTTTCACAATTCATCCCTGCCCCTTTTAGGCCCATTGGTGTCACAAGGGATCATTAGATTGTTAGCCTCCATTGGGTCACAATGGTTCCTTGCTTCTCTTAAACTCTGTGGTGTCACAATGCATCCCATGCCCTTTTAGGCCACTTGATGTCACAATGAATCATTTGATTCTTGGCCTCCATGGTGTCATAATGGTTCCTTGTTTCTATTGGGCCCCATGCTGTCACAATTCATCCCTGGCCCTTTTACGCCCCCTGGTGTCAAATGGGATCCTGGGATTATTAGCCTCCATTGGGTCACAATGGATCCTTGCTTCTCTTAACCCCTGTGCTGTCACAATGCATCCCATGCCCTTTTAGGCCACTTGATGTCACAATGAATCATTTGATTCTTGGCCTCCACGGTGGCATAATAGATCCTTGCTTCTATTGGTCCCCGTGCTGTAACAATCCATCCCTGGCCCTTTTTATAACCCCTGGTGCCACAAGGGATCATTAGATTGTTAGCCTGCATTGGGGCACAATGGTTCCTTGCTTCTCTTAACCTCTGTGGTGTCACAATGCATTCCAAGCCCTTTTAGGCCACTTGGTCTTACAATGGACCATTTGATTCTTGGCCTTCATGGTGTCATAATGGTTCCTTGCTTCTATAGGTCCCAATGCTGTCAGAGTTCATCTGTGGTCCTTTTGCGCCCCCTGGTGTCAAAAGGGATTCTTAGATTGTTAGCCTGCATTGGGTCACAATGGTTCCTTGCTTCTCTTAACCCCTGTGGTGTTTCAATGCACCCCATGCCCTTTTAGGCCACTTGATGTCACAATGAATCATTTGATTCTTGGCCTCCATGGTGGCAGAATTGTACCAGGTTTTAATTGGGCCCCATGCTTTCACAATACATCCCTGCCCCTTTTAGGCCCATTGGTGTCAAAAGGGATCATTAGATTGTTAGACTGCATTGGGTCACAATGCTTCCTTGCCTCTCTTAACCTCTGTGGTGTCACAATGCATTCCAAGCCCTTTTAGGCCACTTGATGTCACAATGAATCATTTGATTCTTGGCCTCCATGGTGGCGAAATTGTACCAGGTTTTAATTGGGCCCCATGCTTTCACAATACATCCCTACTCCTTTTAGGCCCATTGGTGTCAAAAGGTATCATTAGATTGTTAGCCTGCATTGGGTCACAATGGATCCTTGCTTCTCTTAACCCCTGTGGTGTCACAATGCATCCCATGCCCTTTTAGGCCACTTCATGTCACAATGAATCATTTGATTCTTGGCCTCCATGGTGGCAGAATTGTACCAGGTTTTACTTGGGCCCCATGCTTTCACAATTCATCCCTGCCCCTTTTAGGCCCATTGGTGTCACAAGGGATCATTAGATTGTTAGCCTGCACTGGGTCGCAATGGTTCCTTGCTTCTCTTAACCCCTGTGGTGTCACAATGCATCCCATGCCCTTTTAGGCCACTTGATGTCACAATGAATTATTTGATTCTTGGCCTCCACAGTGGCATAATAGATCCTTGCTTCTATTGGTCCCCGTGCTGTAACAATCCATCCCTGGCCCTTTTTATACCCCCTGGTGCCACAAGGGATCATTAGATTGTTAGTCTGCATTGGGTCACAATGGTTCCTTGCCTCTCTTAACCTCTGTGGTGTCACAATGCATCCCATGCCCTTTTAGGCCACTTGATGTCACAATGAATCATTTGATTCTTGGCCTCCATGGTGTCATAATGGTTCCTTGTTTCTATTGGGCCCCATGTTGTCACAATTCATCCCTGGCCCTTTTGAGCCCCCTGGTGTCAAATGGGATCCTGGGATTATTAGCCTCCATTGGGTCACAATGGATCCTTGCTTCTCTTAACCCCTGTGGTGTCACAATGCATCCCATGCCCTTTAGGCCACTTGATGTCACAATGAATCATTTGATTCTTGGCCTCCATGGTGGCGTAATTGTACCAGGATTTACTGGGGCCCCATGCTTTCACAATTCATCCCTGGCCCTTTTAGGCCCATTGGTGTCACAAGGGATCATTAGATTGTTAGCCTGCATTGGGTCACAATGGATCCTTGCTTCTCTTAACCCCTGTGCTGTCACAATGCATCCCATGCCCTTTTAGGCCACTTGATGTCACAATGAATCATTTGATTCTTGGCCTCCACGGTGGCAGAATAGATCCTTGCTTCTATTGGTCCCCGTGCTGTAACAATCCATCCCTGGCCCTTTTTATACCCCCTGGTGCCACAAGGGATCATTAGATTGTTAGTCTGCATTGGGTCACAATGGTTCCTTGCCTCTCTTAACCTCTGTGGTGTCACAATGCATTCCATTCCCTTTTAGGCCACTTGATGTCACAATGAATCATTTGATTCTTGGCCTTCATGGTGGCATAATAGATCCTTGCTTCTATTGCTCCTCGTGCTGCAACAATTCATCCCTGGCCCTTTTAGGCCCATTGGGGTCACAAGGGATCATTAGATTGTTAGCCTGCATTGGGTCACAATGGTTCCTTGCTTCTCTTAACCTCTGTGGTGTCACAATGCATCCCATGCCCTTTTAGGCCACTTGATGTCACAATGAATCATTTGATTCTTGGCCTCCATGGTGTCATAATGGTTCCTTGTTTCTATTGGGCCCCATGCTGTCACAATTCATCCCTGGCCCTTTTACGCCCCCTGGTGTCAAATGGGATCCTGGGATTATTAGCCTCCATTGGGTCACAATGGATCCTTGCTTCTTTTAACCCCTGTGCTGTCACAATGCATCCCATGCCCTTTTAGGCCACTTGATGTCACAATGAATCATTTGATTCTTGGCCTCCACGGTGGCATAATAGATCCTTGCTTCTATTGGTCCCCGTGCTGTAACAATCCATCCCTGGCCCTTTTTATACACCCTGGTGCCACAAGGGATCATTAGATTGTTAGTCTGCATTGGGTCACAATGGTTCCTTGCTTCTCTTAACCTCTGTGGTGTCACAATGCATTCCAAGCCCTTTTAGGCCACTTGGTCTTACAATGAACCATTTGATTCTAGGCCTTCATGGTGTCATAATGGTTCCTTGCTTCTATAGGTCCCAATGCTTTCAGAGTTCATCCGTGGTCCTTTTGCGCCCCCTGGTGTCAAAAGGGATTCTTAGATTGTTAGCCTGCATTGGGTCACAATGGTTCCTTGCTTCTCTTAACCCCTGTGGTGTCACAATGCATCCCATGCCCTTTTAGGCCTCTTGATGTCACAATGAATCATTTGATTCTTGGCCTCCATGGTGGCATAATTTTAGCAGGTTTTAATTGGGCCCCATGCTTTCACAATTCATCCCTGCCCCTTTTAGGCCCATTGGTGTCACAAGGGATCATTAGATTGTTAGCCTCCATTGGGTCACAATGGTTCCTTGCTTCTCTTAAACTCTGTGGTGTCACAATGCATCCCATGCCCTTTTAGGCCACTTGATGTCACAATGAATCATTTGATTCTTGGCCTCCATGGTGTCATAATGGTTCCTTGTTTCTATTGGGCCCCATGCTGTCACAATTCATCCCTGGCCCTTTTACGCCTCCTGGTGTCAAATGGGATCCTGGGATTATTAGCCTCCATTGGGACACAATGGATCCTTGCTTCTCTTAACCCCTGTGGTGTCACAATGCATCCCATGCCCTTTTAGGCCACTTGATGTCACAATGAATCATTTGATTCTTGGCCTCCACGGTGGCATAATAGATCCTTGCTTCTATTGGTCCCCGTGCTGTAACAATCCATCCCTGGCCCTTTTTATACCCCCTGGTGCCACAAGGGATCATTAGATTGTTAGTCTGCATTGGGTCACAATGGTTCCTTGCCTCTCTTAACCTCTGTGGTGTCACAATGCATTCCAAGCCCTTTTAGGCCACTTGGTCTTACAATGAACCATTTGATTCTTGGCCTTCATGGTGTCATAATGGTTCCTTGCTTCTATAGGTCCCAATGCTGTCAGAGTTCATCCGTGGTCCTTTTGCGCCCCCTGGTGTCAAAAGGGATTCTTAGATTGTTAGCCTGCATTGGGTCACAATGGTTCCTTGCTTCTCTTAACCCCTGTGCTGTCACAATGCATCCCATGCCCTTTTAGGCCACTTGATGTCACAATGAATCATTTGATTCTTGGTGTCCACGGTGGCAGAATTGTACCAGGTTTTACTTGGGCCCCATGCTTTCACAATTCATCCCTGGCCCTTTTAGGCCCATTGGTGTCACAAGGGATCATTAGATTGTTAGCCTGCATTGGGTCGCAATGGTTCCTTGCTTCTCTTAACCCCTGTGCTGTCACAATGCATCCCATGCCCTTTTAGGCCACTTGATGTCACAATGAATTATTTGATTCTTGGCCTCCACGGTGGCATAATAGATCCTTGCTTCTATTGGTCCCTGTGCTGTAAGAATTCATCCCTGCCCGTTTTAGGCCCATTGGTGCCACAAGGGATCATTAGATTGTTAGCCTGCATTGGGTCACAATGGTTCCTTGCTTCTCTTAACCTCTGTGGTGTCACAATGCATCCCATGCCCTTTTAGGCCACTTGATGTCACAATGAATCATTTGATTCTTGGCCTCCATGGTGTCATAATGGTTCCTTGTTTCTATTGGGCCCCATGCTGTCACAATTCATCCCTGGCCCTTTTACGCCCCCTGGTGTCAAATGGGATCCTGGGATTATTAGCCTCCATTGGGTCACAATGGATCCTTGCTTCTCTTAACCCCTGTGCTGTCACAATGCATCCCATGCCCTTTTAGGCCACTTGATGTCACAATGAATCATTTGATTCTTGGCCTCCACGGTGGCATAATAGATCCTTGCTTCTATTGGTCCCCGTGCTGTAACAATCCATCCCTATCCCTTTTTATAACCCCTGGTGCCACAAGGGATCATTAGATTGTTAGCCTGCATTGGGGCACAATGGTTCCTTGCTTCTCTTAACCTCTGTGGTGTCACAATGCATTCCAAGCCCTTTTAGGCCACTTGGTCTTACAATGGACCATTTGATTCTTGGCCTTCATGGTGTCATAATGGTTCCTTGCTTCTATAGGTCCCAATGCTGTCAGAGTTCATCTGTGGTCCTTTTGCGCCCCCTGGTGTCAAAAGGGATTCTTAGATTGTTAGCCTGCATTGGGTCACAATGGTTCCTTGCTTCTCTTAACCCCTGTGGTGTTTCAATGCATCCCATGCCCTTTTAGGCCACTTGATGTCACAATGAATCATTTGATTCTTGGCCTCCATGGTGGCAGAATTGTACCAGGTTTTAATTGGGCCCCATGCTTTCACAATACATCCCTGCCCCTTTTAGGCCCATTGGTGTCAAAAGGGATCATTAGATTGTTAGCCTGCATTGGGTCACAATGGTTCCTTGCCTCTCTTAACCTCTGTGGTGTCACAATGCATTCCAAGCCCTTTTAGGCCACTTGATGTCACAATGAATCATTTGATTCTTGGCCTCCATGGTGGCGAAATTGTACCAGGTTTTAATTGGGCCCCATGCTTTCACAATACATCCCTACTCCTTTTAGGCCCATTGGTGTCAAAAGGTATCATTAGATTGTTAGCCTGCATTGGGTCACAATGGATCCTTGCTTCTCTTAACCCCTGTGGTGTCACAATGCATCCCATGCCCTTTTAGGCCACTTCATGTCACAATGAATCATTTGATTCTTGGCCTCCATGGTGGTAGAATTGTACCAGGTTTTACTTGGGCCCCATGCTTTCACAATTCATCCCTGCCCCTTTTAGGCCCATTGGTGTCACAAGGGATCATTAGATTGTTAGCCTGCACTGGGTCGCAATGGTTCCTTGCTTCTCTTAACCCCTGTGGTGTCACAATGCATCCCATGCCCTTTTAGGCCACTTGATGTCACAATGAATTATTTGATTCTTGGCCTCCAGGGTGGCATAATAGATCCTTGCTTCTATTGGTCCCCGTGCTGTAACAATCCATCCCTGGCCCTTTTTATACCCCCTGGTGCCACAAGGGATCATTAGATTGTTAGTCTGCATTGGGTCACAATGGTTCCTTGCCTCTCTTAACCTCTGTGGTGTCACAATGCATTCCAAGCCCTTTTAGGCCACTTGGTCTTACAATGAACCATTTGATTCTTGGCCTTCATGGTGTCATAATGGTTCCTTGCTTCTATAGGTCCCAATGCTGTCAGAGTTCATCCGTGGTCCTTTTGCGCCCCCTGGTGTCAAAAGGGATTCTTAGATTGTTAGCCTGCATTGGGTCACAATGGTTCCTTGCTTCTCTTAACCCCTGTGCTGTCACAATGCATCCCATGCCCTTTTAGGCCACTTGATGTCACAATGAATCATTTGATTCTTGGCCTCCACGGTGGCAGAATTTTACCAGGTTTTACTTGGGCCCCATGCTTTCACAATTCATCCCTGGCCCTTTTAGGCCCATTGGTGTCACAAGGGATCATTAGATTGTTAGCCTGCATTGGGTCACAATGGTTCCTTGCATCTCTTAACCTCTGTGGTGTCACAATGCATCCCATGCCCTTTTAGGCCACTTGATGTCACAATGAATCATTTGATTCTTGGCCTCCATGGTGTCATTATGGTTCCTTGTTTCTATTGGGCCCCATGTTGTCACAATTCATCCCTGGCCCTTTTGAGCCCCCTGGGGTCAAATGGGATCCTGGGATTATTAGCCTCCATTGGGTCACAATTGATCCTTGCTTCTCTTAACCCCTGTGGTGTCACAATGCATCCCATGCCTTTTAGGCCACTTGATGTCACAATGAATCATTTGATTCTTGGCCTCCATGGTGGCGTAATTGTACCAGGATTTACTAGGGCCCCATGCTTTCACAATTCATCCCTGCCCCTTTTAGGCCCATTGGTGTCACAAGGGATCATTAGATTGTTAGCCTGCATTGGGTCACAATGGATCCTTGCTTCTCTTAACCCCTGTGCTGTCACAATGCATCCCATGCCCTTTTAGGCCACTTGATGTCACAATGAATCATTTGATTCTTGGCCTCCACGGTGGCAGAATAGATCCTTGCTTCTATTGGTCCCCGTGCTGTAACAATCCATCCCTGGCCCTTTTTATACCCCCTGGTGCCACAAGGGATCATTAGATTGTTAGTCTGCATTGGGTCACAATGGTTCCTTGCCTCTCTTAACCTCTGTGGTGTCACAATGCATTCCAAGCCCTTTTAGGCCACTTGGTCTTACAATGAACCATTTGATTCTTGGTCTTCATGGTCTCATAATGGTTTCTTGTTTGTATTGGGCCCCATGCTGTCAGAGTTCATCCGTGGTCCTTTTGCGCCCCCTGGTGTCAAAAGGGATTCTTAGATTGTTAGCCTGCATTGGGTCACAATGGTTCCTTGCTTCTCTTAACCCCTGTGGCGTCACAATGCATCCCATGCCCTTTTAGGCCACTTGATGTCACAATGAATCATTTCATTCTTGGCCTCCATGGTGGTGTAATTGTACCAGGTTTTAATGAGGCCCCATGCTTTCACAATACATCCCTGCCACTTTTAGGCCCATTGGTATCAAAAGGGATCATTAGATTGTTAGCCTCCATTGGGTCACAATGGATCCTTGATTCTCTTAACCCCTGTGCTGTCACAATGCATCCCATGCCCTTTTAGGCCACTTGATGTCACAATGAATTATTTGATTCTTGGCCTCCATGGTGGCATAATAGATCCTTGCTTCTATTGGTCCCCGTGCTGTAACAATTCATCCCTGGCCCTTTTAGGCCCATTGGTGTCAAATGGGATCCTGGGATTATTAGCCTCCATTGGGTCACAATGGATCCTTGCTTCTCTTAACCCCTGTGGTGTCACAATGCATCCCATGCCCTTTTAGGCCACTTGATGTCACAATGAATCATTTGATTCTTGGCCTCCATGGTGTCATAATGGTTCCTTGTTTCTATTGGTCCCCATGCTGTCACAATTCATCCCTGGCCCTTTTACGCCCCCTGGTGTCAAATGGGATCCTGGGATTATTAGCCTCCATTGGGTCACAATGGATCCTTGCTTCTCTTAACCCCTGTGGTGTCACAATGCATCCCATGCCCTTTTAGGCCACTTGATGTCACAATGAATCATTTGATTCTTGGCCTCCACGGTGGCATAATAGATCCTTGCTTCTATTGGTCCCCGTGCTGTAACAATCCATCCCTGGCCCTTTTTATAACCCCTGGTGCCACAAGGGATCATTAGATTGTTAGCCTGCATTGGGGCACAATGGTTCCTTGCTTCTCTTAACCTCTGTGGTGTCACAATGCATTCCAAGCCCTTTTAGGCCACTTGGTCTTACAATGGACCATTTGATTCTTGGCCTTCATGGTGTCATAATGGTTCCTTGCTTCTATAGGTCCCAATGCTGTCAGAGTTCATCTGTGGTCCTTTTGCGCCCCCTGGTGTCAAAAGGGATTCTTAGATTGTTAGCCTGCATTGGGTCACAATGGTTCCTTGCTTCTCTTAACCCCTGTGGTGTTTCAATGCATCCCATGCCCTTTTAGGCCACTTGATGTCACAATGAATCATTTGATTCTTGGCCTCCATGGTGGCAGAATTGTACCAGGTTTTAATTGGGCCCCATGCTTTCACAATACATCCCTGCCCCTTTTAGGCCCATTGGTGTCAAAAGGGATCATTAGATTGTTAGCCTGCATTGGGTCACAATGGTTCCTTGCCTCTCTTAACCTCTGTGGTGTCACAATGCATTCCAAGCCCTTTTAGGCCACTTGATGTCACAATGAATCATTTGATTCTTGGCCTCCATGGTGGCGAAATTGTACCAGGTTTTAATTGGGCCCCATGCTTTCACAATACATCCCTACTCCTTTTAGGCCCATTGGTGTCAAAAGGTATCATTAGATTGTTAGCCTGCATTGGGTCACAATGGATCCTTGCTTCTCTTAACCCCTGTGGTGTCACAATGCATCCCATGCCCTTTTAGGCCACTTCATGTCACAATGAATCATTTGATTCTTGGCCTCCATGGTGGTAGAATTGTACCAGGTTTTACTTGGGCCCCATGCTTTCACAATTCATCCCTGCCCCTTTTAGGCCCATTGGTGTCACAAGGGATCATTAGATTGTTAGCCTGCACTGGGTCGCAATGGTTCCTTGCTTCTCTTAACCCCTGTGGTGTCACAATGCATCCCATGCCCTTTTAGGCCACTTGATGTCACAATGAATTATTTGATTCTTGGCCTCCACGGTGGCATAATAGATCCTTGCTTCTATTGGTCCCCGTGCTGTAACAATCCATCCCTGGCCCTTTTTATACCCCCTGGTGCCACAAGGGATCATTAGATTGTTAGTCTGCATTGGGTCACAATGGTTCCTTGCCTCTCTTAACCTCTGTGGTGTCACAATGCATTCCAAGCCCTTTTAGGCCACTTGGTCTTACAATGAACCATTTGATTCTTGGCCTTCATGGTGTCATAATGGTTCCTTGCTTCTATAGGTCCCAATGCTGTCAGAGTTCATCCGTGGTCCTTTTGCGCCCCCTGGTGTCAAAAGGGATTCTTAGATTGTTAGCCTGCATTGGGTCACAATGGTTCCTTGCTTCTCTTAACCCCTGTGCTGTCACAATGCATCCCATGCCCTTTTAGGCTACTTGATGTCACAATGAATCATTTGATTCTTGGCCTCCACGGTGGCAGAATTGTACCAGGTTTTACTTGGGCCCCATGCTTTCACAATTCATCCCTGGCCCTTTTAGGCCCATTGGTGTCACAAGGGATCATTAGATTGTTAGTCTGCATTGGGTCGCAATGGTTCCTTGCATCTCTTAACCTCTGTGGTGTCACAATGCATCCCATGCCCTTTTAGGCCACTTGATGTCACAATGAATCATTTGATTCTTGGCCTCCATGGTGTCATTATGGTTCCTTGTTTCTATTGGGCCCCATGTTGTCACAATTCATCCCTGGCCCTTTTGAGCCCCCTGGGGTCAAATGGGATCCTGGGATTATTAGCCTCCATTGGGTCACAATGGATCCTTGCTTCTCTTAACCCCTGTGGTGTCACAATGCATCCCATGCCTTTTAGGCCACTTGATGTCACAATGAATCATTTGATTCTTGGCCTCCATGGTGGCGTAATTGTACCAGGATTTACTAGGGCCCCATGCTTTCACAATTCATCCCTGCCCCTTTTAGGCCCATTGGTGTCACAAGGGATCATTAGATTGTTAGCCTGCATTGGGTCACAATGGATCCTTGCTTCTCTTAACCCCTGTGCTGTCACAATGCATCCCATGCCCTTTTAGGCCACTTGATGTCACAATGAATCATTTGATTCTTGGCCTCCACGGTGGCAGAATAGATCCTTGCTTCTATTGGTCCCCGTGCTGTAACAATCCATCCCTGGCCCTTTTTATACCCCCTGGTGCCACAAGGGATCATTAGATTGTTAGTCTGCATTGGGTCACAATGGTTCCTTGCCTCTCTTAACCTCTGTGGTGTCACAATGCATTCCAAGCCCTTTTAGGCCACTTGGTCTTACAATGAACCATTTGATTCTTGGTCTTCATGGTCTCATAATGGTTTCTTGTTTGTATTGGGCCCCATGCTGTCAGAGTTCATCCGTGGTCCTTTTGCGCCCCCTGGTGTCAAAAGGGATTCTTAGATTGTTAGCCTGCATTGGGTCACAATGGTTCCTTGCTTCTCTTAACCCCTGTGGTGTCACAATGCATCCCATGCCCTTTTAGGCCACTTGATGTCACAATGAATCATTTCATTCTTGGCCTCCATGGTGGTGTAATTGTACCAGGTTTTAATTGGGCCCCATGCTTTCACAATACATCCCTGCCACTTTTAGGCCCATTGGTATCAAAAGGGATCATTAGATTGTTAGCCTCCATTGGGTCACAATGGATCCTTGATTCTCTTAACCCCTGTGCTGTCACAATGCATCCCATGCCCTTTTAGGCCACTTGATGTCACAATGAATTATTTGATTCTTGGCCTCCATGGTGGCATAATAGATCCTTGCTTCTATTGGTCCCCGTGCTGTAACAATTCATCCCTGGCCCTTTTAGGCCCATTGGTGTCAAATGGGATCCTGGGATTATTAGCCTCCATTGGGTCACAATGGATCCTTGCTTCTCTTAACCCCTGTGGTGTCACAATGCATCCCATGCCCTTTTAGGCCACTTGATGTCACAATGAATCATTTGATTCTTGGCCTCCATGGTGTCATAATGGTTCCTTGTTTCTATTGGTCCCCATGCTGTCACAATTCATCCCTGGCCCTTTTACGCCCCCTGGTGTCAAATGGGATCCTGGGATTATTAGCCTCCATTGGGTCACAATGGATCCTTGCTTCTCTTAACCCCTGTGGTGTCACAATGCATCCCATGCCCTTTTAGGCCACTTGATGTCACAATGAATCATTTGATTCTTGGCCTCCACGGTGGCATAATAGATCCTTGCTTCTATTGGTCCCCGTGCTGTAACAATCCATCCCTGGCCCTTTTTATACACCCTGGTGCCACAAGGGATCATTAGATTGTTAGTCTGCATTGGGTCACAATGGTTCCTTGCTTCTCTTAACCTCTGTGGTGTCACAATGCATTCCAAGCCCTTTTAGGCCACTTGGTCTTACAATGAACCATTTGATTCTAGGCCTTCATGGTGTCATAATGGTTCCTTGCTTCTATAGGTCCCAATGCTTTCAGAGTTCATCCGTGGTCCTTTTGCGCCCCCTGGTGTCAAAAGGGATTCTTAGATTGTTAGCCTGCATTGGGTCACAATGGTTCCTTGCTTCTCTTAACCCCTGTGGTGTCACAATGCATCCCATGCCCTTTTAGGCCTCTTGATGTCACAATGAATCATTTGATTCTTGGCCTCCATGGTGGCATAATTGTAGCAGGTTTTAATTGGGCCCCATGCTTTCACAATTCATCCCTGCCCCTTTTAGGCCCATTGGTGTCACAAGGGATCATTAGATTGTTAGCCTCCATTGGGTCACAATGGTTCCTTGCTTCTCTTAAACTCTGTGGTGTCACAATGCATCCCATGCCCTTTTAGGCCACTTGATGTCACAATGAATCATTTGATTCTTGGCCTCCATGGTGTCATAATGGTTCCTTGTTTCTATTGGGCCCCATGCTGTCACAATTCATCCCTGGCCCTTTTACGCCCCCTGGTGTCAAATGGGATCCTGGGATTATTAGCCTCCATTGGGACACAATGGATCCTTGCTTCTCTTAACCCCTGTGGTGTCACAATGCATCCCATGCCCTTTTAGGCCACTTGATGTCACAATGAATCATTTGATTCTTGGCCTCCACGGTGGCATAATAGATCCTTGCTTCTATTGGTCCCCGTGCTGTAACAATCCATCCCTGGCCCTTTTTATACCCCCTGGTGCCACAAGGGATCATTAGATTGTTAGTCTGCATTGGGTCACAATGGTTCCTTGCCTCTCTTAACCTCTGTGGTGTCACAATGCATTCCAAGCCCTTTTAGGCCACTTGGTCTTACAATGAACCATTTGATTCTAGGCCTTCATGGTGTCATAATGGTTCCTTGCTTCTATAGGTCCCAATGCTGTCAGAGTTCATCCGTGGTCCTTTTGCGCCCCCTGGTGTCAAAAGGGATTCTTAGATTGTTAGCCTGCATTGGGTCACAATGGTTCCTTGCTTCTCTTAACCCCTGTGGTGTCACAATGCATCCCATGCCCTTTTAGGCCACTTGATGTCACAATGAATCATTTGATTCTTGGTGTCCACGGTGGCAGAATTGTACCAGGTTTTACTTGGGCCCCATGCTTTCACAATTCATCCCTGGCCCTTTTAGGCCCATTGGTGTCACAAGGGATCATTAGATTGTTAGCCTGCATTGGGTCGCAATGGTTCCTTGCTTCTCTTAACCCCTGTGCTGTCACAATGCATCCCATGCCCTTTTAGGCCACTTGATGTCACAATGAATTATTTGATTCTTGGCCTCCACGGTGGCATAATAGATCCTTGCTTCTATTGGTCCCTGTGCTGTAACAATTCATCCCTGCCAATTTTAGGCCCATTGGTGCCACAAGGGATCATTAGATTGTTAGCCTGCATTGGGTCACAATGGTTCCTTGCTTCTCTTAACCTCTGTGGTGTCACAATGCATTCCATGCCCTTTTAGGCCACTTGATGTCACAATGAATCATTTGATTCTTGGCCTCCATGGTGTCATAATGGTTCCTTGTTTCTATTGGGCCCCATGCTGTCACAATTCATCCCTGGCCCTTTTACGCCCCCTGGTGTCAAATGGGATCCTGGGATTATTAGCCTCCATTGGGTCACAATGGATCCTTGCTTCTCTTAACCCCTGTGCTGTCACAATGCATCCCATGCCCTTTTAGGCCACTTGATGTCACAATGAATCATTTGATTCTTGGCCTCCACGGTGGCATAATAGATCCTTGCTTCTATTGGTCCCCGTGCTGTAACAATCCATCCCTGGCCCTTTTTATACCCCCTGGTGCCACAAGGGATCATTAGATTGTTAGTCTGCATTGGGTCACAATGGTTCCTTGCTTCTCTTAACCTCTGTGGTGTCACAATGCATTCCAAGCCCTTTTAGGCCACTTGGTCTTACAATGAACCATTTGATTCTTGGCCTTCATGGTCTCATAATGGTTTCTGGTTTGTATTGGGCCCCATGCTGTCAGAGTTCATCCGTGGTCCTTTTGCGCCCCCTGGTGTCAAAAGGGATTCTTAGATTGTTAGCCTGCATTGGGTCACAATGGTTCCTTGCTTCTCTTAACCCCTGTGGTGTCACAATGCATCCCATGCCCTTTTAGGCCACTTGATGTCACAATGATTCATTTCATTCTTGGCCTCCATGGTGGTGTAATTGTACCAGGTTTTAATTGGGCCCCATGCTTTCACAATACATCCCTGCCACTTTTAGGCACATTGGTGTCAAAAGGGATCATTAGATTGTTAGCCTCCATTGGGTCACAATGGATCCTTGCTTCTCTTAACCCCTGTGCTGTCACAATGCATCCCATGCCCTTTTAGGCCACATGATGTCACAATGAATTATTTGATTCTTGGCCTCCATGGTGGCATAATAGATCCTTGCTTCTATTGGTCCCCGTGCTGTAACAATTCATCCCTGGCCCTTTTAGGCCCATTGGTGTCAAATGGGATCCTGGGATTATTAGCCTCCATTGGGTCACAATGGATCCTTGCTTCTCTTAACCCCTGTGGTTTCACAATGCATCCCATGCCCTTTTAGGCCACTTGATGTCACAATGAATCATTTGATTCTTGGCCTCCACGGTGGCATAATAGATCCTTGCTTCTATTGGTCCCCGTGCTGTAACAATCCATCCCTGGCCCTTTTTATACCCCCTGGTGCCACAAGGGATCATTAGATTGTTAGCCTGCATTGGGTCACAATTGTTCCTTGCTTCTCTTAACCTCTGTGGTGTCACAATGCATTCCAAGCCCTTTTAGGCCACTTGGTCTTACAATGGACCATTTGATTCTTGGCCTTCATGGTGTCATAATGGTTCCTTGCTTCTATAGGTCCCAATGCTGTCAGAGTTCATCTGTGGTCCTTTTGCGCCCCCTGGTGTCAAAAGGGATTCTTAGATTGTTAGCCTGCATTGGGTCACAATGGTTCCTTGCTTCTCTTAACCCCTGTGGTGTTTCAATGCATCCCATGCCCTTTTAGGCCACTTGATGTCACAATGAATCATTTGATTCTTGGCCTCCATGGTGGCAGAATTGTACCAGGTTTTAATTGGGCCCCATGCTTTCACAATACATCCCTGCCCCTTTTAGGCCCATTGGTGTCAAAAGGGATCATTAGATTGTTAGCCTGCATTGGGTCACAATGGTTCCTTGCTTCTCTTAACCTCTGTGGTGTCACAATGCATCCCATGCCCTTTTAGGCCACTTGATGTCACAATGAATCATTTGATTCTTGGCCTCCATGGTGTCATAATGGTTCCTTGTTTCTATTGGGCCCCATGCTGTCACAATTCATCCCTGGCCCTTTTACGCCCCCTGGTGTCAAATGGGATCCTGGGATTATTAGCCTCCATTGGGTCACAATGGATCCTTGCTTCTTTTAACCCCTGTGCTGTCACAATGCATCCCATGCCCTTTTAGGCCACTTGATGTCACAATGAATCATTTGATTCTTGGCCTCCACGGTGGCATAATAGATCCTTGCTTCTATTGGTCCCCGTGCTGTAACAATCCATCCCTGGCCCTTTTTATACACCCTGGTGCCACAAGGGATCATTAGATTGTTAGTCTGCATTGGGTCACAATGGTTCCTTGCTTCTCTTAACCTCTGTGGTGTCACAATGCATTCCAAGCCCTTTTAGGCCACTTGGTCTTACAATGAACCATTTGATTCTAGGCCTTCATGGTGTCATAATGATTCCTTGCTTCTATAGGTCCCAATGCTTTCAGAGTTCATCCGTGGTCCTTTTGCGCCCCCTGGTGTCAAAAGGGATTCTTAGATTGTTAGCCTGCATTGGGTCACAATGGTTCCTTGCTTCTCTTAACCCCTGTGGTGTCACAATGCATCCCATGCCCTTTTAGGCCTCTTGATGTCACAATGAATCATTTGATTCTTGGCCTCCATGGTGGCATAATTGTAGCAGGTTTTAATTGGGCCCCATGCTTTCACAATTCATCCCTGCCCCTTTTAGGCCCATTGGTGTCACAAGGGATCATTAGATTGTTAGCCTCCATTGGGTCACAATGGTTCCTTGCTTCTCTTAAACTCTGTGGTGTCACAATGCATCCCATGCCCTTTTAGGCCACTTGATGTCACAATGAATCATTTGATTCTTGGTGTCCACGGTGGCAGAATTGTACCAGGTTTTACTTGGGCCCCATGCTTTCACAATTCATCCCTGGCCCTTTTAGGCCCATTGGTGTCACAAGGGATCATTAGATTGTTAGCCTGCATTGGGTCGCAATGGTTCCTTGCTTCTCTTAACCCTTGTGCTGTCACAATGCATCCCATGCCCTTTTAGGCCACTTGATGTCACAATGAATTATTTGATTCTTGGCCTCCACGGTGGCATAATAGATCCTTGCTTCTATTGGTCCCTGTGCTGTAACAATTCATCCCTACCAATTTTAGGCCCATTGGTGCCACAAGGGATCATTAGATTGTTAGCCTGCATTGGGTCACAATGGTTCCTTGCTTCTCTTAACCTCTGTGGTGTCACAATGCATCCCATGCCCTTTTAGGCCACTTGATGTCACAATGAATCATTTGATTCTTGGCCTCCATGGTGTCATAATGGTTCCTTGTTTCTATTGGGCCCCATGCTGTCACAATTCATCCCTGGCCCTTTTACGCCCCCTGGTGTCAAATGGGATCCTGGGATTATTAGCCTCCATTGGGTCACAATGGATCCTTGCTTCTCTTAACCCCTGTGCTGTCACAATGCATCCCATGCCCTTTTAGGCCACTTGATGTCACAATGAATCATTTGATTCTTGGCCTCCACGGTGGCATAATAGATCCTTGCTTCTATTGGTACCCGTGCTGTAACAATCCATCCCTGGCCCTTTTTATAACCCCTGGTGCCACAAGGGATCATTAGATTGTTAGCCTGCATTGGGGCACAATGGTTCCTTGCTTCTCTTAACCTCTGTGGTGTCACAATGCATTCCAAGCCCTTTTAGGCCACTTGGTCTTACAATGGACCATTTGATTCTTGGCCTTCATGGTGTCATAATGGTTCCTTGCTTCTATAGGTCCCCATGCTGTCAGAGTTCATCTGTGGTCCTTTTGCGCCCCCTGGTGTCAAAAGGGATTCTTAGATTGTTAGCCTGCATTGGGTCACAATGGTTCCTTGCTTCTCTTAACCCCTGTGGTGTTTCAATGCATCCCATGCCCTTTTAGGCCACTTGATGTCACAATGAATCATTTGATTCTTGGCCTCCATGGTGGCAGAATTGTACCAGGTTTTAATTGGGCCCCATGCTTTCACAATACATCCCTGCCCCTTTTAGGCCCATTGGTGTCAAAAGGGATCATTAGATTGTTAGCCTGCATTGGGTCACAATGGTTCCTTGCCTCTCTTAACCTCTGTGGTGTCACAATGCATTCCAAGCCCTTTTAGGCCACTTGATGTCACAATGAATCATTTGATTCTTGGCCTCCATGGTGGCGAAATTGTACCAGGTTTTAATTGGGCCCCATGCTTTCACAATACATCCCTACTCCTTTTAGGCCCATTGGTGTCAAAAGGTATCATTAGATTGTTAGCCTGCATTGGGTCACAATGGATCCTTGCTTCTCTTAACCCCTGTGGTGTCACAATGAATCCCATGCCCTTTTAGGCCACTTCATGTCACAATGAATCATTTGATTCTTGGCCTCCACGGTGGCAGAATTGTACCAGGTTTTACTTGGGCCCCATGCTTTCACAATTCATCCCTGCCCCTTTTAGGCCCATTGGTGTCACAAGGGATCATTAGATTGTTAGCCTGCATTGGGTCGCAATGGTTCCTTGCTTCTCTTAACCCCTGTGCTGTCACAAGGCATCCCATACCCTTTTAGGCCACTTGATGTCACAATGAATTATTTGATTCTTGGCCTCCACGGTGGCATAATAGATCCTTGCTTCTATTGGTCCCTGTGCTGTAACAATTCATCCCTGCCAATTTTAGGCCCATTGGTGCCACAAGGGATCATTAGATTGTTAGCCTGCATTGGGTCACAATGGTTCCTTGCTTCTCTTAACCTCTGTGGTGTCACAATGCATCCCATGCCCTTTTAGGCCACTTGATGTCACAATGAATCATTTGATTCTTGGCCTCCGTGGTGTCATAATGGTTCCTTGTTTCTATTGGGCCCCATGCTGTCACAATTCATCCCTGGCCCTTTTACGCCCCCTGGTGTCAAATGGGATCCTGGGATTATTAGCCTCCATTGGGTCACAATGGATCCTTGCTTCTCTTAACCCCTGTGCTGTCACAATGCATCCCATGCCCTTTTAGGCCACTTGATGTCACAATGAATCATTTGATTCTTGGCCTCCACGGTGGCATAATAGATCATTGCTTCTATTGGTCCCCGTGCTGTAACAATCCATCCCTGGCCCTTTTTATACCCCCTGGTGCCACAAGGGATCATTAGATTGTTAGCCTGCATTGGGGCACAATGGTTCCTTGCTTCTCTTAACCTCTGTGGTGTCACAATGCATTCCAAGCCCTTTTAGGCCACCTGGTCTTACAATGGACCATTTGATTCTTGGCCTTCATGGTGTCATAATGGTTCCTTGCTTCTATAGGTCCCCATGCTGTCAGAGTTCATCTGTGGTCCTTTTGCGCCCCCTGGTGTCAAAAGGGATTCTTAGATTGTTAGCCTGCATTGGGTCACAATGGTTCCTTGCTTCTCTTAACCCCTGTGGTGTTTCAATGCATCCCATGCCCTTTTAGGCCACTTGATGTCACAATGAATCATTTGATTCTTGGCCTCCATGGTGGCAGAATTGTACCAGGTTTTAATTGGGCCCCATGCTTTCACAATACATCCCTGCCCCTTTTAGGCCCATTGGTGTCAAAAGGGATCATTAGATTGTTAGCCTGCATTGGGTCACAATGGTTCCTTGCCTCTCTTAACCTCTGTGGTGTCACAATGCATTCCAAGCCCTTTTAGGCCACTTGATGTCACAATGAATCATTTGATTCTTGGCCTCCATGGTGGCGAAATTGTACCAGGTTTTAATTGGGCCCCATGCTTTCACAATACATCCCTACTCCTTTTAGGCCCATTGGTGTCAAAAGGTATCATTAGATTGTTAGCCTGCATTGGGTCACAATGGATCCTTGCTTCTCTTAACCCCTGTGGTGTCACAATGCATCCCATGCCATTTTAGGCCACTTCATGTCACAATGAATCATTTGATTCTTGGCCTCCATGGTGGCAGAATTGTACCAGGTTTTACTTGGGCCCCATGCTTTCACAATTCATCCCTGCCCCTTTTAGGCCCATTGGTGTCACAAGGGATCATTAGATTGTTAGCCTGCACTGGGTCGCAATGGTTCCTTGCTTCTCTTAACCCCTGTGGTGTCACAATGCATCCCATGCCCTTTTAGGCCACTTGATGTCACAATGAATTATTTGATTCTTGGCCTCCACGGTGGCATAATAGATCCTTGCTTCTATTGGTCCCTGTGCTGTAACAATTCATCCCTGCCAATTTTAGGCCCATTGGTGCCACAAGGGATCATTAGATTGTTAGCCTGCATTGGGTCACAATGGTTCCTTGCTTCTCTTAACCTCTGTGGTGTCACAATGCATCCCATGCCCTTTTAGGCCACTTGATGTCACAATGAATCATTTGATTCTTGGCCTCCATGGTGGCGAAATTGTACCAGGTTTTAATTGGGCCCCATGCTTTCACAATACATCCCTGCCCCTTTTAGGCCCATTGGTGTCACAAGGGATCATTAGATTGTTAGCCTGCACTGGGTCGCAATGGTTCCTTGCTTCTCTTAACCCCTGTGGTGTCACAATGCATCCCATGCCCTTTTAGGCCACTTGATGTCACAATGAATTATTTGATTCTTGGCCTCCACGGTGGCATAATAGATCCTTGCTTCTATTGGTCCCCGTGCTGTAACAATCCATCCCTGGCTCTTTTTATACCCCCTGGTGCCACAAGGGATCATTAGATTGTTAGTCTGCATTGGGTCACAATGGTTCCTTGCCTCTCTTAACCTCTGTGGTGTCACAATGCATTCCAAGCCCTTTTAGGCCACTTGGTCTTACAATGAACCATTTGATTCTTGGCCTTCATGGTGTCATAATGGTTCCTTGCTTCTATAGGTCCCAATGCTGTCAGAGTTCATCCGTGGTCCTTTTGCGCCCCCTGGTGTCAAAAGGGATTCTTAGATTGTTAGCCTGCATTGGGTCACAATGGTTCCTTGCTTCTCTTAACCCCTGTGCTGTCACAATGCATCCCATGCCCTTTTAGGCCACTTGATGTCACAATGAATCATTTGATTCTTGGCCTCCACGGTGGCATAATAGATCCTTGCTTCTATTGGTACCCGTGCTGTAACAATCCATCCCTGGCCCTTTTTATAACCCCTGGTGCCACAAGGGATCATTAGATTGTTAGCCTGCATCGGGGCACAATGGTTCCTTGCTTCTCTTAACCTCTGTGGTGTCACAATGCATTCCAAGCCCTTTTAGGCCACTTGGTCTTACAATGGACCATTTGATTCTTGGCCTTCATGGTGTCATAATGGTTCCTTGCTTCTATAGGTCCCCATGCTGTCAGAGTTCATCTGTGGTCCTTTTGCGCCCCCTGGTGTCAAAAGGGTTTCTTAGATTGTTAGCCTGCATTGGGTCACAATGGTTCCTTGCTTCTCTTAACCCCTGTGGTGTTTCAATGCACCCCATGCCCTTTTAGGCCACTTGATGTCACAATGAATCATTTGATTCTTGGCCTCCATGGTGGCAGAATTGTACCAGGTTTTAATTGGGCCCCATGCTTTCACAATACATCCCTGCCCCTTTTAGGCCCATTGGTGTCAAAAGGGATCATTAGATTGTTAGCCTGCATTGGGTCACAATGGTTCCTTGCCTCTCTTAACCTCTGTGGTGTCACAATGCATTCCAAGCCCTTTTAGGCCACTTGATGTCACAATGAATCATTTGATTCTTGGCCTCCATGGTGGCGAAATTGTACCAGGTTTTAATTGGGCCCCATGCTTTCACAATACATCCCTACTCCTTTTAGGCCCATTGGTGTCACAAGGGATCATTAGATTGTTAGCCTGCATTGGGTCGCAATGGTTCCTTGCTTCTCTTAACCCCTGTGGTGTCACAATGCATCCCATGCCCTTTTAGGCCACTTCATGTCACAATGAATCATTTGATTCTTGGCCTCCATGGTGGCAGAATTGTACCAGGTTTTACTTGGGCCCCATGCTTTCACAATTCATCCCTGCCCCTTTTAGGCCCATTGGTGTCACAAGGGATCATTAGATTGTTAGCCTGCATTGGGTCGCAATGGTTCCTTGCTTCTCTTAACCCCTGTGGTGTCACAATGCATCCCATGCCCTTTTAGGCCACTTGATGTCACAATGAATTATTTGATTCTTGGCCTCCACGGTGGCATAATAGATCCTTGCTTCTATTGGTCCCTGTGCTGTAACAATTCATCCCTGCCAATTTTAGGCCCATTGGTGCCACAAGGGATCATTAGATTGTTAGCCTGCATTGGGTCACAATGGTTCCTTGCTTCTCTTAACCTCTGTGGTGTCACAATGCATCCCATGCCCTTTTAGGCCACTTGATGTCACAATGAATCATTTGATTCTTGGCCTCCATGGTGTCATAATGGTTCCTTGTTTCTATTGGGCCCCATGCTGTCACAATTCATCCCTGGCCCTTTTACGCCCCCTGGTGTCAAATGGGATCCTGGGATTATTAGCCTCCATTGGGTCACAATGGATCCTTGCTTCTCTTAACCCCTGTGCTGTCACAATGCATCCCATGCCCTTTTAGGCCACTTGATGTCACAATGAATCATTTGATTCTTGGCCTCCACGGTGGCATAATAGATCCTTGCTTCTATTGGTCCCCGTGCTGTAACAATCCATCCCTGGCCCTTTTTATACCCCCTGGTGCCACAAGGGATCATTAGATTGTTAGCCTGCATTGGGGCACAATGGTTCCTTGCTTCTCTTAACCTCTGTGGTGTCACAATGCATTCCAAGCCCTTTTAGGCCACTTGGTCTTACAATGGACCATTTGATTCTTGGCCTTCATGGTGTCATAATGGTTCCTTGCTTCTATAGGTCCCCATGCTGTCAGAGTTCATCTGTGGTCCTTTTGCGCCCCCTGGTGTCAAAAGGGATTCTTAGATTGTTAGCCTGCATTGGGTCACAATGGTTCCTTGCTTCTCTTAACCCCTGTGGTGTTTCAATGCATCCCATGCCCTTTTAGGCCACTTGATGTCACAATGAATCATTTGATTCTTGGCCTCCATGGTGGCAGAATTGTACCAGGTTTTAATTGGGCCCCATGCTTTCACAATACATCCCTGCCCCTTTTAGGCCCATTGGTGTCAAAAGGGATCATTAGATTGTTAGCCTGCATTGGGTCACAATGGTTCCTTGCCTCTCTTAACCTCTGTGGTGTCACAATGCATTCCAAGCCCTTTTAGGCCACTTGATGTCACAATGAATCATTTGATTCTTGGCCTCCATGGTGGCGAAATTGTACCAGGTTTTAATTGGGCCCCATGCTTTCACAATACATCCCTACTCCTTTTAGGCCCATAGGTGTCAAAAGGTATCATTAGATTGTTAGCCTGCATTGGGTCACAATGGATCCTTGCTTCTCTTAACCCCTGTGGTGTCACAATGCATCCCATGCCCTTTTAGGCCACTTCATGTCACAATGAATCATTTGATTCTTGGCCTCCATGGTGGCAGAATTGTACCAGGTTTTACTTGGGCCCCATGCTTTCACAATTCATCCCTGCCCCTTTTAGGCCCATTGGTGTCACAAGGGATCATTAGATTGTTAGCCTGCACTGGGTCGCAATGGTTCCTTGCTTCTCTTAACCCCTGTGGTGTCACAATGCATCCCATGCCCTTTTAGGCCACTTGATGTCACAATGAATTATTTGATTCTTGGCCTCCACGGTGGCATAATAGATCCTTGCTTCTATTGGTCCCCGTGCTGTAACAATCCATCCCTGTCTCTTTTTATACCCCCTGGTACCACAAGGGATCATTACATTGTTAGTCTGCATTGGGTCACAATGGTTCCTTGCCTCTCTTAACCTCTGTGGTGTCACAATGCATTCCAAGCCCTTTTAGGCCACTTGGTCTTACAATGAACCATTTGATTCTTGGCCTTCATGGTGTCATAATGGTTCCTTGCTTCTATAGGTCCCAATGCTGTCAGAGTTCATCCGTGGTCCTTTTCCGCCCCCTGGTGTCAAAAGGGATTCTTATATTGTTAGCCTGCATTGGGTCACAATGGTTCCTTGCTTCTCTTAACCCCTGTGCTGTCACAATGCATCCCATGCCCTTTTAGGCCACTTGATGTCACAATGAATCATTTGATTCTTGGCCTCCACGGTGGCAGAATTGTACCAGGTTTTACTTGGGCCCCATGCTTTCACAATTCATCCCTGGCCCTTTTAGGCCCATTGGTGTCACAAGGGATCATTAGATTGTTAGCCTGCATTGGGTCACAATGGTTCCTTGCTTCTCTTAACCTCTGTGGTGTCACAATGCATCCCATGCCCTTTTAGGCCACTTGATGTCACAATGAATGATTTGATTCTTGGCCTCCATGGTGTCATAATGGTTCCTTGTTTCTATTGGGCCCCATGTTGTCACAATTCATCCCTGGCCCTTTTGAGCCCCCTGGGGTCAAATGGGATACTGGGATTATTAGCCTCCATTGGGTCACAATGGATCCTTGCTTCTCTTAACCCCTGTGGTGTCACAATGCATCCCATGCCTTTTAGGCCACTTGATGTCACAATGAATCATTTGATTCTTGGCCTCCACGGTGGCATAATAGATCCTTGCTTCTATTGGTCCCCGTGCTGTAACAATCCATCCCTGGCCCTTTTTATACCCCCTGGTGCCACAAGGGATCATTAGATTGTTAGCCTGCATTGGGTCAAAATGGTTCCTTGCTTCTCTTAACCTCTGTGGTGTCACAATGCATTCCAAGCCCTTTTAGGCCACTTGGTCTTACAATGAACCATTTCATTCTTGGCCTTCATGGTCTCATAATGGTTTCTTGTTTGTATTGGGCCCCATGCTGTCAGAGTTCATCCGTGGTCCTTTTGCGCCCCCTGGTGTCAAAAGGGATTCTTAGATTGTTAGCCTGCATTGGGTCACAATGGTTCCTTGCTTCTCTTAACCCCTGTGGGGTCACAATGCATCCCATGCCCTTTTAGGCCACTTGATGTCACAATGATTCATTTCATTCTTCGCCTCCATGGTGGTGTAATTGTACCAGGTTTTAATTGGGCCCCATGCTTTCACAATACATCCCTGCCACTTTTAGGCCCATTGGTGTCAAAAGGGATCATTAGATTGTTAGCCTCCATTGGGTCACAATGGATCCTTGCTTCTCTTAACCCCTGTGCTGTCACAATGCATCCCATGCCCTTTTAGGCCACATGATGTCACAACGAATTATTTGATTCTTGGCCTCCATGGTGGCATAATAGATCCTTGCTTCTATTGGTCCCCGTGCTGTAACAATCCATCCCTGGCCCTTTTAGGCCCATTGGTGTCAAATGGGATCCTGGGATTATTAGCCTCCATTGGGTCACAATGGATCCTTGCTTCTCTTAACCCCTGTGGTTTCACAATGCATCCCATGCCCTTTTAGGCCACTTGATGTCACAATGAATCATTTGATTCTTGGCCTCCACGGTGGCATAATAGATCCTTGCTTCTATTGGTCCCCGTGCTGTAACAATCCATCCCTGGCCCTTTTTATACCCCCTGGTGCCACAAGGGATCATTAGATTGTTAGCCTGCATTGGGTCACAATGGTTCCTTGCTTCTCTTAACCTCTGTGGTGTCACAATGCATTCCAAGCCCTTTTAGGCCACTTGATGTCACAATGAACCATTTGATTCTTGGCCTTCATGGTGTCATAATGGTTCCTTGCTTCTATAGGTCCCCATGCTGTCAGAGTTCATCCGTGGTCCTTTTGCGCCCCCTAGTGTCAAAAGGGATTCTTAGATTGTTAGCCTCCATTGGGTCACAATGGTTCCTTGCTTCTCTTAACCCCTGTGGTGTCATAATGCATCCCATTCCCTTTTAGGCCACTTGATGTCACAATGAATCATTTGATTCTTGGCCTCCATGGTGGCATAATAGATCCTTGATTCTATTGCTCCTTGTGCAGCAACAATTCATCCCTGGCCCTTTTAGGCCCATTGGTGTCAAAAGGTATCATTAGATTGTTAGCCTGCATTGGGTCACAATGGATCCTTGCTTCTCTTAACCCCTGTGGTGTCACAATGCATCCCATGCCCTTTTAGGCCACTTCATGTCACAATGAATCATTTGATTCTTGGCCTCCATGGTGGCAGAATTGTACCAGGTTTTACTTGGGCCCCATGCTTTCACAATTCATCCCTGCCCCTTTTAGGCCCATTGGTTTCACAAGGGATCATTAGATTGTTAGCCTGCACTGGGTCGCAATGGTTCCTTGCTTCTCTTAACCCCTGTGGTGTCACAATGCATCCCATGCCCTTTTAGGCCACTTGATGTCACAATGAATTATTTGATTCTTGGCCTCCACGGTGGCATAATAGATCCTTGCTTCTATTGGTCCCCGTGCTGTAACAATCCATCCCTGGCCCTTTTTATACCCCCTGGTGCCACAAGGGATCATTAGATTGTTAGTCTGCATTGGGTCACAATGGTTCCTTGCCTCTCTTAACCTCTGTGGTGTCACAATGCATTCCAAGCCCTTTTAGGCCACTTGGTCTTACAATGAACCATTTGATTCTTGGCCTTCATGGTCTCATAATGGTTTCTTGTTTGTATTGGGCCCCATGCTGTCAGAGTTCATCCGTGGTCCTTTTGCGCCCCCTGGTGTCAAAAGGGATTCTTAGATTGTTAGCCTGCATTGGGTCACAATGGTTCCTTGCTTCTCTTAACCCCTGTGCAGTCACAATGCATCCCATGCCCTTTTAGGCCACTTGATGTCACAATGAATCATTTGATTCTTGGCCTCCACGGTGGCAGAATTGTACCAGGTTTTACTTGGGCCCCATGCTTTCACAATTCATCCCTGGCCCTTTTAGGCCCATTGGTGTCACAAGGGATCATTAGATTGTTAGCCTGCATTGGGTCACAATGGTTCCTTGCTTCTCTTAACCTCTGTGGTGTCACAATGCATCCCATGCCCTTTTAAACCACTTGATGTCACAATGAATCATTTGATTCTTGGCCTCCATGGTGTCATAATGGTTCCTTGTTTCTATTGGGCCCCATGTTGTCACAATTCATCCCTGGCCCTTTTGAGCCCCCTGGGGTCAAATGGGATCCTGGGATTATTAGCCTCCATTGGGTCACAATGGATCCTTGCTTCTCTTAACCCCTGTGGTGTCACAATGCATCCCATGCCCTTTTAGGCCACTTGATGTCACAATGAATCATTTGATTCTTGGTGTCCACGGTGGCAGATTTGTACCAGGTTTTACTTGGGCCCCATGCTTTCACAATTCATCCCTGGCCCTTTTAGGCCCATTGGTGTCACAAGGGATCATTAGATTGTTAGCCTGCATTGGGTCGCAATGGTTCCTTGCTTCTCTTAACCCCTGTGGTGTCACAATGCATCCCATGCCCTTTTAGGCCACTTGATGTCACAATGAATTATTTGATTCTTGGCCTCCACGGTGGCATAATAGATCCTTGCTTCTATTGGTCCCTGTGCTGTAACAATTCATCCCTGCCCATTTTAGGCCCATTGGTGCCACAAGGGATCATTAGATTGTTAGCCTGCATTGGGTCACAATGGTTCCTTGCTTCTCTTAACCTCTGTGGTGTCACAATGCATCCCATGCCCTTTTAGGCCACTTGATGTCACAATGAATCATTTGATTCTTGGCCTCCATGGTGTCATAATGGTTCCTTGATTCTATTGGGCCCCATGCTGTCACAATTCATCCCTGGCCCTTTTACGCCCCCTGGTGTCAAATGGGATCCTGGGATTATTAGCCTCCATTGGGTCACAATGGATCCTTGCTTCTCTTAACCCCTGTGGTGTCACAATGCATCCCATGCCCTTTTAGGCCACTTGATGTCACAATGAATCATTTGATTCTTGGCCTCCACGGTGGCATAATAGATCCTTGCTTCTATTGGTCCCCGTGCTGTAACAATCCGTCCCTGGCCCTTTTTATAACCCCTGCTGCCACAAGGGATCATTAGATTGTTAGCCTGCATTGGGTCACAATGGTTCCTTGCTTCTCTTAACCTCTGTGGTGTCACAATGCATCCCATGCCCTTTTAGGCCACTTGATGTCACAATGAACCATTTGATTCTTGGCCTTCATGGTGTCATAATGGTTCCTTGCTTCTATAGGTCCCCATGCTGTCAGAGTTCATCTGTGGTCCTTTTGCGCCCCCTGGTGTCAAAAGGGATTCTTAGATTGTTATCCTCCATTGGGTCACAATGGTTCCTTGCTTCTCTTAACCCCTGTGGTGTTTCAATGCATCCCATGCCCTTTTAGGCCACTTGATGTCACAATGAATCATTTGATTCTTGGCCTCCATGGTGGCAGAATTGTACCAGGTTTTAATTGGGCCCCATGGTTTCACAATACATCCCTGCCCCTTTTAGGCCCATTGGTGTCAAAAGGGATCATTAGATTGTTAGCCTGCATTGGGTCACAATGGTTCCTTGCCTCTCTTAACCTCTGTGGTGTCACAATGCATTCCAAGCCCTTTTAGGCCACTTGATGTCACAATGAATCATTTGATTCTTGGCCTCCATGGTGGCGAAATTGTACCAGGTTTTAATTGGGCCCCATGCTTTCACAATACATCCCTACTCCTTTTAGGCCCATTGGTGTCAAAAGGTATCATTAGATTGTTAGCCTGCATTGGGTCACAATGGATCCTTGCTTCTCTTAACCCCTGTGGTGTCACAATGCATCCCATGCCCTTTTAGGCCACTTGATGTCACAATGAATTATTTGATTCTTGGCCTCCACGGTGGCATAATAGATCCTTGCTTCTATTGGTCCCCGTGCTGTAACAATCCATCCCTGGCCCTTTTTATACCCCCTGGTGCCACAAGGGATCATTAGATTGTTAGTCTGCATTGGGTCACAATGGTTCCTTGCCTCTCTTAACCTCTGTGGTGTCACAATGCATTCCAAGCCCTTTTAGGCCACTTGGTCTTACAATGAACCATTTGATTCTTGGCCTTCATGGTGTCATAATGGTTCCTTGCTTCTATAGGTCCCAATGCTGTCAGAGTTCATCCGTGGTCCTTTTCCGCCCCCTGGTGTCAAAAGGGATTCTTAGATTGTTAGCCTGCATTGGGTCACAATGGATCCTTGCTTCTCTTAACCCCTGTGCTGTCACAATGCATCCCATGCCCTTTTAGGCCACTTGATGTCACAATGAATCATTTGATTCTTGGCCTCCACGGTGGCAGAATTGTACCAGGTTTTACTTGGGCCCCATGCTTTCACAATTCATCCCTGGCCCTTTTAGGCCCATTGGTGTCACAAGGGATCATTAGATTGTTAGCCTGCATTGGGTCACAATGGTTCCTTGCTTCTCTTAACCTCTGTGGTGTCACAATGCATCCCATGCCCTTTTAGGCCACTTGATGTCACAATGAGTCATTTGATTCTTGGCCTCCATGGTGTCATAATGGTTCCTTGTTTCTATTGGGCCCCATGTTGTCACAATTCATCCCTGGCCCTTTTGAGCCCCCTGGTGTCAAATGGGATCCTGGGATTATTAGCCTCCATTGGGTCACAATGGATCCTTGCTTCTCTTAACCCCTGTGCTGTCACAATGCATCCCATGCCTTTTAGGCCACTTGATGTCACAATGAATCATTTGATTCTTGGCCTCCATGGTGGCGTAATTGTACCAGGATTTACTAGGGCCCCATGCTTTCACAATTCATCCCTGTCCCTTTTAGGCCCATTGGTGTCACAAGGGATCATTAGATTGTGAGCCTGCATTGGGTCACAATGGATCCTTGCTTCTCTTAACCCCTGTGCTGTCACAATGCATCCCATGCCCTTTTAGGCCACTTGATGTCACAATGAATCATTTGATTCTTGGCCTCCACGGTGGCAGAATAGATCCTTGCTTCTATTGGTCCCCGTGCTGTAACAATCCATCCCTGGCCCTTTTTATACCCCCTGGTGCCACAAGGGATCATTAGATTGTTAGTCTGCATTGGGTCACAATGGTTCCTTGCCTCTCTTAACCTCTGTGGTGTCACAATGCATTCCAAGCCCTTTTAGGCCACTTGGTCTTACAATGAACCATTTGATTCTTGGTCTTCATGGTCTCATAATGGTTTCTTGTTTGTATTGGGCCCCATGCTGTCAGAGTTCATCCGTGGTCCTTTTGCGCCCCCTGGTGTCAAAAGGGATTCTTAGATTGTTAGCCTGCATTGGGTCACAATGGTTCCTTGCTTCTCTTAACCCCTGTGGTGTCACAATGCATCCCATGCCCTTTTAGGCCACTTGATGTCACAATGAATCATTTCATTCTTGGCCTCCATGGTGGTGTAATTGTACCAGGTTTTAATTGGGCCCCATGCTTTCACAATACATCCCTGCCACTTTTAGGCCCATTGGTGTCAAAAGGGATCATTAGATTGTTAGCCTCCATTGGGTCACAATGGATCCTTGCTTCTCTTAACCCCTGTGCTGTCACAATGCATCCCATGCCCTTTTAGGCCACATGATGTCACAACGAATTATTTGATTCTTGGCCTCCATGGTGGCATAATAGATCCTTGCTTCTATTGGTCCCCGTGCTGTAACAATTCATCCCTGGCCCTTTTAGGCCCATTGGTGTCAAATGGTATCATTAGATTGTTAGCCTCCATTGGGTCACAATGGATCCTTGCTTCTCTTAACCCCTGTGGTTTCACAATGCATCCCATGCCCTTTTAGGCCACTTGATGTCACAATGAATCATTTGATTCTTGGCCTCCACGGTGGCATAATAGATCCTTGCTTCTATTGGTCCCCGTGCTGTAACAATCCATCCCTGGCCCTTTTTATACCCCCTGGTGCCACAAGGGATCATTAGATTGTTAGCCTGCATTGGGTCACAATGGTTCCTTGCTTCTCTTAACCTCTGTGGTGTCACAATGCATTCCAAGCCCTTTTAGGCCACTTGATGTCACAATGAATCATTTGATTCTTGGCCTCCATGGTGGCGAAATTGTACCAGGTTTTAATTGGGCCCCATGCTTTCACAATACATCCCTGCCACTTTTAGGCCCATTGGTGTCAAAAGGGATCATTAGATTGTTAGCCTCCATTGGGTCACAATGGATCCTTGCTTCTCTTAACCCCTGTGCTGTCACAATGCATCCCATGCCCTTTTAGGCCACATGATGTCACAACGAATTATTTGATTCTTGGCCTCCATGGTGGCATAATAGATCCTTGCTTCTATTGGTCCCCGTGCTGTAACAATTCATCCCTGGCCCTTTTACGCCCCCTGGTGTCAAATGGGATCCTGGGATTATTAGCCTCCATTGGGTCACAATGGATCCTTGCTTCTCTTAACCCCTGTGCTGTCACAATGCATCCCATGCCCTTTTAGGCCACTTGATGTCACAATGAATCATTTGATTCTTGGCCTCCACGGTGGCATAATAGATCCTTGCTTCTATTGGTCCCCGTGCTGTAACAATCCATCCCTGGCCCTTTTTATACCCCCTGGTGCCACAAGGGATCATTAGATTGTTAGCCTGCATTGGGGCACAATGGTTCCTTGCTTCTCTTAACCTCTGTGGTGTCACAATGCATTCCAAGCCCTTTTAGGCCACTTGGTCTTACAATGGACCATTTGATTCTTGGCCTTCATGGTGTCATAATGGTTCCTTGCTTCTATAGGTCCCCATGCTGTCAGAGTTCATCTGTGGTCCTTTTGCGCCCCCTGGTGTCAAAAGGGATTCTTAGATTGTTAGCCTGCATTGGGTCACAAAGGTTCCTTGCTTCTCTTAACCCCTGTGGTGTTTCAATGCATCCCATGCCCTTTTAGGCCACTTGATGTCACAATGAATCATTTGATTCTTGGCCTCCATGGTGGCAGAATTGTACCAGGTTTTAATTGGGCCCCATGCTTTCACAATACATCCCTGCCCCTTTTAGGCCCATTGGTGTCAAAAGGGATCATTAGATTGTTAGCCTGCATTGGGTCACAATGGTTCCTTGCCTCTCTTAACCTCTGTGGTGTCACAATGCATTCCAAGCCCTTTTAGGCCACTTGATGTCACAATGAATCATTTGATTCTTGGCCTCCATGGTGGCGAAATTGTACCAGGTTTTAATTGGGCCCCATGCTTTCACAATACATCCCTACTCCTTTTAGGCCCATAGGTGTCAAAAGGTATCATTAGATTGTTAGCCTGCATTGGGTCACAATGGATCCTTGCTTCTCTTAACCCCTGTGGTGTCACAATGCATCCCATGCCCTTTTAGGCCACTTCATGTCACAATGAATCATTTGATTCTTGGCCTCCATGGTGGCAGAATTGTACCAGGTTTTACTTGGGCCCCATGCTTTCACAATTCATCCCTGCCCCTTTTAGGCCCATTGGTGTCACAAGGGATCATTAGATTGTTAGCCTGCACTGGGTCGCAATGGTTCCTTGCTTCTCTTAACCCCTGTGGTGTCACAATGCATCCCATGCCCTTTTAGGCCACTTGATGTCACAATGAATTATTTGATTCTTGGCCTCCACGGTGGCATAATAGATCCTTGCTTCTATTGGTCCCCGTGCTGTAACAATCCATCCCTGTCTCTTTTTATACCCCCTGGTACCACAAGGGATCATTACATTGTTAGTCTGCATTGGGTCACAATGGTTCCTTGCCTCTCTTAACCTCTGTGGTGTCACAATGCATTCCAAGCCCTTTTAGGCCACTTGGTCTTACAATGAACCATTTGATTCTTGGCCTTCATGGTGTCATAATGGTTCCTTGCTTCTATAGGTCCCAATGCTGTCAGAGTTCATCCGTGGTCCTTTTCCGCCCCCTGGTGTCAAAAGGGATTCTTATATTGTTAGCCTGCATTGGGTCACAATGGTTCCTTGCTTCTCTTAACCCCTGTGCTGTCACAATGCATCCCATGCCCTTTTAGGCCACTTGATGTCACAATGAATCATTTGATTCTTGGCCTCCACGGTGGCAGAATTGTACCAGGTTTTACTTGGGCCCCATGCTTTCACAATTCATCCCTGGCCCTTTTAGGCCCATTGGTGTCACAAGGGATCATTAGATTGTTAGCCTGCATTGGGTCACAATGGTTCCTTGCTTCTCTTAACCTCTGTGGTGTCACAATGCATCCCATGCCCTTTTAGGCCACTTGATGTCACAATGAGTCATTTGATTCTTGGCCTCCATGGTGTCATAATGGTTCCTTGTTTCTATTGGGCCCCATGTTGTCACAATTCATCCCTGGCCCTTTTGAGCCCCCTGGTGTCAAATGGGATCCTGGGATTATTAGCCTCCATTGGGTCACAATGGATCCTTGCTTCTCTTAACCCCTGTGCTGTCACAATGCATCCCATGCCTTTTAGGCCACTTGATGTCACAATGAATCATTTGATTCTTGGCCTCCATGGTGGCGTAATTGTACCAGGATTTACTAGGGCCCCATGCTTTCACAATTCATCCCTGTCCCTTTTAGGCCCATTGGTGTCACAAGGGATCATTAGATTGTGAGCCTGCATTGGGTCACAATGGATCCTTGCTTCTCTTAACCCCTGTGCTGTCACAATGCATCCCATGCCCTTTTAGGCCACTTGATGTCACAATGAATCATTTGATTCTTGGCCTCCACGGTGGCAGAATAGATCCTTGCTTCTATTGGTCCCCGTGCTGTAACAATCCATCCCTGGCCCTTTTTATACCCCCTGGTGCCACAAGGGATCATTAGATTGTTAGTCTGCATTGGGTCACAATGGTTCCTTGCCTCTCTTAACCTCTGTGGTGTCACAATGCATTCCAAGCCCTTTTAGGCCACTTGGTCTTACAATGAACCATTTGATTCTTGGTCTTCATGGTCTCATAATGGTTTCTTGTTTGTATTGGGCCCCATGCTGTCAGAGTTCATCCGTGGTCCTTTTGCGCCCCCTGGTGTCAAAAGGGATTCTTAGATTGTTAGCCTGCATTGGGTCACAATGGTTCCTTGCTTCTCTTAACCCCTGTGGTGTCACAATGCATCCCATGCCCTTTTAGGCCACTTGATGTCACAATGAATCATTTCATTCTTGGCCTCCATGGTGGTGTAATTGTACCAGGTTTTAATTGGGCCCCATGCTTTCACAATACATCCCTGCCACTTTTAGGCCCATTGGTGTCAAAAGGGATCATTAGATTGTTAGCCTCCATTGGGTCACAATGGATCCTTGCTTCTCTTAACCCCTGTGCTGTCACAATGCATCCCATGCCCTTTTAGGCCACATGATGTCACAACGAATTATTTGATTCTTGGCCTCCATGGTGGCATAATAGATCCTTGCTTCTATTGGTCCCCGTGCTGTAACAATTCATCCCTGGCCCTTTTAGGCCCATTGGTGTCAAATGGTATCATTAGATTGTTAGCCTCCATTGGGTCACAATGGATCCTTGCTTCTCTTAACCCCTGTGGTTTCACAATGCATCCCATGCCCTTTTAGGCCACTTGATGTCACAATGAATCATTTGATTCTTGGCCTCCACGGTGGCATAATAGATCCTTGCTTCTATTGGTCCCCGTGCTGTAACAATCCATCCCTGGCCCTTTTTATACCCCCTGGTGCCACAAGGGATCATTAGATTGTTAGCCTGCATTGGGTCACAATGGTTCCTTGCTTCTCTTAACCTCTGTGGTGTCACAATGCATTCCAAGCCCTTTTAGGCCACTTGATGTCACAATGAATCATTTGATTCTTGGCCTCCATGGTGGCGAAATTGTACCAGGTTTTAATTGGGCCCCATGCTTTCACAATACATCCCTGCCACTTTTAGGCCCATTGGTGTCAAAAGGGATCATTAGATTGTTAGCCTCCATTGGGTCACAATGGATCCTTGCTTCTCTTAACCCCTGTGCTGTCACAATGCATCCCATGCCCTTTTAGGCCACATGATGTCACAACGAATTATTTGATTCTTGGCCTCCATGGTGGCATAATAGATCCTTGCTTCTATTGGTCCCCGTGCTGTAACAATTCATCCCTGGCCCTTTTACGCCCCCTGGTGTCAAATGGGATCCTGGGATTATTAGCCTCCATTGGGTCACAATGGATCCTTGCTTCTCTTAACCCCTGTGCTGTCACAATGCATCCCATGCCCTTTTAGGCCACTTGATGTCACAATGAATCATTTGATTCTTGGCCTCCACGGTGGCATAATAGATCCTTGCTTCTATTGGTCCCCGTGCTGTAACAATCCATCCCTGGCCCTTTTTATACCCCCTGGTGCCACAAGGGATCATTAGATTGTTAGCCTGCATTGGGGCACAATGGTTCCTTGCTTCTCTTAACCTCTGTGGTGTCACAATGCATTCCAAGCCCTTTTAGGCCACTTGGTCTTACAATGGACCATTTGATTCTTGGCCTTCATGGTGTCATAATGGTTCCTTGCTTCTATAGGTCCCCATGCTGTCAGAGTTCATCTGTGGTCCTTTTGCGCCCCCTGGTGTCAAAAGGGATTCTTAGATTGTTAGCCTGCATTGGGTCACAAAGGTTCCTTGCTTCTCTTAACCCCTGTGGTGTTTCAATGCATCCCATGCCCTTTTAGGCCACTTGATGTCACAATGAATCATTTGATTCTTGGCCTCCATGGTGGCAGAATTGTACCAGGTTTTAATTGGGCCCCATGCTTTCACAATACATCCCTGCCCCTTTTAGGCCCATTGGTGTCAAAAGGGATCATTAGATTGTTAGCCTGCATTGGGTCACAATGGTTCCTTGCCTCTCTTAACCTCTGTGGTGTCACAATGCATTCCAAGCCCTTTTAGGCCACTTGATGTCACAATGAATCATTTGATTCTTGGCCTCCATGGTGGCGAAATTGTACCAGGTTTTAATTGGGCCCCATGCTTTCACAATACATCCCTACTCCTTTTAGGCCCATAGGTGTCAAAAGGTATCATTAGATTGTTAGCCTGCATTGGGTCACAATGGATCCTTGCTTCTCTTAACCCCTGTGGTGTCACAATGCATCCCATGCCCTTTTAGGCCACTTCATGTCACAATGAATCATTTGATTCTTGGCCTCCATGGTGGCAGAATTGTACCAGGTTTTACTTGGGCCCCATGCTTTCACAATTCATCCCTGCCCCTTTTAGGCCCATTGGTGTCACAAGGGATCATTAGATTGTTAGCCTGCACTGGGTCGCAATGGTTCCTTGCTTCTCTTAACCCCTGTGGTGTCACAATGCATCCCATGCCCTTTTAGGCCACTTGATGTCACAATGAATTATTTGATTCTTGGCCTCCACGGTGGCATAATAGATCCTTGCTTCTATTGGTCCCCGTGCTGTAACAATCCATCCCTGTCTCTTTTTATACCCCCTGGTACCACAAGGGATCATTACATTGTTAGTCTGCATTGGGTCACAATGGTTCCTTGCCTCTCTTAACCTCTGTGGTGTCACAATGCATTCCAAGCCCTTTTAGGCCACTTGGTCTTACAATGAACCATTTGATTCTTGGCCTTCATGGTGTCATAATGGTTCCTTGCTTCTATAGGTCCCAATGCTGTCAGAGTTCATCCGTGGTCCTTTTCCGCCCCCTGGTGTCAAAAGGGATTCTTATATTGTTAGCCTGCATTGGGTCACAATGGTTCCTTGCTTCTCTTAACCCCTGTGCTGTCACAATGCATCCCATGCCCTTTTAGGCCACTTGATGTCACAATGAATCATTTGATTCTTGGCCTCCACGGTGGCAGAATTGTACCAGGTTTTACTTGGGCCCCATGCTTTCACAATTCATCCCTGGCCCTTTTAGGCCCATTGGTGTCACAAGGGATCATTAGATTGTTAGCCTGCATTGGGTCACAATGGTTCCTTGCTTCTCTTAACCTCTGTGGTGTCACAATGCATCCCATGCCCTTTTAAACCACTTGATGTCACAATGAGTCATTTGATTCTTGGCCTCCATGGTGTCATAATGGTTCCTTGTTTCTATTGGGCCCCATGTTGTCACAATTCATCCCTGGCCCTTTTGAGCCCCCTGGTGTCAAATGGGATCCTGGGATTATTAGCCTCCATTGGGTCACAATGGATCCTTGCTTCTCTTAACCCCTGTGCTGTCACAATGCATCCCATGCCTTTTAGGCCACTTGATGTCACAATGAATCATTTGATTCTTGGCCTCCATGGTGGCGTAATTGTACCAGGATTTACTAGGGCCCCATGCTTTCACAATTCATCCCTGTCCCTTTTAGGCCCATTGGTGTCACAAGGGATCATTAGATTGTGAGCCTGCATTGGGTCACAATGGATCCTTGCTTCTCTTAACCCCTGTGCTGTCACAATGCATCCCATGCCCTTTTAGGCCACTTGATGTCACAATGAATCATTTGATTCTTGGCCTCCACGGTGGCAGAATAGATCCTTGCTTCTATTGGTCCCCGTGCTGTAACAATCCATCCCTGGCCCTTTTTATACCCCCTGGTGCCACAAGGGATCATTAGATTGTTAGTCTGCATTGGGTCACAATGGTTCCTTGCCTCTCTTAACCTCTGTGGTGTCACAATGCATTCCAAGCCCTTTTAGGCCACTTGGTCTTACAATGAACCATTTGATTCTTGGTCTTCATGGTCTCATAATGGTTTCTTGTTTGTATTGGGCCCCATGCTGTCAGAGTTCATCCGTGGTCCTTTTGCGCCCCCTGGTGTCAAAAGGGATTCTTAGATTGTTAGCCTGCATTGGGTCACAATGGTTCCTTGCTTCTCTTAACCCCTGTGGTGTCACAATGCATCCCATGCCCTTTTAGGCCACTTGATGTCACAATGAATCATTTCATTCTTGGCCTCCATGGTGGTGTAATTGTACCAGGTTTTAATTGGGCCCCATGCTTTCACAATACATCCCTGCCACTTTTAGGCCCATTGGTGTCAAAAGGGATCATTAGATTGTTAGCCTCCATTGGGTCACAATGGATCCTTGCTTCTCTTAACCCCTGTGCTGTCACAATGCATCCCATGCCCTTTTAGGCCACATGATGTCACAACGAATTATTTGATTCTTGGCCTCCATGGTGGCATAATAGATCCTTGCTTCTATTGGTCCCCGTGCTGTAACAATTCATCCCTGGCCCTTTTACGCCCCCTGGTGTCAAATGGGATCCTGGGATTATTAGCCTCCATTGGGTCACAATGGATCCTTGCTTCTCTTAACCCCTGTGCTGTCACAATGCATCCCATGCCCTTTTAGGCCACTTGATGTCACAATGAATCATTTGATTCTTGGCCTCCACGGTGGCATAATAGATCCTTGCTTCTATTGGTCCCCGTGCTGTAACAATCCATCCCTGGCCCTTTTTATACCCCCTGGTGCCACAAGGGATCATTAGATTGTTAGCCTGCATTGGGGCACAATGGTTCCTTGCTTCTCTTAACCTCTGTGGTGTCACAATGCATTCCAAGCCCTTTTAGGCCACTTGGTCTTACAATGGACCATTTGATTCTTGGCCTTCATGGTGTCATAATGGTTCCTTGCTTCTATAGGTCCCCATGCTGTCAGAGTTCATCTGTGGTCCTTTTGCGCCCCCTGGTGTCAAAAGGGATTCTTAGATTGTTAGCCTGCATTGGGTCACAAAGGTTCCTTGCTTCTCTTAACCCCTGTGGTGTTTCAATGCATCCCATGCCCTTTTAGGCCACTTGATGTCACAATGAATCATTTGATTCTTGGCCTCCATGGTGGCAGAATTGTACCAGGTTTTAATTGGGCCCCATGCTTTCACAATACATCCCTGCCCCTTTTAGGCCCATTGGTGTCAAAAGGGATCATTAGATTGTTAGCCTGCATTGGGTCACAATGGTTCCTTGCCTCTCTTAACCTCTGTGGTGTCACAATGCATTCCAAGCCCTTTTAGGCCACTTGATGTCACAATGAATCATTTGATTCTTGGCCTCCATGGTGGCGAAATTGTACCAGGTTTTAATTGGGCCCCATGCTTTCACAATACATCCCTACTCCTTTTAGGCCCATAGGTGTCAAAAGGTATCATTAGATTGTTAGCCTGCATTGGGTCACAATGGATCCTTGCTTCTCTTAACCCCTGTGGTGTCACAATGCATCCCATGCCCTTTTAGGCCACTTCATGTCACAATGAATCATTTGATTCTTGGCCTCCATGGTGGCAGAATTGTACCAGGTTTTACTTGGGCCCCATGCTTTCACAATTCATCCCTGCCCCTTTTAGGCCCATTGGTGTCACAAGGGATCATTAGATTGTTAGCCTGCACTGGGTCGCAATGGTTCCTTGCTTCTCTTAACCCCTGTGGTGTCACAATGCATCCCATGCCCTTTTAGGCCACTTGATGTCACAATGAATTATTTGATTCTTGGCCTCCACGGTGGCATAATAGATCCTTGCTTCTATTGGTCCCCGTGCTGTAACAATCCATCCCTGTCTCTTTTTATACCCCCTGGTACCACAAGGGATCATTACATTGTTAGTCTGCATTGGGTCACAATGGTTCCTTGCCTCTCTTAACCTCTGTGGTGTCACAATGCATTCCAAGCCCTTTTAGGCCACTTGGTCTTACAATGAACCATTTGATTCTTGGCCTTCATGGTGTCATAATGGTTCCTTGCTTCTATAGGTCCCAATGCTGTCAGAGTTCATCCGTGGTCCTTTTCCGCCCCCTGGTGTCAAAAGGGATTCTTATATTGTTAGCCTGCATTGGGTCACAATGGTTCCTTGCTTCTCTTAACCCCTGTGCTGTCACAATGCATCCCATGCCCTTTTAGGCCACTTGATGTCACAATGAATCATTTGATTCTTGGCCTCCACGGTGGCAGAATTGTACCAGGTTTTACTTGGGCCCCATGCTTTCACAATTCATCCCTGGCCCTTTTAGGCCCATTGGTGTCACAAGGGATCATTAGATTGTTAGCCTGCATTGGGTCACAATGGTTCCTTGCTTCTCTTAACCTCTGTGGTGTCACAATGCATCCCATGCCCTTTTAGGCCACTTGATGTCACAATGAATGATTTGATTCTTGGCCTCCATGGTGTCATAATGGTTCCTTGTTTCTATTGGGCCCCATGTTGTCACAATTCATCCCTGGCCCTTTTGAGCCCCCTGGGGTCAAATGGGATACTGGGATTATTAGCCTCCATTGGGTCACAATGGATCCTTGCTTCTCTTAACCCCTGTGGTGTCACAATGCATCCCATGCCTTTTAGGCCACTTGATGTCACAATGAATCATTTGATTCTTGGCCTCCACGGTGGCATAATAGATCCTTGCTTCTATTGGTCCCCGTGCTGTAACAATCCATCCCTGGCCCTTTTTATACCCCCTGGTGCCACAAGGGATCATTAGATTGTTAGCCTGCATTGGGTCACAATGGTTCCTTGCTTCTCTTAACCTCTGTGGTGTCACAATGCATTCCAAGCCCTTTTAGGCCACTTGGTCTTACAATGAACCATTTCATTCTTGGCCTTCATGGTCTCATAATGGTTTCTTGTTTGTATTGGGCCCCATGCTGTCAGAGTTCATCCGTGGTCCTTTTGCGCCCCCTGGTGTCAAAAGGGATTCTTAGATTGTTAGCCTGCATTGGGTCACAATGGTTCCTTGCTTCTCTTAACCCCTGTGGGGTCACAATGCATCCCATGCCCTTTTAGGCCACTTGATGTCACAATGATTCATTTCATTCTTCGCCTCCATGGTGGTGTAATTGTACCAGGTTTTAATTGGGCCCCATGCTTTCACAATACATCCCTGCCACTTTTAGGCCCATTGGTGTCAAAAGGGATCATTAGATTGTTAGCCTCCATTGGGTCACAATGGATCCTTGCTTCTCTTAACCCCTGTGCTGTCACAATGCATCCCATGCCCTTTTAGGCCACATGATGTCACAACGAATTATTTGATTCTTGGCCTCCATGGTGGCATAATAGATCCTTGCTTCTATTGGTCCACGTGCTGTAACAATCCATCCCTGGCCCTTTTAGGCCCATTGGTGTCAAATGGGATCCTGGGATTATTAGCCTCCATTGGGTCACAATGGATCCTTGCTTCTCTTAACCCCTGTGGTTTCACAATGCATCCCATGCCCTTTTAGGCCACTTGATGTCACAATGAATCATTTGATTCTTGGCCTCCACGGTGGCATAATAGATCCTTGCTTCTATTGGTCCCCGTGCTGTAACAATCCATCCCTGGCCCTTTTTATACCCCCTGGTGCCACAAGGGATCATTAGATTGTTAGCCTGCATTGGGTCACAATGGTTCCTTGCTTCTCTTAACCTCTGTGGTGTCACAATGCATTCCAAGCCCTTTTAGGCCACTTGATGTCACAATGAACCATTTGATTCTTGGCCTTCATGGTGTCATAATGGTTCCTTGCTTCTATAGGTCCCCATGCTGTCAGAGTTCATCCGTGGTCCTTTTCCGCCCCCTGGTGTCAAAAGGGATTCTTAGATTGTTAGCCTGCATTGGGTCACAATGGTTCCTTGCTTCTCTTAACCCCTGTGGTGTCATAATGCATCCCATTCCCTTTTAGGCCACTTGATGTCACAATGAATCATTTGATTCTTGGCCTCCATGGTGGCATAATAGATCCTTGATTCTATTGCTCCTTGTGCAGCAACAATTCATCCCTGGCCCTTTTAGGCCCATTGGTGTCAAAAGGTATCATTAGATTGTTAGCCTGCATTGGGTCACAATGGATCCTTGCTTCTCTTAACCCCTGTGGTGTCACAATGCATCCCATGCCCTTTTAGGCCACTTCATGTCACAATGAATCATTTGATTCTTGGCCTCCATGGTGGCAGAATTGTACCAGGTTTTACTTGGGCCCCATGCTTTCACAATTCATCCCTGCCCCTTTTAGGCCCATTGGTGTCACAAGGGATCATTAGATTGTTAGCCTGCACTGGGTCGCAATGGTTCCTTGCTTCTCTTAACCCCTGTGGTGTCACAATGCATCCCATGCCCTTTTAGGCCACTTGATGTCACAATGAATTATTTGATTCTTGGCCTCCACGGTGGCATAATAGATCCTTGCTTCTATTGGTCCCCGTGCTGTAACAATCCATCCCTGGCCCTTTTTATACCCCCTGGTGCCACAAGGGATCATTAGATTGTTAGTCTGCATTGGGTCACAATGGTTCCTTGCCTCTCTTAACCTCTGTGGTGTCACAATGCATTCCAAGCCCTTTTAGGCCACTTGGTCTTACAATGAACCATTTGATTCTTGGCCTTCATGGTCTCATAATGGTTTCTTGTTTGTATTGGGCCCCATGCTGTCAGAGTTCATCCGTGGTCCTTTTGCGCCCCCTGGTGTCAAAAGGGATTCTTAGATTGTTAGCCTGCATTGGGTCACAATGGTTCCTTGCTTCTCTTAACCCCTGTGCAGTCACAATGCATCCCATGCCCTTTTAGGCCACTTGATGTCACAATGAATCATTTGATTCTTGGCCTCCACGGTGGCAGAATTGTACCAGGTTTTACTTGGGCCCCATGCTTTCACAATTCATCCCTGGCCCTTTTAGGCCCATTGGTGTCACAAGGGATCATTAGATTGTTAGCCTGCATTGGGTCACAATGGTTCCTTGCTTCTCTTAACCTCTGTGGTGTCACAATGCATCCCATGCCCTTTTAAACCACTTGATGTCACAATGAATCATTTGATTCTTGGCCTCCATGGTGTCATAATGGTTCCTTGTTTCTATTGGGCCCCATGTTGTCACAATTCATCCCTGGCCCTTTTGAGCCCCCTGGGGTCAAATGGGATCCTGGGATTATTAGCCTCCATTGGGTCACAATGGATCCTTGCTTCTCTTAACCCCTGTGGTGTCACAATGCATCCCATGCCCTTTTAGGCCACTTGATGTCACAATGAATCATTTGATTCTTGGTGTCCACGGTGGCAGATTTGTACCAGGTTTTACTTGGGCCCCATGCTTTCACAATTCATCCCTGGCCCTTTTAGGCCCATTGGTGTCACAAGGGATCATTAGATTGTTAGCCTGCATTGGGTCGCAATGGTTCCTTGCTTCTCTTAACCCCTGTGGTGTCACAATGCATCCCATGCCCTTTTAGGCCACTTGATGTCACAATGAATTATTTGATTCTTGGCCTCCACGGTGGCATAATAGATCCTTGCTTCTATTGGTCCCTGTGCTGTAACAATTCATCCCTGCCCATTTTAGGCCCATTGGTGCCACAAGGGATCATTAGATTGTTAGCCTGCATTGGGTCACAATGGTTCCTTGCTTCTCTTAACCTCTGTGGTGTCACAATGCATCCCATGCCCTTTTAGGCCACTTGATGTCACAATGAATCATTTGATTCTTGGCCTCCATGGTGTCATAATGGTTCCTTGATTCTATTGGGCCCCATGCTGTCACAATTCATCCCTGGCCCTTTTACGCCCCCTGGTGTCAAATGGGATCCTGGGATTATTAGCCTCCATTGGGTCACAATGGATCCTTGCTTCTCTTAACCCCTGTGGTGTCACAATGCATCCCATGCCCTTTTAGGCCACTTGATGTCACAATGAATCATTTGATTCTTGGCCTCCACGGTGGCATAATAGATCCTTGCTTCTATTGGTCCCCGTGCTGTAACAATCCGTCCCTGGCCCTTTTTATAACCCCTGCTGCCACAAGGGATCATTAGATTGTTAGCCTGCATTGGGTCACAATGGTTCCTTGCTTCTCTTAACCTCTGTGGTGTCACAATGCATCCCATGCCCTTTTAGGCCACTTGATGTCACAATGAACCATTTGATTCTTGGCCTTCATGGTGTCATAATGGTTCCTTGCTTCTATAGGTCCCCATGCTGTCAGAGTTCATCTGTGGTCCTTTTGCGCCCCCTGGTGTCAAAAGGGATTCTTAGATTGTTATCCTCCATTGGGTCACAATGGTTCCTTGCTTCTCTTAACCCCTGTGGTGTTTCAATGCATCCCATGCCCTTTTAGGCCACTTGATGTCACAATGAATCATTTGATTCTTGGCCTCCATGGTGGCAGAATTGTACCAGGTTTTAATTGGGCCCCATGGTTTCACAATACATCCCTGCCCCTTTTAGGCCCATTGGTGTCAAAAGGGATCATTAGATTGTTAGCCTGCATTGGGTCACAATGGTTCCTTGCCTCTCTTAACCTCTGTGGTGTCACAATGCATTCCAAGCCCTTTTAGGCCACTTGATGTCACAATGAATCATTTGATTCTTGGCCTCCATGGTGGCGAAATTGTACCAGGTTTTAATTGGGCCCCATGCTTTCACAATACATCCCTACTCCTTTTAGGCCCATTGGTGTCAAAAGGTATCATTAGATTGTTAGCCTGCATTGGGTCACAATGGATCCTTGCTTCTCTTAACCCCTGTGGTGTCACAATGCATCCCATGCCCTTTTAGGCCACTTGATGTCACAATGAATTATTTGATTCTTGGCCTCCACGGTGGCATAATAGATCCTTGCTTCTATTGGTCCCCGTGCTGTAACAATCCATCCCTGGCCCTTTTTATACCCCCTGGTGCCACAAGGGATCATTAGATTGTTAGTCTGCATTGGGTCACAATGGTTCCTTGCCTCTCTTAACCTCTGTGGTGTCACAATGCATTCCAAGCCCTTTTAGGCCACTTGGTCTTACAATGAACCATTTGATTCTTGGCCTTCATGGTGTCATAATGGTTCCTTGCTTCTATAGGTCCCAATGCTGTCAGAGTTCATCCGTGGTCCTTTTCCGCCCCCTGGTGTCAAAAGGGATTCTTAGATTGTTAGCCTGCATTGGGTCACAATGGATCCTTGCTTCTCTTAACCCCTGTGCTGTCACAATGCATCCCATGCCCTTTTAGGCCACTTGATGTCACAATGAATCATTTGATTCTTGGCCTCCACGGTGGCAGAATTGTACCAGGTTTTACTTGGGCCCCATGCTTTCACAATTCATCCCTGGCCCTTTTAGGCCCATTGGTGTCACAAGGGATCATTAGATTGTTAGCCTGCATTGGGTCACAATGGTTCCTTGCTTCTCTTAACCTCTGTGGTGTCACAATGCATCCCATGCCCTTTTAGGCCACTTGATGTCACAATGAGTCATTTGATTCTTGGCCTCCATGGTGTCATAATGGTTCCTTGTTTCTATTGGGCCCCATGTTGTCACAATTCATCCCTGGCCCTTTTGAGCCCCCTGGTGTCAAATGGGATCCTGGGATTATTAGCCTCCATTGGGTCACAATGGATCCTTGCTTCTCTTAACCCCTGTGCTGTCACAATGCATCCCATGCCTTTTAGGCCACTTGATGTCACAATGAATCATTTGATTCTTGGCCTCCATGGTGGCGTAATTGTACCAGGATTTACTAGGGCCCCATGCTTTCACAATTCATCCCTGTCCCTTTTAGGCCCATTGGTGTCACAAGGGATCATTAGATTGTGAGCCTGCATTGGGTCACAATGGATCCTTGCTTCTCTTAACCCCTGTGCTGTCACAATGCATCCCATGCCCTTTTAGGCCACTTGATGTCACAATGAATCATTTGATTCTTGGCCTCCACGGTGGCAGAATAGATCCTTGCTTCTATTGGTCCCCGTGCTGTAACAATCCATCCCTGGCCCTTTTTATACCCCCTGGTGCCACAAGGGATCATTAGATTGTTAGTCTGCATTGGGTCACAATGGTTCCTTGCCTCTCTTAACCTCTGTGGTGTCACAATGCATTCCAAGCCCTTTTAGGCCACTTGGTCTTACAATGAACCATTTGATTCTTGGTCTTCATGGTCTCATAATGGTTTCTTGTTTGTATTGGGCCCCATGCTGTCAGAGTTCATCCGTGGTCCTTTTGCGCCCCCTGGTGTCAAAAGGGATTCTTAGATTGTTAGCCTGCATTGGGTCACAATGGTTCCTTGCTTCTCTTAACCCCTGTGGTGTCACAATGCATCCCATGCCCTTTTAGGCCACTTGATGTCACAATGAATCATTTCATTCTTGGCCTCCATGGTGGTGTAATTGTACCAGGTTTTAATTGGGCCCCATGCTTTCACAATACATCCCTGCCACTTTTAGGCCCATTGGTGTCAAAAGGGATCATTAGATTGTTAGCCTCCATTGGGTCACAATGGATCCTTGCTTCTCTTAACCCCTGTGCTGTCACAATGCATCCCATGCCCTTTTAGGCCACATGATGTCACAACGAATTATTTGATTCTTGGCCTCCATGGTGGCATAATAGATCCTTGCTTCTATTGGTCCCCGTGCTGTAACAATTCATCCCTGGCCCTTTTAGGCCCATTGGTGTCAAATGGTATCATTAGATTGTTAGCCTCCATTGGGTCACAATGGATCCTTGCTTCTCTTAACCCCTGTGGTTTCACAATGCATCCCATGCCCTTTTAGGCCACTTGATGTCACAATGAATCATTTGATTCTTGGCCTCCACGGTGGCATAATAGATCCTTGCTTCTATTGGTCCCCGTGCTGTAACAATCCATCCCTGGCCCTTTTTATACCCCCTGGTGCCACAAGGGATCATTAGATTGTTAGCCTGCATTGGGTCACAATGGTTCCTTGCTTCTCTTAACCTCTGTGGTGTCACAATGCATTCCAAGCCCTTTTAGGCCACTTGATGTCACAATGAATCATTTGATTCTTGGCCTCCATGGTGGCGAAATTGTACCAGGTTTTAATTGGGCCCCATGCTTTCACAATACATCCCTACCCCTTTTAGGCCCATTGGTGTCAAAAGGTATCATTAGATTGTTAGCCTGCATTGGGTCACAATGGATCCTTGCTTCTCTTAACCCCTGTGGTTTCACAATGCATCCCATGCCCTTTTAGGCCACTTCATGTCACAATGAATCATTTGATTCTTGGCCTCCATGGTGGCAGAATTGTACCAGGTTTTACTTGGGCCCCATGCTTTCACAATTCATCCCTGCCCCTTTTAGGCCCATTGGTGTCACAAGGGATCATTAGATTGTTAGCCTGCACTGGGTCGCAATGGTTCCTTGCTTCTCTTAACCTCTGTGGTTCAACAATGCATCCCATGCCCTTTTAGGCCACTTGATGTCACAATGAATCATTTGATTCTTGGCCTCCATGGTGTCATAATTGTTCCTTGTTTCTATTGGGCCCCATGCTGTCACAATTCATCCCTGGCCCTTTTACGCCCCCTGGTGTCAAATGGGATCCTGGGATTATTAGCCTCCATTGGGACACAATGGATCCTTGCTTCTCTTAACCCCTGTGGTGTCACAATGCATCCCATGCCCTTTTAGGCCACTTGATGTCACAATGAATCATTTGATTCTTGGCCTCCACGGTGGCATAATAGATCCTTGCTTCTATTGGTCCCCGTGCTGTAACAATCCATCCCTGGCCCTTTTTATACCGCCTGGTGCCACAAGGGATCATTAGATTGTTAGTCTGCATTGGGTCACAATGGTTCCTTGCCTCTCTTAACCTCTGTGGTGTCACAATGCATTCCAAGCCCTTTTAGGCCACTTGGCCTTACAATGAACCATTTGATTCTTGGCCTTCATGGTGTCATAATGGTTCCTTGCTTCTATAGGTCCCAATGCTGTCAGAGTTCATCCGTGGTCCTTTTGCGCCCCCTGGTGTCAAAAGGGATTCTTAGATTGTTAGCCTGCATTGGGTCACAATGGTTCCTTGCTTCTCTTAACCCCTGTGGGGTCACAATGCATCCCATGCCCTTTTAGGCCACTTGATGTCACAATGAATCATTTGATTCTTGGCCTCCACGGTGGCAGAATTGTACCAGGTTTTACTTGGGCCCCATGCTTTCACAATTCATCCCTGCCCCTTTTAGGCCCATTGGTGTCACAAGGGATCATTAGATTGTTAGCCTCCATTGGGTCACAATGGATCCTTGTTTCTCTTAACCCCTGTGCTGTCACAATGCATTCCATGCCCTTTCAGGCCACTTGATGTCACAATGAATTATTTGATTCTTGGCCTCCATGGTGGCATAATAGATCCTTGCTTCTATTGGTCCCCGTGCTGTAACAATTCATCCCTGGCCCTTTTAGGCCCATTGGTGTCACAAGGGATCATTAGATTGTTAGCCTGCATTGGGTCACAATGGTTCCTTGCTTCTCTTAACCTCTGTGGTGTCACAATGCATCCCATGCCCTTTTAGGCCACTTGATGTCACAATGAATCATTTGATTCTTGGCCTCCATGGTGTCATAATGGTTCCTTGTTTCTATTGGGCCCCATGCTGTCACAATTCATCCCTGGCCCTTTTGAGCCCCCTGGGGTTAAATGGGATCCTTGGGATTATTAGCCTCCATTGGGTCACAATGGATCCTTTCTTCTCTTAACCCCTGTGGTGTCACAATGCATCCCATGCCCTTTTAGGCCACTTGATGTCACAATGAATCATTTCATTCTTGGCCTCCATGGTGGTGTAATTGTACCAGGTTTTAATTGGGCCCCATGCTTTCACAATACATCCCTGCCACTTTTAGGCCCATTGGTGTCAAAAGGGATCATTAGATTGTTAGCCTCCATTGGGTCACAATGGATCCTTGCTTCTCTTAACCCCTGTGCTGTCACAATGCATCCCATGCCCTTTTAGGCCACTTGATGTCACAATTAATTATTTGATTCTTGGCCTTCATGGTGGCATAATAGATCCTTCCTTCTATTGGTCGCCGTGCTGTAACAATTCATCCCTGACCCTTTTAGGCTCATTGGTGTCAAATGGGATCCTGGGATTATTAGCCTCCATTGGGTCACAATGGATCCTTGCTTCTCTTAACCCCTGTTGTGTCACAATGCATCCCATGCCCTTTTAGGCCACTTGATGTCACAATGAATCATTTGATTCTTGGCCTCCACGGTGGCATAATAGATCCTTGCTTCTATTCGTCCCTGTGCTGTAACAATCCATCCCTGGCCCTTTTTATACCCCCTGGTGCCACAAGGGATCATTAGATTGTTAGCCTGCATTGGGTCACAATGGTTCCTTGCTTCTCTTAACCTCTGTGGTGTCACAATGCATCCCATGCCCTTTTAGGCCACTTGATGTCACAATGAATCATTTGATTCTTGGCCTCCATGGTGTCATAATGGTTCCTTTTTTCTATTGGGCCCCATGCTGTCACAATTCATCCCTGGCCCTTTTACGCCCCCTGGTGTCAAATGGGATCCTGGGATTATTAGCCTCCATTGGGTCACAATGGATCCTTGCTTCTCTTAACCCCTGTGGTGTCACAATGCATCCCATGCCCTTTTAGGCCACTTGATGTCACAATGAATCATTTGATTCTTGGCCTCCACGGTGGCATAATAGATCCTTGCTTCTATTGGTCCCTGTGCTGTAACAATCCATCCCTGGCCCTTTTTATACCCCCTGGTGCCACAAGGGCTCATTAGATTGTTAGTCTGCATTGGGTCACAATGGTTCCTTGCTTCTCTTAACCTCTGTGGTGTCACAATGCATTCCAAGCCCTTTTAGGCCACTTGGTCTTACAATGAACCATTTGATTCTTGGCCTTCATGGTCTCATAATGGTTTCTGGTTTGTATTGGGCCCCATGCTGTCAGAGTTCATCCGTGGTCCTTTTGCGCCCCCTGGTGTCAAAAGGGATTCTTAGATTGTTAGCCTGCATTGGGTCACAATGGTTCCTTGCTTCTCTTAACCTCTGTGGTGTCACAATGCATCCCATGCCCTTTTAGGCCACTTGATGTCACAATGAACCATTTGATTCTTGGCCTTCATGGTGTCATAATGGTTCCTTGTTTCTATTGGGCCCCATGCTGTCACAATTCATCCCTGGCCCTTTTACGCCCCCTGGTGAAAAATGGGCTCCTGGGATTATTAGCCTCCATTGGGTCACAATGGATCCTTGCTTCTCTTAACCCCTGTGGTGTCACAATGCATCCCATGCCCTTTTAGGCCTCTTGATGTCACAATGAATCATTTGATTCTTGGCCTCCATGGTGGCATAATTGTAGCAGGTTTTAATTGGGCCCCATGCTTTCACAATTCATCCCTGCCCCTTTTATGCCCATTGGTGTCACAAGGGATCATAAGATTGTTAGCCTCCATTGGGTCACAATGGATCCTTGGTTCTCTTAACCTCTGTGGTGTCACAATGCATCCCATGCCCTTTTAGGCCACTTGATGTCACAATGAATCATTTGATTTTTGGCCTCCATGGTGTCATAATGGTTCCTTGTTTCTATTGGGCCCCATGCTGTCACAATTCATCCCTGGCCCTTTTACGCCCCCTGGTGTCAAATGGGATCCTGGGATTATTAGCCTCCATTGGGACACAATGGATGCTTGCTTCTCTTAACCCCTGTGGTGTCACAATGCATCCCATGCCCTTTTAGGCCACTTGATGTCACAATGAATCATTTGATTCTTGGCCTCCACGGTGGCAGAATAGATCCTTGCTTCTATTGGTCCCCGTGCTGTAACAATCCATCCCTGGCCCTTTTTATACCCCCTGGTGCCACAAGGGATCATTAGATTGTTAGTCTGCATTGGGTCACAATGGTTCCTTGCCTCTCTTAACCTCTGTGCTGTCACAATGCATTCCAAGCCCTTTTAGGCCACTTGGTCTTACAATGAACCATTTGATTCTTGGTCTTCATGGTCTCATAATGGTTTCTTGTTTGTATTGGGCCCCATGCTGTCAGAGTTCATCCGTGGTCCTTTTCCGCCCCCTGGTGTCAAAAGGGATTCTTAGATTGTTAGCCTGCATTGGGTCACAATGGTTCCTTGCTTCTCTTAACCCCTGTGGTGTCACAATGCATCCCATGCCCTTTTAGGCCACTTGATGTCACAATGAATCATTTCATTCTTGGCCTCCATGGTGGTGTAATTGTACCAGGTTTTAATTGGGCCCCATGCTTTCACAATACATCCCTGCCACTTTTAGGCCCATTGGTGTCAAAAGGGATCATTAGATTGTTAGCCTCCATTGGGTCACAATGGATCCTTGCTTCTCTTAACCCCTGTGCTGTCACAATGCATCCCATGCCCTTTTAGGCCACATGATGTCACAATGAATTATTTGATTCTTGGCCTCCATGGTGGCATAATAGATCCTTGCTTCTATTGGTCCCCGTGCTGTAACAATTCATCCCTGGCCCTTTTAGGCCCATTGGTGTCAAATGGGATCCTGGGATTATTAGCCTCCATTGGGTCACAATGGATCCTTGCTTCTCTTAACCCCTGTTGTGTCACAATGCATCCCATGCCCTTTTAGGCCACTTGATGTCACAATGAATCATTTGATTCTTGGCCTCCACGGTGGCATAATAGATCCTTGCTTCTATTGGTCCCTGTGCTGTAACAATCCATCCCTGGCCCTTTTTATACCCCCTGGTGCCACAAGGGATCATTAGATTGTTAGCCTGCATTGGGTCACAATGGTTCCTTGCTTCTCTTAACCTCTGTGGTGTCACAATGCATCCCATGCCCTTTTAGGCCACTTGATGTCACAATGAATCATTTGATTCTTGGCCTCCATGGTGTCATAATGGTTCCTTTTTTCTATTGGGCCCCATGCTGTCACAATTCATCCCTGGCCCTTTTACGCCCCCTGGTGTCAAATGGGATCCTGGGATTATTAGCCTCCATTGGGTCACAATGGATCCTTGCTTCTCTTAACCCCTGTGGTGTCACAATGCATCCCATGCCCTTTTAGGCCACTTGATGTCACAATGAATCATTTGATTCTTGGCCTCCACGGTGGCATAATAGATCCTTGCTTCTATTGGTCCCTGTGCTGTAACAATCCATCCCTGGCCCTTTTTATACCCCCTGGTGCCACAAGGGATCATTAGATTGTTAGTCTGCATTGGGTCACAATGGTTCCTTGCTTCTCTTAACCTCTGTGGTGTCACAATGCATTCCAAGCCCTTTTAGGCCACTTGGTCTTACAATGAACCATTTGATTCTTGGCCTTCATGGTGTCATAATGGTTCCTTGCTTCTATAGGTCCCCATGCTGTCAGAGTTCATCCGTGGTCCTTTTGCGCCCCCTGGTGTCAAAAGGGATTCTTAGATTGTTAGCCTGCATTGGGTCACAATGGTTCCTTGCTTCTCTTAACCTCTGTGGTGTCACAATGCATCCCATGCCCTTTTAGGCCACTTGATGTCACAATGAACCATTTGATTCTTGGCCTTCATGGTGTCATAATGGTTCCTTGTTTCTATTGGGCCCCATGCTGTCACAATTCATCCCTGGCCCTTTTACGCCCCCTGGTGAAAAATGGGCTCCTGGGATTATTAGCCTCCATTGGGTCACAATGGATCCTTGCTTCTCTTAACCCCTGTGGTGTCACAATGCATCCCATGCCCTTTTAGGCCTCTTGATGTCACAATGAATCATTTGATTCTTGGCCTCCATGGTGGCATAACAGTAGCAGGTTTTAATTGGGCCCCATGCTTTCACAATTCATCCCTGCCCCTTTTATGCCCATTGGTGTCACAAGGGATCATTAGATTGTTAGCCTCCATTGGGTCACAATGGATCCTTGGTTCTCTTAACCTCTGTGGTGTCACAATGCATCCCATGCCCTTTTAGGCCACATGATGTCACAATGAATTATTTGATTCTTGGCCTCCATGGTGGCATAATAGATCCTTGCTTCTATTGGTCCCCGTGCTGTAACAATTCATCCCTGGCCCTTTTAGGCCCATTGGTGTCAAATGGGATCCTGGGATTATTAGCCTCCATTGGGTCACAATGGATCCTTGCTTCTCTTAACCCCTGTTGTGTCACAATGCATCCCATGCCCTTTTAGGCCACTTGATGTCACAATGAATCATTTGATTCTTGGCCTCCACGGTGGCATAATAGATCCTTGCTTCTATTGGTCCCTGTGCTGTAACAATCCATCCCTGGCCCTTTTTATACCCCCTGGTGCCACAAGGGATCATTAGATTGTTAGCCTGCATTGGGTCACAATGGTTCCTTGCTTCTCTTAACCTCTGTGGTGTCACAATGCATCCCATGCCCTTTTAGGCCACTTGATGTCACAATGAATCATTTGATTCTTGGCCTCCATGGTGTCATAATGGTTCCTTTTTTCTATTGGGCCCCATGCTGTCACAATTCATCCCTGGCCCTTTTACGCCCCCTGGTGTCAAATGGGATCCTGGGATTATTAGCCTCCATTGGGTCACAATGGATCCTTGCTTCTCTTAACCCCTGTGGTGTCACAATGCATCCCATGCCCTTTTAGGCCACTTGATGTCACAATGAATCATTTGATTCTTGGCCTCCACGGTGGCATAATAGATCCTTGCTTCTATTGGTCCCTGTGCTGTAACAATCCATCCCTGGCCCTTTTTATACCCCCTGGTGCCACAAGGGATCATTAGATTGTTAGTCTGCATTGGGTCACAATGGTTCCTTGCTTCTCTTAACCTCTGTGGTGTCACAATGCATTCCAAGCCCTTTTAGGCCACTTGGTCTTACAATGAACCATTTGATTCTTGGCCTTCATGGTGTCATAATGGTTCCTTGCTTCTATAGGTCCCCATGCTGTCAGAGTTCATCCGTGGTCCTTTTGCGCCCCCTGGTGTCAAAAGGGATTCTTAGATTGTTAGCCTGCATTGGGTCACAATGGTTCCTTGCTTCTCTTAACCTCTGTGGTGTCACAATGCATCCCATGCCCTTTTAGGCCACTTGATGTCACAATGAACCATTTGATTCTTGGCCTTCATGGTGTCATAATGGTTCCTTGTTTCTATTGGGCCCCATGCTGTCACAATTCATCCCTGGCCCTTTTACGCCCCCTGGTGAAAAATGGGCTCCTGGGATTATTAGCCTCCATTGGGTCACAATGGATCCTTGCTTCTCTTAACCCCTGTGGTGTCACAATGCATCCCATGCCCTTTTAGGCCTCTTGATGTCACAATGAATCATTTGATTCTTGGCCTCCATGGTGGCATAACAGTAGCAGGTTTTAATTGGGCCCCATGCTTTCACAATTCATCCCTGCCCCTTTTATGCCCATTGGTGTCACAAGGGATCATTAGATTGTTAGCCTCCATTGGGTCACAATGGATCCTTGGTTCTCTTAACCTCTGTGGTGTCACAATGCATCCCATGCCCTTTTAGGCCACTTGATGTCACAATGAATCATTTGATTCTTGGCCTCCATGGTGTCATAATGGTTCCTTGTTTCTATTGGGCCCCATGCTGTAACAATTCATCCCTGGCCCTTTTAGGCCCATTGGTGTCAAATGGGATCCTGGGATTATTAGCCTCCATTGGGTCACAATGGATCCTTGCTTCTCTTAACCCCTGTGGTGTCACAATGCATCCCATGCCCTTTTAGGCCACTTGATGTCACAATGAATCATTTGATTCTTGGCCTCCACGGTGGCAGAATAGATCCTTGCTTCTATTGGTCCCCGTGCTGTAACAATCCATCCCTGGCCCTTTTTATACCCCCTGGTGCCACAAGGGATCATTAGATTGTTAGTCTGCATTGGGTCACAATGGTTCCTTGCCTCTCTTAACCTCTGTGGTGTCACAATGCATTCCAAGCCCTTTTAGGCCACTTGGTCTTACAATGAACCATTTGATTCTTGGTCTTCATGGTCTCATAATGGTTTCTTGTTTGTATTGGGCCCCATGCTGTCAGAGTTCATCCGTGGTCCTTTTCCGCCCCCTGGTGTCAAAAGGGATTCTTAGATTGTTAGCCTGCATTGGGTCACAATGGTTCCTTGCTTCTCTTAACCCCTGTGGTGTCACAATGCATCCCATGCCCTTTTAGGCCACTTGATGTCACAATGAATCATTTCATTCTTGGCCTCCATGGTGGTGTAATTGTACCAGGTTTTAATTGGGCCCCATGCTTTCACAATACATCCCTGCCACTTTTAGGCCCATTGGTGTCAAAAGGGATCATTAGATTGTTAGCCTCCATTGGGTCACAATGGATCCTTGCTTCTCTTAACCCCTGTGCTGTCACAATGCATCCCATGCCCTTTTAGGCCACATGATGTCACAATGAATTATTTGATTCTTGGCCTCCATGGTGGCATAATAGATCCTTGCTTCTATTGGTCCCCGTGCTGTAACAATTCATCCCTGGCCCTTTTAGGCCCATTGGTGTCAAATGGGATCCTGGGATTATTAGCCTCCATTGGGTCACAATGGATCCTTGCTTCTCTTAACCCCTGTTGTGTCACAATGCATCCCATGCCCTTTTAGGCCACTTGATGTCACAATGAATCATTTGATTCTTGGCCTCCACGGTGGCATAATAGATCCTTGCTTCTATTGGTCCCTGTGCTGTAACAATCCATCCCTGGCCCTTTTTATACCCCCTGGTGCCACAAGGGATCATTAGATTGTTAGCCTGCATTGGGTCACAATGGTTCCTTGCTTCTCTTAACATCTGTGGTGTCACAATGCATCCCATGCCCTTTTAGGCCACTTGATGTCACAATGAATCATTTGATTCTTGGCCTCCATGGTGTCATAATGGTTCCTTTTTTCTATTGGGCCCCATGCTGTCACAATTCATCCCTGGCCCTTTTACGCCCCCTGGTGTCAAATGGGATCCTGGGATTATTAGCCTCCATTGGGTCACAATGGATCCTTGCTTCTCTTAACCCCTGTGGTGTCACAATGCATCCCATGCCCTTTTAGGCCACTTGATGTCACAATGAATCATTTGATTCTTGGCCTCCACGGTGGCATAATAGATCCTTGCTTCTATTGGTCCCTGTGCTGTAACAATCCATCCCTGGCCCTTTTTATACCCCCTGGTGCCACAAGGGATCATTAGATTGTTAGTCTGCATTGGGTCACAATGGTTCCTTGCTTCTCTTAACCTCTGTGGTGTCACAATGCATTCCAAGCCCTTTTAGGCCACTTGGTCTTACAATGAACCATTTGATTCTTGGCCTTCATGGTGTCATAATGGTTCCTTGCTTCTATAGGTCCCCATGCTGTCAGAGTTCATCCGTGGTCCTTTTGCGCCCCCTGGTGTCAAAAGGGATTCTTAGATTGTTAGCCTGCATTGGGTCACAATGGTTCCTTGCTTCTCTTAACCTCTGTGGTGTCACAATGCATCCCATGCCCTTTTAGGCCACTTGATGTCACAATGAACCATTTGATTCTTGGCCTTCATGGTGTCATAATGGTTCCTTGTTTCTATTGGGCCCCATGCTGTCACAATTAATCCCTGGCCCTTTTACGCCCCCTGGTGAAAAATGGGCTCCTGGGATTATTAGCCTCCATTGGGTCACAATGGATCCTTGCTTCTCTTAACCCCTGTGGTGTCACAATGCATCCCATGCCCTTTTAGGCCTCTTGATGTCACAATGAATCATTTGATTCTTGGCCTCCATGGTGGCATAACAGTAGCAGGTTTTAATTGGGCCCCATGCTTTCACAATTCATCCCTGCCCCTTTTATGCCCATTGGTGTCACAAGGGATCATTAGATTGTTAGCCTCCATTGGGTCACAATGGATCCTTGGTTCTCTTAACCTCTGTGGTGTCACAATGCATCCCATGCCCTTTTAGGCCACATGATGTCACAATGAATTATTTGATTCTTGGCCTCCATGGTGGCATAATAGATCCTTGCTTCTATTGGTCCCCGTGCTGTAACAATTCATCCCTGGCCCTTTTAGGCCCATTGGTGTCAAATGGGATCCTGGGATTATTAGCCTCCATTGGGTCACAATGGATCCTTGCTTCTCTTAACCCCTGTTGTGTCACAATGCATCCCATGCCCTTTTAGGCCACTTGATGTCACAATGAATCATTTGATTCTTGGCCTCCACGGTGGCATAATAGATCCTTGCTTCTATTGGTCCCTGTGCTGTAACAATCCATCCCTGGCCCTTTTTATACCCCCTGGTGCCACAAGGGATCATTAGATTGTTAGCCTGCATTGGGTCACAATGGTTCCTTGCTTCTCTTAACCTCTGTGGTGTCACAATGCATCCCATGCCCTTTTAGGCCACTTGATGTCACAATGAATCATTTGATTCTTGGCCTCCATGGTGTCATAATGGTTCCTTTTTTCTATTGGGCCCCATGCTGTCACAATTCATCCCTGGCCCTTTTACGCCCCCTGGTGTCAAATGGGATCCTGGGATTATTAGCCTCCATTGGGTCACAATGGATCCTTGCTTCTCTTAACCCCTGTGGTGTCACAATGCATCCCATGCCCTTTTAGGCCACTTGATGTCACAATGAATCATTTGATTCTTGGCCTCCACGGTGGCATAATAGATCCTTGCTTCTATTGGTCCCTGTGCTGTAACAATCCATCCCTGGCCCTTTTTATACCCCCTGGTGCCACAAGGGATCATTAGATTGTTAGTCTGCATTGGGTCACAATGGTTCCTTGCTTCTCTTAACCTCTGTGGTGTCACAATGCATTCCAAGCCCTTTTAGGCCACTTGGTCTTACAATGAACCATTTGATTCTTGGCCTTCATGGTGTCATAATGGTTCCTTGCTTCTATAGGTCCCCATGCTGTCAGAGTTCATCCGTGGTCCTTTTGCGCCCCCTGGTGTCAAAAGGGATTCTTAGATTGTTAGCCTGCATTGGGTCACAATGGTTCCTTGCTTCTCTTAACCTCTGTGGTGTCACAATGCATCCCATGCCCTTTTAGGCCACTTGATGTCACAATGAACCATTTGATTCTTGGCCTTCATGGTGTCATAATGGTTCCTTGTTTCTATTGGGCCCCATGCTGTCACAATTCATCCCTGGCCCTTTTACGCCCCCTGGTGAAAAATGGGCTCCTGGGATTATTAGCCTCCATTGGGTCACAATGGATCCTTGCTTCTCTTAACCCCTGTGGTGTCACAATGCATCCCATGCCCTTTTAGGCCTCTTGATGTCACAATGAATCATTTGATTCTTGGCCTCCATGGTGGCATAACAGTAGCAGGTTTTAATTGGGCCCCATGCTTTCACAATTCATCCCTGCCCCTTTTATGCCCATTGGTGTCACAAGGGATCATTAGATTGTTAGCCTCCATTGGGTCACAATGGATCCTTGGTTCTCTTAACCTCTGTGGTGTCACAATGCATCCCATGCCCTTTTAGGCCACTTGATGTCACAATGAATCATTTGATTCTTGGCCTCCATGGTGTCATAATGGTTCCTTGTTTCTATTGGGCCCCATGCTGTAACAATTCATCCCTGGCCCTTTTAGGCCCATTGGTGTCAAATGGGATCCTGGGATTATTAGCCTCCATTGGGTCACAATGGATCCTTGCTTCTCTTAACCCCTGTGGTGTCACAATGCATCCCATGCCCTTTTAGGCCACTTGATGTCACAATGAATCATTTGATTCTTGGCCTCCACGGTGGCAGAATAGATCCTTGCTTCTATTGGTCCCCGTGCTGTAACAATCCATCCCTGGCCCTTTTTATACCCCCTGGTGCCACAAGGGATCATTAGATTGTTAGTCTGCATTGGGTCACAATGGTTCCTTGCCTCTCTTAACCTCTGTGGTGTCACAATGCATTCCAAGCCCTTTTAGGCCACTTGGTCTTACAATGAACCATTTGATTCTTGGTCTTCATGGTCTCATAATGGTTTCTTGTTTGTATTGGGCCCCATGCTGTCAGAGTTCATCCGTGGTCCTTTTCCGCCCCCTGGTGTCAAAAGGGATTCTTAGATTGTTAGCCTGCATTGGGTCACAATGGTTCCTTGCTTCTCTTAACCCCTGTGGTGTCACAATGCATCCCATGCCCTTTTAGGCCACTTGATGTCACAATGAATCATTTCATTCTTGGCCTCCATGGTGGTGTAATTGTACCAGGTTTTAATTGGGCCCCATGCTTTCACAATACATCCCTGCCACTTTTAGGCCCATTGGTGTCAAAAGGGATCATTAGATTGTTAGCCTCCATTGGGTCACAATGGATCCTTGCTTCTCTTAACCCCTGTGCTGTCACAATGCATCCCATGCCCTTTTAGGCCACATGATGTCACAATGAATTATTTGATTCTTGGCCTCCATGGTGGCATAATAGATCCTTGCTTCTATTGGTCCCCGTGCTGTAACAATTCATCCCTGGCCCTTTTAGGCCCATTGGTGTCAAATGGGATCCTGGGATTATTAGCCTCCATTGGGTCACAATGGATCCTTGCTTCTCTTAACCCCTGTGGTGTCACAATGCATCCCATGCCCTTTTAGGCCACTTGATGTCACAATGAATCATTTGATTCTTGGCCTCCACGATGGCATAATAGATCCTTGCTTCTATTGGTCCCTGTGCTGTAACAATCCATCCCTGGCCCTTTTTATACCCCCTGGTGCCACAAGGGATCATTAGATTGTTAGCCTGCATTGGGTCACAATGGTTCCTTGCTTCTCTTAACCTCTGTGGTGTCACAATGCATCCCATGCCCTTTTAGGTCACTTGATGTCACAATGAATCATTTGATTCTTGGCCTCCATGGTGTCATAATGGTTCCTTGTTTCTATTGGGCCCCATGCTGTCACAATTCATCCCTGGCCCTTTTACGCCCCCTGGTGTCAAATGGGATCCTGGGATTATTAGCCTCCATTGGGTCACAATGGATCCTTGCTTCTCTTAACCCCTGTGGTGTCACAATGCATCCCATGCCCTTTTAGGCCACTTGATGTCACAATGAATCATTTGATTCTTGGCCTCCACGGTGGCATAATAGATCCTTGCTTCTATTGGTCCCCGTGCTGTAACAATCCATCCCTGGCCCTTTTTATACCCCCTGGTGCCACAAGGGATCATTAGATTGTTAGCCTGCATTGGGTCACAATGGTTCCTTACTTCTCTTAACCTCTGTGGTGTCACAATGCATTCCAAGCCCTTTTAGGCCACTTGGTCTTACAATGAACCATTTGATTCTTGGCCTTCATGGTCTCATAATGGTTTCTTGTTTGTATTGGGCCCCATGCTGTCAGAGTTCATCCGTGGTCCTTTTGCGCCCCCTGGTGTCAAAAGGGATTCTTAGATTGTTAGCCTGCATTGGGTCACAATGGTTCCTTGCTTCTCTTAAACCCTGTGGTGTCACAATGCATCCCATGCCCTTTTAGGCCACTTGATGTCACAATGATTCATTTCATTCTTGGCCTCCATGGTGGTGTAATTGTACCAGGTTTTAATTGGGCCCCATGCTTTCACAATACATCCCTGCCACTTTTAGGCCCATTGGTGTCAAAAGGGATCATTAGATTGTTAGCCTCCATTGGGTCACAATGGATCCTTGCTTCTCTTAACCCCTGTTGTGTCACAATGCATCCCATGCCCTTTTAGGCCAGATGATGTCACAATGAATTATTTGATTCTTGGCCTCCATGGTGGCATAATAGATCCTTGCTTCTATTGGTCCCCGTGCTGTAACAATTCATCCCTGGCCCTTTTAGGCCCATTGGTGTCAAATGGGATCCTGGGATTATTAGCCTCCATTGGGTCACAATGGATCCTTGCTTCTCTTAACCCCTGTGGTTTCACAATGCATCCCATGCCCTTTTAGGCCACTTGATGTCACAATGAATCATTTGATTCTTGGCCTCCACGGTGGCATAATAGATCCTTGCTTCTATTGGTCCCCGTGCTGTAACAATCCATCCCTGGCCCTTTTTATACCCCCTGGTGCCACAAGGGATCATTAGATTGTTAGCCTGCATTGGGTCACAATGGTTCCTTGCTTCTCTTAACCTCTGTGGTGTCACAATGCATTCCAAGCCCTTTTAGGCCACTTGATGTCACAATGAACCATTTGATTCTTGGCCTTCATGGTGTCATAATGGTTCCTTGCTTCTATAGGTCCCATGCTGTCAGAGTTCATCCGTGGTCCTTTTCCGCCCCCTGGTGTCAAAAGGGATTCTTAGATTGTTAGCCTGCATTGGGTCACAATGGTTCCTTGCTTCTCTTAACCCCTGTGGTGTCACAATGCATCCCATGCCCTTTTAGGCCACTTGATGTCACAATGATTCATTTCATTCTTGGCCTCCATGGTGGTGTAATTGTACCAGGTTTTAATTGGGCCCCATGCTTTCACAATACATCCCTGCCACTTTTAGGCCCATTGGTGTCAAAAGGGATCATTAGATTGTTAGCCTCCATTGGGTCACAATGGATCCTTGCTTCTCGTAACCCCTGTGCTGTCACAATGCATCCCATGCCCTTTTAGGCCACATGATGTCACAACGAATTATTTGATTCTTGGCCTCCATGGTGTCATAATAGATCCTTGCTTCTATTGGTCCCCGTGCTGTAACAATTCATCCCTGGCCCTTTTAGGCCCATTGGTGTCAAATGGGATCCTGGGATTATTAGCCTCCATTGGGTCACAATGGATCCTTGCTTCTCTTAACCCCTGTGGTTTCACAATGCATCCCATGCCCTTTTAGGCCACTTGATGTCACAATGAATCATTTGATTCTTGGCCTCCACGGTGGCATAATAGATCCTTGCTTCTATTGGTCCCCGTGCTGTAACAATCCATCCCTGGCCCTTTTTATACCCCCTGGTGCCACAAGGGATCATTAGATTGTTAGCCTGCATTGGGTCACAATGGTTCCTTGCTTCTCTTAACCTCTGTGGTGTCACAATGCATTCCAAGCCCTTTTAGGCCACTTGATGTCACAATGAACCATTTGATTCTTGGCCTTCATGGTGTCATAATGGTTCCTTGCTTCTATAGGTCCCCATGCTGTCAGAGTTCATCCGTGGTCCTTTTCCGCCCCCTGGTGTCAAAAGGGATTCTTAGATTGTTAGCCTGCATTGGGTCACAATGGTTCCTTGCTTCTCTTAACCCCTGTGGTGTCACAATGCATCCCATTCCCTTTTAGGCCACTTGATGTCACAATGAATAATTTGATTCTTGGCCTCCATGGTGGCATAATAGATCCTTGATTCTATTGCTCCTTGTGCTGCAACAATTCATCCCTGGCCCTTTTAGGCCCATTGGTGTCACAAGGGATCATTAGATTGTTAGCCTGCATTGGGTCACAATGGTTCCTTGCTTCTCTTAACCTCTGTGGTGTCACAATGCATTCCAAGCCCTTTTAGGCCACTTGGTCTTACAATGGACCATTTGATTCTTGGCCTTCATGGTGTCATAATTGTTCCTTGCTTCTATAGGTCCCCATGCTGTCAGAGTTCATCCGTGGTCCTTTTGCGCCCCCTGGTGTCAAAAGGGATTCTTAGATTGTTAGCCTGCATTGGGTCACAATGGTTCCTTGCTTCTCTTAACCCCTGTGGTGTTTCAATGCATCCCATGCCCTTTTAGGCCACTTGATGTCACAATGAATCATTTGATTCTTGGCCTCCATGGTGGCATAATTGTACCAGGTTTTAATTGGGCCCCATGCTTTCACAAAACATCCCTGCCCCTTTTAGGCCCATTGGTGCCAAAAGGGATCATTAGATTTTTAGCCTGCATTGGGTCACAATGGTTCCTTGCTTCTCTTAACCTCTGTGGTGTCACAATGCATTCCAAGCCCTTTTAGGCCACTTGATGTCACAATGAATCATTTGATTCTTGGCCTCCATGGTGGCGAAATTGTACCAGGTTTTAATTGGGCCCCATGCTTTCACAATACATCCCTACCCCTTTTAGGCCCATTGGTGTCAAAAGGTATCATTAGATTGTTAGCCTGCATTGGGTCACAATGGATCCTTGCTTCTCTTAACCCCTGTGGTGTCACAATGCATCCCATGCCCTTTTAGTCCACTTGATGTCACAACGAATCATTTGATTCTTGGCCTCCATGGTGGCAGAATTGTACCAGGTTTTACTTGGGCCCCATGCTTTCACAATTCATCCCTGCCCCTTTTAGGCCCATTGGTGTCACAAGGGATCATTAGATTGTTAGCCTGCACTGGGTCGCAATGGTTCCTTGCTTCTCTTAAACTCTGTGGTTCAACAATGCATCCCATGCCCTTTTAGGCCACTTGATGTCACAATGAATCATTTTATTCTTGGCCTCCATGGTGTCATAATTGTTCCTTGTTTCTATTGGGCCCCATGCTGTCACAATTCATCCCTGGCCCTTTTACGCCCCCTGGTGTCAAATGGGATCCTGGGATTATTAGCCTCCATTGTGACACAATGGATCCTTGCTTCTCTTAACCCCTGTGGTGTCACAATGCATCCCATGCCCTTTTAGGCCACTTGATGTCACAATGAATCATTTGATTCTTGGCCTCCACGGTGGCATAATAGATCCTTGCTTCTATTGGTCCCCGTGCTGTAACAATCCATCCCTGGCTCTTTTTATACCCCCTGGTGCCACAAGGGATCATTAGATTGTTAGTCTGCATTGGGTCACAATGGTTCCTTGCCTCTCTTAACCTCTGTGGTGTCACAATGCATTCCAAGCCCTTTTAGGCCACTTGGTCTTACAATGAACCATTTGATTCTTGGCCTTCATGGTGTCATAATGGTTCCTTGCTTCTATAGGTCCCAATGCTGTCAGAGTTCATCCGTGGTCCTTTTGCGCCCCCTGGTGTCAAAAGGGATTCTTAGATTGTTAGCCTGCATTGGGTCACAATGGTTCCTTGCTTCTCTTAACCCCTGTGGGGTCACAATGCATCCCATGCCCTTTTAGGCCACTTGATGTCACAATGAATCATTTGATTCTTGGCCTCCAAGGTGGCAGAATTGTACCAGGTTTTACTTGGGCCCCATGCTTTCACAATTCATCCCTGGCCCTTTTAGGCCCATTGGTGTCACAAGGGATCATTAGATTGTTAGCCTGCATTGGGTCACAATGGTTCCTTGCTTCTCTTAACCTCTGTGGTGTCACAATGCATCCCATGCCCTTTTAGGCCACTTGATGTCACAATGAATCATTTGATTCTTGGCCTCCATGGTGTCATAATGGTTCCTTGTTTCTATTGGGCCCCATGCTGTCACAATTCATCCCTGGCCCTTTTGAGCCCCCTGGGGTTAAATGGGATCCTGGGATTATTAGCCTCCATTGGGTCACAATGGATCCTTGCTTCTCTTAACCCCTGTGGTGTCACAATGCATCCCATGCCCTTTTAGGCCACTTGATGTCACAATGAATCATTTCATTCTTGGCCTCCATGGTGGCATAATTGTACCAGGTTTTAATTGGGCCCCATGCTTTCACAATACATCCCTGCCGCTTTTAGGCCCATTGGTGTCAAAAGGGATCATTAGATTGTTAGCCTCCATTGGGTCACAATGGATCCTTGCTTCTCTTAACCCCTGTTGTGTCACAATGCATCCCATGCCCTTTTAGGCCACTTGATGTCACAATGAATCATTTGATTCTTGGCCTCCACGGTGGCATAATAGATCCTTGCTTCTATTGGTCCCTGTGCTGTAACAATCCATCCCTGGCCCTTTTTATACCCCCTGGTGCCACAAGGGATCATTAGATTGTTAGCCTGCATTGGGTCACAATGGTTCCTTGCTTCTCTTAACCTCTGTGGTGTCACAATGCATCCCATGCCCTTTTAGGCCACTTGATGTCACAATGAATCATTTGATTCTTGGCCTCCATGGTGTCATAATGGTTCCTTGTTTCTATTGGGCCCCATGCTGTCACAATTCATCCCTGGCCCTTTTACGCCCCCTGGTGTCAAATGGGATCCTGGGATTATTAGCCTCCATTGGGTCACAATGGATCCTTGCTTCTCTTAACCCCTGTGGTGTCACAATGCATCCCATGCCCTTTTAGGCCACTTGATGTCACAATGAATCATTTGATTCTTGGCCTCCACGGTGGCAGAATAGATCCTTGCTTCTATTGGTCCCCGTGCTGTAACAATCCATCCCTGGCCCTTTTTATACCCCCTGGTGCCACAAGGGATCATTAGATTGTTAGCCTGCCTTGGGACACAATGGTTCCTTGCTTCTCTTAACCTCTGTGGTGTCACAATGCATTCCAAGCCCTTTTAGGCCACTTGGTCTTACAATGAACCATTTGATTCTTGGCCTTCATGGTGTCATAATGGTTCCTTGCTTCTATAGGTCCCCATGCTGTCAGAGTTCATCCGTGGTCCTTTTGCGCCCCCTGGTGTCAAAAGGGATTCTTAGATTGTTAGCCTGCATTGGGTCACAATGGTTCCTTGCTTCTCTTAACCCCTGTGGGGTCACAATGCATCCCATGCCCTTTTAGGCCACTTGATGTCACAATGAATCATTTGATTCTTGGCCTCCACGGTGGCAGAATTGTACCAGGTTTTACTTGGGCCCCATGCTTTCACAATTCATCCCTGGCCCTTTTAGGCCCATTGGTGTCACAAGGGATCATTAGATTGTTAGCCTCCATTGGGTCACAATGGATCCTTGTTTCTCTTAACCCCTGTGCTGTCACAATGCATTCCATGCCCTTTCAGGCCACTTGATGTCACAATGAATTATTTGATTCTTGGCCTCCATGGTGGCATAATAGATCCTTGCTTCTATTGGTCCCCGTGCTGTAACAATTCATCCCTGGCCCTTTTAGGACCATTGGTGTCACAAGGGATCATTAGATTGTTAGCCTGCATTGGGTCACAATGGTTCCTTGCTTCTCTTAACCTCTGTGGTGTCACAATGCATCCCATGCCCTTTTAGGCCACTTGATGTCACAATGAATCATTTGATTCTTGGCCTCCATGGTGTCATAATGGTTCCTTGTTTCTATTGGACCCCATGCTGTCACAATTCATCCCTGGCCCTTTTGAGCCCCCTGGGGTTAAATGGGATCCTGGGATTATTAGCCTCCATTGGGTCACAATGGATCCTTGCTTCTCTTAACCCCTGTGGTGTCACAATGCATCCCATGCCCTTTTAGGCCACTTGATGTCACAATGAATCATTTCATTCTTGGCCTCCATGGTGGTGTAATTGTACCAGGTTTTAATTGGGCCCCATACTTTCACAATACATCCCTGCCACTTTTAGGCCCATTGGTGTCAAAAGGGATCATTAGATTGTTGGCCTCCATTGGGTCACAATGGATCCTTGCTTCTCGTAACCCCTGTGCTGTCACAATGCATCCCATGCCCTTTTAGGCCACTTGATGTCACAATGAATCATTTGATTCTTGGCCTTCATGGTGGCATAATAGATCCTTCCTTCTATTGGTCGCCGTGCTGTAACAATTCATCCCTGACCCTTTTAGGCCCATTGGTGTCAAATGGGATCCTGGGATTATTAGCCTCCATTGGGTCACAATGGATCCTTGCTTCTCTTAACCCCTGTTGTGTCACAATGCATCCCATGCCCTTTTAGGCCACTTGATGTCACAATGAATCATTTGATTCTTGGCCTCCACGGTGGCATAATAGATCCTTGCTTCTATTGGTCCCTGTGCTGTAACAATCCATCCCTGGCACTTTTTATAACCCCTGGTGCCACAAGGGATCATTAGATTGTTAGCCTGCATTGGGTCACAATGGTTCCTTGCTTCTCTTAACCTCTGTGGTGTCACAATGCATCCCATGCCCTTTTAGGTCACTTGATGTCACAATGAATCATTTGATTCTTGGCCTCCATGGTGGCATAATGGTTCCTTTTTTCTATTGGGCCCCATGCTGTCACAATTCATCCCTGGCCCTTTTACGCCCCCTGGTGTCAAATGGGATCCTGGGATTATTAGCCTCCATTGGGTCACAATGGATCCTTGCTTCTCTTAACCCCTGTGGTGTCACAATGCATCCCATGCCCTTTTAGGCCACTTGATGTCACAATGAATCATTTGATTCTTGGCCTCCACGGTGGCAGAATAGATCCTTGCTTCTATTGGTCCCTGTGCTGTAACAATCCATCCCTGGCCCTTTTTATACCCCCTGGTGCCACAAGGGATCATTAGATTGTTAGTCTGCATTGGGTCACAATGGTTCCTTGCTTCTCTTAACCTCTGTGGTGTCACAATGCATCCCATGCCCTTTTAGGCCACTTGATGTCACAATGAACCATTTGATTCTTGGCCTTCATGGTGTCATAATGGTTCCTTGTTTCTATTGGGCCCCATGCTGTCACAATTCATCCCTGGCCCTTTTACGCCCCCTGGTGAAAAATGGGCTCCTGGGATTATTAGCCTCCATTGGGTCACAATGGATCCTTGCTTCTCTTAACCCCTGTGGTGTCACAATGCATCCCATGCCCTTTTAGGCCTCTTGATGTCACAATGAATCATTTGATTCTTGGCCTCCATGGTGGCATAACAGTAGCAGGTTTTAATTGGGCCCCATGCTTTCACAATTCATCCCTGCCCCTTTTATGCCCATTGGTGTCACAAGGGATCATTAGATTGTTAGCCTCCATTGGGTCACAATGGATCCTTGGTTCTCTTAACCTCTGTGGTGTCACAATGCATCCCATGCCCTTTTAGGCCACTTGATGTCACAATGAATCATTTGATTCTTGGCCTCCATGGTGTCATAATGGTTCCTTGTTTCTATTGGGCCCCATGCTGTCACAATTCATCCCTGGCCCTTTTACGCCCCCTGGTGTCAAATGGGATCCTGGGATTATTAGCCTCCATTGGGACACAATAGATCCTTGATTCTCTTAACCCCTGTGGTGTCACAATGCATCCCATGCCCTTTTAGGCCACTTGATGTCACAATGAATCATTTGATTCTTGGCCTCCACGGTGGCATAATAGATCCTTGCTTCTATTGGTCCCCGTGCTGTAACAATCCATCCCTGGCCCTTTTTATACCGCCTGGTGCCACAAGGGATCATTAGATTGTTAGTCGGCATTGGGTCACAATGGTTCCTTGCCTCTCTTAACCCCTGTGGTGTCACAATGCATTCAAAGCCCTTTTAGGCCACTTGGTCTTACAATGAAGCATTTGATTCTTGGCCTTCATGGTGTCATAATGGTTCCTTGCTTCTATAGGTCCCCATGCTGTCAGAGTTCATCCGTGGTCCTTTTGCGCCCCCTGGTGTCAAAAGGGATTCTTAGATTGTTAGCCTGCATTGGGTCACAATGGTTCCTTGCTTCTCTTAACCCCTGTGGTGTCACAATGCATCCCATGCCCTTTTAGGCCACTTGATGTCACAATGAATCATTTGATTCTTGGCCTCCACGGTGGCATAATTGTACCAGGATTTACTAGGGCCCCATGCTTTCACAATTCATCCCTGGCCCTTTTAGGCCCATTGGTGTCACAAGGGATCATTAGATTGTTAGCCTGCAATGGGTCGCAATGGTTCCTTGCTTCTCTTAACCCCTGTGCTGTCACAATGCATCCCATGCCCTTTTAGGCCACTTGATGTCACAATGAATTATTTGATTCTTGGCCTCCACGGTGGCATTATAGATCCTTGCTTCTATTGGACCCTTTGCTGTAACAATTCATCCCTGCCCCTTTTAGGCCCATTGGTGCCACAAGGGATCATTAGATTGTTAGCCTGCATTGGGTCACAATGGTTCCTTGCTTCTCTTAACCTCTGTGGTGTCACAATGCATCCCATGCCCTTTTAGGCCACTTGATGTCACAATGAATCATTTGATTCTTGGCCTCCATGGTGTCATAATGGTTCCTTGTTTCTATTGGGCCCCATGCTGTCACAATTCATCCCTGGCCCTTTTACGCCCCCTGGTGTCAAATGGGATCCTGGGATTATTAGCCTCCATTGGGTCACAATGGATCCTTGCTTCTCTTAACCCCTGTGGTGTCACAATGCATCCCATGCCCTTTTAGGCCACTTGATGTCACAATGAATCATTTGATTCTTGGCCTCCACGGTGGCATAATAGATCCTTGCTTCTATTGGTCCCCGTGCTGTAACAATCCATCCCTGGCCCTTTTTATAACCCCTGGTGCCACAAGGGATCATTAGATTGTTAGCCTGCATTGGGGCTCAATGGTTCCTTGCTTCTCTTAACCTCTGTGGTGTCACAATGCATTCCAAGCCCTTTTAGGCCACTTGGTCTTACAATGGACCATTTAATTCTTGGCCTTCATGGTGTCATAATGGTTCCTTGCTTCTATAGGTCCCCATGCTGTCAGAGTTCATCCGTGGTCCTTTTGCGCCCCCTGGTGTCAAAAGGGATTCTTAGATTGTTAGCCTGCATTGGGTCACAATGGTTCCTTGCTTCTCTTAACCCCTGTGGTGTCACAATGCATCCCATGACTTTTAGGCCACTTGATGTCACAATGAATCATTTGATTCTTGGCCTCCATGGTGGCATAATTGTACCAGGATTTACTAGGGCCCCATGCTTTCACAATTCATCCCTGCCCCTTTTAGGCCCATTGGTGTCACAAGGGATCATTAGATTGTTAGCCTGCATTGGGTCGTAATGGTTACTTGCTTCTCTTAACCTCTGTGGTGTCACAATGCATCCCATGCCCTTTTAGGCCACTTGATGTCACAATGAATTATTTGATTCTTGGCCTCCACGGTGGCATTATAGATCCTTGCTTCTATTGGACCCTGTGCTGTAACAATTCATCCCTGCCCCTTTTAGGCCCATTGGTGCCACAAGGGATCATTAGATTGTTAGCCTGCATTGGGTCACAATGGTTCCTTGCTTCTCTTAACCCCTGTGGTGTCACAATGCATCCCATGCCTTTTAGGCCACTTGATGTCACAATGAATCATTTGATTCTTGGCCTCCACGGTGGCAGAATTGTACCAGGTTTTACTTGGGCCCCATGCTTTCACAATTCATCCCTGGCCCTTTTAGGCCCATTGGTGTCACAAGGGATCATTAGATTGTTAGCCTGCATTGGGTCGCAATGGTTCCTTGCTTCTCTTAACCCCTGTGCTGTCACAATGCATCCCATGCCCTTTTAGGCCACTTGATGTCACAATGAATTATTTGATTCTTGGCCTCCACGGTGGCATTATAGATCCTTGCTTCTATTGGACCCTGTGCTGTAACAATTCATCCCTGCCCCTTTTAGGCCCATTGGTGCCACAAGGGATCATTAGATTGTTAGCCTGCATTGGGTCACAATGGTTCCTTGCTTCTCTTAACCTCTGTGGTGTCACAATGCATCCCATGCCCTTTTAGGCCACTTGATGTCACAATGAATCATTTGATTCTTGGCCTCCATGGTGGCATAATGGTTCCTTGTTTCTATTGGGCCCCATGCTGTCACAATTCATCCCTGGCCCTTTTACGCCCCCTGGTGTCAAATGGGATCCTGGGATTATTAGCCTCCATTGGGTCACAATGGATCCTTGCTTCTCTTAACCCCTGTGGTGTCACAATGCATCCCATGCCCTTTTAGGCCACTTGATGTCACAATGAATCATTTGATTCTTGGCCTCCACGGTGGCATAATAGATCCTTGCTTCTATTGGTCCCCGTGCTGTAACAATCCATCCCTGGCCCTTTTTATAACCCCTGGTGCCACAAGGGATCATTAGATTGTTAGCCTGCATTGGGGCTCAATGGTTCCTTGCCTCTCTTAACCTCTGTGGTGTCACAATGCATTCCAAGCCCTTTTAGGCCACTTGGTCTTACAATGAACCATTTGATTCTTGGTCTTCATGGTCTCATAATGGTTTCTTGTTTGTATTGGGCCCCATGCTGTCAGAGTTCATCCGTGGTCCTTTTCCGCCCCCTGGTGTCAAAAGGGATTCTTAGATTGTTAGCCTGCATTGGGTCACAATGGTTCCTTGCTTCTCTTAACCCCTGTGGTGTCACAATGCATCCCATGCCCTTTTAGGCCACTTGATGTCACAATGAATCATTTCATTCTTGGCCTCCATGGTGGTGTAATTGTACCAGGTTTTAATTGGGCCCCATGCTTTCACAATACATCCCTGCCACTTTTAGGCCCATTGGTGTCACAAGGGATCATTAGATTGTTAGCCTCCATTGGGTCACAATGGATCCTTGCTTCTCTTAACCCCTGTGCTGTCACAATGCATCCCATGCCCTTTTAGGCCACATGATGTCACAATGAATTATTTGATTCTTGGCCTCCATGGTGGCATAATAGATCCTTGCTTCTATTGGTCCCCGTGCTGTAACAATTCATCCCTGGCCCTTTTAGGCCCATTGGTGTCAAATGGGATCCTGGGATTATTAGCCTCCATTGGGTCACAATGGATCCTTGCTTCTCTTAACCCCTGTTGTGTCACAATGCATCCCATGCCCTTTTAGGCCACTTGATGTCACAATGAATCATTTGATTCTTGGCCTCCACGGTGGCATAATAGATCCTTGCTTCTATTGGTCCCTGTGCTGTAACAATCCATCCCTGGCCCTTTTTATACCCCCTGGTGCCACAAGGGATCATTAGATTGTTAGCCTGCATTGGGTCACAATGGTTCCTTGCTTCTCTTAACCTCTGTGGTGTCACAATGCATCCCATGCCCTTTTAGGCCACTTGATGTCACAATGAATCATTTGATTCTTGGCCTCCATGGTGTCATAATGGTTCCTTTTTTCTATTGGGCCCCATGCTGTCACAATTCATCCCTGGCCCTTTTACGCCCCCTGGTGTCAAATGGGATCCTGGGATTATTAGCCTCCATTGGGTCACAATGGATCCTTGCTTCTCTTAACCCCTGTGGTGTCACAATGCATCCCATGCCCTTTTAGGCCACTTGATGTCACAATGAATCATTTGATTCTTGGCCTCCACGGTGGCATAATAGATCCTTGCTTCTATTGGTCCCTGTGCTGTAACAATCCATCCCTGGCCCTTTTTATACCCCCTGGTGCCACAAGGGATCATTAGATTGTTAGTCTGCATTGGGTCACAATGGTTCCTTGCTTCTCTTAACCTCTGTGGTGTCACAATGCATTCCAAGCCCTTTTAGGCCACTTGGTCTTACAATGAACCATTTGATTCTTGGCCTTCATGGTGTCATAATGGTTCCTTGCTTCTATAGGTCCCCATGCTGTCAGAGTTCATCCGTGGTCCTTTTGCGCCCCCTGGTGTCAAAAGGGATTCTTAGATTGTTAGCCTGCATTGGGTCACAATGGTTCCTTGCTTCTCTTAACCTCTGTGGTGTCACAATGCATCCCATGCCCTTTTAGGCCACTTGATGTCACAATGAACCATTTGATTCTTGGCCTTCATGGTGTCATAATGGTTCCTTGTTTCTATTGGGCCCCATGCTGTCACAATTCATCCCTGGCCCTTTTACGCCCCCTGGTGAAAAATGGGCTCCTGGGATTATTAGCCTCCATTGGGTCACAATGGATCCTTGCTTCTCTTAACCCCTGTGGTGTCACAATGCATCCCATGCCCTTTTAGGCCTCTTGATGTCACAATGAATCATTTGATTCTTGGCCTCCATGGTGGCATAACAGTAGCAGGTTTTAATTGGGCCCCATGCTTTCACAATTCATCCCTGCCCCTTTTATGCCCATTGGTGTCACAAGGGATCATTAGATTGTTAGCCTCCATTGGGTCACAATGGATCCTTGGTTCTCTTAACCTCTGTGGTGTCACAATGCATCCCATGCCCTTTTAGGCCACATGATGTCACAATGAATTATTTGATTCTTGGCCTCCATGGTGGCATAATAGATCCTTGCTTCTATTGGTCCCCGTGCTGTAACAATTCATCCCTGGCCCTTTTAGGCCCATTGGTGTCAAATGGGATCCTGGGATTATTAGCCTCCATTGGGTCACAATGGATCCTTGCTTCTCTTAACCCCTGTTGTGTCACAATGCATCCCATGCCCTTTTAGGCCACTTGATGTCACAATGAATCATTTGATTCTTGGCCTCCACGGTGGCATAATAGATCCTTGCTTCTATTGGTCCCTGTGCTGTAACAATCCATCCCTGGCCCTTTTTATACCCCCTGGTGCCACAAGGGATCATTAGATTGTTAGCCTGCATTGGGTCACAATGGTTCCTTGCTTCTCTTAACCTCTGTGGTGTCACAATGCATCCCATGCCCTTTTAGGCCACTTGATGTCACAATGAATCATTTGATTCTTGGCCTCCATGGTGTCATAATGGTTCCTTTTTTCTATTGGGCCCCATGCTGTCACAATTCATCCCTGGCCCTTTTACGCCCCCTGGTGTCAAATGGGATCCTGGGATTATTAGCCTCCATTGGGTCACAATGGATCCTTGCTTCTCTTAACCCCTGTGGTGTCACAATGCATCCCATGCCCTTTTAGGCCACTTGATGTCACAATGAATCATTTGATTCTTGGCCTCCACGGTGGCATAATAGATCCTTGCTTCTATTGGTCCCTGTGCTGTAACAATCCATCCCTGGCCCTTTTTATACCCCCTGGTGCCACAAGGGATCATTAGATTGTTAGTCTGCATTGGGTCACAATGGTTCCTTGCTTCTCTTAACCTCTGTGGCGTCACAATGCATTCCAAGCCCTTTTAGGCCACTTGGTCTTACAATGAACCATTTGATTCTTGGCCTTCATGGTGTCATAATGGTTCCTTGCTTCTATAGGTCCCCATGCTGTCAGAGTTCATCCGTGGTCCTTTTGCGCCCCCTGGTGTCAAAAGGGATTCTTAGATTGTTAGCCTGCATTGGGTCACAATGGTTCCTTGCTTCTCTTAACCTCTGTGGTGTCACAATGCATCCCATGCCCTTTTAGGCCACTTGATGTCACAATGAACCATTTGATTCTTGGCCTTCATGGTGTCATAATGGTTCCTTGTTTCTATTGGGCCCCATGCTGTCACAATTCATCCCTGGCCCTTTTACGCCCCCTGGTGAAAAATGGGCTCCTGGGATTATTAGCCTCCATTGGGTCACAATGGATCCTTGCTTCTCTTAACCCCTGTGGTGTCACAATGCATCCCATGCCCTTTTAGGCCTCTTGATGTCACAATGAATCATTTGATTCTTGGCCTCCATGGTGGCATAACAGTAGCAGGTTTTAATTGGGCCCCATGCTTTCACAATTCATCCCTGCCCCTTTTATGCCCATTGGTGTCACAAGGGATCATTAGATTGTTAGCCTCCATTGGGTCACAATGGATCCTTGGTTCTCTTAACCTCTGTGGTGTCACAATGCATCCCATGCCCTTTTAGGCCACTTGATGTCACAATGAATCATTTGATTCTTGGCCTCCATGGTGTCATAATGGTTCCTTGTTTCTATTGGGCCCCATGCTGTAACAATTCATCCCTGGCCCTTTTAGGCCCATTGGTGTCAAATGGGATCCTGGGATTATTAGCCTCCATTGGGTCACAATGGATCCTTGCTTCTCTTAACCCCTGTGGTGTCACAATGCATCCCATGCCCTTTTAGGCCACTTGATGTCACAATGAATCATTTGATTCTTGGCCTCCACGGTGGCAGAATAGATCCTTGCTTCTATTGGTCCCCGTGCTGTAACAATCCATCCCTGGCCCTTTTTATACCCCCTGGTGCCACAAGGGATCATTAGATTGTTAGTCTGCATTGGGTCACAATGGTTCCTTGCCTCTCTTAACCTCTGTGGTGTCACAATGCATTCCAAGCCCTTTTAGGCCACTTGGTCTTACAATGAACCATTTGATTCTTGGTCTTCATGGTCTCATAATGGTTTCTTGTTTGTATTGGGCCCCATGCTGTCAGAGTTCATCCGTGGTCCTTTTCCGCCCCCTGGTGTCAAAAGGGATTCTTAGATTGTTAGCCTGCATTGGGTCACAATGGTTCCTTGCTTCTCTTAACCCCTGTGGTGTCACAATGCATCCCATGCCCTTTTAGGCCACTTGATGTCACAATGAATCATTTCATTCTTGGCCTCCATGGTGGTGTAATTGTACCAGGTTTTAATTGGGCCCCATGCTTTCACAATACATCCCTGCCACTTTTAGGCCCATTGGTGTCAAAAGGGATCATTAGATTGTTAGCCTCCATTGGGTCACAATGGATCCTTGCTTCTCTTAACCCCTGTGCTGTCACAATGCATCCCATGCCCTTTTAGGCCACATGATGTCACAATGAATTATTTGATTCTTGGCCTCCATGGTGGCATAATAGATCCTTGCTTCTATTGGTCCCCGTGCTGTAACAATTCATCCCTGGCCCTTTTAGGCCCATTGGTGTCAAATGGGATCCTGGGATTATTAGCCTCCATTGGGTCACAATGGATCCTTGCTTCTCTTAACCCCTGTGGTGTCACAATGCATCCCATGCCCTTTTAGGCCACTTGATGTCACAATGAATCATTTGATTCTTGGCCTCCACGATGGCATAATAGATCCTTGCTTCTATTGGTCCCTGTGCTGTAACAATCCAGCCCTGGCCCTTTTTATACCCCCTGGTGCCACAAGGGATCATTAGATTGTTAGCCTGCATTGGGTCACAATGGTTCCTTGCTTCTCTTAACCTCTGTGGTGTCACAATGCATCCCATGCCCTTTTAGGTCACTTGATGTCACAATGAATCATTTGATTCTTGGCCTCCATGGTGTCATAATGGTTCCTTGTTTCTATTGGGCCCCATGCTGTCACAATTCATCCCTGGCCCTTTTACGCCCCCTGGTGTCAAATGGGATCCTGGGATTATTAGCCTCCATTGGGTCACAATGGATCCTTGCTTCTCTTAACCCCTGTGGTGTCACAATGCATCCCATGCCCTTTTAGGCCACTTGATGTCACAATGAATCATTTGATTCTTGGCCTCCACGGTGGCATAATAGATCCTTGCTTCTATTGGTCCCCGTGCTGTAACAATCCATCCCTGGCCCTTTTTATACCCCCTGGTGCCACAAGGGATCATTAGATTGTTAGCCTGCATTGGGTCACAATGGTTCCTTACTTCTCTTAACCTCTGTGGTGTCACAATGCATTCCAAGCCCTTTTAGGCCACTTGGTCTTACAATGAACCATTTGATTCTTGGCCTTCATGGTCTCATAATGGTTTCTTGTTTGTATTGGGCCCCATGCTGTCAGAGTTCATCCGTGGTCCTTTTGCGCCCCCTGGTGTCAAAAGGGATTCTTAGATTGTTAGCCTGCATTGGGTCACAATGGTTCCTTGCTTCTCTTAAACCCTGTGGTGTCACAATGCATCCCATGCCCTTTTAGGCCACTTGATGTCACAATGATTCATTTCATTCTTGGCCTCCATGGTGGTGTAATTGTACCAGGTTTTAATTGGGCCCCATGCTTTCACAATACATCCCTGCCACTTTTAGGCCCATTGGTGTCAAAAGGGATCATTAGATTGTTAGCCTCCATTGGGTCACAATGGATCCTTGCTTCTCTTAACCCCTGTTGTGTCACAATGCATCCCATGCCCTTTTAGGCCACATGATGTCACAATGAATTATTTGATTCTTGGCCTCCATGGTGGCATAATAGATCCTTGCTTCTATTGGTCCCCGTGCTGTAACAATTCATCCCTGGCCCTTTTAGGCCCATTGGTGTCAAATGGGATCCTGGGATTATTAGCCTCCATTGGGTCACAATGGATCCTTGCTTCTCTTAACCCCTGTGGTTTCACAATGCATCCCATGCCCTTTTAGGCCACTTGATGTCACAATGAATCATTTGATTCTTGGCCTCCACGGTGGCATAATAGATCCTTGCTTCTATTGGTCCCCGTGCTGTAACAATCCATCCCTGGCCCTTTTTATACCCCCTGGTGCCACAAGGGATCATTAGATTGTTAGCCTGCATTGGGTCACAATGGTTCCTTGCTTCTCTTAACCTCTGTGGTGTCACAATGCATTCCAAGCCCTTTTAGGCCACTTGATGTCACAATGAACCATTTGATTCTTGGCCTTCATGGTGTCATAATGGTTCCTTGCTTCTATAGGTCCCATGCTGTCAGAGTTCATCCGTGGTCCTTTTCCGCCCCCTGGTGTCAAAAGGGATTCTTAGATTGTTAGCCTGCATTGGGTCACAATGGTTCCTTGCTTCTCTTAACCCCTGTGGTGTCACAATGCATCCCATGCCCTTTTAGGCCACTTGATGTCACAATGATTCATTTCATTCTTGGCCTCCATGGTGGTGTAATTGTACCAGGTTTTAATTGGGCCCCATGCTTTCACAATACATCCCTGCCACTTTTAGGCCCATTGGTGTCAAAAGGGATCATTAGATTGTTAGCCTCCATTGGGTCACAATGGATCCTTGCTTCTCGTAACCCCTGTGCTGTCACAATGCATCCCATGCCCTTTTAGGCCACATGATGTCACAACGAATTATTTGATTCTTGGCCTCCATGGTGTCATAATAGATCCTTGCTTCTATTGGTCCCCGTGCTGTAACAATTCATCCCTGGCCCTTTTAGGCCCATTGGTGTCAAATGGGATCCTGGGATTATTAGCCTCCATTGGGTCACAATGGATCCTTGCTTCTCTTAACCCCTGTGGTTTCACAATGCATCCCATGCCCTTTTAGGCCACTTGATGTCACAATGAATCATTTGATTCTTGGCCTCCACGGTGGCATAATAGATCCTTGCTTCTATTGGTCCCCGTGCTGTAACAATCCATCCCTGGCCCTTTTTATACCCCCTGGTGCCACAAGGGATCATTAGATTGTTAGCCTGCATTGGGTCACAATGGTTCCTTGCTTCTCTTAACCTCTGTGGTGTCACAATGCATTCCAAGCCCTTTTAGGCCACTTGATGTCACAATGAACCATTTGATTCTTGGCCTTCATGGTGTCATAATGGTTCCTTGCTTCTATAGGTCCCCATGCTGTCAGAGTTCATCCGTGGTCCTTTTCCGCCCCCTGGTGTCAAAAGGGATTCTTAGATTGTTAGCCTGCATTGGGTCACAATGGTTCCTTGCTTCTCTTAACCCCTGTGGTGTCATAATGCATCCCATTCCCTTTTAGGCCACTTGATGTCACAATGAATAATTTGATTCTTGGCCTCCATGGTGGCATAATAGATCCTTGATTCTATTGCTCCTTGTGCTGCAACAATTCATCCCTGGCCCTTTTAGGCCCATTGGTGTCACAAGGGATCATTAGATTGTTAGCCTGCATTGGGTCACAATGGTTCCTTGCTTCTCTTAACCTCTGTGGTGTCACAATGCATTCCAAGCCCTTTTAGGCCACTTGGTCTTACAATGGACCATTTGATTCTTGGCCTTCATGGTGTCATAATTGTTCCTTGCTTCTATAGGTCCCCATGCTGTCAGAGTTCATCCGTGGTCCTTTTGCGCCCCCTGGTGTCAAAAGGGATTCTTAGATTGTTAGCCTGCATTGGGTCACAATGGTTCCTTGCTTCTCTTAACCCCTGTGGTGTTTCAATGCATCCCATGCCCTTTTAGGCCACTTGATGTCACAATGAATCATTTGATTCTTGGCCTCCATGGTGGCATAATTGTACCAGGTTTTAATTGGGCCCCATGCTTTCACAAAACATCCCTGCCCCTTTTAGGCCCATTGGTGCCAAAAGGGATCATTAGATTTTTAGCCTGCATTGGGTCACAATGGTTCCTTGCTTCTCTTAACCTCTGTGGTGTCACAATGCATTCCAAGCCCTTTTAGGCCACTTGATGTCACAATGAATCATTTGATTCTTGGCCTCCATGGTGGCGAAATTGTACCAGGTTTTAATTGGGCCCCATGCTTTCACAATACATCCCTACCCCTTTTAGGCCCATTGGTGTCAAAAGGTATCATTAGATTGTTAGCCTGCATTGGGTCACAATGGATCCTTGCTTCTCTTAACCCCTGTGGTGTCACAATGCATCCCATGCCCTTTTAGTCCACTTGATGTCACAACGAATCATTTGATTCTTGGCCTCCATGGTGGCAGAATTGTACCAGGTTTTACTTGGGCCCCATGCTTTCACAATTCATCCCTGCCCCTTTTAGGCCCATTGGTGTCACAAGGGATCATTAGATTGTTAGCCTGCACTGGGTCGCAATGGTTCCTTGCTTCTCTTAAACTCTGTGCTTCAACAATGCATCCCATGCCCTTTTAGGCCACTTGATGTCACAATGAATCATTTGATTCTTGGCCTCCATGGTGTCATAATTGTTCCTTGTTTCTATTGGGCCCCATGCTGTCACAATTCATCCCTGGCCCTTTTACGCCCCCTGGTGTCAAATGGGATCCTGGGATTATTAGCCTCCATTGTGACACAATGGATCCTTGCTTCTCTTAACCCCTGTGGTGTCACAATGCATCCCATGCCCTTTTAGGCCACTTGATGTCACAATGAATCATTTGATTCTTGGCCTCCACGGTGGCATAATAGATCCTTGCTTCTATTGGTCCCCGTGCTGTAACAATCCATCCCTGGCCCTTTTTATACCCCCTGGTGCCACAAGGGATCATTAGATTGTTAGTCTGCATTGGGTCACAATGGTTCCTTGCCTCTCTTAACCTCTGTGGTGTCACAATGCATTCCAAGCCCTTTTAGGCCACTTGGTCTTACAATGAACCATTTGATTCTTGGCCTTCATGGTGTCATAATGGTTCCTTGCTTCTATAGGTCCCAATGCTGTCAGAGTTCATCCGTGGTCCTTTTGCGCCCCCTGGTGTCAAAAGGGATTCTTAGATTGTTAGCCTGCATTGGGTCACAATGGTTCCTTGCTTCTCTTAACCCCTGTGGGGTCACAATGCATCCCATGCCCTTTTAGGCCACTTGATGTCACAATGAATCATTTGATTCTTGGCCTCCAAGGTGGCAGAATTGTACCAGGTTTTACTTGGGCCCCATGCTTTCACAATTCATCCCTGGCCCTTTTAGGCCCATTGGTGTCACAAGGGATCATTAGATTGTTAGCCTGCATTGGGTCACAATGGTTCCTTGCTTCTCTTAACCTCTGTGGTGTCACAATGCATCCCATGCCCTTTTAGGCCACTTGATGTCACAATGAATCATTTGATTCTTGGCCTCCATGGTGTCATAATGGTTCCTTGTTTCTATTGGGCCCCATGCTGTCACAATTCATCCCTGGCCCTTTTGAGCCCCCTGGGGTTAAATGGGATCCTGGGATTATTAGCCTCCATTGGGTCACAATGGATCCTTGCTTCTCTTAACCCCTGTGGTGTCACAATGCATCCCATGCCCTTTTAGGCCACTTGATGTCACAATGAATCATTTCATTCTTGGCCTCCATGGTGGTGTAATTGTACCAGGTTTTAATTGGGCCCCATGCTTTCACAATACATCCCTGCCGCTTTTAGGCCCATTGGTGTCAAAAGGGATCATTAGATTGTTAGCCTCCATTGGGTCACAATGGATCCTTGCTTCTCTTAACCCCTGTTGTGTCACAATGCATCCCATGCCCTTTTAGGCCACTTGATGTCACAATGAATCATTTGATTCTTGGCCTCCACGGTGGCATAATAGATCCTTGCTTCTATTGGTCCCTGTGCTGTAACAATCCATCCCTGGCCCTTTTTATACCCCCTGGTGCCACAAGGGATCATTAGATTGTTAGCCTGCATTGGGTCACAATGGTTCCTTGCTTCTCTTAACCTCTGTGGTGTCACAATGCATCCCATGCCCTTTTAGGCCACTTGATGTCACAATGAATCATTTGATTCTTGGCCTCCATGGTGTCATAATGGTTCCTTGTTTCTATTGGGCCCCATGCTGTCACAATTCATCCCTGGCCCTTTTACGCCCCCTGGTGTCAAATGGGATCCTGGGATTATTAGCCTCCATTGGGTCACAATGGATCCTTGCTTCTCTTAACCCCTGTGGTGTCACAATGCATCCCATGCCCTTTTAGGCCACTTGATGTCACAATGAATCATTTGATTCTTGGCCTCCACGGTGGCAGAATAGATCCTTGCTTCTATTGGTCCCCGTGCTGTAACAATCCATCCCTGGCCCTTTTTATACCCCCTGGTGCCACAAGGGATCATTAGATTGTTAGCCTGCCTTGGGACACAATGGTTCCTTGCTTCTCTTAACCTCTGTGGTGTCACAATGCATTCCAAGCCCTTTTAGGCCACTTGGTCTTACAATGAACCATTTGATTCTTGGCCTTCATGGTGTCATAATGGTTCCTTGCTTCTATAGGTCCCCATGCTGTCAGAGTTCATCCGTGGTCCTTTTGCGCCCCCTGGTGTCAAAAGGGATTCTTAGATTGTTAGCCTGCATTGGGTCACAATGGTTCCTTGCTTCTCTTAACCCCTGTGGGGTCACAATGCATCCCATGCCCTTTTAGGCCACTTGATGTCACAATGAATCATTTGATTCTTGGCCTCCACGGTGGCAGAATTGTACCAGGTTTTACTTGGGCCCCATGCTTTCACAATTCATCCCTGGCCCTTTTAGGCCCATTGGTGTCACAAGGGATCATTAGATTGTTAGCCTCCATTGGGTCACAATGGATCCTTGTTTCTCTTAACCCCTGTGCTGTCACAATGCATTCCATGCCCTTTCAGGCCACTTGATGTCACAATGAATTATTTGATTCTTGGCCTCCATGGTGGCATAATAGATCCTTGCTTCTATTGGTCCCCGTGCTGTAACAATTCATCCCTGGCCCTTTTAGGACCATTGGTGTCACAAGGGATCATTAGATTGTTAGCCTGCATTGGGTCACAATGGTTCCTTGCTTCTCTTAACCTCTGTGGTGTCACAATGCATCCCATGCCCTTTTAGGCCACTTGATGTCACAATGAATCATTTGATTCTTGGCCTCCATGGTGTCATAATGGTTCCTTGTTTCTATTGGACCCCATGCTGTCACAATTCATCCCTGGCCCTTTTGAGCCCCCTGGGGTTAAATGGGATCCTGGGATTATTAGCCTCCATTGGGTCACAATGGATCCTTGCTTCTCTTAACCCCTGTGGTGTCACAATGCATCCCATGCCCTTTTAGGCCACTTGATGTCACAATGAATCATTTCATTCTTGGCCTCCATGGTGGTGTAATTGTACCAGGTTTTAATTGGGCCCCATACTTTCACAATACATCCCTGCCACTTTTAGGCCCATTGGTGTCAAAAGGGATCATTAGATTGTTGGCCTCCATTGGGTCACAATGGATCCTTGCTTCTCGTAACCCCTGTGCTGTCACAATGCATCCCATGCCCTTTTAGGCCACTTGATGTCACAATGAATCATTTGATTCTTGGCCTTCATGGTGGCATAATAGATTCTTCCTTCTATTGGTCGCCGTGCTGTAACAATTCATCCCTGACCCTTTTAGGCCCATTGGTGTCAAATGGGATCCTGGGATTATTAGCCTCCATTGGGTCACAATGGATCCTTGCTTCTCTTAACCCCTGTTGTGTCACAATGCATCCCATGCCCTTTTAGGCCACTTGATGTCACAATGAATCATTTGATTCTTGGCCTCCATGGTGGCATAACAGTAGCAGGTTTTAATTGGGCCCCATGCTTTCACAATTCATCCCTGCCCCTTTTATGCCCATTGGTGTCACAAGGGATCATTAGATTGTTAGCCTCCATTGGGTCACAATGGATCCTTGGTTCTCTTAACCTCTGTGGTGTCACAATGCATCCCATGCCCTTTTAGGCCACTTGATGTCACAATGAATCATTTGATTCTTGGCCTCCATGGTGTCATAATGGTTCCTTGTTTCTATTGGGCCCCATGCTGTCACAATTCATCCCTGGCCCTTTTACGCCCCCTGGTGTCAAATGGGATCCTGGGATTATTAGCCTCCATTGGGACACAATAGATCCTTGATTCTCTTAACCCCTGTGGTGTCACAATGCATCCCATGCCCTTTTAGGCCACTTGATGTCACAATGAATCATTTGATTCTTGGCCTCCACGGTGGCATAATAGATCCTTGCTTCTATTGGTCCCCGTGCTGTAACAATCCATCCCTGGCCCTTTTTATACCGCCTGGTGCCACAAGGGATCATTAGATTGTTAGTCGGCATTGGGTCACAATGGTTCCTTGCCTCTCTTAACCCCTGTGGTGTCACAATGCATTCAAAGCCCTTTTAGGCCACTTGGTCTTACAATGAAGCATTTGATTCTTGGCCTTCATGGTGTCATAATGGTTCCTTGCTTCTATAGGTCCCCATGCTGTCAGAGTTCATCCGTGGTCCTTTTGCGCCCCCTGGTGTCAAAAGGGATTCTTAGATTGTTAGCCTGCATTGGGTCACAATGGTTCCTTGCTTCTCTTAACCCCTGTGGTGTCACAATGCATCCCATGCCCTTTTAGGCCACTTGATGTCACAATGAATCATTTGATTCTTGGCCTCCACGGTGGCAGAATTGTACCAGGTTTTACTTGGGCCCCATGCTTTCACAATTCATCCCTGGCCCTTTTAGGCCCATTGGTGTCACAAGGGATCATTAGATTGTTAGCCTGCATTGGGTCGCAATGGTTCCTTGCTTCTCTTAACCCCTGTGCTGTCACAATGCATCCCATGCCCTTTTAGGCCACTTGATGTCACAATGAATCATTTGATTCTTGGCCTCCACGGTGGCATAATAGATCCTTGCTTCTATTGGTCCCTGTGCTGTAACAATCCATCCCTGGCCCTTTTTATACCCCCTGGTGCCACAAGGGATCATTAGATTGTTAGCCTGCATTGGGTCACAATGGTTCCTTGCTTCTCTTAACCTCTGTGGTGTCACAATGCATCCCATGCCCTTTTAGGCCACTTGATGTCACAATGAATCATTTGATTCTTGGCCTCCATGGTGTCATAATGGTTCCTTGTTTCTATTGGGCCCCATGCTGTCACAATTCATCCCTGGCCCTTTTACGCCCCCTGGTGTCAAATGGGATCCTGGGATTATTAGCCTCCATTGGGTCACAATGGATCCTTGCTTCTCTTAACCCCTGTGGTGTCACAATGCATCCCATGCCCTTTTAGGCCACTTGATGTCACAATGAATCATTTGATTCTTGGCCTCCACGGTGGCATAATAGATCCTTGCTTCTATTGGTCCCCGTGCTGTAACAATCCATCCCTGGACCTTTTTATAACCCCTGGTGCCACAAGGGATCATTAGATTGTTAGCCTGCATTGGGGCTCAATGGTTCCTTGCTTCTCTTAACCTCTGTGGTGTCACAATGCATTCCAAGCCCTTTTAGGCCACTTGGTCTTACAATGGACCATTTGATTCTTGGCCTTCATGGTGTCATAATGGTTCCTTGCTTCTATAGGTCCCCATGCTGTCAGAGTTCATCCGTGGTCCTTTTGCGCCCCCTGGTGTCAAAAGGGATTCTTAGATTGTTAGCCTGCATTGGGTCACAATGGTTCCTTGCTTCTCTTAACCCCTGTGGTGTCACAATGCATCCCATGACTTTTAGGCCACTTGATGTCACAATGAATCATTTGATTCTTGGCCTCCATGGTGGCATAATTGTACCAGGATTTACTAGGGCCCCATGCTTTCACAATTCATCCCTGCCCCTTTTAGGCCCATTGGTGTCACAAGGGATCATTAGATTGTTAGCCTGCATTGGGTCGTAATGGTTACTTGCTTCTCTTAACCTCTGTGGTGTCACAATGCATCCCATGCCCTTTTAGGCCACTTGATGTCACAATGAATTATTTGATTCTTGGCCTCCACGGTGGCATTATAGATCCTTGCTTCTATTGGACCCTGTGCTGTAACAATTCATCCCTGCCCCTTTTAGGCCCATTGGTGCCACAAGGGATCATTAGATTGTTAGCCTGCATTGGGTCACAATGGTTCCTTGCTTCTCTTAACCCCTGTGGTGTCACAATGCATCCCATGCCTTTTAGGCCACTTGATGTCACAATGAATCATTTGATTCTTGGCCTCCACGGTGGCAGAATTGTACCAGGTTTTACTTGGGCCCCATGCTTTCACAATTCATCCCTGGCCCTTTTAGGCCCATTGGTGTCACAAGGGATCATTAGATTGTTAGCCTGCATTGGGTCGCAATGGTTCCTTGCTTCTCTTAACCCCTGTGCTGTCACAATGCATCCCATGCCCTTTTAGGCCACTTGATGTCACAATGAATTATTTGATTCTTGGCCTCCACGGTGGCATTATAGATCCTTGCTTCTATTGGACCCTGTGCTGTAACAATTCATCCCTGCCCCTTTTAGGCCCATTGGTGCCACAAGGGATCATTAGATTGTTAGCCTGCATTGGGTCACAATGGTTCCTTGCTTCTCTTAACCTCTGTGGTGTCACAATGCATCCCATGCCCTTTTAGGCCACTTGATGTCACAATGAATCATTTGATTCTTGGCCTCCATGGTGTCATAATGGTTCCTTGTTTCTATTGGGCCCCATGCTGTCACAATTCATCCCTGGCCCTTTTACGCCCCCTGGTGTCAAATGGGATCCTGGGATTATTAGCCTCCATTGGGTCACAATGGATCCTTGCTTCTCTTAACCCCTGTGGTGTCACAATGCATCCCATGCCCTTTTAGGCCACTTGATGTCACAATGAATCATTTGATTCTTGGCCTCCACGGTGGCATAATAGATCCTTGCTTCTATTGGTCCCCGTGCTGTAACAATCCATCCCTGGCCCTTTTTATAACCCCTGGTGCCACAAGGGATCATTAGATTGTTAGCCTGCATTGGGGCTCAATGGTTCCTTGCTTCTCTTAACCTCTGTGGTGTCACAATGCATTCCAAGCCCTTTTAGGCCACTTGGTCTTACAATGGACCATTTGATTCTTGGCCTTCATGGTGTCATAATGGTTCCTTGCTTCTATAGGTCCCCATGCTGTCAGAGTTCATCCGTGGTCCTTTTGCGCCCCCTGGTGTCAAAAGGGATTCTTAGATTGTTAGCCTGCATTGGGTCACAATGGTTCCTTGCTTCTCTTAACCCCTGTGGTGTCACAATGCATCCCATGCCTTTTAGGCCACTTGATGTCACAATGAATCATTTGATTCTTGGCCTCCATGGTGGCATAATTGTACCAGGATTTACTAGGGCCCCATGCTTTCACAATTCATCCCTGCCCCTTTTAGGCCCATTGGTGTCACAAGGGATCATTAGATTGTTAGCCTGCATTGGGTCGTAATGGTTACTTGCTTCTCTTAACCTCTGTGGTGTCACAATGCATCCCATGCCCTTTTAGGCCACTTGATGTCACAATGAATCATTTGATTCTTGGCCTCCATGGTGTCATAATGGTTCCTTGTTTCTATTGGGCCCCATGCTGTCACAATTCATCCCTGGCCCTTTTACGCCCCCTGGTATCAAATGGGATCCTGGGATTATTAGCCTCCATTGGGTCACAATGGATCCTTGCTTCTCTTAACCCCTGTGGTGTCACAATGCATCCCATGCCCTTTTAGGCCACTTGATGTCACAATGAATCATTTGATTCTTGGCCTCCACGGTGGCAGAATAGATCCTTGCTTCTATTGGTCCCCGTGCTGTAACAATCCATCCCTGGCCCTTTTTATACCCCCTGGTGCCACAAGGGATCATTAGATTGTTAGTCTGCATTGGGTCACAATGGTTCCTTGCTTCTCTTAACCTCTGTGGTGTCACAATGCATTCCAAGCCCTTTTAGGCCACTTGATGTCACAATGAACCATTTGATTCTTGGCCTTCATGGTGTCATAATGGTTCCTTGCTTCCATAGGTCCCCATGCTGTCAGAGTTCATCCGTGGTCCTTTTGCGCCCCCTGGTGTCAAAAGGGATTCTTAGATTGTTAGCCTGCATTGGGTCACAATGGTTCCTTGCTTCTCTTAACCCCTGTGGTGTCATAATGCATCCCATTCCCTTTTAGGCCACTTGATGTCACAATGAACCATTTGATTCTTGGCCTCCATGGTGGCATAATTGTAGCAGGTTTTAATTGGGCCCCATGCTTTCACAAAACATCCCTGCCCCTTTTAGGCCCATTGGTGCCAAAAGGGATCATTAGATTTTTAGCCTGCATTGGGTCACAATGGTTCCTTGCTTCTCTTAACCTCTGTGGTGTCACAATGCATTCCAAGCCCTTTTAGGCCACTTGATGTCACAATGAATCATTTGATTCTTGGCCTCCATGGTGGCGAAATTGTACCAGGTTTTAATTGGGCCCCATGCTTTCACAATACATCCCTACCCCTTTTAGGCCCATTGGTGTCAAAAGGTATCATTAGATTGTTAGCCTGCATTGGGTCACAATGGATCCTTGCTTCTCTTAACCCCTGTGGTGTCACAATGCATCCCATGCCCTTTTAGTCCACTTGATGTCACAACGAATCATTTGATTCTTGGCCTCCATGGTGGCAGAATTGTACCAGGTTTTACTTGGGCCCCATGCTTTCACAATTCATCCCTGCCCCTTTTAGGCCCATTGGTGTCACAAGGGATCATTAGATTGTTAGCCTGCACTGGGTCGCAATGGTTCCTTGCTTCTCTTAAACTCTGTGGTTCAACAATGCATCCCATGCCCTTTTAGGCCACTTGATGTCACAATGAATCATTTGATTCTTGGCCTCCATGGTGTCATAATTGTTCCTTGTTTCTATTGGGCCCCATGCTGTCACAATTCATCCCTGGCCCTTTTACGCCCCCTGGTGTCAAATGGGATCCTGGGATTATTAGCCTCCATTGTGACACAATGGATCCTTGCTTCTCTTAACCCCTGTGGTGTCACAATGCATCCCATGCCCTTTTAGGCCACTTGATGTCACAATGAATCATTTGATTCTTGGCCTCCACGGTGGCATAATAGATCCTGGCTTCTATTGGTCCCCGTGCTGTAACAATCCATCCCTGGCCCTTTTTATACCCCCTGGTGCCACAAGGGATCATTAGATTGTTAGTCTGCATTGGGTCACAATGGTTCCTTGCCTCTCTTAACCTCTGTGGTGTCACAATGCATTCCAAGCCCTTTTAGGCCACTTGGTCTTACAATGAACCATTTGATTCTTGGCCTTCATGGTGTCATAATGGTTCCTTGCTTCTATAGGTCCCAATGCTGTCAGAGTTCATCCGTGGTCCTTTTGCGCCCCCTGGTGTCAAAAGGGATTCTTAGATTGTTAGCCTGCATTCGGTCACAATGGTTCCTTGCTTCTCTTAACCCCTGTGGGGTCACAATGCATCCCATGCCCTTTTAGGCCACTTGATGTCACAATGAATCATTTGATTCTTGGCCTCCAAGGTGGCAGAATTGTACCAGGTTTTACTTGGGCCCCATGCTTTCACAATTCATCCCTGGCCCTTTTAGGCCCATTGGTGTCACAAGGGATCATTAGATTGTTAGCCTGCATTGGGTCACAATGGTTCCTTGCTTCTCTTAACCTCTGTGGTGTCACAATGCATCCCATGCCCTTTTAGGCCACTTGATGTCACAATGAATCATTTGATTCTTGGCCTCCATGGTGTCATAATGGTTCCTTGTTTCTATTGGGCCCCATGCTGTCACAATTCATCCCTGGCCCTTTTGAGCCCCCTGGGGTTAAATGGGATCCTGGGATTATTAGCCTCCATTGGGTCACAATGGATCCTTGCTTCTCTTAACCCCTGTGGTGTCACAATGCATCCCATGCCCTTTTAGGCCACTTGATGTCACAATGAATCATTTCATTCTTGGCCTCCATGGTGGTGTAATTGTACCAGGTTTTAATTGGGCCCCATGCTTTCACAATACATCCCTGCCGCTTTTAGGCCCATTGGTGTCAAAAGGGATCATTAGATTGTTAGCCTCCATTGGGTCACAATGGATCCTTGCTTCTCGTAACCCCTGTGCTGTCACAATGCATCCCATGCCCTTTTAGGCCACTTGATGTCACAATTAATTATTTGATTCTTGGCCTTCATGGTGGCATAATAGATCCTTCCTTCTATTGGTCGCCGTGCTGTAACAATTCATCCCTGACCCTTTTAGGCCCATTGGTGTCAAATGGGATCCTGGGATTATTAGCCTCCATTGGGTCACAATGGATCCTTGCTTCTCTTAACCCCTGTTGTGTCACAATGCATCCCATGCCCTTTTAGGCCACTTGATGTCACAATGAATCATTTGATTCTTGGCCTCCACGGTGGCATAATAGATCCTTGCTTCTATTGGTCCCTGTGCTGTAACAATCCATCCCTGGCCCTTTTTATACCCCCTGGTGCCACAAGGGATCATTAGATTGTTAGTCTGCATTGGGTCACAATGGTTCCTTGCTTCTCTTAACCTCTGTGGTGTCACAATGCATCCCATGCCCTTTTAGGCCACTTGATGTCACAATGAATCATTTGATTCTTGGCCTCCATGGTGTCATAATGGTTCCTTGTTTCTATTGGGCCCCATGCTGTCACAATTCATCCCTGGCCCTTTTACGCCCCCTGGTGTCAAATGGGATCCTGGGATTATTAGCCTCCATTGGGTCACAATGGATCCTTGCTTCTCTTAACCCCTGTGGTGTCACAATGCATCCCATGCCCTTTTAGGCCACTTGATGTCACAATGAATCATTTGATTCTTGGCCTCCACGGTGGCAGAATAGATCCTTGCTTCTATTGGTCCCCGTGCTGTAACAATCCATCCCTGGCCCTTTTTATACCCCCTGGAGCCACAAGGGATCATTAGATTGTTAGTCTGCATTGGGTCACAATGGTTCCTTGCTTCTCTTAACCTCTGTGGTGTCACAATGCATTCCAAGCCCTTTTAGGCCACTTGATGTCACAATGAACCATTTGATTCTTGGCCTTCATGGTGTCATAATGGTTCCTTGTTTCTATTGGGCCCCATGCTGTCACAATTCATCCCTGGCCCTTTTACGCCCCCTGGTGAAAAATGGGCTCCTGGGATTATTAGCCTCCATTGGGTCACAATGGATCCTTGCTTCTCTTAACCCCTGTGGTGTCACAATGCATCCCATGCCCTTTTAGGCCTCTTGATGTCACAATGAATCATTTGATTCTTGGCCTCCATGGTGGCATAACAGTAGCAGGTTTTAATTGGGCCCCATGCTTTCACAATTCATCCCTGCCCCTTTTATGCCCATTGGTGTCACAAGGGATCATTAGATTGTTAGCCTCCATTGGGTCACAATGGATCCTTGGTTCTCTTAACCTCTGTGGTGTCACAATGCATCCCATGCCCTTTTAGGCCACTTGATGTCACAATGAATCATTTGATTCTTGGCCTCCATGGTGTCATAATGGTTCCTTGTTTCTATTGGGCCCCATGCTGTCACAATTCATCCCTGGCCCTTTTACGCCCCCTGGTGTCAAATGGGATCCTGGGATTATTAGCCTCCATTGGGACACAATAGATCCTTGATTCTCTTAACCCCTGTGGTGTCACAATGCATCCCATGCCCTTTTAGGCCACTTGATGTCACAATGAATCATTTGATTCTTGGCCTCCACGGTGGCATAATAGATCCTTGCTTCTATTGGTCCCCGTGCTGTAACAATCCATCCCTGGCCCTTTTTATACCGCCTGGTGCCACAAGGGATCATTAGATTGTTAGTCGGCATTGGGTCACAATGGTTCCTTGCCTCTCTTAACCCCTGTGGTGTCACAATGCATTCAAAGCCCTTTTAGGCCACTTGGTCTTACAATGAAGCATTTGATTCTTGGCCTTCATGGTGTCATAATGGTTCCTTGCTTCTATAGGTCCCCATGCTGTCAGAGTTCATCCGTGGTCCTTTTGCGCCCCCTGGTGTCAAAAGGGATTCTTAGATTGTTAGCCTGCATTGGGTCACAATGGTTCCTTGCTTCTCTTAACCCCTGTGGTGTCACAATGCATCCCATGCCCTTTTAGGCCACTTGATGTCACAATGAATCATTTGATTCTTGGCCTCCACGGTGGCAGAATTGTACCAGGTTTTACTTGGGCCCCATGCTTTCACAATTCATCCCTGGCCCTTTTAGGCCCATTGGTGTCACAAGGGATCATTAGATTGTTAGCCTGCATTGGGTCGCAATGGTTCCTTGCTTCTCTTAACCCCTGTGCTGTCACAATGCATCCCATGCCCTTTTAGGCCACTTGATGTCACAATGAATTATTTGATTCTTGGCCTCCACGGTGGCATTATAGATCCTTGCTTCTATTGGACCCTGTGCTGTAACAATTCATCCCTGCCCCTTTTAGGCCCATTGGTGCCACAAGGGATCATTAGATTGTTAGCCTGCATTGGGTCACAATGGTTCCTTGCTTCTCTTAACCTCTGTGGTGTCACAATGCATCCCATGCCCTTTTAGGCCACTTGATGTCACAATGAATCATTTGATTCTTGGCCTCCATGGTGTCATAATGGTTCCTTGTTTCTATTGGGCCCCATGCTGTCACAATTCATCCCTGGCCCTTTTACGCCCCCTGGTGTCAAATGGGATCCTGGGATTATTAGCCTCCATTGGGTCACAATGGATCCTTGCTTCTCTTAACCCCTGTGGTGTCACAATGCATCCCATGCCCTTTTAGGCCACTTGATGTCACAATGAACCATTTGATTCTTGGCCTCCATGGTGGCATAATTGTAGCAGGTTTTAATTGGGCCCCATGCTTTCACAAAACATCCCTGCCCCTTTTAGGCCCATTGGTGCCAAAAGGGATCATTAGATTTTTAGCCTGCATTGGGTCACAATGGTTCCTTGCTTCTCTTAACCTCTGTGGTGTCACAATGCATTCCAAGCCCTTTTAGGCCACTTGATGTCACAATGAATCATTTGATTCTTGGCCTCCATGGTGGCGAAATTGTACCAGGTTTTAATTGGGCCCCATGCTTTCACAATACATCCCTACCCCTTTTAGGCCCATTGGTGTCAAAAGGTATCATTAGATTGTTAGCCTGCATTGGGTCACAATGGATCCTTGCTTCTCTTAACCCCTGTGGTGTCACAATGCATCCCATGCCCTTTTAGTCCACTTGATGTCACAACGAATCATTTGATTCTTGGCCTCCATGGTGGCAGAATTGTACCAGGTTTTAATTGGGCCCCATGCTTTCACAATACATCCCTGCCCCTTTTAGGCCCATTGGTGTCAAAAGGTATCATTAGATTGTTAGCCTCCATTGGGTCACAATGGATCCTTGCTTCTCTTAACCCCTGTGGTTTCACAATGCATCCCATGCCCTTTTAGGCCACTTGATGTCACAATGAATCATTTGATTCTTGGCCTCCACGGTGGCATTATAGATCCTTGCTTCTATTGGTCCCTGTGCTGTAACAATCCATCCCTGGCCCTTTTTATACCCCCTGGTGCCACAAGGGATCATTAGATTGTTAGCCTGCATTGGGTCACAATGGTTCCTTGCTTCTCTTAACCTCTGTGGTGTCACAATGCATCCCATGCCATTTTAGGCCACTTGATGTCACAATGAATCATTTGATTCTTGGCCTCCATGGTCTCATAATGGGTTCTTGTTTGTATTGAGCCCCATGCTGTCAGAGTTCATCCGTGGTCCTTTTGCGCCCCCAGGTGTCAAAAGGGATTCTAAGATTGTTAGCCTGCATTGGGTCACAATGGTTCCTTGCTTCTCTTAACCTCTGTGGTGTCACAATGCATCCCATGCCCTTTTAGGCCACTTGATGTCACAATGAATCATTTGATTCTTGGCCTCCATGGTGGCGAAATTGTACCAGGTTTTAATTGGGCCCCATGCTTTCACAATACATCCCTGCCCCTTTTAGGCCCATTGGTGTCAAAAGGTATCATTAGATTGTTAGCCTCCATTGGGTCACAATGGATCCTTGCTTCTCTTAACCCCTGTGGTTTCACAATGCATCCCATGCCCTTTAAGGCCACTTGATGTCACAATGAATCATTTGATTCTTGGCCTCCATGGTGGCATAATAGATCCTTGATTCTATTGGTCCCCGTGCTGTATCAATTCATCCCTGGCCCTTTTAGGCCCATTGGTGTCAAAAGGGATCATTAGATTGTTAGCCTGCCTTGGGACACAATGGTTCCTTGCTTCTCTTAACCTCTGTGGTGTCACAATGCATTCCAAGCCCTTTTAGGCCACTTGGTCTTACAATGAACCATTTGATTCTTGGCCTTCATGGTGTCATAATGGTTCCTTGCTTCTATAGGTCCCAATGCTGTCAGAGTTCATCCGTGGTCCTTTTGCGCCCCCTGGTGTCAAAAGGGATTCTTAGATTGTTAGCCTGCATTGGGTCACAATGGTTCCTTGCTTCTCTTAACCCCTGTGGGGTCACAATGCATCCCATGCCCTTTTAGGCCACTTGATGTCACAATGAATCATTTGATTCTTGGCCTCCACGGTGGCAGAATTGTACCAGGTTTTACTTGGGCCCCATGCTTTCACAATTCATCCCTGGCCCTTTTAGGCCCATTGGTGTCACAAGGGATCATTAGGTTGTTAGCATCCATTGGGTCACAATGGATCCTTGTTTCTCTTAACCCCTGTGCTGTCACAATGCATTCCATGCCCTTTCAGGCCACTTGATGTCACAATGAATTATTTGATTCTTGGCCTCCATGGTGGCATAATAGATCCTTGCTTCTATTGGTCCCCGTGCTGTAACAATTCATCCCTGGCCCTTTTAGGACCATTGGTGTCACAAGGGATCATTAGATTGTTAGCCTGCATTGGGTCACAATGGTTCCTTGCTTCTCTTAACCTCTGTGGTGTCACAATGCATCCCATGCCCTTTTAGGCCACTTGATGTCACAATGAATCATTTGATTCTTGGCCTCCATGGTGTCATAATGGTTCCTTGTTTCTATTGGGCCCCATGCTGTCACAATTCATCCCTGGCCCTTTTGAGCCCCCTGGGGTTAAATGGGATCCTGGGATTATTAGCCTCCATTGGGTCACAATGGATCCTTGCTTCTCTTAACCCCTGTGGTGTCACAATGCATCCCATGCCCTTTTAGGCCACTTGATGTCACAATGAATCATTTCATTCTTGGCCTCCATGGTGGTGTAATTGTACCAGGTTTTAATTGGGCCCCATACTTTCACAATACATCCCTGCCACTTTTAGGCCCATTGGTGTCAAAAGGGATCATTAGATTGTTGGCCTCCATTGGGTCACAATGGATCCTTGCTTCTCGTAACCCCTGTGCTGTCACAATGCATCCCATGCCCTTTTAGGCCACTTGATGTCACAATGAATCATTTGATTCTTGGCCTTCATGGTGGCATAATAGATCCTTCCTTCTATTGGTCGCCGTGCTGTAACAATTCATCCCTGACCCTTTTAGGCCCATTGGTGTCAAATGGGATCCTGGGATTATTAGCCTCCATTGGGTCACAATGGATCCTTGCTTCTCTTAACCCCTGTGGTGTCACAATGCATCCCATGCCCTTTTAGGCCACTTGATGTCACAATGAATCATTTGATTCTTGGCCTCCACGGTGGCATAATAGATCCTTGCTTCTATTGGTCCCTGTGCTGTAACAATCCATCCCTGGCCCTTTTTATACCCCCTGGTGCCACAAGGGATCATTAGATTGTTAGTCTGCATTGGGTCACAATGGTTCCTTGCTTCTCTTAACCTCTGTGGTGTCACAATGCATTCCAAGCCCTTTTAGGCCACTTGGTCTTACAATGAACCATTTGATTCTTGGCCTTCATGGTGTCATAATGGTTCCTTGCTTCTATAGGTCCCCATGCTGTCAGAGTTCATCCGTGGTCCTTTTGCGCCCCCTGGTGTCAAAAGGGATTCTTAGATTGTTAGCCTGCATTGGGTCACAATGGTTCCTTGCTTCTCTTAACCCCTGTGGTGTCACAATGCATCCCATGCCCTTTTAGGCCACTTGATGTCACAATGAACCATTTGATTCTTGGCCTTCATGGTGTCATAATGGTTCCTTGTTTCTATTGGGCCCCATGCTGTCACAATTCATCCCTGGCCCTTTTACGCCCCCTGGTGAAAAATGGGCTCCTGGGATTATTAGCCTCCATTGGGTCACAATGGATCCTTGCTTCTCTTAACCCCTGTGGTGTCACAATGCATCCCATGCCCTTTTAGGCCTCTTGATGTCACAATGAATCATTTGATTCTTGGCCTCCATGGTGGCATAACAGTAGCCGGTTTTAATTGGGCCCCATGCTTTCACAATTCATCCCTGCCCCTTTTATGCCCATTGGTGTCACAAGGGATCATTAGATTGTTAGCCTCCATTGGGTCACAATGGATCCTTGGTTCTCTTAACCTCTGTGGTGTCACAATGCATCCCATGCCCTTTTAGGCCACTTGATGTCACAATGAATCATTTGATTCTTGGCCTCCATGGTGTCATAATGGTTCCTTGTTTCTATTGGGCCCCATGCTGTCACAATTCATCCCTGGCCCTTTTACGCCCCCTGGTGTCAAATGGGATCCTGGGATTATTAGCCTCCATTGGGACACAATAGATCCTTGCTTCTCTTAACCCCTGTGGTGTCACAATGCATCCCATGCCCTTTTAGGCCACTTGATGTCACAATGAATCATTTGATTCTTGGCCTCCACGGTGGCATAATAGATCCTTGCTTCTATTGGTCCCCGTGCTGTAACAATCCATCCCTGGCCCTTTTTATACCGCCTGGTGCCACAAGGGATCATTAGATTGTTAGTCGGCATTGGGTCACAATGGTTCCTTGCCTCTCTTAACCCCTGTGGTGTCACAATGCATTCAAAGCCCTTTTAGGCCACTTGGTCTTACAATGAAGCATTTGATTCTTGGCCTTCATGGTGTCATAATGGTTCCTTGCTTCTATAGGTCCCCATGCTGTCAGAGTTCATCCGTGGTCCTTTTGCGCCCCCTGGTGTCAAAAGGGATTCTTAGATTGTTAGCCTGCATTGGGTCACAATGGTTCCTTGCTTCTCTTAACCCCTGTGGTGTCACAATGCATCCCATGCCCTTTTAGGCCACTTGATGTCACAATGAATCATTTGATTCTTGGCCTCCACGGTGGCAGAATTGTACCAGGTTTTACTTGGGCCCCATGCTTTCACAATTCATCCCTGGCCCTTTTAGGCCCATTGGTGTCACAAGGGATCATTAGATTGTTAGCCTGCATTGGGTCGCAATGGTTCCTTGCTTCTCTTAACCCCTGTGCTGTCACAATGCATCCCATGCCCTTTTAGGCCACTTGATGTCACAATGAATTATTTGATTCTTGGCCTCCACGGTGGCATTATAGATCCTTGCTTCTATTGGACCCTGTGCTGTAACAATTCATCCCTGCCCCTTTTAGGCCCATTGGTGCCACAAGGGATCATTAGATTGTTAGCCTGCATTGGGTCACAATGGTTCCTTGCTTCTCTTAACCTCTGTGGTGTCACAATGCATCCCATGCCCTTTTAGGCCACTTGATGTCACAATGAATCATTTGATTCTTGGCCTCCATGGTGTCATAATGGTTCCTTGTTTCTATTGGGCCCCATGCTGTCACAATTCATCCCTGGCCCTTTTACGCCCCCTGGTGTCAAATGGGATCCTGGGATTATTAGCCTCCATTGGGTCACAATGGATCCTTGCTTCTCTTAACCCCTGTGGTGTCACAATGCATCCCATGCCCTTTTAGGCCACTTGATGTCACAATGAATCATTTGATTCTTGGCCTCCACGGTGGCATAATAGATCCTTGCTTCTATTGGTCCCCGTGCTGTAACAATCCATCCCTGGCCCTTTTTATAACCCCTGGTGCCACAAGGGATCATTAGATTGTTAGCCTCCATTGGGTAACAATGGTTCCTTGCTTCTCTTAACCTCTGTGGTGTCACAATGCATTCCAAGCCCTTTTAGGCCACTTGATGTCACAATGAACCATTTGATTCTTGGCCTTCATGGTGTCATAATGGTTCCTTGCTTCTATAGGTCCCCATGCTGTCAGAGTTCATCCGTGGTCCTTTTGCGCCCCCTGGTGTCAAAAGGGATTCTTAGATTGTTAGCCTGCATTGGGTCACAATGGTTCCTTGCTTCTCTTAACCCCTGTGGTGTCATAATGCATCCCATTCCCTTTTAGGCCACTTGATGTCACAATGAACCATTTGATTCTTGGCCTCCATGGTGGCATAATTGTAGCAGGTTTTAATTGGGCCCCATGCTTTCACAAAACATCCCTGCCCCTTTTAGGCCCATTGGTGCCAAAAGGGATCATTAGATTTTTAGCCTGCATTGGGTCACAATGGTTCCTTGCTTCTCTTAACCTCTGTGGTGTCACAATGCATTCCAAGCCCTTTTAGGCCACTTGATGTCACAATGAATCATTTGATTCTTGGCCTCCATGGTGGCGAAATTGTACCAGGTTTTAATTGGGCCCCATGCTTTCACAATACATCCCTACCCCTTTTAGGCCCATTGGTGTCAAAAGGTATCATTAGATTGTTAGCCTGCATTGGGTCACAATGGATCCTTGCTTCTCTTAACCCCTGTGGTGTCACAATGCATCCCATGCCCTTTTAGTCCACTTGATGTCACAACGAATCATTTGATTCTTGGCCTCCATGGTGGCAGAATTGTACCAGGTTTTACTTGGGCCCCATGCTTTCACAATTCATCCCTGCCCCTTTTAGGCCCATTGGTGTCACAAGGGATCATTAGATTGTTAGCCTGCACTGGGTAGCAATGGTTCCTTGCTTCTCTTAAACTCTGTGGTTCAACAATGCATCCCATGCCCTTTTAGGCCACTTGATGTCACAATGAATCATTTGATTCTTGGCCTCCATGGTGTCATAATTGTTCCTTGTTTCTATTGGGCCCCATGCTGTCACAATTCATCCCTGGCCCTTTTACGCCCCCTGGTGTCAAATGGGATCCTGGGATTATTAGCCTCCATTGTGACACAATGGATCCTTGCTTCTCTTAACCCCTGTGGTGTCACAATGCATCCCATGCCCTTTTAGGCCACTTGATGTCACAATGAATCATTTGATTCTTGGCCTCCACGGTGGCATAATAGATCCTGGCTTCTATTGGTCCCCGTGCTGTAACAATCCATCCCTGGCCCTTTTTATACCCCCTGGTGCCACAAGGGATCATTAGATTGTTAGTCTGCATTGGGTCACAATGGTTCCTTGCCTCTCTTAACCTCTGTGGTGTCACAATGCATTCCAAGCCCTTTTAGGCCACTTGGTCTTACAATGAACCATTTGATTCTTGGCCTTCATGGTGTCATAATGGTTCCTTGCTTCTATAGGTCCCAATGCTGTCAGAGTTCATCCGTGGTCCTTTTGCGCCCCCTGGTGTCAAAAGGGATTCTTAGATTGTTAGCCTGCATTCGGTCACAATGGTTCCTTGCTTCTCTTAACCCCTGTGGGGTCACAATGCATCCCATGCCCTTTTAGGCCACTTGATGTCACAATGAATCATTTGATTCTTGGCCTCCAAGGTGGCAGAATTGTACCAGGTTTTACTTGGGCCCCATGCTTTCACAATTCATCCCTGGCCCTTTTAGGCCCATTGGTGTCACAAGGGATCATTAGATTGTTAGCCTGCATTGGGTCACAATGGTTCCTTGCTTCTCTTAACCTCTGTGGTGTCACAATGCATCCCATGCCCTTTTAGGCCACTTGATGTCACAATGAATCATTTGATTCTTGGCCTCCATGGTGTCATAATGGTTCCTTGTTTCTATTGGGCCCCATGCTGTCACAATTCATCCCTGGCCCTTTTGAGCCCCCTGGGGTTAAATGGGATCCTGGGATTATTAGCCTCCATTGGGTCACAATGGATCCTTGCTTCTCTTAACCCCTGTGGTGTCACAATGCATCCCATGCCCTTTTAGGCCACTTGATGTCACAATGAATCATTTCATTCTTGGCCTCCATGGTGGTGTAATTGTACCAGGTTTTAATTGGGCCCCATGCTTTCACAATACATCCCTGCCGCTTTTAGGCCCATTGGTGTCAAAAGGGATCATTAGATTGTTAGCCTCCATTGGGTCACAATGGATCCTTGCTTCTCGTAACCCCTGTGCTGTCACAATGCATCCCATGCCCTTTTAGGCCACTTGATGTCACAATTAATTATTTGATTCTTGGCCTTCATGGTGGCATAATAGATCCTTCCTTCTATTGGTCGCCGTGCTGTAACAATTCATCCCTGACCCTTTTAGGCCCATTGGTGTCAAATGGGATCCTGGGATTATTAGCCTCCATTGGGTCACAATGGATCCTTGCTTCTCTTAACCCCTGTTGTGTCACAATGCATCCCATGCCCTTTTAGGCCACTTGATGTCACAATGAATCATTTGATTCTTGGCCTCCACGGTGGCATAATAGATCCTTGCTTCTATTGGTCCCTGTGCTGTAACAATCCATCCCTGGCCCTTTTTATACCCCCTGGTGCCACAAGGGATCATTAGATTGTTAGTCTGCATTGGGTCACAATGGTTCCTTGCTTCTCTTAACCTCTGTGGTGTCACAATGCATCCCATGCCCTTTTAGGCCACTTGATGTCACAATGAATCATTTGATTCTTGGCCTCCATGGTGTCATAATGGTTCCTTGTTTCTATTGGGCCCCATGCTGTCACAATTCATCCCTGGCCCTTTTACGCCCCCTGGTGTCAAATGGGATCCTGGGATTATTAGCCTCCATTGGGTCACAATGGATCCTTGCTTCTCTTAACCCCTGTGGTGTCACAATGCATCCCATGCCCTTTTAGGCCACTTGATGTCACAATGAATCATTTGATTCTTGGCCTCCACGGTGGCAGAATAGATCCTTGCTTCTATTGGTCCCCGTGCTGTAACAATCCATCCCTGGCCCTTTTTATACCCCCTGGAGCCACAAGGGATCATTAGATTGTTAGTCTGCATTGGGTCACAATGGTTCCTTGCTTCTCTTAACCTCTGTGGTGTCACAATGCATTCCAAGCCCTTTTAGGCCACTTGATGTCACAATGAACCATTTGATTCTTGGCCTTCATGGTGTCATAATGGTTCCTTGTTTCTATTGGGCCCCATGCTGTCACAATTCATCCCTGGCCCTTTTACGCCCCCTGGTGAAAAATGGGCTCCTGGGATTATTAGCCTCCATTGGGTCACAATGGATCCTTGCTTCTCTTAACCCCTGTGGTGTCACAATGCATCCCATGCCCTTTTAGGCCTCTTGATGTCACAATGAATCATTTGATTCTTGGCCTCCATGGTGGCATAACAGTAGCAGGTTTTAATTGGGCCCCATGCTTTCACAATTCATCCCTGCCCCTTTTATGCCCATTGGTGTCACAAGGGATCATTAGATTGTTAGCCTCCATTGGGTCACAATGGATCCTTGGTTCTCTTAACCTCTGTGGTGTCACAATGCATCCCATGCCCTTTTAGGCCACTTGATGTCACAATGAATCATTTGATTCTTGGCCTCCATGGTGTCATAATGGTTCCTTGTTTCTATTGGGCCCCATGCTGTCACAATTCATCCCTGGCCCTTTTACGCCCCCTGGTGTCAAATGGGATCCTGGGATTATTAGCCTCCATTGGGACACAATAGATCCTTGATTCTCTTAACCCCTGTGGTGTCACAATGCATCCCATGCCCTTTTAGGCCACTTGATGTCACAATGAATCATTTGATTCTTGGCCTCCACGGTGGCATAATAGATCCTTGCTTCTATTGGTCCCCGTGCTGTAACAATCCATCCCTGGCCCTTTTTATACCGCCTGGTGCCACAAGGGATCATTAGATTGTTAGTCGGCATTGGGTCACAATGGTTCCTTGCCTCTCTTAACCCCTGTGGTGTCACAATGCATTCAAAGCCCTTTTAGGCCACTTGGTCTTACAATGAAGCATTTGATTCTTGGCCTTCATGGTGTCATAATGGTTCCTTGCTTCTATAGGTCCCCATGCTGTCAGAGTTCATCCGTGGTCCTTTTGCGCCCCCTGGTGTCAAAAGGGATTCTTAGATTGTTAGCCTGCATTGGGTCACAATGGTTCCTTGCTTCTCTTAACCCCTGTGGTGTCACAATGCATCCCATGCCCTTTTAGGCCACTTGATGTCACAATGAATCATTTGATTCTTGGCCTCCACGGTGGCAGAATTGTACCAGGTTTTACTTGGGCCCCATGCTTTCACAATTCATCCCTGGCCCTTTTAGGCCCATTGGTGTCACAAGGGATCATTAGATTGTTAGCCTGCATTGGGTCGCAATGGTTCCTTGCTTCTCTTAACCCCTGTGCTGTCACAATGCATCCCATGCCCTTTTAGGCCACTTGATGTCACAATGAATTATTTGATTCTTGGCCTCCACGGTGGCATTATAGATCCTTGCTTCTATTGGACCCTGTGCTGTAACAATTCATCCCTGCCCCTTTTAGGCCCATTGGTGCCACAAGGGATCATTAGATTGTTAGCCTGCATTGGGTCACAATGGTTCCTTGCTTCTCTTAACCTCTGTGGTGTCACAATGCATCCCATGCCCTTTTAGGCCACTTGATGTCACAATGAATCATTTGATTCTTGGCCTCCATGGTGTCATAATGGTTCCTTGTTTCTATTGGGCCCCATGCTGTCACAATTCATCCCTGGCCCTTTTACGCCCCCTGGTGTCAAATGGGATCCTGGGATTATTAGCCTCCATTGGGTCACAATGGATCCTTGCTTCTCTTAACCCCTGTGGTGTCACAATGCATCCCATGCCCTTTTAGGCCACTTGATGTCACAATGAACCATTTGATTCTTGGCCTCCATGGTGGCATAATTGTAGCAGGTTTTAATTGGGCCCCATGCTTTCACAAAACATCCCTGCCCCTTTTAGGCCCATTGGTGCCAAAAGGGATCATTAGATTTTTAGCCTGCATTGGGTCACAATGGTTCCTTGCTTCTCTTAACCTCTGTGGTGTCACAATGCATTCCAAGCCCTTTTAGGCCACTTGATGTCACAATGAATCATTTGATTCTTGGCCTCCATGGTGGCGAAATTGTACCAGGTTTTAATTGGGCCCCATGCTTTCACAATACATCCCTACCCCTTTTAGGCCCATTGGTGTCAAAAGGTATCATTAGATTGTTAGCCTGCATTGGGTCACAATGGATCCTTGCTTCTCTTAACCCCTGTGGTGTCACAATGCATCCCATGCCCTTTTAGTCCACTTGATGTCACAACGAATCATTTGATTCTTGGCCTCCATGGTGGCAGAATTGTACCAGGTTTTAATTGGGCCCCATGCTTTCACAATACATCCCTGCCCCTTTTAGGCCCATTGGTGTCAAAAGGTATCATTAGATTGTTAGCCTCCATTGGGTCACAATGGATCCTTGCTTCTCTTAACCCCTGTGGTTTCACAATGCATCCCATGCCCTTTTAGGCCACTTGATGTCACAATGAATCATTTGATTCTTGGCCTCCACGGTGGCATTATAGATCCTTGCTTCTATTGGTCCCTGTGCTGTAACAATCCATCCCTGGCCCTTTTTATACCCCCTGGTGCCACAAGGGATCATTAGATTGTTAGCCTGCATTGGGTCACAATGGTTCCTTGCTTCTCTTAACCTCTGTGGTGTCACAATGCATCCCATGCCATTTTAGGCCACTTGATGTCACAATGAATCATTTGATTCTTGGCCTCCATGGTCTCATAATGGGTTCTTGTTTGTATTGAGCCCCATGCTGTCAGAGTTCATCCGTGGTCCTTTTGCGCCCCCAGGTGTCAAAAGGGATTCTAAGATTGTTAGCCTGCATTGGGTCACAATGGTTCCTTGCTTCTCTTAACCTCTGTGGTGTCACAATGCATCCCATGCCCTTTTAGGCCACTTGATGTCACAATGAATCATTTGATTCTTGGCCTCCATGGTGGCGAAATTGTACCAGGTTTTAATTGGGCCCCATGCTTTCACAATACATCCCTGCCCCTTTTAGGCCCATTGGTGTCAAAAGGTATCATTAGATTGTTAGCCTCCATTGGGTCACAATGGATCCTTGCTTCTCTTAACCCCTGTGGTTTCACAATGCATCCCATGCCCTTTAAGGCCACTTGATGTCACAATGAATCATTTGATTCTTGGCCTCCATGGTGGCATAATAGATCCTTGATTCTATTGGTCCCCGTGCTGTATCAATTCATCCCTGGCCCTTTTAGGCCCATTGGTGTCAAAAGGGATCATTAGATTGTTAGCCTGCCTTGGGACACAATGGTTCCTTGCTTCTCTTAACCTCTGTGGTGTCACAATGCATTCCAAGCCCTTTTAGGCCACTTGGTCTTACAATGAACCATTTGATTCTTGGCCTTCATGGTGTCATAATGGTTCCTTGCTTCTATAGGTCCCAATGCTGTCAGAGTTCATCCGTGGTCCTTTTGCGCCCCCTGGTGTCAAAAGGGATTCTTAGATTGTTAGCCTGCATTGGGTCACAATGGTTCCTTGCTTCTCTTAACCCCTGTGGGGTCACAATGCATCCCATGCCCTTTTAGGCCACTTGATGTCACAATGAATCATTTGATTCTTGGCCTCCACGGTGGCAGAATTGTACCAGGTTTTACTTGGGCCCCATGCTTTCACAATTCATCCCTGGCCCTTTTAGGCCCATTGGTGTCACAAGGGATCATTAGGTTGTTAGCATCCATTGGGTCACAATGGATCCTTGTTTCTCTTAACCCCTGTGCTGTCACAATGCATTCCATGCCCTTTCAGGCCACTTGATGTCACAATGAATTATTTGATTCTTGGCCTCCATGGTGGCATAATAGATCCTTGCTTCTATTGGTCCCCGTGCTGTAACAATTCATCCCTGGCCCTTTTAGGACCATTGGTGTCACAAGGGATCATTAGATTGTTAGCCTGCATTGGGTCACAATGGTTCCTTGCTTCTCTTAACCTCTGTGGTGTCACAATGCATCCCATGCCCTTTTAGGCCACTTGATGTCACAATGAATCATTTGATTCTTGGCCTCCATGGTGTCATAATGGTTCCTTGTTTCTATTGGGCCCCATGCTGTCACAATTCATCCCTGGCCCTTTTGAGCCCCCTGGGGTTAAATGGGATCCTGGGATTATTAGCCTCCATTGGGTCACAATGGATCCTTGCTTCTCTTAACCCCTGTGGTGTCACAATGCATCCCATGCCCTTTTAGGCCACTTGATGTCACAATGAATCATTTCATTCTTGGCCTCCATGGTGGTGTAATTGTACCAGGTTTTAATTGGGCCCCATACTTTCACAATACATCCCTGCCACTTTTAGGCCCATTGGTGTCAAAAGGGATCATTAGATTGTTGGCCTCCATTGGGTCACAATGGATCCTTGCTTCTCGTAACCCCTGTGCTGTCACAATGCATCCCATGCCCTTTTAGGCCACTTGATGTCACAATGAATCATTTGATTCTTGGCCTTCATGGTGGCATAATAGATCCTTCCTTCTATTGGTCGCCGTGCTGTAACAATTCATCCCTGACCCTTTTAGGCCCATTGGTGTCAAATGGGATCCTGGGATTATTAGCCTCCATTGGGTCACAATGGATCCTTGCTTCTCTTAACCCCTGTGGTGTCACAATGCATCCCATGCCCTTTTAGGCCACTTGATGTCACAATGAATCATTTGATTCTTGGCCTCCACGGTGGCATAATAGATCCTTGCTTCTATTGGTCCCTGTGCTGTAACAATCCATCCCTGGCCCTTTTTATACCCCCTGGTGCCACAAGGGATCATTAGATTGTTAGTCTGCATTGGGTCACAATGGTTCCTTGCTTCTCTTAACCTCTGTGGTGTCACAATGCATTCCAAGCCCTTTTAGGCCACTTGGTCTTACAATGAACCATTTGATTCTTGGCCTTCATGGTGTCATAATGGTTCCTTGCTTCTATAGGTCCCCATGCTGTCAGAGTTCATCCGTGGTCCTTTTGCGCCCCCTGGTGTCAAAAGGGATTCTTAGATTGTTAGCCTGCATTGGGTCACAATGGTTCCTTGCTTCTCTTAACCCCTGTGGTGTCACAATGCATCCCATGCCCTTTTAGGCCACTTGATGTCACAATGAACCATTTGATTCTTGGCCTTCATGGTGTCATAATGGTTCCTTGTTTCTATTGGGCCCCATGCTGTCACAATTCATCCCTGGCCCTTTTACGCCCCCTGGTGAAAAATGGGCTCCTGGGATTATTAGCCTCCATTGGGTCACAATGGATCCTTGCTTCTCTTAACCCCTGTGGTGTCACAATGCATCCCATGCCCTTTTAGGCCTCTTGATGTCACAATGAATCATTTGATTCTTGGCCTCCATGGTGGCATAACAGTAGCCGGTTTTAATTGGGCCCCATGCTTTCACAATTCATCCCTGCCCCTTTTATGCCCATTGGTGTCACAAGGGATCATTAGATTGTTAGCCTCCATTGGGTCACAATGGATCCTTGGTTCTCTTAACCTCTGTGGTGTCACAATGCATCCCATGCCCTTTTAGGCCACTTGATGTCACAATGAATCATTTGATTCTTGGCCTCCATGGTGTCATAATGGTTCCTTGTTTCTATTGGGCCCCATGCTGTCACAATTCATCCCTGGCCCTTTTACGCCCCCTGGTGTCAAATGGGATCCTGGGATTATTAGCCTCCATTGGGACACAATAGATCCTTGCTTCTCTTAACCCCTGTGGTGTCACAATGCATCCCATGCCCTTTTAGGCCACTTGATGTCACAATGAATCATTTGATTCTTGGCCTCCACGGTGGCATAATAGATCCTTGCTTCTATTGGTCCCCGTGCTGTAACAATCCATCCCTGGCCCTTTTTATACCGCCTGGTGCCACAAGGGATCATTAGATTGTTAGTCGGCATTGGGTCACAATGGTTCCTTGCCTCTCTTAACCCCTGTGGTGTCACAATGCATTCAAAGCCCTTTTAGGCCACTTGGTCTTACAATGAAGCATTTGATTCTTGGCCTTCATGGTGTCATAATGGTTCCTTGCTTCTATAGGTCCCCATGCTGTCAGAGTTCATCCGTGGTCCTTTTGCGCCCCCTGGTGTCAAAAGGGATTCTTAGATTGTTAGCCTGCATTGGGTCACAATGGTTCCTTGCTTCTCTTAACCCCTGTGGTGTCACAATGCATCCCATGCCCTTTTAGGCCACTTGATGTCACAATGAATCATTTGATTCTTGGCCTCCACGGTGGCAGAATTGTACCAGGTTTTACTTGGGCCCCATGCTTTCACAATTCATCCCTGGCCCTTTTAGGCCCATTGGTGTCACAAGGGATCATTAGATTGTTAGCCTGCATTGGGTCGCAATGGTTCCTTGCTTCTCTTAACCCCTGTGCTGTCACAATGCATCCCATGCCCTTTTAGGCCACTTGATGTCACAATGAATTATTTGATTCTTGGCCTCCACGGTGGCATTATAGATCCTTGCTTCTATTGGACCCTGTGCTGTAACAATTCATCCCTGCCCCTTTTAGGCCCATTGGTGCCACAAGGGATCATTAGATTGTTAGCCTGCATTGGGTCACAATGGTTCCTTGCTTCTCTTAACCTCTGTGGTGTCACAATGCATCCCATGCCCTTTTAGGCCACTTGATGTCACAATGAATCATTTGATTCTTGGCCTCCATGGTGTCATAATGGTTCCTTGTTTCTATTGGGCCCCATGCTGTCACAATTCATCCCTGGCCCTTTTACGCCCCCTGGTGTCAAATGGGATCCTGGGATTATTAGCCTCCATTGGGTCACAATGGATCCTTGCTTCTCTTAACCCCTGTGGTGTCACAATGCATCCCATGCCCTTTTAGGCCACTTGATGTCACAATGAATCATTTGATTCTTGGCCTCCACGGTGGCATAATAGATCCTTGCTTCTATTGGTCCCCGTGCTGTAACAATCCATCCCTGGCCCTTTTTATAACCCCTGGTGCCACAAGGGATCATTAGATTGTTAGCCTCCATTGGGTAACAATGGTTCCTTGCTTCTCTTAACCTCTGTGGTGTCACAATGCATTCCAAGCCCTTTTAGGCCACTTGATGTCACAATGAACCATTTGATTCTTGGCCTTCATGGTGTCATAATGGTTCCTTGCTTCTATAGGTCCCCATGCTGTCAGAGTTCATCCGTGGTCCTTTTGCGCCCCCTGGTGTCAAAAGGGATTCTTAGATTGTTAGCCTGCATTGGGTCACAATGGTTCCTTGCTTCTCTTAACCCCTGTGGTGTCATAATGCATCCCATTCCCTTTTAGGCCACTTGATGTCACAATGAACCATTTGATTCTTGGCCTCCATGGTGGCGAAATTGTACCAGGTTTTAATTGGGCCCCATGGTTTCACAATACATCCCTGCCCCTTTTAAGCCCATTGGTGTCAAAAGGGATCATTAGATTATTAACCGCCATTGGGTCACAATGGATCCTTGCTTCTCTTAACCCCTGTGGTGTCACAATGCATCCCATGCCCTTTTAGGCCACTTGATGTCACAATGAATTATTTGATTCTTGGCCTCCACGGTGGCATTATAGATCCTTGCTTCTATTGGACCCTGTGCTGTAACAATTCATCCCTGCCCCTTTTAGGCCCATTGGTGCCACAAGGGATCATTAGATTGTTAGCCTGCATTGGGTCACAATGGTTCCTTGCTTCTCTTAACCTCTGTGGTGTCACAATGCATCCCATGCCCTTTTAGGCCACTTGATGTCACAATGAATCATTTGATTCTTGGCCTCCATGGTGTCATAATGGTTCCTTGTTTCTATTGGGCCCCATGCTGTCACAATTCATCCCTGGCCCTTTTACGCCCCCTGGTGTCAAATGGGATCCTGGGATTATTAGCCTCCATTGGGTCACAATGGATCCTTGCTTCTCTTAACCCCTGTGGTGTCACAATGCATCCCATGCCCTTTTAGGCCACTTGATGTCACAATGAATCATTTGATTCTTGGCCTCCACGGTGGCATAATAGATCCTTGCTTCTATTGGTCCCCGTGCTGTAACAATCCATCCCTGGCCCTTTTTATAACCCCTGGTGCCACAAGGGATCATTAGATTGTTAGCCTGCATTGGGGCACAATGGTTCCTTGCTTCTCTTAACCTCTGTGGTGTCACAATGCATTCCAAGCCCTTTTAGGCCACTTGGTCTTACAATGGACCATTTGATTCTTGGCCTTCATGGTGTCATAATGGTTCCTTGCTTCTATAGGTCCCCATGCTGTCAGAGTTCATCCGTGGTCCTTTTGCGCCCCCTGGTGTCAAAAGGGATTCTTAGATTGTTAGCCTGCATTGGGTCACAATGGTTCCTTGCTTCTCTTAACCCCTGTGGTGTCACAATGCATCCCATGCCTTTTAGGCCACTTGATGTCACAATGAATCATTTGATTCTTGGCCTCCATGGTGGCATAATTGTACCAGGATTTACTAGGGCCCCATGCTTTCACAATTCATCCCTGCCCCTTTTAGGCCCATTGGTGTCACAAGGGATCATTAGATTGTTAGCCTGCATTGGGTCGCAATGGTTACTTGCTTCTCTTAACCTCTGTGGTGTCACAATGCATCCCATGCCCTTTTAGGCCACTTGATGTCACAATGAATCATTTGATTCTTGGCCTCCATGGTGTCATAATGGTTCCTTGTTTCTATTGGGCCCCATGCTGTCACAATTCATCCCTGGCCCTTTTACGCCCCCTGGTGTCAAATGGGATCCTGGGATTATTAGCCTCCATTGGGTCACAATGGATCCTTGCTTCTCTTAACCCCTGTGGTGTCACAATGCATCCCATGCCCTTTTAGGCCACTTGATGTCACAATGAATCATTTGATTCTTGGCCTCCACGGTGGCAGAATAGATCCTTGCTTCTATTGGTCCCCGTGCTGTAACAATCCATCCCTGGCCCTTTTTATACCCCCTGGTGCCACAAGGGATCATTAGATTGTTAGTCTGCATTGGGTCACAATGGTTCCTTGCTTCTCTTAACCTCTGTGGTGTCACAATGCATTCCAAGCCCTTTTAGGCCACTTGATGTCACAATGAACCATTTAATTCTTGGCCTTCATGGTGTCATAATGGTTCCTTGCTTCTATAGGTCCCCATGCTGTCAGAGTTCATCCGTGGTCCTTTTGCGCCCCCTGGTGTCAAAAGGGATTCTTAGATTGTTAGCCTGCATTGGGTCACAATGGTTCCTTGCTTCTCTTAACCCCTGTGGTGTCATAATGCATCCCATTCCCTTTTAGGCCACTTGATGTCACAATGAACCATTTGATTCTTGGCCTCCATGGTGGCGAAATTGTACCAGGTTTTAATTGGGCCCCATGGTTTCACAATACATCCCTGCCCCTTTTAAGCCCATTGGTGTCAAAAGGGATCATTAGATTATTAACCGCCATTGGGTCACAATGGATCCTTGCTTCTCTTAACCCCTGTGGTGTCACAATGCATCCCATGCCCTTTTAGGCCACTTGATGTCACAATGAATCATTTGATTCTTGGCCTCCACGGTGGCATAATAGATCCTTGCTTCTATTGGTCCCCGTGCTGTAACAATCCATCCCTGGCCCTTTTTATACCCCCTGGTGCCACAAGGGATCATTAGATTGTTAGCCTGCATTGGGTCACAATGGTTCCTTGCTTCTCTTAACCTCTGTGGTGTCACAATGCATCCCATGCCCTTTTAGGCCACTTGATGTCACAATGAATCATTTGATTCTTGGCCTCCATGGTGGTGTAATTGTACCAGGTTTTAATTGGGCCCCATCCTTTCACAATACATCCCTGCCCCTTTTAGGCCCATTGGTGTCAAAAGGTATCATTAGATTGTTAGCCTCCATTGGGTCACAATGGATCCTTGGTTCTCTTAACCTCTGTGGTGTCACAATGCATCCCATGCCCTTTTAGGCCACTTGATGTCACAATGAATCATTTGATTCTTGGCCTCCATGGTGTCATAATGGTTCCTTGTTTCTATTGGGCCCCATGCTGTCACAATTCATCCCTGGCCCTTTTACGCCCCCTGGTGTCAAATGGGATCCTGGGATTATTAGCCTCCATTGGGACACAATGGATCCTTGCTTCTCTTAACCCCTGTGGTGTCACAATGCATCCCATGCCCTTTTAGGCCACTTGATGTCACAATGAATCATTTGATTCTTGGCCTCCACGGTGGCATAATAGATCCTTGCTTCTATTGGCCCCCGTGCTGTAACAATCCATCCCTGGCCCTTTTTATACCCCCTGGTGCCACAAGGGATCATTAGATTGTTAGCCTGTATTGGGTCACAATGGTTCCTTGCTTCTCTTAACCCCTGTGGTGTCACAATGCATCCCATGCCCTTTTAGGCCACTTGATGTCACACTGAATCATTTGATTCTTGGCCTCCACGGTGGCAGAATTGTACCAGGTTTTACTTGGGCCCCATGCTTTCACAATTCATCCCTGGCCCTTTTAGGCCCATTGGTGTCACAAGGGATCATTAGATTGTTAGCCTGCATTGGGTCGCAATGGTTCCTTGCTTCTCTTAACCCCTGTGCTGTCACAATGCATCCCATGCCCTTTTAGGCCACTTGATGTCACAATGAATTATTTGATTCTTGGCCTCCACGGTGGCATAATAGATCCTTGATTCTATTGGTCCCTGTGCTGTAACAATTCATCCCTGCCCCTTTTAGGCCCATTGGTGCCACAAGGGATCATTAGATTGTTAGCCTGCATTGGGTCACAATGGTTCCTTGCTTCTCTTAACCTCTGTGGTGTCACAATGCATCCCATGCCCTTTTAGGCCACTTGATGTCACAATGAATCATTTGATTCTTGGCCTCCATGGTGTCATAATGGTTCCTTGTTTCTATTGGGCCCCATGCTGTCACAATTCATCCCTGGCCCTTTTACGCCCCCTGGTGTCAAATGGGATCCTGGGATTATTAGCCTCCATTGGGACACAATGGATCCTTGCTTCTCTTAACCCCTGTGGTGTCACAATGCATCCCATGCCCTTTTAGGCCACTTGATGTCACAATGAATCATTTGATTCTTGGTGTCCACGGTGGCATAATAGATCCTTGCTTCTATTGGTCCCCGTGCTGTAACAATCCATCCCTGGCCCTTTTTATACCCCCTGGTGCCACAAGGGATCATTAGATTGTTAGTCTGCATTGGGTCACAATGGTTCCTTGCCTCTCTTAACCTCTGTGGTGTCACAATGCATTCAAAGCCCTTTTAGGCCACTTGGTCTTACAATGAACCATTTGATTCTTGGCCTTCATGGTGTCATAATGGTTCCTTGCTTCTATAGGTCCCCATGCTGTCAGAGTTCATCCGTGGTCCTTTTGCGCCCCCTGGTGTCAAAAGGGATTCTTAGATTGTTAGCCTGCATTGGGTCACAATGGTTCCTTGCTTCTCTTAACCCCTGTGGTGTCACAATGCATCCCATGCCCTTTTAGGCCACTTGATGTCACAATGAATCATTTGATTCTTGGCCTCCACGGTGGCAGAATTGTACCAGGTTTTACTTGGGCCCCATGCTGTAACAATTCATCCCTGGCCCTTTTAGGCCCATTGGTGCCACAAGGGATCATTAGATTGTTAGCCTGCATTGGGTCACAATGTATCCTTGCTTCTCTTAACCCCTGTGGTTTCACAATGCATCCCATGCCCTTTTAGGCCACTTGATGTCACAATGAATCATTTGATTCTTGGCCTCCATGGTGTCATAATGGTTCCTTGTTTCTATTGGGCCCCATGCTGTCACAATTCATCCCTGGCCCTTTTACGCCCCCTGGTGTCAAATGGGATCCTGGGATTATTAGCCTCCATTGGGTCACAATGGATCCTTGCTTCTCTTAACCCCTGTGGTGTCACAATGCATCCCATGCCCTTTTAGGCCACTTGATGTCACAATGAATCATTTGATTCTTGGCCTCCACGGTGGCAGAATAGATCCTTGCTTCTATTGGTCCCCGTGCTGTAACAATCCATCCCTGGCCCTTTTTATACCCCCTGGTGCCACAAGGGATCATTAGATTGTTAGTCTGCATTGGGTCACAATGGTTCCTTGCTTCTCTTAACCTCTGTGGTGTCACAATGCATTCCAAGCCCTTTTAGGCCACTTGATGTCACAATGAACCATTTGATTCTTGGCCTTCATGGTGTCATAATGGTTCCTTGCTTCTATAGGTCCCCATGCTGTCAGAGTTCATCCGTGGTCCTTTTGCGCCCCCTGGTGTCAAAAGGGATTCTTAGATTGTTAGCCTGCATTGGGTCACAATGGTTCCTTGCTTCTCTTAACCCCTGTGGTGTCATAATGCATCCCATTCCCTTTTAGGCCACTTGATGTCACAATGAACCATTTGATTCTTGGCCTCCATGGTGGCGAAATTGTACCAGGTTTTAATTGGGCCCCATGGTTTCACAATACATCCCTGCCCCTTTTAAGCCCATTGGTGTCAAAAGGGATCATTAGATTATTAACCGCCATTGGGTCACAATGGATCCTTGCTTCTCTTAACCCCTGTGGTGTCACAATGCATCCCATGCCCTTTTAGGCCACTTGATGTCACAATGAATCATTTGATTCTTGGCCTCCACGGTGGCATAATAGATCCTTGCTTCTATTGGTCCCCGTGCTGTAACAATCCATCCCTGGCCCTTTTTATACCCCCTGGTGCCACAAGGGATCATTAGATTGTTAGCCTGCATTGGGTCACAATGGTTCCTTGCTTCTCTTAACCTCTGTGGTGTCACAATGCATCCCATGCCCTTTTAGGCCACTTGATGTCACAATGAATTATTTGATTCTTGGCCTCCATGGTGGTGTAATTGTACCAGGTTTTAATTGGGCCCCATCCTTTCACAATACATCCCTGCCCCTTTTAGGCCCATTGGTGTCAAAAGGTATCATTAGATTGTTAGCCTCCATTGGGTCACAATGTATCCTTGCTTCTCTTAACCCCTGTGGTTTCACAATGCATCCCATGCCCTTTTAGGCCACTTGATGTCACAATGAATCATTTGATTCTTGGCCTCCATGGTGTCATAATGGTTCCTTGTTTCTATTGGGCCCCATGCTGTCACAATTCATCCCTGGCGCTTTTACGCCCCCTGGTGTCAAATGGGATCCTGGGATTATTAACCTCCATTGGGACACAATGGATCCTTGCTTCTCTTAACCCCTGTGGTGTCACAATGCATCCCATGCCCTTTTAGGCCACTTGATGTCACAATGAATCATTTGATTCTTGGCCTCCACGGTGGCATAATAGATCCTTGCTTCTATTGGTCCCTGTGCTGTAACAATCCATCCCTGGCCCTTTTTATACCCCCTGGTGCCACAAGGGATCATTAGATTGTTAGCCTGCATTGGGTCACAATGGTTCCTTGCTTCTCTTAACCTCTGTGGTGTCACAATGCATCCCATGCCCTTTTAGGCCACTTGATGTCACAATGAACCATTTGATTCTTGGCCTTCATGGTCTCATAATGGTTTCTTGTTTGTATTGGGCCCCATGCTGTCAGAGTTCATCCGTGGTCCTTTTACGCCCCCAGGTGTCAAAAGGGATTCTAAGATTGTTAGCCTGCATTGGGTCACAATGGTTCCTTGCTTCTCTTAACCTCTGTGGTGTCACAATGCATCCCATGCATTTTTAGGCCACTTGATGTCACAATGAATCATTTGATTCTTGGCCTCCATGGTGGTGAAATTGTACCAGGTTTTAATTGGGCCCCATGCTTTCACAATACATCCCTGCCCCTTTTAGGCCCATTGGTGTCAAAAGGTATCATTAGATTGTTAGCCTCCATTGGGTCACAATGGATCCTTGCTTCTCTTAACCCCTGTGGTTTCACAATGCATCCCATGCCCTTTAAGGCCACTTGATGTCACAATGAATCATTTGATTCTTGGCCTCCACGGTGGCATAATAGATCCTTGATTCTATTGGTCCCCGTGCTGTATCAATTCATCCCTGGCACTTTTAGGCCCATTGGTGTCACAAGGGATCATTAGATTGTTAGCCTGCCTTGGGACACAATGGTTCCTTGCTTCTCTTAACCTCTGTGGTGTCACAATGCATTCCAAGCCCTTTTAGGCCACTTGGTCTTACAATGAACCATTTGATTCTTGGCCTTCATGGTCTCATAATGGTTCCTTGCTTCTATAGGTCCCCATGCTGTCAGAGTTCATCCGTGGTCCTTTTGCGCCCCCTGGTGTCAAAAGGGATTCTTAGATTGTTAGCCTGCATTGGGTCACAATGGTTCCTTGCTTCTCTTAACCCCTGTGGTGTCACAATGCATCCCATGCCCTTTTAGGCCACTTGATGTCACAATGAATTATTTGATTCTTGGCCTCCATGGTGGCATAATAGATCCTTGCTTCTATTGGTCCCCGTGCTGTAACAATTCATCCCTGGCCCTTTTAGGCCCATTGGTGTCACAAGGGATCATTAGATTGTTAGCCTGCATTGGGTCACAATGGTTCCTTGCTTCTCTTAACCTCTGTGGTGTCACAATGCATCCCATGCCCTTTTAGGCCACTTGATGTCACAATGAATCATTTGATTCTTGGCCTCCATGGTGTCATAATGGTTCCTTGTTTCTATTGGGCCCCATGCTGTCACAATTCATCCCTGGCCCTTTTGAGCCCCCTGGGGTTAAATGGGATCCTGGGATTATTAGCCTCCATTGGGTCACAATGGATCCTTGCTTCTCTTAACCCCTGTGGTGTCACAATGCATCCCATGCCCTTTTAGGCCACTTGATGTCACAATGAATCATTTCATTCTTGGCCTCCATGGTGGTGTAATTGTACCAGGTTTTAATTGGGCCCCATACTTTCACAATACATCCCTGCCACTTTTAGGCCCATTGGTGTCAAAAGGGATCATTAGATTGTTAGCCTCCATTGGGTCACAATGGATCCTTGCTTCTCGTAACCCCTGTGCTGTCACAATGCATCCCATGCCCTTTTAGGCCACTTGATGTCACAATTAATTATTTGATTCTTGGCCTTCATGGTGGCATAATAGATCCTTCCTTCTATTGGTCGCCGTGCTGTAACAATTCATCCCTGACCCTTTTAGGCCCATTGGTGTCAAATGGGATCATTAGATTGTTAGCCTCCATTGGGTCACAATGGATCCTTGCTTCTCTTAACCCCTGTGGTGTCACAATGCATCCCATGCCCTTTTAGGCCACTTGATGTCACAATGAATCATTTGATTCTTGGCCTCCACGGTGGCATAATAGATCCTTGCTTCTATTGGTCCCTGTGCTGTAACAATCCATCCCTGGCCCTTTTTATACCCCCTGGTGCCACAAGGGATCATTAGATTGTTAGCCTGCATTGGGTCACAATGGTTCCTTGCTTCTCTTAACCTCTGTGGTGGTCACAATGCATCCCATGCCCTTTTAGGCCACTTGATGTCACAATGAATCATTTGATTCTTGGCCTCCATGGTGTCATAATGGTTCCTTGTTTCTATTGGGCCCCATGCTGTCACAATTCATCCCTGGCCCTTTTACGCCCCCTGGTGAAAAATGGGCTCCTGGGATTATTAGCCTCCATTGGGTCACAATGGATCCTTGCTTCTCTTAACCCCTGTGGTGTCACAATGCATCCCATGCCCTTTTAGGCCTCTTGATGTCACAATGAATCATTTGATTCTTGGCCTCCATGGTGGCATAATTGTAGCAGGTTTTAATTGGGCCCCATGCTTTCACAATTCATCCCTGGCCCTTTTAGGCCCATTGGTGTCACAAGGGATCATTAGATTGTTAGCCTCCATTGGGTCACAATGGATCCTTGGTTCTCTTAACCTCTGTGGTGTCACAATGCATCCCATGCCCTTTTAGGCCACTTGATGTCACAATGAATCATTTGATTCTTGGCCTCCATGGTGTCATAATGGTTCCTTGTTTCTATTGGGCCCCATGCTGTCACAATTCATCCCTGGCCCTTTTACGCCCCCTGGTGTCAAATGGGATCCTGGGATTATTAGCCTCCATTGGGACACAATGGATCCTTGCTTCTCTTAACCCCTGTGGTGTCACAATGCATCCCATGCCCTTTTAGGCCACTTGATGTCACAATGAATCATTTGATTCTTGGCCTCCACGGTGGCATAATAGATCCTTGCTTCTATTGGTCCCCGTGCTGTAACAATCCATCCCTGGCCCATTTTATACCCCCTGGTGCCACAAGGGATCATTAGATTGTTAGCCTGCATTGGGTCACAATGGTTCCTTGCTTCTCTTAACCCCTGTGGTGTCACAATGCATCCCATGCCCTTTTAGGCCACTTGATGTCACACTGAATCATTTGATTCTTGGCCTCCACGGTGGCAGAATTGTACCAGGTTTTACTTGGGCCCCATGGTTTCACAATTCATCCCTGGCCCTTTTAGGCCCATTGGTGTCACAAGGGATCATTAGATTGTTAGCCTGCATTGGGTCGCAATGGTTCCTTGCTTCTCTTAACCCCTGTGCTGTCACAATGCATCCCATGCCCTTTTAGGCCACTTGATGTCACAATGAATTATTTGATTCTTGGCCTCCACGGTGGCATTATAGATCCTTGCTTCTATTGGACCCTGTGCTGTAACAATTCATCCCTGCCCCTTTTAGGCCCATTGGTGCCACAAGGGATCATTAGATTGTTAGCCTGCATTGGGTCACAATGGTTCCTTGCTTCTCTTAACCTCTGTGGTGTCACAATGCATCCCATGCCCTTTTAGGCCACTTGATGTCACAATGAATCATTTGATTCTTGGCCTCCATGGTGTCATAATGGTTCCTTGTTTCTATTGGGCCCCATGCTGTCACAATTCATCCCTGGCCCTTTTACGCCCCCTGGTGTCAAATGGGATCCTGGGATTATTAGCCTCCATTGGGACACAATGGATCCTTGCTTCTCTTAACCCCTGTGGTGTCACAATGCATCCCATGCCCTTTTAGGCCACTTGATGTCACAATGAATCATTTGATTCTTGGTCTCCACGGTGGCATAATAGATCCTTGCTTCTATTGGTCCCCGTGCTGTAACAATCCATCCCTGGCCCTTTTTATACCCCCTGGTGCCACAAGGGATCATTTGATTGTTAGTCTGCATTGGGTCACAATGGTTCCTTGCCTCTCTTAACCCCTGTGGTGTCACAATGCATTCAAAGCCCTTTTAGGCCACTTGGTCTTACAATGAACCATTTGATTCTTGGCCTTCATGGTGTCATAATGGTTCCTTGCTTCTATAGGTCCCCATGCTGTCAGAGTTCATCCGTGGTCCTTTTGCGCCCCCTGGTGTCAAAAGGGATTCTTAGATTGTTAGCCTGCATTGGGTCACAATGGTTCCTTGCTTCTCTTAACCCCTGTGGTGTCACAATGCATCCCATGCCCTTTTAGGCCACTTGATGTCACAATGAATCATTTGATTCTTGGCCTCCACGGTGGCAGAATTGTACCAGGTTTTACTTGGGCCCCATGCTTTCACAATTCATCCCTGGCCCTTTTAGGCCCATTGGTGTCACAAGGGATCATTAGATTGTTAGCCTGCATTGGGTCGCAATGGTTCCTTGCTTCTCTTAACCCCTGTGCTGTCACAATGCATCCCATGCCCTTTTAGGCCACTTGATGTCACAATGAATTATTTGATTCTTGGCCTCCACGGTGGCATAATAGATCCTTGCTTCTATTGGTCCCTGTGCTGTAACAATTCATCCCTGCCCCTTTTAGGCCCATTGGTGCCACAAGGGATCATTAGATTGTTAGCCTGCATTGGGTCACAATGGTTCCTTGCTTCTCTTAACCTCTGTGGTGTCACAATGCATCCCATGCCCTTTTAGGCCACTTGATGTCACAATGAATCATTTGATTCTTGGCCTCCATGGTGTCATAATGGTTCCTTGTTTCTATTGGGCCCCATGCTGTCACAATTCATCCCTGGCCCTTTTACGCCCCCTGGTGTCAAATGGGATCCTGGGATTATTAGCCTCCATTGGGTCACAATGGATCCTTGCTTCTCTTAACCCCTGTGGTGTCACAATGCATCCCATGCCCTTTTAGGCCACTTGATGTCACAATGAATCATTTGATTCTTGGCCTCCACGGTGGCATAATAGATCCTTGCTTCTATTGGTCCCCGTGCTGTAACAATCCATCCCTGGCCCTTTTTATAACCCCTGGTGCCACAAGGGATCATTAGATTGTTAGCCTGCATTGGGGCTCAATGGTTCCTTGCTTCTCTTAACCTCTGTGGTGTCACAATGCATTCCAAGCCCTTTTAGGCCACTTGGTCTTACAATGGACCATTTGATTCTTGGCCTTCATGGTGTCATAATGGTTCCTTGCTTCTATAGGTCCCCATGCTGTCAGAGTTCATCCGTGGTCCTTTTGCGCCCCCTGGTGTCAAAAGGGATTCTTAGATTGTTAGCCTGCATTGGGTCACAATGGTTCCTTGCTTCTCTTAACCCCTGTGGTGTCACAATGCATCCCATGCCTTTTAGGCCACTTGATGTCACAATGAATCATTTGATTCTTGGCCTCCATGGTGGCATAATTGTACCAGGATTTACTAGGGCCCCATGCTGTAACAATTCATCCCTGGCCCTTTTAGGCCCATTGGTGTCACAAGGGATCATTAGATTGTTAGCCTGCATTGGGTCGCAATGGTTCCTTGCTTCTCTTAACCTCTGTGGTGTCACAATGCATCCCATGCCCTTTTAGGCCACTTGATGTCACAATGAATCATTTGATTCTTGGCCTCCATGGTGTCATAATGGTTCCTTGTTTCTATTGGGCCCCATGCTGTCACAATTCATCCCTGGCCCTTTTACGCCCCCTGGTGTCAAATGGGATCCTGGGATTATTAGCCTCCATTGGGTCACAATGGATCCTTGCTTCTCTTAACCCCTGTGGTGTCACAATGCATCCCATGCACTTTTAGGCCACTTGATGTCACAATGAATCATTTGATTCTTGGCCTCCATGGTGTCATAATGGTTCCTTGTTTCTATTGGTCCCCGTGCTGTAACAATCCATCCCTGGCCCTTTTTATACCCCCTGGTGCCACAAGGGATCATTAGATTGTTAGTCTGCATTGGGTCACAATGGTTCCTTGCTTCTCTTAACCTCTGTGGTGTCACAATGCATTCCAAGCCCTTTTAGGCCACTTGATGTCACAATGAACCATTTGATTCTTGGCCTTCATGGTGTCATAATGGTTCCTTGCTTCTATAGGTCCCCATGCTGTCAGAGTTCATCCGTGGTCCTTTTGCGCCCCCTGGTGTCAAAAGGGATTCTTAGATTGTTAGCCTGCATTGGGTCACAATGGTTCCTTCCTTCTCTTAACCCCTGTGGTGTCATAATGCATCCCATTCCCTTTTAGGCCACTTGATGTCACAATGAACCATTTGATTATTGGCCTCCATGGTGGCGAAATTGTACCAGGTTTTAATTGGGCCCCATGGTTTCACAATACATCCCTGCCCCTTTTAAGCCCATTGGTGTCAAAAGGTATCATTAGATTATTAACCGCCATTGGGTCACAATGGATCCTTGCTTCTCTTAACCCCTGTGGTGTCACAATGCATCCCATGCCCTTTTAGGCCACTTGATGTCACAATGAATCATTTGATTCTTGGCCTCCACGGTGGCATAATAGATCCTTGATTCTATTGGTCCCCGTGCTGTAACAATCCATCCCTGGCCCTTTTTATACCCCCTGGTGCCACAAGGGATCATTAGATTGTTAGCCTGCATTGGGTCACAATGGTTCCTTGCTTCTCTTAACCTCTGTGGTTTCACAATGCATCCCATGCCCTTTTAGGCCACTTGATGTCACAATGAATCATTTGATTCTTGGCCTCCACGGTGGCAGAATTGTACCAGGTTTTACTTGGGCCCCATGCTTTCACAATTCATCCCTGGCCCTTTTAGGCCCATTGGTGTCACAAGGGATCATTAGATTGTTAGCCTGCACTGGGTCGCAATGGTTCCTTGCTTCTCTTAACCTCTGTGGTTTCACAATGCATCCCATGCCCTTTTAGGCCACTTGATGTCACAATGAATCATTTGATTCTTGGCCTCCATGGTGTCATAATGGTTCCTTGTTTCTATTGGGCCCCATGCTGTCACAATTCATCCCTGGCGCTTTTACGCCCCCTGGTGTCAAATGGGATCCTGGGATTATTAACCTCCATTGGGACACAATGGATCCTTTCTTCTCTTAACCCCTGTGGTGTCACAATGCATCCCATGCCCTTTTAGGCCACTTGATGTCACAATGAATCATTTGATTCTTGGCCTCCACGGTGGCATAATAGATCCTTGCTTCTATTGGTCCCTGTGCTGTAACAATCCATCCCTGGCCCTTTTTATACCCCCTGGTGCCACAAGGGATCATTAGATGGTTAGCCTGCATTGGGTCACAATGGTTCCTTGCTTCTCTTAACCTCTGTGGTGTCACAATGCATTCCAAGCCCTTTTAGGCCACTTGATGTCACAATGAACCATTTGATTCTTGGCCTTCATGGTGTCATAATGGTTCCTTGCTTCTATAGGTCCCCATGCTGTCAGAGTTCATCCGTGGTCCTTTTGCGCCCCCTGGTGTCAAAAGGGATTCTTAGATTGTTAGCCTGCATTGGGTCACAATGGTTCCTTCCTTCTCTTAACCCCTGTGGTGTCATAATGCATCCCATTCCCTTTTAGGCCACTTGATGTCACAATGAACCATTTGATTCTCGGCCTCCATGGTGGCGAAATTGTACCAGGTTTTAATTGGGCCCCATGGTTTCACAATACATCCCTGCCCCTTTTAAGCCCATTGGTGTCAAAAGGTATCATTAGATTATTAACCGCCATTGGGTCACAATGGATCCTTGCTTCTCTTAACCCCTGTGGTGTCACAATGCATCCCATGCCCTTTTAGGCCACTTGATGTCACAATGAATCATTTGATTCTTGGCCTCCACGGTGGCATAATAGATCCTTGATTCTATTGGTCCCCGTGCTGTAACAATACATCCCTGGCCCTTTTTATACCCCCTGGTGCCACAAGGGATCATTAGATTGTTAGCCTGCATTGGGTCACAATGGTTCCTTGCTTCTCTTAACCTCTGTGGTTTCACAATGCATCCCATGCCCTTTTAGGCCACTTGATGTCACAATGAATCATTTGATTCTTGGCCTCCACGGTGGCAGAATTGTACCAGGTTTTACTTGGGCCCCATGCTTTCACAATTCATCCCTGGCCCTTTTAGGCCCATTGGTGTCACAAGGGATCATTAGATTGTTAGCCTGCACTGGGTCGCAATGGTTCCTTGCTTCTCTTAACCTCTGTGGTGTCACAATGCATCCCATGCCCTTTTAGGCCACTTGATGTCACAATGAATCATTTGATTCTTGGCCTCCATGGTGTCATAATGGTTCCTTGTTTCTATTGGGCCCCATGCTGTCACAATTCATCCCTGGCGCTTTTACGCCCCCTGGTGTCAAATGGGATCCTGGGATTATTAACCTCCATTGGGACACAATGGATCCTTGCTTCTCTTAACCCCTGTGGTGTCACAATGCATCCCATGCCCTTTTAGGCCACTTGATGTCACAATGAATCATTTGATTCTTGGCCTCCACGGTGGCATAATAGATCCTTGCTTCTATTGGTCCCTGTGCTGTAACAATCCATCCCTGGCCCTTTTTATACCCCCTGGTGCCACAAGGGATCATTAGATTGTTAGCCTGCATTGGGTCACAATGGTTCTTTGCTTCTCTTAACCTCTGTGGTGTCACAATGCATCCCATGCATTTTTAGGCCACTTGATGTCACAATGAATCATTTGATTCTTGGCCTCCATGGTGGCGAAATTGTACCAGGTTTTAATTGGGCCCCATGCTTTCACAATACATCCCTGCCCCTTTTAGGCCCATTGGTGTCAAAAGGTATCATTAGATTGTTAGCCTCCATTGGGTCACAATGGATCCTTGCTTCTCTTAACCCCTGTGGTTTCACAATGCATCCCATGCCCTTTAAGGCCACTTGATGTCACAATGAATCATTTGATTCTTGGCCTCCACGGTGGCATAATAGATCCTTGCTTCTATTGGTCCCTGTGCTGTAACAATCCATCCCTGGCCCTTTTTATACCCCCTGGTGCCACAAGGGATCATTAGATTGTTAGCCTGCATTGGGTCACAATGGTTCCTTGCTTCTCTTAACCTCTGTGGTGTCACAATGCATTCCAAGCCCTTTTAGGCCACTTGATGTCACAATGAACCATTTGATTCTTGGCCTTCATGGTCTCATAATGGTTTCTTGTTTGTATTGAGCCCCATGCTGTCAGAGTTCATCCGTGGTCCTTTTGCGCCCCCAGGTGTCAAAAGGGATTCTAAGATTGTTAGCCTGCATTGGGTCACAATGGTTCCTTGCTTCTCTTAACCCCTGTGGTGTCACAATGCATCCCATGCCCTTTTAGGCCACTTGATGTCACAATGAATCATTTGATTCTTGGCCTCCATGGTGGCGAAATTGTACCAGGTTTTAATTGGGCCCCATGCTTTCACAATACATCCCTGCCCCTTTTAGGCCCATTGGTGTCAAAAGGTATCATTAGATTGTTAGCCTCCATTGGGTCACAATGGTTCCTTGCTTCTCTTAACCCCTGTGGTTTCACAATGCATCCCATGCCCTTTAAGGCCACTTGATGTCACAATGAATCATTTGATTCTTGGCCTCCATGGTGGCATAATAGATCCTTGATTCTATTGGTCCCCGTGCTGTATCAATTCATCCCTGGCCCTTTTAGGCCCATTGGTGTCACAAGGGATCATTAGATTGTTAGCCTGCATTGGGTCGCAATGGTTCCTTGCTTCTCTTAACCTCTGTGGTGTCACAATGCATCCCATGCCCTTTTAGGCCACTTGATGTCACAATGAATCATTTGATTCTTGGCCTCCATGGTGTCATAATGGTTCCTTGTTTCTATTGGGCCCCATGCTGTCACAATTCATCCCTGGCCCTTTTACGCCCCCTGGTGTCAAATGGGATCCTGGGATTATTAGCCTCCATTGGGTCACAATGGATCCTTGCTTCTCTTAACCCCTGTGGTGTCACAATGCATCCCATGCACTTTTAGGCCACTTGATGTCACAATGAATCATTTGATTCTTGGCCTCCATGGTGTCATAATGGTTCCTTGTTTCTATTGGTCCCCGTGCTGTAACAATCCATCCCTGGCCCTTTTTATACCCCCTGGTGCCACAAGGGATCATTAGATTGTTAGTCTGCATTGGGTCACAATGGTTCCTTGCTTCTCTTAACCTCTGTGGTGTCACAATGCATTCCAAGCCCTTTTAGGCCACTTGATGTCACAATGAACCATTTGATTCTTGGCCTTCATGGTGTCATAATGGTTCCTTGCTTCTATAGGTCCCCATGCTGTCAGAGTTCATCCGTGGTCCTTTTGCGCCCCCTGGTGTCAAAAGGGATTCTTAGATTGTTAGCCTGCATTGGGTCACAATGGTTCCTTCCTTCTCTTAACCCCTGTGGTGTCATAATGCATCCCATTCCCTTTTAGGCCACTTGATGTCACAATGAACCATTTGATTCTTGGCCTCCATGGTGGCGAAATTGTACCAGGTTTTAATTGGGCCCCATGGTTTCACAATACATCCCTGCCCCTTTTAAGCCCATTGGTGTCAAAAGGTATCATTAGATTATTAACCGCCATTGGGTCACAATGGATCCTTGCTTCTCTTAACCCCTGTGGTGTCACAATGCATCCCATGCCCTTTTAGGCCACTTGATGTCACAATGAATCATTTGATTCTTGGCCTCCACGGTGGCATAATAGATCCTTGATTCTATTGGTCCCCGTGCTGTAACAATACATCCCTGGCCCTTTTTATACCCCCTGGTGCCACAAGGGATCATTAGATTGTTAGCCTGCATTGGGTCACAATGGTTCCTTGCTTCTCTTAACCTCTGTGGTTTCACAATGCATCCCATGCCCTTTTAGGCCACTTGATGTCACAATGAATCATTTGATTCTTGGCCTCCACGGTGGCAGAATTGTACCAGGTTTTACTTGGGCCCCATGCTTTCACAATTCATCCCTGGCCCTTTTAGGCCCATTGGTGTCACAAGGGATCATTAGATTGTTAGCCTGCACTGGGTCGCAATGGTTCCTTGCTTCTCTTAACCTCTGTGGTTTCACAATGCATCCCATGCCCTTTTAGGCCACTTGATGTCACAATGAATCATTTGATTCTTGGCCTCCATGGTGTCATAATGGTTCCTTGTTTCTATTGGGCCCCATGCTGTCACAATTCATCCCTGGCGCTTTTACGCCCCCTGGTGTCAAATGGGATCCTGGGATTATTAACCTCCATTGGGACACAATGGATCCTTGCTTCTCTTAACCCCTGTGGTGTCACAATGCATCCCATGCCCTTTTAGGCCACTTGATGTCACAATGAATCATTTGATTCTTGGCCTCCACGGTGGCATAATATATCCTTGCTTCTATTGGTCCCTGTGCTGTAACAATCCATCCCTGGCCCTTTTTATACCCCCTGGTGCCACAAGGGATCATTAGATTGTTAGCCTGCATTGGGTCACAATGGTTCTTTGCTTCTCTTAACCTCTGTGGTGTCACAATGCATCCCATGCATTTTTAGGCCACTTGATGTCACAATGAATCATTTGATTCTTGGCCTCCATGGTGGCGAAATTGTACCAGGTTTTAATTGGGCCCCATGCTTTCACAATACATCCCTGCCCCTTTTAGGCCCATTGGTGTCAAAAGGTATCATTAGATTGTTAGCCTCCATTGGGTCACAATGGATCCTTGCTTCTCTTAACCCCTGTGGTTTCACAATGCATCCCATGCCCTTTAAGGCCACTTGATGTCACAATGAATCATTTGATTCTTGGCCTCCACGTTGGCATAATAGATCCTTGCTTCTATTGGTCCCTGTGCTGTAACAATCCATCCCTGGCCCTTTTTATACCCCCTGGTGCCACAAGGGATCATTAGATTGTTAGCCTGCATTGGGTCACAATGGTTCCTTGCTTCTCTTAACCTCTGTGGTGTCACAATGCATTCCAAGCCCTTTTAGGCCACTTGATGTCACAATGAACCATTTGATTCTTGGCCTTCATGGTCTCATAATGGTTTCTTGTTTGTATTGAGCCCCATGCTGTCAGAGTTCATCCGTGGTCCTTTTGCGCCCCCAGGTGTCAAAAGGGATTCTAAGATTGTTAGCCTGCATTGGGTCACAATGGTTCCTTGCTTCTCTTAACCCCTGTGGTGTCACAATGCATCCCATGCCCTTTTAGGCCACTTGATGTCACAATGAATCATTTGATTCTTGGCCTCCATGGTGGCGAAATTGTACCAGGTTTTAATTGGGCCCCATGCTTTCACAATACATCCCTGCCCCTTTTAGGCCCATTGGTGTCAAAAGGTATCATTAGATTGTTAGCCTCCATTGGGTCACAATGGTTCCTTGCTTCTCTTAACCCCTGTGGTTTCACAATGCATCCCATGCCCTTTAAGGCCACTTGATGTCACAATGAATCATTTGATTCTTGGCCTCCATGGTGGCATAATAGATCCTTGATTCTATTGGTCCCCGTGCTGTATCAATTCATCCCTGGCCCTTTTAGGCCCATTGGTGTCACAAGGGATCATTAGATTGTTAGCCTGCCTTGGGACACAATGGTTCCTTGCTTCTCTTAACCTCTGTGGTGTCACAATGCATTCCAAGCCCTTTTAGGCCACTTGGTCTTACAATGAACCATTTGATTCTTGGCCTTCATGGTGTCATAATGGTTCCTTGCTTCTATAGGTCCCCATGCTGTCAGAGTTCATCCGTGGTCCTTTTGCGCCCCCTGGTGTCAAAAGGGATTCTTAGATTGTTAGCCTGCATTGGGTCACAATGGTTCCTTGCTTCTCTTAACCTCTGAGGTGTCACAATGCATCCCATGCCCTTTTAGGCCACTTGATGTCACAATGAATCATTTGATTCTTGGCCTCCATGGTGGTGTAATTGTACCAGGTTTTAATTGGGCCCCATCCTTTCACAATACATCCCTGCCCCTTTTAGGCCCATTGGTGTCAAAAGGTATCATTAGATTGTTAGCCTCCATTGGGTCACAATGTATCCTTGCTTCTCTTAACCCCTGTGGTTTCACAATGCATCCCATGCCCTTTTAGGCCACTTGATGTCACAATGAATCATTTGATTCTTGGCCTCCATGGTGTCATAATGGTTCCTTGTTTCTATTGGGCCCCATGCTGTCACAATTCATCCCTGGCGCTTTTACGCCCCCTGGTGTCAAATGGGATCCTGGGATTATTAACCTCCATTGGGACACAATGGATCCTTGCTTCTCTTAACCCCTGTGGTGTCACAATGCATCCCATGCCCTTTTAGGCCACTTGATGTCACAATGAATCATTTGATTCTTGGCCTCCACGGTGGCATAATAGATCCTTGCTTCTATTGGTCCCTGTGCTGTAACAATCCATCCCTGGCCCTTTTTATACCCCCTGGTGCCACAAGGGATCATTAGATTGTTAGCCTGCATTGGGTCACAATGGTTCCTTGCTTCTCTTAACCTCTGTGGTGTCACAATGCATCCCATGCCCTTTTAGGCCACTTGATGTCACAATGAACCATTTGATTCTTGGCCTTCATGGTCTCATAATGGTTTCTTGTTTGTATTGGGCCCCATGCTGTCAGAGTTCATCCGTGGTCCTTTTACGCCCCCAGGTGTCAAAAGGGATTCTAAGATTGTTAGCCTGCATTGGGTCACAATGGTTCCTTGCTTCTCTTAACCTCTGTGGTGTCACAATGCATCCCATGCATTTTTAGGCCACTTGATGTCACAATGAATCATTTGATTCTTGGCCTCCATGGTGGTGAAATTGTACCAGGTTTTAATTGGGCCCCATGCTTTCACAATACATCCCTGCCCCTTTTAGGCCCATTGGTGTCAAAAGGTATCATTAGATTGTTAGCCTCCATTGGGTCACAATGGATCCTTGCTTCTCTTAACCCCTGTGGTTTCACAATGCATCCCATGCCCTTTAAGGCCACTTGATGTCACAATGAATCATTTGATTCTTGGCCTCCACGGTGGCATAATAGATCCTTGATTCTATTGGTCCCCGTGCTGTATCAATTCATCCCTGGCACTTTTAGGCCCATTGGTGTCACAAGGGATCATTAGATTGTTAGCCTGCCTTGGGACACAATGGTTCCTTGCTTCTCTTAACCTCTGTGGTGTCACAATGCATTCCAAGCCCTTTTAGGCCACTTGGTCTTACAATGAACCATTTGATTCTTGGCCTTCATGGTCTCATAATGGTTCCTTGCTTCTATAGGTCCCCATGCTGTCAGAGTTCATCCGTGGTCCTTTTGCGCCCCCTGGTGTCAAAAGGGATTCTTAGATTGTTAGCCTGCATTGGGTCACAATGGTTCCTTGCTTCTCTTAACCCCTGTGGTGTCACAATGCATCCCATGCCCTTTTAGGCCACTTGATGTCACAATGAATTATTTGATTCTTGGCCTCCATGGTGGCATAATAGATCCTTGCTTCTATTGGTCCCCGTGCTGTAACAATTCATCCCTGGCCCTTTTAGGCCCATTGGTGTCACAAGGGATCATTAGATTGTTAGCCTGCATTGGGTCGCAATGGTTCCTTGCTTCTCTTAACCTCTGTGGTGTCACAATGCATCCCATGCCCTTTTAGGCCACTTGATGTCACAATGAATCATTTGATTCTTGGCCTCCATGGTGTCATAATGGTTCCTTGTTTCTATTGGGCCCCATGCTGTCACAATTCATCCGTGGCCCTTTTGAGCCCCCTGGGGTTAAATGGGATCCTGGGATTATTAGCCTCCATTGGGTCACAATGGATCCTTGCTTCTCTTAACCCCTGTGGTGTCACAATGCATCCCATGCCCTTTTAGGCCACTTGATGTCACAATGAATCATTTCATTCTTGGCCTCCATGGTGGTGTAATTGTACCAGGATTTACTAGGGCCCCATGCTTTCACAATACATCCCTGCCACTTTTAGGCCCATTGGTGTCAAAAGGGATCATTAGATTGTTAGCCTCCATTGGGTCACAATGGATCCTTGCTTCTCGTAACCCCTGTGCTGTCACAATGCATCCCATGCCCTTTTAGGCCACTTGATGTCACAATTAATTATTTGATTCTTGGCCTTCATGGTGGCATAATAGATCCTTCCTTCTATTGGTCGCCGTGCTGTAACAATTCATCCCTGACCCTTTTAGGCCCATTGGTGTCAAATGGGATCATTAGATTGTTAGCCTCCATTGGGTCACAATGGATCCTTGCTTCTCTTAACCCCTGTGGTGTCACAATGCATCCCATGCCCTTTTAGGCCACTTGATGTCACAATGAATCATTTGATTCTTGGCCTCCACGGTGGCATAATAGATCCTTGCTTCTATTGGTCCCTGTGCTGTAACAATCCATCCCTGGCCCTTTTTATACCCCCTGGTGCCACAAGGGATCATTAGATTGTTAGCCTGCATTGGGTCACAATGGTTCCTTGCTTCTCTTAACCTCTGTGGTGGTCACAATGCATCCCATGCCCTTTTAGGCCACTTGATGTCACAATGAATCATTTGATTCTTGGCCTCCATGGTGTCATAATGGTTCCTTGTTTCTATTGGGCCCCATGCTGTCACAATTCATCCCTGGCCCTTTTACGCCCCCTGGTGAAAAATGGGCTCCTGGGATTATTAGCCTCCATTGGGTCACAATGGATCCTTGCTTCTCTTAACCCCTGTGGTGTCACAATGCATCCCATGCCCTTTTAGGCCTCTTGATGTCACAATGAATCATTTGATTCTTGGCCTCCATGGTGGCATAATTGTAGCAGGTTTTAATTGGGCCCCATGCTTTCACAATTCATCCCTGGCCCTTTTAGGCCCATTGGTGTCACAAGGGATCATTAGATTGTTAGCCTCCATTGGGTCACAATGGATCCTTGGTTCTCTTAACCTCTGTGGTGTCACAATGCATCCCATGCCCTTTTAGGCCACTTGATGTCACAATGAATCATTTGATTCTTGGCCTCCATGGTGTCATAATGGTTCCTTGTTTCTATTGGGCCCCATGCTGTCACAATTCATCCCTGGCCCTTTTACGCCCCCTGGTGTCAAATGGGATCCTGGGATTATTAGCCTCCATTGGGACACAATGGATCCTTGCTTCTCTTAACCCCTGTGGTGTCACAATGCATCCCATGCCCTTTTAGGCCACTTGATGTCACAATGAATCATTTGATTCTTGGCCTCCACGGTGGCATAATAGATCCTTGCTTCTATTGGTCCCCGTGCTGTAACAATCCATCCCTGGCCCATTTTATACCCCCTGGTGCCACAAGGGATCATTAGATTGTTAGCCTGCATTGGGTCACAATGGTTCCTTGCTTCTCTTAACCCCTGTGGTGTCACAATGCATCCCATGCCCTTTTAGGCCACTTGATGTCACAATGAACCATTTGATTCTTGGCCTTCATGGTGTCATAATGGTTCCTTGCTTCTATAGGTCCCCATGCTGTCAGAGTTCATCCGTGGTCCTTTTGCGCCCCCTGGTGTCAAAAGGGATTCTTAGATTGTTAGCCTGCATTGGGTCACAATGGTTCCTTGCTTCTCTTAACCCCTGTGGTGTCACAATGCATCCCATGCCCTTTTAGGCCACTTGATGTCACAATGAATCATTTGATTCTTGGCCTCCACGGTGGCAGAATTGTACCAGGTTTTACTTGGGCCCCATGCTTTCACAATTCATCCCTGGCCCTTTTAGGCCCATTGGTGTCACAAGGGATCATTAGATTGTTAGCCTGCATTGGGTCGCAATGGTTCCTTGCTTCTCTTAACCCCTGTGCTGTCACAATGCATCCCATGCCCTTTTAGGCCACTTGATGTCACAATGAATCATTTGATTCTTGGCCTCCACGGTGGCATAATAGATCCTTGCTTCTATTGGTCCCTGTGCTGTAACAATCCATCCCTGGCCCTTTTTATACCCCCTGGTGCCACAAGGGATCATTAGATTGTTAGCCTGCATTGGGTCACAATGGTTCCTTGCTTCTCTTAACCTCTGTGGTGTCACAATGCATCCCATGCCCTTTTAGGCCACTTGATGTCACAATGAATCATTTGATTCTTGGCCTCCATGGTGTCATAATGGTTCCTTGTTTCTATTGGGCCCCATGCTGTCACAATTCATCCCTGGCCCTTTTACGCCCCCTGGTGTCAAATGGGATCCTGGGATTATTAGCCTCCATTGGGTCACAATGGATCCTTGCTTCTCTTAACCCCTGTGGTGTCACAATGCATCCCATGCCCTTTTAGGCCACTTGATGTCACAATGAATCATTTGATTCTTGGCCTCCACGGTGGCATAATAGATCCTTGCTTCTATTGGTCCCCGTGCTGTAACAATCCATCCCTGGCCCTTTTTATAACCCCTGGTGCCACAAGGGATCATTAGATTGTTAGCCTGCATTGGGGCTCAATGGTTCCTTGCTTCTCTTAACCTCTGTGGTGTCACAATGCATTCCAAGCCCTTTTAGGCCACTTGGTCTTACAATGGACCATTTGATTCTTGGCCTTCATGGTGTCATAATGGTTCCTTGCTTCTATAGGTCCCCATGCTGTCAGAGTTCATCCGTGGTCCTTTTGCGCCCCCTGGTGTCAAAAGGGATTCTTAGATTGTTAGCCTGCATTGGGTCACAATGGTTCCTTGCTTCTCTTAACCCCTGTGGTGTCACAATGCATCCCATGCCTTTTAGGCCACTTGATGTCACAATGAATCATTTGATTCTTGGCCTCCATGGTGGCATAATTGTACCAGGATTTACTAGGGCCCCATGCTGTAACAATTCATCCCTGGCCCTTTTAGGCCCATTGGTGTCACAAGGGATCATTAGATTGTTAGCCTGCATTGGGTCGCAATGGTTCCTTGCTTCTCTTAACCTCTGTGGTGTCACAATGCATCCCATGCCCTTTTAGGCCACTTGATGTCACAATGAATCATTTGATTCTTGGCCTCCATGGTGTCATAATGGTTCCTTGTTTCTATTGGGCCCCATGCTGTCACAATTCATCCCTGGCCCTTTTACGCCCCCTGGTGTCAAATGGGATCCTGGGATTATTAGCCTCCATTGGGTCACAATGGATCCTTGCTTCTCTTAACCCCTGTGGTGTCACAATGCATCCCATGCCCTTTTAGGCCACTTGATGTCACAATGAATCATTTGATTCTTGGCCTCCATGGTGTCATAATGGTTCCTTGTTTCTATTGGTCCCCGTGCTGTAACAATCCATCCCTGGCCCTTTTTATACCCCCTGGTGCCACAAGGGATCATTAGATTGTTAGTCTGCATTGGGTCACAATGGTTCCTTGCTTCTCTTAACCTCTGTGGTGTCACAATGCATTCCAAGCCCTTTTAGGCCACTTGATGTCACAATGAACCATTTGATTCTTGGCCTTCATGGTGTCATAATGGTTCCTTGCTTCTATAGGTCCCCATGCTGTCAGAGTTCATCCGTGGTCCTTTTGCGCCCATTGGTGTCAAAAGGGATTCTTAGATTGTTAGCCTGCATTGGGTCACAATGGTTCCTTCCTTCTCTTAACCCCTGTGGTGTCATAATGCATCCCATTCCCTTTTAGGCCACTTGATGTCACAATGAACCATTTGATTCTTGGCCTCCATGGTGGCGAAATTGTACCAGGTTTTAATTGGGCCCCATGGTTTCACAATACATCCCTGCCCCTTTTAAGCCCATTGGTGTCAAAAGGGATCATTAGATTGTTAGCCTCCATTGGGTCACAATGGATCCTTGCTTCTCGTAACCCCTGTGCTGTCACAATGCATCCCATGCCCTTTTAGGCCACTTGATGTCACAATTAATTATTTGATTCTTGGCCTTCATGGTGGCATAATAGATCCTTCCTTCTATTGGTCGCCGTGCTGTAACAATTCATCCCTGACCCTTTTAGGCCCATTGGTGTCAAATGGGATCATTAGATTGTTAGCCTCCATTGGGTCACAATGGATCCTTGCTTCTCTTAACCCCTGTGGTGTCACAATGCATCCCATGCCCTTTTAGGCCACTTGATGTCACAATGAATCATTTGATTCTTGGCCTCCACGGTGGCATAATAGATCCTTGCTTCTATTGGTCCCTGTGCTGTAACAATCCATCCCTGGCCCTTTTTATACCCCCTGGTGCCACAAGGGATCATTAGATTGTTAGCCTGCATTGGGTCACAATGGTTCCTTGCTTCTCTTAACCTCTGTGGTGGTCACAATGCATCCCATGCCCTTTTAGGCCACTTGATGTCACAATGAATCATTTGATTCTTGGCCTCCATGGTGGCATAATGGTTCCTTGTTTCTATTGGGCCCCATGCTGTCACAATTCATCCCTGGCCCTTTTACGCCCCCTGGTGAAAATGGGCTCCTGGGATTATTAGCCTCCATTGGGTCACAATGGATCCTTGCTTCTCTTAACCCCTGTGGTGTCACAATGCATCCCATGCCCTTTTAGGCCTCTTGATGTCACAATGAATCATTTGATTCTTGGCCTCCATGGTGGCATAATTGTAGCAGGTTTTAATTGGGCCCCATGCTTTCACAATTCATCCCTGGCCCTTTTAGGCCCATTGGTGTCACAAGGGATCATTAGATTGTTAGCCTCCATTGGGTCACAATGGATCCTTGGTTCTCTTAACCTCTGTGGTGTCACAATGCATCCCATGCCCTTTTAGGCCACTTGATGTCACAATGAATCATTTGATTCTTGGCCTCCATGGTGTCATAATGGTTCCTTGTTTCTATTGGGCCCCATGCTGTCACAATTCATCCCTGGCCCTTTTACGCCCCCTGGTGTCAAATGGGATCCTGGGATTATTAGCCTCCATTGGGACACAATGGATCCTTGCTTCTCTTAACCCCTGTGGTGTCACAATGCATCCCATGCCCTTTTAGGCCACTTGATGTCACAATGAATCATTTGATTCTTGGCCTCCACGGTGGCATAATAGATCCTTGCTTCTATTGGTCCCCGTGCTGTAACAATCCATCCCTGGCCCATTTTATACCCCCTGGTGCCACAAGGGATCATTAGATTGTTAGCCTGCATTGGGTCACAATGGTTCCTTGCTTCTCTTAACCCCTGTGGTGTCACAATGCATCCCATGCCCTTTTAGGCCACTTGATGTCACACTGAATCATTTGATTCTTGGCCTCCACGGTGGCAGAATTGTACCAGGTTTTACTTGGGCCCCATGCTTTCACAATTCATCCCTGGCCCTTTTAGGCCCATTGGTGTCACAAGGGATCATTAGATTGTTAGCCTGCATTGGGTCGCAATGGTTCCTTGCTTCTCTTAACCCCTGTGCTGTCACAATGCATCCCATGCCCTTTTAGGCCACTTGATGTCACAATGAATTATTTGATTCTTGGCCTCCACGGTGGCATTATAGATCCTTGCTTCTATTGGACCCTGTGCTGTAACAATTCATCCCTGCCCCTTTTAGGCCCATTGGTGCCACAAGGGATCATTAGATTGTTAGCCTGCATTGGGTCACAATGGTTCCTTGCTTCTCTTAACCTCTGTGGTGTCACAATGCATCCCATGCCCTTTTAGGCCACTTGATGTCACAATGAATCATTTGATTCTTGGCCTCCATGGTGTCATAATGGTTCCTTGTTTCTATTGGGCCCCATGCTGTCACAATTCATCCCTGGCCCTTTTACGCCCCCTGGTGTCAAATGGGATCCTGGGATTATTAGCCTCCATTGGGACACAATGGATCCTTGCTTCTCTTAACCCCTGTGGTGTCACAATGCATCCCATGCCCTTTTAGGCCACTTGATGTCACAATGAATCATTTGATTCTTGGTCTCCACGGTGGCATAATAGATCCTTGCTTCTATTGGTCCCCGTGCTGTAACAATCCATCCCTGGCCCTTTTTATACCCCCTGGTGCCACAAGGGATCATTAGATTGTTAGTCTGCATTGGGTCACAATGGTTCCTTGCCTCTCTTAACCCCTGTGGTGTCACAATGCATTCAAAGCCCTTTTAGGCCACTTGGTCTTACAATGAACCATTTGATTCTTGGCCTTCATGGTGTCATAATGGTTCCTTGCTTCTATAGGTCCCCATGCTGTCAGAGTTCATCCGTGGTCCTTTTGCGCCCCCTGGTGTCAAAAGGGATTCTTAGATTGTTAGCCTGCATTGGGTCACAATGGTTCCTTGCTTCTCTTAACCCCTGTGGTGTCACAATGCATCCCATGCCCTTTTAGGCCACTTGATGTCACAATGAATCATTTGATTCTTGGCCTCCACGGTGGCAGAATTGTACCAGGTTTTACTTGGGCCCCATGCTTTCACAATTCATCCGTGGCCCTTTTAGGCCCATTGGTGTCACAAGGGATCATTAGATTGTTAGCCTGCATTGGGTCGCAATGGTTCCTTGCTTCTCTTAACCCCTGTGCTGTCACAATGCATCCCATGCCCTTTTAGGCCACTTGATGTCACAATGAATTATTTGATTCTTGGCCTCCACGGTGGCATAATAGATCCTTGCTTCTATTGGTCCCTGTGCTGTAACAATTCATCCCTGCCCCTTTTAGGCCCATTGGTGCCACAAGGGATCATTAGATTGTTAGCCTGCATTGGGTCACAATGGTTCCTTGCTTCTCTTAACCTCTGTGGTGTCACAATGCATCCCATGCCCTTTTAGGCCACTTGATGTCACAATGAATCATTTGATTCTTGGCCTCCATGGTGTCATAATGGTTCCTTGTTTCTATTGGGCCCCATGCTGTCACAATTCATCCCTGGCCCTTTTACGCCCCCTGGTGTCAAATGGGATCCTGGGATTATTAGCCTCCATTGGGTCACAATGGATCCTTGCTTCTCTTAACCCCTGTGGTGTCACAATGCATCCCATGCCCTTTTAGGCCACTTGATGTCACAATGAATCATTTGATTCTTGGCCTCCACGGTGGCATAATAGATCCTTGCTTCTATTGGTCCCCGTGCTGTAACAATCCATCCCTGGCCCTTTTTATAACCCCTGGTGCCACAAGGGATCATTAGATTGTTAGCCTGCATTGGGGCTCAATGGTTCCTTGCTTCTCTTAACCTCTGTGGTGTCACAATGCATTCCAAGCCCTTTTAGGCCACTTGGTCTTACAATGGACCATTTGATTCTTGGCCTTCATGGTGTCATAATGGTTCCTTGCTTCTATAGGTCCCCATGCTGTCAGAGTTCATCCGTGGTCCTTTTGCGCCCCCTGGTGTCAAAAGGGATTCTTAGATTGTTAGCCTGCATTGGGTCACAATGGTTCCTTGCTTCTCTTAACCCCTGTGGTGTCACAATGCATCCCATGCCTTTTAGGCCACTTGATGTCACAATGAATCATTTGATTCTTGGCCTCCATGGTGGCATAATTGTACCAGGATTTACTAGGGCCCCATGCTGTAACAATTCATCCCTGGCCCTTTTAGGCCCATTGGTGTCACAAGGGATCATTAGATTGTTAGCCTGCATTGGGTCGCAATGGTTCCTTGCTTCTCTTAACCTCTGTGGTGTCACAATGCATCCCATGCCCTTTTAGGCCACTTGATGTCACAATGAATCATTTGATTCTTGGCCTCCACGGTGGCATAATTGTACCAGGTTTTAATAGGGCCCCATTCTTTCACAATACATCCCAGCCCCTTTTAGGCCCATTGGTGTCAAAAGCGATCATTAGATTGTTAGACTGCATTGGGTCACAATGGTTCCTTGCTTCTCTTAACCCCTGTGGTGTCACAATGCATCCCATGCACTTTTAGGCCACTTGATGTCACAATGAATCATTTGATTCTTGGCCTCCATGGTGTCATAATGGTTCCTTGTTTCTATTGGTCCCCGTGCTGTAACAATCCATCCCTGGCCCTTTTTATACCCCCTGGTGCCACAAGGGATCATTAGATTGTTAGTCTGCATTGGGTCACAATGGTTCCTTGCTTCTCTTAACCTCTGTGGTGTCACAATGCATTCCAAGCCCTTTTAGGCCACTTGATGTCACAATGAACCATTTGATTCTTGGCCTTCATGGTGTCATAATGGTTCCTTGCTTCTATAGGTCCCCATGCTGTCAGAGTTCATCCGTGGTCCTTTTGCGCCCATTGGTGTCAAAAGGGATTCTTAGATTGTTAGCCTGCATTGGGTCACAATGGTTCCTTCCTTCTCTTAACCCCTGTGGTGTCATAATGCATCCCATTCCCTTTTAGGCCACTTGATGTCACAATGAACCATTTGATTCTTGGCCTCCATGGTGGCGAAATTGTACCAGGTTTTAATTGGGCCCCATGGTTTCACAATACATCCCTGCCCCTTTTAAGCCCATTGGTGTCAAAAGGTATCATTAGATTATTAACCGCCATTGGGTCACAATGGATCCTTGCTTCTCTTAACCCCTGTGGTGTCACAATGCATCCCATGCCCTTTTAGGCCACTTGATGTCACAATGAATCATTTGATTCTTGGCCTCCACGGTGGCATAATAGATCCTTGATTCTATTGGTCCCCGTGCTGTAACAATCCATCCCTGGCCCTTTTTATACCCCCTGGTGCCACAAGGGATCATTAGATTGTTAGCCTGCATTGGGTCACAATGGTTCCTTGCTTCTCTTAACCTCTGTGGTTTCACAATGCATCCCATGCCCTTTTAGGCCACTTGATGTCACAATGAATCATTTGATTCTTGGCCTCCACGGTGGCAGAATTGTACCAGGTTTTACTTGGGCCCCATGCTTTCACAATTCATCCCTGGCCCTTTTAGGCCCATTGGTGTCACAAGGGATCATTAGATTGTTAGCCTGCACTGGGTCGCAATGGTTCCTTGCTTCTCTTAACCTCTGTGGTTTCACAATGCATCCCATGCCCTTTTAGGCCACTTGATGTCACAATGAATCATTTGATTCTTGGCCTCCATGGTGTCATAATGGTTCCTTGTTTCTATTGGGCCCCATGCTGTCACAATTCATCCCTGGCGCTTTTACGCCCCCTGGTGTCAAATGGGATCCTGGGATTATTAACCTCCATTGGGACACAATGGATCCTTGCTTCTCTTAACCCCTGTGGTGTCACAATGCATCCCATGCCCTTTTAGGCCACTTGATGTCACAATGAATCATTTGATTCTTGGCCTCCACGGTGGCATAATAGATCCTTGCTTCTATTGGTCCCTGTGCTGTAACAATCCATCCCTGGCCCTTTTTATACCCCCTGGTGCCACAAGGGATCATTAGATTGTTAGCCTGCATTGGGTCACAATGGTTCTTTGCTTCTCTTAACCTCTGTGGTGTCACAATGCATCCCATGCATTTTTAGGCCACTTGATGTCACAATGAATCATTTGATTCTTGGTCTCCATGGTGGCGAAATTGTACCAGGTTTTAATTGGGCCCCATGCTTTCACAATACATCCCTGCCCCTTTTAGGCCCATTGGTGTCAAAAGGTATCATTAGATTGTTAGCCTCCATTGGGTCACAATGGATCCTTGCTTCTCTTAACCCCTGTGGTTTCACAATGCATCCCATGCCCTTTAAGGCCACTTGATGTCACAATGAATCATTTGATTCTTGGCCTCCACGGTGGCATAATAGATCCTTGCTTCTATTGGTCCCTGTGCTGTAACAATCCATCCCTGGCCCTTTTTATACCCCCTGGTGCCACAAGGGATCATTAGATTGTTAGCCTGCATTGGGTCACAATGGTTCCTTGCTTCTCTTAACCTCTGTGGTGTCACAATGCATTCCAAGCCCTTTTAGGCCACTTGATGTCACAATGAACCATTTGATTCTTGGCCTTCATGGTCTCATAATGGTTTCTTGTTTGTATTGAGCCCCATGCTGTCAGAGTTCATCCGTGGTCCTTTTGCGCCCCCAGGTGTCAAAAGGGATTCTAAGATTGTTAGCCTGCATTGGGTCACAATGGTTCCTTGCTTCTCTTAACCCCTGTGGTGTCACAATGCATCCCATGCCCTTTTAGGCCACTTGATGTCACAATGAATCATTTGATTCTTGGCCTCCATGGTGGCGAAATTGTACCAGGTTTTAATTGGGCCCCATGCTTTCACAATACATCCCTGCCCCTTTTAGGCCCATTGGTGTCAAAAGGTATCATTAGATTGTTAGCCTCCATTGGGTCACAATGGTTCCTTGCTTCTCTTAACCCCTGTGGTTTCACAATGCATCCCATGCCCTTTAAGGCCACTTGATGTCACAATGAATCATTTGATTCTTGGCCTCCATGGTGGCATAATAGATCCTTGATTCTATTGGTCCCCGTGCTGTATCAATTCATCCCTGGCCCTTTTAGGCCCATTGGTGTCACAAGGGATCATTAGATTGTTAGCCTGCATTGGGTCGCAATGGTTCCTTGCTTCTCTTAACCTCTGTGGTGTCACAATGCATCCCATGCCCTTTTAGGCCACTTGATGTCACAATGAATCATTTGATTCTTGGCCTCCATGGTGTCATAATGGTTCCTTGTTTCTATTGGGCCCCATGCTGTCACAATTCATCCCTGGCCCTTTTACGCCCCCTGGTGTCAAATGGGATCCTGGGATTATTAGCCTCCATTGGGTCACAATGGATCCTTGCTTCTCTTAACCCCTGTGGTGTCACAATGCATCCCATGCCCTTTTAGGCCACTTGATGTCACAATGAATCATTTGATTCTTGGCCTCCATGGTGTCATAATGGTTCCTTGTTTCTATTGGTCCCCGTGCTGTAACAATCCATCCCTGGCCCTTTTTATACCCCCTGGTGCCACAAGGGATCATTAGATTGTTAGTCTGCATTGGGTCACAATGGTTCCTTGCTTCTCTTAACCTCTGTGGTGTCACAATGCATTCCAAGCCCTTTTAGGCCACTTGATGTCACAATGAACCATTTGATTCTTGGCCTTCATGGTGTCATAATGGTTCCTTGCTTCTATAGGTCCCCATGCTGTCAGAGTTCATCCGTGGTCCTTTTGCGCCCCCTGGTGTCAAAAGGGATTCTTAGATTGTTAGCCTGCATTGGGTCACAATGGTTCCTTCCTTCTCTTAACCCCTGTGGTGTCATAATGCATCCCATTCCCTTTTAGGCCACTTGATGTCACAATGAACCATTTGATTCTTGGCCTCCATGGTGGCGAAATTGTACCAGGTTTTAATTGGGCCCCATGGTTTCACAATACATCCCTGCCCCTTTTAAGCCCATTGGTGTCAAAAGGTATCATTAGATTATTAACCGCCATTGGGTCACAATGGATCCTTGCTTCTCTTAACCCCTGTGGTGTCACAATGCATCCCATGCCCTTTTAGGCCACTTGATGTCACAATGAATCATTTGATTCTTGGCCTCCACGGTGGCATAATAGATCCTTGATTCTATTGGTCCCCGTGCTGTAACAATCCATCCCTGGCCCTTTTTATACCCCCTGGTGCCACAAGGGATCATTAGATTGTTAGCCTGCATTGGGTCACAATGGTTCCTTGCTTCTCTTAACCTCTGTGGTTTCACAATGCATCCCATGCCCTTTTAGGCCACTTGATGTCACAATGAATCATTTGATTCTTGGCCTCCACGGTGGCAGAATTGTACCAGGTTTTACTTGGGCCCCATGCTTTCACAATTCATCCCTGGCCCTTTTAGGCCCATTGGTGTCACAAGGGATCATTAGATTGTTAGCCTGCACTGGGTCGCAATGGTTCCTTGCTTCTCTTAACCTCTGTGGTTTCACAATGCATCCCATGCCCTTTTAGGCCACTTGATGTCACAATGAATCATTTGATTCTTGGCCTCCATGGTGTCATAATGGTTCCTTGTTTCTATTGGGCCCCATGCTGTCACAATTCATCCCTGGCGCTTTTACGCCCCCTGGTGTCAAATGGGATCCTGGGATTATTAACCTCCATTGGGACACAATGGATCCTTGCTTCTCTTAACCCCTGTGGTGTCACAATGCATCCCATGCCCTTTTAGGCCACTTGATGTCACAATGAATCATTTGATTCTTGGCCTCCACGGTGGCATAATAGATCCTTGCTTCTATTGGTCCCTGTGCTGTAACAATCCATCCCTGGCCCTTTTTATACCCCCTGGTGCCACAAGGGATCATTAGATTGTTAGCCTGCATTGGGTCACAATGGTTCTTTGCTTCTCTTAACCTCTGTGGTGTCACAATGCATCCCATGCATTTTTAGGCCACTTGATGTCACAATGAATCATTTGATTCTTGGCCTCCATGGTGGCGAAATTGTACCAGGTTTTAATTGGGCCCCATGCTTTCACAATACATCCCTGCCCCTTTTAGGCCCATTGGTGTCAAAAGGTATCATTAGATTGTTAGCCTCCATTGGGTCACAATGGATCCTTGCTTCTCTTAACCCCTGTGGTTTCACAATGCATCCCATGCCCTTTAAGGCCACTTGATGTCACAATGAATCATTTGATTCTTGGCCTCCACGGTGGCATAATAGATCCTTGCTTCTATTGGTCCCTGTGCTGTAACAATCCATCCCTGGCCCTTTTTATACCCCCTGGTGCCACAAGGGATCATTAGATTGTTAGCCTGCATTGGGTCACAATGGTTCCTTGCTTCTCTTAACCTCTGTGGTGTCACAATGCATTCCAAGCCCTTTTAGGCCACTTGATGTCACAATGAACCATTTGATTCTTGGCCTTCATGGTCTCATAATGGTTTCTTGTTTGTATTGAGCCCCATGCTGTCAGAGTTCATCCGTGGTCCTTTTGCGCCCCCAGGTGTCAAAAGGGATTCTAAGATTGTTAGCCTGCATTGGGTCACAATGGTTCCTTGCTTCTCTTAACCCCTGTGGTGTCACAATGCATCCCATGCCCTTTTAGGCCACTTGATGTCACAATGAATCATTTGATTCTTGGCCTCCATGGTGGCGAAATTGTACCAGGTTTTAATTGGGCCCCATGCTTTCACAATACATCCCTGCCCCTTTTAGGCCCATTGGTGTCAAAAGGTATCATTAGATTGTTAGCCTCCATTGGGTCACAATGGTTCCTTGCTTCTCTTAACCCCTGTGGTTTCACAATGCATCCCATGCCCTTTAAGGCCACTTGATGTCACAATGAATCATTTGATTCTTGGCCTCCATGGTGGCATAATAGATCCTTGATTCTATTGGTCCCCGTGCTGTATCAATTCATCCCTGGCCCTTTTAGGCCCATTGGTGTCACAAGGGATCATTAGATTGTTAGCCTGCCTTGGGACACAATGGTTCCTTGCTTCTCTTAACCTCTGTGGTGTCACAATGCATTCCAAGCCCTTTTAGGCCACTTGGTCTTACAATGAACCATTTGATTCTTGGCCTTCATGGTGTCATAATGGTTCCTTGCTTCTATAGGTCCCCATGCTGTCAGAGTTCATCCGTGGTCCTTTTGCGCCCCCTGGTGTCAAAAGGGATTCTTAGATTGTTAGCCTGCATTGGGTCACAATGGTTCCTTGCTTCTCTTAACCCCTGTGGTGTCACAATGCATCCCATGCCCTTTTAGGCCACTTGATGTCACAATGAATCATTTGATTCTTGGTGTCCACGGTGGCAGAATTGTACCAGGTTTTACTTGGGCCCCATGCTTTCACAATTCATCCCTGGCCCTTTTAGGCCCATTGGTGTCACAAGGGATCATTAGATTGTTAGCCTCCATTGGGTCACAATGGATCCTTGCTTCTCTTAACCCCTGTGGTTTCACAATGCATCCCATGCCCTTTTAGGCCACTTGATGTCACAATGAATCATTTGATTCTTGGCCTCCATGGTGTCATAATGGTTCCTTGTTTCTATTGGTCCCCGTGCTGTAACAATCCATCCCTGGCCCTTTTTATACCCCCTGGTGCCACAAGGGATCATTAGATTGTTAGTCTGCATTGGGTCACAATGGTTCCTTGCTTCTCTTAACCTCTGTGGTGTCACAATGCATTCCAAGCCCTTTTAGGCCACTTGATGTCACAATGAACCATTTGATTCTTGGCCTTCATGGTGTCATAATGGTTCCTTGCTTCTATAGGTCCCCATGCTGTCAGAGTTCATCCGTGGTCCTTTTGCGCCCCCTGGTGTCAAAAGGGATTCTTAGATTGTTAGCCTGCATTGGGTCACAATGGTTCCTTCCTTCTCTTAACCCCTGTGGTGTCATAATGCATCCCATTCCCTTTTAGGCCACTTGATGTCACAATGAACCATTTGATTCTTGGCCTCCATGGTGGCGAAATTGTACCAGGTTTTAATTGGGCCCCATGGTTTCACAATACATCCCTGCCCCTTTTAAGCCCATTGGTGTCAAAAGGTATCATTAGATTATTAACCGCCATTGGGTCACAATGGATCCTTGCTTCTCTTAACCCCTGTGGTGTCACAATGCATCCCATGCCCTTTTAGGCCACTTGATGTCACAATGAATCATTTGATTCTTGGCCTCCACGGTGGCATAATAGATCCTTGATTCTATTGGTCCCCGTGCTGTAACAATCCATCCCTGGCCCTTTTTATACCCCCTGGTGCCACAAGGGATCATTAGATTGTTAGCCTGCATTGGGTCACAATGGTTCCTTGCTTCTCTTAACCTCTGTGGTGTCACAATGCATCCCATGCCCTTTTAGGCCACTTGATGTCACAATGAATCATTTGATTCTTGGCCTCCATGGTGGTGTAATTGTACCAGGTTTTAATTGGGCCCCATGCTTTCACAATACATCCCTGCCCCTTTTAGGCCCATTGGTGTCAAAAGGTATCATTAGATTGTTAGCATCCATTGGGTCACAATGGATCCTTGCTTCTCTTAACCCCTGTGGTTTCACAATGCATCCCATGTCCTTTTAGGCCACTTGATGTCACAATGAATCATTTGATTCTTGGCCTCCACGGTGGCAGAATTGTACCAGGTTTTACTTGGGCCCCATGCTTTCACAATTCATCCCTGGCCCTTTTAGGCCCATTGGTGTCACAAGGGATCATTAGATTGTTAGCCTGCACTGGGTCGCAATGGTTCCTTGCTTCTCTTAACCTCTGTGGTGTCACAATGCATCCCATGCCCTTTTAGGCCACTTGATGTCACAATGAATCATTTGATTCTTGGCCTCCATGGTGTCATAATGGTTCCTTGTTTCTATTGGGCCCCATGCTGTCACAATTCATCCCTGGCCCTTTTACGCCCCCTGGTGTCAAATGGGATCCTGGGATTATTAACCTCCATTGGGACACAATGGATCCTTGCTTCTCTTAACCCCTGTGGTGTCACAATGCATCCCATGCCCTTTTAGGCCACTTGATGTCACAATGAATCATTTCATTCTTGGCCTCCACGGTGGCATAATAGATCCTTGATTCTATTGGTCCCTGTGCTGTAACAATCCATCCCTGGCCCTTTTTATACCCCCTGGTGCCACAAGGGATCATTAGATTGTTAGCCTGCATTGGGTCACAATGGTTCCTTGCTTCTCTTAACCTCTGTGGTGTCACAATGCATCCCATGCCATTTTAGGCCACTTGATGTCACAATGAACCATTTGATTCTTGGCCTTCATGGTCTCATAATGGTTTCTTGTTTGTATTGGGCCCCATGCTGTCAGAGTTCATCCGTGGTCCTTTTGCGCCCCCAGGTGTCAAAAGGGATTCTAAGATTGTTAGCCTGCATTGGGTCACAATGGTTCCTTGCTTCTCTTAACCTCTGTGGTGTCACAATGCATCCCATGCATTTTTAGGCCACTTGATGTCACAATGAATCATTTGATTCTTGGCCTCCATGGTGGCGAAATTGTACCAGGTTTTAATTGGGCCCCATGCTTTCACAATACATCCCTGCCCCTTTTAGGCCCATTGGTGTCAAAAGGTATCATTAGATTGTTAGCCTCCATTGGGTCACAATGGATCCTTGCTTCTCTTAACCCCTGTGGTGTCACAATGCATCCCATGCCCTTTAAGGCCACTTGATGTCACAATGAATCATTTGATTCTTGGCCTCCACGGTGGCAGAATAGATCCTTGCTTCTATTGGTCCCCGTGCTGTAACAATCCATCCCTGGCCCTTTTTATACCCCCTGGTGCCACAAGGGATCATTAGATTGTTAGCCTGCATTGGGTCACAATGGTTCCTTGCTTCTCTTAACCTCTGTGGTGTCACAATGCATCCCAAGCCCTTTTAGGCCACTTGATGTCACAATGAACCATTTGATTCTTGGCCTTCATGGTGTCATAATGGTTCCTTGCTTCTATAGGTCCCCATGCTGTCAGAGTTCATCCGTGGTCCTTTTGCGCCCCCAGGTGTCAAAAGGGATTCTAAGATTGTTAGCCTGCATTGGGTCACAATGGTTCCTTGCTTCTCTTAACCTCTGTGGTGTCACAATGCATCCCAAGCCCTTTTAGGCCACTTGATGTCACAATGAATCATTTGATTCTTGGCCTCCATGGTGGCGAAATTGTACCAGGTTTTAATTGGGCCCCATGCTTTCACAATACATCCCTGCCCCTTTTAGGCCCATTGGTGTCAAAAGGTATCATTAGATTGTTAGCCTCCATTGGGTCACAATGGATCCTTGCTTCTCTTAACCCCTGTGGTTTCACAATGCATCCCATGCCCTTTAAGGCCACTTGATGTCACAATGAATCATTTGATTCTTGGCCTCCATGGTGGCATAATAGATCCTTGATTCTATTGGTCCCCGTGCTGTATCAATTCATCCCTGGCCCTTTTAGGCCCATTGGTGTCACAAGGGATCATTAGATTGTTAGCCTGCCTTGGGACACAATGGTTCCTTGCTTCTCTTAACCTCTGTGGTGTCACAATGGATTCCAAGCCCTTTTAGGCCACTTGGTCTTACAATGAACCATTTGATTCTTGGCCTTCATGGTGTCATAATGGTTCCTTGCTTCTATAGGTCCCCATGCTGTCAGAGTTCATCCGTGGTCCTTTTGCGCCCCCTGGTGTCAAAAGGGATTCTTAGATTTTTAGCCTGCATTGGGTCACAATGGTTCCTTGCTTCTCTTAACCCCTGTGGTGTCACAATGCATCCCATGCCCTTTTAGGCCACTTGATGTCACAATGAATCATTTGATTCTTGGTGTCCACGGTGGCAGAATTGTACCAGGTTTTACTTGGGCCCCATGCTTTCACAATTCATCCCTGGCCCTTTTAGGCCCATTGGTGTCACAAGGGATCATTTGATTCTTGGCCTCCATGGTGTCATAATGGTTCCTTGTTTCTATTGGGCCCCATGCTGTCACAATGCATCCCTGGCCCTTTTACGCCCCCTGGTGAAAAATGGGCTCCTGGGATTATTAGCCTCCATTGGGTCACAATGGATCCTTGCTTCTCTTAACCCCTGTGGTGTCACAATGCATCCCATGCCCTTTTAGGCCTCTTGATGTCACAATGAATCATTTGATTCTTGGCCTCCATGGTGGCATAATTGTAGCAGGTTTTAATTGGGCCCCATGCTTTCACAATTCATCCCTGGCCCTTTTAGGCCCATTGGTGTCACAAGGGATCATTAGATTGTTAGCCTCCATTGGGTCACAATGGATCCTTGGTTCTCTTAACCTCTGTGGTGTCACAATGCATCCCATGCCCTTTTAGGCCACTTGATGTCACAATGAATCATTTGATTCTTGGCCTCCACGGTGGCATAATAGATCCTTGCTTCTATTGGTCCCCGTGCTGTAACAATCCATCCCTGGCCCTTTTTATACCCCCTGGTGCCACAAGGGATCATTAGATTGTTAGCCTGCATTGGGTCACAATGGTTCCTTGCTTCTCTTAACCCCTGTGGTGTCACAATGCATCCCATGCCCTTTTAGGCCACTTGATGTCACACTGAATCATTTGATTCTTGGCCTCCACGGTGGCAGAATTTTACCAGGTTTTACTTGGGCCCCATGCTTTCACAATTCATCCCTGGCCCTTTTAGGCCCATTGGTGTCAAAAGGGATCATTAGATTGTTAGCCTCCATTGGGTCGCAATGGTTCCTTGATTCTCTTAACCCCTGTGCTGTCACAATGCATCCCATGCCCTTTTAGGCCACTTGATGTCACAATGAATTATTTGATTCTTGGCCTCCACGGTGGCATAATAGATCCTTGCTTCTATTGGTCCCCGTGCTGTAACAATTCATCCCTGCCCCTTTTAGGCCCATTGGTGCCACAAGGGATCATTAGATTGTTAGCCTGCATTGGGTCACAATGGTTCCTTGCTTCTCTTAACCTCTGTGGTGCCACAATGCATCCCATGCCCTTTTAGGCCACTTGATGTCACAATGAATCATTTGATTCTTGGCCTCCATGGTGTCATAATGGTTCCTTGTTTCTATTGGGCCCCATGCTTTCACAATTCATCCCTGGCCCTTTTACGCCCCCTGGTGTCAAATGGGATCCTGGGATTATTAGCCTCCATTGGGACACAATGGATCCTTGCTTCTCTTAACCCCTGTGGTGTCACAATGCATCCCATGCCCTTTTAGGCCACTTGATGTCACAATGAATCATTTGATTCTTGGCCTCCACGGTGGCATAATAGATCCTTGCTTCTATTGGTCCCCGTGCTGTAACAATCCCTCCCTGGCCCTTTTTATACCCCCTGGTGCCACAAGGGATCATTAGATTGTTAGTCTGCATTGGGTCACAATGGTTCCTTGCCTCTCTTAACCCCTGTGGTGTCACAATGCATTCCAAGCCCTTTTAGGCCACTTGGTCTTACAATGAACCATTTGATTCTTGGCCTTCATGGTGTCATAATGGTTCCTTGCTTCTATAGGTCCCCATGCTGTCAGAGTTCATCCGTGGTCCTTTTGCGCCCCCTGGTGTCAAAAGGGATTCTTAGATTGTTAGCCTGCATTGGGTCACAATGGTTCCTTGCTTCTCTTAACCCCTGTGGTGTCACAATGCATCCCATGCCCTTTTAGGCCACTTGATGTCACAATGAATCATTTGATTCTTGGCCTCCACGGTGGCAGAATTGTACCAGGTTTTACTTGGGCCCCATGCTTTCACAATTCATCCCTGGCCCTTTTAGGCCCATTGGTGTCACAAGGGATCATTAGATTGTTAGCCTGCATTGGGTCACAATGGTTCCTTGCTTCTCTTAACCCCTGTGCTGTCATAATGCATCCCATTCCCTTTTAGGCCACTTGATGTCACAATGAATCATTTGATTCTTGGCCTCCATGGTGGCGAAATTGTACCAGGTTTTAATTGGGCCCCATGCTTTCACAATACATCCCTGCCCCTTTTAGGCCCATTGGTGTCAAAAGGGATCATTAGATTGTTAGCCTCCATTGGGTCACAATGGATCCTTGCTTCTCTTAACCCCTGTGCTGTCACAATGCATCCCATGCCCTTTCAGGCCACTTGATGTCACAATGAATTATTTGATTCTTGGCCTCCATGGTGGCATAATAGATCCTTGATTCTATTGGTCCCCGTGCTGTAACAATTCATCCCTGGCCCTTTTAGGCCCATTGGTGTCACAAGGGATCATTAGATTGTTAGCCTGCATTGGGTCACAATGGTTCCTTGCTTCTCTTAACCTCTGTGGTGTCACAATGCATCCCATGCCCTTTTAGGCCACTTGATGTCACAATGAATCATTTGATTCTTGGCCTCCATGGTGTCATAATGGTTCCTTGTTTCTATTGGGCCCCATGCTGTCACAATTCATCCCTGGCCCTTTTACGCCCCCTGGGGTCAAATGGGATCCTGGGATTATTAGCCTCCATTGGGTCACAATGGATCCTTGCTTCTCTTAACCCCTGTGGTGTCACAATGCATCCCATGCCTTTTAGGCCACTTGATGTCACAATGAATCATTTGATTCTTGGCCTCCATGGTGGCATAATTGTACCAGGATTTACTAGGGCCCCATGCTTTCACAATACATCCCTGCCCCTTTTAGGCCCATTGGTGTCACAAGGGATCATTAGATTGTTAGCCTGCATTGGGTCGCAATGGTTCCTTGCTTCTCTTAACCTCTGTGGTGTCACAATGCATCCCATGCCCTTTTAGGCCACTTGATGTCACAATGAATCATTTGATTCTTGGCCTCCATGGTGTCATAATGGTTCCTTGTTTCTATTGGGCCCCATGCTGTCACAATTCATCCCTGGCCCTTTTACGCCCCCTGGTGTCAAATGGGATCCTGGGATTATTAGCCTCCATTGGGTCACAATGGATCCTTGCTTCTCTTAACCCCTGTGGTGTCACAATGCATCCCATGCCCTTTTAGGCCACTTGATGTCACAATGAATCATTTGATTCTTGGCCTCCACGGTGGCAGAATAGATCCTTGCTTCTATTGGTCCCCGTGCTGTAACAATCCATCCCTGGCCCTTTTTATACCCCCTGGTGCCACAAGGGATCATTAGATTGTTAGTCTGCATTGGGTCACAATGGTTCCTTGCTTCTCTTAACCTCTGTGGTGTCACAATGCATTCCAAGCCCTTTTAGGCCACTTGATGTCACAATGAACCATTTGATTCTTGGCCTTCATGGTGTCATAATGGTTCCTTGCTTCTATAGGTCCCCATGCTGTCAGAGTTCATCCGTGGTCCTTTTGCGCCCCCAGGTGTCAAAAGGGATTCTAAGATTGTTAGCCTGCATTGGGTCACAATGGTTCCTTGCTTCTCTTAACCTCTGTGGTGTCACAATGCATCCCAAGCCCTTTTAGGCCACTTGATGTCACAATGAATCATTTGATTCTTGGCCTCCATGGTGGCGAAATTGTACCAGGTTTTAATTGGGCCCCATGCTTTCACAATACATCCCTGCCCCTTTTAGGCCCATTGGTGTCAAAAGGTATCATTAGATTGTTAGCCTCCATTGGGTCACAATGGATCCTTGCTTCTCTTAACCCCTGTGGTTTCACAATGCATCCCATGCCCTTTAAGGCCACTTGATGTCACAATGAATCATTTGATTCTTGGCCTCCATGGTGGCATAATAGATCCTTGATTCTATTGGTCCCCGTGCTGTATCAATTCATCCCTGGCCCTTTTAGGCCCATTGGTGTCACAAGGGATCATTAGATTGTTAGCCTGCCTTGGGACACAATGGTTCCTTGCTTCTTTTAACCTCTGTGGTGTCACAATGCATTCCAAGCCCTTTTAGGCCACTTGGTCTTACAATGAACCATTTGATTCTTGGCCTCCATGGTGTCATAATGGTTCCTTGTTTCTATTGGGCCCCATGCTGTCACAATTCATCCCTGGCCCTTTTACGCCCCCTGGTGTCAAATGGGATCCTGGGATTATTAGCCTCCATTGGGTCACAATGGATCCTTGCTTCTCTTAACCCCTGTGGTGTCACAATGCATCCCATGCCCTTTTAGGCCACTTGATGTCACAATGAATCATTTGATTCTTGGCCTCCACGGTGGCAGAATAGATCCTTGCTTCTATTGGTCCCCGTGCTGTAACAATCCATCCCTGGCCCTTTTTATACCCCCTGGTACCACAAGGGATCATTACATTGTTAGTCTGCATTGGGTCACAATGGTTCCTTGCTTCTCTTAACCTCTGTGGTGTCACAATGCATTCCAAGCCCTTTTAGGCCACTTGATGTCACAATGAATCATTTGATTCTTGGCCTCCATGGTGGTGTAATTGTACCAGGTTTTAATTGGGCCCCATGCTTTCACAATACATCCCTGCCCCTTTTAGGCCCATTGGTGTCAATAGGTATCATTAGATTGTTAGCCTCCATTGGGTCACAATGGATCCTTGCTTCTCTTAACCCCTGTGGTTTCACAATGCATCCCATGCCCTTTTAGGCCACTTGATGTCACAATGAATCATTTGATTCTTGGCCTCCATGGTGTCATAATGGTTCCTTGTTTCTATTGGGCCCCATGCTGTCACAATTCATCCCTTGCGCTTTTACGCCCCCTGGTGTCAAATGGGATCCTGGGATTATTAACCTCCATTGGGTCACAATGGATCCTTGCTTCTCTTAACCCCTGTGGTGTCACAATGCATCCCATGCCCTTTTAGGCCACTTGATGTCACAATGAATCATTTGATTCTTGGCCTCCACGGTGGCATAATAGATCCTTGCTTCTATTGGTCCCTGTGCTGTAACAATCCATCCCTGGCCCTTTTAGGCCCATTGGTGTCAAAAGGGATCATTAGATTGTTAGCCTGCATTGGGTCACAATGGTTCCTTGCTTCTCTTAACCTCTGTGGTGTCACAATGCATCCCATGCCATTTTAGGCCACTTGATGTCACAATGAACCATTTGATTCTTGGCCTTCATGGTCTCATAATGGTTTCTTGTTTGTATTGGGCCCCATGCTGTCAGAGTTCATCCGTGGTCCTTTTGCGCCCCCTGGTGTCAAAAGGGATTCTAAGATTGTTAGCCTGCATTGGGTCACAATGGTTCCTTGATTCTCTTAACCCCTGTGGTGTCACAATGCATCCCATGCCCTTTTAGGCCACTTGATGTCACAATGAATCATTTGATTCTTGGCCTCCATGGTGTCATAATGGTTCCTTGTTTCTATTGGGCCCCATGCTGTCACAATTCATCCCTGGCCCTTTTACGCCCCCTGGTGTCAAATGGGATCCTGGGATTATTGGCCTCCATTGGGTCACAATGGATCCTTGCTTCTCTTAACCACTGTGCTGTCACAATGCATCCCATGCTCTTTTAGGCCACTTGATGTCACAATGAATCATTTGATTCTTGGCCTCCACGGTGGCATAATAGATCCTTGCTTCTATTGGTCCCCGTGCTGTAACAATCCATCCCTGGCCCTTTTTATACCCCCTGGTGCCACAAGGGATCATTAGATTGTTAGCCTGCATTGGGTCACAATGGTTCCTTGCTTCTCTTAACCTCTGTGGTGTCACAATGCATTCCAAGCCCTTTTAGGCCACTTGGTCTTACAATGAACCATTTGATTCTTGGCCTTCATGGTCTCATAATGGTTTCTTGTTTGTATTGGGCCCCAGGCTGTCAGAGTTCATCCGTGGTCCTTTTGCGCCCCCTGGTGTCAAAAGGGATTCTTAGATTGTTAGCCTGCATTGGGTCACAATGGTTCCTTGCTTCTCTTAACCCCTGTGGTGTCACAATGCATCCCATGCCCTTTTAGGCCACTTGATGTCACAATGAATCATTTCATTCTTGGCCTCCATGGTGGTGTAATTGTACCAGGTTTAATTGGGCCCCATGCTTTCAAAATACATCTCTGCCACTTTTAGGCCCATTGGTGTCAAAAGGGATCACTAGATTGATAGCCTCCATTGGGTCACAATGGATCCTTGGTTCTCTTAACCCCTGTGCTGTCACAATGCATCCCATGCCCTTTTAGGCCACTTGATGTCACAATGAATTATTTGATTCTTGGCCTCCATGGTGTCATAATAGATCCTTCCTTCTATTGGTTGCCGTGCTGTAACAATTCATCCCTGGCCCTTTTTCGCCCCCTGGTGTCAAATGGGATCCTGGGATTATTAGCCTCCATTGGGTCACAATGGATCCTTGCTTCTCTTAACCCCTGTGGTGTCACAATGCATCCCATGCCCTTTTAGGCCACTTGATGTCACAATGAATCATTTGATTCTTGGCCTCCATGGTGGCATAATTGTACCAGGTTTTACTTGGGCCCCATGCTTTCACAATTCATCCCTGACCCTTTTAGGCCCATTGGTGTCACAAGGGATCATTAGATTGTTAGCCTCCATTGGGTCACAATGGATCCTTGCTTCTCTTAACCCCTGTGGTTTCACAATGCATCCCATGCCCTTTAAGGCCACTTGATGTCACAATGAATCATTTGATTCTTGGCCTCCATGGTGGCATAATAGATCCTTGATTCTATTGGTCCCCGTGCTGTATCAATTCATCCCTGGCCCTTTTAGGCCCATTGGTGTCACAAGGGATCATTAGATTGTTAGCCTGCATTGGGACACAAGGGTTCCTTGCTTCTCTTAACCTCTGTGGTTTCACAATGCATCCCATGCCCTTTTAGGCCACTTGATGTCACAATGAATCATTTGATTCTTGGCCTCCATGGTGTCATAATGGTTCCTTGTTTCTATTGGGCCCCATGCTGTCACAATTCATCCCTGGCCCTTTTACGCCCCCTGGTGTCAAATGGGATCCTGGGATTATTAACCTCCATTGGGTCACAATGGATCCTTGCTTCTCTTAACCCCTGTGGTGTCACAATGCATCCCATGCCCTTTTAGGCCACTTGATGTCACAATGAATCATTTGATTCTTGGCCTCCATGGTGGCGAAATTGTACCAGGTTTTAATTGGGCCCCATGCTTTCACAATACATCCCTGCCCCTTTTAGGCCCATTGGTGTCAAAAGGTATCATTAGATTGTTAGCCTCCATTGGGTCACAATGGATCCTTGCTTCTCTTAACCCCTGTGGTTTCACAATGCATCCCATGCCCTTTAAGGCCACTTGATGTCACAATGAATCATTTGATTCTTGGCCTCCATGGTGGCATAATAGATCCTTGATTCTATTGGTCCCCGTGCTGTATCAATTCATCCCTGGCCCTTTTAGGCCCATTGGTGTCACAAGGGATCATTAGATTGTTAGCCTGCATTGGGACACAAGGGTTCCTTGCTTCTCTTAACCTCTGTGGTTTCACAATGCATCCCATGCCCTTTTAGGCCACTTGATGTCACAATGAATCATTTGATTCTTGGCCTCCATGGTGTCATAATGGTTCCTTGTTTCTATTGGGCCCCATGCTGTCACAATTCATCCCTGGCCCTTTTACGCCCCCTGGTGTCAAATGGGATCCTGGGATTATTAACCTCCATTGGGTCACAATGGATCCTTGCTTCTCTTAACCCCTGTGGTGTCACAATGCATCCCATGCCCTTTTAGGCCACTTGATGTCACAATGAATCATTTGATTCTTGGCCTCCACGGTGGCATAATAGATCCTTGCTTCTTTTGGTCCCCGTGCTGTAACAATCCATCCCTGGCCCTTTTTATACCCCCTGGTGCCACAAGGGATCATTAGATTGTTAGCCTGCATTGGGTCACAATGGTTCCTTGCTTCTCTTAACCTCTGTGGTGTCACAATGCATCCCATTCCATTTTAGGCCACTTGATGTCACAATGAACCATTTGATTCTTGGCCTTCATGGTCTCATAATGGTTTCTTGTTTGTATTGGGCCCCATGCTGTCAGAGTTCATCCGTGGTCCTTTTGCGCCCCCTGGTGTCAAAAGGGATTCTAAGATTGTTAGCCTGCATTGGGTCACAATGGTTCCTTGTTTCTCTTAACCCCTGTGGTGTCACACTGCATCCCATGCCCTTTTAGGCCACTTGATGTCACAATGAATCATTTCATTCTTGGCCTCCATGGTGGTGTAATTGTACCAGGTTTTAATTGGGCCCCATGCTTTCACAATGCATCCCTGCCCCTTTTAGGCCCATTGGTGTCAAAAGGGATCATTAGATTGTTAGCCTCCATTGGGTCACAATGGATCCTTGCTTCTCTTAACCCCTGTGCTGTCACAATGCATCCCATGCCTTTTTAGGCCACATGATGTCACAATGAATTATTTGATTCTTGGCCTCCATGGTGGCATAATAGATCCTTCCTTCTATTGGTCGCCGTGCTGTAACAATTCATCCCTGGCCCTTTTAGGCCCATTGGTGTCAAAAGGGATCATTAGATTGTTAGCCTGCATTGGGTCACAATGGTTCCTTGCTTCTCTTAAACTCTGTGGTGTCACAATGCATCCCATGCCCTTTTAGGCCACTTGATGTCACAATGAATCATTTGATTCTTGGCCTCCATGGTGTCATAATGGTTCCTTGCATCTATAGGTCCCCATGCTGTCAGAGTTCATCCGTGGCCCTTTTGCGCCCCCTGGTGTCAAAAGGGATCCTTAGATTGTTAGCCTGCATTGGGTCACAAGGGTTCCTTGCTTCTCTTAACCCCTGTGGTGTCATAATGCATCCCATGCCCTTTTAGGCCACTTGATGTCACAATGAATCATTTGATTCTTGGCCTCCATGGTGGCAGAATAGATCCTTGCTGCTATTGGTCCCCGTGCTGTAACAATCCATCCCTGGCCCTTTTTATACCCCCTGGTGCCACAAGGGATCATTAGATTGTTAGTCTGCATTGGGTCACAATGGTTCCTTGCTTCTCTTAACCCCTGTGGTGTCACAATGCATCCCATGCCCTTTTAGGCCTCTTGATGTCACAATGAATCATTTGATTCATGGCCTCCATGGTGGCATAATTGTACCAGGTTTTAATTGGGCCCCATGCTTTCACAATTCATCCCTGACCCTTTTAGGCCCATTGGTGTCAAAAGGGATCATTAGATTGTTAGCCTCCATTGGGTCACAATGGTTCCTTGCTTCTCTTAACCTCTGTGGTGTTACAATGCATCCCATGCCCTTTTAGGCCACTTGATGTCACAATGAATCATTTGATTCTTGGCCTCCATGGTGTCATAATGGTTCCTTGTTTCTATTGGGCCCTATGCTGTCACAATTCATCCCTGGCCCTTTTACGCCCCCTGGTGTCAAATGGGATCCTGGGATTATTAGCCTCCATTGGGTCACAATGGATCCTTGCTTCTCTTAACCCCTGTGGTGTCACAATCCATCCCATGCGCTTTTAGGCCACTTGATGTCACAATGAATCATTTGATTCTTGGCCTCCACGGTGGCATAATAGATCCTTGCTTCTATTGGTCCCCGTGCTGTAACAATCCATCCCTGGCCCTTTTTATACCCCCTGGTGACACAAGGGATCATTAGATTGTTAGCCTGTATTGGGTCACAATGGTTCCTTGCTTCTCTTAACCTCTGTGGTGTCACAATGCATTCCAAGCCCTTTTAGGCCACTTGATGTCACAATGCACCATTTGATTCTTGGCCTTCATGGTGTCATAATGGTTCCTTGCTTCTATAGGTCCCCATGCTGTCAGAGTTCATCCGTGGTCCTTTTGCGCCCCCTGGTGTCAAAAGGGATTCTTAGATTGTTAGCCTGCATTGGGTCACAATGGTTCCTTGCTTCGCTTAACCCCTGTGGTGTCATAATGCATCCCATGCCCTTTTAGGCCACTTGATGTCACAAGGAATTATTTGATTCTTGGCCTCCATGGTGGCATAATATATCCTTGATTCTATTGGTCCCCGTGCTGTAACATTTCATCCCTGGCCCTTTCAGGCTCATTGGTGTCACAAGGGATTATTAGATTGTTAGCCTGCATTGGGTCACAATGGTTCCTTGCTTCTCTTAACCTCTGTGGTGTCACAATGCATCCCATGCCCTTTTAGGCCACTTGATGTCACAATGAATCATTTGATTCTTGGCCTCCACGGTGTCATAATGGTTCCTTGTTTCTATTGGGCCCCATGCTGTCACAATTCATCCCTGGCCCTTTTACGCCCCCTGGTGTCAAATGGGATCCTGGGAGTATTAGCCTCCATTGGGACACAATGGATCCTTGCTTCTCTTAACCCCTGTGGTGTCACAATGCATCCCATGCCCTTTTAGGCCACTTGATGTCACAATGAATCATTTGATTCTTGGCCTCCACGGTGGCATAATAGATCCTTGCTTCTATTGGTCCCCGTGCTGTAACAATCCATCCCTGGCCCTTTTTATACCCCCTGGTGCCACAAGGGATCATTAGATTGTTAGCCTGCATTGGGGCACAATGGTTCCTTGCTTCTCTTAACCTCTGTGGTGTCACAATGCATTCCAAGCCCTTTTAGGCCACTTGGTCTTACAATGGACCATTTGATTCTTGGCCTTCATGGTGTCATAATGGTTCCTTGCTTCTATAGGTCCCCATGCTGTCAGAGTTCATCCGTGGTCCTTTTGCGCCCCCTGGTGTCAAAAGGGATTCTTAGATTGTTAGCCTGCATTGGGTCACAATGGTTCCTTGCTTCTCTTAACCCCTGTGGTGTCACAATGCATCCCATGCCATTTTAGGCCACTTGATGTCACAATGAATCATTTGATTCTTGGCCTCCATGGTGGCGAAATTGTACCAGGTTTTAATTGGGCCCCATGCTTTCACAATACATCCCTGCCCCTTTTAGGCCCATTGGTGTCAAAAGGTATCATTAGATTGTTAGCCTCCATTGGGTCACAATGGATCCTTGCTTCTCTTAACCCCTGTGGTTTCACAATGCATCCCATGCCCTTTAAGGCCACTTGATGTCACAATGAATCATTTGATTCTTGGCCTCCATGGTGGCATAATAGATCCTTGATTCTATTGGTCCCCGTGCTGTATCAATTCATCCCTGGCCCTTTTAGGCCCATTGGTGTCACAAGGGATCATTAGATTATTAACCTCCATTGGGTCACAATGGATCCTTGCTTCTCTTAACCCCTGTGGTGTCACAATGCATCCCATGCCCTTTTAGGCCACTTGATGTCACAATGAATCATTTGATTCTTGGCCTCCACGGTGGCATAATAGATCCTTGCTTCTATTGGTCCCCGTGCTGTAACAATCCATCCCTGGCCCTTTTTATACCCCCGGGTGCCACAAGGGATCATTAGATTGTTAGCCTGCATTGGGTCACAATGGTTCCTTGCTTCTCTTAAACTCTGTGGTGTCACAATGCATCCCATGCCCTTTTAGGCCACTTGATGTCACAATGAATCATTTGATTCTTGGCCTCCACGGTGTCATAATGGTTCCTTGTTTCTATTGGGCCCCATGCTGTCACAATTCATCCCTGGCCCTTTTACGCCTCCTGGTGTCAAATGGGATCCTGGGATTATTGGCCTCCATTGGGTCACAATGGATCCTTGCTTCTCTTAACCACTGTGCTGTCACAATGCATCCCATGCCCTTTTAGGCCACTTGATGTCACAATGAATCATTTGATTCTTGGCCTCCACGGTGGCATAATAGATCCTTGCTTCTATTGGTCCCCGTGCTGTAACAATCCATCCCTGGCCCTTTTTATACCCCCTGGTGCCACAAGGGATCATTAGATTGTTAGCCTGCATTGGGTCACAATGGTTCCTTGCTTCTCTTAACCTCTGTGGTGTCACAATGCATTCCAAGCCCTTTTAGGCCACTTGGTCTTACAATGAACCATTTGATTCTTGGCCTTCATGGTGTCATAATGGTTTCTTGTTTGTATTGGGCCCCAGGCTGTCAGAGTTCATCCGTGGTCCTTTTGCGCCCCCTGGTGTCAAAAGGGATTCTTAGATTGTTAGCCTGCATTGGGTCACAATGGTTCCTTGCTTCTCTTAACCCCTGTGGTGTCACAATGCATCCCATGCCCTTTTAGGCCACTTGATGTCACAATGAATCATTTCATTCTTGGCCTCCATGGTGGTGTAATTGTACCAGGTTTAATTGGGCCCCATGCTTTCACAATACATCCCTGCCACTTTTAGGCCCATTGGTGTCAAAAGGGATCACTAGATTGATAGCCTCCATTGGGTCACAATGGATCCTTGGTTCTCTTAACACCTGTGCTGTCACAATGCATCCCATGCCCTTTTAGGCCACATGATGTCACAATGAATTATTTGATTCTTGGCCTCCATGGTGTCAAAATAGATCCTTCCTTCTATTGGTTCCGTGCTGTAACAATTCATCCCTGGCCCTTTTTCGCCCCCTGGTGTCAAATGGGATCCTGGGATTATTAGCCTCCATTGGGTCACAATGGATCCTTGCTTCTCTTAACCCCTGTGCTGTCACAATGCATCCCATGCCCTTTTAGGCCACTTGATGTCACAATGAATCATTTGATTCTTGGCCTCCATGGTGGCATAATTGTACCAGGTTTTACTTGGGCCCCATGCTTTCACAATTCATCCCTGCCCCTTTTAGGCCCATTGGTGTCACAAGGGATCATTAGATTGTTAGCCTGCATTGGGTCGCAATGGTTCCTTGCTTCTCTTAACCTCTGTGGTGTCACAATGCATCCCATGCCCTTTTAGGCCACTTGATGTCACAATGAATCATTTGATTCTTGGCCTCCATGGTGTCATAATGGTTCCTTGATTCTATTGGGCCCCATGCTGTCACAATTCATCCCTGGCCCTTTTACGCCCCCTGGTGTCAAATGGGATCCTGGGATTATTAGCCTCCATTGGGTCACAATGGATCCTTGCTTCTCTTAACCCCTGTGGTTTCACAATGCATCCCATGCCCTTTAAGGCCACTTGATGTCACAATGAATCATTTGATTCTTGGCCTCCATGGTGGCATAATAGATCCTTGATTCTATTGGTCCCCGTGCTGTATCAATTCATCCCTGGCCCTTTTAGGCCCATTGGTGTCACAAGGGATCATTAGATTGTAAGACTGCATTGGGACACAAGGGTTCCTTGCTTCTCTTAACCTCTGTGGTTTCACAATGCATCCCATGCCCTTTTAGGCCACTTGATGTCACAATGAATCATTTGATTCTTGGCCTCCATGGTGTCATAATGGTTCCTTGTTTCTATTGGGCCCCATGCTGTCACAATTCATCCCTGGCCCTTTTACGCCCCCTGGTGTCAAATGGGATCCTGGGATTATTAACCTCCATTGGGTCACAATGGATCCTTGCTTCTCTTAACCCCTGTGGTGTCACAATGCATCCCATGCCCTTTTAGGCCACTTGATGTCACAATGAATCATTTGATTCTTGGCCTCCACGGTGGCATAATAGATCCTTGCTTCTATTGGTCCCCGTGCTGTAACAATCCATCCCTGGCCCTTTTTATACCCCCTGGTGCCACAAGGGATCATTAGATTGTTAGCCTGCATTGGGTCACAATGGTTCCTTGCTTCTCTTAACCTCTGTGGTGTCACAATGCATCCCATGCCATTTTAGGCCACTTGATGTCACAATGAACCATTTGATTCTTGGCCTTCATGGTCTCATAATGGTTTCTTGTTTGTATTGGGCCCCATGCTGTCAGAGTTCATCCGTGGTCCTTTTGCGCCCCCTGGTGTCAAAAGGGATTCTAAGATTGTTAGCCTGCTTTGGGTCACAATGGTTCCTTGCTTCTCTTAACCCCTGTGGTGTCACAATGCATCCCATTCCCTTTTAGGCCACTTGATGTCACAATGAATCATTTCATTCTTGGCCTCCATGGTGGTGTAATTGTACCAGGTTTTAATTGGGCCCCATGCTTTCACAATACATCCCTGCCCCTTTTAGGCCCATTGGTGTCAAAAGGGATCATTAGATTGTTAGCCTCCATTGGGTCACAATGGATCCTTGCTTCTCTTAACCCCTGTGCTGTCACAATGCATCCCATGCCTTTTTAGGCCACATGATGTCACAATGAATTATTTGATTCTTGGCCTCCATGGTGGCATAATAGATCCTTCCTTCTATTGGTCGCCGTGCTGTAACAATTCATCCCTGGCCCTTTTAGGCCCATTGGTGTCAAAAGGGATCATTAGATTGTTAGCCTGCATTGGGTCACAATGGTTCCTTGCTTCTCTTAAACTCTGTGGTGTCACAATGCATCCCATGCCCTTTTAGGCCACTTGATGTCACAATGAATCATTTGATTCTTGGCCTCCATGGTGTCATAATGGTTCCTTGCTTCTATAGGTCCCCATGCTGTCAGAGTTCATCCGTGGCCCTTTTGCGCCCCCTGGTGTCAAAAGGGATCCTTAGATTGTTAGCCTGCATTGGGTCACAATGGTTCCTTGCTTCTCTTAACCCCTGTGGTGTCATAATGCATCCCATGCCCTTTTAGGCCACTTGATGTCACAATGAATCATTTGATTCTTGGCCTCCACGGTGGCATAATAGATCGTTGCTGCTATTGGTCCCCGTGCTGTAACAATCCATCCCTGGCCCTTTTTATACCCCCTGGTGACACAAGGGATCATTAGATTGTTAGCCTGCATTGGGTCACATTGGTTCCTTGCTTCTCTTAACCTCTGAGGTGTCACAATGCATTCCAAGCCCTTTTAGGCCACTTGTTGTCACAATGAACCATTTGATTCTTGGCCTTCATGGTGTCATAATGGTTCCTTGCTTCTATAGGTCCCCATGCTGTCAGAGTTCATCCGTGGTCCTTTTGCGCCCCCTGGTGTCAAAAGGGATTCTTAGATTGTTAGCCTGCATTGGGTCACAATGGTTCCTTGCTTCGCTTAACCCCTGTGGTGTCATAATGCATCCCATGCCCTTTTAGGCCACTTGATGTCACAAGGAATTATTTGATTCTTGGCCTCCATGGTGGCATAATATATCCTTGATTCTATTGGTCCCCGTGCTGTAACATTTCATCCCAGGCCCTTTCAGGCTCATTGGTGTCACAAGGGATTATTAGATTGTTAGCCTCCATTGGGTCACAATGGTTCCTTGCTTCTCTTAACCTCTGTGGTGTCACAATGCATCCCATGCCCTTTTAGGCCACTTGATGTCACAATGAATCATTTGATTCTTGGCCTCCATGCTGTCATAATGGTTCCTTGTTTCTATTGGGCCCCATGCTGTCACAATTCATCCCTGGCCCTTTTACGCCCCCTGGTGTCAAATGGGATCCTGGGATTATTAGCCTCCATTGGGACACAATGGATCCTTGATTCTCTTAACCCCTGGGCTGTCACAATGCATCCCATGCCCTTTTAGGCCACTTGATGTCACAATGAATCATTTGATTCTTGGCCTCCACGGTGGCATAATAGATCCTTGCTTCTATTGGTCCCCGAGCTGTAACAATCCATCCCTGGCCCTTTTTATACCCCCTGGTGCCACAAGTGATCATTAGATTGTTAGCCTGCATTGGGTCACAATGGTTCCTTGCTTCTCTTAACCCCTGTGGTGTCACAATGCATCCCATGCCCTTTTAGGCCACTTGATGTCACAATGAATCATTTCATTCTTGGCCTCCATGGTGGTGTAATTGTACCAGGTTTTAATTGGGCCCCATGCTTTCACAATACATCCCTGCCACTTTTAGGCCCATTGGTGTCACAAGGGATCATTAGATTGTTAGCCTCCATTGGGTCACAATGGATCCTTGCTTCTCGTAACCCCTGTGCTGTCACAATGCATCCCATGCCCTTTTAGGCCACTTGATGTCACAATGAATTATTTGATTCTTGGCCTTCATGGTGGCATAATAGATCCTTCCTTCTATTGGTCGCCGTGCTGTAACAATTCATCCCTGGCCCTTTTAGGCCCATTGGTGTCAAATGGGATCCTGGGATTATTAGCCTCCATTGGGTCACAATGGATCCTTGCTTCTCTTAACCCCTGTGGTGTCACAATGCATCCCATGCCCTTTTAGGCCACTTGATGTCACAATGAATCATTTCATTCTTGGCCTCCATGGTGGCAGAATTGTACCAGGTTTTACTTGGGCCCCATGCTTTCACAATACATCCTGGACACTTTTAGGCCCATTGGTGTCACAAGGGATCATTAGATTGTTAGCCTGCATTGGGTCACAATGGTTCCTTGCTTCTCTTAACCTCTGTGGTGTCAAAATGCATCCCATGCCCTTTTAGGCCACTTGATGTCACAATGAATCATTTGATTCTTGGCCTCCATGGTGTCATAATGGTTCCTTGTTTCTATTGGGCCCCATGCTGTCACAATTCATCCCTGGCCCTTTTACGCCCCCTGGTGTCAAAAGGGATCCTGGGATTATTAGCCTCCATTGGGTCACAATGGATCCTTGCTTCTCTTAACCCCTCTGGTGTCACAATGCATCCCATGCCCTTTTAGGCCACTTGATGTCACAATGAATCATTTGATTCTTGGCCTCCACGGTGGCATAATAGATCCTTGCTTCTATTGGTCCCCGTGCTGTAACAATCCTTCCCTGGCCCTTTTTATACCCCCTGGTGCCACAAGGGATCATTAGATTGTTAGCCTGCATTGGGTCACAATGGTCCCGTGCTTCTCTTAACCTCTGTGGTGTCACAATGCATTCCAAGCCCTTTTAGGCCACTTGGTCTTACAATGAACCATTTGATTCTTGGCCTTCATGCTCTCATAATGGTTTCTTGTTTGTATTGGGCCCCATGATGTCAGAGTTCATCCGTGGTCCTTTTGCGCCCCCTGGTGTCAAAAGGGATTCTTAGATTGTTAGCCTGCATTGGGTCACAATGGTTCCTTGCTTCTCTTAACCCCTGTGGTGTCACAATGCATCCCATGCCCTTTTAGGCCACTTGATGTCACAATGAATCATTTCATTCTTGGCCTCCATGGTGGTGTAATTGTACCAGGTTTTAATTGGGCCCCATGCTTTCACAATACATCCCTGCCACTTTTAGGCCCATTGGTGTCACAAGGGATCATTAGATTGTTAGCCTCCATTGGGTCACAATGGATCCTTGCTTCTCGTAACCCCTGTGCTGTCACAATGCATCCCATGCCCTTTTAGGCCACTTGATGTCACAATGAATTATTTGATTCTTGGCCTTCATGGTGGCATAATAGATCCTTCCTTCTATTGGTCGCCGTGCTGTAACAATTCATCCCTGGCCCTTTTAGGCCCATTGGTGTCAAAAGGGATCCTGGGATTATTAGCCTCCATTGGGTCACAATGGATCCTTGCTTCTCTTAACCCCTCTGGTGTCACAATGCATCCCATGCCCTTTTAGGCCACTTGATGTCACAATGAATCATTTGATTCTTGGCCTCCACGGTGGCATAATAGATCCTTGCTTCTATTGGTCCCCGTGCTGTAACAATCCTTCCCTGGCCCTTTTTATACCCCCTGGTGCCACAAGGGATCATTAGATTGTTAGCCTGCATTGGGTCACAATGGTCCCGTGCTTCTCTTAACCTCTGTGGTGTCACAATGCATTCCAAGCCCTTTTAGGCCACTTGGTCTTACAATGAACCATTTGATTCTTGGCCTTCATGGTCTCATAATGGTTTCTTGTTTGTATTGGGCCCCATGATGTCAGAGTTCATCCGTGGTCCTTTTGCGCCCCCTGGTGTCAAAAGGGATTCTTAGATTGTTAGCCTGCATTGGGTCACAATGGTTCCTTGCTTCTCTTAACCCCTGTGGTGTCACAATGCATCCCATGCCCTTTTAGGCCACTTGATGTCACAATGAATCATTTCATTCTTGGCCTCCATGGTGGTGTAATTGTACCAGGTTTTAATTGGGCCCCATGCTTTCACAATACATCCCTGCCACTTTTAGGCCCATTGGTGTCACAAGGGATCATTAGATTGTTAGCCTCCATTGGGTCACAATGGATCCTTGCTTCTCTTAACCCCTGTGCTGTCACAATGCATCCCATGCCCTTTTAGGCCACTTGATGTCACAATGAATTATTTGATTCTTGGCCTTCATGGTGGCATAATAGATCCTTCCTTCTATTGGTCGCCGTGCTGTAACAATTCATCCCTGGCCCTTTTAGGCCCATTGGTGTCAAATGGGATCCTGGGATTATTAGCCTCCATTGGGTCACAATGGATCCTTGCTTCTCTTAACCCCTGTGGTGTCACAATGCATCCCATGCCCTTTTAGGACACTTGATGTCACAATGAATCATTTGATTCTTGGCCTCCACGGTGGCATAATAGATCCTTGCTTCTATTGGTCCCTGTGCTGTAACAATCCATCCCTGGCCCTTTTTATACCCCCTGGTGCCACAAGGGATCATTAGATTGTTAGCCTGCATTGGGTCACAATGGTTCCTTGCTTCTCTTAACCTCTGTGGTGTCACAATGCATCCCATGCCCTTTTAGGCCACTTGATGTCACAATGAATCATTTGATTCTTGGCCTCCATGCTGTCATAATGGTTCCTTGTTTCTATTGGGCCCCATGCTGTCACAATTCATCCCTGGCCCTTTTACGCCCCCTGGTGTCAAATGGGATCCTGGGATTATTAGCCTCCATTGGGTCACAATGGATCCTTGCTTCTCTTAACCCCTGTGGTGTCACAATGCATCCCATGCCCTTTTAGGCCACTTGATGTCACAATGGATCATTTGATTCTTGGCCTCCACGGTGCCAGAATAGATCCTTGCTTCTATTGGTCCCCGTGCTGTAACAATCCATCCCTGGCCCTTTTTATACCCCCTGGTGCCACAAGGGATCATTAGATTGTTAGTCTGCATTGGGTCACAATGGTTCCGTTCTTCTCTTAACCTCTGTGGTGTCACAATGCATTCCAAGCCCTTTTAGGCCACTTGGTCTTACAATGAACCATTTGATTCTTGGGCTTCGTGGTCTCATAATGGTTTCTTGTTTGTATTGGGCCCCATTCTGTCAGAGTTCATCCGTGGTCCTTTTGCGCCCCCTGGTGTCAAAAGGGATTCTTAGATTGTTAGACTGCATTGGGTCACAATGGTTCCTTGCTTCTCTTAACCCCTGTGGTGTCACAATGCATCCCATGCCCTTTTAGGCCACTTGATGTCACAATGAATCATTTGATTCTTGGCCTCCACGGTGGCATAATAGATCCTTGCTTCTATTGGTCCCCGTGCTGTAACAATCCATCCCTGGCCCTTTTTATACCCCCTGGTGACACAAGGGATCATTAGATTGTTAGTCTGCATTGGGTCACAATGGTTCCTTGCTTCTCTTAACCTCTGTGGTGTCACAATGCATTCCAAGCCCTTTTAGGCCACTTGGTCTTACAATGAACCATTTGATTCTTGGCCTTCATGGTGTCATAATGGTTCCTTGCTTCTATAGGTCCCAATGCTGTCAGAGTTCATCCGTGGTCCTTTTGCGCCCCCTGGTGTCAAAAGGGATTCTTAGATTGTTAGCCGGCATTGGGTCACAATGGTTCCTTGCTTCTCTTAACCTCTGTGGTGTCACAATGCATCCCATGCCCTTTTAGGCCACTTGTTGTCACAATGAACCATTTGATTCTTGGCCTTCATGGCGTCATAATGGTTCCTTGTTTCTATTGGGCCCCATGCTGTCACAATTCATCCCTGGCCCTTTTACGCCCCCTGGTGTCAAATGGGATCCTGGGATTATTAGCCTCCATTGGGTCACAATGGATCCTTGCTTCTCTTAACCCCTGTGGTGTCACAATGCATCCCATGCCCTTTTAGGCCACTTGATGTCACAATGAATCATTTGATTCTTGGCCTCCACGGTGGCATAATAGATCCTTGCTTCTATTGGTCCCCGTGCTGTAACAATCCATCCCTGGCCCTTTTTATACCCCCTGGTGACACAAGGGATCATTAGATTGTTAGCCTGCATTGGGTCACATTGGTTCCTTGCTTCTCTTAACCTCTGAGGTGTCACAATGCATTCCAAGCCCTTTTAGGCCACTTGTTGTCACAATGAACCATTTGATTCTTGGCCTTCATGGTGTCATAATGGTTCCTTGCTTCTATAGGTCCCCATGCTGTCAGAGTTCATCCGTGGTCCTTTTGCGCCCCCTGGTGTCAAAAGGGATTCTTAGATTGTTAGCCTGCATTGGGTCACAATGGTTCCTTGCTTCGCTTAACCCCTGTGGTGTCATAATGCATCCCATGCCCTTTTAGGCCACTTGATGTCACAAGGAATTATTTGATTCTTGGCCTCCATGGTGGCATAATATATCCTTGATTCTATTGGTCCCCGTGCTGTAACATTTCATCCCTGGCCCTTTCAGGCTCATTGGTGTCACAAGGGATTATTAGATTGTTAGCCTGCATTGGGTCACAATGGTTCCTTGCTTCTCTTAACCTCTGTGGTGTCACAATGCATCCCATGCCCTTTTAGGCCACTTGATGTCACAATGAATCATTTGATTCTTGGCCTCCATGGTGTCATAATGGTTCCTTGTTTCTATTGGGCCCCATGCTGTCACAATTCATCCCTGGCCCTTTTACGCCCCCTGGTGTCAAATGGGATCCTGGGAGTATTAGCCTCCATTGGGACACAATGGATCCTTGCTTCTCTTAACCCCTGTGGTGTCACAATGCATCCCATGCCCTTTTAGGCCACTTGATGTCACAATGAATCATTTGATTCTTGGCCTCCACGGTGGCATAATAGATCCTTGCTTCTATTGGTCCCCGTGCTGTAACAATCCATCCCTGGCCCTTTTTATACCCCCTGGTGCCACAAGGGATCATTAGATTGTTAGCCTGCATTGGGGCACAATGGTTCCTTGCTTCTCTTAACCTCTGTGGTGTCACAATGCATTCCAAGCCCTTTTAGGCCACTTGGTCTTACAATGGACCATTTGATTCTTGGCCTTCATGGTGTCATAATGGTTCCTTGCTTGTATAGGTCCCCATGCTGTCAGAGTTCATCCGTGGTCCTTTTGCGCCCCCTGGTGTCAAAAGGGATTCTTAGATTGTTAGCCTGCATTGGGTCACAATGGTTCCTTGCTTCTCTTAACCCCTGTGGTGTCACAATGCATCCCATGCCCTTTTAGGCCACTTGATGTCACAATGAATCATTTGATTCTTGGCCTCCACGGTGGCATAATTGTACCAGGTTTTAATAGGGCCCCATTCTTTCACAATACATCCCAGCCCCTTTTAGGCCCATTGGTGTCAAAAGGGATCATTAGATTGTTAGACTGCATTGGGTCACAATGGTTCCTTGCTTCTCTTAACCCCTGTGGTGTCACAATGCATCCCATGCCCTTTTAGGCCACTTGATGTCACAATGAATCATTTCATTCTTGGCCTCCATGGTGGTGTAATTGTACCAGGTTTTAATTGGGCCCCATGCTTTCACAATACATCCCTGCCACTTTTAGGCCCATTGGTGTCACAAGGGATCATTAGATTGTTAGCCTCCATTGGGTCACAATGGATCCTTGCTTCTCGTAACCCCTGTGCTGTCACAATGCATCCCATGCCCTTTTAGGCCACTTGATGTCACAATGAATTATTTGATTCTTGGCCTTCATGGTGGCATAATAGATCCTTCCTTCTATTGGTCGCCGTGCTGTAACAATTCATCCCTGGCCCTTTTAGGCCCATTGGTGTCAAATGGGATCCTGGGATTATTAGCCTCCATTGGGTCACAATGGATCCTTGCTTCTCTTACCCCCTGTGGTGTCACAATGCATCCCATGCCCTTTTAGGACACTTGATGTCACAATGAATCATTGGATTCTTGGCCTCCACGGTGGCATAATAGATCCTTGCTTCTATTGGTCCCTGTGCTGTAACAATCCATCCCTGGCCCTTTTTATACCCCCTGGTGCCACAAGGGATCATTAGATTGTTAGCCTGCATTGGGTCACAATGGTTCCTTGCTTCTCTTAACCTCTGTGGTGTCACAATGCATCCCATGCCCTTTTAGGCCACTTGATGTCACAATGAATCATTTGATTCTTGGCCTCCATGCTGTCATAATGGTTCCTTGTTTCTATTGGGCCCCATGCTGTCACAATTCATCCCTGGCCCTTTTACGCCCCCTGGTGTCAAATGGGATCCTGGGATTATTAGCCTCCATTGGGTCACAATGGATCCTTGCTTCTCTTAACCCCTGTGGTGTCACAATGCATCCCATGCCCTTTTAGGCCACTTGATGTCACAATGGATCATTTGATTCTTGGCCTCCACGGTGGCAGAATAGATCCTTGCTTCTATTGGTCCCCGTGCTGTAACAATCCATCCCTGGCCCTTTTTATACCCCCTGGTGCCACAAGGGATCATTAGATTGTTAGTCTGCATTGGGTCACAATGGTTCCTTGCTTCTCTTAACCTCTGTGGTGTCACAATGCATTCCAAGCCCTTTTAGGCCACTTGGTCTTACAATGAACCATTTGATTCTTGGCCTTCATGGTGTCATAATGGTTCCTTGCTTCTATAGGTCCCAATGCTGTCAGAGTTCATCCGTGGTCCTTTTGCGCCCCCTGGTGTCAAAAGGGATTCTTAGATTGTTAGCCGGCATTGGGTCACAATGGTTCCTTGCTTCTCTTAACCTCTGTGGTGTCACAATGCATCCCATGCCCTTTTAGGCCACTTGTTGTCACAATGAACCATTTGATTCTTGGCCTTCATGGCGTCATAATGGTTCCTTGTTTCTATTGGGCCCCATGCTGTCACAATTCATCCCTGGCCCTTTTACGCCCCCTGGTGTCAAATGGGATCCTGGGATTATTAGCCTCCATTGGGTCACAATGGATCCTTGCTTCTCTTAACCCCTGTGGTGTCACAATGCATCCCATGCCCTTTTAGGCCACTTGATGTCACAATGAATCATTTGATTCTTGGCCTCCACGGTGGCATAATAGATCCTTGCTTCTATTGGTCCCCGTGCTGTAACAATCCATCCCTGGCCCTTTTTATACCCCCTGGTGACACAAGGGATCATTAGATTGTTAGCCTGCATTGGGTCACATTGGTTCCTTGCTTCTCTTAACCTCTGAGGTGTCACAATGCATTCCAAGCCCTTTTAGGCCACTTGTTGTCACAATGAACCATTTGATTCTTGGCCTTCATGGTGTCATAATGGTTCCTTGCTTCTATAGGTCCCCATGCTGTCAGAGTTCATCCGTGGTCCTTTTGCGCCCCCTGGTGTCAAAAGGGATTCTTAGATTGTTAGCCTGCATTGGGTCACAATGGTTCCTTGCTTCGCTTAACCCCTGTGGTGTCATAATGCATCCCATGCCCTTTTAGGCCACTTGATGTCACAATGAATCATTTGATTCTTGGCCTCCACGGTGGCATAATTGTACCAGGTTTTAATAGGGCCCCATTCTTTCACAATACATCCCTGCCCCTTTTAGGCCCATTGGTGTCAAAAGGGATCATTAGATTGTTAGACTGCATTGGGTCACAATGGTTCCTTGCTTCTCTTAACCTCTGTGGTGTCACAATGCATTCCAAGCCCTTTTAGGCCACTTGATGTCACAATGAATCATTTGATTCTTGGCCTCCATGGTGGCGAAATTGTACCAAGTTTTAATTGGGCCCCATGCTTTCAGAATACATCCCTACCCCTTTTAGGCCCATTGGTGTCAAAAGGTATCATTAGATTGTTAGCCTCCATTGGGTCACAATGGATCCTTGCTTCTCTTAACCCCTGTGGGGTCACAATGCATCCCATGCCCTTTTAGGCCACTTCATGTCACAATGAATCATTTGATTCTTGGCCTCCAAGGTGGCGAAATTGTACCAAGTTTTAATTGGGCCCCATGCTTTCAGAATACATCCCTACCCCTTTTAGGCCCATTGGTGTCAAAAGGTATCATTAGATTGTTAGCCTGCATTGGGTCACAATGGTTCCTTGCTTCTCTTAACCTCTGTGGTGTCACAATGCATCCCATGCCCTTTTAGGCCACTTGATGTCACAATGAATCATTTGATTCTTGGCCTCCATGGTGGCATAATAGATCCTTGATTCTATTGCTCCTCGTGATGCAACAATTCATCCCTGGCCCTTTTAGGCCCATTGGTGTCACAAGGGATCATTAGATTGTTAGCCTGCATTGGGGCACAATGGTTCCTTGCTTCTCTTAACCTCTGTGGTGTCACAATGCATTCCAAGCCCTTTTAGGCCACTTGGTCTTACAATGAACCATTTGATTCTAGGCCTTCATGGTGTCATAATGGTTCCTTGCTTCTATAGGTCCCAATGCTTTCAGAGTTCATCCGTGGTCCTTTTGCGCCCCCTGGTGTCAAAAGGGATTCTTAGATTGTTAGCCTGCATTGGGTCACAATGGTTCCTTGCTTCTCTTAACCCCTGTGGTGTCACAATGCATCCCATGCCCTTTTAGGCCTCTTGATGTCACAATGAATCATTTGATTCTTGGCATCCACGGTGGCAGAATTGTACCAGGTTTTACTTGGGCCCCATGCTTTCACAATTCATCCCTGGCCCTTTTAGGCCCATTGGTGTCACAAGGGATCATTAGATTGTTAGCCTGCATTGGGTCGCAATGGTTCCTTGCTTCTCTTAACCCCTGTGCTGTCACAATGCATCCCATGCCCTTTTCGGCCACTTGATGTCACAATGAATCATTTGATTCTTGGCCTCCACGGTGGCATAATAGATCCTTGCTTCTATTGGTCCCTGTGCTGTAACAATTCATCCCTGGCCCTTTTATGCCCATTGGTGTCACAAGGGATCATTAGATTGTTAGCCTGCATTGGGTCACAATGGTTCCTTGCTTCTCTTAACCTCTGTGGTGTCACAATGCATCCCATGCCCTTTTAGGCCACTTGATGTCACAATGAATCATTTGATTCTTGGCCTCCATGGTGTCATAATGGTTCCTTGTTTCTATTGGGCCCCATGCTGTCACAATTCATCCCTGGCCCTTTTACGCCCCCTGGTGTCAAATGGGATCCTGGGATTATTAGCCTCCATTGGGTCACAATGGATCCTTGCTTCTCTTAACCCCTGTGGTGTCACAATGCATCCCATGCCCTTTTAGGCCACTTGATGTCACAATGAATCATTTGATTCTTGGCCTCCACGGTGGCATAATAGATCCTTGCTTCTATTGGTCCCCGTGCTGTAACAATCCATCCCTGGCCCTTTTTATAACCCCTGGTGCCACAAGGGATCATTAGATTGTTAGCCTGCATTGGGGCACAATGGTTCCTTGCTTCTCTTAACCTCTGTGGTGTCACAATGCATTCCAAGCCCTTTTAGGCCACTTGGTCTTACAATGAACCATTTGATTCTTGGGCTTCGTGGTCTCATAATGGTTTCTTGTTTGTATTGGGCCCCATTCTGTCAGAATTCATCCGTGGTCCTTTTGCGCCCCCTGGTGTCAAAAGGGATTCTTAGATTGTTAGACTGCATTGGGTCACAATGGTTCCTTGCTTCTCTTAACCCCTGTGGTGTCACAATGCATCCCATGCCCTTTTAGGCCACTTGATGTCACAATGAATCATTTGATTCTTGGCCTCCACGGTGGCATAATAGATCCTTGCTTCTATTGGTCCCCGTGCTGTAACAATCCATCCCTGGCCTTTTTTATACCCCCTGGTGCCACAAGGGATCATTAGATTGTTAGTCTGCATTGGGTCACAATGGTTCCTTGCTTCTCTTAACCTCTGTGGTGTCACAATGCATTCCAAGCCCTTTTAGGCCACTTGGTCTTACAATGAACCATTTGATTCTTGGCCTTCATGGTGTCATAATGGTTCCTTGCTTCTATAGGTCCCAATGCTGTCAGAGTTCATCCGTGGTCCTTTTGCGCCCCCTGGTGTCAAAAGGGATTCTTAGATTGTTAGCCGGCATTGGGTCACAATGGTTCCTTGCTTCGCTTAACCCCTGTGGTGTCATAATGCATCCCATGCCCTTTTAGGCCACTTGATGTCACAAGGAATTATTTGATTCTTGGCCTCCATGGTGGCATAATATATCCTTGATTCTATTGGTCCCCGTGCTGTAACATTTCATCCCTGGCCCTTTCAGGCTCATTGGTGTCACAAGGGATTATTAGATTGTTAGCCTGCATTGGGTCACAATGGTTCCTTGCTTCTCTTAACCTCTGTGGTGTCACAATGCATCCCATGCCCTTTTCGGCCACTTGATGTCACAATGAATCATTTGATTCTTGGCCTCCATGGTGTCATAATGATTCCTTGTTTCTATTGGGCCCCATGCTGTCACAATTCATCCCTGGCCCTTTTACGCCCCCTGGTGTCAAATGGGATCCTGGGAGTATTAGCCTCCATTGGGACACAATGGTTCCTTGCTTCTCTTAACCCCTGTGGTGTCACAATGCATCCCATGCCCTTTTAGGCCACTTGATGTCACAATGAATTATTTGATTATTGGCCTCCATGGTGGCATAATAGATCCTTCCTTCTATTGGTCCCTGTGCTGTAACAATTCATCCCTGGCCCTTTTAGGCCCATTGGTGTCACAAGGGATCATTAGATTGTTAGCCTGCATTGGGTCACAATGGTTCCTTGCTTCTCTTAACCTCTGTGGTGTCACAATGCATTCCAAGCCCTTTTAGGCCACTTGGTCTTACAATGGACCATTTGATTCTTGGCCTTCATGGTGTCATAATGGTTCCTTGCTTGTATAGGTCCCCATGCTGTCAGAGTTCATCCGTGGTCCTTTTGCGCCCCCTGGTGTCAAAAGGGATTCTTAGATTGTTAGCCTGCATTGGGTCACAATGGTTCCTTGCTTCTCTTAACCCCTGTGGTGTCACAATGCATCCCATGCCCTTTTAGGCCACTTGATGTCACAATGAATCATTTGATTCTTGGCCTCCACGGTGGCATAATTGTACCAGGTTTTAATAGGGCCCCATTCTTTCACAATACATCCCTGCCCCTTTTAGGCCCATTGGTGTCAAAAGGGATCATTAGATTGTTAGACTGCATTGGGTCACAATGGTTCCTTGCTTCTCTTAACCTCTGTGGTGTCACAATGCATTCCAAGCCCTTTTAGGCCACTTGATGTCACAATGAATCATTTGATTCTTGGCCTCCATGGTGGCGAAATTGTACCAAGTTTTAATTGGGCCCCATGCTTTCAGAATACATCCCTACCCCTTTTAGGCCCATTGGTGTCAAAAGGTATCATTAGATTGTTAGCCTCCATTGGGTCACAATGGATCCTTGCTTCTCTTAACCCCTGTGGGGTCACAATGCATCCCATGCCCTTTTAGGCCACTTCATGTCACAATGAATCATTTGATTCTTGGCCTCCAAGGTGGCGAAATTGTACCAAGTTTTAATTGGGCCCCATGCTTTCAGAATACATCCCTACCCCTTTTAGGCCCATTGGTGTCAAAAGGTATCATTAGATTGTTAGCCTGCATTGGGTCACAATGGTTCCTTGCTTCTCTTAACCTCTGTGGTGTCACAATGCATTCCATGCCCTTTTAGGCCACTTGATGTCACAATGAATCATTTGATTCTTGGCCTCCATGGTGGCATAATAGATCCTTGATTCTATTGCTCCTCGTGATGCAACAATTCATCCCTGGCCCTTTTAGGCCCATTGGTGTCACAAGGGATCATTAGATTGTTAGCCTGCATTGGGGCACAATGGTTCCTTGCTTCTCTTAACCTCTGTGGTGTCACAATGCATTCCAAGCCCTTTTAGGCCACTTGGTCTTACAATGAACCATTTGATTCTAGGCCTTCATGGTGTCATAATGGTTCCTTGCTTCTATAGGTCCCAATGCTTTCAGAGTTCATCCGTGGTCCTTTTGCGCCCCCTGGTGTCAAAAGGGATTCTTAGATTGTTAGCCTGCATTGGGTCACAATGGTTCCTTGCTTCTCTTAACCCCTGTGGTGTCACAATGCATCCCATGCCCTTTTAGGCCTCTTGATGTCACAATGAATCATTTGATTCTTGGCGTCCACGGTGGCAGAATTGTACCAGGTTTTACTTGGGCCCCATGCTTTCACAATTCATCCCTGGCACTTTTAGGCCCATTGGTGTCACAAGGGATCATTAGATTGTTAGCCTGCATTGGGTCGCAATGGTTCCTTGCTTCTCTTAACCCCTGTGCTGTCACAATGCATCCCATGCCCTTTTAGGCCACTTGATGTCACAATGAATCATTTGATTCTTGGCCTCCACGGTGGCATAATAGATCCTTGCTTCTATTGGTCCCTGTGCTGTAACAATTCATCCCTGCCCCTTTTAGGCCCATTGGTGCCACAAGGGATCATTAGATTGTTAGCCTGCATTGGGTCACAATGGTTCCTTGCTTCTCTTAACCTCTGTGGTGTCACAATGCATCCCATGCCCTTTTAGGCCACTTGATGTCACAATGAATCATTTGATTCTTGGCCTCCATGGTGTCATAATGGTTCCTTGTTTCTATTGGGCCCCATGCTGTCACAATTCATCCCTGGCCCTTTTACGCCCCCTGGTGTCAAATGGGATCCTGGGATTATTAGCCTCCATTGGGTCACAATGGATCCTTGCTTCTCTTAACCCCTGTGGTGTCACAATGCATCCCATGCCCTTTTAGGCCACTTGATGTCACAATGAATCATTTGATTCTTGGCCTCCACGGTGGCATAATAGATCCTTGCTTCTATTGGTCCCCGTGCTGTAACAATCCATCCCTGGCCCTTTTTATAACCCCTGGTGCCACAAGGGATCATTAGATTGTTAGCCTGCATTGGGGCACAATGGTTCCTTGCTTCTCTTAACCTCTGTGGTGTCACAATGCATTCAAAGCCCTTTTAGGCCACTTGGTCTTACAATGGACAATTTGATTCTTGGCCTTCATGGTGTCATAATGGTTCCTTGCTTCTATAGGTCCCCATGCTGTCAGAGTTCATCCGTGGTCCTTTTGCGCCCCCTGGTGTCAAAAGGGATTCTTAGATTGTTAGCCTGCATTGGGTCACAATGGTTCCTTGCTTCTCTTAACCCCTGTGGTGTTTCAATGCATCCCATGCCCTTTTAGGCCACTTGATGTCACAATGAATCATTTGATTCTTGGCCTCCATGGTGGCATAATTGTACCAGGTTTTACTTGGGCCCCATGCTTTCACAATACATCCCTGCCCCTTTTAGGCCCATTGGTGTCAAAAGGTATCATTAGATTGTTAGCCTGCATTGGGTCACAATGGTTCCTTGCTTCTCTTAACCTCTGTGGTGTCACAATGCATTCCAAGCCCTTTTAGGCCACTTGATGTCACAATGAATCATTTGATTCTTGGCCTCCATGGTGGCGAAATTGTACCAGGTTTTAATTGGGCCCCATGCTTTCACAATACATCCCTACCCCTTTTAGGCCCATTGGTGTCAAAAGGTATCATTAGATTGTTAGCCTGCATTGGGTCACAATGGATCCTTGCTTCTCTTAACCCCTGTGGTGTCACAATGCATCCCATGCCCTTTTAGGCCACCTCATGTCACAATGAATCATTTGATTCTTGGCCGCCATGGTGGCAGAATTGTACCAGGTTTTACTTGGGCCCCATGCTTTCACAATTCATCCCTGCCCCTTTTAGGCCCATTGGTGTCACAAGGGATCATTAGATGGTTAGCGTGCACTGGGTCGCAATGGTTCCTTGCTTCTCTTAACCTCTGTGGTTTCACAATGCATCCCATGCCCTTTTAGGCCACTTGATGTCACAATGAATCATTTGATTCTTGGCCTCCATGGTGTCATAATGGTTCCTTGTTTCTATTGGGCCCCATGCTGTCACAATTCATCCCTGGCCCTTTTAGGCCCATTGGTGTCACAAGGGATCATTAGATTGTTAGCCTGCATTGGGTCGCAACGGTTCCTTGCTTCTCTTAACCCCTGTGCTGTCACAATGCATCCCATGCCCTTTTAGGCCACTTGATGTCACAATGAATTATTTGATTCTTGGTCTCCACGGTAGCATAATAGATCCTTGCTTCTATTGGTCCCTGTGCTGTAACAATTCATCCCTGCCCCTTTTAGGCCCATTGGTGCCACAAGGGATCATTAGATTGTTAGCCTGCATTGGGTCACAATGGTTCCTTGCTTCTCTTAACCTCTGTGGTGTCACAATGCATCCCATGCCCTTTTAGGCCTCTTGATGTCACAATGAATCATTTGATTCTTGGCCTCCATGGTGTCATAATGGTTCCTTGTTTCTATTGGGCCCCATGCTGTCACAATTCATCCCTGGCCCTTTTACGCCCCCTGGTGTCAAATGGGATCCTGGGATTATTAGCCTCCATTGGGTCACAATGGATCCTTGCTTCTCTTAACCCCTCTGGTGTCACAATGCATCCCATGCCCTTTTAGGCCACTTGATGTCACAATGAATCATTTGATTCTTGGCCTCCACGGTGGCATAATAGATCCTTGCTTCTATTTGTCCCTGTGTTGTAACAATCCATCCGTGGCCCTTTTTATAACCCCTGGTGCCACAAGGGATCATTAGATTGTTAGCCTGCATTGGGTCACAATGGTTCCTTGCTTCTCTTAACCCCTGTGGTGTTTCAATGCATCCCATGCCCTTTTAGGCCACTTGATGTCACAATGAATCATTTGATTCTTGGCCTCCATGGTGGCATAATTGCACCAGGTTTTAATTGGGCCCCATGCTTTCACAATACATCCCTGCCCCTTTTAGGCCCATTGGTGTCAAAAGGGATTCTTAGATTGTTAGCCTGCATTGGGTCGCAATGGTTCCTTGCTTCTCTTAACCTCTGTGGTGTCACAATGCATCCCATGCCCTTTTAGGCCACTTGATGTCACAATGAATCATTTGATTCTTGGCCTCCATGCTGTCATAATGGTTCCTTGTTTCTATTGGGCCCCATGCTGTCACAATTCATCCCTGGCCCTTTTACGCCCCCTGGTGTCAAAAGGGATCCTGGGATTATTAGCCTCCATTGGGTCACAATGGATCCTTGCTTCTCTTAACCCCTCTGGTGTCACAATGCATCCCATGCCCTTTTAGGCCACTTGATGTCACAATGAATCATTTGATTCTTGGCCTCCACGGCGGCAGAATAGATCCTTGCTTCTATTGGTCCCCGTGCTGTAACAATCCATCCCTGGCCCTTTTTATACCCCCTGGTGCCACAAGGGATCATTAGATTGTTAGTCTGCATTGGGTCACAATGGTTCCTTGCTTCTCTTAACCTCTGTGCTGTCACAATGCATTCCAAGCCCTTTTAGGCCACTTGATGTCACAATGAACCATTTGATTCTTGGCCTTCATGGTCTCATAATGGTTTCTTGTTTGTATTGGGCCCCATGCTGTCAGAGTTCATCCGTGGTCCTTTTGCGCCCCCTGGTGTCAAAAGGGATTCTTAGATTGTTAGCCTGCATTGGGTCACAATGGTTCCTTGCTTCTCTTAACCCCTGTGGTGTCACAATGCATCCCATGCCCTTTTAGGCCACTTGATGTCACAATGAATCATTTGATTCTTGGCCTCCACGGTGGCATAATAGATCCTTCCTTCTATTGGCCCCCGTGCTGTAACAATCCATCCCTGGCCCTTTTTATACCCCCTGGTGCCACAAGGGATCATTAGATTGTTAGCCTGCATTGGGTCACAATGGTTCCTTGCTTCTCTTAACCTCTGTGGTGTCACAATGCATTCCAAGCCCTTTTAGGCCACTTGATGTCACAATGAATCATTTGATTCTTGGCCTCCATGGTGGCGAAATTGTACCAGGTTTTAATTGGGCCCCATGCTTTCACAATACATCCCTGCCCCTTTTAGGCCCATTGGTGTCAAAAGGTATCATTAGATTGTTAGCCTCCATTGGGTCACAGTGGGTCCTTGCTTCTCTTAACCCCTGTGGTTTCACAATGCATCCCATGCCCTTTTAGGCCACTTGATGTCACAATGAATCATTTGATTCTTGGCCTCCATGGTGGCAGAATAGATCCTTGATTCTATTGGTCCCCGTGCTGTATCAATTCATCCCTGGCCCTTTTAGGCCCATTGGTGTCACAAGGGATCATTAGATTGTTAGCCTGCATTGTGTCACAATGATTCCTTGCTTCTCTTAACCTCTGTGGTGTCACAATGCATCCCATGCCCTTTTAGGCCACTTGATGTCACAATGAATCATTTGATTCTTGGCCTCCATGGTGTCATAATCGTTCCTTGTTTCTATTGGGCCCCATGCTGTCACAATTCATCCCTGGCCCTTTTACGCCCCCTGGTGTCAAATGGGATCCTGGGATTATTAGCCTCCATTGGGACACAATGGATCCTTGCTTCTCTTAACCCCTGTGGTGTCACAATGCATTACATGCCCTTTTAGGACACTTGATGTCACAATGAATCATTTGATTCTTGGCCTCCACGGTGGCATAATAGATCCTTGCTTCTATTGGTCCCCGTGCTGTAACAATCCATCCCTGGCCCTTTTTATACCCCCTGGTGCCACAAGGGATCATTAGATTGTTAGTCTGCATTGGGTCACAATGGTTCCTTGCTTCTCTTAACCACTGTGGTGTCACAATGCATTCCAAGCCCTTTTAGGCCACTTGGTCTTACAATGAACCATTTGATTCTTGGCCTTCATGGTGTCATTATGGTTCCTTGCTTCTATAGGTCCCAATGCTGTCAGAGTTCATCCGTGGTCCTTTGGCGCCCCCTGGTGTCAAAAGGGATTCTTAGATTGTTAGCCTGCATTGGGTCACAATGGTTCCTTGCTTCTCTTAACCCCTGTGGTGTCACAATGCATCCCATGCCCTTTTAGGCCACTTGATGTCACAATGAATCATTTCATTCTTGGCCTCCATGGTGGTGTAATTGTACCAGGTTTTAATTGGGCCCCATGCTTTCACAATACATCCCTGCCACTTTTAGGCCCATTGGTGTCAAAAGGGATCATTAGATTGTTAGCCTCCATTGGGTCACAATGGTTCCTTGCTTCTCTTAACATCTGTGGTGTCACAATGCATTCCAAGCCCTTTTAGGCCACTTGATGTCACAATGAACCATTTGATTCTTGGCCTTCATGGTGTCGTAATGGTTCCTTGCTTCTATAGGTCCCCATGCTGTCAGAGTTCATCCGTGGTCCTTTTGCGCCCCCTGCTGTCAAAAGGGATTCTTAGATTGTTAGCCTGCATTGGGTCACAATGGTTCCTTGCTTCTCTTAACCCCTGTGGTGTCATAATGCATCCCATTCCCTTTTAGGCCACTTCATGTCACAATGAATCATTTGATTCTTGGCCTCCATGGTGGCGAAATTGTACCAGGTTTTAATTGGGCCCCATGTTTTCGCAATTCATCCCTGCCCCTTTAAAGCCCATTGGTGTCAAAAGGTATCATTAGATTATTAACCTCCATTGGGTCACAATGGATCCTTGCTTCTCTTAACCTCTGTGGTGTCACAATGCATCCCATGCCCTTTTAGGCCACTTGATGTCACAATGAATCATTTGATTCTTGGCCTCCACGGTGGCATAATAGATCCTTCCTTCTATTGGTCCCCGTGCTGTAACAATCCATCCCTGGCCCTTTTTATAACCCCTGGTGCCACAAGGGATCATTAGATTGTTAGCCTGCATTGGGTCACAATGGTTCCTTGCTTCTCTTAACCTCTGTGGTGTCACAATGCATTCCAAGCCCTTTTAGGCCACTTGATGTCACAATGAATCATTTGATTCTTGGCCTCCATGGTGGCGAAATTGTACCAGGTTTTAATTGGGCCCCATGCTTTCACAATACATCCCTGCCCCTTTTAGGCCCATTGGTGTCAAAAGGTATCATTAGATTGTTAGCCTCCATTGGGTCACAATGGATCCTTGCTTCTCTTAACTCCTGTGCGGTCACAAGACATCCCATGCCCTTTTAGGCCACTTGATGTCACAATGAATTATTTGATTCTTGGCCTCCATGGTGGCATAATTGATCCTTGCTTCTATTGGTCCCTTTGCTGTAACAATTCATCCCAGGCCCTTTTAGGCCCATTGGTGTCACAAGGGATCATTAGATTGTTAGCCTGCATTGGGTCACAATGGTTCCTTGCTTCTCTTAACCTCTGTGGTGTCACAATGCATCCCATGCCCTTTTAGGCCACTTGATGTCACAATGAATCATTTGATTCTTGGCCTCCATGGTGTCATAATGGTTCCTTGTTTCTATTGGGCCCCATGATGTCACAATTCATCCCTGGCCCTTTTACGCCCCCTGGTGTCAAATGGGATCCTGGGATTATTAGCCTCCATTGGGTCACAATGGATCCTTGCTTCTCTTAACCCCTCTGGTGTCACAATGCATCCCATGCCCTTTTAGGCCACTTGATGTCACAATGAATCATTTGATTCTTGGCCTCCACGGTGGCATAATAGATCCTTGCTTCTATTGGTCCCTGTGCTGTAACAATCCATCCCTGGCCCTTTTTATACCCCCTGGTGCCACAAGGGATCATTAGATTGTTAGCCTCCATTGGGTCACAATGGTTCCTTGCTTCTCTTAACCTCTGTGGTGTTACAATGCATCCCATGCCCTTTTAGGCCACTTGATGTCACAATGAATCATTTGATTCTTGGCCTCCATGGTGTCATAATGGTTCCTTGTTTCTATTGGGCCCCATGCTGTCACAATTCATCCCTGGCCCTTTTACGCCCCCTGGTGTCAAATGGGATCAGGGGATTTTTAACCTCCATTGGGACACAATGGATCCTTGCTTCTCTTAACCCCTGTGGTGTCACAATGCATTCCAAGCCCTTTTAGGCCACTTCATGTCACAATGAATCATTTGATTCTTGGCCTCTATGGTGTCATAACGGTTCCTTGTTTCTATAGGTCCCCATGCTGTCAGAGTTCTTCCCTTGCCCTTTTACGCCCCCTGGTGTCAGAAGGGATCCTGGGGTTATTAGCCTCCATTGGGTCACAATGGTTCCTTGCTTCTCTAAACCCCTGTGGTGTCACAATGCATCCCATGCCCTTTTAGGCCACTTGATGTCACAATGAATCATTTCATTCTTGGCCTTCATGGTGGCGTAATTTTACCAGGTTTTAATTGGGCCCCATGCTTTCACAATACATCCCTGCCACTTTTAGGCCCATTGGTGTCAAAATGGATCAGTAGATTGTTAGCCTCCATTGGGTCACAATGGATCCTTACTTCTCTTAACCCCTGTGCTGTCACAATGCATCCCATGCCCTTTTAGGCCACATGATGTCACAATGAATTATTTGATTCTTGGCCTCCATGGTGTCATAATTGTTCCTTGTTTCTATTGGGCCCCATGCTGTCACAATTCATCCCTGGACCTTTTACACCCCCTGGTGTCAAATGGGATCCTGGGATTATTAACCTCCATTGGGACACAATGGATCCTTGCTTCTCTTAACCCCTCTGGTGTCACAATGCATCCCATGCCCTTTTAGGCCACTTGATGTCACAATGAATCATTTGATTCTTGGCCTCCACGGTGGCATAATAGATCCTTGCTTCTATTGGTCCCTGTGCTGTAACAATTCATCCCTGGCCCTTTTATGCCCATTGGTGTCACAAGGGATCATTAGATTGTTAGCCTGCATTGGGTCACAATGGTTCCTTGCTTCTCTTAACCTCTGTGGTGTCACAATGCATCCCATGCCCTTTTAGGCCACTTGATGTCACAATGAATCATTTGATTCTTGGCCTCCATGGTGTCATAAAGGTTCCTTGTTTCTATTGGGCCCCATGCTGTCACAATTCATCCCTGGCCCTTTTACGCCCCCTGGTGTCAAATGGGATCCTGGGATTATTAGCCTCCATTGGGTCACAATGGATCCTTGCTTCTCTTAACCCCTCTGGTGTCACAATGCATCCCATGCCCTTTTAGGCCACTTGATGTCACAATGAATCATTTGATTCTTGGCCTCCACGGTGGCATAATAGATCCTTGCTTCTATTGGTCCCCGTGCTGTAACAATCCATCCCTGGCCCTTTTTATACCCCCTGGTGCCACAAGGGATCATTAGATTGTTAGTCTGCATTGGGTCACAATGGATCCTTGCTTCTCTTAACCTCTGTGGTGTCACAATGCATTCCAAGCCCTTTTAGGCCACTTGGTCTTACAATGAACAATTTGATTCTTGGCCTTCATGGTGTCATTATGGTTCCTTGCTTCTATAGGTCCCAATGCTGTCAGAGTTCATCCGAGGTCCTTTTGCGCCCCCTGGTGTCAAAAGGGATTCTTAGATTGTTAGCCTCCATTGGGTCACAATGGTTCCTTGCTTCTCTAAACCCCTGTGGTGTCACAATGCATCCCATGCCCTTTTAGGCCACTTGATGTCACAATGAATCATTTGATTCTTGGCCTCCATGGTGGCAGAATTGTACCAGGTTTTACTTGGGCCCCATGCTTTCACAATTCATCCCTGCCCCTTTTAGGCCCTTTGGTGTCACAAGGGATCATTAGATTGTTAGCCTGCATTGGGTCGCAATGGTTCCTTGCTTCTCTTAACCTCTGTGGTGTCACAATGCATCCCATGCCCTTTTAGGCCACTTGATGTCACAATGAATCATTTGATCCTTGGCCTCCATGGTGTCATAATGGTTCCTTGTTTCTATTGGGCCCCATGCTGTCACAATTCATCCCTGGCCCTTTTGCGCCCCCTGGTGTCAAATGGGATCCTGGGATTATTAGCCTCCATTGGGTCACAATGGATCCTTGCTTCTCTTAACCCCTGTGGTGTCACAATGCATCCCATGCCCTTTTAGGCCACTTGATGTCACAATGAATCATTTGATTCTTGGCCTCCACGGTGGCATAATAGATCCTTGCTTCTATTGGGCCCCATGCTGTCACAATTCATCCCTGGCCCTTTTATGCCCATTGGTGTCACAAGGGATCATTAGATTGTTAGCCTGCATTGGGTCACAATGGTTCCTTGCTTCTCTTAACCTCTGTGGTGTCACAATGCATCCCATGCCCTTTTAGGCCACTTGATGTCACAATGAATCATTTGATTCTTGGCTTCCATGGTGTCATAATGGTTCCTTGTTTCTATTGGGCCCCAAGCTGTCACAATTCATCCCTTGCCCTTTTACGCCCCCTGGTGTCAGAAGGGATCCTGGGGTTATTAGCCTCCATTGGGTCACAATGGATCCTTGCTTCTCTTAACCCCTGTGCTGTCACAATGCATCCCATGCCCTTTTAGGCCACTTGATGTCACAATGAATCATTTGATTCCTGGCCTCCATGGTGGCATAATAGATCCTTGCTTCTATTGGTCCCTTTGCTGTAACAATTCATCCCTGGCCCTTTTAGGCCCATTGGTGCCACAGGGGGTCATTAGATTGTTAGCCTGCATTGGGTCACAATGGTTCCTTGCTTCTCTTAACCTCTGTGGTGTCACAATGCATCCCATGCCCTTTTAGGCCACTTGATGTCACAATGAATCATTTGATTCTTGGCCTCCATGGTGTCATAATGGTTCCTTGTTTCTATTGGGCCCCATGCTGTCACAATTCATCCCTGGCCCTTTTACGCCCCCTGGTGTCAAAAGGGATCATTAGATTGTTAGCCTGCATTGGGTCACAATGGATCCTTGCTTCTCTTAACCCCTGTGGTGTCACAATGCATCCCATGCCCTTTTAGGCCACTTGATGTCACAATGAATCATTTGATTCTTGGCCTCCACGGTGGCATAATAGATCCTTGCTTCTATTGGTCCCTTTGCTGTAACAATTCATCCCTGGCCCTTTTAGGCCCATTGGTGTCACAAGGGATCATTAGATTGTTAGCCTGCATTGGGTCACAATGCTTCCTTGCTTCTCTTAACCTCTGTGGTGTCACAATGCATCCCATGCCCTTTTAGGCCACTTGATGTCACAATGAATCATTTGATTCTTGGCCTCCATGGTGGCATAATGGTTCTTTTTTTCTATTGGGCCCCATGCTGTCACAATTCATCCCTGGCCCTTTTACGCCCCCTGGTGTCAAAAGGGATCATTAGATTGTTAGCCTCCATTGGGTCACAATGGATCCTTGCTTCTCTTAACCCCTCTGGTGTCACAATGCATCCCATGCCCTTTTAGGCCACTTGATGTCACAATGAATCATTTGATTCTTGGCCTCCATGCTGTCATAATGGTTCCTTGTTTCTATTGGGCCCCATGCTGTCACAATTCATCCCTGGCCCTTTTACGCCCCCTGGTGTCAAATGGGATCCTGGGATTATTAACCTCCATTGGGTCACAATGGATCCTTGCTTCTCTTAACCCCTGTGGTGTCACAATGCATCCCATGCCCTTTTAGGCCACTTGATGTCACAATGAACCATTTGATTCTTGGCCTTCATGGTGTCATAATGGTTCCTTGCTTCTATAGGTCCCCATGCTGTCAGAGTTCATCCGTGGTCCTTTTGTGCCCCCTGGTGTCAAAAGGGATTCTTAGATTGTTAGCCTGCATTGGGTCACAATGGTTCCTTGCTTCTCTTAACCTCTGTGGTGTCACAATGCATCCCATGCCCTTTTAGGCCACTTGATGTCACAATGAATCATTTCATTCTTGGCCTCCATGGTGTCATAATGGTTCCTTGTTTCTATTCGGCCCCATGCTGTCACAATTCATCCCTTGCCCTTTTACGCCCCCTGGTGTCAGAAGGGATCCTGGGGTTATTAGCCTCCATTGGGTCACAATGGATCCTTGCTTCTCTTAACCCCTGTGCTGTCACAATGCATCCCATGCCCTTTTAGGCCACTTGATGTCACAATGAATCATTTGATTCTTGGCCTCCACGGTGGCATAATAGATCCTTGCTTCTATTGGTCCCTTTGCTGTAACAATTCATCCCTGGCCCTTTTAGGCCCATTGGTGCCACAAGGGGTCATTAGATTGTTAGCCTGCATTGGGTCACAATGGTTCCTTGCTTCTCTTAACCTCTGTGGTGTCACAATGCATCCCATGCTCTTTTAGGCCACTTGATGTCACAATGAATCATTTGATTCTTGGCCTCCATGGTGTCATAATGGTTCCTTGTTTCTATTGGGCCCCATGCTGTCACAATTCATCCCTGGCCCTTTTACGACCCCTGGTGTCAAATGGGATCCTGGGATTATTAGCCTTCATTGGGACACAATGGTTCCTTGCTTCTCTTAACCCCTGTGGTGTCACAATGCATCCCGTGCCCTTTTAGGCCACTTGATGTCACAATGAATCATTTGATTCTTGGCCTCCACGGTGGCATTATAGATCCTTGCTTATATTGGTCCCCGTGCTGTAACAATCCATCCCTGGCCCTTTTTATACCCCTTGGTGCCACAAGGGATCATTAGATTGTTAGCCTGCATTGGGTCACAATGGATCCTTGCTTCTCTTAACCTCTGTGGTGTCACAATGCATTCCAAGCCCTTTTAGGCCACTTGGTCTTACAATGAACCATTTGATTCTTGGCCTTCATGGTGTCATAATGGTTCCTTGCTTCTATAGGTCCCAATGCTGTCAGAGTTCATCCGTGGTCCTTTTTCGCCCCCTGGTGTCAAAAGGCATTCTTAGATTGTTAGCCTGCATTGGGTCACAATGGTTCCTTGCTTCTCTAAACCCCTGTGGTGTCACAATGCAACCCATGCCCTTTTAGGCCACTTGATGTCACAATGAATCATTTGATTCTTGGCCTCCATGGTGGCAGAATTGTACCAGGTTTTACTTGGGCCCCATGCTTTCACAATTCATCCCTGCCCCTTTTAGGCCCATTGGTGTCACAAGGGATCATTAGATTGTTAGCCTGCATTGGGTCGCAATGGTTCGTTGCTTCTCTTAACCCCTGTGGTGTCACAATGCATCCCATGCCCTTTTAGGCCACTTGATGTCACAATGAATCATTTGATCCTTGGCCTCCATGGTGTCATAATGGTTCCTTGTTTCTATTGGGCCCCATGCTTTCACAATTCATCCCTGGCCCTTTTACGCCCCCTGGTGTCAAATGGGATCCTGGGATTATTAGCCTCCATTGGGTCACAATGGATCCTTGCTTCTCTTAACCCCTGTGCTGTCACAATGCATCCCATGCCCTTTTAGGCCACTTGATGTCACAATGAATCATTTCATTCTTGGCCTTCATGGTGGCGTAATTGTACCAGGTTTTAATTGGGCCCCATGCTTTCACAATACATCCCTGCCACTTTTAGGCCCATTGGTGTCAAAAGGGATCATTAGATTGTTAGCCTCCATTGGGTAACAATGGATCCTTGCTTCTCTTAACCCCTGTGCTGTCACAATGCATCCCATGCCCTTTTAGGCCACATGATGTCACAATGAATTATTTGATTATTGGCCTCCATGGTGGCATAATAGATCCTTCCTTCTATTGGTCCCCGTGCTGTAACAATTCATCCCTGGCCCTTTTAGGCCCATTGGTGTCACAAGGGATCATTAGATTGTTAGCCTGCATTGGGTCACAATGGTTCCTTGCTTCTCTTAACCTCTGTGGTGTCACAATGCATCCCATGCCCTTTTAGGCCACTTGATGTCACAATGAATCATTTGATTCTTGGCCTCCATGCTGTCATAATGGTTCCTTGTTTCTATTGGGCCCCATGCTGTCACAATTCATCCCTGGCCCTTTTACGCCCCCTGGTGTCAAATGGGATCCTGGGATTATTAACCTCCATTGGGTCACAATGGATCCTTGCTTCTCTTAACCCCTGTGGTGTCACAATGCATCCCATGCCCTTTTAGGCCACTTGATGTCACAATGAATCATTTGATTCTCGGCCTCCACGGTGGCATAATAGATCCTTGCTTCTATTGGTCCCCGTTCTGTAACAATCCATCCCTGGCCCTTTTTAAAACACCTGGTGCCACAAGGGATCATTAGATTGTTAGCCTGCATTGGGCCACAATGGTTCCTTGCTTCTCTTAACCTCTGTGGTGTCACAATGCATCCCATGCCCTTTTAGGCCACTTGATGTCACAATGAATCATTTGATCCTTGGCCTCCATGGTGTCATAATGGTTCCTTGTTTCTATTGGGCCCCATGCTGTCACAATTCATCCCTGGCCCTTTTACGCCCCCTGGTGTCAAATGGGATCCTGGGATTATTAGCCTCCATTGGGTCACAATGGATCCTTGCTTCTCTTAACCCCTGTGGTGTCACAATGCATCCCATGCCCTTTTAGGCCACTTGATGTCACAATGAATCATTTCATTCTTGGCCTTCATGGTGGCGTAATTGTACCAGGTTTTAATTGGGCCCCATGCTTTCACAATACATCCCTGCCACTTTTAGGCCCATTGGTGTCAAAAGGGATCATTAGATTGTTAGCCTCCATTGGGTCACAATGGTTCCTTGCTTCTCTTAACCTCTGTGGTGTCACAATGCATCCCATGCCCTTTTAGGCCACTTGATGTCACAATGAATCATTTGATTCTTGGCTTCCATGGTGTCATAATGGTTCCTTGTTTCTATTGGGCCCCATGCTGTCACAATTCATCCCTTGCCCTTTTACGCCCCCTGGTGTCAGATGGGATCCTGGGGTTATTAGCCTCCATTGGGTCACAATGGATCCTTGCTTCTCTTAACCCCTGTGCTGTCACAATGCATCCCATGCCCTTTTAGGCCACTTGATGTCACAATGAATCATTTGATTCTTGGCCTCCACGGTGGCATAATAGATCCTTGCTTCTATTGGTCCCTTTGCTGTAACAATTCATCCCTGGCACTTTTAGGCCCATTGGTGTCACAAGGGGTCATTAGATTGTTAGCCTGCATTGGGTCACAATGGTTCCTTGCTTCTCTTAACCTCTGTGGTGTCACAATGCATCCCATGCTCTTTTAGGCCACTTGATGTCACAATGAATCATTTGATTCTTGGCCTCCATGGTGTCATAATGGTTCCTTGTTTCTATTGGGCCCCATGCTGTCACAATTCATCCCTGGCCCTTTTTATACCCCCTGGTGTCAAAAGGGATCCTGGGGTTATTAGCCTCCATTGGGTCACAATGGATCCTTGCTTCTCTTAACCCCTGTGCTGTCACAATGCATCCCATGCCCTTTTAGGCCACTTGATGTCACAATGAATCATTTGATTCTTGGCCTCCATGGTGTCATAATGGTTCTTTGTTTCTATTGGGCCCCATGCTGTCACAATTCATCCCTGGCCCTTTTACGCCCCCTGGTGTCACAAGGGATCATTAGATTGTTAGCCTGCATTGGGTCGCAATGGTTCCTTGCTTCTCTTAACCTCTGTGGTGTCACAATGCATCCCATGCCCTTTTAGGCCACTTGATGTCACAATGAATCATTTGATTCTTGGCCGCCACGGTGGCATTATAGATCCTTGCTTATATTGGTCCCCGTGCTGTCACAATCCATCCCTGGCCCTTTTAGGCCTATTGGTGTCACAAGGGATCATTAGATTGTTAGCCTGCATTGGGTCACAATGGTTCCTTGCTTCTCTTAACCTCTGTGGTGTCACAATGCATTCCAAGACCTTTTAGGCCACTTCGTCTTACAATGAACCATTTGATTCTTGGCCTTCATGGTGTCATAATGGTTCCTTGCTTCTATAGGTCCCCATGCTGTCAGAGTTCATCCGTGTTCCTTTTGCGCCCCCTGGTGTCAAAAGGGATTCTTAGATTGTTGGCCTGCATTGGGTCACAATGGTTCCTTGCTTCTCTTAACCTCTGTGGTGTTACAATGCATCCCATGCCCTTTTAGGCCACTTGATGTCACAATGAATCATTTGATTCTTGGCCTCTATGGTGTCATAATGGTTCCTTGTTTCTATTGGGCCCCATGCTGTCACAATTCATCCCTGCCCCTTTTACGCCCCCTGGTGTCAAATGGGATCAGGGAATTATTAACCTCCATTGGGTCACAATGGATCCTTGTTTCTCTTAACCCCTGTGGTGTCACAATGCATCCCGTGCCATTTTAGGCCACTTGATGTCACAATGAATCATTTGATTCTTGGCCTCCACGGTGGCATTATAGATCCTTGCTTCTATTGGTCCCCGAGCTGTCACAATCCATCCCTGGCCCTTTTAGGCCTATTGGTGTCACAAGGGATCATTAGATTGTTAGCCTGCATTGGGTCACAATGGTTCCTTGCTTCTCTTAACCTCTGTGGTGTCACAGTGCATTCCATGACCTTTTAGGCTACTTGATGTCACAATGAATCATTTGATTCTTGGCCTCCATGGTGTCATAATGGTTCCTTGTTTCTATTGGGCCCCATGCTGTCACAATTCATCCCTGGCCCTTTTACACCCCCTGGTGTCAAATGGGATCCTGGGATTATTAACCTCCATTGGGACACAATGGATCCTTGCTTCTCTTAACCCCTCTGGTGTCACAATGCATCCCATGCCCTTTTAGGCCACTTGATGTCACAATGAATCATTTGATTCTTGGCCTCCACGGTGGCATAATAGATCCTTGCTTCTATTGGTCCCCGTGCTGTAACAATCCATCCCTGGCCCTTTTTATACCCCCTGGTGCCACAAGGGATCATTAGATTGTTAGTCTGCATTGGGTCACAATGGATCCTTGCTTCTCTTAACCTCTGTGGTGTCACAATGCATTCCAAGCCCTTTTAGGCCACTTGGTCTTACAATGAACAATTTGATTCTTGGCCTTCATGGTGTCATTATGGTTCCTTGCTTCTATAGGTCCCCATGCTGTCAGAGTTCATCCCTGGCCCTTTTACGCCCCCTGGTGTCAAATGGGATCCTGGGATTATTAGCCTCCATTGGGTCACAATGGATCCTTGCTTCTCTTAACCCCTGTGGTGCCACAATGCATCCCATGCCCTTTTAGGCCACTTGATGTCACAATGAATCATTTCATTCTTGGCCTTCATGGTGGCGTAATTGTACCAGGTTTTAATTGGGCCCCATGCTTTCACAATACATCCCTGCCACTTTTAGGCCCATTGGTGTCAAAAGGGATCATTAGATTGTTAGCCTCCATTGGGTCACAATGGATCCTTGCTTCTCTTAACCCCTGTGCTGTCACAATGCATCCCATGCCCTTTTAGGCCACATGATGTCACAATGAATTATTTGATTATTGGCCTCCATGGTGGCATAATAGATCCTTCCTTCTATTGGTCCCTGTGCTGTAACAATTCATCCCTGGCCCTTTTAGGCCCATTGGTGTCACAAGGGATCATTAGATTGTTAGCCTGCATTGGGTCACAATGGTTCCTTGCTTCTCTTAACCTCTGTGGTGTCACAATGCATCCCATGCCCTTTTAGGCCACTTGATGTCACAATGAATCATTTGATTCTTGGCCTCCATGGTGTCATAATGGTTCCTTGTTTCTATTGGGCCCCATGCTGTCACAATTCATCCCTGGCCCTTTTTATATCCCCTGGTGTCAAAAGGGATCCTGGGGTTATTAGCCTCCATTGGGTCACAATGGATCCTTGCTTCTCTTAACCCCTGTGCTGTCACAATGCATCCCATGCCCTTTTAGGCCACTTGATGTCACAATGAATCATTTGATTCTTGGCCTCCATGGTGTCATAATGGTTCTTTGTTTCTATTGGGCCCCATGCTTTCACAATTCATCCCTGGCCCTTTTACGCCCCCTAGTGTCAAATGGGATGCTGGGGTTATTAGCCTCCATTGGGTCACAATGGATCCTTGCTTCTCTTAACCCCTCTGGTGTCACAATGCATCCCATGCCCTTTTAGGCCACTTGATGTCACAATGAATCATTTGATTCTTGGCCTCCACGGTGGCATTATAGATCCTTGCTTATATTGGTCCCCGTGCTGTCATAATCCATCCCTGGCCATTTTAGGCCTATTGGTGTCACAAGGGATCATTAGATTGTTAGCCTGCATTGGGTCACAATGGTTCCTTGCTTCTCTAAACCCCTGTGGTGTCACAATGCAACCCATGCCCTTTTAGGCCACTTGATGTCACAATGAATCATTTGATTCTTGGCCTCCATGGTGGCAGAATTGTACCAGGTTTTACTTGGGCCCCATGCTTTCACAATTCATCCCTGCCCCTTTTAGGCCCATTGGTGTCACAAGGGATCATTAGATTGTTAGCCTCCATTGGGTCACAATGGATCCTTGCTTCTCTTAACCCCTGTGCTGTCACAATGCATCCCATGCCCTTTTAGGCCACATGATGTCACAATGAATTATTTGATTCTTGGCCTCCATGGTGGCATAATACATCCTTCCTTCTATTGGTCCCCGTGCTGTAACAATTCATCCCTGGCCCTTTTAGGCCCATTGGTGTCGCAACGGATCATTAGATTGTTAGCCTGCATTGGGTCACAAAGGTTCCTTGCTTCTCTTAACCCCTGTGGTGTTTCAATGCATCCCATGCCCTTTTAGGCCACTTGATGTCACAATGAATCATTTGATTCTTGGCCTCCATGGTGTCATAATGGTTCCTTGTTTCTATTGGGCCCCATGCTGTCACAATTCATCCCTGGCCCTTTTACACCCCCTGGTGTCAAATGGGATCCTGGGATTATTAACCTCCACTGGGTCACAATGGATCCTTGTTTCTCTTAACCCCTGTGCTGTCACAATGCATCCCATGCCCTTTTAGGCCACTTGGTCTTACAATGAACCATTTGATTCTTGGCCTTCATGGTGTCATAATGGTTCCTTGCTTCTATAGGTCCCAATGCTGTCAGAGTTCATCCGTGGTCCTTTTGCGCCCCCTGGTGTCAAAAGGGATTCTTAGATTGTTAGCCTCCATTGGGTCACAATGGATCCTTGCTTCTCTAAACCCCTGTGGTGTCACAATGCAACCCATGCCCTTTTAGGCCACTTGATGTCACAATGAATCATTTGATTCTTGGCCTCCATGGTGGCAGAATTGTACCAGGTTTTACTTGGGCCCCATGCTTTCACAATTCATCCCTGCCCCTTTTAGGCCCATTGGTGTCAAAAGGGATCATTAGATTGTTAGCCTGCATTGGGTCGCAATGGTTCCTTGCTTCTCTTAACCTCTGTGGTGTCACAATGCATCCCATGCCCTTTTAGGCCACTTGATGTCACAATGAATCATTTGATCCTTGGCCTCCATGGTGTCATAATGGTTCCTTGTTTCTATTGGGCCCCATGCTGTCACAATTCATCCCTGGCCCTTTTACGCCCCCTGGTGTCAAATGGGATCCTGGGATTATTAGCCTCCATTGGGTCACAATGGATCCTTGCTTCTCTTAACCCCTGTGGTGTCACAATGCATCCCATGCCCTTTTAGGCCACTTGATGTCACAATGAATCATTTCATTCTTGGCCTTCATGGTGGCGTAATTGTACCAGGTTTTAATTGGGCCCCATGCTTTCACAATACATCCCTGCCACTTTTAGGCCCATTGGTGTCAAAAGGGATCATTAGATTGTTAGCCTCCATTGGGTCACAATGGATCCTTGCTTCTCTTAACCCCTGTGCTGTCACAATGCATCCCATGCCCTTTTAGGCCACATGATGTCACAATGAATTATTTGATTATTGGCCTCCATGGTGGCATAATAGATCCTTCCTTCTATTGGTCCCTGTGCTGTAACAATTCATCCCTGGCCCTTTTAGGCCCATTGGTGTCACAAGGGATCATTAGATTGTTAGCCTGCATTGGGTCACAATGGTTCCTTGCTTCTCTTAACCTCTGTGGTGTCACAATGCATCCCATGCCCTTTTAGGCCACTTGATGTCACAATGAATCATTTGATTCTTGGCCTCCATGGTGTCATAATGGTTCCTTGTTTCTATTGGGCCCCATGCTGTCACAATTCATCCCTGGCCCTTTTTATATCCCCTGGTGTCAAAAGGGATCCTGGGGTTATTAGCCTCCATTGGGTCACAATGGATCCTTGCTTCTCTTAACCCCTGTGCTGTCACAATGCATCCCATGCCCTTTTAGGCCACTTGATGTCACAATGAATCATTTGATTCTTGGCCTCCACGGTGGCATTATAGATCCTTGCTTATATTGGTCCCCGTGCTGTCATAATCCATCCCTGGCCATTTTAGGCCTATTGGTGTCACAAGGGATCATTAGATTGTTAGCCTGCATTGGGTCACAATGGTTCCTTGCTTCTCTAAACCCCTGTGGTGTCACAATGCAACCCATGCCCTTTTAGGCCACTTGATGTCACAATGAATCATTTGATTCTTGGCCTCCATGGTGGCAGAATTGTACCAGGTTTTACTTGGGCCCCATGCTTTCACAATTCATCCCTGCCCCTTTTAGGCCCATTGGTGTCACAAGGGATCATTAGATTGTTAGCCTCCATTGGGTCACAATGGATCCTTGCTTCTCTTAACCCCTGTGCTGTCACAATGCATCCCATGCCCTTTTAGGCCACATGATGTCACAATGAATTATTTGATTCTTGGCCTCCATGGTGGCATAATACATCCTTCCTTCTATTGGTCCCCGTGCTGTAACAATTCATCCCTGGCCCTTTTAGGCCCATTGGTGTCGCAACGGATCATTAGATTGTTAGCCTGCATTGGGTCACAAAGGTTCCTTGCTTCTCTTAACCCCTGTGGTGTTACAATGCATCCCATGCCCTTTTAGGCCACTTGATGTCACAATGAATCATTTGATTCTTGGCCTCCATGGTGTCATAATGGTTCCTTGTTTCTATTGGGCCCCATGCTGTCACAATTCATCCCTGGCCCTTTTACACCCCCTGGTGTCAAATGGGATCCTGGGATTATTAACCTCCATTGGGTCACAATGGATCCTTGTTTCTCTTAACCCCTGTGCTGTCACAATGCATCCCATGCCCTTTTAGGCCACTTGATGTCACAATGAATCATTTGATTCTCGGCCTCCACGGTGGCATAATAGATCCTTGCTTCTATTGGTCCCCGTTCTGTAACAATCCATCCCTGGCCCTTTTTAAAACACCTGGTGCCACAAGGGATCATTAGATTGTTAGCCTGCATTGGGCCACAATGGTTCCTTGCTTCTCTTAACCTCTGTGGCGTCACAATGCATTCCAAGCCCTTTTAGGCCACTTGATGTCACAATGAAACATTTGATTCTTGGCCTTCATGGTGTCATAATGGTTCCTTGCTTCTATAGGTCCCCATGCTGTCAGAGTTCATCCGTGGTCCTTTTGCGCCCCCTGGTGTCAAAAGGGATTCTTAGATTGTTAGCCTGCATTGGGTCACAATGGTTCCTTGCTTCTCTAAACCCCTGTGGTGTCACAATGCATCCCATGCCCTTTTAGGCCACTTGATGTCACAATGAATCATTTGATTCTTGGCCTCCATGGTGGCAGAATTGTACCAGGTTTTCCTTGGGCCCCATGCTTTCACAATTCATCCCTGCCCCTTTTAGGCCCATTGGTGTCAAAAGGGATCATTAGATTGTTAGCCTGCATTGGGTCGCAATGGTTCCTTGCTTCTCTTAACCTCTGTGGTGTCACAATGCATCCCATGCCCTTTTAGGCCACTTGATGTCACAATGAATCATTTGATCCTTGGCCTCCATGGTGTCATAATGGTTCCTTGTTTCTATTGGGCCCCATGCTGTCACAATTCATCCCTGGCCCTTTTACGCCCCCTGGTGTCAAATGGGATCCTGGGATTATTAGCCTCCATTGGGTCACAATGGATCCTTGCTTCTCTTAACCCCTGTGGTGTCACAATGCATCCCATGCCCTTTTAGGCCACTTGATGTCACAATGAATCATTTCATTCTTGGCCTTCATGGTGGCGTAATTGTACCAGGTTTTAATTGGGCCCCATGCTTTCACAATACATCCCTGCCACTTTTAGGCCCATTGGTGTCAAAAGGGATCATTAGATTGTTAGCCTCCATTGGGTCACAATGGATCCTTGCTTCTCTTAACCCCTGTGCTGTCACAATGCATCCCATGCCCTTTTAGGCCACATGATGTCACAATGAATTATTTGATTATTGGCCTCCATGGTGGCATAATAGATCCTTCCTTCTATTGGTCCCTGTGCTGTAACAATTCATCCCTGGCCCTTTTAGGCCCATTGGTGTCACAAGGGATCATTAGATTGTTAGCCTGCATTGGGTCACAATGGTTCCTTGCTTCTCTTAACCTCTGTGGTGTCACAATGCATCCCATGCCCTTTTAGGCCACTTGATGTCACAATGAATCATTTGATTCTTGGCCTCCATGGTGTCATAATGGTTCCTTGTTTCTATTGGGCCCCATGCTGTCACAATTCATCCCTGGCCCTTTTTATATCCCCTGGTGTCAAAAGGGATCCTGGGGTTATTAGCCTCCATTGGGTCACAATGGATCCTTGCTTCTCTTAACCCCTGTGCTGTCACAATGCATCCCATGCCCTTTTAGGCCACTTGATGTCACAATGAATCATTTGATTCTTGGCCTCCACGGTGGCATTATAGATCCTTGCTTATATTGGTCCCCGTGCTGTCATAATCCATCCCTGGCCATTTTAGGCCTATTGGTGTCACAAGGGATCATTAGATTGTTAGCCTGCATTGGGTCACAATGGTTCCTTGCTTCTCTAAACCCCTGTGGTGTCACAATGCAACCCATGCCCTTTTAGGCCACTTGATGTCACAATGAATCATTTGATTCTTGGCCTCCATGGTGGCAGAATTGTACCAGGTTTTACTTGGGCCCCATGCTTTCACAATTCATCCCTGCCCCTTTTAGGCCCATTGGTGTCACAAGGGATCATTAGATTGTTAGCCTCCATTGGGTCACAATGGATCCTTGCTTCTCTTAACCCCTGTGCTGTCACAATGCATCCCATGCCCTTTTAGGCCACATGATGTCACAATGAATTATTTGATTCTTGGCCTCCATGGTGGCATAATACATCCTTCCTTCTATTGGTCCCCGTGCTGTAACAATTCATCCCTGGCCCTTTTAGGCCCATTGGTGTCGCAACGGATCATTAGATTGTTAGCCTGCATTGGGTCACAAAGGTTCCTTGCTTCTCTTAACCCCTGTGGTGTTACAATGCATCCCATGCCCTTTTAGGCCACTTGATGTCACAATGAATCATTTGATTCTTGGCCTCCATGGTGTCATAATGGTTCCTTGTTTCTATTGGGCCCCATGCTGTCACAATTCATCCCTGGCCCTTTTACACCCCCTGGTGTCAAATGGGATCCTGGGATTATTAACCTCCATTGGGTCACAATGGATCCTTGTTTCTCTTAACCCCTGTGCTGTCACAATGCATCCCATGCCCTTTTAGGCCACTTGATGTCACAATGAATCATTTGATTCTCGGCCTCCACGGTGGCATAATAGATCCTTGCTTCTATTGGTCCCCGTTCTGTAACAATCCATCCCTGGCCCTTTTTAAAACACCTGGTGCCACAAGGGATCATTAGATTGTTAGCCTGCATTGGGCCACAATGGTTCCTTGCTTCTCTTAACCTCTGTGGCGTCACAATGCATTCCAAGCCCTTTTAGGCCACTTGATGTCACAATGAAACATTTGATTCTTGGCCTTCATGGTGTCATAATGGTTCCTTGCTTCTATAGGTCCCCATGCTGTCAGAGTTCATCCGTGGTCCTTTTGCGCCCCCTGGTGTCAAAAGGGATTCTTAGATTGTTAGCCTGCATTGGGTCACAATGGTTCCTTGCTTCTCTAAACCCCTGTGGTGTCACAATGCATCCCATGCCCTTTTAGGCCACTTGATGTCACAATGAATCATTTGATTCTTGGCCTCCATGGTGGCAGAATTGTACCAGGTTTTCCTTGGGCCCCATGCTTTCACAATTCATCCCTGCCCCTTTTAGGCCCATTGGTGTCACAAGGGATCATTAGATTGTTAGCCTGCATTGGGTCGCAATGGTTCCTTGCTTCTCTTAACCTCTGTGGTGTCACAATGCATCCCATGCCCTTTTAGGCCACTTGATGTCACAATGAATCATTTGATCCTTGGCCTCCATGGTGTCATAATGGTTCCTTGTTTCTATTGGGCCCCATGCTGTCACAATTCATCCCTGGCCCTTTTACGCCCCCTGGTGTCAAATGGGATCCTGGGATTATTAGCCTCCATTGGGTCACAATGGATCCTTGCTTCTCTTAACCCCTGTGGTGTCACAATGCATCCCATGCCCTTTTAGGCCACTTGATGTCACAATGAATCATTTGATCCTTGGCCTCCATGGTGTCATAATGGTTCCTTGTTTCTATTGGGCCCCAAGCTGTCACAATTCATCCCTGGCCCTTTTACGCCCCCTGGTGTCAAATGGGATCCTGGGATTATTAGCCTCCATTGGGTCACAATGGTTCCTTGCTTCTCTTAACCCCTGTGGTGCCACAATGCATCCCATGCCCTTTTAGGCCACTTGATGTCACAATGAATCATTTGATCCTTGGCCTCCATGGTGTCATAGTGGTTCCTTGTTTCTATTGGGCCCCATGCTGTCACAATTCATCCCTGGCCCTTTTACGCCCCCTGGTGTCAAATGGGATCCTGGGATTATTAGCCTCCATTGGGTCACAATGGATCCTTGCTTCTCTTAACCCCTGTGGTGTCACAATGCATCCCATGCCCTTTTAGGCCACTTGATGTCACAATGAATCATTTCATTCTTGGCCTTCATGGTGGCGTAATTGTACCAGGTTTTAATTGGGCCCCATGCTTTCACAATACATCCCTGCCACTTTTAGGCCCATTGGTGTCAAAAGGGATCATTAGATTGTTAGCCTCCATTGGGTCACAATGGATCCTTGCTTCTCTTAACCCCTGTGCTGTCACAATGCATCCCATGCCCTTTTAGGCCACATGATGTCACAATGAATTATTTGATTATTGGCCTCCATGGTGGCATAATAGATCCTTCCTTCTATTGGTCCCTGTGCTGTAACAATTCATCCCTGGCCCTTTTAGGCCCATTGGTGTCGCAACGGATCATTAGATTGTTAGCCTGCATTGGGTCACAATGGTTCCTTGCTTCTCTTAACCTCTGTGGTGTCACAATGCATCCCATGCCCTTTTAGGCCACTTGATGTCACAATGAATCATTTGATTCTTGGCCTCCATGGTGTCATAATGGTTCCTTGTTTCTATTGGGCCCCATGCTGTCACAATTCATCCCTGGCCCTTTTTATATCCCCTGGTGTCAAAAGGGATCCTGGGGTTATTAGCCTCCATTGGGTCACAATGGATCCTTGCTTCTCTTAACCCCTGTGCTGTCACAATGCATCCCATGCCCTTTTAGGCCACTTGATGTCACAATGAATCATTTGATTCTTGGCCTCCATGGTGTCATAATGGTTCTTTGTTTCTATTGGGCCCCATGCTTTCACAATTCATCCCTGGCCCTTTTACGCCCCCTAGTGTCAAATGGGATGCTGGGGTTATTAGCCTCCATTGGGTCACAATGGATCCTTGCTTCTCTTAACCCCTGTGCTGTCACAATGCATCCCATGCCCTTTTAGGCCACATGATGTCACAATGAATTATTTGATTCTTGGCCTCCATGGTGGCATAATACATCCTTCCTTCTATTGGTCCCCGTGCTGTAACAATTCATCCCTGGCCCTTTTAGGCCCATTGGTGTCGCAACGGATCATTAGATTGTTAGCCTGCATTGGGTCACAAAGGTTCCTTGCTTCTCTTAACCCCTGTGGTGTTTCAATGCATCCCATGCCCTTTTAGGCCACTTGATGTCACAATGAATCATTTGATTCTTGGCCTCCATGGTGTCATAATGGTTCCTTGTTTCTATTGGGCCCCATGCTGTCACAATTCATCCCTGGCCCTTTTACACCCCCTGGTGTCAAATGGGATCCTGGGATTATTAACCTCTACTGGGTCACAATGGATCCTTGTTTCTCTTAACCCCTGTGCTGTCACAATGCATCCCATGCCCTTTTAGGCCACTTGATGTCACAATGAATCATTTGATTCTCGGCCTCCACGGTGGCATAATAGATCCTTGCTTCTATTGGTCCCCGTTCTGTAACAATCCATCCCTGGCCCTTTTTAAAACACCTGGTGCCACAAGGGATCATTAGATTGTTAGCCTGCATTGGGCCACAATGGTTCCTTGCTTCTCTTAACCTCTGTGGCGTCACAATGCATTCCAAGCCCTTTTAGGCCACTTGATGTCACAATGAAACATTTGATTCTTGGCCTTCATGGTGTCATAATGGTTCCTTGCTTCTATAGGTCCCCATGCTGTCAGAGTTCATCCGTGGTCCTTTTGCGCCCCCTGGTGTCAAAAGGGATTCTTAGATTGTTAGCCTGCATTGGGTCACAATGGTTCCTTGCTTCTCTAAACCCCTGTGGTGTCACAATGCATCCCATGCCCTTTTAGGCCACTTGATGTCACAATGAATCATTTGATTCTTGGCCTCCATGGTGGCAGAATTGTACCAGGTTTTACTTGGGCCCCATGCTTTCACAATTCATCCCTGCCCCTTTTAGGCCCATTGGTGTCACAAGGGATCATTAGATTGTTAGCCTGCATTGGGTCGCAATGGTTCCTTGCTTCTCTTAACCTCTGTGGTGTCACAATGCATCCCATGCCCTTTTAGGCCACCTGATGTCACAATGAATCATTTGATCCTTGGCCTCCATGGTGTCATAATGGTTCCTTGTTTCTATTGGGCCCCATGCTGTCACAATTCATCCCTGGCCCTTTTACGCCCCCTGGTGTCAAATGGGATCCTGGGATTATTAGCCTCCATTGGGTCACAATGGATCCTTGCTTCTCTTAACCCCTGTGGTGTCACAATGCATCCCATGCCCTTTTAGGCCACTTGATGTCACAATGAATCATTTGATCCTTGGCCTCCATGGTGTCATAATGGTTCCTTGTTTCTATTGGGCCCCAAGCTGTCACAATTCATCCCTGGCCCTTTTACGCCCCCTGGTGTCAAATGGGATCCTGGGATTATTAGACTCCATTGGGTCACAATGGATCCTTGCTTCTCTTAACCCCTGTGGTGCCACAATGCATCCCATGCCCTTTTAGGCCACTTGATGTCACAATGAATCATTTGATCCTTGGCCTCCATGGTGTCATAATGGTTCCTTGTTTCTATTGGGCCCCATGCTGTCACAATTCATCCCTGGCCCTTTTACGCCCCCTGGTGTCAAATGGGATCCTGGGATTATTAGCCTCCATTGGGTCACAATGGATCCTTGCTTCTCTTAACCCCTGTGGTGTCACAATGCATCCCATGCCCTTTTAGGCCACTTGATGTCACAATGAATCATTTCATTCTTGGCCTTCATGGTGGCGTAATTGTACCAGGTTTTAATTGGGCCCCATGCTTTCACAATACATCCCTGCCACTTTTAGGCCCATTGGTGTCAAAAGGGATCATTAGATTGTTAGCCTCCATTGGGTCACAATGGATCCTTGCTTCTCTTAACCCCTGTGCTGTCACAATGCATCCCATGCCCTTTTAGGCCACATGATGTCACAATGAATTATTTGATTATTGGCCTCCATGGTGGCATAATAAATCCTTCCTTCTATTGGTCCCTGTGCTGTAACAATTCATCCCTGGCCCTTTTAGGCCCATTGGTGTCACAAGGGATCATTAGATTGTTAGCCTGCATTGGGTCACAATGGTTCCTTGCTTCTCTTAACCTCTGTGGTGTCACAATGCATCCCATGCCCTTTTAGGCCACTTGATGTCACAATGAATCATTTGATTCTTGGCCTCCATGGTGTCATAATGGTTCCTTGTTTCTATTGGGCCCCATGCTGTCACAATTCATCCCTGGCCCTTTTTATATCCCCTGGTGTCAAAAGGGATCCTGGGGTTATTAGCCTCCATTGGGTCACAATGGATCCTTGCTTCTCTTAACCCCTGTGCTGTCACAATGCATCCCATGCCCTTTTAGGCCACTTGATGTCACAATGAATCATTTGATTCTTGGCCTCCATGGTGTCATAATGGTTCTTTGTTTCTATTGGGCCCCATGCTTTCACAATTCATCCCTGGCCCTTTTACGCCCCCTAGTGTCAAATGGGATGCTGGGGTTATTAGCCTCCATTGGGTCGCAATGGATCCTTGCTTCTCTTAACCCCTCTGGTGTCACAATGCATCCCATGCCCTTTTAGGCCACTTGATGTCACAATGAATCATTTGATTCTTGGCCTCCACGGTGGCATTATAGATCCTTGCTTATATTGGTCCCCGTGCTGTCATAATCCATCCCTGGCCCTTTTAGGCCTATTGGTGTCACAAGGGATCATTAGATTGTTAGCCTGCATTGGGTCACAATGGTTCCTTGCTTCTCTTAACCTCTGTGGTGTCACAATGCATTCCAAGCCCTTTTAGGCCACTTGGTCTTACAATGAACCATTTGATTCTTGGCCTTCATGGTGTCATAATGGTTCCTTGCTTCTATAGGTCCCAATGCTGTCAGAGTTCATCCGTGGTCCTTTTGCGCCCCCTGGTGTCAAAAGGGATTCTTAGATTGTTGGCCTGCATTGGGTCACAATGGTTCCTTGCTTCTCTAAACCCCTGTGGTGTCACAATGCAACCCATGCCCTTTTAGGCCACTTGATGTCACAATGAATCATTTGATTCTTGGCCTCCATGGTGGCAGAATTGTACCAGGTTTTCCTTGGGCCCCATGCTTTCACAATTCATCCCTGCCCCTTTTAGGCCCATTGGTGTCACAAGGGATCATTAGATTGTTAGCCTGCATTGGGTCGCAATGGTTCCTTGCTTCTCTTAACCTCTGTGGTGTCACAATGCATCCCATGCCCTTTTAGGCCACTTGATGTCACAATGAATCATTTGATCCTTGGCCTCCATGGTGTCATAATGGTTCCTTGTTTCTATTGGGCCCCATGCTGTCACAATTCATCCCTGGCCCTTTTACGCCCCCTGGTGTCAAATGGGATCCTGGGATTATTAGCCTCCATTGGGTCACAATGGATCCTTGCTTCTCTTAACCCCTGTGGTGTCACAATGCATCCCATGCCCTTTTAGGCCACTTGATGTCACAATGAATCATTTGATCCTTGGCCTCCATGGTGTCATAATGGTTCCTTGTTTCTATTGGGCCCCAAGCTGTCACAATTCATCCCTGGCCCTTTTACGCCCCCTGGTGTCAAATGGGATCCTGGGATTATTAGCCTCCATTGGGTCACAATGGATCCTTGCTTCTCTTAACCCCTGTGGTGCCACAATGCATCCCATGCCCTTTTAGGCCACTTGATGTCACAATGAATCATTTGATCCTTGGCCTCCATGGTGTCATAATGGTTCCTTGTTTCTATTGGGCCCCATGCTGTCACAATTCATCCCTGGCCCTTTTACGCCCCCTGGTGTCAAATGGGATCCTGGGATTATTAGCCTCCATTGGGTCACAAAGGATCCTTGCTTCTCTTAACCCCTGTGGTGTCACAATGCATCCCATGCCCTTTTAGGCCACTTGATGTCACAATGAATCATTTCATTCTTGGCCTTCATGGTGGCGTAATTGTACCAGGTTTTAATTGGGCCCCATGCTTTCACAATACATCCCTGCCACTTTTAGGCCCATTGGTGTCAAAAGGGATCATTAGATTGTTAGCCTCCATTGGGTCACAATGGATCCTTGCTTCTCTTAACCCCTGTGCTGTCACAATGCATCCCATGCCCTTTTAGGCCACATGATGTCACAATGAATTATTTGATTATTGGCCTCCATGGTGGCATAATAGATCCTTCCTTCTATTGGTCCCTGTGCTGTAACAATTCATCCCTGGCCCTTTTAGGCCCATTGGTGTCACAAGGGATCATTAGATTGTTAGCCTGCATTGGGTCACAATGGTTCCTTGCTTCTCTTAACCTCTGTGGTGTCACAATGCATCCCATGCCCTTTTAGGCCACTTGATGTCACAATGAATCATTTGATTCTTGGCCTCCATGGTGTCATAATGGTTCCTTGTTTCTATTGGGCCCCATGCTGTCACAATTCATCCCTGGCCCTTTTTATATCCCCTGGTGTCAAAAGGGATCCTGGGGTTATTAGCCTCCATTGGGTCACAATGGATCCTTGCTTCTCTTAACCCCTGTGCTGTCACAATGCATCCCATGCCCTTTTAGGCCACTTGATGTCACAATGAATCATTTGATTCTTGGCCTCCATGGTGTCATAATGGTTCTTTGTTTCTATTGGGCCCCATGCTTTCACAATTCATCCCTGGCCCTTTTACGCCCCCTAGTGTCAAATGGGATGCTGGGGTTATTAGCCTCCATTGGGTCACAATGGATCCTTGCTTCTCTTAACCCCTGTGCTGTCACAATGCATCCCATGCCCTTTTAGGCCACATGATGTCACAATGAATTATTTGATTCTTGGCCTCCATGGTGGCATAATACATCCTTCCTTCTATTGGTCCCCGTGCTGTAACAATTCATCCCTGGCCCTTTTAGGCCCATTGGTGTCGCAACGGATCATTAGATTGTTAGCCTGCATTGGGTCACAAAGGTTCCTTGCTTCTCTTAACCCCTGTGGTGTTTCAATGCATCCCATGACCTTTTAGGCCACTTGATGTCACAATGAATCATTTGATTCTTGGCCTCCATGGTGTCATAATGGTTCCTTGTTTCTATTGGGCCCCATGCTGTCACAATTCATCCCTGGCCCTTTTACACCCCCTGGTGTCAAATGGGATCCTGGGATTATTAACCTCCACTGGGTCACAATGGATCCTTGTTTCTCTTAACCCCTGTGCTGCCACAATGCATCCCATGCCCTTTTAGGCCACTTGATGTCACAATGAATCATTTGATTCTCGGCCTCCACGGTGGCATAATAGATCCTTGCTTCTATTGGTCCCCGTTCTGTAACAATCCATCCCTGGCCCTTTTTAAAACACCTGGTGCCACAAGGGATCATTAGATTGTTAGCCTGCATTGGGCCACAATGGTTCCTTGCTTCTCTTAACCTCTGTGGCGTCACAATGCATTCCAAGCCCTTTTAGGCCACTTGATGTCACAATGAAACATTTGATTCTTGGCCTTCATGGTGTCATAATGGTTCCTTGCTTCTATAGGTCCCCATGCTGTCAGAGTTCATCCGTGGTCCTTTTGCGCCCCCTGGTGTCAAAAGGGATTCTTAGATTGTTAGCCTGCATTGGGTCACAATGGTTCCTTGCTTCTCTAAACCCCTGTGGTGTCACAATGCATCCCATGCCCTTTTAGGCCACTTGATGTCACAATGAATCATTTGATTCTTGGCCTCCATGGTGGCAGAATTGTACCAGGTTTTACTTGGGCCCCATGCTTTCACAATTCATCCCTGCCCCTTTTAGGCCCATTGGTGTCACAAGGGATCATTAGATTGTTAGCCTGCATTGGGTCGCAATGGTTCCTTGCTTCTCTTAACCTCTGTGGTGTCACAATGCATCCCATGCCCTTTTAGGCCACCTGATGTCACAATGAATCATTTGATCCTTGGCCTCCATGGTGTCATAATGGTTCCTTGTTTCTATTGGGCCCCATGCTGTCACAATTCATCCCTGGCCCTTTTACGCCCCCTGGTGTCAAATGGGATCCTGGGATTATTAGCCTCCATTGGGTCACAATGGATCCTTGCTTCTCTTAACCCCTGTGGTGTCACAATGCATCCCATGCCCTTTTAGGCCACTTGATGTCACAATGAATCATTTGATCCTTGGCCTCCATGGTGTCATAATGGTTCCTTGTTTCTATTGGGCCCCAAGCTGTCACAATTCATCCCTGGCCCTTTTACGCCCCCTGGTGTCAAATGGGATCCTGGGATTATTAGACTCCATTGGGTCACAATGGATCCTTGCTTCTCTTAACCCCTGTGGTGCCACAATGCATCCCATGCCCTTTTAGGCCACTTGATGTCACAATGAATCATTTGATCCTTGGCCTCCATGGTGTCATAATGGTTCCTTGTTTCTATTGGGCCCCATGCTGTCACAATTCATCCCTGGCCCTTTTACACCCCCTGGTGTCAAATGGGATCCTGGGATTATTAGCCTCCATTGGGTCACAATGGATCCTTGCTTCTCTTAACCCCTGTGGTGTCACAATGCATCCCATGCCCTTTTAGGCCACTTGATGTCACAATGAATCATTTCATTCTTGGCCTTCATGGTGGCGTAATTGTACCAGGTTTTAATTTTGCCCCATGCTTTCACAATACATCCCTGCCACTTTTAGGCCCATTGGTGTCAAAAGGGATCATTAGATTGTTAGCCTGCATTGGGTCACAATGGTTCCTTGCTTCTCTTAACCTCTGTGGTGTCACAATGCATCCCATGCCCTTTTAGGCCACTTGATGTCACAATGAATCATTTGATTCTTGGCCTCCATGGTGTCATAATGGTTCCTTGTTTCTATTGGGCCCCATGCTGTCACAATTCATCCCTGGCCCTTTTTATATCCCCTGGTGTCAAAAGGGATCCTGGGGTTATTAGCCTCCATTGGGTCACAATGGATCCTTGCTTCTCTTAACCCCTGTGCTGTCACAATGCATCCCATGCCCTTTTAGGCCACTTGATGTCACAATGAATCATTTGATTCTTGGCCTCCATGGTGTCATAATGGTTCTTTGTTTCTATTGGGCCCCATGCTTTCACAATTCATCCCTGGCCCTTTTACGCCCCCTAGTGTCAAATGGGATGCTGGGGTTATTAGCCTCCATTGGGTCGCAATGGATCCTTGCTTCTCTTAACCCCTCTGGTGTCACAATGCATCCCATGCCCTTTTAGGCCACTTGATGTCACAATGAATCATTTGATTCTTGGCCTCCACGGTGGCATTATAGATCCTTGCTTATATTGGTCCCCGTGCTGTCATAATCCATCCCTGGCCCTTTTAGGCCTATTGGTGTCACAAGGGATCATTAGATTGTTAGCCTGCATTGGGTCACAATGGTTCCTTGCTTCTCTTAACCTCTGTGGTGTCACAATGCATTCCAAGCCCTTTTAGGCCACTTGGTCTTACAATGAACCATTTGATTCTTGGCCTTCATGGTGTCATAATGGTTCCTTGCTTCTATAGGTCCCAATGCTGTCAGAGTTCATCCGTGGTCCTTTTGCGCCCCCTGGTGTCAAAAGGGATTCTTAGATTGTTGGCCTGCATTGGGTCACAATGGTTCCTTGCTTCTCTAAACCCCTGTGGTGTCACAATGCAACCCATGCCCTTTTAGGCCACTTGATGTCACAATGAATCATTTGATTCTTGGCCTCCATGGTGGCAGAATTGTACCAGGTTTTCCTTGGGCCCCATGCTTTCACAATTCATCCCTGCCCCTTTTAGGCCCATTGGTGTCACAAGGGATCATTAGATTGTTAGCCTCCATTGGGTCACAATGGATCCTTGCTTCTCTTAACCCCTGTGCTGTCACAATGCATCCCATGCCCTTTTAGGCCACATGATGTCACAATGAATTATTTGATTCTTGGCCTCCATGGTGGCATAATACATCCTTCCTTCTATTGGTCCCCGTGCTGTAACAATTCATCCCTGGCCCTTTTAGGCCCATTGGTGTCGCAACGGATCATTAGATTGTTAGCCTGCATTGGGTCACAAAGGTTCCTTGCTTCTCTTAACCCCTGTGGTGTTTCAATGCATCCCATGCCCTTTTAGGCCACTTGATGTCACAATGAATCATTTGATTCTTGGCCTCCATGGTGTCATAATGGTTCCTTGTTTCTATTGGGCCCCATGCTGTCACAATTCATCCCTGGCCCTTTTACACCCCCTGGTGTCAAATGGGATCCTGGGATTATTAACCTCCATTGGGTCACAATGGTTCCTTGCTTCTCTTAACCCCTGTGCTGTCACAATGCATCCCATGCCCTTTTAGGCCACTTGATGTCACAATGAATCATTTGATTCTCGGCCTCCACGGTGGCATAATAGATCCTTGCTTCTATTGGTCCCCGTTCTGTAACAATCCATCCCTGGCCCTTAGTAAAACACCTGGTGCCACAAGGGATCATTAGATTGTTAGCCTGCATTGGGCCACAATGGTTCCTTGCTTCTCTTAACCTCTGTGGCGTCACAATGCATTCCAAGCCCTTTTAGGCCACTTGATGTCACAATGAAACATTTGATTCTTGGCCTTCATGGTGTCATAATGGTTCCTTGCTTCTATAGGTCCCCATGCTGTCAGAGTTCATCCGTGGTCCTTTTGCGCCCCCTGGTGTCAAAAGGGATTCTTAGATTGTTAGCCTGCATTGGGTCACAATGGTTCCTTGCTTCTCTAAACCCCTGTGGTGTCACAATGCATCCCATGCCCTTTTAGGCCACTTGATGTCACAATGAATTATTTGATTCTTGGCCTCCATGGTGGCAGAATTGTACCAGGTTTTACTTGGGCCCCATGCTTTCACAATTCATCCCTGCCCCTTTTAGGCCCATTGGTGTCACAAGGGATCATTAGATTGTTAGCCTGCATTGGGTCACAATGGTTCCTTGCTTCTCTTAACCTCTGTGGTGTCACAATGCATCCCATGCCCTTTTAGGCCACTTGATGTCACAATGAATCATTTGATCCTTGGCCTCCATGGTGTCATAATGGTTCCTTGTTTCTATTGGGCCCCATGCTGTCACAATTCATCCCTGGCCCTTTTACGCCCCCTGGTGTCAAATGGGATCCTGGGATTATTAGCCTCCATTGGGTCACAATGGATCCTTGCTTCTCTTAACCCCTGTGGTGTCACAATGCATCCCATGCCCTTTTAGGCCACTTGATGTCACAATGAATCATTTGATCCTTGGCCTCCATGGTGTCATAATGGTTCCTTGTTTCTATTGGGCCCCAAGCTGTCACAATTCATCCCTGGCCCTTTTACGCCCCCTGGTGTCAAATGGGATCCTGGGATTATTAGCCTCCATTGGGTCACAATGGATCCTTGCTTCTCTTAACCCCTGTGGTGCCACAATGCATCCCATGCCCTTTTAGGCCACTTGATGTCACAATGAATCATTTCATTCTTGGCCTTCATGGTGGCGTAATTGTACCAGGTTTTAATTGGGCCCCATGCTTTCACAATACATCCCTGCCACTTTTAGGCCCATTGGTGTCAAAAGGGATCATTAGATTGTTAGCCTCCATTGGGTCACAATGGATCCTTGCTTCTCTTAACCCCTGTGCTGTCACAATGCATCCCATGCCCTTTTAGGCCACCTGATGTCACAATGAATCATTTGATTCTTGGCCTCCACGGTGGCATAATAGATCCTTGCTTCTATTGGTCCCTGTGCTGTAACAATTCATCCCTGGCCCTTTTAGGCCCATTGGTGTCACAAGGGATCATTAGATTGTTAGCCTGCATTGGGTCACAATGGTTCCTTGCTTCTCTTAACCTCTGTGGTGTCACAATGCATCCCATGCCCTTTTAGGCCACTTGATGTCACAATGAATCATTTGATTCTTGGCTTCCATGGTGTCATAATGGTTCCTTGTTTCTATTGGGCCCCATGCTGTCACAATTCATCCCTTGCCCTTTTACGCCCCCTGGTGTCAGAAGGGATCCTGGGGTTATTAGCCTCCATTGGGTCACAATGGATCCTTGCTTCTCTTACCCCCTGTGCTGTCACAATGCATCCCATGCCCTTTTAGGCCACTTGATGTCACAATGAATCATTTCATTCTTGGCCTCCACGGTGGCATAATAGATCCTTGCTTCTATTGGTCCCTTTGCTGTAACAATTCATCCCTGGCCCTTTTAGGCCCATTGGTGCCACAAGGGCTCATTAGATTGTTAGCCTGCATTGGGTCACAATGGTTCCTTGCTTCTCTTAACCTCTGTGGTGTCACAATGCATCCCATGCCCTTTTAGGCCACTTGATGTCACAATGAATCATTTGATTCTTGGCCTCCATGGTGTCATAATAGATCCTTGCTTCTATTGGTCCCCGTTCTGTAACAATCCATCCCTGGCCCTTTTTATAACCCCTGGTGCCACAAGGGATCATTAGATTGTTAGCCTCCATTGGGTCACAATGGTTCCTTGCTTCTCTTAACCTCTGTGGTGTTACAATGCATCCCATGCCCTTTTAGGCCACTTGATGTCACAATGAATCATTTGATTTTTGGCCTCTATGGTGTCATAATGGTTCCTTGTTTCTATTGGGCCCCATGCTGTCACAATTCATCCCTGGCCCTTTTTATATCCCCTGGTGTCAAAAGGGATCCTGGGGTTATTAGCCTCCATTGGGTCACAATGGATCCTTGCTTCTCTTAACCCCTGTGCTGTCACAATGCATCCCATGCCCTTTTAGGCCACTTGATGTCACAATGAATCATTTGATTCTTGGCCTCCATGGTGTCATAATGGTTCTTTGTTTCTATTGGGCCCCATGCTGTCACAATTCATCCCTGGCCCTTTTACGCCCCCTGGTGTCAAATGGGATGCTGGGATTATTAGCCTCCATTGGGTCACAATGGATCCTTGCTTCTCTTAACCCCTCTGGTGTCACAATGCATCCCATGCCCTTTTAGGCCACTTGATGTCACAATGAATCATTTGATTCTTGGCCTCCACGGTGGCATTATAGATCCTTGCTTATATTGGTCCCCGTGCTGTCACAATCCATCCCTGGCCCTTTTAGGCCTATTGGTGTCACAAGGGATCATTAGATTGTTAGCCTGCATTGGGTCACAATGGTTCCTTGCTTCTCTTAACCTCTGTGGTGTCACAATGCATTCCAAGCCCTTTTAGGCCACTTGGTCTTACAATGAACCATTTGATTCTTGGCCTTCATGGTGTCATAATGGTTCCTTGTTTCTATTGGGCCCCATGCTGTCACAATTCATCCCTGGCCCTTTTACGCCCCCTGGTGTCAAATGGGATCCTGGGATTATTAGCCTCCATTGGGTCACAATGGATCCTTGCTTCTCTTAACCCCTGTGCTGTCACAATGCATCCCATGCCCTTTTAGGCCACTTGATGTCACAATGAATCATTTGATTCTGGGCCTCCATGGTGGCATAATTGTACCAGGTTTTAATTGGGCCCCATGCTTTCACAATACATCCCTGCCCCTTTTAGGCCCATTGGTGTCAAAAGGGATCATTAGATTGTTAGCCTCCATTGGGTCACAATGGATCCTTGTTTCTCTTAACCCCTGTGCTGTCACAATGCATCCCATGCCCTTTCAGGCCACTTGATGTCACAATGAATCATTTGATTCTTGGCCTCCATGGTGGCATAATAGATCCTTCTTTCTATTGGTCCCCGTGCAGTAACAATTCATCCCTGGCCCTTTTAGGCCCATTGGTGTCACCAGGGATCATTAGATTGTTAGCCTGCATTGGGTCACAATGGTTCCTTGCTTCTCTTAACCCCTGTGGTGTCACAATGCATCCCATGTCCTTTTAGGCCACTTGATGTCACAATGAATCATTTGATTCTTGGCCTCCATGGTGTCATAATGGTTCCTTGTTTCTATTGGGCCCCATGCTGTCACAATTCATCCCTGGCCCTTTTACGCCCCCTGGTGTCAAATGGGATCCTGGGATTATTAGCCTCCATTGGGACACAATGGATCCTTGCTTCTCTTAACCCCTCTGGTGTCACAATGCATCCCATGCCCTTTTAGGCCACTTGATGTCACAATGAATCATTTGATTCTTGGCCTCTATGGTGTCATAATGGTTCCTTGTTTCTATTGGGCCCCATGCTGTCACAATTCATCCCTGGCCCTTTTATGCCCCCTGGTGTCAAACGGGATCCGGGGAATATAAACCTCCATTGGGTCACAATGGATCCTTGTTTCTCTTAACCCCTGTGGTGTCACAATGCATCCCGTGCCCTTTTAGGCCACTTGATGTCACAATGAATCATTTGATTCTTGGCCTCCACGGTGGCATAATAGATCCTTGCTTCTATTGGTCCCCGTTCTGTAACAATCCATCCCTGGCCCTTTTTATAACCCTTGGTGCCACAAGGGATCATTAGATTGTTAGCCTGCATTGGGTCACAATAGATCCTTGCTTCTCTTAACCTCTGTGGTGTCACAATGCATTCCAAGCCCTTTTAGGCCACTTGGTCTTACAATGAACCATTTGATTCTTGGCCTTCATGGTGTCATAATGGTTCCTTGCTTCTATAGGTCCCAATGCTGTCAGAGTTCATCCGTGGTCCATTTGCGCCCCCTGGTGTCAAAAGGCATTCTTAGATTGTTAGCCTGCATTGGGTCACAATGGTTCCTTGCTTCTCTAAACCCCTGTGGTGTCACAATGCATCCCATGCCCTTTTAGGCCACTTGATGTCACAATGAATCATTTGATCCTTGGCCTCCATGGTGGCATAATGGTTCCTTGTTTCTATTGGGCCCCATGCTGTCACAATTCATCCCTGGCCCTTTTACGCCCCCTGGTGTCAAATGGGATCCTGGGATTATTAGCCTCCATTGGGTCACAATGGATCCTTGCTTCTCTTAAACCCTGTGCTGTCACAATGCATCCCATGCCCTTTTAGGCCACTTGATGTCACAATGAATCATTTCATTCTTGGCCTTCATGGTGGCGTAATTGTACCAGGTTTTAATTGGGCCCCATGCTTTCACAATACATCCCTGCCACTTTTAGGCCCATTGGTGTCAAAAGGGATCATTAGATTGTTAGCCTCCATTGGGTCACAATGGATCCTTGCTTCTCTTAACCCCTGTGCTGTCACAATGCATCCCATGCCCTTTTAGGCCACATGATGTCACAATGAATTATTTGATTCTTGGCCTCCATGGTGGCATAATAGATCCTTCCTTCTATTGGTCCCCGTGCTGTAACAATTCATCCCTGGCCCTTTTAGGCCCATTGGTGTCGCAACGGATCATTAGATTGTTAGCCTGCATTGGGTCACAATGGTTCCTTGCTTCTCTTAACCCCTGTGCTGTCACAATGCATCCCATGCCCTTTTAGGCCACCTGATGTCACAATGAATCATTTGATTCTTAGCCTCCACGGTGGCATAATAGATCCTTGCTTCTGTTGGTCCCTGTGCTGTAACAATCCATCCCTGGCCCTTTTTATACCCCCTGGTGCCACAAGGGATCATTAGATTGTTATCCTCCATTGGGTCACAATGGTAACTTGCTTCTCTTAACCTCTGTGGTGTTACAATGCATCCCATGCCCTTTTAGGCCACTTGATGTCACAATGAATCATTTGATTCTTGGCCTCCATGGTGTCATAATGGTTCCTTGTTTCTATTGGGCCCCATGCTGTCACAATTCATCCCTGGCCCTTTCACGCCCCCTGGTGTCAAATGGGATCAGGGAATTATTAACCTGCTTTGGGTCACAATGGATCCTTGTTTCTCTTAACCCCTGTGGTGTCACAATGCATCCCGTGCCATTTTAGGCCACTTGATGTCACAATGAATCATTTGATTCTTGGCCTCCACGGTGGCATTATAGATCCTTGCTTCTATTGGTCCCCGTGCTGTCACAATCCATCCCTGGCCCTTTTAGGCCTATTGGTGTCACAAGGGATCATTAGATTGTTAGCCTGCATTGGGTCACAATGGTTCCTTGCTTCTCTTAACCTCTGTGGTGTCACAATGCATCCCATGCCCTTTTAGGCTACTTGATGTCACAATGAATCATTTGATTCTTGGCCTCCATGGTGTCATAATGGTTCCTTGTTTCTATTGGGCCCCATGCTGTCACAATTCATCCCTGGCCCTTTTACGCCCCCTGGTGTCAAATGGGATCCTGGGATTATTAGCCTCCATTGGGTCACAATGGATCCTTGCTTCTCTTAACCCCTGTGGTGCCACAATGCATCCCATGCCCTTTTAGGCCACTTGATGTCACAATGAATCATTTCATTCTTGGCCTTCATGGTGGCGTAATTGTACCAGGTTTTAATTGGGCCCCATGCTTTCACAATACATCCCTGCCACTTTTAGGCCCATTGGTGTCAAAAGGGATCATTAGATTGTTAGCCTCCATTGGGTCACAATGGATCCTTGCTTCTCTTAACCCCTGTGCTGTCACAATGCATCCCATGCCCTTTTAGGCCACTTGATGTCACAATGAATCATTTGATTCTTGGCCTCCACGGTGGCATAATAGATCCTTGCTTCTATTGGTCCCTTTGCTGTAACAATTCATCCCTGGCCCTTTTAGGCCCATTGGTGCCACAAGGGGTCATTAGATTGTTAGCCTGCATTGGGTCACAATGGTTCCTTGCTTCTCTTAACCTCTGTGGTGTCACAATGCATCCCATGCCCTTTTAGGCCACTTGATGTCACAATGAATCATTTGATTCTTGGCCTCCATGGTGTCATAATGGTTCCTTGTTTCTATTGGGCCCCATGCTGTCACAATTCATCCCTGGCCCTTTTACGCCCCATGGTGTCAAATGGGATCCTGGGGTTATTAGCCTCCATTGGGTCACAATGGATCCTTGCTTCTCTTAACCCCTGTGCTGTCACAATGCATCCCATGCCCTTTTAGGCCACTTGATGTCACAATGAATCATTTGATTCTTGGCCTCCGTGGTGTCATAATGGTTCTTTGTTTCTATTGGGCCCCATGCTGTCACAATTCATCCCTGGCCCTTTTACACCCCCTGGTGTCAAATGGGATCCTGGGATTATTAGCCTCCATTGGGTCACAATGGATCCTTGCTTCTCTTAATCCCTCTGGTGTCACAATGCATCCCATGCCCTTTTAGGCCACTTGATGTCACAATGAATCATTTGATTCTTGGCCTCCACGGTGGCATCATAGATCCTTGCTTATATTGGTCCCCGTGCTGTCACAATCCATCCCTGGCCCTTTTAGGCCTATTGGTGTCACAAGGGATCATTAGATTGTTAGCCTGCATTGGGTCACAATGGTTCCTTGCTTCTCTTAACCTCTGTGGTGTCACAATGCATTCCAAGCCCTTTTAGGCCACTTGGTCTTACAATGAACCATTTGATTCTTGGCCTTCATGGTGTCATAATGGTTCCTTGCTTCTATAGGTCCCCATGCTGTCAGAGTTCATCCGTGGTCCTTTTGCGCCCCCTGGTGTCAAAAGGGATTCTTAGATTGTTAGCCTGCATTGGGTCACAATGGTTCCTTGCTTCTCTTAACCCCTGTGGTGTTTCAATGCATCCCATGCCCTTTTAGGCCACTTGATGTCACAATGAATTATTTGATTCTTGGCCTCCATGGTGGCATAATTGTACCAGGTTTTAATTGGGCCCCATGCTTTCACAATACATCCCTGCCCCTTTTAGGCCCATTGGTGTCACAAGGGATCATTAGATTGTTAGCCTCCATTGGGTCACAATGGTTCCTTGCTTCTCTTAAACTCTGTGTTGTCACAATGCATCCCATGCCCTTTTAGGCCACTTGATGTCACAATGAATCATTTGATTCTTGGCCTCCATGGTGTCATAATGGTTCCTTGTTTGTATTGGGCCCCATGCTGTCACAATTCATCCCTGGCCCTTTTACGCCCCCTGGTGTCAAATGGGATCCTGGGATTATTAGCCTCCATTGGGTCACAATGGATCCTTGCTTCTCTTAACCCCTGTGGTGTCACAATGCATCCCATGCCCTTTTAGGCCACTTGATGTCACAATGAATCATTTCATTCTTGGCCTTCATGGTGGCGTAATTGTACCAGGTTTTAATTGGGCCCCATGCTTTCACAATACATCCCTGCCACTTTTAGGCCCATTGGTGTCAAAAGGGATCATTAGATTGTTAGCCTCCATTGGGTCACAATGGATCCTTGCTTCTCTTAACCACTGTGCTGTCACAATGCATCCCATGCCCTTTTAGGCCACATGATGTCACAATGAATCATTTGATTCTTGGTCTCCATGGTGGCATAATAGATCCTTCCTTCTATTGGTCCCCGTGCTGTAACAATTCATCCCTGGCCCTTTTAGGCCCATTGGTGTCGCAACGGATCATTAGATTGTTAGCCTGCATTGGGTCACAATGGTTCCTTGCTTCTCTTAACCCCTGTGGTGTTTCAATGCATCCCATGCCCTTTTAGGCCACTTGATGTCACAATGAATCATTTGATTCTTGGCCTCCATGGTGGCATAATTGTACCAGGTTTTAATTGGGCCCCATGCTTTCACAATACATCCCTGCCACTTTTAGGCCCATTGGTGTCAAAAGGGATCATTAGATTGTTAGCCTCCATTGGGTCGCAATGGATCCTTGTTTCTCTTAACCCCTGTGGTGTCACAATGCATCCCATGCCCTTTCAGGCCACTTGATGTCAAAATGAATTATTTGATTCTTGGCCTCCATGGTGGCATAATAGATCCTTCCTTCTATTGGTCCCCGTGCTGTCACAATTCATCCCTGGCCCTTTTAGGCCCATTGGTGTCACAAGGGATCATTAGATTGTTAGCCTCCATTGGGTCACAATGGTTCCTTGCTTCTCTTAAACTCTGTGTTGTCACAATGCATCCCATGCCCTTTTAGGCCACTTGATGTCACAATGAATCATTTGATTCTTGGCCTCCATGGTGTCATAATGGTTCCTTGTTTCTATTGGGCCCCATGCTGTCACAATTCATCCCTGGCCCTTTTACGCCCCCTGGTGTCAAATGGGATCCTGGGATTATTAACCTCCATTGGGTCACAATGGATCCTTGCTTCTCTTAACCCCTGTGGTGTCACAATGCATCCCATGCCCTTTTAGGCCACTTGATGTCACAATGAATCATTTGATTCTCGGCCTCCACGGTGGCATAATAGATACTTGCTTCTATTTGTCCCCGTTCTGTAACAATCCATCCCTGGCCCTTTTTAAAACACCTGGTGCCACAAGGGATCATTAGATTGTTAGCCTGCATTGGGTCACAATGGTTCCTTGCTTCTCTTAACCTCTGTGGTGTCACAATGCATCCCATGCCCTTTTAGGCCACTTGATGTCACAATGAACCATTTGATTCTTGGCCTCCATGGTGGCATAATTGTACCAGGTTTTAATTGGGCCCCATGCTTTCACAATACATCCCTGCCCCTTTTAGGCCCATTGGTGTCACAAGGGATCATTAGATTGTTAGCCTCCATTGGGTCACAATGGTTCCTTGCTTCTCTTAACCTCTGTGTTGTCACAATGCATCCCATGCCCTTTTAGGCCACTTGATGTCACAATGAATCATTTGATTCTTGGCCTCCATGGTGTCATAATGGTTCCTTGTTTCTATTGGGCCCCATGCTGTCACAATTCATCCCTGGCCCTTTTACGCCCCCTGGTGTCAAATGGGATCCTGGGATTATTAACCTCCATTGGGTCACAATGGATCCTTGCTTCTCTTAACCCCTGTGGTGTCACAATGCATCCCATGCCCTTTTAGGCCACTTGATGTCACAATGAATCATTTGTTTCTGGGCCTCCACGGTGGCATAATAGATCCTTGCTTCTATTGGTCCCCGTTCTGTAACAATCCATCCCTGGCCCTTTTTATACCCCCTGGTGCCACAAGGGATCATTAGATTGTTAGCCTGCATTGGGTCACAATGGTTCCTTGCTTCTCTTAACCTCTGTGGTGTCACAATGCATTCCAAGCCCTTTTAGGCCACTTGATGTCACAATGAACCATTTGATTCTTGGCCTTCATGGTGTCATAATGTTTCCTTGCTTCTATAGGTCCCAATGCTGTCAGAGTTCATCCGTGGTCCTTTTGCGCCCCCTGGTGTCAAAAGGGATTCTTAGATTGTTAGCCTGCATTGGGTCACAATGGTTCCTTGCTTCTCTTAACCCCTGTGCTGTCACAATGCATCCCATGCCCTTTTAGGCCACTTGGTGTCACAATGAATCATTTGATTCTTGGCCTCCGTGGTGTCATAATGGATCCTTGTTTCTATTGGGCCCCATGCTGTCACAATTCATCCCTGGCCCTTTTACGCCCCCTGGTGTCAAATGGGATCCTGGGATTATTAGCCTCCATTGGGTCACAATGGATCCTTGCTTCTCTTAACCCCTGTGGTGTCACAATGCATCCCATGCCCTTTTAGGCCACTTGATGTCACAATGAATCATTTCATTCTTGGCCTTCATGGTGGCGTAATTGTACCAGGTTTTAATTGGGCCCCATGCTTTCACAATACATCCCTGCCACTTTTAGGCCCATTGGTGTCAAAAGGGATCATTAGATTGTTAGCCTCCTTTGGGTCACAATGGATCCTTGCTTCTCTTAACCCCTGTGCTGTCACAATGCATCCCATGCCCTTTAAGGCCACATGATGTCACAATGAATTATTTGATTCTTGGCCTCCATGGTGGCATAATAGATCCTTCCTTCTATTGGTCCCCGTGCTGTAACAATTCATCCCTGGCCCTTTTAGGCCCATTGGTGTCGCAACGGATCATTAGATTGTTAGCCTGCATTGGGTCACAATGGTTCCTTGCTTCTCTTAACCCCTGTGGTGTGTCAATGCATCCCATGCCCTTTTAGGCCACTTGATGTCACAATGAATCATTTGATTCTTGGCCTCCATGGTGGCATAATTGTACCAGGTTTTAATTGGGCCCCATGCTTTCACAATACATCCCTGCCACTTTTAGGCCCATTGGTGTCAAAAGGGATCATTAGATTGTTAGCCTCCATTGGGTCACAATGGATCCTTGTTTCTCTTAACCCCTGTGCTGTCACAATGCATCCCATGCCCTTTCAGGCCACTTGATGTCACAATGAATTATTTGATTCTTGGCCTCCATGGTGGCATAAGAGATCCTTGCTTCTATTGGTCCCCGTGCTGTAACAATTCATCCCAGGCCCTTTTAGGCCCATTGGTGTCACAGGGGATCATTGGATTGTTAGCCTGCATTGGGTCACAATGGTTCCTTGCTTCTCTTAACCTCTGTGGTGTCACAATGCATCCCATGCCCTTTTAGGCCACTTGATGTCACAATGAATCATTTGATTCTTGGCCTCCATGGTGTCATAATGGTTCCTTGTTTCTATTGGGCCCCATGCTGTCACAATTCATCCCTGGCCCTTTTACGCCCCCTGGTGTCAAATGGGATCCTGGGATTATTAACCTCCATTGGGTCACAATGGATCCTTGCTTCTCTTAACCCCTGTGGTGTCACAATGCATCCCATGCACTTTTAGGCCACTTGATGTCACAATGAATCATTTGATTCTTGGCCTCCACGGTGGCATAATAGATCCTTGCTTCTATTGGTCCCCGTTCTGTAACAATCCATCCCTGGCCCTTTTTAAAACACCTGGTGCCACAAGGGATCATAAGATTGTTAGCCTGCATTGGGTCACAATGGTTCCTTGCTTCTCTTAACCCCTGTGATGTCACAATGCAACCCATGCCCTTTTAGGCCACTTGATGTCACAATGAATCATTTGATTCTTGGCCCCCATGGTGGCAGAATTGTACCAGGTTTTACTTGGGCCCCATGCTTTCACAATTCATCCCTGCCCCTTTTAGGCCCATTGGTGTCACAAGGGATCATTAGATTGTTAGCCTGCATTGGGTCGCAATGGTTCCTTGCTTCTCTTAACCTCTGTGGTGTCACAATGCATCCCATGCCCTTTTAGGCCACTTGATGTCACAATGAATCATTTGATCCTTGGCCTCCATGGTGTCATAATGGTTCCTTGTTTCTATTGGGCCCCATGCTGTCACAATTCATCCCTGGCCCTTTTACGCCCCCTGGTGTCAAATGGGATCCTGGGATTATTAGCCTCCATTGGGTCACAATGGATCCTTGCTTCTCTTAACCCCTGTGCTGTCACAATGCATCCCACGCATTTTTAGGCCACTTGATGTCACAATGAATCATTTCATTCTTGGCCTTCATGGTGGCGTAATTGTACCAGGTTTTAATTGGGCCCCATGCTTTCACAATACATCCCTGCCACTTTTAGGCCCATTGGTGTCAAAAGGGATCATTAGATTGTTAGCCTCCATTGGGTCACAATGGATCCTTGCTTCTCTTAACCCCTGTGCTGTCACAATGCATCCCATGCCCTTTTAGGCCACATGATGTCACAATGAATTATTTGATACTTGGCCTCCATGGTGGCATAATAGATCCTTCCTTCTATTGGTCCCCGTGCTGTAACAATTCATCCCTGGCCCTTTTAGGCCCATTGGTGTCGCAACGGATCATTAGATTGTTAGCCTGCATTGGGTCACAATGGTTCCTTGCTTCTCTTAACCCCTGTGGTGTGTCAATGCATCCCATGTCCTTTTAGGCCACTTGATGTCACAATGAATCATTTGATTCTTGGCCTCCATGGTGGCATAATTGTACCAGGTTTTAATTGGGCCCCATGCTTTCACAATACATCCCTGCCACTTTTAGGCCCATTGGTGTCAAAAGGGATCATTAGATTGTTAGCCTCCATTGGGTCACAATGGATCCTTGTTTCTCTTAACCCCTGTGCTGTCACAATGCATCCCATGCCCTTTCAGGCCACTTGATGTCACAATGAATTATTTGATTCTTGGCCTCCATGGTGGCATAAGAGATCCTTGCTTCTATTGGTCCCCGTGCTGTAACAATTCATCCCAGGCCCTTTTAGGCCCATTGGTGTCACAGGGGATCATTGGATTGTTAGCCTGCATTGGGTCACAATGGTTCCTTGCTTCTCTTAACCTCTGTGGTGTCACAATGCATCCCATGCCCTTTTAGGCCACTTGATGTCACAATGAATCATTTGATTCTTGGCCTCCATGGTGTCATAATGGTTCCTTGTTTCTATTGGGCCCCATGCTGTCACAATTCATCCCTGGCCCTTTTACGCCCCCTGGTGTCAAATGGGATCCTGGGATTATTAACCTCCATTGGGTCACAATGGATCCTTGCTTCTCTTAACCCCTGTGGTGTCACAATGCATCCCATGCACTTTTAGGCCACTTGATGTCACAATGAATCATTTGATTCTTGGCCTCCACGGTGGCATAATAGATCCTTGCTTCTATTGGTCCCCGTTCTGTAACAATCCATCCCTGGCCCTTTTTAAAACACCTGGTGCCACAAGGGATCATAAGATTGTTAGCCTGCATTGGGTCACAATGGTTCCTTGCTTCTCTTAACCCCTGTGATGTCACAATGCAACCCATGCCCTTTTAGGCCACTTGATGTCACAATGAATCATTTGATTCTTGGCCCCCATGGTGGCAGAATTGTACCAGGTTTTACTTGGGCCCCATGCTTTCACAATTCATCCCTGCCCCTTTTAGGCCCATTGGTGTCACAAGGGATCATTAGATTGTTAGCCTGCATTGGGTCGCAATGGTTCCTTGCTTCTCTTAACCTCTGTGGTGTCACAATGCATCCCATGCCCTTTTAGGCCACTTGATGTCACAATGAATCATTTGATCCTTGGCCTCCATGGTGTCATAATGGTTCCTTGTTTCTATTGGGCCCCATGCTGTCACAATTCATCCCTGGCCCTTTTACGCCCCCTGGTGTCAAATGGGATCCTGGGATTATTAGCCTCCATTGGGTCACAATGGATCCTTGCTTCTCTTAACCCCTGTGCTGTCACAATGCATCCCATGCATTTTTAGGCCACTTGATGTCACAATGAATCATTTCATTCTTGGCCTTCATGGTGGCGTAATTGTACCAGGTTTTAATTGGGCCCCATGCTTTCACAATACATCCCTGCCACTTTTAGGCCCATTGGTGTCAAAAGGGATCATTAGATTGTTAGCCTCCATTGGGTCACAATGGATCCTTGCTTCTCTTAACCCCTGTGCTGTCACAATGCATCCCATGCCCTTTTAGGCCACTTGATGTCACAATGAATCATTTGATTCTTGGCCTCCATGGTGGCATAATAGATCCTTCCTTCTATTGGTCCCCGTGCTGTAACAATTCATCCCTGGCCCTTTTAGGCCCATTGGTGTCGCAACGGATCATTAGATTGTTAGCCTGCATTGGGTCACAATGGTTCCTTGCTTCTCTTAACCCCTGTGCTGTCACAATGCATCCCATGCCCTTTTAGGCCACCTGATGTCACAATGAATCATTTGATTCTTGGCCTCCACGGTGGCATAATAGATCCTTGCTTCTGTTGGTCCCTGTGCTGTAACAATCCATCCCTGGCCCTTTTTATACCCCCTGGTGCCACAAGGGATCATTAGATTGTTAGCCTGCATTGGGTCACAATGGTTCCTTCCTTCTCTTAACCTCTGTGCTGTCACAATGCATTCCAAGCCCTTTTAGGCCACTTGGTCTTCCAATGAACCATTTGATTCTTGGCCTTCATGGTGTCATAATGGTTCCTTGCTTCTATAGGTCCCCATGCTGTCAGAGTTCATCCGTGGTCCTTTTGCGCCCCCTGGTGTCAAAAGGGATTCTTAGATTGTTAGCCTGCATTGGGTCACAATGGTTCCTTGCTTCTCTTAACCCCTGTGGTGTCACAATGCATCCCATGCCCTTTTAGGCCACTTGATGTCACAATGAATCATTTCATTCTTGGCCTTCATGGTGGCGTAATTGTACCAGGTTTTAATTGGGCCCCATGCTTTCACAATACATCCCTGCCACTTTTAGGCCCATTGGTGTCAAAAGGGATCATTAGATTGTTAGCCTCCTTTGGGTCACAATGGATCCTTGCTTCTCTTAACCCCTGTGCTGTCACAATGCATCCCATGCCCTTTAAGGCCACATGATGTCACAATGAATTATTTGATTCTTGGCCTCCATGGTGGCATAATAGATCCTTCCTTCTATTGGTCCCCGTGCTGTAACAATTCATCCCTGGCCCTTTTAGGCCCATTGGTGTCGCAACGGATCATTAGATTGTTAGCCTGCATTGGGTCACAATGGTTCCTTGCTTCTCTTAACCCCTGTGGTGTGTCAATGCATCCCATGCCCTTTTAGGCCACTTGATGTCACAATGAATCATTTGATTCTTGGCCTCCATGGTGGCATAATTGTACCAGGTTTTAATTGGGCCCCATGCTTTCACAATACATCCCTGCCACTTTTAGGCCCATTGGTGTCAAAAGGGATCATTAGATTGTTAGCCTCCATTGGGTCACAATGGATCCTTGTTTCTCTTAACCCCTGTGGTGTCACAATGCATCCCATGCCCTTTCAGGCCACTTGATGTCACAATGAATTATTTGATTCTTGGCCTCCATGGTGGCATAAGAGATCCTTGCTTCTATTGGTCCCCGTGCTGTAACAATTCATCCCAGGCCCTTTTAGGCCCATTGGTGTCACAGGGGATCATTGGATTGTTAGCCTGCATTGGGTCACAATGGTTCCTTGCTTCTCTTAACCTCTGTGGTGTCACAATGCATCCCATGCCCTTTTAGGCCACTTGATGTCACAATGAATCATTTGATTCTTGGCCTCCATGGTGTCATAATGGTTCCTTGTTTCTATTGGGCCCCATGCTGTCACAATTCATCCCTGGCCCTTTTACGCCCCCTGGTGTCAAATGGGATCCTGGGATTATTAACCTCCATTGGGTCACAATGGATCCTTGCTTCTCTTAACCCCTGTGGTGTCACAATGCATCCCATGCACTTTTAGGCCACTTGATGTCACAATGAATCATTTGATTCTTGGCCTCCACGGTGGCATAATAGATCCTTGCTTCTATTGGTCCCCGTTCTGTAACAATCCATCCCTGGCCCTTTTTAAAACACCTGGTGCCACAAGGGATCATAAGATTGTTAGCCTGCATTGGGTCACAATGGTTCCTTGCTTCTCTTAACCCCTGTGATGTCACAATGCAACCCATGCCCTTTTAGGCCACTTGATGTCACAATGAATCATTTGATTCTTGGCCCCCATGGTGGCAGAATTGTACCAGGTTTTACTTGGGCCCCATGCTTTCACAATTCATCCCTGCCCCTTTTAGGCCCATTGGTGTCACAAGGGATCATTAGATTGTTAGCCTGCATTGGGTCGCAATGGTTCCTTGCTTCTCTTAACCTCTGTGGTGTCACAATGCATCCCATGCCCTTTTAGGCCACTTGATGTCACAATGAATCATTTGATCCTTGGCCTCCATGGTGTCATAATGGTTCCTTGTTTCTATTGGGCCCCATGCTGTCACAATTCATCCCTGGCCCTTTTACGCCCCCTGGTGTCAAATGGGATCCTGGGATTATTAGCCTCCATTGGGTCACAATGGATCCTTGCTTCTCTTAACCCCTGTGCTGTCACAATGCATCCCACGCATTTTTAGGCCACTTGATGTCACAATGAATCATTTCATTCTTGGCCTTCATGGTGGCGTAATTGTACCAGGTTTTAATTGGGCCCCATGCTTTCACAATACATCCCTGCCACTTTTAGGCCCATTGGTGTCAAAAGGGATCATTAGATTGTTAGCCTCCATTGGGTCACAATGGATCCTTGCTTCTCTTAACCCCTGTGCTGTCACAATGCATCCCATGCCCTTTTAGGCCACATGATGTCACAATGAATTATTTGATACTTGGCCTCCATGGTGGCATAATAGATCCTTCCTTCTATTGGTCCCCGTGCTGTAACAATTCATCCCTGGCCCTTTTAGGCCCATTGGTGTCGCAACGGATCATTAGATTGTTAGCCTGCATTGGGTCACAATGGTTCCTTGCTTCTCTTAACCCCTGTGGTGTGTCAATGCATCCCATGTCCTTTTAGGCCACTTGATGTCACAATGAATCATTTGATTCTTGGCCTCCATGGTGGCATAATTGTACCAGGTTTTAATTGGGCCCCATGCTTTCACAATACATCCCTGCCACTTTTAGGCCCATTGGTGTCAAAAGGGATCATTAGATTGTTAGCCTCCATTGGGTCACAATGGATCCTTGTTTCTCTTAACCCCTGTGCTGTCACAATGCATCCCATGCCCTTTCAGGCCACTTGATGTCACAATGAATTATTTGATTCTTGGCCTCCATGGTGGCATAAGAGATCCTTGCTTCTATTGGTCCCCGTGCTGTAACAATTCATCCCAGGCCCTTTTAGGCCCATTGGTGTCACAGGGGATCATTGGATTGTTAGCCTGCATTGGGTCACAATGGTTCCTTGCTTCTCTTAACCTCTGTGGTGTCACAATGCATCCCATGCCCTTTTAGGCCACTTGATGTCACAATGAATCATTTGATTCTTGGCCTCCATGGTGTCATAATGGTTCCTTGTTTCTATTGGGCCCCATGCTGTCACAATTCATCCCTGGCCCTTTTACGCCCCCTGGTGTCAAATGGGATCCTGGGATTATTAACCTCCATTGGGTCACAATGGATCCTTGCTTCTCTTAACCCCTGTGGTGTCACAATGCATCCCATGCACTTTTAGGCCACTTGATGTCACAATGAATCATTTGATTCTTGGCCTCCACGGTGGCATAATAGATCCTTGCTTCTATTGGTCCCCGTTCTGTAACAATCCATCCCTGGCCCTTTTTAAAACACCTGGTGCCACAAGGGATCATAAGATTGTTAGCCTGCATTGGGTCACAATGGTTCCTTGCTTCTCTTAACCCCTGTGATGTCACAATGCAACCCATGCCCTTTTAGGCCACTTGATGTCACAATGAATCATTTGATTCTTGGCCCCCATGGTGGCAGAATTGTACCAGGTTTTACTTGGGCCCCATGCTTTCACAATTCATCCCTGCCCCTTTTAGGCCCATTGGTGTCACAAGGGATCATTAGATTGTTAGCCTGCATTGGGTCGCAATGGTTCCTTGCTTCTCTTAACCTCTGTGGTGTCACAATGCATCCCATGCCCTTTTAGGCCACTTGATGTCACAATGAATCATTTGATCCTTGGCCTCCATGTTGTCATAATGGTTCCTTGTTTCTATTGGGCCCCATGCTGTCACAATTCATCCCTGGCCCTTTTACGCCCCCTGTTGTCAAATGGGATCCTGGGATTATTAGCCTCCATTGGGTCACAATGGATCCTTGCTTCTCTTAACCCCTGTGCTGTCACAATGCATCCCATGCATTTTTAGGCCACTTGATGTCACAATGAATCATTTCATTCTTGGCCTTCATGGTGGCGTAATTGTACCAGGTTTTAATTGGGCCCCATGCTTTCACAATACATCCCTGCCACTTTTAGGCCCATTGGTGTCAAAAGGGATCATTAGATTGTTAGCCTCCATTGGGTCACAATGGATCCTTGCTTCTCTTAACCCCTGTGCTGTCACAATGCATCCCATGCCCTTTTAGGCCACTTGATGTCACAATGAATCATTTGATTCTTGGCCTCCATGGTGGCATAATAGATCCTTCCTTCTATTGGTCCCCGTGCTGTAACAATTCATCCCTGGCCCTTTTAGGCCCATTGGTGTCGCAACGGATCATTAGATTGTTAGCCTGCATTGGGTCACAATGGTTCCTTGCTTCTCTTAACCCCTGTGCTGTCACAATGCATCCCATGCCCTTTTAGGCCACCTGATGTCACAATGAATCATTTGATTCTTGGCCTCCACGGTGGCATAATAGATCCTTGCTTCTGTTGGTCCCTGTGCTGTAACAATCCATCCCTGGCCCTTTTTATACCCCCTGGTGCCACAAGGGATCATTAGATTGTTAGCCTGCATTGGGTCACAATGGTTCCTTCCTTCTCTTAACCTCTGTGCTGTCACAATGCATTCCAAGCCCTTTTAGGCCACTTGGTCTTCCAATGAACCATTTGATTCTTGGCCTTCATGGTGTCATAATGGTTCCTTGCTTCTATAGGTCCCCATGCTGTCAGAGTTCATCCGTGGTCCTTTTGCGCCCCCTGGTGTCAAAAGGGATTCTTAGATTGTTAGCCTGCATTGGGTCACAATGGTTCCTTGCTTCTCTTAACCCCTGTGCTGTCACAATGCATCCCATGCCCTTTTAGGCCACTTGATGTCACAATGAATCATTTCATTCTTGGCCTCCATGGTGTCATAATGGTTCCTTGTTTCTATTGGGCCCCATGCTGTCACAATTCATCCCTGGCCCTTTTACACCCCCTGGTGTCAAATGGGATCCTGGGATTATTAACCTCCATTGGGTCACAATGGATCCTTGCTTCTCTTAACCCCTGTGGTGTCACAATGCATCCCATGCACTTTTAGGCCACTTGATGTCACAATGAATCATTTGATTCTCGGCCTCCACGGTGGCATAATAGATCCTTGCTTCTATTGGTCCCCGTTCTGTAACAATCCATCCCTGGCCCTTTTTAAAACACCTGGTGCCACAAGGGACCATTAGATTGTTAGCCTGCATTGGGTCACAATGGTTCCTTGCTTCTCTTAACCTCTGTGGTGTCACAATGCATTCCAAGCCCTTTTAGGCCACTTGATGTCACAATGAACCATTTGATTCTTGGCCTTCATGGTGTCATAATGGTTCCTTGCTTCTATAGGTCCCCATGCTGTCAGAGTTCATCCGTGGTCCTTTTGCGCCCCCTGGTGTCAAAAGGGATTCTTAGATTGTTAGCCTGCATTGGGTCACAATGGTTCCTTGCTTCTCTTAACCCCTGTGGTGTCACAATGCATCCCATGCCCTTTTAGGCCACTTGATGTCACAATGAATCATTTCATTCTTGGCCTTCATGGTGGCGTAATTGTACCAGGTTTTAATTGGGCCCCATGCTTTCACAATACATCCCTGCCACTTTTAGGCCCATTGGTGTCAAAAGGGATCATTAGATTGTTAGCCTCCATTGGGTCACAATGGATCCTTGCTTCTCTTAACCCCTGTGCTGTCACAATGCATCCCATGCCCTTTTAGGCCACATGATGTCACAATGAATTATTTGATTCTTGGCCTCCATGGTGGCATAATAGATCCTTCCTTTTATTGGTCCCCGTGCTGTAACAATTCATCCCTGGCCCTTTTAGGCCCATTGGTGTCGCAACGGATCATTAGATTGTTAGCCTGCATTGGGTCACAATGGTTCCTTGCTTCTCTTAACCCCTGTGGTGTGTCAATGCATCCCATACCCTTTTAGGCCACTTGATGTCACAATGAATCATTTGATTCTTGGCCTCCATGGTGTCATAATGGTTCCTTGTTTCTATTGGGCCCCATGCTGTCACAATTCATCCCTGCCCCTTTTACGCCCCCTGGTGTCAAATGGGATCCTGGGATTATTAGCCTCCATTGGGACACAATGGATCCTTGCTTCTCTTAACCCCTGTGGTGTCACAATGCATCCCATGCCCTTTTAGGCCACTTGATGTCACAATGAATCATTAGATTCTTGGCCTCCACGGTGGCATAATAGATCCTTGCTTCTATTGGTCCCCATGCTGTAACAATCCATCCCTGGCCCTTTTTATACACCCTGGTGCAACAAGGGATCATTAGATTGTTCGTCTGCATTGGGTCACAATGGTTCCTTGCCTCTCTTAACCTCTGTGGTGTCACAATGCATTCCAAGCCCTTTTAGGCCACTTGGTCTTACAATGAACCATTTGATTCTTGGCCTTCATGGTCTCATAATGGTTCCTTGCTTCTATAGGTCCCAATGCTGTCAGAGTTCATCCGTGGTCCTTTTGCGCCCCCTGGTGTCAAAAGGGATTCTTAGATTGTTAGCCTGCATTGGGTCACAATGGTTCCTTGCTTCTCTTAACCTCTGTGGCGTCACAATGCATCCCATGCCCTTTTAGGCCACTTGATGACACAATGAATCATTTCATTCTTGGCCTCCATGGTGGTGTAATTGTACCAGGTTTTAATTGGGCCCCATGCTTTCACAATACATCCCTGCCACTTTTAGGCCCATTGGTGTCAAAAGGGATCATTAGATTGTTAGCCTCCATTGGGTCACAATGGTTCCTTGCTTCTCTTAACCTCTGTGGTGTCCCAATGCATTCCAAGCCCTTTTAGGCCACTTGATGTCACAATGAACCATTTGATTCTTGGCCTTCTTGGTGTCATAATGATTCCGTGCTTCTATAGGTCCCCATGCTGTCAGAGTTCATCCGTGGTCCTTTTGCGCCCCCTGGTGTCAAAAGGGATTCTTATATTGTTAGCCTGCATTGGGTCACAATGGTTCCTTGCTTCTCTTAACCCCTGTGCTGTCACAATTCATCCCATGCCCTTTTAGGCCACTTGATGTCACAATGAATCATTTGATTCTTGGCCTCCACGGTGGCATAATAGATCCTTGCTTCTATTGGTCCTTTTGCTGTAACAATCCATCCCTGGCCCTTTTTATACCCCCTGGTGCCACAAGGGATCATTAGATTGTTAGCCTGCATTGGGTCACAATGGTTCCTTGCTTCTCTTAACCCCTGTGGTGTCACAATGCATCCCATGCCCTTTTAGGCCACTTGATGTCACAATGAATCATTTGATTCTTGGCCTCCATGGTGGCATAATTGTACCAGGTTTTAATTGGGCCCCATGCTTTCACAATTCATCCCTGCCCCTTTTACGCCCCCTGGTGTCAAATGGGATCCTGGGATTATTAGCCTCCCATTGGGTCACAATGGATCCTTGCTTCTCTTAACCCCTGTGCTGTCACAATGCATCCCATGCCCTTTTAGGCCACTTGATGTCACAATGAATCATTTGATTCTTGGCCTCCACGGTGGCATAATAGATCCTTGCTTCTATTGGTCCCCGTGCTGTAACAATCCATCCCTGGCCCTTTTTATACCCCCTGGTGCCACAAGGGATCATTAGATGGTTAGCCTGCATTGGGTCACAATGGATCCTTGCTTCTCTTAACCTCTGTGGTGTCACAATGCATTCCAAGCCCTTTTAGGCCACTTGGTCTTCCAATGAACCATTTGATTCTTAGCCTTCGTGATGTCATATTGGTTCCCTGCTTCTATAGGTCCCCATGCTGTCAGAGTTCATCCGTGGTCCTTTTGCGCCCCCTGGTGTCAAAAGGGATTCTTAGATTGTTAGCCTGCATTGGGTCACAATGGTTCCTTGCTTCTCTTAACCCCTGTGGTGTCACAATGCATCCCATGCCCTTTTAGGCCACTTGATGTCACAATGAATCATTTGATTCTTGGCCTCCATGGTGGCATAATTGTACCAGGTTTTACTTGGGCCCCATGCTTTCACAATACATCCCTGCCCCTTTTAGGCCCATTGGTGTCACAAGAGATCATTAGATTGTTAGCCTGCATTGGGTCACAATGGTTCCTTGCTTCTCTTAACCTCTGTGGTGTCACAATGCATCCCATGCCCTTTTAGGCCACTTGATGTCACAATGAATCATTTGATTCTTGGCCTCCATGGTGTCGTAATGGTTCCTTGTTTCTATTGGGCCCCATGCTGTCACAATTCATCCCTGGCCCTTTTACGCCCCCTGGTGTCAAATGGGATCCTGGGATTATTAGCCTCCATTGGGTCACAATGGATCCTTGCTTCTCTTAACCCCTGTTCTGTCACAATGCATCCCATGCCCTTTTAGGCCACTTGATGTCACAATGAATTATTTGATTCTTGGCCTCCATGGTGGCATAATAGATCCTTGCTTCTATTGGTCCCCGTGCTGTAACAATCCATCCCTGGCCCTTTTTATAACCCCTGGTGCCACAAGGGATCATTAGATTGTTAGCCTGCATTGGGTCACAATGGATCCTTGCTTCTCTTAACCTCTGTGGTGTCACAATGCATCCCATGCCCTTTTAAGACACTTGGTCTTACAATGAATCATTTGATTCTTGGCCTCCATGGTGTCATAATGGTTCCTTGTTTCTATTGGGCCCCATGCTGTCACAATTCATCCCTGGGTCCTTTTACGCCCCCTGGTGTCAAATGGGATCCTGGGATTATTAGCCTCCATTGGGTCACAATGGATCCTTGCTTCTCTTAACCCCTGTGGTGTCACAATGCATCCCATGCCCTTTTAGGCCACTTGGTCTTAAAATGAACCATTTGATTCTTGGCCGTCATGGTGTCATAATGGTTCCTTACTTCTATAGGTCCCCATGCTGTCAGAGTTCATCCGTGATCCTTTTGCGCCCCCTGGTGTCAAAAGGGATTCTTAGATTGTTAGCCTGCATTGGGTCACAATGGATCCTTGCTTCTCTTAACCCCTGTGGTGTCACAAGGCATCCCATGCCCTTTCAGGCCACTTGATGTCACAATGAATCATTTGATTCTTGGCCTCCATGGTGGCTTAATTGTACCAGGTTTTACTTGGGCCCCATGCTTTCACAATACATCCCTGCCCCTTTTAGGCCCATTGGTGTCACAAGGGATCATTAGATTGTTAGCCTGCATTGGGTCACAATGGTTCCTTGCTTCTCTTAACCTCTGTGGTGTCACAATGCATCCCATGCCCTTTTAGGCCACTTGATGTCACAATGAATCATTTGATTCTTGGCCTCCACGGTGGTGTAATTGTACCAGGTTTTACTTGGGCCCCATGCTTTCACAATAGATCCCTGTCCCTTTTAGGCCCATTGGTGTCAAAAGGGATCATTAGATTGTTAGCCTCCATTGGGTCACAATGGATCATTGCTTCTCTTAACCCCTGTGCTGTCACAATGCATCCCATGACCTTTTAGGCCACATGATGTCACAATGAATTATTTGATTCTTGGCCTCCATGGTGGCATAATAGATCCTTGCTTCTATTGGTCCCCATGCTGTAAAAATTCATCCCTGGCCCTTTTAGGCCCATTGGTGTCACAAGGGATCATTAGATTGTTAGCCTGCATTGTGTCACAATGGTTCCTTGCTTCTCTTAACCTCTGTGGTGTCACAATGCATTCCAAGCCCTTTTAGGCCACTTGATGTCACAATGAATCATTTGATTATTGGCCTCCATGGTGGCAAAATTGTACCAGGTTTTACTTGGGCCCCATGCTTTCACAATACATCCATGACCCTTTTAGGCCCATTGGTGTCACAACGGATCATTAGATTGTTAGCCTGCATTGGGTCACAATGTTTCCTTGCTTCTCTTAACCCCTGTGGTGTCACAATGCATCCCATGCCCTTTTAGGCAACTTGATGTCACAATGAATCATTTCATTCTTGGCCTCCATGGTGGTGTAATTGTACCAGGTTTTAATTGGGCCCCATGCTTTCACAATACATCCCTGCCACTTTTAGGCCCATTGGTGTCAAAAGGGATCATTAGATTGTTAGCCTCCATTGGGTCACAATGGTTCCTTGCTTCTCTTAACCCCTGTGCTGTCACAATGCATCCCATGCCCTTTTAGGCCACATGATGTCACAATGAATCATTTGATTCTTGGCCTCCACGGTGGCATAATAGATCCTTGCTTCTATTGGTCCCCGTGCTGTAACAATCCATCCCTGGCCCTTTTTATACCCCCTGGTGCCACAAGGGATCATTAGATTGTTAGCCTGCATTGGGTCACAATGGTTCCTTGCTTCTCTTAACCTCTGTGGTGTCACAATGCATCCCATGCCCTTTTAGGCCACTTGATGTCACAATGAATCATTTGATTCTTGGCCTCCATGGTGGCATAATTGTACCAGGTTTTACTTTGGCCCCATGCTTTCACAATACATCCCAGCCCCTTTTAGGCCCATTGGTGTCACAGCGGATCATTACATTGTTAGCCTGCATTGGGTCACAATGGTTACTTGCTTCTCTTAACCCCTGTGGTGTCACAATGCATCCCATGCCCTTTTAGGCCTCTTGATGTCACAATGAATCATTTGATCCTTGGCCTCCATGGTGTCATAATGGTTCCTTGTTTCTATTGGGCCCCATGCTGTCACAATTCATCCCTGGCCCTTTTACGCCCCCTGGTGTCAAATGGGATCCTGGGATTATTAGCCTCCATTGGGTCACAATGGATCCTTGCTTCTCTTAACCCCTGTGGTGTCACAATGCATCCCATGCCCTTTTAGGCCACTTGATGTCACAATGAATCATTTGATTCTTGGCCTCCACGGTGGCATAATAGATCCTTGCTTCTATTGGTCCCCGTGCTGTAACAATCCATCCCTGGCCCTTTTTAAAACACCTGGTGCCACAAGGGATCATTAGATTGTTAGCCTGCATTGGGTCACAATGGATCCTTGCTTCTCTTAACCTCTGTGGTGTCACAATGCATCCCATGCCCTTTTAGGCCACTTGGTCTTCCAATGAACCATTTGATTCTTGGCCTTCATGGTGTCATAATGGTTCCTTGCTTCTATAGGTCCCCATGCTGTCAGAGTTCATCCGTGGTCCTTTTGCGCCCCCTGGTGTCAAAAGGGATTCTTAGATTGTTAGCCTGCATTGGGTCACAATGGTTCCTTGCTTCTCTTAACCCCTGTGGTGTCACAATGCATCCCATGCCCTTTTAGGCCACTTGATGTCACAATGAATCATTTCATTCTTGGCCTTCATGGTGGCGTAATTGTACCAGGTTTTAATTGGGCCCCATGCTTTCACAATACATCCCTGCCACTTTTAGGCCCATTGGTGTCAAAAGGGATCATTAGATTGTTAGCCTCCATTGGGTCACAATGGATCCTTGCTTCTCTTAACCCCTGTGCTGTCACAATGCATCCCATGCCCTTTTAGGCCACATGATGTCACAATGAATTATTTGATTCTTGGCCTCCATGGTGGCATAATAGATCCTTCCTTTTATTGGTCCCCGTGCTGTAACAATTCATCCCTGGCCCTTTTAGGCCCATTGGTGTCGCAACGGATCATTAGATTGTTAGCCTGCATTGGGTCACAATGGTTCCTTGCTTCTCTTAACCCCTGTGGTGTGTCAATGCATCCCATACCCTTTTAGGCCACTTGATGTCACAATGAATCATTTGATTCTTGGCCTCCATGGTGTCATAATGGTTCCTTGTTTCTATTGGGCCCCATGCTGTCACAATTCATCCCTGCCCCTTTTACGCCCCCTGGTGTCAAATGGGATCCTGGGATTATTAGCCTCCATTGGGACACAATGGATCCTTGCTTCTCTTAACCCCTGTGGTGTCACAATGCATCCCATGCCCTTTTAGGCCACTTGATGTCACAATGAATCATTAGATTCTTGGCCTCCACGGTGGCATAATAGATCCTTGCTTCTATTGGTCCCCATGCTGTAACAATCCATCCCTGGCCCTTTTTATACACCCTGGTGCAACAAGGGATCATTTGATTGTTCGTCTGCATTGGGTCACAATGGTTCCTTGCCTCTCTTAACCTCTGTGGTGTCACAATGCATTCCAAGCCCTTTTAGGCCACTTGGTCTTACAATGAACCATTTGATTCTTGGCCTTCATGGTCTCATAATGGTTCCTTGCTTCTATAGGTCCCAATGCTGTCAGAGTTCATCCGTGGTCCTTTTGCGCCCCCTGGTGTCAAAAGGGATTCTTAGATTGTTAGCCTGCATTGGGTCACAATGGTTCCTTGCTTCTCTTAACCTCTGTGGTGTCACAATGCATCCCATGCCCTTTTAGGCCACTTGATGACACAATGAATCATTTCATTCTTGGCCTCCATGGTGGTGTAATTGTACCAGGTTTTAATTGGGCCCCATGCTTTCACAATACATCCCTGCCACTTTTAGGCCCATTGGTGTCAAAAGGGATCATTAGATTGTTAGCCTCCATTGGGTCACAATGGTTCCTTGCTTCTCTTAACCTCTGTGGTGTCACAATGCATTCCAAGCCCTTTTAGGCCACTTGATGTCACAATGAACCATTTGATTCTTGGCCTTCTTGGTGTCATAATGATTCCGTGCTTCTATAGGTCCCCATGCTGTCAGAGTTCATCCGTGGTCCTTTTGCGCCCCCTGGTGTCAAAAGGGATTCTTATATTGTTAGCCTGCATTGGGTCACAATGGTTCCTTGCTTCTCTTAACCCCTGTGCTGTCACAATTCATCCCATGCCCTTTTAGGCCACTTGATGTCACAATGAATCATTTGATTCTTGGCCTCCACGGTGGCATAATAGATCCTTGCTTCTATTGGTCATTTTGCTGTAACAATCCATCCCTGGCCCTTTTTATACCCCCTGGTGCCACAAGGGATCATTAGATTGTTAGCCTGCATTGGGTCACAATGGTTCCTTGCTTCTCTTAACCCCTGTGGTGTCACAATGCATCCCATGCCCTTTTAGGCCACTTGATGTCACAATGAATCATTTGATTCTTGGCCTCCATGGTGGCATAATTGTACCAGGTTTTAATTGGGCCCCATGCTTTCACAATTCATCCCTGCCCCTTTTACGCCCCCTGGTGTCAAATGGGATCCTGGGATTATTAGCCTCCATTGGGTCACAATGGATCCTTGCTTCTCTTAACCCCTGTGCTGTCACAATGCATCCCATGCCCTTTTAGGCCACATGATGTCACAATGAATCATTTGATTCTTGGCCTCCACGGTGGCATAATAGATCCTTGCTTCTATTGGTCCCCGTGCTGTAACAATCCATCCCTGGCCCTTTTTATACCCCCTGGTGCCACAAGGGATCATTAGATGGTTAGCCTGCATTGGGTCACAATGGATCCTTGCTTCTCTTAACCTCTGTGGTGTCACAATGCATTCCAAGCCCTTTTAGGCCACTTGGTCTTCCAATGAACCATTTGATTCTTAGCCTTCGTGATGTCATATTGGTTCCCTGCTTCTATAGGTCCCCATGCTGTCAGAGTTCATCCGTGGTCCTTTTGCGCCCCCTGGTGTCAAAAGGGATTCTTAGATTGTTAGCCTGCATTGGGTCACAATGGTTCCTTGCTTCTCTTAACCCCTGTGGTGTCACAATGCATCCCATGCCCTTTTAGGCCACTTGATGTCACAATGAATCATTTGATTCTTGGCCTCCATGGTGGCATAATTGTACCAGGTTTTACTTGGGCCCCATGCTTTCACAATACATCCCTGCCCCTTTTAGGCCCATTGGTGTCACAAGAGATCATTAGATTGTTAGCCTGCATTGGGTCACAATGGTTCCTTGCTTCTCTTAACCTCTGTGGTGTCACAATGCATCCCATGCCCTTTTAGGCCACTTGATGTCACAATGAATCATTTGATTCTTGGCCTCCATGGTGTCGTAATGGTTCCTTGTTTCTATTGGGCCCCATGCTGTCACAATTCATCCCTGGCCCTTTTACGCCCCCTGGTGTCAAATGGGATCCTGGGATTATTAGCCTCCATTGGGTCACAATGGATCCTTGCTTCTCTTAACCCCTGTTCTGTCACAATGCATCCCATGCCCTTTTAGGCCACTTGATGTCACAATGAATTATTTGATTCTTGGCCTCCATGGTGGCATAATAGATCCTTGCTTCTATTGGTCCCCGTGCTGTAACAATCCATCCCTGGCCCTTTTTATAACCCCTGGTGCCACAAGGGATCATTAGATTGTTAGCCTGCATTGGGTCACAATGGATCCTTGCTTCTCTTAACCTCTGTGGTGTCACAATGCATCCCATGCCCTTTTAAGACACTTGGTCTTACAATGAATCATTTGATTCTTGGCCTCCATGGTGTCATAATGGTTCCTTGTTTCTATTGGGCCCCATGCTTTCACAATTCATCCCTGGGTCCTTTTACGCCCCCTGGTGTCAAATGGGATCCTGGGATTATTAGCCTCCATTGGGTCACAATGGATCCTTGCTTCTCTTAACCCCTGTGGTGTCACAATGCATCCCATGCCCTTTTAGGCCACTTGGTCTTAAAATGAACCATTTGATTCTTGGCCGTCATGGTGTCATAATGGTTCCTTACTTCTATAGGTCCCCATGCTGTCAGAGTTCATCCGTGATCCTTTTGCGCCCCCTGGTGTCAAAAGGGATTCTTAGATTGTTAGCCTGCATTGGGTCACAATGGATCCTTGCTTCTCTTAACCCCTGTGGTGTCACAAGGCATCCCATGCCCTTTCAGGCCACTTGATGTCACAATGAATCATTTGATTCTTGGCCTCCACGGTGGTGTAATTGTACCAGGTTTTACTTGGGCCCCATGCTTTCACAATAGATCCCTGTCCCTTTTAGGCCCATTGGTGTCAAAAGGGATCATTAGATTGTTAGCCTCCATTGGGTCACAATGGATCATTGCTTCTCTTAACCCCTGTGCTGTCACAATGCATCCCATGACCTTTTAGGCCACATGATGTCACAATGAATTATTTGATTCTTGGCCTCCATGGTGGCATAATAGATCCTTGCTTCTATTGGTCCCCATGCTGTAAAAATTCATCCCTGGCCCTTTTAGGCCCATTGGTGTCACAAGGGATCATTAGATTGTTAGCCTGCATTGTGTCACAATGGTTCCTTGCTTCTCTTAACCTCTGTGGTGTCACAATGCATTCCAAGCCCTTTTAGGCCACTTGATGTCACAATGAATCATTTGATTATTGGCCTCCATGGTGGCAAAATTGTACCAGGTTTTACTTGGGCCCCATGCTTTCACAATACATCCATGACCCTTTTAGGCCCATTGGTGTCACAACGGATCATTAGATTGTTAGCCTGCATTGGGTCACAATGTTTCCTTGCTTCTCTTAACCCCTGTGGTGTCACAATGCATCCCATGCCCTTTTAGGCAACTTGATGTCACAATGAATCATTTCATTCTTGGCCTCCATGGTGGTGTAATTGTACCAGGTTTTAATTGGGCCCCATGCTTTCACAATACATCCCTGCCACTTTTAGGCCCATTGGTGTCAAAAGGGATCATTAGATTGTTAGCCTCCATTGGGTCACAATGGTTCCTTGCTTCTCTTAACCCCTGTGCTGTCACAATGCATCCCATGCCCTTTTAGGCCACATGATGTCACAATGAATCATTTGATTCTTGGCCTCCACGGTGGCATAATAGATCCTTGCTTCTATTGGTCCCCGTGCTGTAACAATCCATCCCTGGCCCTTTTTATACCCCCTGGTGCCACAAGGGATCATTAGATTGTTAGCCTGCATTGGGTCACAATGGTTCCTTGCTTCTCTTAACCTCTGTGGTGTCACAATGCATCCCATGCCCTTTTAGGCCACTTGATGTCACAATGAATCATTTGATTCTTGGCCTCCATGGTGGCATAATTGTACCAGGTTTTACTTTGGCCCCATGCTTTCACAATACATCCCAGCCCCTTTTAGGCCCATTGGTGTCACAGCGGATCATTACATTGTTAGCCTGCATTGGGTCACAATGGTTACTTGCTTCTCTTAACCCCTGTGGTGTCACAATGCATCCCATGCCCTTTTAGGCCTCTTGATGTCACAATGAATCATTTGATTCTTGGCCTCCATGGTGTCATAATGGTTCCTTGTTTCTATTGGGCCCCATGCTGTCACAATTCATCCCTGGCCCTTTTACGCCCCCTGGTGTCAAATGGGATCCTGGGATTATTAGCCTCCATTGGGACACAATGGATCCTTGCTTCTCTTAACCCCTGTGGTGTCACAATGCATCCCATGCCCTTTTAGGCCACTTGATGTCACAATGAATCATTTGATTCTTGGCCTCCACGGTGGCATAATAGATCCTTGCTTCTATTGGTCCCCGTGCTGTAACAATCCATCCCTGGCCCTTTTTATACCCCCTGGTGCCACAAGGGATCATTAGATTGTTAGCCTGCATTGGGTCACAATGGTTCCTTGCTTCTCTTAACCTCTGTGGTGTCACAATGCATTCCAAGCCCTTTTAGGCCACTTGATATCACAATGAACCATTTGATTCTTGGCCTTCTTGGTGTCATAATGGTTCCTTGCTTCTATAGGTCCCCATGCTGTCAGAGTTCATCCGTGGTCCTTTTGCGCCCCCTGGTGTCAAAAGGGATTCTTAGATTGTTAGCCTGCATTGGGTCACAATGGATCCTTGCTTCTCTTAACCCCTGTGGTGTCACAATGCATCCCATGCCCTTTTAGGCCACTTGATGTCACAATGAATCATTTGATTCTTGGCCTCCATGGTGGCGTAATTGTACCAGGTTTTAATTGGGCCCCATGCTTTCACAATACATCCCTGCCCCTTTTAGGCCCATTGGTGTCAAAAGGGATCATTAGATTGTTAGCCTGCATTGGGTCACAATGGATCCTTGCTTCTCTTAACCCCTGTGGTGTCACAATGCATCCCATGCCCTTTTAGGCCACTTGATGTCACAATGAATCATTTGATTCTTGGCCTCCATGGTGTCGTAATGGTTCCTTGTTTCTATTTGGCCCCATGCTGTCACAATTCATCCCTGGCCCTTTTACGCCCCCTGGTGTCAAAAGGGATTCTTAGATTGTTAGCCTGCATTGGGTCACAATGGTTCCTTGCTTCTCTTAACCCCTGTGGTGTCACAATGCATCCCATGCCCTTTTAGGCCACTTGATGTCACAATGAATCATTTGATTCTTGGCCTCCATGGTGGCATAATAGATCCTTGATTCTATTGGTCCCCGTGCTGTAACAATTCATCCCTGGCCCTTTCAGGCCCATTGGTGTCAAAAGGGATCATTAGATTGTTTAGCCTGCATTGGGTCACAATGGTTCCTTGCTTCTCTTAACCTCTGTGGTTTCACAATGCATCCCATGCCCTTTTAGGCCACTTGATGTCACAATGAATCATGTGATTCTTGGCCTCCATGGTGGCAGAATTTTACCATGCTTTACTTGGGCCCCATGCTTTCACAATTCATCCCTGCCCCTTTTAGGCCCATTGGTGTCACAAGGGATCATTAGATTGTTAGCCTGCATTTGGTCACAATGGTTCCTTGCTTCTCTTAACCTCTGTGGTGTCACAATGCATCCCATGCCCTTTTAGGCCACTTGATGTCACAATGAATCATTTGATTCTTGGCCTCCATGGTGTCATAATGGTTCCTTGTTTCTATTGGGCCCCATGCTGTCACAATTCATCCCTGGCCCTTTTACGCCCCCTGGTGTCAAATGGGATCCTGGGATTATTAGCCTCCATTGGGTAACAATGGATCCTTGCTTCTCTTAACCCCTGTGCTGTCACAATGCATCCCATGCCCTTTTAGGCCACTTGATGTCACAATGAATCATTTGATTCTTGGCCTCCACGGTGGCATAATAGATCCTTGCTTCTATTGGTCCCCGTGCTGTAACAATCCATCCCTGGCCCTTTTTATACCCCCTGGTGCCACAAGGTATTCTTAGATTGTTAGCCTGCATTGGGTCACAATGATTCCTTGCTTCTCTTAACCCCTGTGGTTTCACAATGCATCCCATTCCCTTTTAGGCCACTTGATGTCACAATGAATCATTTGATTCTTGGCCTCCATGGTGGCGAAATTGTACCAGGTTTTAATTGGGCCCCATGCTTTCACAATACATCCCTGCCCCTTTTAAGCCCATTGGTGTCAAAAGGTATCATTAGATTATTAACCTCCATTGGGTCACAATGGATCCTTGCTTCTCTAAGCCCTGTGGTGTCACAATGCATCCCATGCCCTTTTAGGCCACTTGATGTCACAATGAATCATTTGATTCTTGGCCTCCATGGTGTCATAATGGTTCCTTGTTTCTATTGGGCCCCATGCTGTCACAATTCATCCCTGGCCCTTTTACGCCCCCTGGTGTCAAAAGGGATTCTTAGATTGTTAGCCTGCTTTGGGTCACAATGGTTCCTTGCTTCTCTTAACCCCTGTGGTGTCACAATGCATCCCATGCCCTTTTAGGCCACTTGATGTCACAATGAATCATTTCATTCTTGGCCTCCATGGTCGTGTAATTGTACCAGGTTTTAATTGGGCCCCATGCTTTCACAATACATCCCTGCCCCTTTTAGGCCCATTGGTGTCAGAAGGGATCATTAGATTGTTAGCCTCCATTGGGTCACAATGGATCCTTGCTTCTCTTAACCCCTGTGCTGTCACAATGCATCCCATGCCCTTTTAGGACACATGATGTCACAATGAATGATTGGATTCTTGGCCTCCATGGTGGCATAATAGATCCTTCCTTCTATTGGTCGCCGTGCTGTAACAATTCATCCCTGGCCCTTTTAGGCCCATTGGTGTCAAATGGGATCCTGGGATTATTAGCCTCCATTGGGTCACAATGGATCCTTGCTTCTCTTAACCCCTGTGCTGTCACAATGCATCCCATGCCCTTTTAGGCCACTTGATGGCACAATGAATTATTTGATTCTTGGCCTCCATGGTGGCATAATAGATCCTTGCTTCTATTGGTCCCCGTGCTGTAACAATCCATCCCTGCCCCTTTTTATACCCCCTGGTGCCACAAGGGATCATTAGATTGTTAGCCTGCATTGGGTCACAATGGTTCCTTGCTTCTCTTAACCTCTGTGGTGTCACAATGCATTCCAAGCCCTTTTAGGCCACTTGGTCTTACAATGAACCATTTGATTCTTGGCCTTCATGGTCTCATAATGGTTTCTTGTTTGTATTGGGCCCCATGCTGTCAGAGTTCATCCGTGGTCCTTTTGCGCCCCCTGGTGTCAAAAGGGATTCTTAGATTGTTAGCCTGCATTGGGTCACAATGGTTCCTTGCTTCTCTTAACCTCTGTGGTGTCACAATGCATCCCATTCCCTTTTAGGCCACTTGATGTCACAATGAATCATTTGATTCTTGGCCTCCATGGTGGTGTAATTGTACCAGGTTTTAATTGGGCCCCATGCTTTCACAATACATCCCTGCCACTTTTAGGCCCATTGGTGTCAAAAGGGATCATTAGATTGTTAGCCTGCATTGGGTCACAATGGTTCCTTGCTTCTCTTAACCTCTGTGGTGTCACAATGCATTCCAAGCCCTTTTAGGCCACTTGATGTCACAATGAACCATTTGATTCTTGGCCTTCTTGGTGTCATAATGGTTCCTTGCTTGTAGAGGTCCCCATGCTGTCAGAGTTCATCCGTGGTCCTTTTGCGCCCCCTGCTGTCAAAAGGGATTCTTAGATTGTTAGCCTGCATTGGGTCACAATGGATCCTTGCTTCTCTTAACCCCTGTGGTGTCATAATGCATCCCATTCCCTTTTAGGCCACTTGATGTCACAATGAATCATTTGATTCTTGGCCTCCACGGTGGCATAATAGATCCTTGCTGCTGTTGGTCCCCGTGCTGTAACAATCCATCCCTGGCCCTTTTTATACCCCCTGGTGCCACAAGGGATCATTAAATTGTTAGCCTGCATTGGGTCACAATGGATCCTTGCTTCTCTTAACCTCTGTGGTGTCACAATGCATTCCAAGCCCTTTTAGGCCACTTGGTCTTACAATGAACCATTTGATTCTTGGCCTTCATGGTGTCATAATTGTTCCTTGCTTCTATAGGTCCCCATGCTGTCAGAGTTCATCCGTGGTCCTTTTGCGCCCCCTGGTGTCAAAAGGGATTCTTAGATTGTTAGCCTGCATTGGGTCACAATGGTTCCTTGCTTCTCTTAACCCCTGTGGTGTCACAATGCATCCCATGCCCTTTTAGGCCACTTGATGTCACAATGAATCATTTGATTCTTGGCCTCCATGGTGGCGAAATTGTACCAGGTTTTAATTGGGCCCCATGCTTTCACAATACATCCCTGCCCCTTTTAAGCCCATTGGTGTCAAAAGGTATCATTAGATTATTAACCTCCATTGGGTCAAAATGGATCCTTGCTTCTCTTAACCCCTGTGGTGTCACAATGCATCCCATGCCCTTTTAGGCCACTTGATGTCACAATGAATCATTTGATTCTTGGCCTCCATGGTGTCATAATGGTTCCTTGTTTCTATTGGGCCCCATGCTGTCACAATTCATCCCTGGCCCTTTTACGCCCCCTGGTGTCAAAAGGGATTCTTAGATTGTTAGCCTCCATTGGGTCACAATGGATCCTTGCTTCTCTTAACCCCTGTGCTGTCACAATGCATCCCATGCCCTTTTAGGCCACATGATGTCACAATGAATGATTGGATTCTTGGCCTCCATGGTGGCATAATAGATCCTTCTTCTATTGGTCGCCGTGCTGTAACAATTCATCCCTGGCCCTTTTAGGCCCATTGGTGTCAAATGGGATCCTGGGATTATTAGCCTCCATTGGGTCACAATGGATCCTTGCTTCTCTTAACCCCTGTGCTGTCACAATGCATCCCATGACCTTTTAGGCCACATGATGTCACAATGAATTATTTGATTCTTGGCCTCCATGGTGGCATAATAGATCCTTGCTTCTATTGGTCCCCATGCTGTAAAAATTCATCCCTGGCCCTTTTAGGCCCATTGGTGTCACAAGGGATCATTAGATTGTTAGCCTGCATTGTGTCACAATGGTTCCTTGCTTCTCTTAACCTCTGTGGTGTCACAATGCATTCCAAGCCCTTTTAGGCCACTTGATGTCACAATGAATCATTTGATTATTGGCCTCCATGGTGGCAAAATTGTACCAGGTTTTACTTGGGCCCCATGCTTTCACAATACATCCCTGACCCTTTTAGGCCCATTGGTGTCACAACGGATCATTAGATTGTTAGCCTGCATTGGGTCACAATGGTTCCTTGCTTCTCTTAACCCCTGTGGTGTCACAATGCATCCCATGCCCTTTTAGGCAACTTGATGTCACAATGAATCATTTCATTCTTGGCCTCCATGGTGGTGTAATTGTACCAGGTTTTAATTGGGCCCCATGCTTTCACAATTCATCCCTGCCCCTTTTAGGCCCATTGGTGTCACAAGGGATCATTAGATTGTTAGCCTGCATTGGGTCGCAATGGTTCCTTGCTTCTCTTAACCTCTGTGGTGTCACAATGCATCCCATGCCCTTTTAGGCCACTTGATGTCACAATGAATCATTTGATCCTTGGCCTCCATGGTGTCATAATGGTTCCTTGTTTCTATTGGGCCCCATGCTGTCACAATTCATCCCTGGCCCTTTTACGCCCCCTGGTGTCAAATGGGATCCTGGGATTATTAGCCTCCATTGGGTCACAATGGATCCTTGCTTCTCTTAACCCCTGTGCTGTCACAATGCATCCCATGCATTTTTAGGCCACTTGATGTCACAATGAATCATTTCATTCTTGGCCTTCATGGTGGCGTAATTGTACCAGGTTTTAATTGGGCCCCATGCTTTCACAATACATCCCTGCCACTTTTAGGCCCATTGGTGTCAAAAGGGATCATTAGATTGTTAGCCTCCATTGGGTCACAATGGATCCTTGCTTCTCTTAACCCCTGTGCTGTCACAATGCATCCCATGCCCTTTTAGGCCACTTGATGTCACAATGAATCATTTGATTCTTGGCCTCCATGGTGGCATAATAGATCCTTCCTTCTATTGGTCCCCGTGCTGTAACAATTCATCCCTGGCCCTTTTAGGCCCATTGGTGTCGCAACGGATCATTAGATTGTTAGCCTGCATTGGGTCACAATGGTTCCTTGCTTCTCTTAACCCCTGTGCTGTCACAATGCATCCCATGCCCTTTTAGGCCACCTGATGTCACAATGAATCATTTGATTCTTGGCCTCCACGGTGGCATAATAGATCCTTGCTTCTGTTGGTCCCTGTGCTGTAACAATCCATCCCTGGCCCTTTTTATACCCCCTGGTGCCACAAGGGATCATTAGATTGTTAGCCTGCATTGGGTCACAATGGTTCCTTCCTTCTCTTAACCTCTGTGCTGTCACAATGCATTCCAAGCCCTTTTAGGCCACTTGGTCTTCCAATGAACCATTTGATTCTTGGCCTTCATGGTGTCATAATGGTTCCTTGCTTCTATAGGTCCCCATGCTGTCAGAGTTCATCCGTGGTCCTTTTGCGCCCCCTGGTGTCAAAAGGGATTCTTAGATTGTTAGCCTGCATTGGGTCACAATGGTTCCTTGCTTCTCTTAACCCCTGTGCTGTCACAATGCATCCCATGCCCTTTTAGGCCACTTGATGTCACAATGAATCATTTCATTCTTGGCCTCCATGGTGTCATAATGGTTCCTTGTTTCTATTGGGCCCCATGCTGTCACAATTCATCCCTGGCCCTTTTACACCCCCTGGTGTCGAATGGGATCCTGGGATTATTAACCTCCATTGGGTCACAATGGATCCTTGCTTCTCTTAACCCCTGTGGTGTCACAATGCATCCCATGCACTTTTAGGCCACTTGATGTCACAATGAATCATTTGATTCTCGGCCTCCACGGTGGCATAATAGATCCTTGCTTCTATTGGTCCCCGTTCTGTAACAATCCATCCCTGGCCCTTTTTAAAACACCTGGTGCCACAAGGGACCATTAGATTGTTAGCCTGCATTGGGTCACAATGGTTCCTTGCTTCTCTTAACCTCTGTGGTGTCACAATGCATTCCAAGCCCTTTTAGGCCACTTGATGTCACAATGAACCATTTGATTCTTGGCCTTCATGGTGTCATAATGGTTCCTTGCTTCTATAGGTCCCCATGCTGTCAGAGTTCATCCGTGGTCCTTTTGCGCCCCCTGGTGTCAAAAGGGATTCTTAGATTGTTAGCCTGCATTGGGTCACAATGGTTCCTTGCTTCTCTTAACCCCTGTGGTGTCACAATGCATCCCATGCCCTTTTAGGCCACTTGATGTCACAATGAATCATTTCATTCTTGGCCTTCATGGTGGCGTAATTGTACCAGGTTTTAATTGGGCCCCATGCTTTCACAATACATCCCTGCCACTTTTAGGCCCATTGGTGTCAAAAGGGATCATTAGATTGTTAGCCTCCATTGGGTCACAATGGATCCTTGCTTCTCTTAACCCCTGTGCTGTCACAATGCATCCCATGCCCTTTTAGGCCACATGATGTCACAATGAATTATTTGATTCTTGGCCTCCATGGTGGCATAATAGATCCTTCCTTTTATTGGTCCCCGTGCTGTAACAATTCATCCCTGGCCCTTTTAGGCCCATTGGTGTCGCAACGGATCATTAGATTGTTAGCCTGCATTGGGTCACAATGGTTCCTTGCTTCTCTTAACCCCTGTGGTGTGTCAATGCATCCCATACCCTTTTAGGCCACTTGATGTCACAATGAATCATTTGATTCTTGGCCTCCATGGTGTCATAATGGTTCCTTGTTTCTATTGGGCCCCATGCTGTCACAATTCATCCCTGCCCCTTTTACGCCCCCTGGTGTCAAATGGGATCCTGGGATTATTAGCCTCCATTGGGACACAATGGATCCTTGCTTCTCTTAACCCCTGTGGTGTCACAATGCATCCCATGCCCTTTTAGGCCACTTGATGTCACAATGAATCATTAGATTCTTGGCCTCCACGGTGGCATAATAGATCCTTGCTTCTATTGGTCCCCATGCTGTAACAATCCATCCCTGGCCCTTTTTATACACCCTGGTGCAACAAGGGATCATTAGATTGTTCGTCTGCATTGGGTCACAATGGTTCCTTGCCTCTCTTAACCTCTGTGGTGTCACAATGCATTCCAAGCCCTTTTAGGCCACTTGGTCTTACAATGAACCATTTGATTCTTGGCCTTCATGGTCTCATAATGGTTCCTTGCTTCTATAGGTCCCAATGCTGTCAGAGTTCATCCGTGGTCCTTTTGCGCCCCCTGGTGTCAAAAGGGATTCTTAGATTGTTAGCCTGCATTGGGTCACAATGGTTCCTTGCTTCTCTTAACCTCTGTGGCGTCACAATGCATCCCATGCCCTTTTAGGCCACTTGATGACACAATGAATCATTTCATTCTTGGCCTCCATGGTGGTGTAATTGTACCAGGTTTTAATTGGGCCCCATGCTTTCACAATACATCCCTGCCACTTTTAGGCCCATTGGTGTCAAAAGGGATCATTAGATTGTTAGCCTCCATTGGGTCACAATGGTTCCTTGCTTCTCTTAACCTCTGTGGTGTCCCAATGCATTCCAAGCCCTTTTAGGCCACTTGATGTCACAATGAACCATTTGATTCTTGGCCTTCTTGGTGTCATAATGATTCCGTGCTTCTATAGGTCCCCATGCTGTCAGAGTTCATCCGTGGTCCTTTTGCGCCCCCTGGTGTCAAAAGGGATTCTTATATTGTTAGCCTGCATTGGGTCACAATGGTTCCTTGCTTCTCTTAACCCCTGTGCTGTCACAATTCATCCCATGCCCTTTTAGGCCACTTGATGTCACAATGAATCATTTGATTCTTGGCCTCCACGGTGGCATAATAGATCCTTGCTTCTATTGGTCCTTTTGCTGTAACAATCCATCCCTGGCCCTTTTTATACCCCCTGGTGCCACAAGGGATCATTAGATTGTTAGCCTGCATTGGGTCACAATGGTTCCTTGCTTCTCTTAACCCCTGTGGTGTCACAATGCATCCCATGCCCTTTTAGGCCACTTGATGTCACAATGAATCATTTGATTCTTGGCCTCCATGGTGGCATAATTGTACCAGGTTTTAATTGGGCCCCATGCTTTCACAATTCATCCCTGCCCCTTTTACGCCCCCTGGTGTCAAATGGGATCCTGGGATTATTAGCCTCCCATTGGGTCACAATGGATCCTTGCTTCTCTTAACCCCTGTGCTGTCACAATGCATCCCATGCCCTTTTAGGCCACTTGATGTCACAATGAATCATTTGATTCTTGGCCTCCACGGTGGCATAATAGATCCTTGCTTCTATTGGTCCCCGTGCTGTAACAATCCATCCCTGGCCCTTTTTATACCCCCTGGTGCCACAAGGGATCATTAGATGGTTAGCCTGCATTGGGTCACAATGGATCCTTGCTTCTCTTAACCTCTGTGGTGTCACAATGCATTCCAAGCCCTTTTAGGCCACTTGGTCTTCCAATGAACCATTTGATTCTTAGCCTTCGTGATGTCATATTGCTTCCCTGCTTCTATAGGTCCCCATGCTGTCAGAGTTCATCCGTGGTCCTTTTGCGCCCCCTGGTGTCAAAAGGGATTCTTAGATTGTTAGCCTGCATTGGGTCACAATGGTTCCTTGCTTCTCTTAACCCCTGTGGTGTCACAATGCATCCCATGCCCTTTTAGGCCACTTGATGTCACAATGAATCATTTGATTCTTGGCCTCCATGGTGGCATAATTGTACCAGGTTTTACTTGGGCCCCATGCTTTCACAATACATCCCTGCCCCTTTTAGGCCCATTGGTGTCACAAGAGATCATTAGATTGTTAGCCTGCATTGGGTCACAATGGTTCCTTGCTTCTCTTAACCTCTGTGGTGTCACAATGCATCCCATGCCCTTTTAGGCCACTTGATGTCACAATGAATCATTTGATTCTTGGCCTCCATGGTGTCGTAATGGTTCCTTGTTTCTATTGGGCCCCATGCTGTCACAATTCATCCCTGGCCCTTTTACGCCCCCTGGTGTCAAATGGGATCCTGGGATTATTAGCCTCCATTGGGTCACAATGGATCCTTGCTTCTCTTAACCCCTGTTCTGTCACAATGCATCCCATGCCCTTTTAGGCCACTTGATGTCACAATGAATTATTTGATTCTTGGCCTCCATGGTGGCATAATAGATCCTTGCTTCTATTGGTCCCCGTGCTGTAACAATCCATCCCTGGCCCTTTTTATAACCCCTGGTGCCACAAGGGATCATTAGATTGTTAGCCTGCATTGGGTCACAATGGATCCTTGCTTCTCTTAACCTCTGTGGTGTCACAATGCATCCCATGCCCTTTTAAGACACTTGGTCTTACAATGAATCATTTGATTCTTGGCCTCCATGGTGTCATAATGGTTCCTTGTTTCTATTGGGCCCCATGCTGTCACAATTCATCCCTGGGTCCTTTTACGCCCCCTGGTGTCAAATGGGATCCTGGGATTATTAGCCTCCATTGGGTCACAATGGATCCTTGCTTCTCTTAACCCCTGTGGTGTCACAATGCATCCCATGCCCTTTTAGGCCACTTGGTCTTAAAATGAACCATTTGATTCTTGGCCGTCATGGTGTCATAATGGTTCCTTACTTCTATAGGTCCCCATGCTGTCAGAGTTCATCCGTGATCCTTTTGCGCCCCCTGGTGTCAAAAGGGATTCTTAGATTGTTAGCCTGCATTGGGTCACAATGGATCCTTGCTTCTCTTAACCCCTGTGGTGTCACAAGGCATCCCATGCCCTTTCAGGCCACTTGATGTCACAATGAATCATTTGATTCTTGGCCTCCATGGTGGCTTAATTGTACCAGGTTTTACTTGGGCCCCATGCTTTCACAATACATCCCTGCCCCTTTTAGGCCCATTGGTGTCACAAGGGATCATTAGATTGTTAGCCTGCATTGGGTCACAATGGTTCCTTGCTTCTCTTAACCTCTGTGGTGTCACAATGCATCCCATGCCCTTTTAGGCCACTTGATGTCACAATGAATCATTTGATTCTTGGCCTCCACGGTGGTGTAATTGTACCAGGTTTTACTTGGGCCCCATGCTTTCACAATAGATCCCTGTCCCTTTTAGGCCCATTGGTGTCAAAAGGGATCATTAGATTGTTAGCCTCCATTGGGTCACAATGGATCATTGCTTCTCTTAACCCCTGTGCTGTCACAATGCATCCCATGACCTTTTAGGCCACATGATGTCACAATGAATTATTTGATTCTTGGCCTCCATGGTGGCATAATAGATCCTTGCTTCTATTGGTCCCCATGCTGTAAAAATTCATCCCTGGCCCTTTTAGGCCCATTGGTGTCACAAGGGATCATTAGATTGTTAGCCTGCATTGTGTCACAATGGTTCCTTGCTTCTCTTAACCTCTGTGGTGTCACAATGCATTCCAAGCCCTTTTAGGCCACTTGATGTCACAATGAATCATTTGATTATTGGCCTCCATGGTGGCAAAATTGTACCAGGTTTTACTTGGGCCCCATGCTTTCACAATACATCCATGACCCTTTTAGGCCCATTGGTGTCACAACGGATCATTAGATTGTTAGCCTGCATTGGGTCACAATGTTTCCTTGCTTCTCTTAACCCCTGTGGTGTCACAATGCATCCCATGCCCTTTTAGGCAACTTGATGTCACAATGAATCATTTCATTCTTGGCCTCCATGGTGGTGTAATTGTACCAGGTTTTAATTGGGCCCCATGCTTTCACAATACATCCCTGCCACTTTTAGGCCCATTGGTGTCAAAAGGGATCATTAGATTGTTAGCCTCCATTGGGTCACAATGGTTCCTTGCTTCTCTTAACCCCTGTGCTGTCACAATGCATCCCATGCCCTTTTAGGCCACATGATGTCACAATGAATCATTTGATTCTTGGCCTCCACGGTGGCATAATAGATCCTTGCTTCTATTGGTCCCCGTGCTGTAACAATCCATCCCTGGCCCTTTTTATACCCCCTGGTGCCACAAGGGATCATTAGATTGTTAGCCTGCATTGGGTCACAATGGTTCCTTGCTTCTCTTAACCTCTGTGGTGTCACAATGCATCCCATGCCCTTTTAGGCCACTTGATGTCACAATGAATCATTTGATTCTTGGCCTCCATGGTGGCATAATTGTACCAGGTTTTACTTTGGCCCCATGCTTTCACAATACATCCCAGCCCCTTTTAGGCCCATTGGTGTCACAGCGGATCATTACATTGTTAGCCTGCATTGGGTCACAATGGTTACTTGCTTCTCTTAACCCCTGTGGTGTCACAATGCATCCCATGCCCTTTTAGGCCTCTTGATGTCACAATGAATCATTTGATCCTTGGCCTCCATGGTGTCATAATGGTTCCTTGTTTCTATTGGGCCCCATGCTGTCACAATTCATCCCTGGCCCTTTTACGCCCCCTGGTGTCAAATGGGATCCTGGGATTATTAGCCTCCATTGGGTCACAATGGATCCTTGCTTCTCTTAACCCCTGTGGTGTCACAATGCATCCCATGCCCTTTTAGGCCACTTGATGTCACAATGAATCATTTGATTCTTGGCCTCCACGGTGGCATAATAGATCCTTGCTTCTATTGGTCCCCGTGCTGTAACAATCCATCCCTGGCCCTTTTTAAAACACCTGGTGCCACAAGGGATCATTAGATTGTTAGCCTGCATTGGGTCACAATGGATCCTTGCTTCTCTTAACCTCTGTGGTGTCACAATGCATCCCATGCCCTTTTAGGCCACTTGGTCTTCCAATGAACCATTTGATTCTTGGCCTTCATGGTGTCATAATGGTTCCTTGCTTCTATAGGTCCCCATGCTGTCAGAGTTCATCCGTGGTCCTTTTGCGCCCCCTGGTGTCAAAAGGGATTCTTAGATTGTTAGCCTGCATTGGGTCACAATGGTTCCTTGCTTCTCTTAACCCCTGTGGTGTCACAATGCATCCCATGCCCTTTTAGGCCACTTGATGTCACAATGAATCATTTCATTCTTGGCCTTCATGGTGGCGTAATTGTACCAGGTTTTAATTGGGCCCCATGCTTTCACAATACATCCCTGCCACTTTTAGGCCCATTGGTGTCAAAAGGGATCATTAGATTGTTAGCCTCCATTGGGTCACAATGGATCCTTGCTTCTCTTAACCCCTGTGCTGTCACAATGCATCCCATGCCCTTTTAGGCCACATGATGTCACAATGAATTATTTGATTCTTGGCCTCCATGGTGGCATAATAGATCCTTCCTTTTATTGGTCCCCGTGCTGTAACAATTCATCCCTGGCCCTTTTAGGCCCATTGGTGTCGCAACGGATCATTAGATTGTTAGCCTGCATTGGGTCACAATGGTTCCTTGCTTCTCTTAACCCCTGTGGTGTGTCAATGCATCCCATACCCTTTTAGGCCACTTGATGTCACAATGAATCATTTGATTCTTGGCCTCCATGGTGTCATAATGGTTCCTTGTTTCTATTGGGCCCCATGCTGTCACAATTCATCCCTGCCCCTTTTACGCCCCCTGGTGTCAAATGGGATCCTGGGATTATTAGCCTCCATTGGGACACAATGGATCCTTGCTTCTCTTAACCCCTGTGGTGTCACAATGCATCCCATGCCCTTTTAGGCCACTTGATGTCACAATGAATCATTAGATTCTTGGCCTCCACGGTGGCATAATAGATCCTTGCTTCTATTGGTCCCCATGCTGTAACAATCCATCCCTGGCCCTTTTTATACACCCTGGTGCAACAAGGGATCATTTGATTGTTCGTCTGCATTGGGTCACAATGGTTCCTTGCCTCTCTTAACCTCTGTGGTGTCACAATGCATTCCAAGCCCTTTTAGGCCACTTGGTCTTACAATGAACCATTTGATTCTTGGCCTTCATGGTCTCATAATGGTTCCTTGCTTCTATAGGTCCCAATGCTGTCAGAGTTCATCCGTGGTCCTTTTGCGCCCCCTGGTGTCAAAAGGGATTCTTAGATTGTTAGCCTGCATTGGGTCACAATGGTTCCTTGCTTCTCTTAACCTCTGTGGTGTCACAATGCATCCCATGCCCTTTTAGGCCACTTGATGACACAATGAATCATTTCATTCTTGGCCTCCATGGTGGTGTAATTGTACCAGGTTTTAATTGGGCCCCATGCTTTCACAATACATCCCTGCCACTTTTAGGCCCATTGGTGTCAAAAGGGATCATTAGATTGTTAGCCTCCATTGGGTCACAATGGTTCCTTGCTTCTCTTAACCTCTGTGGTGTCACAATGCATTCCAAGCCCTTTTAGGCCACTTGATGTCACAATGAACCATTTGATTCTTGGCCTTCTTGGTGTCATAATGATTCCGTGCTTCTATAGGTCCCCATGCTGTCAGAGTTCATCCGTGGTCCTTTTGCGCCCCCTGGTGTCAAAAGGGATTCTTAGATTGTTAGCCTGCATTGGGTCACAATGGTTCCTTGCTTCTCTTAACCCCTGTGCTGTCACAATTCATCCCATGCCCTTTTAGGCCACTTGATGTCACAATGAATCATTTGATTCTTGGCCTCCACGGTGGCATAATAGATCCTTGCTTCTATTGGTCCTTTTGCTGTAACAATCCATCCCTGGCCCTTTTTATACCCCCTGGTGCCACAAGGGATCATTAGATTGTTAGCCTGCATTGGGTCACAATGGTTCCTTGCTTCTCTTAACCCCTGTGGTGTCACAATGCATCCCATGCCCTTTTAGGCCACTTGATGTCACAATGAATCATTTGATTCTTGGCCTCCATGGTGGCATAATTGTACCAGGTTTTAATTGGGCCCCATGCTTTCACAATTCATCCCTGCCCCTTTTACGCCCCCTGGTGTCAAATGGGATCCTGGGATTATTAGCCTCCATTGGGTCACAATGGATCCTTGCTTCTCTTAACCCCTGTGCTGTCACAATGCATCCCATGCCCTTTTAGGCCACATGATGTCACAATGAATCATTTGATTCTTGGCCTCCACGGTGGCATAATAGATCCTTGCTTCTATTGGTCCCCGTGCTGTAACAATCCATCCCTGGCCCTTTTTATACCCCCTGGTGCCACAAGGGATCATTAGATGGTTAGCCTGCATTGGGTCACAATGGATCCTTGCTTCTCTTAACCTCTGTGGTGTCACAATGCATTCCAAGCCCTTTTAGGCCACTTGGTCTTCCAATGAACCATTTGATTCTTAGCCTTCGTGATGTCATATTGGTTCCCTGCTTCTATAGGTCCCCATGCTGTCAGAGTTCATCCGTGGTCCTTTTGCGCCCCCTGGTGTCAAAAGGGATTCTTAGATTGTTAGCCTGCATTGGGTCACAATGGTTCCTTGCTTCTCTTAACCCCTGTGGTGTCACAATGCATCCCATGCCCTTTTAGGCCACTTGATGTCACAATGAATCATTTGATTCTTGGCCTCCATGGTGGCATAATTGTACCAGGTTTTACTTGGGCCCCATGCTTTCACAATACATCCCTGCCCCTTTTAGGCCCATTGGTGTCACAAGAGATCATTAGATTGTTAGCCTGCATTGGGTCACAATGGTTCCTTGCTTCTCTTAACCTCTGTGGTGTCACAATGCATCCCATGCCCTTTTAGGCCACTTGATGTCACAATGAATCATTTGATTCTTGGCCTCCATGGTGTCGTAATGGTTCCTTGTTTCTATTGGGCCCCATGCTGTCACAATTCATCCCTGGCCCTTTTACGCCCCCTGGTGTCAAATGGGATCCTGGGATTATTAGCCTCCATTGGGTCACAATGGATCCTTGCTTCTCTTAACCCCTGTTCTGTCACAATGCATCCCATGCCCTTTTAGGCCACTTGATGTCACAATGAATTATTTGATTCTTGGCCTCCATGGTGGCATAATAGATCCTTGCTTCTATTGGTCCCCGTGCTGTAACAATCCATCCCTGGCCCTTTTTATAACCCCTGGTGCCACAAGGGATCATTAGATTGTTAGCCTGCATTGGGTCACAATGGATCCTTGCTTCTCTTAACCTCTGTGGTGTCACAATGCATCCCATGCCCTTTTAAGACACTTGGTCTTACAATGAATCATTTGATTCTTGGCCTCCATGGTGTCATAATGGTTCCTTGTTTCTATTGGGCCCCATGCTTTCACAATTCATCCCTGGGTCCTTTTACGCCCCCTGGTGTCAAATGGGATCCTGGGATTATTAGCCTCCATTGGGTCACAATGGATCCTTGCTTCTCTTAACCCCTGTGGTGTCACAATGCATCCCATGCCCTTTTAGGCCACTTGGTCTTAAAATGAACCATTTGATTCTTGGCCGTCATGGTGTCATAATGGTTCCTTACTTCTATAGGTCCCCATGCTGTCAGAGTTCATCCGTGATCCTTTTGCGCCCCCTGGTGTCAAAAGGGATTCTTAGATTGTTAGCCTGCATTGGGTCACAATGGATCCTTGCTTCTCTTAACCCCTGTGGTGTCACAAGGCATCCCATGCCCTTTCAGGCCACTTGATGTCACAATGAATCATTTGATTCTTGGCCTCCACGGTGGTGTAATTGTACCAGGTTTTACTTGGGCCCCATGCTTTCACAATAGATCCCTGTCCCTTTTAGGCCCATTGGTGTCAAAAGGGATCATTAGATTGTTAGCCTCCATTGGGTCACAATGGATCATTGCTTCTCTTAACCCCTGTGCTGTCACAATGCATCCCATGACCTTTTAGGCCACATGATGTCACAATGAATTATTTGATTCTTGGCCTCCATGGTGGCATAATAGATCCTTGCTTCTATTGGTCCCCATGCTGTAAAAATTCATCCCTGGCCCTTTTAGGCCCATTGGTGTCACAAGGGATCATTAGATTGTTAGCCTGCATTGTGTCACAATGGTTCCTTGCTTCTCTTAACCTCTGTGGTGTCACAATGCATTCCAAGCCCTTTTAGGCCACTTGATGTCACAATGAATCATTTGATTATTGGCCTCCATGGTGGCAAAATTGTACCAGGTTTTACTTGGGCCCCATGCTTTCACAATACATCCATGACCCTTTTAGGCCCATTGGTGTCACAACGGATCATTAGATTGTTAGCCTGCATTGGGTCACAATGTTTCCTTGCTTCTCTTAACCCCTGTGGTGTCACAATGCATCCCATGCCCTTTTAGGCAACTTGATGTCACAATGAATCATTTCATTCTTGGCCTCCATGGTGGTGTAATTGTACCAGGTTTTAATTGGGCCCCATGCTTTCACAATACATCCCTGCCACTTTTAGGCCCATTGGTGTCAAAAGGGATCATTAGATTGTTAGCCTCCATTGGGTCACAATGGTTCCCTGCTTCTCTTAACCCCTGTGCTGTCACAATGCATCCCATGCCCTTTTAGGCCACATGATGTCACAATGAATCATTTGATTCTTGGCCTCCACGGTGGCATAATAGATCCTTGCTTCTATTGGTCCCCGTGCTGTAACAATCCATCCCTGGCCCTTTTTATACCCCCTGGTGCCACAAGGGATCATTAGATTGTTAGCCTGCATTGGGTCACAATGGTTCCTTGCTTCTCTTAACCTCTGTGGTGTCACAATGCATCCCATGCCCTTTTAGGCCACTTGATGTCACAATGAATCATTTGATTCTTGGCCTCCATGGTGGCATAATTGTACCAGGTTTTACTTTGGCCCCATGCTTTCACAATACATCCCAGCCCCTTTTAGGCCCATTGGTGTCACAGCGGATCATTACATTGTTAGCCTGCATTGGGTCACAATGGTTACTTGCTTCTCTTAACCCCTGTGGTGTCACAATGCATCCCATGCCCTTTTAGGCCTCTTGATGTCACAATGAATCATTTGATTCTTGGCCTCCATGGTGTCATAATGGTTCCTTGTTTCTATTGGGCCCCATGCTGTCACAATTCATCCCTGGCCCTTTTACGCCCCCTGGTGTCAAATGGGATCCTGGGATTATTAGCCTCCATTGGGACACAATGGATCCTTGCTTCTCTTAACCCCTGTGGTGTCACAATGCATCCCATGCCCTTTTAGGCCACTTGATGTCACAATGAATCATTTGATTCTTGGCCTCCACGGTGGCATAATAGATCCTTGCTTCTATTGGTCCCCGTGCTGTAACAATCCATCCCTGGCCCTTTTTATACCCCCTGGTGCCACAAGGGATCATTAGATTGTTAGCCTGCATTGGGTCACAATGGTTCCTTGCTTCTCTTAACCTCTGTGGTGTCACAATGCATTCCAAGCCCTTTTAGGCCACTTGATATCACAATGAACCATTTGATTCTTGGCCTTCTTGGTGTCATAATGGTTCCTTGCTTCTATAGGTCCCCATGCTGTCAGAGTTCATCCGTGGTCCTTTTGCGCCCCCTGGTGTCAAAAGGGATTCTTAGATTGTTAGCCTGCATTGGGTCACAATGGATCCTTGCTTCTCTTAACCCCTGTGGTGTCACAATGCATCCCATGCCCTTTTAGGCCACTTGATGTCACAATGAATCATTTGATTCTTGGCCTCCATGGTGGCGTAATTGTACCAGGTTTTAATTGGGCCCCATGCTTTCACAATACATCCCTGCCCCTTTTAGGCCCATTGGTGTCAAAAGGGATCATTAGATTGTTAGCCTGCATTGGGTCACAATGGATCCTTGCTTCTCTTAACCCCTGTGGTGTCACAATGCATCCCATGCCCTTTTAGGCCACTTGATGTCACAATGAATCATTTGATTCTTGGCCTCCATGGTGTCGTAATGGTTCCTTGTTTCTATTTGGCCCCATGCTGTCACAATTCATCCCTGGCCCTTTTACGCCCCCTGGTGTCAAAAGGGATTCTTAGATTGTTAGCCTGCATTGGGTCACAATGGTTCCTTGCTTCTCTTAACCCCTGTGGTGTCACAATGCATCCCATGCCCTTTTAGGCCACTTGATGTCACAATGAATCATTTGATTCTTGGCCTCCATGGTGGCATAATAGATCCTTGATTCTATTGGTCCCCGTGCTGTAACAATTCATCCCTGGCCCTTTCAGGCCCATTGGTGTCAAAAGGGATCATTAGATTGTTTAGCCTGCATTGGGTCACAATGGTTCCTTGCTTCTCTTAACCTCTGTGGTTTCACAATGCATCCCATGCCCTTTTAGGCCACTTGATGTCACAATGAATCATGTGATTCTTGGCCTCCATGGTGGCAGAATTTTACCATGCTTTACTTGGGCCCCATGCTTTCACAATTCATCCCTGCCCCTTTTAGGCCCATTGGTGTCACAAGGGATCATTAGATTGTTAGCCTGCATTTGGTCACAATGGTTCCTTGCTTCTCTTAACCTCTGTGGTGTCACAATGCATCCCATGCCCTTTTAGGCCACTTGATGTCACAATGAATCATTTGATTCTTGGCCTCCATGGTGTCATAATGGTTCCTTGTTTCTATTGGGCCCCATGCTGTCACAATTCATCCCTGGCCCTTTTACGCCCCCTGGTGTCAAATGGGATCCTGGGATTATTAGCCTCCATTGGGTAACAATGGATCCTTGCTTCTCTTAACCCCTGTGCTGTCACAATGCATCCCATGCCCTTTTAGGCCACTTGATGTCACAATGAATCATTTGATTCTTGGCCTCCACGGTGGCATAATAGATCCTTGCTTCTATTGGTCCCCGTGCTGTAACAATCCATCCCTGGCCCTTTTTATACCCCCTGGTGCCACAAGGGATTCTTAGATTGTTAGCCTGCATTGGGTCACAATGATTCCTTGCTTCTCTTAACCCCTGTGGTTTCACAATGCATCCCATTCCCTTTTAGGCCACTTGATGTCACAATGAATCATGTGATTCTTGGCCTCCATGGTGGCAGAATTTTACCATGCTTTACTTGGGCCCCATGCTTTCACAATTCATCCCTGCCCCTTTTAGGCCCATTGGTGTCACAAGGGATCATTAGATTGTTAGCCTGCATTTGGTCACAATGGTTCCTTGCTTCTCTTAACCTCTGTGGTGTCACAATGCATCCCATGCCCTTTTAGGCCACTTGATGTCACAATGAATCATTTGATTCTTGGCCTCCATGGTGTCATAATGGTTCCTTGTTTCTATTGGGCCCCATGCTGTCACAATTCATCCCTGGCCCTTTTACGCCCCCTGGTGTCAAATGGGATCCTGGGATTATTAGCCTGCATTGGGTCACAATGATTCCTTGCTTCTCTTAACCCCTGTGGTTTCACAATGCATCCCATTCCCTTTTAGGCCACTTGATGTCACAATGAATCATTTGATTCTTGGCCTCCATGGTGGCGAAATTGTACCAGGTTTTAATTGGGCCCCATGCTTTCACAATACATCCCTGCCCCTTTTAAGCCCATTGGTGTCAAAAGGTATCATTAGATTATTAACCTCCATTGGGTCACAATGGATCCTTGCTTCTCTTAACCCCTGTGGTGTCACAATGCATCCCATGCCCTTTTAGGCCACTTGATGTCACAATGAATCATTTGATTCTTGGCCTCCATGGTGTCATAATGGTTCCTTGTTTCTATTGGGCCCCATGCTGTCACAATTCATCCCTGGCCCTTTTACGCCCCCTGGTGTCAAAAGGGATTCTTAGATTGTTAGCCTGCTTTGGGTCACAATGGTTCCTTGCTTCTCTTAACCCCTGTGGTGTCACAATGCATCCCATGCCCTTTTAGGCCACTTGATGTCACAATGAATCATTTCATTCTTGGCCTCCATGGTCGTGTAATTGTACCAGGTTTTAATTGGGCCCCATGCTTTCACAATACATCCCTGCCCCTTTTAGGCCCATTGGTGTCAGAAGGGATCATTAGATTGTTAGCCTCCATTGGGTCACAATGGATCCTTGCTTCTCTTAACCCCTGTGCTGTCACAATGCATCCCATGCCCTTTTAGGACACATGATGTCACAATGAATGATTGGATTCTTGGCCTCCATGGTGGCATAATAGATCCTTCCTTCTATTGGTCGCCGTGCTGTAACAATTCATCCCTGGCCCTTTTAGGCCCATTGGTGTCAAATGGGATCCTGGGATTATTAGCCTCCATTGGGTCACAATGGTTCCTTGCTTCTCTTAACCCCTGTGCTGTCACAATGCATCCCATGCCCTTTTAGGCCACTTGATGGCACAATGAATTATTTGATTCTTGGCCTCCATGGTGGCATAATAGATCCTTGCTTCTATTGGTCCCCGTGCTGTAACAATCCATCCCTGCCCCTTTTTATACCCCCTGGTGCCACAAGGGATCATTAGATTGTTAGCCTGCATTGGGTCACAATGGTTCCTTGCTTCTCTTAACCTCTGTGGTGTCACAATGCATTCCAAGCCCTTTTAGGCCACTTGGTCTTACAATGAACCATTTGATTCTTGGCCTTCATGGTCTCATAATGGTTTCTTGTTTGTATTGGGCCCCATGCTGTCAGAGTTCATCCGTGGTCCTTTTGCGCCCCCTGGTGTCAAAAGGGATTCTTAGATTGTTAGCCTGCATTGGGTCACAATGGTTCCTTGCTTCTCTTAACCTCTGTGGTGTCACAATGCATCCCATTCCCTTTTAGGCCACTTGATGTCACAATGAATCATTTGATTCTTGGCCTCCATGGTGGTGTAATTGTACCAGGTTTTAATTGGGCCCCATGCTTTCACAATACATCCCTGCCACTTTTAGGCCCATTGGTGTCAAAAGGGATCATTAGATTGTTAGCCTGCATTGGGTCACAATGGTTCCTTGCTTCTCTTAACCTCTGTGGTGTCACAATGCATTCCAAGCCCTTTTAGGCCACTTGATGTCACAATGAACCATTTGATTCTTGGCCTTCTTGGTGTCATAATGGTTCCTTGCTTGTAGAGGTCCCCATGCTGTCAGAGTTCATCCGTGGTCCTTTTGCGCCCCCTGCTGTCAAAAGGGATTCTTAGATTGTTAGCCTGCATTGGGTCACAATGGATCCTTGCTTCTCTTAACCCCTGTGGTGTCATAATGCATCCCATTCCCTTTTAGGCCACTTGATGTCACAATGAATCATTTGATTCTTGGCCTCCACGGTGGCATAATAGATCCTTGCTGCTGTTGGTCCCCGTGCTGTAACAATCCATCCCTGGCCCTTTTTATACCCCCTGGTGCCACAAGGGATCATTAAATTGTTAGCCTGCATTGGGTCACAATGGATCCTTGCTTCTCTTAACCTCTGTGGTGTCACAATGCATTCCAAGCCCTTTTAGGCCACTTGGTCTTACAATGAACCATTTGATTCTTGGCCTTCATGGTGTCATAATTGTTCCTTGCTTCTATAGGTCCCCATGCTGTCAGAGTTCATCCGTGGTCCTTTTGCGCCCCCTGGTGTCAAAAGGGATTCTTAGATTGTTAGCCTGCATTGGGTCACAATGGTTCCTTGCTTCTCTTAACCCCTGTGGTGTCACAATGCATCCCATGCCCTTTTAGGCCACTTGATGTCACAATGAATCATTTGATTCTTGGCCTCCATGGTGGCGAAATTGTACCAGGTTTTAATTGGGCCCCATGCTTTCACAATACATCCCTGCCCCTTTTAAGCCCATTGGTGTCAAAAGGTATCATTAGATTATTAACCTCCATTGGGTCAAAATGGATCCTTGCTTCTCTTAACCCCTGTGGTGTCACAATGCATCCCATGCCCTTTTAGGCCACTTGATGTCACAATGAATCATTTGATTCTTGGCCTCCATGGTGTCATAATGGTTCCTTGTTTCTATTGGGCCCCATGCTGTCACAATTCATCCCTGGCCCTTTTACGCCCCCTGGTGTCAAAAGGGATTCTTAGATTGTTAGCCTCCATTGGGTCACAATGGATCCTTGCTTCTCTTAACCCCTGTGCTGTCACAATGCATCCCATGCCCTTTTAGGCCACATGATGTCACAATGAATGATTGGATTCTTGGCCTCCATGGTGGCATAATAGATCCTTCTTCTATTGGTCGCCGTGCTGTAACAATTCATCCCTGGCCCTTTTAGGCCCATTGGTGTCAAATGGGATCCTGGGATTATTAGCCTCCATTGGGTCACAATGGATCCTTGCTTCTCTTAACCCCTGTGCTGTCACAATGCATCCCATGACCTTTTAGGCCACATGATGTCACAATGAATTATTTGATTCTTGGCCTCCATGGTGGCATAATAGATCCTTGCTTCTATTGGTCCCCATGCTGTAAAAATTCATCCCTGGCCCTTTTAGGCCCATTGGTGTCACAAGGGATCATTAGATTGTTAGCCTGCATTGTGTCACAATGGTTCCTTGCTTCTCTTAACCTCTGTGGTGTCACAATGCATTCCAAGCCCTTTTAGGCCACTTGATGTCACAATGAATCATTTGATTATTGGCCTCCATGGTGGCAAAATTGTACCAGGTTTTACTTGGGCCCCATGCTTTCACAATACATCCCTGACCCTTTTAGGCCCATTGGTGTCACAACGGATCATTAGATTGTTAGCCTGCATTGGGTCACAATGGTTCCTTGCTTCTCTTAACCCCTGTGGTGTCACAATGCATCCCATGCCCTTTTAGGCAACTTGATGTCACAATGAATCATTTCATTCTTGGCCTCCATGGTGGTGTAATTGTACCAGGTTTTAATTGGGCCCCATGCTTTCACAATACATCCCTGCCACTTTTAGGCCCATTGGTGTCAAAAGGGATCATTAGATTGTTAGCCTCCATTGGGTCACAATGGTTCCTTGCTTCTCTTAACCCTTGTGCTGTCACAATGCATCCCATGCCCTTTTAGGCCACATGATGTCACAATGAATCATTTGATTCTTGGCCTCCACGGTGGCATAATAGATCCTTGCTTCTATTGGTCCCCGTGCTGTAACAATCCATCCCTGGCCCTTTTTATACCCCCTGGTGCCACAAGGGATCATTAGATTGTTAGCCTGCATTGGGTCACAATGCTTCCTTGCTTCTCTTAACCTCTGTGGTGTCACAATGCATCCCATGCCCTTTTAGGCCACTTGATGTCACAATGAATCATTTGATTCTTGGCCTCCATGGTGGCATAATAGATCCTTGCTTCTATTGGTCCCCATGCTGTAACAATTCATCCCTGGCCCTTTTAGGCCCATTGGTGTCACAACGGATCATTAGATTGTTAGCCTGCATTGGGTCACAATGGTTCCTTGCTTCTCTTAACCTCTGTGGTGTCACAATGCATCCCATGCCCTTTTAGGCCACTTGATGTCACAATGAATCATTTGATTCTTGGCCTCCATGGTGTCATAATGGTTCCTTGTTTCTATTGGGCCCCATGCTGTCACAATTCATTCCTGGCCCTTTTACGCCCCCTGGTGTCAAATGGGATCCTGTGATTATTAGCCTCCATTGGGTCACAATGGATCCTTGCTTCTCTTAACCCCTGTGCTGTCACAATGCATCCCATGCCCTTTTAGGCCACTTGATGTCACAATGAATCATTTGATTCTTGGCCTCCATGGTGGCATAATGGTTCTTTTTTTCTATTGGGCCCCATGCTGTCACAATTCATCCCTGGCCCTTTTACGCCCCCTGGTGACAAAAGGGATCATTAGATTGTTAGCCTCCATTGGGTCACAATGGATCCTTGCTTCTCTTAACCCCTCTGGTGTCACAATGCATCCCATGCCCTTTTAGGCCACTTGATGTCACAATGAATCATTTGATTCTTGGCCTCCATGGTGTCATAATGGTTCCTTGTTTCTATTGGGCCCCATGCTGTCACAATTCATCCCTGGCCCTTTTAGGCCCCCTGGTGTCAAATGGGATCCTGGGATTATTAACCTCCATTGGGTCACAATGGATCCTTGCTTCTCTTAACCCCTGTGGTGTCACAATGCATCCCATGCCCTTTTAGGCCACTTGATGTCACAATGAATCATTTGATTCTTGGCCTCCACGGTGGCATAATAGATCCTTGCTTCTATTGGTCCTCGTTCTGTAACAATCCATCCCTGGCCGTTTTTAAAACACCTGGTGCCACAAGGGATCATTAGATTGTTAGCATGCATTGGACCACAATGGTTCCTTGCTTCTCTTAACCTCTGTGGTGTCACAATGCATTCCAAGCCCTTTTAGGCCACTTGATGTCACAATGAACCATTTGATTCTTGGCCTTCATGGTGTCATAATGGTTCCTTGCTTCTATAGGTCCCCATGCTGTCAGAGTTCATCCGTGGTCCTTTTGCGCCCCCTGGTGTCAAAAGGGATTCTTAGATTGTTAGCCTGCATTGGGTCACAATGGTTCCTTGCTTCTCTAAACCCCTGTGGTGTCACAATGCAACCCATGCCCTTTTAGGCCACTTGATGTCACAATGAATCATTTGATTCTTGGCCTCCATGGTGGCAGAATTGTACCAGGTTTTACTTGGGCCCCATGCTTTCACAATTCATCCCTGCCCCTTTTAGGCCCATTGGTGTCACAAGGGATCATTAGATTGTTAGCCTGCATTGGGTCGCAATGGTTCCTTGCTTCTCTTAACCTCTGTGGTGTCACAATGCATTCCAAGCCCTTTTAGGCCACTTGATGTCACAATGAATCATTTGATCCTTGGCCTCCATGGTGTCATAATGGTTCCTTGTTTCTATTGGGCCCCATGCTGTCACAATTCATCCCTGGCCCTTTTACGCCCCCTGGTGTCAAATGGGATCCTGGGATTATTAGCCTCCATTGGGTCACAATGGATCCTTGCTTCTCTTAACCCCTGTGGTGTCACAATGCATCCCATGCCCTTTTAGGCCACTTGATGTCACAATGAATCATTTCATTCTTGGCCTTCATGGTGGCGTAATTGTACCAGGTTTTAATTGGGCCCCATGCTTTCACAATACATCCCTGCCACTTTTAGGCCCATTGGTGTCAAAAGGGATCATTAGATTGTTAGCCTCCATTGGGTCACAATGGATCCTTGCTTCTCTTAACCCCTGTGCTGTCACAATGCATCCCATGCCCTTTTAGGCCACTTGATGTCACAATGAATTATTTGATTCTTGGCCTCCATGGTGGCATAATACATCCTTCCTTCTATTGGTCCCCGTGCTGTAACAATTCATCCCTGGCCCTTTTAGGCCCATTGGTGTCGCAACGGATCATTAGATTGTTAGCCTGCATTGGGTCACAATGGTTCCTTGCTTCTCTTAACCCCTGTGGTGTTTCAATGCATCCCATGCCCTTTTAGGCCACTTGATGTCACAATGAATCATTTGATTCTTGGCCTCCATGCTGTCATAATGGTTCCTTGTTTCTATTGGGCCCCATGCTGTCACAATTCATCCCTGGCCCTTTTACGCCCCCTGGTGTCAAATGGGATCCTGGGATTATTAACCTCCATTGGGTCACAATGGATCCTTGCTTCTCTTAACCCCTGTGCTGTCACAATGCATCCCATGCCCTTTCAGGCCACTTGATGTCACAATGAATTATTTGATTCTTGGCCTCCATGGTGGCATAATAGATCCTTCCTTCTATTGGTCCCCGTGCTGTAACAATTCATCCCTGGCCCTTTTAGGCCCTTTGGTGTCACAAGGGATCATTAGATTGTTAGCCTGCTTTGGGTCGCAATGGTTCCTTGCTTCTCTTAACCTCTGTGGTGTCACAATGCATCCCATGCCCTTTTAGGCCACTTGATGTCACAATGAATCATTTCATTCTTGGCCTTCATGGTGGCGTAATTGTACCAGGTTTTAATTGGGCCCCATGCTTTCACAATACATCCCTGCCACTTTTAGGCCCATTGTTGTCAAAAGGGATCATTAGATTGTTAGCCTCCATTGGGTCACAATGGTTCCTTGCTTCTCTTAACCTCTGTGGTGTCACAATGCATCCCATGCCCTTTTAGGCCACTTGATGTCACAATGAATCATTTGATTCTTGGCCTCCATGGTGTCATAATGGTTCCTTGTTTCTATTGGGCCCCATGCTGTCACAATTCATCCCTTGCCCTTTTACGCCCCCTGGTGTCAGAAGGGATCCTGGGGTTATTAGCCTCCATTGGGTCACAATGGATCCTTGCTTCTCTTAACCCCTGTGCTGTCACAATGCATCCCATGCCCTTTTAGGCCACTTGATGTCACAATGAATCATTTGATTCTTGGCCTCCACGGTGGCATAATAGATCCTTGCTTCTATTGGTCCCTTTGCTGTAACAATTCATCCCTGGCCCTTTTAGGCCCATTGGTGCCACAAGGGGTCATTAGATTGTTAGCCTGCATTGGGTCACAATGGTTCCTTGCTTCTCTTAACCTCTGTGGTGTCACAATGCATCCCATGCTCTTTTAGGCCACTTGATGTCACAATGAATCATTTGATTCTTGGCCTCCATGGTGTCATAATGGTTCCTTGTTTCTATTGGGCCCCATGCTGTCACAATTCATCCCTGGCCCTTTTACGACCCCTGGTGTCAAATGGGATCCTGGGATTATTAGCCTTCATTGGGACACAATGGTTCCTTGCTTCTCTTAACCCCTGTGGTGTCACAATGCATCCCGTGCCCTTTTAGGCCACTTGATGTCACAATGAATCATTTGATTCTTGGCCTCCACGGTGGCATTATAGATCCTTGCTTATATTGGTCCCCGTGCTGTAACAATCCATCCCTGGCCCTTTTTAAAACACCTGGTGCCACAAGGGATCATTAGATTGTTAGCCTGCATTGGGCCACAATGGTTCCTTGCTTCTCTTAACCTCTGTGGTGTCACAATGCATTCCAAGCCCTTTTAGGCCACTTGATGTCACAATGAACCATTTGATTCTTGGCCGCCATGGTGTCATAATGGTTCCTTGCTTCTATAGGTCCCCATGCTGTCAGAGTTCATCCGTGGTCCTTTTGCGCCCCCTGGTGTCAAAAGGGATTCTTAGATTGTTAGCCTGCATTGGGTCACAATGGTTCCTTGCTTCTCTAAACCCCTGTGGTGTCACAATGCAACCCATGCCCTTTTAGGCCACTTGATGTCACAATGAATCATTTGATTCTTGGCCTCCATGGTGGCAGAATTGTACCAGGTTTTACTTGGGCCCCATGATTTCACAATTCATCCCTGCCACTTTTAGGCCCATTGGTGTCACAAGGGATCATTAGATTGTTAGCCTGCATTGGGTCGCAATGGTTCCTTGCTTCTCTTAACCTCTGTGGTGTCACAATGCATCCCATGCCCTTTTAGGCCACTTGATGTCACAATGAATCATTTGATCCTTGGCCTCCATGGTGTCATAATGGTTCCTTGTTTCTATTGGGCCCCATGCTGTCACAATTCATCCCTGGCCCTTTTACGCCCCCTGGTGTCAAATGGGATCCTGGGATTATTAGCCTCCATTGGGTCACAATGGATCCTTGCTTCTCTTAACCCCTGTGGTGTCACAATGCATCCCATGCCCTTTTAGGCCACTTGATGTCACAATGAATCATTTCATTCTTGGCCTTCATGGTGGCGTAATTGTACCAGGTTTTAATTGGGCCCCATGCTTTCACAATACATCCCTGCCACTTTTAGGCCCATTGGTGTCAAAAGGGATCATTAGATTGTTAGCCTCCATTGGGTCACAATGGTTCCTTGCTTCTCTTAACCTCTGTGGTGTCACAATGCATCCCATGCCCTTTTAGGCCACTTGATGTCACAATGAATCATTTGATTCTTGGCTTCCATGGTGTCATAATGGTTCCTTGTTTCTATTGGGCCCCATGCTGTCACAATTCATCCCTTGCCCTTTTACGCCCCCTGGTGTCAGATGGGATCCTGGGGTTATTAGCCTCCATTGGGTCACAATGGATCCTTGCTTCTCTTAACCCCTGTGCTGTCACAATGCATCCCATGCCCTTTTAGGCCACTTGATGTCACAATGAATCATTTGATTCTTGGCCTCCACGGTGGCATAATAGATCCTTGCTTCTATTGGTCCCTTTGCTGTAACAATTCATCCCTGGCACTTTTAGGCCCATTGGTGTCACAAGGGGTCATTAGATTGTTAGCCTGCATTGGGTCACAATGGTTCCTTGCTTCTCTTAACCTCTGTGGTGTCACAATGCATCCCATGCTCTTTTAGGCCACTTGATGTCACAATGAATCATTTGATTCTTGGCCTCCATGTTGTCATAATGGTTCCTTGTTTCTATTGGGCCCCATGCTGTCACAATTCATCCCTGGCCCTTTTTATACCCCCTGGTGTCAAAAGGGATCCTGGGGTTATTAGCCTCCATTGGGTCACAATGGATCCTCGCTTCTCTTAACCCCTGTGCTGTCACAATGCATCCCATGCCCTTTTAGGCCACTTGATGTCACAATGAATCATTTGATTCTTGGCCTCCATGGTGTCATAATGGTTCTTTGTTTCTATTGGGCCCCATGCTGTCACAATTCATCCCTGGCCCTTTTACGCCCCCTGGTGTCACAAGGGATCATTAGATTGTTAGCCTGCATTGGGTCGCAATGGTTCCTTGCTTCTCTTAACCTCTGTGGTGTCACAATGCATCCCATGCCCTTTTAGGCCACTTGATGTCACAATGAATCATTTGATTCTTGGCCGCCACGGTGGCATTATAGATCCTTGCTTATATTGGTCCCCGTGCTGTCACAATCCATCCCTGGCCCTTTTAGGCCTTTTGGTGTCACAAGGGATCATTAGATTGTTAGCCTGCATTGGGTCACAATGGTTCCTTGCTTCTCTTAACCTCTGTGGTGTCACAATGCATTCCAAGCCCTTTTAGGCCACTTCGTCTTACAATGAACCATTTGATTCTTGGCCTTCATGGTGTCATAATGGTTCCTTGCTTCTATAGGTCCCCATGCTGTCAGAGTTCATCCGTGTTCCTTTTGCGCCCCCTGGTGTCAAAAGGGATTCTTAGATTGTTGGCCTGCATTGGGTCACAATGGTTCCTTGCTTCTCTTAACCTCTGTGGTGTTACAATGCATCCCATGCCCTTTTAGGCCACTTGATGTCACAATGAATCATTTGATTCTTGGCCTCTATGGTGTCATAATGGTTCCTTGTTTCTATTGGGCCCCATGCTGTCACAATTCATCCCTGCCCCTTTTACGCCCCCTGGTGTCAAATGGGATCAGGGAATTATTAACCTCCATTGGGTCACAATGGATCCTTGTTTCTCTTAACCCCTGTGGTGTCACAATGCATCCCGTGCCATTTTAGGCCACTTGATGTCACAATGAATCATTTGATTCTTGGCCTCCACGGTGGCATTATAGATCCTTGCTTCTATTGGTCCCCGTGCTGTCACAATCCATCCCTGGCCCTTTTAGGCCTATTGGTGTCACAAGGGATCATTAGATTGTTAGCCTGCATTGGGTCACAATGGTTCCTTGCTTCTCTTAACCTCTGTGGTGTCACAATGCATCCCATGACCTTTTAGGCTACTTGATGTCACAATGAATCATTTGATTCTTGGCCTCCATGGTGTCATAATGGTTCCTTGTTTCTATTGGGCCCCATGCTGTCACAATTCATCCCTGGCCCTTTTACACCCCCTGGTGTCAAATGGGATCCTGGGATTATTAACCTCCATTGGGACACAATGGATCCTTGCTTCTCTTAACCCCTCTGGTGTCACAATGCATCCCATGCCCTTTTAGGCCACTTGATGTCACAATGAATCATTTGATTCTTGGCCTCCACGGTGGCATAATAGATCCTTGCTTCTATTGGTCCCCGTGCTGTAACAATCCATCCCTGGCCCTTTTTATACCCCCTGGTGCCACAAGGGATCATTAGATTGTTAGTCTGCATTGGGTCACAATGGATCCTTGCTTCTCTTAACCTCTGTGGTGTCACAATGCATTCCAAGCCCTTTTAGGCCACTTGGTCTTACAATGAACAATTTGATTCTTGGCCTTCATGGTGTCATTATGGTTCCTTGCTTCTATAGGTCCCCATGCTGTCAGAGTTCATCCCTGGCCCTTTTACGCCCCCTGGTGTCAAATGGGATCCTGGGATTATTAGCCTCCATTGGGTCACAATGGATCCTTGCTTCTCTTAACCCCTGTGCTGTCACAATGCATCCCATGCCCTTTTAGACCACATGATGTCACAATGAATTATTTGATTATTGGCCTCCATGGTGGCATAATAGATCCTTCCTTCTATTGGTCCCCGTGCTGTAACAATTCATCCCTGGCCCTTTTAGGCCCATTGGTGTCGCAACGGATCATTAGATTGTTAGCCTGCATTGGGTCACAATGGATCCTTGCTTCTCTTAACCCATGTGCTGTCACAATGCATCCCATGCCCTTTTAGGCCACTTGATGTCACAATGAATCATTTGATTCTTGGCCTCAATGGTGGCATAATAGATCCTTGCTTCTATTGGTCCCTGTGCTGTAACAATTCATCCCTGCCCCTTTTAGGCCCATTGGTGCCACAAGGGGTCATTAGATTGTTAGCCTGCATTGGGTCACAATGGTTCCTTGCTTCTCTTAACCTCTGTGGTGTCACAATGCATCCCATGCCCTTTTAGGCCACTTGATGTCACAATGAATCATTTGATTCTTGGCTTCCATGGTGTCATCATGGTTCCTTGTTTCTATTGGGCCCCATGCTGTCACAATTCATCCCTTGCCCTTTTACGCCCCCTGGCGTCAGAAGGGATCCTGGGGTTATTAGCCTCCATTGGGTCACAATGGATCCTTGCTTCTCTTAACCCCTGTGCTGTCACAATGCATCCCATGCCCTTTTAGGCCACTTGATGTCACAATGAATCATTTGATTCTTGGCCTCCACGGTGGCATAATAGATCCTTGCTTCTATTGGTCCCTTTGCTGTAACAATTCATGCCCTGGCCCTTTTAGGCCCATTGGTGCCACAAGGGGTCATTAGATTGTTAGCCTGCATTGGGTCACAATGGTTCCTTGCTTCTCTTAACCTCTGTGGTGTCACAATGCATCCCATGCCCTTTTAGGCCACTTGATGTCACAATGAATCATTTGATTCTTGGCCTCCACGGTGGCATAATAAATTCTTGCTTCTATTGGTCCCTTTGCTGTAACAATTCATCCCTGGCCCTTTTAGGCCCATTGGTGTCACAAGGGATCATTAGATTGTTAGCCTGCATTGGGTCACAATGGTTCCTTGCTTCTCTTAACCTCTGTGGTGTCACAATGCATCCCATGCCCTTTTAGGCCACTTGATGTCACAATGAATCATTTGATTCTTGGCCTCCACGGTGGCATAATAGATCCTTGCTTCTATTGGTCCCCGTGCTGTAACAATCCATCCCTGGCCCTTTTTATACCCCCTGGTGCCACAAGGGATCATTAGATTGTTAGTCTGCATTGGGTCACAATGGATCCTTGCTTCTCTTAACCTCTGTGGTGTCACAATGCATTCCAAGCCCTTTTAGGCCACTTGGTCTTACAATGAACAATTTGATTCTTGGCCTTCATGGTGTCATTATGGTTCCTTGCTTCTATAGGTCCCCATGCTGTCAGAGTTCATCCCTGGCCCTTTTACGCCCCCTGGTGTCAAATGGGATCCTGGGATTATTAGCCTCCATTGTGTCACAATGGATCCTTGCTTCTCTTAACCCCTGTGGTGCCACAATGCATCCCATGCCCTTTTAGGCCACTTGATGTCACAATGAATCATTTCATTCTTGGCCTTCATGGTGGCGTAATTGTACCAGGTTTTAATTGGGCCCCATGCTTTCACAATACATCCCTGCCACTTTTAGGCCCATTGGTGTCAAAAGGGATCATTAGATTGTTAGCCTCCATTGGGTCACAATGGATCCTTGCTTCTCTTAACCCCTGTGCTGTCACAATGCATCCCATGCCCTTTTAGACCACATGATGTCACAATGAATTATTTGATTATTGGCCTCCATGGTGGCATAATAGATCCTTCCTTCTATTGGTCCCCGTGCTGTAACAATTCATCCCTGGCCCTTTTAGGCCCATTGGTGTCGCAACGGATCATTAGATTGTTAGCCTGCATTGGGTCACAATGGTTCCTTGCTTCTCTTAACCTCTGTGGTGTCACAATGCATCCCATGCCCTTTTAGGCCACTTGATGTCACAATGAATCATTTGATTCTTGGCCTCCATGGTGTCATAATGGTTCCTTGTTTCTATTGGGCCCCATGCTGTCACAATTCATCCCTTGCCCTTTTAAGCCCCCTGGTGTCAGAAGGGATCCTGGGGTTATTAGCCTCCATTGGGTCACAATGGATCCTTGCTTCTCTTAACCCCTGTGCTGTCACAATGCATCCCATGCCCTTTTAGGCCACTTGATGTCACAATGAATCATTTGATTCTTGGCCTCCACGGTGGCATAATAGATCCTTGCTTCTATTGGTCCCTTTGCTGTAACAATTCATCCCTGGCCCTTTTAGGCCCATTGGTGCCACAAGGGGTCATTAGATTGTTAGCCTGCATTGGGTCACAATGGTTCCTTGCTTCTCTTAACCTCTGTGGTGTCACAATGCATCCCATGCTCTTTTAGGCCACTTGATGTCACAATGAATCATTTGATTCTTGGCCTCCATGGTGTCATAATGGTTCCTTGTTTCTATTGGGCCCCATGCTGTCACAATTCATCCCTGGCCCTTTTACGACCCCTGGTGTCAAATGGGATCCTGGGATTATTAGCCTTCATTGGGACACAATGGTTCCTTGCTTCTCTTAACCCCTGTGGTGTCACAATGCATCCCGTGCCCTTTTAGGCCACTTGATGTCACAATGAATCATTTGATTCTTGGCCTCCACGGTGGCATTATAGATCCTTGCTTATATTGGTCCCCGTGCTGTAACAATCCATCCCTGGCCCTTTTTAAAACACCTGGTGCCACAAGGGATCATTAGATTGTTAGCCTGCATTGGGCCACAATGGTTCCTTGCTTCTCTTAACCTCTGTGGTGTCACAATGCATTCCAAGCCCTTTTAGGCCACTTGATGTCATAATGAACCATTTGATTCTTGGCCGCCATGGTGTCATAATGGTTCCTTGCTTCTATAGGTCCCCATGCTGTCAGAGTTCATCCGTGGTCCTTTTGCGCCCCCTGGTGTCAAAAGGGATTCTTAGATTGTTAGCCTGCATTGGGTCACAATGGTTCCTTGCTTCTCTAAACCCCTGTGGTGTCACAATGCAACCCATGCCCTTTTAGGCCACTTGATGTCACAATGAATCATTTGATTCTTGGCCTCCATGGTGGCAGAATTGTACCAGGTTTTACTTGGGCCCCATGCTTTCACAATTCATCCCTGCCACTTTTAGGCCCATTGGTGTCACAAGGGATCATTAGATTGTTAGCCTGCATTGGGTCGCAATGGTTCCTTGCTTCTCTTAACCTCTGTGGTGTCACAATGCATCCCATGCCCTTTTAGGCCACTTGATGTCACAATGAATCATTTGATCCTTGGCCTCCATGGTGTCATAATGGTTCCTTGTTTCTATTGGGCCCCATGCTGTCACAATTCATCCCTGGCCCTTTTACGCCCCCTGGTGTCAAATGGGATCCTGGGATTATTAGCCTCCATTGGGTCACAATGGATCCTTGCTTCTCTTAACCCCTGTGGTGTCACAATGCATCCCATGCCCTTTTAGGCCACTTGATGTCACAATGAATCATTTCATTCTTGGCCTTCATGGTGGCGTAATTGTACCAGGTTTTAATTGGGCCCCATGCTTTCACAATACATCCCTGCCACTTTTAGGCCCATTGGTGTCAAAAGGGATCATTAGATTGTTAGCCTCCATTGGGTCACAATGGTTCCTTGCTTCTCTTAACCTCTGTGGTGTCACAATGCATCCCATGCCCTTTTAGGCCACTTGATGTCACAATGAATCATTTGATTCTTGGCTTCCATGGTGTCATAATGGTTCCTTGTTTCTATTGGGCCCCATGCTGTCACAATTCATCCCTTGCCCTTTTACGCCCCCTGGTGTCAGATGGGATCCTGGGGTTATTAGCCTCCATTGGGTCACAATGGATCCTTGCTTCTCTTAACCCCTGTGCTGTCACAATGCATCCCATGCCCTTTTAGGCCACTTGATGTCACAATGAATCATTTGATTCTTGGCCTCCACGGTGGCATAATAGATCCTTGCTTCTATTGGTCCCTTTGCTGTAACAATTCATCCCTGGCACTTTTAGGCCCATTGGTGTCACAAGGGGTCATTAGATTGTTAGCCTGCATTGGGTCACAATGGTTCCTTGCTTCTCTTAACCTCTGTGGTGTCACAATGCATCCCATGCTCTTTTAGGCCACTTGATGTCACAATGAATCATTTGATTCTTGGCCTCCATGTTGTCATAATGGTTCCTTGTTTCTATTGGGCCCCATGCTGTCACAATTCATCCCTGGCCCTTTTTATACCCCCTGGTGTCAAAAGGGATCCTGGGGTTATTAGCCTCCATTGGGTCACAATGGATCCTCGCTTCTCTTAACCCCTGTGCTGTCACAATGCATCCCATGCCCTTTTAGGCCACTTGATGTCACAATGAATCATTTGATTCTTGGCCTCCATGGTGTCATAATGGTTCTTTGTTTCTATTGGGCCCCATGCTGTCACAATTCATCCCTGGCCCTTTTACGCCCCCTGGTGTCACAAGGGATCATTAGATTGTTAGCCTGCATTGGGTCGCAATGGTTCCTTGCTTCTCTTAACCTCTGTGGTGTCACAATGCATCCCATGCCCTTTTAGGCCACTTGATGTCACAATGAATCATTTGATTCTTGGCCGCCACGGTGGCATTATAGATCCTTGCTTATATTGGTCCCCGTGCTGTCACAATCCATCCCTGGCCCTTTTAGGCCTATTGGTGTCACAAGGGATCATTAGATTGTTAGCCTGCATTGGGTCACAATGGTTCCTTGCTTCTCTTAACCTCTGTGGTGTCACAATGCATTCCAAGCCCTTTTAGGCCACTTCGTCTTACAATGAACCATTTGATTCTTGGCCTTCATGGTGTCATAATGGTTCCTTGCTTCTATAGGTCCCCATGCTGTCAGAGTTCATCCGTGTTCCTTTTGCGCCCCCTGGTGTCAAAAGGGATTCTTAGATTGTTGGCCTGCATTGGGTCACAATGGTTCCTTGCTTCTCTTAACCTCTGTGGTGTTACAATGCATCCCATGCCCTTTTAGGCCACTTGATGTCACAATGAATCATTTGATTCTTGGCCTCTATGGTGTCATAATGGTTCCTTGTTTCTATTGGGCCCCATGCTGTCACAATTCATCCCTGCCCCTTTTACGCCCCCTGGTGTCAAATGGGATCAGGGAATTATTAACCTCCATTGGGTCACAATGGATCCTTGTTTCTCTTAACCCCTGTGGTGTCACAATGCATCCCGTGCCATTTTAGGCCACTTGATGTCACAATGAATCATTTGATTCTTGGCCTCCACGGTGGCATTATAGATCCTTGCTTCTATTGGTCCCCGTGCTGTAACAATCCATCCCTGGCCCTTTTAGGCCTATTGGTGTCACAAGGGATCATTAGATTGTTAGCCTGCATTGGGTCACAATGGTTCCTTGCTTCTCTTAACCTCTGTGGTGTCACAATGCATCCCATGACCTTTTAGGCTACTTGATGTCACAATGAATCATTTGATTCTTGGCCTCCATGGTGTCATAATGGTTCCTTGTTTCTATTGGGCCCCATGCTGTCACAATTCATCCCTGGCCCTTTTACACCCCCTGGTGTCAAATGGGATCCTGGGATTATTAACCTCCATTGGGACACAATGGATCCTTGCTTCTCTTAACCCCTCTGGTGTCACAATGCATCCCATGCCCTTTTAGGCCACTTGATGTCACAATGAATCATTTGATTCTTGGCCTCCACGGTGGCATAATAGATCCTTGCTTCTATTGGTCCCCGTGCTGTAACAATCCATCCCTGGCCCTTTTTATACCCCCTGGTGCCACAAGGGATCATTAGATTGTTAGTCTGCATTGGGTCACAATGGATCCTTGCTTCTCTTAACCTCTGTGGTGTCACAATGCATTCCAAGCCCTTTTAGGCCACTTGGTCTTACAATGAACAATTTGATTCTTGGCCTTCATGGTGTCATTATGGTTCCTTGCTTCTATAGGTCCCCATGCTGTCAGAGTTCATCCCTGGCCCTTTTACGCCCCCTGGTGTCAAATGGGATCCTGGGATTATTAGCCTCCATTGGGTCACAATGGATCCTTGCTTCTCTTAACCCCTGTGCTGTCACAATGCATCCCATGCCCTTTTAGACCACTTGATGTCACAATGAATTATTTGATTATTGGCCTCCATGGTGGCATAATAGATCCTTGCTTCTATTGGTCCCTGTGCTGTAACAATTCATCCCTGCCCCTTTTAGGCCCATTGGTGCCACAAGGGGTCATTAGATTGTTAGCCTGCATTGGGTCACAATGGTTCCTTGCTTCTCTTAACCTCTGTGGTGTCACAATGCATCCCATGCCCTTTTAGGCCACTTGATGTCACAATGAATCATTTGATTCTTGGCTTCCATGGTGTCATCATGGTTCCTTGTTTCTATTGGGCCCCATGCTGTCACAATTCATCCCTTGCCCTTTTACGCCCCCTGGCGTCAGAAGGGATCCTGGGGTTATTAGCCTCCATTGGGTCACAATGGATCCTTGCTTCTCTTAACCCCTGTGCTGTCACAATGCATCCCATGCCCTTTTAGGCCACTTGATGTCACAATGAATCATTTGATTCTTGGCCTCCACGGTGGCATAATAGATCCTTGCTTCTATTGGTCCCTTTGCTGTAACAATTCATGCCCTGGCCCTTTTAGGCCCATTGGTGCCACAAGGGGTCATTAGATTGTTAGCCTGCATTGGGTCACAATGGTTCCTTGCTTCTCTTAACCTCTGTGGTGTCACAATGCATCCCATGCCCTTTTAGGCCACTTGATGTCACAATGAATCATTTGATTCTTGGCCTCCACGGTGGCATAATAAATTCTTGCTTCTATTGGTCCCTTTGCTGTAACAATTCATCCCTGGCCCTTTTAGGCCCATTGGTGTCACAAGGGATCATTAGATTGTTAGCCTGCATTGGGTCACAATGGTTCCTTGCTTCTCTTAACCTCTGTGGTGTCACAATGCATCCCATGCCCTTTTAGGCCACTTGATGTCACAATGAATCATTTGATTCTTGGCCTCCACGGTGGCATAATAGATCCTTGCTTCTATTGGTCCCCGTGCTGTAACAATCCATCCCTGGCCCTTTTTATACCCCCTGGTGCCACAAGGGATCATTAGATTGTTAGTCTGCATTGTGTCACAATGGATCCTTGCTTCTCTTAACCTCTGTGGTGTCACAATGCATTCCAAGCCCTTTTAGGCCACTTGGTCTTACAATGAACAATTTGATTCTTGGCCTTCATGGTGTCATTATGGTTCCTTGCTTCTATAGGTCCCCATGCTGTCAGAGTTCATCCCTGGCCCTTTTACGCCCCCTGGTGTCAAATGGGATCCTGGGATTATTAGCCTCCATTGTGTCACAATGGATCCTTGCTTCTCTTAACCCCTGTGGTGCCACAATGCATCCCATGCCCTTTTAGGCCACTTGATGTCACAATGAATCATTTCATTCTTGGCCTTCATGGTGGCGTAATTGTACCAGGTTTTAATTGGGCCCCATGCTTTCACAATACATCCCTGCCACTTTTAGGCCCATTGGTGTCAAAAGGGATCATTAGATTGTTAGCCTCCATTGGGTCACAATGGATCCTTGCTTCTCTTAACCCCTGTGCTGTCACAATGCATCCCATGCCCTTTTAGACCACATGATGTCACAATGAATTATTTGATTATTGGCCTCCATGGTGGCATAATAGATCCTTCCTTCTATTGGTCCCCGTGCTGTAACAATTCATCCCTGGCCCTTTTAGGCCCATTGGTGTCGCAACGGATCATTAGATTGTTAGCCTGCATTGGGTCACAATGGTTCCTTGCTTCTCTTAACCCCTGTGCTGTCACAATGCATCCCATGCCCTTTTAGCCCACCTGATGTCACAATGAATCATTTGATTCTTGGCTTCCATGGTGTCATAATGGTTCCTTGTTTCTATTGGGCCCCATGCTGTCACAATTCATCCCTTGCCCTTTTACGCCCCCTGGTGTCAGAAGGGATCCTGGGGTTATTAGCCTCCATTGGGTCACAATGGATCCTTGCTTCTCTTAACCCATGTGCTGTCACAATGCATCCCATGCCCTTTTAGGCCACTTGATGTCACAATGAATCATTTGATTCTTGGCCTCAATGGTGGCATAATAGATCCTTGCTTCTATTGGTCCCTGTGCTGTAACAATTCATCCCTGCCCCTTTTAGGCCCATTGGTGCCACAAGGGGTCATTAGATTGTTAGCCTGCATTGGGTCACAATGGTTCCTTGCTTCTCTTAACCTCTGTGGTGTCACAATGCATCCCATGCCCTTTTAGGCCACTTGATGTCACAATGAATCATTTGATTCTTGGCTTCCATGGTGTCATCATGGTTCCTTGTTTCTATTGGGCCCCATGCTGTCACAATTCATCCCTTGCCCTTTTACGCCCCTTGGCGTCAGAAGGGATCCTGGGGTTATTAGCCTCCATTGGGTCACAATGGATCCTTGCTTCTCTTAACCCCTGTGCTGTCACAACGCATCCCATGCCCTTTTAGGCCACTTGATGTCACAATGAATCATTTGATTCTTGGCCTCCACGGTGGCATAATAGATCCTTGCTTCTATTGGTCCCTTTGCTGTAACAATTCATGCCCTGGCCCTTTTAGGCCCATTGGTGCCACAAGGGGTCATTAGATTGTTAGCCTGCATTGGGTCACAATGGTTCCTTGCTTCTCTTAACCTCTGTGGTGTCACAATGCATCCCATGCCCTTTTAGGCCACTTGATGTCACAATGAATCATTTGATTCTTGGCCTCCACGGTGGCATAATAAATTCTTGCTTCTATTGGTCCCTTTGCTGTAACAATTCATCCCTGGCCCTTTTAGGCCCATTGGTGTCACAAGGGATCATTAGATTGTTAGCCTGCATTGGGTCACAATGCTTCCTTGCTTCTCTTAACCTCTGTGGTGTCACAATGCATCCCATGCCCTTTTAGCCCACTTGATGTCACAATGAATCATTTGATTCTTGGCCTCCACGGTGGCATTATAGATCCTTGCTTCTATTGGTCCCCGTGCTGTCACAATCCATCCCTGGCCCTTTTAGGCCTATTGGTGTCACAAGGGATCATTAGATTGTTAGCCTGCATTGGGTCACAATGGTTCCTTGCTTCTCTTAACCCCTGTGGTGTTTCAATGCATCCCATGCCCTTTTAGGCCACTTGATGTCACAATGAATCATTTGATTCTTGGCCTCCATGGTGGCATAATTGTACCAGGTTTTAATTGGGCCCCATGCTTTCACAATACATCCCTGCCACTTTTAGGCCCATTGGTGTCAAAAGGGATCATTAGATTGTTAGCCTCCATTGGGTCACAATGGTTCCTTGTTTCTATTAACCCCTGTGCTGTCACAATGCATCCCATGCCCTTTCAGGCCACTTGATGTCACAATGAATTATTTGATTCTTGGCCTCCATGGTGGCATAATAGATCCTTCCTTCTATAGGTCCCCGTGCTGTAACAATTCATCCCTGGCCCTTTTAGGCCCATTGGTGTCACAAGGGATCATTAGATTGTTAGCCTGCATTGGATCACAATGGTTCCTTGATTCTCTTAACCTCTGTCTTGTCACAATGCATCCCATGCCCTTTTAGGCCACTTGATGTCACAATGAATCATTTGATTCTTGGCCTCCATGGTGTCATAATGGATCCTTGTTTCTATTGGGCCCCATGCTGTCACAATTCATCCCTGGCCCTTTTACGCCCCCTGGTGTCAAATGAGATGCTGGGATTATTAGCCTCCATTGGGACACAATGGATCCTTGCTTCTCTTAACCCCTGTGGTGTCACAATGCATCCCGTGCCCTTTTAGGCCACTTGATGTCACAATGAATCATTTGATTCTTGGCCTCCACGGTGGCATTATAGATCCTTGCTTATATTGGTCCCCGTGCTGTAACAATCCATCCCTGGCCCTTTTTATACCCCTTGGTGCCACAAGGGATCATTAGATTGTTAGCCTGCATTGGGTCACAATGGATCCTTGCTTCTCTTAACCTCTGTGGCGTCACAATGCATTCCAAGCCCTTTTAGGCCACTTGGTCTTACAATGAACCATTTGATTCTTGGCCTTCATGGTGTCATAATGGTTCCTTGCTTCTATAGGTCCCAATGCTGTCAGAGTTCATCCGTGGTCCTTTTGCGCCCCCTGGTGTCAAAAGGGATTCTTAGATTGTTAGCCTGCATTGGGTCACAATGGTTCCTTGCTTCTCTAAACCCCTGTGGTGTCACAATGCAACCCATGCCCTTTTAGGCCACTTGATGTCACAATGAATCATTTGATTCTTGGCCTCCATGGTGGCAGAATTGTACCAGGTTTTACTTGGGCCCCATGCTTTCACAATTCATCCCTGCCCCTTTTAGGCCCATTGGTGTCAAAAGGGATCATTAGATTGTTAGCCTGCATTGGGTCGCAATGGTTCCTTGCTTCTCTTAACCTCTGTGGTGTCACAATGCATCCCATGCCCTTTTAGGCCACTTGATGTCACAATGAATCATTTGATCCTTGGCCTCCATGGTGTCATAATGGTTCCTTGTTTCTATTGGGCCCCATGCTGTCACAATTCATCCCTGGCCCTTTTACGCCCCCTGGTGTCAAATGGGATCCTGGGATTATTAGCCTCCATTGGGTCACAATGGATCCTTGCTTCTCTTAACCCCTGTGGTGTCACAATGCATCCCATGCCCTTTTAGGCCACTTGATGTCACAATGAATCATTTCATTCTTGGCCTTCATGGTGGCGTAATTGTACCAGGTTTTAATTGGGCCCCATGCTTTCACAATACATCCCTGCCACTTTTAGGCCCATTGGTGTCAAAAGGGATCATTAGATTGTTAGCCTCCATTGGGTCACAATGGATCCTTGCTTCTCTTAACCCCTGTGCTGTCACAATGCATCCCATGCCCTTTTAGGCCACATGATGTCACAATGAATTATTTGATTATTGGCCTCCATGGTGGCATAATAGATCCTTCCTTCTATTGGTCCCTGTGCTGTAACAATTCATCCCTGGCCCTTTTAGGCCCATTGGTGTCACAAGGGATCATTAGATTGTTAGCCTGCATTGGGTCACAATGGTTCCTTGCTTCTCTTAACCTCTGTGGTGTCACAATGCATCCCATGCCCTTTTAGGCCACTTGATGTCACAATGAATCATTTGATTCTTGGCCTCCATGGTGTCATAATGGTTCCTTGTTTCTATTGGGCCCCATGCTGTCACAATTCATCCCTGGCCCTTTTTATATCCCCTGGTGTCAAAAGGGATCCTGGGGTTATTAGCCTCCATTGGGTCACAATGGATCCTTGCTTCTCTTAACCCCTGTGCTGTCACAATGCATCCCATGCCCTTTTAGGCCACTTGATGTCACAATGAATCATTTGATTCTTGGCCTCCATGGTGTCATAATGGTTCTTTGTTTCTATTGGGCCCCATGCTTTCACAATTCATCCCTGGCCCTTTTACGCCCCCTAGTGTCAAATGGGATGCTGGGGTTATTAGCCTCCATTGGGTCACAATGGATCCTTGCTTCTCTTAACCGCTCTGGTGTCACAATGCATCCCATGCCCTTTTAGGCCACTTGATGTCACAATGAATCATTTGATTCTTGGCCTCCACGGTGGCATTATAGATCCTTGCTTATATTGGTCCCCGTGCTGTCATAATCCATCCCTGGCCATTTTAGGCCTATTGGTGTCACAAGGGATCATTAGATTGTTAGCCTGCATTGGGTCGCAATGGTTCCTTGCTTCTCTAAACCCCTGTGGTGTCACAATGCAACCCATGCCCTTTTAGGCCACTTGATGTCACAATGAATCATTTGATTCTTGGCCTCCATGGTGGCAGAATTGTACCAGGTTTTACTTGGGCCCCATGCTTTCACAATTCATCCCTGCCCCTTTTAGGCCCATTGGTGTCACAAGGGATCATTAGATTGTTAGCCTCCATTGGGTCACAATGGATCCTTGCTTCTCTTAACCCCTGTGCTGTCACAATGCATCCCATGCCCTTTTAGGCCACATGATGTCACAATGAATTATTTGATTCTTGGCCTCCATGGTGGCATAATACATCCTTCCTTCTATTGGTCCCCGTGCTGTAACAATTCATCCCTGCCCCTTTTAGGCCCATTGGTGTCGCAACGGATCATTAGATTGTTAGCCTGCATTGGGTCACAAAGGTTCCTTGCTTCTCTTAACCCCTGTGGTGTTTCAATGCATCCCATGCCCTTTTAGGCCACTTGATGTCACAATGAATCATTTGATTCTTGGCCTCCATGGTGTCATAATGGTTCCTTGTTTCTATTGGGCCCCATGCTGTCACAATTCATCCCTGGCCCTTTTACACCCCCTGGTGTCAAATGGGATCCTGGGATTATTAACCTCCATTGGGTCACAATGGATCCTTGTTTCTCTTAACCCCTGTGCTGTCACAATGCATCCCATGCCCTTTTAGGCCACTTGATGTCACAATGAATCATTTGATTCTCGGCCTCCACGGTGGCATAATAGATCCTTGCTTCTATTGGTCCCCGTTCTGTAACAATCCATCCCTGGCCCTTTTTAAAACACCTGGTGCCACAAGGGATCATTAGATTGTTAGCCTGCATTGGGCCACAATGGTTCCTTGCTTCTCTTAACCTCTGTGGCGTCACAATGCATTCCAAGCCCTTTTAGGCCACTTGATGTCACAATGAAACATTTGATTCTTGGCCTTCATGGTGTCATAATGGTTCCTTGCTTCTATAGGTCCCCATGCTGTCAGAGTTCATCCGTGGTCCTTTTGCGCCCCCTGGTGTCAAAAGGGATTCTTAGATTGTTAGCCTGCATTGGGTCACAATGGTTCCTTGCTTCTCTAAACCCCTGTGGTGTCACAATGCATCCCATGCCCTTTTAGGCCACTTGATGTCACAATGAATCATTTGATTCTTGGCCTCCATGGTGGCAGAATTGTACCAGGTTTTACTTGGGCCCCATGCTTTCACAATTCATCCCTGCCCCTTTTAGGCCCATTGGTGTCACAAGGGATCATTAGATTGTTAGCCTGCATTGGGTCGCAATGGTTCCTTGCTTCTCTTAACCTCTGTGGTGTCACAATGCATCCCATGCCCTTTTAGGCCACTTGATGTCACAATGAATCATTTGATCCTTGGCCTCCATGGTGTCATAATGGTTCCTTGTTTCTATTGGGCCCCATGCTGTCACAATTCATCCCTGGCCCTTTTACGCCCCCTGGTGTCAAATGGGATCCTGGGATTATTAGCCTCCATTGGGTCACAATGGATCCTTGCTTCTCTTAACCCCTGTGGTGTCACAATGCATCCCATGCCCTTTTAGGCCATTTGATGTCACAATGAATCATTTGATCCTTGGCCTCCATGGTGTCATAATGGTTCCTTGTTTCTATTGGGCCCCAAGCTGTCACAATGCATCCCTGGCCCTTTTACGCCCCCTGGTGTCAAATGGGATCCTGGGATTATTAGCCTCCATTGGGTCACAATGGATCCTTGTTTCTCTTAACCCCTGTGGTGCCACAATGCATCCCATGCCCTTTTAGGCCACTTGATGTCACAATGAATCATTTGATCCTTGGCCTCCATGGTGTCATAATGGTTCCTTGTTTCTATTGGGCCCCATGCTGTCACAATTCATCCCTGGCCCTTTTACGCCCCCTGGTGTCAAATGGGATCCTGGGATTATTAGCCTCCATTGGGTCACAATGGATCCTTGCTTCTCTTAACCCCTGTGGTGTCACAATGCATCCCATGCCCTTTTAGGCCACTTGATGTCACAATGAATCATTTCATTCTTGGCCTTCATGGTGGCGTAATTGTACCAGGTTTTAATTGGGCCCCATGCTTTCACAATACATCCCTGCCACTTTTAGGCCCATTGGTGTCAAAAGGGATCATTAGATTGTTAGCCTCCATTGGGTCACAATGGATCCTTGCTTCTCTTAACCCCTGTGCTGTCACAATGCATCCCATGCCCTTTTAGGCCACATGATGTCACAATGAATTATTTGATTATTGGCCTCCATGGTGGCATAATAGATCCTTCCTTCTATTGGTCCCTGTGCTGTAACAATTCATCCCTGGCCCTTTTAGGCCCATTGGTGACACAAGGGATCATTAGATTGTTAGCCTGCATTGGGTCACAATGGTTCCTTGCTTCTCTTAACCTCTGTGGTGTCACAATGCATCCCATGCCCTTTTAGGCCACTTGATGTCACAATGAATCATTTGATTCTTGGCCTCCATGGTGTCATAATGGTTCCTTGTTTCTATTGGGCCCCATGCTGTCACAATTCATCCCTGGCCCTTTTTATATCCCCTGGTGTCAAAAGGGATCCTGGGGTTATTAGCCTCCATTGGGTCACAATGGATCCTTGCTTCTCTTAACCCCTGTGCTGTCACAATGCATCCCATGCCCTTTTAGGCCACTTGATGTCACAATGAATCATTTGATTCTTGGCCTCCATGGTGTCATAATGGTTCTTTGTTTCTATTGGGCCCCATGCTTTCACAATTCATCCCTGGCCCTTTTACGCCCCCTAGTGTCAAATGGGATGCTGGGGTTATTAGCCTCCATTGGGTCACAATGGATCCTTGCTTCTCTTAACCCCTGTGCTGTCACAATGCATCCCATGCCCTTTTAGGCCACATGATGTCACAATGAATTATTTGATTCTTGGCCTCCATGGTGGCATAATACATCCTTCCTTCTATTGGTCCCCGTGCTGTAACAATTCATCCCTGGCCCTTTTAGGCCCATTGGTGTCGCAACGGATCATTAGATTGTTAGCCTGCATTGGGTCACAAAGGTTCCTTGCTTCTCTTAACCCCTGTGGTGTTTCAATGCATCCCATGCCCTTTTAGGCCACTTGATGTCACAATGAATCATTTGATTCTTGGCCTCCATGGTGTCATAATGGTTCCTTGTTTCTATTGGGCCCCATGCTGTCACAATTCATCCCTGGCCCTTTTACACCCCCTGGTGTCAAATGGGATCCTGGGATTATTAACCTCCACTGGGTCACAATGGATCCTTGTTTCTCTTAACCCCTGTGCTGTCACAATGCATCCCATGCCCTTTTAGGCCACTTGATGTCACAATGAATCATTTGATTCTCGGCCTCCACGGTGGCATAATAGATCCTTGCTTCTATTGGTCCCCGTTCTGTAACAATCCATCCCTGGCCCTTTTTAAAACACCTGGTGCCACAAGGGATCATTAGATTGTTAGCCTGCATTGGGCCACAATGTTTCCTTGCTTCTCTTAACCTCTGTGGCGTCACAATGCATTCCAAGCCCTTTTAGGCCACTTGATGTCACAATGAAACATTTGATTCTTGGCCTTCATGGTGTCATAATGGTTCCTTGCTTCTATAGGTCCCCATGCTGTCAGAGTTCATCCGTGGTCCTTTTGCGCCCCCTGGTGTCAAAAGGGATTCTTAGATTGTTAGCCTGCATTGGGTCACAATGGTTCCTTGCTTCTCTAAACCCCTGTGGTGTCACAATGCATCCCATGCCCTTTTAGGCCACTTGATGTCACAATGAATCATTTGATTCTTGGCCTCCATGGTGGCAGAATTGTACCAGGTTTTACTTGGGCCCCATGCTTTCACAATTCATCCCTGCCCCTTTTAGGCCCATTGGTGTCACAAGGGATCATTAGATTGTTAGCCTGCATTGGGTCGCAATGGTTCCTTGCTTCTCTTAACCTCTGTGGTGTCACAATGCATCCCATGCACTTTTAGGCCACCTGATGTCACAATGAATCATTTGATCCTTGGCCTCCATGGTGTCATAATGGTTCCTTGTTTCTATTGGGCCCCATGCTGTCACAATTCATCCCTGGCCCTTTTACGCCCCCTGGTGTCAAATGGGATCCTGGGATTATTAGCCTCCATTGGGTCACAATGGATCCTTGCTTCTCTTAACCCCTGTGGTGTCACAATGCATCCCATGCCCTTTTAGGCCACTTGATGTCACAATGAATCATTTCATTCTTGGCCTTCATGGTGGCGTAATTGTACCAGGTTTTAATTGGGCCCCATGCTTTCACAATACATCCCTGCCACTTTTAGGCCCATTGGTGTCAAAAGGGATCATTAGATTGTTAGCCTCCATTGGGTGACAATGGATCCTTGCTTCTCTTAACCCCTGTGCTGTCACAATGCATCCCATGCCCTTTTAGGCCACATGATGTCACAATGAATTATTTGATTATTGGCCTCCATGGTGGCATAATAGATCCTTCCTTCTATTGGTCCCTGTGCTGTAACAATTCATCCCTGGCCCTTTTAGGCCCATTGGTGACACAAGGGATCATTAGATTGTTAGCCTGCATTGGGTCACAATGGTTCCTTGCTTCTCTTAACCTCTGTGGTGTCACAATGCATCCCATGCCCTTTTAGGCCACTTGATGTCACAATGAATCATTTGATTCTTGGCCTCCATGGTGTCATAATGGTTCCTTGTTTCTATTGGGCCCCATGCTGTCACAATTCATCCCTGGCCCTTTTTATATCCCCTGGTGTCAAAAGGGATCCTGGGGTTATTAGCCTCCATTGGGTCACAATGGATCCTTGCTTCTCTTAACCCCTGTGCTGTCACAATGCATCCCATGCCCTTTTAGGCCACTTGATGTCACAATGAATCATTTGATTCTTGGCCTCCATGGTGTCATAATGGTTCTTTGTTTCTATTGGGCCCCATGCTTTCACAATTCATCCCTGGCCCTTTTACGCCCCCTAGTGTCAAATGGGATGCTGGGGTTATTAGCCTCCATTGGGTCACAATGGATCCTTGCTTCTCTTAACCCCTGTGCTGTCACAATGCATCCCATGCCCTTTTAGGCCACATGATGTCACAATGAATTATTTGATTCTTGGCCTCCATGGTGGCATAATAGATCCTTGCTTCTATTGGTCCCCGTTCTGTAACAATCCATCCCTGGCCCTTTTTAAAACACCTGGTGCCACAAGGGATCATTAGATTGTTAGCCTGCATTGGGCCACAATGTTTCCTTGCTTCTCTTAACCTCTGTGGCGTCACAATGCATTCCAAGCCCTTTTAGGCCACTTGATGTCACAATGAAACATTTGATTCTTGGCCTTCATGGTGTCATAATGGTTCCTTGCTTCTATAGGTCCCCATGCTGTCAGAGTTCATCCGTGGTCCTTTTGCGCCCCCTGGTGTCAAAAGGGATTCTTAGATTGTTAGCCTGCATTGGGTCACAATGGTTCCTTGCTTCTCTAAACCCCTGTGGTGTCACAATGCATCCCATGCCCTTTTAGGCCACTTGATGTCACAATGAATCATTTGATTCTTGGCCTCCATGGTGGCAGAATTGTACCAGGTTTTACTTGGGCCCCATGCTTTCACAATTCATCCCTGCCCCTTTTAGGCCCATTGGTGTCACAAGGGATCATTAGATTGTTAGCCTGCATTGGGTCGCAATGGTTCCTTGCTTCTCTTAACCTCTGTGGTGTCACAATGCATCCCATGCACTTTTAGGCCACCTGATGTCACAATGAATCATTTGATCCTTGGCCTCCATGGTGTCATAATGGTTCCTTGTTTCTATTGGGCCCCATGCTGTCACAATTCATCCCTGGCCCTTTTACGCCCCCTGGTGTCAAATGGGATCCTGGGATTATTAGCCTCCATTGGGTCACAATGGATCCTTGCTTCTCTTAACCCCTGTGGTGTCACAATGCATCCCATGCCCTTTTAGGCCACTTGATGTCACAATGAATCATTTGATCCTTGGCCTCCATGGTGTCATAATGGTTCCTTGTTTCTATTGGGCCCCATGCTGTCACAATTCATCCCTGGCCCTTTTACACCCCCTGGTGTCAAATGGGATCCTGGGATTATTAACCTCCACTGGGTCACAATGGATCCTTGTTTCTCTTAACCCCTGTGCTGTCACAATGCATCCCATGCCCTTTTAGGCCACTTGATGTCACAATGAATCATTTGATTCTCGGCCTCCACGGTGGCATAATAGATCCTTGCTTCTATTGGTCCCCGTTCTGTAAGAATCCATCCCTGGCCCTTTTTAAAACACCTGGTGCCACAAGGGATCATTAGATTGTTAGCCTGCATTGGGCCACAATGGTTCCTTGCTTCTCTTAACCTCTGTGGCGTCACAATGCATTCCAAGCCCTTTTAGGCCACTTGATGTCACAATGAAACATTTGATTCTTGGCCTTCATGGTGTCATAATGGTTCCTTGCTTCTATAGGTCCCCATGCTGTCAGAGTTCATCCGTGGTCCTTTTGCGCCCCCTGGTGTCAAAAGGGATTCTTAGATTGTTAGCCTGCATTGGGTCACAATGGTTCCTTGCTTCTCTAAACCCCTGTGGTGTCACAATGCATCCCATGCCCTTTTAGGCCACTTGATGTCACAATGAATCATTTGATTCTTGGCCTCCATGGTGGCAGAATTGTACCAGGTTTTACTTGGGCCCCATGCTTTCACAATTCATCCCTGCCCCTTTTAGGCCCATTGGTGTCACAAGGGATCATTAGATTGTTAGCCTGCATTGGGTCGCAATGGTTCCTTGCTTCTCTTAACCTCTGTGGTGTCACAATGCATCCCATGCACTTTTAGGCCACCTGATGTCACAATGAATCATTTGATCCTTGGCCTCCATGGTGTCATAATGGTTCCTTGTTTCTATTGGGCCCCATGCTGTCACAATTCATCCCTGGCCCTTTTACGCCCCCTGGTGTCAAATGGGATCCTGGGATTATTAGCCTCCATTGGGTCACAATGGATCCTTGCTTCTCTTAACCCCTGTGGTGTCACAATGCATCCCATGCCCTTTTAGGCCACTTGATGTCACAATGAATCATTTGATCCTTGGCCTCCATGGTGTCATAATGGTTCCTTGTTTCTATTGGGCCCCAAGCTGTCACAATTCATCCCTGGCCCTTTTACGCCCCCTGGTGTCAAATGGGATCCTGGGATTATTAGACTCCATTGGGTCACAATGGATCCTTGCTTCTCTTAACCCCTGTGGTGCCACAATGCATCCCATGCCCTTTTAGGCCACTTGATGTCACAATGAATCATTTGATCCTTGGCCTCCATGGTGTCATAATGGTTCCTTGTTTCTATTGGGCCCCATGCTGTCACAATTCATCCCTGGCCCTTTTACGCCCCCTGGTGTCAAATGGGATCCTGGGATTATTAGCCTCCATTGGGTCACAATGGATCCTTGCTTCTCTTAACCCCTGTGGTGTCACAATGCATCCCATGCCCTTTTAGGCCACTTGATGTCACAATGAATCATTTCATTCTTGGCCTTCATGGTGGCGTAATTGTACCAGGTTTTAATTGGGCCCCATGCTTTCACAATACATCCCTGCCACTTTTAGGCCCATTGGTGTCAAAAGGGATCATTAGATTGTTAGCCTCCATTGGGTCACAATGGATCCTTGCTTCTCTTAACCCCTGTGCTGTCACAATGCATCCCATGCCCTTTTAGGCCACATGATGTCACAATGAATTATTTGATTCTTGGCCTCCATGGTGGCATAATAGATCCTTCCTTCTATTGGTCCCTGTGCTGTAACAATTCATCCCTGGCCCTTTTAGGCCCATTGGTGTCACAAGGGATCATTAGATTGTTAGCCTGCATTGGGTCACAATGGTTCCTTGCTTCTCTTAACCTCTGTGGTGTCACAATGCATCCCATGCCCTTTTAGGCCACTTGATGTCACAATGAATCATTTGATTCTTGGCCTCCATGGTGTCATAATGGTTCCTTGTTTCTATTGGGCCCCATGCTGTCACAATTCATCCCTGGCCCTTTTTATATCCCCTGGTGTCAAAAGGGATCCTGGGGTTATTAGCCTCCATTGGGTCACAATGGATCCTTGCTTCTCTTAACCCCTGTGCTGTCACAATGCATCCCATGCCCTTTTAGGCCACTTGATGTCACAATGAATCATTTGATTCTTGGCCTCCATGGTGTCATAATGGTTCTTTGTTTCTATTGGGCCCCATGCTTTCACAATTCATCCCTGGCCCTTTTACGCCCCCTAGTGTCAAATGGGATGCTGGGGTTATTAGCCTCCATTGGGTCGCAATGGATCCTTGCTTCTCTTAACCCCTCTGGTGTCACAATGCATCCCATGCCCTTTTAGGCCACTTGATGTCACAATGAATCATTTGATTCTTGGCCTCCACGGTGGCATTATAGATCCTTGCTTATATTGGTCCCCGTGCTGTCATAATCCATCCCTGGCCCTTTTAGGCCTATTGGTGTCACAAGGGATCATTAGATTGTTAGCCTGCATTGGGTCACAATGGTTCCTTGCTTCTCTTAACCTCTGTGGTGTCACAATGCATTCCAAGCCCTTTTAGGCCACTTGGTCTTACAATGAACCATTTGATTCTTGGCCTTCATGGTGTCATAATGGTTCCTTGCTTCTATAGGTCCCAATGCTGTCAGAGTTCATCCGTGGTCCTTTTGCGCCCCCTGGTGTCAAAAGGGATTCTTAGATTGTTGGCCTGCATTGGGTCACAATGGTTCCTTGCTTCTCTAAACCCCTGTGGTGTCACAATGCAACCCATGCCCTTTTAGGCCACTTGATGTCACAATGAATCATTTGATTCTTGGCCTCCATGGTGGCAGAATTGTACCAGGTTTTCCTTGGGCCCCATGCTTTCACAATTCATCCCTGCCCCTTTTAGGCCCATTGGTGTCACAAGGGATCATTAGATTGTTAGCCTCCATTGGGTCACAATGGATCCTTGCTTCTCTTAACCCCTGTGCTGTCACAATGCATCCCATGCCCTTTTAGGCCACTTGATGTCACAATGATTCATTTGATTCTTGGCCTCCATGGTGTCATAATGGTTCCTTGTTTCTATTGGGCCCCATGCTGTCACAATTCATCCCTGGCCCTTTTACACCCCCTGGTGTCAAATGGGATCCTGGGATTATTAACCTCCATTGGGTCACAATGGATCCTTGTTTCTCTTAACCCCTGTGCTGTCACAATGCATCCCATGCCCTTTTAGGCCACTTGATGTCACAATGAATCATTTGATTCTCGGCCTCCACGGTGGCATAATAGATCCTTGCTTCTATTGGTCCCCGTTCTGTAACAATCCATCCCTGGCCCTTTTTAAAACACCTGGTGCCACAAGGGATCATTAGATTGTTAGCCTGCATTGGGCCACAATGGTTCCTTGCTTCTCTTAACCTCTGTGGCGTCACAATGCATTCCAAGCCCTTTTAGGCCACTTGATGTCACAATGAAACATTTGATTCTTGGCCTTCATGGTGTCATAATGGTTCCTTGCTTCTATAGGTCCCCATGCTGTCAGAGTTCATCCGTGGTCCTTTTGCGCCCCCTGGTGTCAAAAGGGATTCTTAGATTGTTAGCCTGCATTGGGTCACAATGGTTCCTTGCTTCTCTAAACCCCTGTGGTGTCACAATGCATCCCATGCCCTTTTAGGCCACTTGATGTCACAATGAATCATTTGATTCTTGGCCTCCATGGTGGCAGAATTGTACCAGGTTTTACTTGGGCCCCATGCTTTCACAATTCATCCCTGCCCCTTTTAGGCCCATTGGTGTCACAAGGGATCATTAGATTGTTAGCCTGCATTGGGTCACAATGGTTCCTTGCTTCTCTTAACCTCTGTGGTGTCACAATGCATCCCATGCCCTTTTAGGCCACTTGATGTCACAATGAATCATTTGATCCTTGGCCTCCATGGTGTCATAATGGTTCCTTGTTTCTATTGGGCCCCATGCTGTCACAATTCATCCCTGGCCCTTTTACGCCCCCTGGTGTCAAATGGGATCCTGGGATTATTAGCCTCCATTGGGTCACAATGGATCCTTGCTTCTCTTAACCCCTGTGGTGTCACAATGCATCCCATGCCCTTTTAGGCCACTTGATGTCACAATGAATCATTTGATCCTTGGCCTCCATGGTGTCATAATGGTTCCTTGTTTCTATTGGGCCCCAAGCTGTCACAATTCATCCCTGGCCCTTTTACGCCCCCTGGTGTCAAATGGGATCCTGGGATTATTAGCCTCCATTGGGTCACAATGGATCCTTGCTTCTCTTAACCCCTGTGGTGCCACAATGCATCCCATGCCCTTTTAGGCCACTTGATGTCACAATGAATCATTTCATTCTTGGCCTTCATGGTGGCGTAATTGTACCAGGTTTTAATTGGGCCCCATGCTTTCACAATACATCCCTGCCACTTTTAGGCCCATTGGTGTCAAAAGGGATCATTAGATTGTTAGCCTCCATTGGGTCACAATGGATCCTTGCTTCTCTTAACCCCTGTGCTGTCACAATGCATCCCATGCCCTTTTAGGCCACCTGATGTCACAATGAATCATTTGATTCTTGGCCTCCACGGTGGCATAATAGATCCTTGCTTCTATTGGTCCCTGTGCTGTAACAATTCATCCCTGGCCCTTTTAGGCCCATTGGTGTCACAAGGGATCATTAGATTGTTAGCCTGCATTGGGTCACAATGGTTCCTTGCTTCTCTTAACCTCTGTGGTGTCACAATGCATCCCATGCCCTTTTAGGCCACTTGATGTCACAATGAATCATTTGATTCTTGGCTTCCATGGTGTCATCATGGTTCCTTGTTTCTATTGGGCCCCATGCTGTCACAATTCATCCCTTGCCCTTTTACGCCCCCTGGTGTCAGAAGGGATCCTGGGGTTATTAGCCTCCATTGGGTCACAATGGATCCTTGCTTCTCTTACCCCCTGTGCTGTCACAATGCATCCCATGCCCTTTTAGGCCACTTGATGTCACAATGAATCATTTCATTCTTGGCCTCCATGGTGTCATAATAGATCCTTGCTTCTATTGGTCCCCGTTCTGTAACAATCCATCCCTGGCCCTTTTTATAACCCCTGGTGCCACAAGGGATCATTAGATTGTTAGCCTCCATTGGGTCACAATGGTTCCTTGCTTCTCTTAACCTCTGTGGTGTTACAATGCATCCCATGCCCTTTTAGGCCACTTGATGTCACAATGAATCATTTGATTTTTGGCCTCTATGGTGTCATAATGGTTCCTTGTTTCTATTGGGCCCCATGCTGTCACAATTCATCCCTGGCCCTTTTATGCCCCCTGGTGTCAAACGGGATCCGGGGAATATAAACCTCCATTGGGTCACAATGGATCCTTGTTTCTCTTAAACCCTGTGGTGTCACAATGCATCCCGTGCCCTTTTAGGCCACTTGATGTCACAATGAATCATTTGATTCTTGGCCTCCACGGTGGCATTATAGATCCTTGCTTATATTGGTCCCCGTGCTGTAACAATCCATCCCTGGCCCTTTTTATACCCCTTGGTGCCACAAGGGATCGTTAGATTGTTAGCCTGCATTGGGTCACAATGGATCCTTGCTTCTCTTAACCTCTGTGGTGTCACAATGCATCCCATGCCCTTTTAGGCCACTTGATGTCACAATGAATCATTTGATTCTTGGCCTCCATGGTGTCATAATGGTTCCTTGTTTCTATTGGGCCCCATGCTGTCACAATTCATCCCTGGCCCTTTTACGCCCCCTGGTGTCAAATGGGATGCTGGGATTATTAGCCTCCATTGGGTCACAATGGATCCTTGCTTCTCTTAACCCCTCTGGTGTCACAATGCATCCCATGCCCTTTTAGGCCACTTGATGTCACAATGAATCATTTGATTCTTGGCCTCCACGGTGGCATTATAGATCCTTGCTTATATTGGTCCCCGTGCTGTCACAATCCATCCCTGGCCCTTTTAGGCCTATTGGTGTCACAAGGGATCATTAGATTGTTAGCCTGCATTGGGTCACAATGGTTCCTTGCTTCTCTTAACCTCTGTGGTGTCACAATGCATTCCAAGCCCTTTTAGGCCACTTGGTCTTACAATGAACCATTTGATTCTTGGCCTTCATGGTGTCATAATGGTTCCTTGCTTCTATAGGTCCCCATGCTGTCAGAGTTCATCCGTGGTCCTTTTGCGCCCCCTGGTGTCAAAAGGGATTCTTAGATTGTTGGCCTGCATTGGGTCACAATGGTTCCTTGCTTCTCTTAACCCCTGTGCTGTCACAATGCATCCCATGCCCTTTTAGGCCACTTGATGTCACAATGAATCATTTGATTCTTGGCCTCCGTGGTGTCATAATGGATCCTTGTTTCTATTGGGCCCCATGCTGTCACAATTCATCCCTGGCCCTTTTACGCCCCCTGGTGTCAAATGGGATCCTGGGATTATTAGCCTCCATTGGGTCACAATGGATCCTTGCTTCTCTTAACCCCTGTGCTGTCACAATGCATCCCATGCCCTTTTAGGCCACTTGATGTCACAATGAATCATTTGATTCTGGGCCTCCATGGTGGCATAATTGTACCAGGTTTTAATTGGGCCCCATGCTTTCACAATACATCCCTGCCCCTTTTAGGCCCATTGGTGTCAAAAGGGATCATTAGATTGTTAGCCTCCATTGGGTCACAATGGATCCTTGTTTCTCTTAACCCCTGTGCTGTCACAATGCATCCCATGCCCTTTCAGGCCACTTGATGTCACAATGAATCATTTGATTCTTGGCCTCCATGGTGGCATAATAGATCCTTCTTTCTATTGGTCCCCGTGCAGTAACAATTCATCCCTGGCCCTTTTAGGCCCATTGGTGTCACCAGGGATCATTAGATTGTTAGCCTGCATTGGGTCACAATGGTTCCTTGCTTCTCTTAACCCCTGTGGTGTCACAATGCATCCCATGCCCTTTTAGGCCACTTGATGTCACAATGAATCATTTGATTCTTGGCCTCCATGGTGTCATAATGGTTCCTTGTTTCTATTGGGCCCCATGCTGTCACAATTCATCCCTGGCCCTTTTACGCCCCCTGGTGTCAAATGGGATCCTGGGATTATTAGCCTCCATTGGGACACAATGGATCCTTGCTTCTCTTAACCCCTCTGGTGTCACAATGCATCCCATGCCCTTTTAGGCCACTTGATGTCACAATGAATCATTTGATTCTTGGCCTCTATGGTGTCATAATGGTTCCTTGTTTCTATTGGGCCCCATGCTGTCACAATTCATCCCTGGCCCTTTTATGCCCCCTGGTGTCAAACGGGATCCGGGGAATATAAACCTCCATTGGGTCACAATGGATCCTTGTTTCTCTTAACCCCTGTGGTGTCACAATGCATCCCGTGCCCTTTTAGGCCACTTGATGTCACAATGAATCATTTGATTCTTGGCCTCCACGGTGGCATAATAGATCCTTGCTTCTATTGGTCCCCGTTCTGTAACAATCCATCCCTGGCCCTTTTTATAACCCTTGGTGCCACAAGGGATCATTAGATTGTTAGCCTGCATTGGGTCACAATGGATCCTTGCTTCTCTTAACCTCTGTGGTGTCACAATGCATTCCAAGCCCTTTTAGGCCACTTGGTCTTACAATGAACCATTTGATTCTTGGCCTTCATGGTGTCATAATGGTTCCTTGCTTCTATAGGTCCCAATGCTGTCAGAGTTCATCCGTGGTCCATTTGCGCCCCCTGGTGTCAAAAGGCATTCTTAGATTGTTAGCCTGCATTGGGTCACAATGGTTCCTTGCTTCTCTAAACCCCTGTGGTGTCACAATGCATCCCATGCCCTTTTAGGCCACTTGATGTCACAATGAATCATTTGATCCTTGGCCTCCATGGTGTCATAATGGTTCCTTGTTTCTATTGGGCCCCATGCTGTCACAATTCATCCCTGGCCCTTTTACGCCCCCTGGTGTCAAATGGGATCCTGGGATTATTAGCCTCCATTGGGTCACTATGGATCCTTGCTTCTCTTAAACCCTGTGCTGTCACAATGCATCCCATGCCCTTTTAGGCCACTTGATGTCACAATGAATCATTTCATTCTTGGCCTTCATGGTGGCGTAATTGTACCAGGTTTTAATTGGGCCCCATGCTTTCACAATACATCCCTGCCACTTTTAGGCCCATTGGTGTCAAAAGGGATCATTAGATTGTTAGCCTCCATTGGGTCACAATGGATCCTTGCTTCTCTTAACCCCTGTGCTGTCACAATGCATCCCATGCCCTTTTAGGCCACATGATGTCACAATGAATTATTTGATTCTTGGCCTCCATGGTGGCATAATAGATCCTTCCTTCTATTGGTCCCCGTGCTGTAACAATTCATCCCTGGCCCTTTTAGGCCCATTGGTGTCGCAACGGATCATTAGATTGTTAGCCTGCATTGGGTCACAATGGTTCCTTGCTTCTCTTAACCCCTGTGCTGTCACAATGCATCCCATGCCCTTTTAGGCCACCTGATGTCACAATGAATCATTTGATTCTTAGCCTCCACGGTGGCATAATAGATCCTTGCTTCTGTTGGTCCCTGTGCTGTAACAATCCATCCCTGGCCCTTTTTATACCCCCTGGTGCCACAAGGGATCATTAGATTGTTATCCTCCATTGGGTCACAATGGTAACTTGCTTCTCTTAACCTCTGTGGTGTTACAATGCATCCCATGCCCTTTTAGGCCACTTGATGTCACAATGAATCATTTGATTCTTGGCCTCCATGGTGTCATAATGGTTCCTTGTTTCTATTGGGCCCCATGCTGTCACAATTCATCCCTGGCCCTTTCACGCCCCCTGGTGTCAAATGGGATCAGGGAATTATTAACCTGCTTTGGGTCACAATGGATCCTTGTTTCTCTTAACCCCTGTGGTGTCACAATGCATCCCGTGCCATTTTAGGCCACTTGATGTCACAATGAATCATTTGATTCTTGGCCTCCACGGTGGCATTATAGATCCTTGCTTCTATTGGTCCCCGTGCTGTCACAATCCATCCCTGGCCCTTTTAGGCCTATTGGTGTCACAAGGGATCATTAGATTGTTAGCCTGCATTGGGTCACAATGGTTCCTTGCTTCTCTTAACCTCTGTGGTGTCACAATGCATCCCATGCCCTTTTAGGCTACTTGATGTCACAATGAATCATTTGATTCTTGGCCTCCATGGTGTCATAATGGTTCCTTGTTTCTATTGGGCCCCATGCTGTCACAATTCATCCCTGGCCCTTTTACGCCCCCTGGTGTCAAATGGGATCCTGGGATTATTAGCCTCCATTGGGTCACAATGGATCCTTGCTTCTCTTAACCCCTGTGGTGCCACAATGCATCCCATGCCCTTTTAGGCCACTTGATGTCACAATGAATCATTTCATTCTTGGCCTTCATGGTGGCGTAATTGTACCAGGTTTTAATTGGGCCCCATGCTTTCACAATACATCCCTGCCACTTTTAGGCCCATTGGTGTCAAAAGGGATCATTAGATTGTTAGCCTCCATTGGGTCACAATGGATCCTTGCTTCTCTTAACCCCTGTGCTGTCACAATGCATCCCATGCCCTTTTAGGCCACTTGATGTCACAATGAATCATTTGATTCTTGGCCTCCACGGTGGCATAATAGATCCTTGCTTCTATTGGTCCCTTTGCTGTAACAATTCATCCCTGGCCCTTTTAGGCCCATTGGTGCCACAAGGGGTCATTAGATTGTTAGCCTGCATTGGGTCACAATGGTTCCTTGCTTCTCTTAACCTCTGTGGTGTCACAATGCATCCCATGCCCTTTTAGGCCACTTGATGTCACAATGAATCATTTGATTCTTGGCCTCCATGGTGTCATAATGGTTCCTTGTTTCTATTGGGCCCCATGCTGTCACAATTCATCCCTGGCCCTTTTACGCCCCCTGGTGTCAAATGGGATCCTGGGGTTATTAGCCTCCATTGGGTCACAATGGATCCTTGCTTCTCTTAACCCCTGTGCTGTCACAATGCATCCCATGCCCTTTTAGGCCACTTGATGTCACAATGAATCATTTGATTCTTGGCCTCCGTGGTGTCATAATGGTTCTTTGTTTCTATTGGGCCCCATGCTGTCACAATTCATCCCTGGCCCTTTTACAGCCCCTGGTGTCAAATGGGATCCTGGGATTATTAACCTCCATTGGGTCACAATGGATCCTTGCTTCTCTTAATCCCTCTGGTGTCACAATGCATCCCATGCCCTTTTAGGCCACTTGATGTCACAATGAATCATTTGATTCTTGGCCTCCACGGTGGCATCATAGATCCTTGCTTATATTGGTCCCCGTGCTGTCACAATCCATCCCTGGCCCTTTTAGGCCTATTGGTGTCACAAGGGATCATTAGATTGTTAGCCTGCATTGGGTCACAATGGTTCCTTGCTTCTCTTAACCTCTGTGGTGTCACAATGCATTCCAAGCCCTTTTAGGCCACTTGGTCTTACAATGAACCATTTGATTCTTGGCCTTCATGGTGTCATAATGGTTCCTTGCTTCTATAGGTCCCCATGCTGTCAGAGTTCATCCGTGGTCCTTTTACGCCCCCTGGTGTCAAAAGGGATTCTTAGATTGTTAGCCTGCATTGGGTCACAATGGTTCCTTGCTTCTCTTAACCCCTGTGGTGTTTCAATGCATCCCATGCCCTTTTAGGCCACTTGATGTCACAATGAATTATTTGATTCTTGGCCTCCATGGTGGCATAATTGTACCAGGTTTTAATTGGGCCCCATGCTTTCACAATACATCCCTGCCCCTTTTAGGCCCATTGGTGTCACAAGGGATCATTAGATTGTTAGCCTCCAGTGGGTCACAATGGTTCCTTGCTTCTCTTAAACTCTGTGTTGTCACAATGCATCCCATGCCCTTTTAGGCCACTTGATGTCACAATGAATCATTTGATTCTTGGCCTCCATGGTGTCATAATGGTTCCTTGTTTCTATTGGGCCCCATGCTGTCACAATTCATCCCTGGCCCTTTTACGCCCCCTGGTGTCAAATGGGATCCTGGGATTATTAGCCTCCATTGGGTCACAATGGATCCTTGCTTCTCTTAACCCCTGTGGTGTCACAATGCATCCCATGCCCTTTTAGGCCACTTGATGTCACAATGAATCATTTCATTCTTGGCCTTCATGGTGGCGTAATTGTACCAGGTTTTAATTGGGCCCCATGCTTTCACAATACATCCCTGCCACTTTTAGGCCCATTGGTGTCAAAAGGGATCATTAGATTGTTAGCCTCCATTGGGTCACAATGGATCCTTGCTTCTCTTAACCCCTGTGCTGTCACAATGCATCCCATGCCCTTTTAGGCCACATGATGTCACAATGAATCATTTGATTCTTGGTCTCCATGGTGGCATAATAGATCCTTCCTTCTATTGGTCCCCGTGCTGTAACAATTCATCCCTGGCCCTTTTAGGCCCATTGGTGTCGCAACGGATCATTAGATTGTTAGCCTGCATTGGGTCACAATGGTTCCTTGCTTCTCTTAACCCCTGTGGTGTTTCAATGCATCCCATGCCCTTTTAGGCCACTTGATGTCACAATGAATCATTTGATTCTTGGCCTCCATGGTGGCATAATTGTACCAGGTTTTAATTGGGCCCCATGCTTTCACAATACATCCCTGCCACTTTTAGGCCCATTGGTGTCAAAAGGGATCATTAGATTGTTAGCCTCCATTGGGTCGCAATGGATCCTTGTTTCTCTTAACCCCTGTGGTGTCACAATGCATCCCATGCCCTTTCAGGCCACTTGATGTCAAAATGAATTATTTGATTCTTGGCCTCCATGGTGGCATAATAGATCCTTGCTTCTATTGGTCCCCGTGCTGTCACAATTCATCCCTGGCCCTTTTCGGCCCATTGGTGTCACAAGGGATCATTAGATTGTTAGCCTGCATTGGGTCACAATGGTTCCTTGCTTCTCTTAACCTCTGTGGTGTCACAATGCATCCCATGCCCTTTTAGGCCACTTGATGTCACAATGAATCATTTGATTCTTGGCCTCCATGGTGTCATAATGGTTCCTTGTTTCTATTGGGCCCCATGCTGTCACAATTCATCCCTGGCCCTTTTACGCCCCCTGGTGTCAAATGGGATCCTGGGATTATTAACCTCCATTGGGTCACAATGGATCCTTGCTTCTCTTAACCCCTGTGGTGTCACAATGCATCCCATGCCCTTTTAGGCCACTTGATGTCACAATGAATCATTTGATTCTCGGCCTCCACGGTGGCATAATAGATACTTGCTTCTATTTGTCCCCGTTCTGTAACAATCCATCCCTGGCCCTTTTTAAAACACCTGGTGCCACAAGGGATCATTAGATTGTTAGCCTGCATTGGGTCACAATGGTTCCTTGCTTCTCTTAACCTCTGTGGTGTCACAATGCATTCCATGCCCTTTTAGGCCACTTGATGTCACAATGAATCATTTGATTCTTGGCCTCCATGGTGGCATAATTGTACCAGGTTTTAATTGGGCCCCATGCTTTCACAATACATCCCTGCCCCTTTTAGGCCCATTGGTGTCACAAGGGATCATTAGATTGTTAGCCTCCATTGGGTCACAATGGTTCCTTGCTTCTCTTAACCTCTGTGTTGTCACAATGCATCCCATGCCCTTTTAGGCCACTTGATGTCACAATGAATCATTTGATTCTTGGCCTCCATGGTGTCATAATGGTTCCTTGTTTCTATTGGGCCCCATGCTGTCACAATTCATCCCTGGCCCTTTTACGCCCCCTGGTGTCAAATGGGATCCTGGGATTATTAACCTCCATTGGGTCACAATGGATCCTTGCTTCTCTTAACCCCTGTGGTGTCACAATGCATCCCATGCCCTTTTAGGCCACTTGATGTCACAATGAATCATTTGTTTCTGGGCCTCCACGGTGGCATAATAGATCCTTGCTTCTATTGGTCCCCGTTCTGTAACAATCCATCCCTGGCCCTTTTTATACCCCCTGGTGCCACAAGGGATCATTAGATTGTTAGCCTGCATTGGGTCACAATGGTTCCTTGCTTCTCTTAACCTCTGTGGTGTCACAATGCATTCCAAGCCCTTTTAGGCCACTTGATGTCACAATGAACCATTTGATTCTTGGCCTTCATGGTGTCATAATGGTTCCTTGCTTCTATAGGTCCCAATGCTGTCAGAGTTCATCCGTGGTCCTTTTGCGCCCCCTGGTGTCAAAAGGGATTCTTAGATTGTTAGCCTGCATTGGGTCACAATGGTTCCTTGCTTCTCTTAACCCCTGTGCTGTCACAATGCATCCCATGCCCTTTTAGGCCACTTGGTGTCACAATGAATCATTTGATTCTTGGCCTCCGTGGTGTCATAATGGATCCTTGTTTCTATTGGGCCCCATGCTGTCACAATTCATCCCTGGCCCTTTTACGCCCCCTGGTGTCAAATGGGATCCTGGGATTATTAGCCTCCATTGGGTCACAATGGATCCTTGCTTCTCTTAACCTCTGTGGTGTCACAATGCATCCCATGCCCTTTTAGGCCACTTGATGTCACAATGAATCATTTCATTCTTGGCCTTCATGGTGGCGTAATTGTACCAGGTTTTAATTGGGCCCCATGCTTTCACAATACATCCCTGCCACTTTTAGGCCCATTGGTGTCAAAAGGGATCATTAGATTGTTAGCCTCCATTGGGTCACAATGGATCCTTGCTTCTCTTAACCCCTGTGCTGTCACAATGCATCCCATGCCCTTTTAGGCCACATGATGTCACAATGAATTATTTGATACTTGGCCTCCATGGTGGCATAATAGATCCTTCCTTCTATTGGTCCCCGTGCTGTAACAATTCATCCCTGGCCCTTTTAGGCCCATTGGTGTCGCAACGGATCATTAGATTGTTAGCCTGCATTGGGTCACAATGGTTCCTTGCTTCTCTTAACCCCTGTGGTGTGTCAATGCATCCCATGCCCTTTTAGGCCACTTGATGTCACAATGAATCATTTGATTCTTGGCCTCCATGGTGGCATAATTGTACCAGGTTTTAATTGGGCCCCATGCTTTCACAATACATCCCTGCCACTTTTAGGCCCATTGGTGTCAAAAGGGATCATTAGATTGTTAGCCTCCATTGGGTCACAATGGATCCTTGTTTCTCTTAACCCCTGTGCTGTCACAATGCATCCCATGCCCTTTCAGGCCACTTGATGTCACAATGAATTATTTGATTCTTGGCCTCCATGGTGGCATAAGAGATCCTTGCTTCTATTGGTCCCCGTGCTGTAACAATTCATCCCAGGCCCTTTTAGGCCCATTGGTGTCACGGGGGATCATTGGATTGTTAGCCTGCATTGGGTCACAATGGTTCCTTGCTTCTCTTAACCTCTGTGGTGTCACAATGCATCCCATGCCCTTTTAGGCCACTTGATGTCACAATGAATCATTTGATTCTTGGCCTCCATGGTGTCATAATGGTTCCTTGTTTCTATTGGGCCCCATGCTGTCACAATTCATCCCTGGCCCTTTTACGCCCCCTGGTGTCAAATGGGATCCTGGGATTATTAACCTCCATTGGGTCACAATGGATCCTTGCTTCTCTTAACCCCTGTGCTGTCACAATGCATCCCATGCATTTTTAGGCCACTTGATGTCACAATGAATCATTTCATTCTTGGCCTTCATCGTGGCGTAATTGTACCAGGTTTTAATTGGGCCCCATGCTTTCACAATACATCCCTGCCACTTTTAGGCCCATTGGTGTCAAAAGGGATCATTAGATTGTTAGCCTCCATTGGGTCACAATGGATCCTTGCTTCTCTTAACCCCTGTGCTGTCACAATGCATCCCATGCCCTTTTAGGCCACTTGATGTCACAATGAATCATTTGATTCTTGGCCTCCATGGTGGCATAATAGATCCTTCCTTCTATTGGTCCCCGTGCTGTAACAATTCATCCCTGGCCCTTTTAGGCCCATTGGTGTCGCAACGGATCATTAGATTGTTAGCCTGCATTGGGTCACAATGGATCCTTGCTTCTCTTAACCCCTGTGCTGTCACAATGCATCCCATGCCCTTTTAGGCCACCTGATGTCACAATGAATCATTTGATTCTTGGCCTCCACGGTGGCATAATAGATCCTTGTTTCTGTTGGTCCCTGTGCTGTAACAATCCATCCCTGGCCCTTTTTATACCCCCTGGTGCCACAAGGGATCATTAGATTGTTAGCCTCCATTGGGTCACAATGGTTCCTTGCTTCTCTTAACCTCTGTGGTGTTACAATGCATCCCATGCCCTTTTAGGCCACTTGATGTCACAATGAATCATTTGATTCTTGGCCTCCATGGTGTCATAATGGTTCCTTGTTTCTATTGGGCCCCATGCTGTCACAATTCATCCCTGGCCCTTTCACGCCCCCTGGTGTCAAATGGGAACAGGGAATTATTAACCTGCTTTGGGTCACAATGGATCCTTGTTTCTCTTAACCCCTGTGGTGTCACAATGCATCCCGTGCCCTTTTAGGCCACTTGATGTCACAATGAATCATTTGATTATTGGCCTCCACGGTGGCATTATAGATCCTTGCTTCTATTGGTCCCCGTGCTGTCACAATCCATCCCTGGCCCTTTCAGGCCCATTGGTGTCACAAGGGATCATTAGATTGTTAGCCTGCATTGGGTCACAATGGTTCCTTGCTTCTCTTAACCCCTGTGCTGTCACAATGCATCCCATGCCCTTTTAGGCCACTTGATGTCACAATGAATCATTTCATTCTTGGCCTCCATGGTGTCATAATGGTTCCTTGTTTCTATTGGGCCCCATGCTGTCACAATTCATCCCTGGCCCTTTTACGCCCCCTGGTGTCAAATGGGATCCTGGGATTATTAACCTCCATTGGGTCACAATGGATCCTTGCTTCTCTTAACCCCTGTGGTGTCACAATGCATCCCATGCACTTTTAGGCCACTTGATGTCACAATGAATCATTTGATTCTCGGCCTCCACGGTGGCATAATAGATCCTTGCTTCTATTGGTCCCCGTTCTGTAACAATCCATCCCTGGCCCTTTTTAAAACACCTGGTGCCACAAGGGACCATTAGATTGTTAGCCTGCATTGGGTCACAATGGTTCCTTGCTTCTCTTAACCTCTGTGGTGTCACAATGCATTCCAAGCCCTTTTAGGCCACTTGATGTCACAATGAACCATTTGATTCTTGGCCTTCATGGTGTCATAATGGTTCCTTGCTTCTATAGGTCCCCATGCTGTCAGAGTTCATCCGTGGTCCTTTTGCGCCCCCTGGTGTCAAAAGGGATTCTTAGATTGTTAGCCTGCATTGGGTCACAATGGTTCCTTGCTTCTCTTAACCCCTGTGCTGTCACAATGCATCCCATGCCCTTTTAGGCCACTTGATGTCACAATGAATCATTTCATTCTTGGCCTTCATGGTGGCGTAATTGTACCAGGTTTTAATTGGGCCCCATGCTTTCACAATACATCCCTGCCACTTTTAGGCCCATTGGTGTCAAAAGGGATCATTAGATTGTTAGCCTCCATTGGGTCACAATGGATCCTTGCTTCTCTTAACCCCTGTGCTGTCACAATGCATCCCATGCCCTTTTAGGCCACATGATGTCACAATGAATTATTTGATTCTTGGCCTCCATGGTGGCATAATAGATCCTTCCTTTTATTGGTCCCCGTGCTGTAACAATTCATCCCTGGCCCTTTTAGGCCCATTGGTGTCGCAACGGATCATTAGATTGTTAGCCTGCATTGGGTCACAATGGTTCCTTGCTTCTCTTAACCCCTGTGGTGTGTCAATGCATCCCATGCCCTTTTAGGCCACTTGATGTCACAATGAATCATTTGATTCTTGGCCTCCATGGTGTCATAATGGTTCCTTGTTTCTATTGGGCCCCATGCTGTCACAATTCATCCCTGCCCCTTTTACGCCCCCTGGTGTCAAATGGGATCCTGGGATTATTAGCCTCCATTGGGACACAATGGATCCTTGCTTCTCTTAACCCCTGTGGTGTCACAATGCATCCCATGCCCTTTTAGGCCACTTGATGTCACAATGAATCATTAGATTCTTGGCCTCCACGGTGGCATAATAGATCCTTGCTTCTATTGGTCCCCATGCTGTAACAATCCATCCCTGGCCCTTTTTATACACCCTGGTGCAACAAGGGATCATTAGATTGTTAGTCTGCATTGGGTCACAATGGTTCCTTGCCTCTCTTAACCTCTGTGGTGTCACAATGCATTCCAAGCCCTTTTAGGCCACTTGGTCTTACAATGAACCATTTGATTCTTGGCCTTCATGGTCTCATAATGGTTCCTTGCTTCTATAGGTCCCAATGCTGTCAGAGTTCATCCGTGGTCCTTTTGCGCCCCCTGCTGTCAAAAGGGATTCTTAGATTGTTAGCCTGCATTGGGTCACAATGGTTCCTTGCTTCTCTTAACCTCTGTGGTGTCACAATGCATCCCATGCCCTTTTAGGCCACTTGATGTCACAATGAATCATTTCATTCTTGGCCTCCATGGTGGTGTAATTGTACCAGGTTTTAATTGGGCCCCATGCTTTCACAATACATCCCTGCCACTTTTAGGCCCATTGGTGTCAAAAGGGATCATTAGATTGTTAGCCTCCATTGGGTCACAATGGTTCCTTGCTTCTCTTAACCCCTGTGGTGTCACAATGCATTCCAAGCCCTTTTAGGCCACTTGATGTCACAATGAACCATTTGATTCTTGGCCTTCTTGGTGTCATAATGATTCCGTGCTTCTATAGGTCCCCATGCTGTCAGAGTTCATCCGTGGTCCTTTTGCGCCCCCTGGTGTCAAAAGGGATTCTTATATTGTTAGCCTGCATTGGGTCACAATGGTTCCTTGCTTCTCTTAACCCCTGTGCTGTCACAATTCATCCCATGCCCTTTTAGGCCACTTGATGTCACAATGAATCATTTGATTCTTGGCCTCCACGGTGGCATAATAGATCCTTGCTTCTATTGGTCCTTTTGCTGTAACAATCCATCCCTGGCCCTTTTTATACCCCCTGGTGCCACAAGGGATCATTAGATTGTTAGCCTGCATTGGGTCACAATGGTTCCTTGCTTCTCTTAACCCCTGTGGTGTCACAATGCATCCCATGCCCTTTTAGGCCACTTGATGTCACAATGAATCATTTGATTCTTGGCCTCCATGGTGGCATAATTGTACCAGGTTTTAATTGGGCCCCATGCTTTCACAATTCATCCCTGCCCCTTTTACGCCCCCTGGTGTCAAATGGGATCCTGGGATTATTAGCCTCCATTGGGTCACAATGGATCCTTGCTTCTCTTAACCCCTGTGCTGTCACAATGCATCCCATGCCCTTTTAGGCCACATGATGTCACAATGAATCATTTGATTCTTGGCCTCCAAGGTGGCATAATAGATCCTTGCTTCTATTGGTCCCCGTGCTGTAACAATCCATCCCTGGCCCTTTTTATACCCCCTGGTGCCACAAGGGATCATTAGATGGTTAGCCTGCATTGGGTCACAATGGATCCTTGCTTCTCTTAACCTCTGTGGTGTCACAATGCATTCCAAGCCCTTTTAGGCCACTTGGTCTTCCAATGAACCATTTGATTCTTAGCCTTCGTGATGTCATATTGGTTCCCTGCTTCTATAGGTCCCCATGCTGTCAGAGTTCATCCGTGGTCCTTTTGCGCCCCCTGGTGTCAAAAGGGATTCTTAGATTGTTAGCCTGCATTGGGTCACAATGGTTCCTTGCTTCTCTTAACCCCTGTGGTGTCACAATGCATCCCATGCCCTTTTAGGCCACTTGATGTCACAATGAATCATTTGATTCTTGGCCTCCATGGTGGCATAATTGTACCAGGTTTTACTTGGGCCCCATGCTTTCACAATACATCCCTGCCCCTTTTAGGCCCATTGGTGTCACAAGAGATCATTAGATTGTTAGCCTGCATTGGGTCACAATGGTTCCTTGCTTCTCTTAACCTCTGTGGTGTCACAATGCATCCCATGCCCTTTTAGGCCACTTGATGTCACAATGAATCATTTGATTCTTGGCCTCCATGGTGTCGTAATGGTTCCTTGTTTCTATTGGGCCCCATGCTGTCACAATTCATCCCTGGCCCTTTTACGCCCCCTGGTGTCAAATGGGATCCTGGGATTATTAGCCTCCATTGGGTCACAATGGATCCTTGCTTCTCTTAACCCCTGTTCTGTCACAATGCATCCCATGCCCTTTTAGGCCACTTGATGTCACAATGAATTATTTGATTCTTGGCCTCCATGGTGGCATAATAGATCCTTGCTTCTATTGGTCCCCGTGCTGTAACAATCCATCCCTGGCCCTTTTTATAACCCCTGGTGCCACAAGGGATCATTAGATTGTTAGCCTGCATTGGGTCACAATGGATCCTTGCTTCTCTTAACCTCTGTGGTGTCACAATGCATCCCATGCCCTTTTAAGCCACTTGGTCTTACAATGAATCATTTGATTCTTGGCCTCCATGGTGTCATAATGGTTCCTTGTTTCTATTGGGCCCCATGCTTTCACAATTCATCCCTGGGTCCTTTTACGCCCCCTGGTGTCAAATGGGATCCTGGGATTATTAGCCTCCATTGGGTCACAATGGATCCTTGCTTCTTTTAACCCCTGTGGTGTCACAATGCATCCCATGCCCTTTTAGGCCACTTGGTCTTAAAATGAACCATTTGATTCTTGGCCGTCATGGTGTCATAATGGTTCCTTACTTCTATAGGTCCCCATGCTGTCAGAGTTCATCCGTGATCCTTTTGCGCCCCCTGGTGTCAAAAGGGATTCTTAGATTGTTAGCCTGCATTGGGTCACAATGGATCCTTGCTTCTCTTAACCCCTGTGGTGTCACAAGGCATCCCATGCCCTTTCAGGCCACTTGATGTCACAATGAATCATTTGATTCTTGGCCTCCATGGTGGCTTAATTGTACCAGGTTTTACTTGGGCCCCATGCTTTCACAATACATCCCTGCCCCTTTTAGGACCATTGGTGTCACAAGGGATCATTAGATTGTTAGCCTGCATTGGGTCACAATGGTTCCTTGCTTCTCTTAACCCCTGTGCTGTCACAATGCATCCCATGACCTTTTAGGCCACATGATGTCACAATGAATTATTTGATTCTTGGCCTCCATGGTGGCATAATAGATCCTTGCTTCTATTGGTCCCCATGCTGTAAAAATTCATCCCTGGCCCTTTTAGGCCCATTGGTGTCACAAGGGATCATTAGATTGTTAGCCTGCATTGTGTCACAATGGTTCCTTGCTTCTCTTAACCTCTGTGGTGTCACAATGCATTCCAAGCCCTTTTAGGCCACTTGATGTCACAATGAATCATTTGATTATTGGCCTCCATGGTGGCAAAATTGTACCAGGTTTTACTTGGGCCCCATGCTTTCACAATACATCCATGACCCTTTTAGGCCCATTGGTGTTACAACGGATCATTAGATTGTTAGCCTGCATTGGGTCACAATGGTTCCTTGCTTCTCTTAACCCCTGTGGTGTCACAATGCATCCCATGCCCTTTTAGGCAACTTGATGTCACAATGAATCATTTCATTCTAGGCCTCCATGGTGGTGTAATTGTACCAGGTTTTAATTGGGCCCCATGCTTTCACAATACATCCCTGCCACTTTTAGGCCCATTGGTGTCAAAAGGGATCATTAGATTGTTAGCCTCCATTGGGTCACAATGGTTCCTTGCTTCTCTTAACCCCTGTGCTGTCACAATGCATCCCATGCCCTTTTAGGCCACATGATGTCACAATGAATCATTTGATTCTTGGCCTCCACGGTGGCATAATAGATCCTTGCTTCTATTGGTCCCCGTGCTGTAACAATCCATCCCTGGCCCTTTTTATACCCCCTGGTGCCACAAGGGATCATTAGATTGTTAGCCTGCATTGGGTCACAATGGTTCCTTGCTTCTCTTAACCTCTGTGGTGTCACAATGCATCCCATGCCCTTTTAGGCCACTTGATGTCACAATGAATCATTTGATTCTTGGCCTCCATGGTGGCATAATTGTACCAGGTTTTACTTTGGCCCCATGCTTTCACAATACATCCCAGCCCCTTTTAGGCCCATTGGTGTCACAGCGGATCATTACATTGTTAGCCTGCATTGGGTCACAATGGTTACTTGCTTCTCTTAACCCCTGTGGTGTCACAATGCATCCCATGCCCTTTTAGGCCTCTTGATGTCACAATGAATCATTTGATTCTTGGCCTCCATGGTGTCATAATGGTTCCTTGTTTCTATTGGGCCCCATGCTGTCACAATTCATCCCTGGCCCTTTTACGCCCCCTGGTGTCAAATGGGATCCTGGGATTATTAGCCTCCATTGGGTCACAATGGATCCTTGCTTCTCTTAACCTCTGTGGTGTCACAATGCATCCCATGCCCTTTTAGGCCACTTGATGTCACAATGAATCATTTGATTCTTGGCCTCCACGGTGGCATAATAGATCCTTGCTTCTATTGGTCCCCGTGCTGTAACAATCCATCCCTGGCCCTTTTTATACCCCCTGGTGCCACAAGGGATCATTAGATTGTTAGCCTGCATTGGGTCACAATGGTTCCTTGCTTCTCTTAACCTCTGTGGTGTCACAATGCATTCCAAGCCCTTTTAGGCCACTTGATATCACAATGAACCATTTGATTCTTGGCCTTCTTGGTGTCATAATGGTTCCTTGCTTCTATAGGTCCCCATGCTGTCAGAGTTCATCCGTGGTCCTTTTGCGCCCCCTGGTGTCAAAAGGGATTCTTAGATTGTTAGCCTGCATTGGGTCACAATGGATCCTTGCTTCTCTTAACCCCTGTGGTGTCACAATGCATCCCATGCCCTTTTAGGCCACTTGATGTCACAATGAATCATTTGATTCTTGGCCTCCATGGTGGCGTAATTGTACCAGGTTTTAATTGGGCCCCATGCTTTCACAATACATCCCTGCCCCTTTTAGGCCCATTGGTGTCAAAAGGGATCATTAGATTGTTAGCCTGCATTGGGTCACAATGGATCCTTGCTTCTCTTAACCCCTGTGCTGTCACAATGCATCCCATGCCCTTTTAGGCCACTTGATGTCACAATGAATCATTTGATTCTTGGCCTCCATGGTGTCGTAATGGTTCCTTGTTTCTATTTGGCCCCATGCTGTCACAATTCATCCCTGGCCCTTTTACGCCCCCTGGTGTCAAATGGGATCCTGGGATTATTAGCCTCCATTGGGTCACAATGGATCCTTGCATCTCTTAACCCCTGTGCTGTCACAATGCATCCCATGCCCTTTTAGGCCACATGATGTCACAATGAATCATTTGTTTCTTGGCCTCCACGGTGGCATAATAGATCCTTGCTTCTATTGGTCCCCGTGCTGTAACAATCCATCCCTGGCCCTTTTTATACCCCCTGGTGCCACAAGGGATCATTAGATTGTTAGCCTGCATTGGGTCACAATGGTTCCTTGCTTCTCTTAACCTCTGTGGTGTCACAATGCATTCCAAGCCCTTTTAGGCCACTTGGTCTTCCAATGAACCATTTGATTCTTGGCCTTCATGGTGTCATAATGGTTCCTTGCTTCTATAGGTCCCCATGCTGTCAGAGTTCATCCGTGGTCCTTTTGCGCCCCCTGGTGTCAAAAGGGATTCTTAGATTGTTAGCCTGCATTGGGTCACAATGGTTCCTTGCTTCTCTTAACCCCTGTGGTGTCACAATGCATCCCATGCCCTTTTAGGCCACTTGATGTCACAATGAATCATTTCATTCTTGGCCTCCATGGTGGCATAATAGATCCTTGCTTCTATTGGTCCCCGTGCTGTAACAATTCATCCCTGGCCCTTTCAGGCCCATTGGTGTCACAAGGGATCATTAGATTGTTTAGCCTGCATTGGGTCACAATGGTTCCTTGCTTCTCTTAACCTCTGTGGTTTCACAATGCATCCCATGCCCTTTTAGGCCACTTGATGTCACAATGAATCATTTGATTCTTGGCCTCCACGGTGGCAGAATTTTACCATGCTTTACTTGGGCCCCATGCTTTCACAATTCATCCCTGCCCCTTTTAGGCCCATTGGTGTCACAAGGGATCATTAGATTGTTAGCCTGCATTTGGTCACAATGGTTCCTTGCTTCTCTTAACCTCTGTGGTGTCACAATGCATCCCATTCCATTTTAGGCCACTTGATGTCACAATGAATCATTTGATTCTTGGCCTCCATGGTGGCGAAATTGTACCAGGTTTTAATTGGGCCCCATGCTTTCACAATACATCCCTGCCCCTTTTAAGCCCATTGGTGTCAAAAGGTATCATTAGATTATTAACCTCCATTGGGTCACAATGGATCCTTGCTTCTCTTAACCCCTGTGGTGTCACAATGCATCCCATGCCCTTTTAGGCCACTTGATGTCACAATGAATCATTTGATTCTTGGCCTCCATGGTGTCATAATGGTTCCTTGTTTCTATTGGGCCCCATGCTGTCACAATTCATCCCTGGCCCTTTTACGCCCCCTGGTGTCAAAAGGGATTCTTAGATTGTTAGCCTGCTTTGGGTCACAATGGTTCCTTGCTTCTCTTAACCCCTGTGGTGTCACAATGCATCCCATGCCCTTTTAGGCCACTTGATGTCACAATGAATCATTTCATTCTTGGCCTCCATGGTCGTGTAATTGTACCAGGTTTTAATTGGGCCCCATGCTTTCACAATACATCCCTGCCCCTTTTAGGCCCATTGGTGTCAGAAGGGATCATTAGATTGTTAGCCTCCATTGGGTCACAATGGATCCTTGCTTCTCTTAACCCCTGTGCTGTCACAATGCATCCCATGCCCTTTTAGGACACATGATGTCACAATGAATGATTGGATTCTTGGCCTCCATGGTGGCATAATAGATCCTTCCTTCTATTGGTCGCCGTGCTGTAACAATTCATCCCTGGCCCTTTTAGGCCCATTGGTGTCAAATGGGATCCTGGGATTATTAGCCTCCATTGGGTCACAATGGATCCTTGCTTCTCTTAACCCCTGTGCTGTCACAATGCATCCCATGCCCTTTTAGGCCACTTGATGGCACAATGAATTATTTGATTCTTGGCCTCCATGGTGGCATAATAGATCCTTGCTTCTATTGGTCCCCGTGCTGTAACAATCCATCCCTGCCCCTTTTTATACCCCCTGGTGCCACAAGGGATCATTAGATTGTTAGCCTGCATTGGGTCACAATGGTTCCTTGCTTCTCTTAACCTCTGTGGTGTCACAATGCATTCCAAGCCCTTTTAGGCCACTTGGTCTTACAATGAACCATTTGATTCTTGGCCTTCATGGTCTCATAATGGTTTCTTGTTTGTATTGGGCCCCATGCTGTCAGAGTTCATCCGTGGTCCTTTTGCGCCCCCTGGTGTCAAAAGGGATTCTTAGATTGTTAGCCTGCATTGGGTCACAATGGTTCCTTGCTTCTCTTAACCTCTGTGGTGTCACAATGCATCCCATTCCCTTTTAGGCCACTTGATGTCACAATGAATCATTTGATTCTTGGCCTCCATGGTGGTGTAATTGTACCAGGTTTTAATTGGGCCCCATGCTTTCACAATACATCCCTGCCACTTTTAGGCCCATTGGTGTCAAAAGGGATCATTAGATTGTTAGCCTGCATTGGGTCACAATGGTTCCTTGCTTCTCTTAACCTCTGTGGTGTCACAATGCATTCCAAGCCCTTTTAGGCCACTTGATGTCACAATGAACCATTTGATTCTTGGCCTTCTTGGTGTCATAATGGTTCCTTGCTTGTAGAGGTCCCCATGCTGTCAGAGTTCATCCGTGGTCCTTTTGCGCCCCCTGCTGTCAAAAGGGATTCTTAGATTGTTAGCCTGCATTGGGTCACAATGGATCCTTGCTTCTCTTAACCCCTGTGGTGTCATAATGCATCCCATTCCCTTTTAGGCCACTTGATGTCACAATGAATCATTTGATTCTTGGCCTCCACGGTGGCATAATAGATCCTTGCTGCTGTTGGTCCCCGTGCTGTAACAATCCATCCCTGGCCCTTTTTATACCCCCTGGTGCCACAAGGGATCATTAAATTGTTAGCCTGCATTGGGTCACAATGGATCCTTGCTTCTCTTAACCTCTGTGGTGTCACAATGCATTCCAAGCCCTTTTAGGCCACTTGGTCTTACAATGAACCATTTGATTCTTGGCCTTCATGGTGTCATAATTGTTCCTTGCTTCTATAGGTCCCCATGCTGTCAGAGTTCATCCGTGGTCCTTTTGCGCCCCCTGGTGTCAAAAGGGATTCTTAGATTGTTAGCCTGCATTGGGTCACAATGGTTCCTTGCTTCTCTTAACCCCTGTGGTGTCACAATGCATCCCATGCCCTTTTAGGCCACTTGATGTCACAATGAATCATTTGATTCTTGGCCTCCATGGTGGCGAAATTGTACCAGGTTTTAATTGGGCCCCATGCTTTCACAATACATCCCTGCCCCTTTTAATCCCATTGGTGTCAAAAGGTATCATTAGATTATTAACCTCCATTGGGTCAAAATGGATCCTTGCTTCTCTTAACCCCTGTGGTGTCACAATGCATCCCATGCCCTTTTAGGCCACTTGATGTCACAATGAATCATTTGATTCTTGGCCTCCATGGTGTCATAATGGTTCCTTGTTTCTATTGGGCCCCATGCTGTCACAATTCATCCCTGGCCCTTTTACGCCCCCTGGTGTCAAAAGGGATTCTTAGATTGTTAGCCTGCTTTGGGTCACAATGGTTCCTTGCTTCTCTTAACCCCTGTGGTGTCACAATGCATCCCATGCCCTTTTAGGCCACTTGATGTCACAATGAATCATTTCATTCTTGGCCTCCATGGTCGTGTAATTGTACCAGGTTTTAATTGGGCCCCATGCTTTCACAATACATCCCTGCCCCTTTTAGGCCCATTGGTGTCAGAAGGGATCATTAGATTGTTAGCCTCCATTGGGTCACAATGGATCCTTGCTTCTCTTAACCCCTGTGCTGTCACAATGCATCCCATGCCCTTTTAGGCCACATGATGTCACAATGAATGATTGGATTCTTGGCCTCCATGGTGGCATAATAGATCCTTCTTCTATTGGTCGCCGTGCTGTAACAATTCATCCCTGGCCCTTTTAGGCCCATTGGTGTCAAATGGGATCCTGGGATTATTAGCCTCCATTGGGTCACAATGGATCCTTGCTTCTCTTAACCCCTGTGCTGTCACAATGCATCCCATGACCTTTTAGGCCACATGATGTCACAATGAATTATTTGATTCTTGGCCTCCATGGTGGCATAATAGATCCTTGCTTCTATTGCTCCCCATGCTGTAAAAATTCATCCCTGGCCCTTTTAGGCCCATTGGTGTCACAAGGGATCATTAGATTGTTAGCCTGCATTGTGTCACAATGGTTCCTTGCTTCTCTTAACCTCTGTGGTGTCACAATGCATTCCAAGCCCTTTTAGGCCACTTGATGTCACAATGAATCATTTGATTATTGGCCTCCATGGTGGCAAAATTGTACCAGGTTTTACTTGGGCCCCATGCTTTCACAATACATCCCTGACCCTTTTAGGCCCATTGGTGTCACAACGGATCATTAGATTGTTAGCCTGCATTGGGTCACAATGGTTCCTTGCTTCTCTTAACCCCTGTGGTGTCACAATGCATCCCATGCCCTTTTAGGCAACTTGATGTCACAATGAATCATTTCATTCTTGGCCTCCATGGTGGTGTAATTGTACCAGGTTTTAATTGGGCCCCATGCTTTCACAATACATCCCTGCCACTTTTAGGCCCATTGGTGTCAAAAGGGATCATTAGATTGTTAGCCTCCATTGGGTCACAATGGTTCCTTGCTTCTCTTAACCCTTGTGCTGTCACAATGCATCCCATGCCCTTTTAGGCCACATGATGTCACAATGAATCATTTGATTCTTGGCCTCCACGGTGGCATAATAGATCCTTGCTTCTATTGGTCCCCGTGCTGTAACAATCCATCCCTGGCCCTTTTTATACCCCCTGGTGCCACAAGGGATCATTAGATTGTTAGCCTGCATTGGGTCACAATGGTTCCTTGCTTCTCTTAACCTCTGTGGTGTCACAATGCATCCCATGCCCTTTTAGGCCACTTGATGTCACAATGAATCATTTGATTCTTGGCCTCCATGGTGGCATAATAGATCCTTGCTTCTATTGGTCCCCATGCTGTAACAATTCATCCCTGGCCCTTTTAGGCCCATTGGTGTCACAACGGATCATTAGATTGTTAGCCTGCATTGGGTCACAATGGTTCCTTGCTTCTCTTAACCTCTGTGGTGTCACAATGCATCCCATGCCCTTTTAGGCCACTTGATGTCACAATGAATCATTTGATTCTTGGCCTCCATGGTGTCATAATGGTTCCTTGTTTCTATTGGGCCCCATGCTGTCACAATTCATCCCTGGCCCTTTTACGCCCCCTGGTGTCAAATGGGATCCTGGGATTATTAGCCTCCATTGGGTCACAATGGATCCTTGCTTCTCTTAACCCCTGTGCTGTCACAATGCATCCCATGCCCTTTTAGGCCACTTGATGTCACAATGAATCATTTGATTCTTGGCCTCCATGGTGGCATAATTGTACCAGGTTTTACTTTGGCCCCATGCTTTCACAATACATCCCAGCCCCTTTTAGGCCCATTGGTGTCACAGCGGATCATTACATTGTTAGCCTGCATTGGGTCACAATGGTTACTTGCTTCTCTTAACCCCTGTGGTGTCACAATGCATCCCATGCCCTTTTAGGCCTCTTGATGTCACAATGAATCATTTGATTCTTGGCCTCCATGGTGTCATAATGGTTCCTTGTTTCTATTGGGCCCCATGCTGTCACAATTCATCCCTGGCCCTTTTACGCCCCCTGGTGTCAAATGGGATCCTGGGATTATTAGCCTCCATTGGGTCACAATGGATCCTTGCTTCTCTTAACCCCTGTGGTGTCACAATGCATCCCATGCCCTTTTAGGCCACTTGATGTCACAATGAATCATTTGATTCTTGGCCTCCATGGTGGCATAATAGATCCTTCCTTCTATTGGTCCCCATGCTGTAACAATCCATCCCTGGCCCTTTTAGGCCCATTGGTGTCACAACGGATCATTAGATTGTTAGCCTGCATTGGGTCACAATGGTTCCTTGCTTCTCTTAACCTCTGTGGTGTCACAATGCATCCCATTCCCTTTTAGGCCACTTGATGTCACAATGAATCATTTGATTCTTGGCCTCCATGGTGTCATAATGGTTCCTTGTTTCTATTGGGCCCCATGCTGTCACAATTCATCCCTGGCCCTTTTACGCCCCCTGGTGTCAAATGGGATCCTGGGATTATTAGCCTCCATTGGGTCACAATGGATCCTTGCTTCTCTTAACCCCTGTGCTGTCACAATGCATCCCATGCCCTTTTAGGCCACTTGATGTCACAATGAATCATTTGATTCTTGGCCTCCATGGTGGCATAATTGTACCAGGTTTTACTTTGGCCCCATGCTTTCACAATACATCCCAGCCCCTTTTAGGCCCATTGGTGTCACAGCGGATCATTACATTGTTAGCCTGCATTGGGTCACAATGGTTACTTGCTTCTCTTAACCCCTGTGGTGTCACAATGCATCCCATGCCCTTTTAGGCCTCTTGATGTCACAATGAATCATTTGATTCTTGGCCTCCATGGTGTCATAATGGTTCCTTGTTTCTATTGGGCCCCATGCTGTCACAATTCATCCCTGGCCCTTTTACGCCCCCTGGTGTCAAATGGGATCCTGGGATTATTAGCCTCCATTGGGTCACAATGGATCCTTGCTTCTCTTAACCCCTGTGGTGTCACAATGCATCCCATGCCCTTTTAGGCCACTTGATGTCACAATGAATCATTTGATTCTTGGCCTCCACGGTGGCATAATAGATCCTTGCTTCTATTGGTCCCCGTGCTGTAACAATTCATCCCTGGCCCTTTTAGGCCCATTGGTGTCACAACGGATCATTAGATTGTTAGCCTGCATTGTGTCACAATGGTTCCTTGCTTCTCTTAACCTCTGTGGTGTCACAATGCATTCCAAGCCCTTTTAGGCCACTTGATATCACAATGAACCATTTGATTCTTGGCCTTCTTGGTGTCATAATGGTTCCTTGCTTCTATAGGTCCCCATGCTGTCAGAGTTCATCCGTGGTCCTTTTGCGCCCCCTGGTGTCAAAAGGGATTCTTAGATTGTTAGCCTGCATTGGGTCACAATGGATCCTTGCTTCTCTTAACCCCTGTGCTGTCACAATGCATCCCATGCCCTTTTAGGCCACTTGATGTCACAATGAATCATTTGATTCTTGGCCTCCATGGTGTCGTAATGGTTCCTTGTTTCTATTTGGCCCCATGCTGTCACAATTCATCCCTGGCCCTTTTACGCCCCCTGGTGTCAAATGGGATCCTGGGATTATTAGCATCCATTGGGTCACAATGGATCCTTGCATCTCTTAACCCCTGTGCTGTCACAATGCATCCCATGCCCTTTTAGGCCACTTGATGTCACAATGAATCATTTGATTCTTGGCCTCCATGGTGGCATAATTGTACCAGGTTTTACTTTGGCCCCATGCTTTCACAATACATCCCAGCCCCTTTTAGGCCCATTGGTGTCACAGCGGATCATTACATTGTTAGCCTGCATTGGGTCACAATGGTTACTTGCTTCTCTTAACCTCTGTGGTGTCACAATGCATCCCATGCCCTTTTAGGCCTCTTGATGTCACAATGAATCATTTGATTCTTGGCCTCCATGGTGTCATAATGGTTCCTTGTTTCTATTGGGCCCCATGCTGTCACAATTAATCCCTGGCCCTTTTACGCCCCCTGGTGTCAAATGGGATCCTGGGATAATTAGCCTCCATTGGGTCACAATGGATCCTTGCTTCTCTTAACCCCTGTGGTGTCACAATGCATCCCATGCCCTTTTAGGCCACTTGATGTCACAATGAATCATTTGATTCTTGGCCTCCACGGTGGCATAATAGATCCTTGCTTCTATTGGTCCCCGTGCTGTAACAATCCATCCCTGGCCCTTTTTATACCCCCTGGTGCCACAAGGGATCATTAGATTGTTAGCCTGCATTGGGTCACAATGGTTCCTTGCTTCTCTTAACCTCTGTGGTGTCACAATGCATTCCAAGCCCTTTTAGGCCACTTGATATCACAATGAACCATTTGATTCTTGGCCTTCTTGGTGTCATAATGGTTCCTTGCTTCTATAGGTCCCCATGCTGTCAGAGTTCATCCGTGGTCCTTTTGCGCCCCCTGGTGTCAAAAGGGATTCTTAGATTGTTAGCCTGCATTGGGTCACAATGGATCCTTGCTTCTCTTAATCCCTGTGGTGTCACAATGCATCCCATGCCCTTTTAGGCCACTTGATGTCACAATGAATCATTTGATTCTTGGCCTCCATGGTGGCGTAATTGTACCAGGTTTTAATTGGGCCCCATGCTTTCACAATACATCCCTGCCCCTTTTAGGCCCATTGGTGTCAAAAGGGATCATTAGATTGTTAGCCTGCATTGGGTCACAATGGATCCTTGCTTCTCTTAACCCCTGTGCTGTCACAATGCATCCCATGCCCTTTTAGGCCACTTGATGTCACAATGAATCATTTGATTCTTGGCCTCCATGGTGTCGTAATGGTTCCTTGTTTCTATTTGGCCCCATGCTGTCACAATTCATCCCTGGCCCTTTTACGCCCCCTGGTGTCAAATGGGATCCTGGGATTATTAGCCTCCATTGGGTCACAATGGATCCTTGCATCTCTTAACCCCTGTGCTGTCACAATGCATCCCATGCCCTTTTAGGCCACATGATGTCACAATGAATCATTTGTTTCTTGGCCTCCACGGTGGCATAATAGATCCTTGCTTCTATTGGTCCCCGTGCTGTAACAATCCATCCCTGGCCCTTTTTATACCCCCTGGTGCCACAAGGGATCATTAGATTGTTAGCCTGCATTGGGTCACAATGGTTCCTTGCTTCTCTTAACCTCTGTGGTGTCACAATGCATCCCATGCCCTTTTAGGCCACTTGATGTCACAATGAATCATTTGATTCTTGGCCTCCATGGTGTCATAATGGTTCCTTGTTTCTATTGGGCCCCATGCTGTCACAATTCATCCCTGGCCCTTTTACGCCCCCTGGTGTCAAATGGGATCCTGGGATTATTAGCCTCCATTGGGTCACAATGGATCCTTGCTTCTCTTAACCCCTGTGCTGTCACAATGCATCCCATGCCCTTTTAGGCCACTTGATGTCACAATGAATCATTTGATTCTTGGCCTCCATGGTGGCATAATTGTACCAGGTTTTACTTTGGCCCCATGCTTTCACAATACATCCCAGCCCCTTTTAGGCCCATTGGTGTCACAGCGGATCATTACATTGTTAGCCTGCATTGGGTCACAATGGTTACTTGCTTCTCTTAACCCCTGTGGTGTCACAATGCATCCCATGCCCTTTTAGGCCTCTTGATGTCACAATGAATCATTTGATTCTTGGCCTCCATGGTGTCATAATGGTTCCTTGTTTCTATTGGGCCCCATGCTGTCACAATTCATCCCTGGCCCTTTTACGCCCCCTGGTGTCAAATGGGATCCTGGGATTATTAGCCTCCATTGGGTCACAATGGATCCTTGCTTCTCTTAACCCCTGTGGTGTCACAATGCATCCCATGCCCTTTTAGGCCACTTGATGTCACAATGAATCATTTGATTCTTGGCCTCCATGGTGGCATAATAGATCCTTGCTTCTATTGGTCCCCATGCTGTAACAATTCATCCCTGGCCCTTTTAGGCCCATTGGTGTCACAACGGATCATTAGATTGTTAGCCTGCATTGGGTCACAATGGTTCCTTGCTTCTCTTAACCTCTGTGGTGTCACAATGCATCCCATGCCCTTTTAGGCCACTTGATGTCACAATGAATCATTTGATTCTTGGCCTCCATGGTGTCATAATGGTTCCTTGTTTCTATTGGGCCCCATGCTGTCACAATTCATCCCTGGCCCTTTTACGCCCCCTGGTGTCAAATGGGATCCTGGGATTATTAGCCTCCATTGGGTCACAATGGATCCTTGCTTCTCTTAACCCCTGTGGTGTCACAATGCATCCCATGCCCTTTTAGGCCACTTGATGTCACAATGAATCATTTGATTCTTGGCCTCCACGGTGGCATAATAGATCCTTGCTTCTATTGGTCCCCGTGCTGTAACAATTCATCCCTGGCCCTTTTAGGCCCATTGGTGTCACAACGGATCATTAGATTGTTAGCCTGCATTGTGTCACAATGGTTCCTTGCTTCTCTTAACCTCTGTGGTGTCACAATGCATTCCAAGCCCTTTTAGGCCACTTGATATCACAATGAACCATTTGATTCTTGGCCTTCTTGGTGTCATAATGGTTCCTTGCTTCTATAGGTCCCCATGCTGTCAGAGTTCATCCGTGGTCCTTTTGCGCCCCCTGGTGTCAAAAGGGATTCTTAGATTGTTAGCCTGCATTGGGTCACAATGGATCCTTGCTTCTCTTAACCCCTGTGCTGTCACAATGCATCCCATGCCCTTTTAGGCCACTTGATGTCACAATGAATTATATGATTCTTGGCCTCCATGGTGTCGTAATGGTTCCTTGTTTCTATTTGGCCCCATGCTGTCACAATTCATCCCTGGCCCTTTTACGCCCCCTGGTGTCAAATGGGATCCTGGGATTATTAGCCTCCATTGGGTCACAATGGATCCTTGCATCTCTTAACCCCTGTGCTGTCACAATGCATCCCATGCCCTTTTAGGCCACTTGATGTCACAATGAATCATTTGATTCTTGGCCTCCATGGTGGCATAATTGTACCAGGTTTTACTTTGGCCCCATGCTTTCACAATACATCCCAGCCCCTTTTAGGCCCATTGGTGTCACAGCGGATCATTACATTGTTAGCCTGCATTGGGTCACAATGGTTACTTGCTTCTCTTAACCTCTGTGGTGTCACAATGCATCCCATGCCCTTTTAGGCCTCTTGATGTCACAATGAATCATTTGATTCTTGGCCTCCATGGTGTCATAATGGTTCCTTGTTTCTATTGGGCCCCATGCTGTCACAATTAATCCCTGGCCCTTTTACGCCCCCTGGTGTCAAATGGGATCCTGGGATAATTAGCCTCCATTGGGTCACAATGGATCCTTGCTTCTCTTAACCCCTGTGGTGTCACAATGCATCCCATGCCCTTTTAGGCCACTTGATGTCACAATGAATCATTTGATTCTTGGCCTCCACGGTGGCATAATAGATCCTTGCTTCTATTGGTCCCCGTGCTGTAACAATCCATCCCTGGCCCTTTTTATACCCCCTGGTGCCACAAGGGATCATTAGATTGTTAGCCTGCATTGGGTCACAATGGTTCCTTGCTTCTCTTAACCTCTGTGGTGTCACAATGCATTCCAAGCCCTTTTAGGCCACTTGATATCACAATGAACCATTTGATTCTTGGCCTTCTTGGTGTCATAATGGTTCCTTGCTTCTATAGGTCCCCATGCTGTCAGAGTTCATCCGTGGTCCTTTTGCGCCCCCTGGTGTCAAAAGGGATTCTTAGATTGTTAGCCTGCATTGGGTCACAATGGATCCTTGCTTCTCTTAATCCCTGTGGTGTCACAATGCATCCCATGCCCTTTTAGGCCACTTGATGTCACAATGAATCATTTGATTCTTGGCCTCCATGGTGGCGTAATTGTACCAGGTTTTAATTGGGCCCCATGCTTTCACAATACATCCCTGCCCCTTTTAGGCCCATTGGTGTCAAAAGGGATCATTAGATTGTTAGCCTGCATTGGGTCACAATGGATCCTTGCTTCTCTTAACCCCTGTGCTGTCACAATGCATCCCATGCCCTTTTAGGCCACTTGATGTCACAATGAATCATTTGATTCTTGGCCTCCATGGTGTCGTAATGGTTCCTTGTTTCTATTTGGCCCCATGCTGTCACAATTCATCCCTGGCCCTTTTACGCCCCCTGGTGTCAAATGGGATCCTGGGATTATTAGCCTCCATTGGGTCACAATGGATCCTTGCATCTCTTAACCCCTGTGCTGTCACAATGCATCCCATGCCCTTTTAGGCCACATGATGTCACAATGAATCATTTGTTTCTTGGCCTCCACGGTGGCATAATAGATCCTTGCTTCTATTGGTCCCCGTGCTGTAACAATCCATCCCTGGCCCTTTTTATACCCCCTGGTGCCACAAGGGATCATTAGATTGTTAGCCTGCATTGGGTCACAATGGTTCCTTGCTTCTCTTAACCTCTGTGGTGTCACAATGCATTCCAAGCCCTTTTAGGCCACTTGGTCTTCCAATGAACCATTTGATTCTTGGCCTTCATGGTGTCATCATGGTTCCTTGCTTCTATAGGTCCCCATGCTGTCAGAGTTCATCCGTGGTCCTTTTGCGCCCCCTGGTGTCAAAAGGGATTCTTAGATTGTTAGCCTGCATTGGGTCACAATGGTTCCTTGCTTCTCTTAACCCCTGTGCTGTCACAATGCATCCCATGCCCTTTTAGGCCACTTGATGTCACAATGAATCATTTGATTCTTGGCCTCCATGGTGGCATAATAGATCCTTGATTCTATTGGTCCCCGTGCTGTAACAATTCATCCCTGGCCCTTTCAGGCCCATTGGTGTCACAAGGGATCATTAGATTGTTTAGCCTGCATTGGGTCACAATGGTTCCTTGCTTCTCTTAACCTCTGTGGTTTCACAATGCATCCCATGCCCTTTTAGGCCACTTGATGTCACAATGAATCATTTGATTCTTGGCCTCCACGGTGGCAGAATTTTACCATGCTTTACTTGGGCCCCATGCTTTCACAATTCATCCCTGCCCCTTTTAGGCCCATTGGTGCCACAAGGGATCATTAGATTGTTAGCCTGCATTTGGTCACAATGGTTCCTTGCTTCTCTTAACCTCTGTGCTGTCACAATGCATCCCATGCCCTTTTAGGCCACTTGATGTCACAATGAATCATTTGATTCTTGGCCTCCATGGTGTCATAATGGTTCCTTGTTTCTATTGGGCCCCATGCTGTCACAATTCATCCCTGGCCCTTTTACGCCCCCTGGTGTCAAATGGGATCCTGGGATTATTAGCCTCCATTGGGTAACAATGGATCCTTGCTTCTCTTAACCCCTGTGGTGTCACAATGCATCCCATGCCCTTTTAGGCCACTTGATGTCACAATGAATCATTTGATTCTTGGCCTCCACGGTGGCATAATAGATCCTTGCTGCTATTGGTCCCCGTGCTGTAACAATCCATCCCTGGCCCTTTTTATACCCCCTGGTGCCACAAGGGATTTTAGATTGTTAGCCTGCATTGGGTCACAATGGTTCCTTGCTTCTCTTAACCCCTGTGGTGTCACAATGCATCCCATTCCCTTTTAGGCCACTTGATGTCACAATGAATCATTTGATTCTTGGCCTCCATGGTGGCGAAATTGTACCAGGTTTTAATTGGGCCCCATGCTTTCACAATACATCCCTGCCCCTTTTAAGCCCATTGGTGTCAAAAGGTATCATTAGATTATTAACCTCCATTGGGTCACAATGGATCCTTACTTCTCTTAACCCCTGTGGTGTCACAATGCATCCCATGCCCTTTTAGGCCACTTGATGTCACAATGAATCATTTGATTCTTGGCCTCCATGGTGTCATAATGGTTCCTTGTTTCTATTGGGCCCCATGCTGTCACAATTCATCCCTGGCCCTTTTACGCCCCCTGGTGTCAAAAGGGATTCTTAGATTGTTAGCCTGCTTTGGGTCACAATGGTTCCTTGCTTCTCTTAACCCCTGTGGTGTCACAATGCATCCCATGCCCTTTTAGGCCACTTGATGTCACAATGAATCATTTCATTCTTGGCCTCCATGGTCGTGTAATTGTACCAGGTTTTAATTGGGCCCCATGCTTTCACAATACATCCCTGCCCCTTTTAGGCCCATTGGTGTCAGAAGGGATCATTAGATTGTTAGCCTCCATTGGGTCACAATGGATCCTTGCTTCTCTTAACCCCTGTGCTGTCACAATGCATCCCATGCCCTTTTAGGACACATGATGTCACAATGAATGATTGGATTCTTGGCCTCCATGGTGGCATAATAGATCCTTCCTTCTATTGGTCGCCGTGCTGTAACAATTCATCCCTGGCCCTTTTAGGCCCATTGGTGTCAAATGGGATCCTGGGATTATTAGCCTCCATTGGGTCACAATGGATCCTTGCTTCTCTTAACCCCTGTGCTGTCACAATGCATCCCATGCCCTTTTAGGCCACTTGATGGCACAATGAATCATTTGATTCTTGGCCTCCACGGTGGCATAATAGATCCTTGCTTCTATTGGTCCCCGTGCTGTAACAATCCATCCCTGCCCCTTTTTATACCCCCTGGTGCCACAAGGGATCATTAGATTGTTAGCCTGCATTGGGTCACAATGGTTCCTTGCTTCTCTTAACCTCTGTGCTGTCACAATGCATTCCAAGCCCTTTTAGGCCACTTGGTCTTACAATGAACCATTTGATTCTTGGCCTTCATGGTCTCATAATGGTTTCTTGTTTGTATTGGGCCCCATGCTGTCAGAGTTCATCCGTGGTCCTTTTGCGCCCCCTGGTGTCAAAAGGGATTCTTAGATTGTTAGCCTGCATTGGGTCACAATGGTTCCTTGCTTCTCTTAACCTCTGTGGTGTCACAATGCATCCCATTCCCTTTTAGGCCACTTGATGTCACAATGAATCATTTGATTCTTGGCCTCCATGGTGGTGTAATTGTACCAGGTTTTAATTGGGCCCCATGCTTTCACAATACATCCCTGCCACTTTTAGGCCCATTGGTGTCAAAAGGGATCATTAGATTGTTAGCCTCCATTGGGTCACAATGGTTCCTTGCTTCTCTTAACCTCTGTGGTGTCACAATGCATTCCAAGCCCTTTTAGGCCACTTGATGTCACAAGGAACCATTTGATTCTTGGCCTTCTTGGTGTCATTATGGTTCCTTGCTTGTAGAGGTCCCCATGCTGTCAGAGTTCATCCGTGGTCCTTTTGCGCCCCCTGCTGTCAAAAGGGATTCTTAGATTGTTAGCCTGCATTGGGTCACAATGGATCCTTGCTTCTCTTAACCCCTGTGGTGTCATAATGCATCCCATTCCCTTTTAGGCCACTTGATGTCACAATGAATCATTTGATTCTTGGCCTCCACGGTGGCATAATAGATCCTTGCTGCTGTTGGTCCCCGTGCTGTAACAATCCATCCCTGGCCCTTTTTATACCCCCTGCGGCCACAAGGGATCATTAAATTGTTAGCCTGCATTGGGTCACATTGGATCCTTGCTTCTCTTAACCTCTGTGGTGTCACAATGCATTCCAAGCCCTTTTAGGCCACTTGGTCTTACAATGAACCATTTGATTCTTGGCCTTCATGGTGTCATAATTTTTCCTTGCTTCTATAGGTCCCCATGCTGTCAGAGTTCATCCGTGGTCCTTTTGCGCCCCCTGGTGTCAAAAGGGATTCTTAGATTGTTAGCCTGCATTGGGTCACAATGGTTCCTTGCTTCTCTTAACCCCTGTGCTGTCACAATGCATCCCATGCCCTTTTAGGCCTCTTGATGTCACAATGAATCATTTGTTTCTTGGCCTCCATGGTGGCATAATTGTACCAGGTTTTATTTGGGCCCCATGCTTTCACAATTCATCCCTGACCCTTTTAGGCCCATTGGTGTCAAAAGGGATTCTTAGATTGTTAGCCTCCATTGGGTCACAATGGATCCTTGCTTCTCTTAACCCCTGTGGTGTCACAATGCATCCCATGCCCTTTTAGGCCACTTGATGTCACAATGAATCATTTGATTCTTGGCCTCCATGGTGTCGTAATGGTTCCTTGTTTCTATTTGGCCCCATGGTGTCACAATTCATCCCTGGCCCTTTTACGCCCCCTGGTGTCAAAAGGCATCCTGGGATTATTAGCCTCCATTGGGTCACAATGGATCCTTGCTTCTCTTAACCCCTGTGGTGTCACAATCCGTCCCACGCGCTTTTAGGCCACTTGATGTCACAATGAATCATTTGATTCTTGGCCTCCATGGTGGTGAAATTGTACCAGGTTTTAATTGGGCCCCATGCTTTCACAATACATCCCTGCCCCTTTTAGGCCCATTGGTGTCAAAAGGTATCATTAGATTAATAACCTCCATTGGGTCACAATGGATCCTTGCTTCTCTTAACCCCTGTGCTGTCACAATGCATCCCATGCCCTTTTAGGCCACTTGATGTCACAATGAACCATTTGATTTTTGGCCTCCATGGTGGCATAATAGATCCTTCCTTCTATTGGTCCCCGTGCTGTAACAATTCATCCCTGGCCCTTTTAGGCCCATTGGTGTCACAACGGATCATTAGATTGTTAGCCTGCTTTGGGTCACAATGGTTCCTTGCTTCTCTTAACCTCTGTGGTGTCACAATGCATCCCATTCCCTTTTAGGCCACTTGATGTCACAATGAATCATTTGATTCTTTGCCTCCATGGTGTCATAATGGTTCCTTGTTTCTATTGGGCCCCATGCTGTCACAATTCATCCCTAGCCCTTTTACGCCCCCTGGGGTCAAATGGGATCCTGGGATTATTAGCCTCCATTGGGTCACAATGGATCCTTGCTTCTCTTAACCCCTGTGGTGTCACAATTCATCCCATGCCCTTTTAGGCCACTTGATGTCACAATGAATCATTTCATTCTTGGCCTCCATGGTGGCATAATTGTACCAGGTTTTACTAGGGCCCCATGATTTCACAATTCATCCCTGACCCTTTTAGGCCCATTGGTGTCACAAGGGATCATTAGATTGTTAGCCTGCATTGGGTCGCAATGGTTCCTTGCTTCTCTTAACCTCTGTGGTGTCACAATGCATCCCATGCCCTTTTAGGCCACTTGATGTCACAATGAATCATTTGATACTTGGCCTCCATGGTGTCATAATGGTTCCTTGTTTCTATTGGTCCCCATGCTGTAACAATCCATCCCTGGCCCTTTTTATACCCCCTGGTGCCACAAGGGATCATTAGATGGTTAGTCTGCATTGGGACACAATGGTTCCTTGCTTCTCTTAACCTCTGTGGTGTCACAATGCATTCCAAGCCCTTTTAGGCCACTTGGTCTTACAATGAACCATTTGATTCTTGGCCTTCATGGTCTCATAATGGTTTCTTGTTTGTATTGGGCCCCATGCTGTCAGAGTTCATCCTTGGTCCTTTTTCGCCCCCTGGTGTCAAAAGGGATTCTTAGATTGTTAGCCTGCATTGGGTCACAATGGTTCCTTGCTTCTCTTAACCCCTGTGGTGTCATAATGCATCCCATTCCCTTTTAGGCCACTTGATGTCACAATGAATCATTTGATTCTTGGCCTCCACGGTGGCATAATAGATCCTTGCTGCTGTTGGTCCCCGTGCTGTAAGAATCCATCCCTGGCCCTTTTTATACCCCCTGGTGCCACAAGGGATCATTAGATTGTTAGCCTGCATTGGGTCACAATGGTTCCTTGCTTCTCTTAACCTCTGTGGTGTCACAATGCATTCCAAGCCCTTTTAGGCCACTTGATGTCACAATGAATCATTTGATTCTTGGCCTCCATGGTGGTGAAATTGTACCAGGTTTTAATTGGGCCCCATGCCTTCACAATACATCCCTGCCCCTTTTAAGCCCATTGGTGTCAAAAGGTATCATTAGATTAATGACCTCCATTGGGTCACAATGGATCCTTGCTTCTCTTAACCCCTGCGGTGTCACAATGCATCCCATGCCCTTTTAGGCCACTTGATGTCACAATGAATCATTTGATTCTTGGCCTCCATGGTGGCATAATAGATCCTTGCTTCTATTGGTCCCCATGCTGTAACAATCCATCCCTGGCCCTTTTTATACCCCCTGGTGCAACAAGGGATCATTAGATTGTTAGTCTGCATTGGGTCACAATGGTTCCTTGCCTCTCTTAACCTCTGTGGTGTCACAATGCATTCCAAGCCCTTTTAGGCCACTTGGTCTTACAATGAACCATTTGATTCTTGGCCTTCATGGTGTCATAATGGTTCCTTGCTTCTATAGGTCCCAATGCTGTCAGAGTTCATCCGTGGTCCTTTTGCGCCCCCTGGTGTCAAAAGGGATTCTTAGATTGTTAGCCTGCATTGGGTCACAATGGTTCCTTGCTTCTCTTAACCTCTGTGGTGTCACAATGCATCCCATGCCCTTTTAGGCCACTTGATGTCACAATGAATCATTTCATTCTTGGCCTCCATGGTGGTGTAATTGTACCAGGTTGTAATTGGGCCCCATGCTTTCACAATACATCCCTGCCACTTATAGGCCCATTGGTGTCACAAGGGATCATTAGATTGTTAGCCTCCATTGGGTCACAATGGTTCCTTGCTTCTCTTAACCTCTGTGGTGTCACAATGCATTCCAAGCCCTTTTAGGCCACTTGATGTCACAATGAACCATTTGATTCCTGGCCTTCTTGGTGTCATAATGATTCCGTGTTTCTATAGGTCCCCATGCTGTCAGAGTTCATCCGTGGTCCTTTTGCGCCCCCTGGTGTCAAAAGGGATTCTTAGATTGTTAGCCTGCATTGGGTCACAATGGTTCCTTGCTTCTCTTAACCCCTGTGCTGTCACAATGCATCCCATTCCCTTTTAGGCCACTTGATGTCACAATGAATCATTTGATTCTTGGCCTCCATGGTGGCGTAATTGTACCTGGTTTTAATTGGGCCCCATGCTTTCACAATACATCTCTGCCCCTTTTAGGCCCATTGGTGTCAAAAGGGATCATTAGATTGTTAGCCTCCATTGGGTCACAATGGTTCCTTGCTTCTCTTAACCCCTGTGCTGTCACAATGCATCCCATGCCCTTTTAGGCCACTTGATGTCACAATGAATCATTTGATTCTTGGCCTCCATGGTGTCATAATGGTTCCTTGTTTCTATTTGGCCCCATGCTGTCACAATTCATCCCTGGCCCTTTTTATACCCCCTGGTGTCAAATGGGATCCTGGGATTATTAGCCTCCATTGGGTCACAATGGATCCTTGCTTCTCTTAACCCCTGTGCTGTCACAATGCATCCCATGCCCTTTTAGGCCACATGATGTCACAATGAATCATTTGATTCTTGGCCTCCACGGTGGCATAATAGATCCTTGCTTCTATTGGTCCCCGTGCTGTAACAATCCATCCCTGGCCCTTTTTATACCCCCTGGTGCCACAAGGGATCATTAGATTGTTAGCCTGCATTGGGTCACAATGGTTCCTTGCTTCTCTTAACCTCTGTGGTGTCACAATGCATTCCAAGCCCTTTTAGGCCACTTGGTCTTCCAATGAACCATTTGATTCTTGGCCTTCATGGTGTCATAATGGTTCCTTGCTTCTATAGGTCCCCATGCTGTCAGAGTTCATCCGTGGTCCTTTTGCGCCCCCTGGTGTCAAAAGGGATTCTTAGATTGTTAGCCTGCATTGGGTCACAATGGTTCCTTGCTTCTCTTAACCCCTGTGGTGTCACAATGCATCCCATGCCCTTTTAGGCCACTTGATGTCACAATGAATCATTTGATTCTTGGCCTCCATGGTGGCATAATAGATCCTTGCTTCTATTGGTCCCCATGCTGTAACAATTCATCCCTGGCCCTTTTAGGTCCATTGGTGTCACAACGGATCATTAGATTGTTAGCCTGCATTGGGTCACAATGGTTCCTTGCTTCTCTTAACCCCTGTGCTGTCACAATGCATCCCATGCCCTTTTAGGCCACTTGATGTCACAATGAATCATTTGATTATTGGCCTCCATGGTATCGTAATGGTTCCTTGCTTCTATTGGGCCCCATGCTGTCACAATTCATCCCTGGCCGTTTTACGCCCCCTGGTGTCAAATGGGATCCTGGGATTATTAGCCTCCATTGGGTCACAATGGATCCTTGCTTCTCTTAACCCCTGTGCTGTCACAATGCATCCCATGCCCTTTTAGGCCACATGATGTCACAATGAATCATTTGATTCTTGGCCTCCACGGTGGCATAATAGATCCTTGCTTCTATTGGTCCCCGTGCTGTAACAATCCATCCCTGGCCCTTTTTATACCCCCTGGTGCCACAAGGGATCATTAGATTGTTAGCCTGCATTGGGTCACAATGGTTCCTTACTTCTCTTAACCTCTGTGGTGTCACAATGCATCCCATGCCCTTTTAGGCCACTTGGTCTTACAATGAACCATTTGATTCTTGGCCTTCATGGTCTCATAATGGTTTCTTGTTTGTATTGGGCCCCAGGCTGTCAGAGGTCATCCGTGGTCCTTTTACGCCCCCTGGTGTCAAAAGGGATTCTTAGATTGTTAGCCTGCATTGGGTCACAATGGTTCCTTGCTTCTCTTAACCCCTGTGGTGTCACAATGCATCCCATGCCCTTTTAGGCCACTTGATGTCACAATGAATCATTTGATTCTTGGCCTCCATGGTGGCATAATTGTACCAGGTTTTACTTGGGCCCCATGCTTTCACAATACATCCCTGCCCCTTTTAGGCCCATTGGTGACACAAGGGATCATTAGATTGTTAGCCTGCATTGGGTCACAATGGTTCCTTGCTTCTCTTAACCTCTGTGGTGTCACAATGCACCCCATGCACTTTTATGCCACTTGATGTCACAATGAATCATTTGATTCTTGGCCTCCATGGTGTCATAATGGTTCCTTGTTTCTATTGGGCCCCAGGCTGTCACAATTCATCCCTGGCCCTTTTACGCCCCCTGGTGTCAAATGGGATACTGGGATTATTAGCCTCCATTGGGTCACAATGGATCCTTGCTTCTCTTAACCCCTGTGCTGTCACAATGCATCCCATGCCCTTTTAGGCCACATGATGTCACAATGAATCATTTGTTTCTTGGCCTCCATGGTGTCATAATGGTTCCTTGTTTCTATTGGGACCCATGCTGTCACAATTCATCCCTGGCCCTTTTAGGCCCATTGGTGTCACAAGGGATCATTAGATTGTTAGCCTCCATTGGGTCACAATGGATCCTTGCTTCTCTTAACCCCTGTGGTGTCACAAGGCATCCCATGCCCTTTTAGGCCACTTGATGTCACAATGAATCATTTGATTCTTGGCCTCCATGGTGGCATAATTGTACCAGGTTTTACTTGGGCCCCATGCTTTCACAATACATCCCTGCCCCTTTTAGGCCCATTGGTGTCACAAGAGATCATTAGATTGTTAGCCTGCATTGGGTCACAATGGTTCCTTGCTTCTCTTAACCTCTGTGGTGTCACAATGCATCCCATGCCCTTTTAGGCCACTTGATGTCACAATGAATCATTTGATTCTTGGCCTCCATGGTGTCGTAATGGTTCCTTGTTTCTATTGGGCCCCATGCTGTCACAATTCATCCCTGGCCCTTTTACGCCCCCTGGTGTCAAATGGGATCCTGGGATTATTAGCCTCCATTGGGTCACAATGGATCCTTGCTTCTCTTAACCCCTGTTCTGTCACAATGCATCCCATGCCCTTTTAGGCCACTTGATGTCACAATGAATCATTTGATTCTTGGCCTCCACGGTGTCATAATGGTTCCTTGTTTCTATTGGGCCCCATGCTGTCACAATTCATCCCTGGCCCTTTTACGCCCCCTGGGGTCAAATGGGATCCTGGGATTATTAGCCTCCATTGGGTCACAATGGATCCTTGCTTCTCTTAACCCCTGTGGTGTCACAATGCATCCCATGCCCTTTTAGGCCACTTGATGTCACAATGAATCATTTCATTCTTGGCCTCCATGGTGGCATAATAGATCCTTGCTTCTATTGGTCCCCATGCTGTAACAATTCATCCCTGGCCCTTTTAGGTCCATTGGTGTCACAACGGATCATTAGATTGTTAGCCTGCATTGGGTCACAATGGTTCCTTGCTTCTCTTAACCCCTGTGCTGTCACAATGCATCCCATGCCCTTTTAGGCCACTTGATGTCACAATGAATCATTTGATTCTTGGCCTCCATGGTGTCGTAATGGTTCCTTGCTTCTATTGGGCCCCATGCTGTCACAATTCATCCCTGGCCGTTTTACGCCCCCTGGTGTCAAATGGGATCCTGGGATTATTAGCCTCCATTGGGTCACAATGGATCCTTGCTTCTCTTAACCCCTGTGCTGTCACAATGCATCCCATGCCCTTTTAGGCCACATGATGTCACAATGAATCATTTGATTCTTGGCCTCCACGGTGGCATAATAGATCCTTGCTTCTATTGGTCCCCGTGCTGTAACAATCCATCCCTGGCCCTTTTTATACCCCCTGGTGCCACAAGGGATCATTAGATTGTTAGCCTGCATTGGGTCACAATGGTTCCTTACTTCTCTTAACCTCTGTGGTGTCACAATGCATCCCATGCCCTTTTAGGCCACTTGGTCTTACAATGAACCATTTGATTCTTGGCCTTCATGGTCTCATAATGGTTTCTTGTTTGTATTGGGCCCCAGGCTGTCAGAGGTCATCCGTGGTCCTTTTGCGCCCCCTGGTGTCAAAAGGGATTCTTAGATTGTTAGCCTGCATTGGGTCACAATGGTTCCTTGCTTCTCTTAACCCCTGTGGTGTCACAATGCATCCCATGCCCTTTTAGGCCACTTGATGTCACAATGAATCATTTGATTCTTGGCCTCCATGGTGGCATAATTGTACCAGGTTTTACTTGGGCCCCATGCTTTCACAATACATCCCTGCCCCTTTTAGGCCCATTGGTGACACAAGGGATCATTAGATTGTTAGCCTCCATTGGGTCACAATGGATCCTTGCTTCTCTTAACCCCTGTGCTGTCACAATGCATCCCATGCCCTTTTAGGCCACATGATGTCACAATGAATCATTTGATTCTTGGCCTCCACGGTGGCATAATAGATCCTTGCTTCTATTCGTCCCCGTGCTGTAACAATCCATCCCTGGCCCTTTTTATACCCCCTGGTGCCACAAGGGATCATTAGATTGTTAGCCTGCATTGGGTCACAATGGTTCCTTGCTTCTCTTAACCCCTGTGGTGTCACAATGCATCCCATGCCCTTTTAGGCCACTTGATGTCACAATGAATCATTTGATTCTTGGCCTCCATGGTGTCGTAATGGTTCCTTGCTTCTATTGGGCCCCATGCTGTCACAATTCATCCCTGGCCCTTTTACGCCCCCTGGTGTCAAATGGGATCCTGGGATTATTAGCCTCCATTGGGTCACAATGGATCCTTGCTTCTCTTAACCCCTGTGCTGTCACAATGCATCCCATGCCCTTTTAGGCCACATGATGTCACAATGAATCATTTGATTCTTGGCCTCCACGGTGGCATAATAGATCCTTGCTTCTATTGGTCCCCGTGCTGTAACAATCCATCCCTGGCCCTTTTTATACCCCCTGGTGCCACAAGGGATCATTAGATGGTTAGCCTGCATTGGGTCACAATGGATCCTTGCTTCTCTTAACCTCTGTGGTGTCACAATGCATTCCAAGCCCTTTTAGGCCACTTGGTCTTACAATGAACCATTTGATTCTTGGCCTTCATGGTCTCATAATGGTTTCTTGTTTGTATTGGGCCCCAGGCTGTCAGAGGTCATCCGTGGTCCTTTTGCGCCCCCTGGTGTCAAAAGGGATTCTTAGATTGTTAGCCTGCATTGGGTCACAATGGTTCCTTGCTTCTCTTAACCCCTGTGGTGTCACAATGCATCCCATGCACTTTTATGCCACTTGATGTCACAATGAATCATTTGATTCTTGGCCTCCATGGTGTCATAATGGTTCCTTGTTTCTATTGGGCCCCATGCTGTCACAATTCATCCCTGGCCCTTTTACGCCCCCTGGTGTCAAATGGGATCCTGGGATTATTAGCCTCCATTGGGTCACAATTGATCCTTGCTTCTCTTAACCCCTGTGCTGTCACAATGCATCCCATGCCCTTTTAGGCCACTTGATGTCACAATGAATCATTTGATTCTTGGCCTCCATGGTGTCATAATGGTTCCTTGTTTCTATTGGGACCCATGCTGTCACAATTCATCCCTGGCCCTTTTAGGCCCATTGGTGTCACAAGGGATCATTAGATTGTTAGCCTCCAGTGGGTCACAATGGATCCTTGCTTCTCTTAACCCCTGTGGTGTCACAAGGCATCTCATGCCCTTTTAGGCCACTTGATGTCACAATGAATCATTTGATTCTTGGCCTCCATGGTGGCATAATTGTACCAGGTTTTACTTGGGCCCCATGCTTTCACAATACATCCCTGCCCCTTTTAGGCCCATTGGTGTCACAAGAGATCATTAGATTGTTAGCCTGCATTGGGTCACAATGGTTCCTTGCTTCTCTTAACCTCTGTGGTGTCACAATGCATCCCATGCCCTTTTAGGCCACTTGATGTCACAATGAATCATTTGATTCTTGGCCTCCATGGTGTCGTAATGGTTCCTTGTTTCTATTGGGCCCCAGGCTGTCACAATTCATCCCTGGCCCTTTTACGCCCCCTGGTGTCAAATGGGATCCTGGGATTATTAGCCTCCATTGGGTCACAATGGATCCTTGCTTCTCTTAACCCCTGTTCTGTCACAATGCATCCCATGCCCTTTTAGGCCACTTGATGTCACAATGAATCATTTGATTCTTGGCCTCCATGGTGTCGTAATGGTTCCTTGTTTCTATTGGGCCCCATGCTGTCACAATTCATCCCTGGCCCTTTTACGCCCCCTGGTGTCAAATGGGATCCTGGGATTATTAGCCTCCATTGGGTCACAATGGATCCTTGCTTCTCTTAACCCCTGTTCTGTCACAATGCATCCCATGCCCTTTTAGGCCACTTGATGTCACAATGAATCATTTGATTCTTGGCCTCCACGGTGTCATAATGGTTCCTTGTTTCTATTGGGCCCCATGCTGTCACAATTCATCCCTGGCCCTTTTACGCCCCCTGGGGTGAAATCGGATCCTGGGATTATTAGCCTCCATTGGGTCACAATGGATCCTTGCTTCTCTTAACCCCTGTGGTGTCACAATTCATCCCATGCCCTTTTAGGCCACTTGATGTCACAATGAATCATTTCATTCTTGGCCTCCATGGTGGCATAATTGTACCAGGTTTTACTAGGGCCCCATGCTTTCACAATTCATCCCTGACCCTTTTAGGCCCATTGGTGTCACAAGGGATCATTAGATTGTTAGCCTGCATTGGGTCGCAATGGTTCCTTGCTTCTCTTAACCTCTGTGGTGTCACAATGCATCCCATGCCCTTTTAGGCCACTTGATGTCACAATGAATCATTTGATACTTGGCCTCCATGGTGTCATAATGGTTCCTTGTTTCTATTGGGCCCCATGCTGTCACAATTCATCCCTGGCCCTTTTACGCCCCCTGGTGCCACAACGGATCATTAGATTGTTAGCCTGCATTGGGTCACAATGGTTCCTTGCTTCTCTTAACCTCTGTGGTGTCACAATGCATTCCAAGCCCTTTTAGGCCACTTGATGTCACAATGAATCATTTGATTCTTGGCCTCCATGGTGGTGAAATTGTACCAGGTTTTAATTGGGCCCCATGCCTTCACAATACATCCCTGACCCTTTTAAGCCCATTGGTGTCAAAAGGTATCATTAGATTAATAACCTCCATTGGGTCACAATGGATCCTTGCTTCTCTTAACCCCTGTGGTGTCACAATGCATCCCATGCCCTTTTAGGCCACTTGATGTCACAATGAATCATTTGATTCTTGGCCTCCATGGTGGCATAATAGATCCTTGCTTCTATTGGTCCCCATGCTGTAACAATCCATCCCTGGCCCTTTTTATACCCCCTGGTGCAACAAGGGATCATTAGATTGTTAGTCTGCATTGGGTCACAATGGTTCCTTGCTTCTCTTAACCTCTGTGGTGTCACAATGCATTCCAAGCCCTTTTAGGCCACTTGGTCTTACAATGAACCATTTGATTCTTGGCCTTCATGGTGTCATAATGGTTCCTTGCTTCTATAGGTCCCAATGCTGTCAGAGTTCATCCGTGGTCCTTTTGCGCCCCCTGGTGTCAAAAGGGATTCTTAGATTGTTAGCCTGCATTGGGTCACAATGGTTCCTTGCTTCTCTTAACCTCTGTGGTGTCACAATGCATCCCATGCCCTTTTAGGCCACTTGATGTCACAATGAATCATTTCATTCTTGGCCTCCATGGTGGTGTAATTGTACCAGGTTTTAATTGGGCCCCATGCTTTCACAATACATCCCTGCCACTTCTAGGCCCATTGGTGTCAAAAGGGATCATTAGATTGTTAGCCTCCATTGGGTCACAATGGTTCCTTGCTTCTCTTAACCTCTGTGGTGTCACAATGCATTCCAAGTTCTTTTAGGCCACTTGATGTCACAATGAACCATTTGATTCTTGGCCTTCTTGGTGTCATAATGATTCCGTGTTTCTATAGGTCCCCATGCTGTCACAATTCATCCGTGGTCCTTTTGCGCCCCCTGGTGTCAAAAGGGATCATTAGATTGTTAGCCTCCATTGGGTCACAATGGTTCCTTGCTTCTCTTAACCCCTGTGCTGTCACAATGCATCCCATGCCCTTTTAGGCCACTTGATGTCACAATGAATCATTTGATTCTTGGCCTCCATGGTGTCGTAATGGTTCCTTGTTTCTATTTGGCCCCATGCTGTCACAATTCATCCCTGGCCCTTTTGCGCCCCCTGGTGTCAAATGGGATCCTGGGATTATTAGCCTCCATTGGGTCACAATGGATCCTTGCTTCTCTTAACCCCTGTGCTGTCACAATGCATCCCATGCCCTTTTAGGCCACATGATGTCACAATGAATCATTTGATTCTTGGCCTCCACGGTGGCATAATAGATCCTTGCTTCTATTCGTCCCCGTGCTGTAACAATCCATCCCTGGCCCTTTTTATACCCCCTGGTGCCACAAGGGATCACTAGATTGTTAGCCTGCATTGGGTCACAATGGTTCCTTGCTTCTCTTAACCTCTGTGGTGTCACAATGCATTCCAAGCCCTTTTAGGCCACTTGGTCTTCCAATGAACCATTTGATTCTTGGCCTTCATGGTGTCATAATGGTTCCTTGCTTCTATAGGTCCCCATGCTGTCAGAGTTCATCCGTGGTCCTTTTGCGCCCCCTGGTGTCAAAAGGGATTCTTAGATTGTTAGCCTGCATTGGGTCACAATGGTTCCTTGCTTCTCTTAACCCCTGTGCTGTCACAATGCATCCCATGCCCTTTTAGGCCACTTGATGTCACAATGAATCATTTGATTCTTGGCCTCCATGGTGGCATAATAGATCCTTGCTTCTATTGGTCCCCATGCTGTAACAATTCATCCCTGGCCCTTTTAGGCCCATTGGTGTCACAACGGATCATTAGATTGTTAGCCTGCATTGGGTCACAATGGTTCCTTGCTTCTCTTAACCTCTGTGGTGTCACAATGCATTCCAAGCCCTTTTAGGCCACTTGATGTCACAATGAATCATTTGATTCTTGGCCTCCATGGTGTCGTAATGGTTCCTTGTTTCTATTGGGCCCCATGCTGTCACAATTCATCCCTGGCCCTTTTACGCACCCTGGTGTCAAATGGGATCCTGGGATTATTAGCCTCCATTGGGTCACAATGGATCCTTGCTTCTCTTAACCCCTGTGCTGTCACAATGCATCCCATGCCCTTTTAGGCCACATGATGTCACAATGAATCATTTGATTCTTGGCCTCCACGGTGGCATAATAGATCCTTGCTTCTATTGGTCCCCGTGCTGTAACAATCCATCCCTGGCCCTTTTTATACCCCCTGGTGCCACAAGGGATCATTAGATTGTTAGCCTGCATTGGGTCACAATGGTTCCTTGCTTCTCTTAACCCCTGTGGTGTCACAATGCATCCCATGCCCTTTTAGGCCACTTGATGTCACAATGAATCATTTGATTCTTGGCCTCCATGGTGGCATAATTGTACCAGGTTTTAATTGGGCCCCATGCTTTCACAATTCATCCCTGCCCCTTTTACGCCCATTGGAGTCACAAGGGATCATTAGATTGTTAGCCTGCATTGGGTCACAATGGTTCCTTGCTTCTCTTAACCTCTGTGGTGTCACAATGCATCCCATGACCTTTTAGGCCACTTGATGTCACAATGAATCATTTGATTCTTGGCCTCCATGGTGTCATAATGGTTCCTTGTTTCTATTGGGCCCCATGCTGTCACAATTCATCCCTGGCCCTTTTACGCCCCCTGGTGTCAAATGGGATCCTGGGATTATTAGCCTGCATTGGGTCACAATGGATCCTTGCTTCTCTTAACCCCTGTGCTGTCACAATGCATCCCATGCCCTTTTAGGCCACTTGATGTCACAATGAATCATTTGATTCTTGGCCTCCATGGTGGCATAATTGTACCAGGTTTTACTTTGGCCCCATGCTTTCACAATACATCCCAGCCCCTTTTAGGCCCATTGGTGTCACAGCGGATCATTAGATTGTTAGCCTGCATTGGGTCACAATGGATCCTTGCTTCTCTTAACCCCTGTGGTGTCACAATGCATCCCATGTCCTTTTAGGCCTCTTGATGTCACAATGAATCATTTGATTCTTGGCCTCCATGGTGGCGTAATGGTTCCTTGCTTCTATTGGGCCCCATGCTGTCACAATTCATCCCTGGCCGTTTTACGCCCCCTGGTGTCAAATGGGATCCTGGGATTATTAGCCTCCATTGGGTCACAATGGATCCTTGCTTCTCTTAACCCCTGTGCTGTCACAATGCATCCCATGCCCTTTTAGGCCACATGATGTCACAATGAATCATTTGTTTCTTGGCCTCCATGGTGTCATAATGGTTCCTTGTTTCTATTGGGACCCATGCTGTCACAATTCATCCCTGGCCCTTTTAGGCCCATTGGTGTCACAAGGGATCATTAGATTGTCAGCCTCCATTGGGTCTCAATGGATCCTTGCTTCTCTTAACCCCTGTGCTGTCTCAATGCATCCCATGCCCTTTTAGGCCACTTGATGTCACAATGAATTATTTGATTCGTGGCCTCCACCGTGGCATAATAGATCCTTGCATCTATTGGTCCCCGTGCTGTAACAATTCATCCCTGGCCCTTTTTATACCCCCTGTTGCCACAAGGGATCATTAGATTGTTAGCCTGCATTGGGTCACAATGGTTCCTTGCTTCTCTTAACCTCTGTGGTGTCACAATGCATCCCATGCCCTTTTAGGCCACATGGTCTTACAATGAATCATTTGATTCTTGGCCTCCATGGTGTCATAATGGTTCCTTGTTTCTATTGGGCCCCATGCTGTCACAATTCATACCTGGGTCCTTTTACGCCCCCTGGTGTCAAATGGGATCCTGCGATTATTAGCCTCCATTGGGTCACAATGGATCCTTGCTTCTCTTAACCCCTGAGGTGTCACAATGCATCCCATGCCCTTTTAGGCCACTTGGTCTTAAAATGAACCATTTGATTCTTGGCCGTCATGGTGTCATAATGCTTCCTTACTTCTATAGGTCCCCATGCTGTCAGAGTTCATCCGTGATCCTTTTGCGCCCCCTGGTGTCAAAAGGGATTCTTAGATTGTTAGCCTCCATCGGGTCACAATGGATCCTTGCTTCTCTTAACCCCTGTGGTGTCACAATGCATCCCATGCCCTTTTAGGCCACTTGATGTCACAATGAATCATTTGATTCTTGGCCTCCATGGTGGCATAATAGATCCTTGCTTCTATTGGTCCCCATGCTGTAACAATCCATCCCTGGCCCTTTTTATACCCCCTGGTGCAACAAGGGATCATTAGATTGTTAGTCTGCATTGGGTCACAATGGTTCCTTGCCTCTCTTAACCTCTGTGGTGTCACAATGCATTCCAAGCCCTTTTAGGCCACTTGGTCTTACAATGAACCATTTGATTCTTGGCCTTCATGGTGTCATAATGGTTCCTTGCTTCTATAGGTCCCAATGCTGTCAGAGTTCATCCGTGGTCCTTTTGCGCCCCCTGGTGTCAAAAGGGATTCTTAGATTGTTAGCCTGCTTTGGGTCACAATGGTTCCTTGCTTCTCTTAACCTCTGTGGTGTCACAATGCATCCCATGCCCTTTTAGGCCACTTGATGTCACAATGAATCATTTCATTCTTGGCCTCCATGGTGGTGTAATTGTACCAGGTTTTAATTGGGCCCCATGCTTTCACAATACATCCCTGCCACTTTTAGGCCCATTGGTGTCAAAAGGGATCATTAGATTGTTAGCCTCCATTGGGTCACAATGGTTCCTTGCTTCTCTTAACCCCTGTGCTGTCACAATGCATCCCATGCCCTTTTAGGCCACTTGATGTCACAATGAATCATTTGATTCTTGGCCTCCATGGTGTCGTAATGGTTCCTTGTTTCTATTTGGCCCCATGCTGTCACAATTCATCCCTGGCCCTTTTACGCCCCCTGGTGTCAAATGGGATCCTGGGATTATTAGCCTCCATTGGGTCACAATGGATCCTTGCTTCTCTTAACCCCTGTGCTGTCACAATGCATCCCATGCCCTTTTAGGCCACATGATGTCACAATGAATCATTTGATTCTTGGCCTCCACGGTGGCATAATAGATCCTTGCTTCTATTCGTCCCCGTGCTGTAACAATCCATCCCTGGCCCTTTTTATACCCCCTGGTGCCACAAGGGATCATTAGATTGTTAGCCTGCATTGGGTCACAATGGTTCCTTGCTTCTCTTAACCTCTGTGGTGTCACAATGCATTCCAAGCCCTTTTAGGCCACTTGGTCTTCCAATGAACCATTTGATTCTTGGCCTTCATGGTGTCATAATGGTTCCTTGCTTCTATAGGTCCCCATGCTGTCAGAGTTCATCCGTGGTCCTTTTGCGCCCCCTGGTGTCAAAAGGGATTCTTAGATTGTTAGCCTGCATTGGGTCACAATGGTTCCTTGCTTCTCTTAACCCCTGTGGTGTCACAATGCATCCCATGCCCTTTTAGGCCACTTGATGTCACAATGAATCATTTGATTCTTGGCCTCCATGGTGGCATAATAGATCCTTGCTTCTATTGGTCCCCATGCTGTAACAATTCATCCCTGGCCCTTTTAGGTCCATTGGTGTCACAACGGATCATTAGATTGTTAGCCTGCATTGGGTCACAATGGTTCCTTGCTTCTCTTATCCTCTGTGGTGTCACAATGCATTCCAAGCCCTTTTAGGCCACTTGATGTCACAATGAATCATTTGATTCTTGGCCTCCATGGTGTCGTAATGGTTCCTTGTTTCTATTGGGCCCCATGCTGTCACAATTCATCCCTGGCCCTTTTACGCCCCCTGGTGTCAAATGGGATCCTGGGATTATTAGCCTCCATTGGGTCACAATGGATCCTTGCTTCTCTTAACCCCTGTGCTGTCACAATGCATCCCATGCCCTTTTATGCCACATGATGTCACAATGAATCATTTGATTCTTGGCCTCCACGGTGGCATAATAGATCCTTGCTTCTATTCGTCCCCGTGCTGTAACAATCCATCCCTGGCCCTTTTTATACCCCCTGGTGCCACAAGGGATCATTAGATTGTTAGCCTGCATTGGGTCACAATGGTTCCTTGCTTCTCTTAACCCCTGTGGTGTCACAATGCATCCCATGCCCTTTTAGGCCACTTGATGTCACAATGAATCATTTGATTCTTGGCCTCCATGGTGTCGTAATGGTTCCTTGCTTCTATTGGGCCCCATGCTGTCACAATTCATCCCTGGCCCTTTTACGCACCCTGGTGTCAAATGGGATCCTGGGATTATTAGCCTCCATTGGGTCACAATGGATCCTTGCTTCTCTTAACCCCTGTGCTGTCACAATGCATCCCATGCCCTTTTAGGCCACATGATGTCACAATGAATCATTTGATTCTTGGCCTCCACGGTGGCATAATAGATCCTTGCTTCTATTGGTCCCCGTGCTGTAACAATCCATCCCTGGCCCTTTTTATACCCCCTGGTGCCACAAGGGATCATTAGATGGTTAGCCTGCATTGGGTCACAATGGATCCTTGCTTCTCTTAACCTCTGTGGTGTCACAATGCATTCCAAGCCCTTTTAGGCCACTTGGTCTTACAATGAACAATTTGATTCTTGGCCTTCATGGTCTCATAATGGTTTCTTGTTTGTATTGGGCCCAAGGCTGTCAGAGGTCATCCGTGGTCCTTTTGCGCCCCCTGGTGTCAAAAGGGATTCTTAGATTGTTAGCCTGCATTGGGTCACAATGGTTCCTTGCTTCTCTTAACCCCTGTGGTGTCACAATGCATCCCATGCACTTTTATGCCACTTGATGTCACAATGAATCATTTGATTCTTGGCCTCCATGGTGTCATAATGGTTCCTTGTTTCTATTGGGCCCCATGCTGTCACAATTCATCCCTGGCCCTTTTACGCCCCCTGGTGTCAAATGGGATCCTGGGATTATTAGCCTCCATTGGGTCACAATGGATCCTTGCTTCTCTTAACCCCTGTGCTGTCACAATGCATCCCATGCCCTTTTAGGCCACATGATGTCACAATGAATCATTTGATTCTTGGCCTCCATGGTGTCATAATGGTTCCTTGTTTCTATTGGGACCCATGCTGTCACAATTCATCCCTGGCCCTTTTAGGCCCATTGGTGTCACAAGGGATCATTAGATTGTTAGCCTCCAGTGGGTCACAATGGATCCTTGCTTCTCTTAACCCCTGTGGTGTCACAAGGCATCCCATGCCCTTTTAGGCCACTTGATGTCACAATGAATCATTTGATTCTTGGCCTCCATGGTGGCATAATTGTACCAGGTTTTACTTGGGCCCCATGCTTTCACAATACATCCCTGCCCCTTTTAGGCCCATTGGTGTCACAAGAGATCATTAGATTGTTAGCCTGCATTGGGTCACAATGGTTCCTTGCTTCTCTTAACCTCTGTGGTGTCACAATGCATCCCATGCCCTTTTAGGCCACTTGATGTCACAATGAATCATTTGATTCTTGGCCTCCATGGTGTCGTAATGGTTCCTTGTTTCTATTGGGCCCCATGCTGTCACAATTCATCCCTGGCCCTTTTACGCCCCCTGGTGTCAAATGGGATCCTGGGATTATTAGCCTCCATTGGGTCACAATGGATCCTTGCTTCTCTTAACCCCTGTTCTGTCACAATGCATCCCATGCCCTTTTAGGCCACTTGATGTCACAATGAATCATTTGATTCTTGGCCTCCATGGTGTCGTAATGGTTCCTTGTTTCTATTGGGCCCCATGCTGTCACAATTCATCCCTGGCCCTTTTACGCCCCCTGGTGTCAAATGGGATCCTGGGATTATTAGCCTCCATTGGGTCACAATGGATCCTTGCTTCTCTTAACCCCTGTTCTGTCACAATGCATCCCATGCCCTTTTAGGCCACTTGATGTCACAATGAATCATTTGATTCTTGGCCTCCACGGTGTCATAATGGTTCCTTGTTTCTATTGGGCCCCATGCTGTCACAATTCATCCCTGGCCCTTTTACGCCCCCTGGGGTCAAATGGGATCCTGGGATTATTAGCCTCCATTGGGTCACAATGGATCCTTGCTTCTCTTAACCCCTGTGGTGTCACAATTCATCCCATGCCCTTTTAGGCCACTTGATGTCACAATGAATCATTTCATTCTTGGCCTCCATGGTGGCATAATTGTACCAGGTTTTACTAGGGCCCCATGCTTTCACAATTCATCCCTGACCCTTTTAGGCCCATTGGTGTCACAAGGGATCATTAGATTGTTAGCCTGCATTGGGTCGCAATGGTTCCTTGCTTCTCTTAACCTCTGTGGTGTCACAATGCATCCCATGCCCTTTTAGGCCACTTGATGTCACAATGAATCATTTGATACTTGGCCTCCATGGTGTCATAATGGTTCCTTGTTTCTATTGGGCCCCATGCTGTCACAATTCATCCCTGGCCCTTTTACGCCCCCTGGTGCCACAACGGATCATTAGATTGTTAGCCTGCATTGGGTCACAATGGTTCCTTGCTTCTCTTAACCTCTGTGGTGTCACAATGCATTCCAAGCCCTTTTAGGCCACTTGATGTCACAATGAATCATTTGATTCTTGGCCTCCATGGTGGTGAAATTGTACCAGGTTTTAATTGGGCCCCATGCCTTCACAATACATCCCTGACCCTTTTAAGCCCATTGGTGTCAAAAGGTATCATTAGATTAATAACCTCCATTGGGTCACAATGGATCCTTGCTTCTCTTAACCCCTGTGGTGTCACAATGCATCCCATGCCCTTTTAGGCCACTTGATGTCACAATGAATCATTTGATTCTTGGCCTCCATGGTGGCATAATAGATCCTTGCTTCTATTGGTCCCCATGCTGTAACAATCCATCCCTGGCCCTTTTTATACCCCCTGGTGCAACAAGGGATCATTAGATTGTTAGTCTGCATTGGGTCACAATGGTTCCTTGCTTCTCTTAACCTCTGTGGTGTCACAATGCATTCCAAGCCCTTTTAGGCCACTTGGTCTTACAATGAACCATTTGATTCTTGGCCTTCATGGTGTCATAATGGTTCCTTGCTTCTATAGGTCCCAATGCTGTCAGAGTTCATCCGTGGTCCTTTTGCGCCCCCTGGTGTCAAAAGGGATTCTTAGATTGTTAGCCTGCATTGGGTCACAATGGTTCCTTGCTTCTCTTAACCTCTGTGGTGTCACAATGCATCCCATGCCCTTTTAGGCCACTTGATGTCACAATGAATCATTTCATTCTTGGCCTCCATGGTGGTGTAATTGTACCAGGTTTTAATTGGGCCCCATGCTTTCACAATACATCCCTGCCACTTTTAGGCCCATTGGTGTCAAAAGGGATCATTAGATTGTTAGCCTCCATTGGGTCACAATGGTTCCTTGCTTCTCTTAACCTCTGTGGTGTCACAATGCATTCCAAGCCCTTTTAGGCCACTTGATGTCACAATGAACCATTTGATTCTTGGCCTTCTTGGTGTCATAATGATTCCGTGTTTCTATAGGTCCCCATGCTGTCAGAGTTCATCCGTGGTCCTTTTGCGCCCCCTGGTGTCAAAAGGGATCATTAGATTGTTAGCCTCCATTGGGTCACAATGGTTCCTTGCTTCTCTTAACCCCTGTGCTGTCACAATGCATCCCATGCCCTTTTAGGCCACTTGATGTCACAATGAATCATTTGATTCTTGGCCTCCATGGTGTCGTAATGGTTCCTTGTTTCTATTTGGCCCCATGCTGTCACAATTCATCCCTGGCCCTTTTGCGCCCCCTGGTGTCAAATGGGATCCTGGGATTATTAGCCTCCATTGGGTCACAATGGATCCTTGCTTCTCTTAACCCCTGTGCTGTCACAATGCATCCCATGCCCTTTTAGGCCACATGATGTCACAATGAATCATTTGATTCTTGGCCTCCACGGTGGCATAATAGATCCTTGCTTCTATTCGTCCCCGTGCTGTAACAATCCATCCCTGGCCCTTTTTATACCCCCTGGTGCCACAAGGGATCACTAGATTGTTAGCCTGCATTGGGTCACAATGGTTCCTTGCTTCTCTTAACCTCTGTGGTGTCACAATGCATTCCAAGCCCTTTTAGGCCACTTGGTCTTCCAATGAACCATTTGATTCTTGGCCTTCATGGTGTCATAATGGTTCCTTGCTTCTATAGGTCCCCATGCTGTCAGAGTTCATCCGTGGTCCTTTTGCGCCCCCTGGTGTCAAAAGGGATTCTTAGATTGTTAGCCTGCATTGGGTCACAATGGTTCCTTGCTTCTCTTAACCCCTGTGCTGTCACAATGCATCCCATGCCCTTTTAGGCCACTTGATGTCACAATGAATCATTTGATTCTTGGCCTCCATGGTGGCATAATAGATCCTTGCTTCTATTGGTCCCCATGCTGTAACAATTCATCCCTGGCCCTTTTAGGCCCATTGGTGTCACAACGGATCATTAGATTGTTAGCCTGCATTGGGTCACAATGGTTCCTTGCTTCTCTTAACCTCTGTGGTGTCACAATGCATTCCAAGCCCTTTTAGGCCACTTGATGTCACAATGAATCATTTGATTCTTGGCCTCCATGGTGTCGTAATGGTTCCTTGTTTCTATTGGGCCCCATGCTGTCACAATTCATCCCTGGCCCTTTTACGCACCCTGGTGTCAAATGGGATCCTGGGATTATTAGCCTCCATTGGGTCACAATGGATCCTTGCTTCTCTTAACCCCTGTGCTGTCACAATGCATCCCATGCCCTTTTAGGCCACATGATGTCACAATGAATCATTTGATTCTTGGCCTCCACGGTGGCATAATAGATCCTTGCTTCTATTGGTCCCCGTGCTGTAACAATCCATCCCTGGCCCTTTTTATACCCCCTGGTGCCACAAGGGATCATTAGATTGTTAGCCTGCATTGGGTCACAATGGTTCCTTGCTTCTCTTAACCTCTGTGGTGTCACAATGCATCCCATGCCCTTTTAGGCCACTTGATGTCACAATGAATCATTTGATTCTTGGCCTCCATGGTGTCATAATGGTTCCTTGTTTCTATTGGGCCCCATGCTGTCACAATTCATCCCTGGCCCTTTTACGCCCCCTGGTGTCAAATGGGATCCTGGGATTATTAGCCTGCATTGGGTCACAATGGATCCTTGCTTCTCTTAACCCCTGTGCTGTCACAATGCATCCCATGCCCTTTTAGGCCACTTGATGTCACAATGAATCATTTGATTCTTGGCCTCCATGGTGGCATAATTGTACCAGGTTTTACTTTGGCCCCATGCTTTCACAATACATCCCAGCCCCTTTTAGGCCCATTGGTGTCACAGCGGATCATTAGATTGTTAGCCTGCATTGGGTCACAATGGATCCTTGCTTCTCTTAACCCCTGTGGTGTCACAATGCATCCCATGTCCTTTTAGGCCTCTTGATGTCACAATGAATCATTTGATTCTTGGCCTCCATGGTGGCGTAATGGTTCCTTGCTTCTATTGGGCCCCATGCTGTCACAATTCATCCCTGGCCGTTTTACGCCCCCTGGTGTCAAATGGGATCCTGGGATTATTAGCCTCCATTGGGTCACAATGGATCCTTGCTTCTCTTAACCCCTGTGCTGTCACAATGCATCCCATGCCCTTTTAGGCCACATGATGTCACAATGAATCATTTGTTTCTTGGCCTCCATGGTGTCATAATGGTTCCTTGTTTCTATTGGGACCCATGCTGTCACAATTCATCCCTGGCCCTTTTAGGCCCATTGGTGTCACAAGGGATCATTAGATTGTCAGCCTCCATTGGGTCTCAATGGATCCTTGCTTCTCTTAACCCCTGTGTTGTCTCAATGCATCCCATGCCCTTTTAGGCCACTTGATGTCACAATGAATTATTTGATTCGTGGCCTCCACCGTGGCATAATAGATCCTTGCATCTATTGGTCCCCGTGCTGTAACAATTCATCCCTGGCCCTTTTTATACCCCCTGTTGCCACAAGGGATCATTAGATTGTTAGCCTGCATTGGGTCACAATGGTTCCTTGCTTCTCTTAACCTCTGTGGTGTCACAATGCATCCCATGCCCTTTTAGGCCACATGGTCTTACAATGAATCATTTGATTCTTGGCCTCCATGGTGGCATAATAGATCCTTGCTTCTATTGGTCCCCATGCTGTAACAATCCATCCCTGGCCCTTTTTATACCCCCTGGTGCCACAAGGGATCACTAGATTGTTAGCCTGCATTGGGTCACAATGGTTCCTTGCTTCTCTTAACCTCTGTGGTGTCACAATGCATTCCAAGCCCTTTTAGGCCACTTGGTCTTCCAATGAACCATTTGATTCTTGGCCTTCATGGTGTCATAATGGTTTCTTGCTTCTATAGGTCCCCATGCTGTCAGAGTTCATCCGTGGTCCTTTTGCGCCCCCTGGTGTCAAAAGGGATTCTTAGATTGTTAGCCTGCATTGGGTCACAATGGTTCCTTGCTTCTCTTAACCCCTGTGCTGTCACAATGCATCCCATGCCCTTTTAGGCCACTTGATGTCACAATGAATCATTTGATTCTTGGCCTCCATGGTGGCATAATAGATCCTTGCTTCTATTGGTCCCCATGCTGTAACAATTCATCCCTGGCCCTTTTAGGCCCATTGGTGTCACAACGGATCATTAGATTGTTAGCCTGCATTGGGTCACAATGGTTCCTTGCTTCTCTTAACCTCTGTGGTGTCACAATGCATTCCAAGCCCTTTTAGGCCACTTGATGTCACAATGAATCATTTGATTCTTGGCCTCCATGGTGTCGTAATGGTTCCTTGTTTCTATTGGGCCCCATGCTGTCACAATTCATCCCTGGCCCTTTTACGCACCCTGGTGTCAAATGGGATCCTGGGATTATTAGCCTCCATTGGGTCACAATGGATCCTTGCTTCTCTTAACCCCTGTGCTGTCACAATGCATCCCATGCCCTTTTAGGCCACATGATGTCACAATGAATCATTTGATTCTTGGCCTCCACGGTGGCATAATAGATCCTTGCTTCTATTGGTCCCCGTGCTGTAACAATCCATCCCTGGCCCTTTTTATACCCCCTGGTGCCACAAGGGATCATTAGATTGTTAGCCTGCATTGGGTCACAATGGTTCCTTGCTTCTCTTAACCCCTGTGGTGTCACAATGCATCCCATGCCCTTTTAGGCCACTTGATGTCACAATGAATCATTTGATTCTTGGCCTCCATGGTGGCATAATTGTACCAGGTTTTAATTGGGCCCCATGCTTTCACAATTCATCCCTGCCCCTTTTACGCCCATTGGAGTCACAAGGGATCATTAGATTGTTAGCCTGCATTGGGTCACAATGGTTCCTTGCTTCTCTTAACCTCTGTGGTGTCACAATGCATCCCATGCCCTTTTAGGCCACTTGATGTCACAATGAATCATTTGATTCTTGGCCTCCATGGTGTCATAATGGTTCCTTGTTTCTATTGGGCCCCATGCTGTCACAATTCATCCCTGGCCCTTTTACGCCCCCTGGTGTCAAATGGGATCCTGGGATTATTAGCCTGCATTGGGTCACAATGGATCCTTGCTTCTCTTAACCCCTGTGCTGTCACAATGCATCCCATGCCCTTTTAGGCCACTTGATGTCACAATGAATCATTTGATTCTTGGCCTCCATGGTGGCATAATTGTACCAGGTTTTACTTTGGCCCCATGCTTTCACAATACATCCCAGCCCCTTTTAGGCCCATTGGTGTCACAGCGGATCATTAGATTGTTAGCCTGCATTGGGTCACAATGGATCCTTGCTTCTCTTAACCCCTGTGGTGTCACAATGCATCCCATGTCCTTTTAGGCCTCTTGATGTCACAATGAATCATTTGATTCTTGGCCTCCATGGTGGCGTAATGGTTCCTTGCTTCTATTGGGCCCCATGCTGTCACAATTCATCCCTGGCCGTTTTACGCCCCCTGGTGTCAAATGGGATCCTGGGATTATTAGCCTCCATTGGGTCACAATGGATCCTTGCTTCTCTTAACCCCTGTGCTGTCACAATGCATCCCATGCCCTTTTAGGCCACATGATGTCACAATGAATCATTTGTTTCTTGGCCTCCATGGTGTCATAATGGTTCCTTGTTTCTATTGGGACCCATGCTGTCACAATTCATCCCTGGCCCTTTTAGGCCCATTGGTGTCACAAGGGATCATTAGATTGTCAGCCTCCATTGGGTCTCAATGGATCCTTGCTTCTCTTAACCCCTGTGCTGTCTCAATGCATCCCATGCCCTTTTAGGCCACTTGATGTCACAATGAATTATTTGATTCGTGGCCTCCACCGTGGCATAATAGATCCTTGCATCTATTGGTCCCCGTGCTGTAACAATTCATCCCTGGCCCTTTTTATACCCCCTGTTGCCACAAGGGATCATTAGATTGTTAGCCTGCATTGGGTCACAATGGTTCCTTGCTTCTCTTAACCTCTGTGGTGTCACAATGCATCCCATGCCCTTTTAGGCCACATGGTCTTACAATGAATCATTTGATTCTTGGCCTCCATGGTGTCATAATGGTTCCTTGTTTCTATTGGGCCCCATGCTGTCACAATTCATACCTGGGTCCTTTTACGCCCCCTGGTGTCAAATGGGATCCTGCGATTATTAGCCTCCATTGGGTCACAATGGATCCTTGCTTCTCTTAACCCCTGAGGTGTCACAATGCATCCCATGCCCTTTTAGGCCACTTGGTCTTAAAATGAACCATTTGATTCCTGGCCGTCATGGTGTCATAATGCTTCCTTACTTCTATAGGTCCCCATGCTGTCAGAGTTCATCCGTGATCCTTTTGCGCCCCCTGGTGTCAAAAGGGATTCTTAGATTGTTAGCCTCCATCGGGTCACAATGGATCCTTGCTTCTCTTAACCCCTGTGGTGTCACAATGCATCCCATGCCCTTTTAGGCCACTTGATGTCACAATGAATCATTTGATTCTTGGCCTCCACGGTGGCATAATAGATCCTTGCTTCTATTCGTCCCCGTGCTGTAACAATCCATCCCTGGCCCTTTTTATACCCCCTGGTGCCACAAGGGATCACTAGATTGTTAGCCTGCATTGGGTCACAATGGTTCCTTGCTTCTCTTAACCTCTGTGGTGTCACAATGCATTCCAAGCCCTTTTAGGCCACTTGGTCTTCCAATGAACCATTTGATTCTTGGCCTTCATGGTGTCATAATGGTTCCTTGCTTCTATAGGTCCCCATGCTGTCAGAGTTCATCCGTGGTCCTTTTGCGCCCCCTGGTGTCAAAAGGGATTCTTAGATTGTTAGCCTGCATTGGGTCACAATGGTTCCTTGCTTCTCTTAACCCCTGTGCTGTCACAATGCATCCCATGCCCTTTTAGGCCACTTGATGTCACAATGAATCATTTGATTCTTGGCCTCCATGGTGGCATAATAGATCCTTGCTTCTATTGGTCCCCATGCTGTAACAATTCATCCCTGGCCCTTTTAGGCCCATTGGTGTCACAACGGATCATTAGATTGTTAGCCTGCATTGGGTCACAATGGTTCCTTGCTTCTCTTAACCTCTGTGGTGTCACAATGCATTCCAAGCCCTTTTAGGCCACTTGATGTCACAATGAATCATTTGATTCTTGGCCTCCATGGTGTCGTAATGGTTCCTTGTTTCTATTGGGCCCCATGCTGTCACAATTCATCCCTGGCCCTTTTACGCACCCTGGTGTCAAATGGGATCCTGGGATTATTAGCCTCCATTGGGTCACAATGGATCCTTGCTTCTCTTAACCCCTGTGCTGTCACAATGCATCCCATGCCCTTTTAGGCCACATGATGTCACAATGAATCATTTGATTCTTGGCCTCCACGGTGGCATAATAGATCCTTGCTTCTATTGGTCCCCGTGCTGTAACAATCCATCCCTGGCCCTTTTTATACCCCCTGGTGCCACAAGGGATCATTAGATTGTTAGCCTGCATTGGGTCACAATGGTTCCTTGCTTCTCTTAACCTCTGTGGTGTCACAATGCATCCCATGCCCTTTTAGGCCACTTGATGTCACAATGAATCATTTGATTCTTGGCCTCCATGGTGTCATAATGGTTCCTTGTTTCTATTGGGCCCCATGCTGTCACAATTCATCCCTGGCCCTTTTACGCCCCCTGGTGTCAAATGGGATCCTGGGATTATTAGCCTGCATTGGGTCACAATGGATCCTTGCTTCTCTTAACCCCTGTGCTGTCACAATGCATCCCATGCCCTTTTAGGCCACTTGATGTCACAATGAATCATTTGATTCTTGGCCTCCATGGTGGCATAATTGTACCAGGTTTTACTTTGGCCCCATGCTTTCACAATACATCCCAGCCCCTTTTAGGCCCATTGGTGTCACAGCGGATCATTAGATTGTTAGCCTGCATTGGGTCACAATGGATCCTTGCTTCTCTTAACCCCTGTGGTGTCACAATGCATCCCATGTCCTTTTAGGCCTCTTGATGTCACAATGAATCATTTGATTCTTGGCCTCCATGGTGGCGTAATGGTTCCTTGCTTCTATTGGGCCCCATGCTGTCACAATTCATCCCTGGCCGTTTTACGCCCCCTGGTGTCAAATGGGATCCTGGGATTATTAGCCTCCATTGGGTCACAATGGATCCTTGCTTCTCTTAACCCCTGTGCTGTCACAATGCATCCCATGCCCTTTTAGGCCACATGATGTCACAATGAATCATTTGTTTCTTGGCCTCCATGGTGTCATAATGGTTCCTTGTTTCTATTGGGACCCATGCTGTCACAATTCATCCCTGGCCCTTTTAGGCCCATTGGTGTCACAAGGGATCATTAGATTGTCAGCCTCCATTGGGTCTCAATGGATCCTTGCTTCTCTTAACCCCTGTGTTGTCTCAATGCATCCCATGCCCTTTTAGGCCACTTGATGTCACAATGAATTATTTGATTCGTGGCCTCCACCGTGGCATAATAGATCCTTGCATCTATTGGTCCCCGTGCTGTAACAATTCATCCCTGGCCCTTTTTATACCCCCTGTTGCCACAAGGGATCATTAGATTGTTAGCCTGCATTGGGTCACAATGGTTCCTTGCTTCTCTTAACCTCTGTGGTGTCACAATGCATCCCATGCCCTTTTAGGCCACATGGTCTTACAATGAATCATTTGATTCTTGGCCTCCATGGTGGCATAATAGATCCTTGCTTCTATTGGTCCCCATGCTGTAACAATCCATCCCTGGCCCTTTTTATACCCCCTGGTGCCACAAGGGATCACTAGATTGTTAGCCTGCATTGGGTCACAATGGTTCCTTGCTTCTCTTAACCTCTGTGGTGTCACAATGCATTCCAAGCCCTTTTAGGCCACTTGGTCTTCCAATGAACCATTTGATTCTTGGCCTTCATGGTGTCATAATGGTTTCTTGCTTCTATAGGTCCCCATGCTGTCAGAGTTCATCCGTGGTCCTTTTGCGCCCCCTGGTGTCAAAAGGGATTCTTAGATTGTTAGCCTGCATTGGGTCACAATGGTTCCTTGCTTCTCTTAACCCCTGTGCTGTCACAATGCATCCCATGCCCTTTTAGGCCACTTGATGTCACAATGAATCATTTGATTCTTGGCCTCCATGGTGGCATAATAGATCCTTGCTTCTATTGGTCCCCATGCTTTCACAATTCATCCCTGGCCCTTTTAGGCCCATTGGTGTCACAACGGATCATTAGATTGTTAGCCTGCATTGGGTCACAATGGTTCCTTGCTTCTCTTAACCTCTGTGGTGTCACAATGCATTCCAAGCCCTTTTAGGCCACTTGATGTCACAATGAATCATTTGATTCTTGGCCTCCATGGTGTCGTAATGGTTCCTTGTTTCTATTGGGCCCCATGCTGTCACAATTCATCCCTGGCCCTTTTACGCACCCTGGTGTCAAATGGGATCCTGGGATTATTAGCCTCCATTGGGTCACAATGGATCCTTGCTTCTCTTAACCCCTGTGCTGTCACAATGCATCCCATGCCCTTTTAGGCCACATGATGTCACAATGAATCATTTGATTCTTGGCCTCCACGGTGGCATAATAGATCCTTGCTTCTATTGGTCCCCGTGCTGTAACAATCCATCCCTGGCCCTTTTTATACCCCCTGGTGCCACAAGGGATCATTAGATTGTTAGCCTGCATTGGGTCACAATGGTTCCTTGCTTCTCTTAACCCCTGTGGTGTCACAATGCATCCCATGCCCTTTTAGGCCACTTGATGTCACAATGAATCATTTGATTCTTGGCCTCCATGGTGGCATAATTGTACCAGGTTTTAATTGGGCCCCATGCTTTCACAATTCATCCCTGCCCCTTTTACGCCCATTGGAGTCACAAGGGATCATTAGATTGTTAGCCTGCATTGGGTCACAATGGTTCCTTGCTTCTCTTAACCTCTGTGGTGTCACAATGCATCCCATGCCCTTTTAGGCCACTTGATGTCACAATGAATCATTTGATTCTTGGCCTCCATGGTGTCATAATGGTTCCTTGTTTCTATTGGGCCCCATGCTGTCACAATTCATCCCTGGCCCTTTTACGCCCCCTGGTGTCAAATGGGATCCTGGGATTATTAGCCTGCATTGGGTCACAATGGATCCTTGCTTCTCTTAACCCCTGTGCTGTCACAATGCATCCCATGCCCTTTTAGGCCACTTGATGTCACAATGAATCATTTGATTCTTGGCCTCCATGGTGGCATAATTGTACCAGGTTTTACTTTGGCCCCATGCTTTCACAATACATCCCAGCCCCTTTTAGGCCCATTGGTGTCACAGCGGATCATTAGATTGTTAGCCTGCATTGGGTCACAATGGATCCTTGCTTCTCTTAACCCCTGTGGTGTCACAATGCATCCCATGTCCTTTTAGGCCTCTTGATGTCACAATGAATCATTTGATTCTTGGCCTCCATGGTGGCGTAATGGTTCCTTGCTTCTATTGGGCCCCATGCTGTCACAATTCATCCCTGGCCGTTTTACGCCCCCTGGTGTCAAATGGGATCCTGGGATTATTAGCCTCCATTGGGTCACAATGGATCCTTGCTTCTCTTAACCCCTGTGCTGTCACAATGCATCCCATGCCCTTTTAGGCCACATGATGTCACAATGAATCATTTGTTTCTTGGCCTCCATGGTGTCATAATGGTTCCTTGTTTCTATTGGGACCCATGCTGTCACAATTCATCCCTGGCCCTTTTAGGCCCATTGGTGTCACAAGGGATCATTAGATTGTCAGCCTCCATTGGGTCTCAATGGATCCTTGCTTCTCTTAACCCCTGTGCTGTCTCAATGCATCCCATGCCCTTTTAGGCCACTTGATGTCACAATGAATTATTTGATTCGTGGCCTCCACCGTGGCATAATAGATCCTTGCATCTATTGGTCCCCGTGCTGTAACAATTCATCCCTGGCCCTTTTTATACCCCCTGTTGCCACAAGGGATCATTAGATTGTTAGCCTGCATTGGGTCACAATGGTTCCTTGCTTCTCTTAACCTCTGTGGTGTCACAATGCATCCCATGCCCTTTTAGGCCACATGGTCTTACAATGAATCATTTGATTCTTGGCCTCCATGGTGTCATAATGGTTCCTTGTTTCTATTGGGCCCCATGCTGTCACAATTCATACCTGGGTCCTTTTACGCCCCCTGGTGTCAAATGGGATCCTGCGATTATTAGCCTCCATTGGGTCACAATGGATCCTTGCTTCTCTTAACCCCTGAGGTGTCACAATGCATCCCATGCCCTTTTAGGCCACTTGGTCTTAAAATGAACCATTTGATTCCTGGCCGTCATGGTGTCATAATGCTTCCTTACTTCTATAGGTCCCCATGCTGTCAGAGTTCATCCGTGATCCTTTTGCGCCCCCTGGTGTCAAAAGGGATTCTTAGATTGTTAGCCTCCATCGGGTCACAATGGATCCTTGCTTCTCTTAACCCCTGTGGTGTCACAATGCATCCCATGCCCTTTTAGGCCACTTGATGTCACAATGAATCATTTGATTCTTGGCCTCCATGGTGGCATAATTGTACCAGGTTTTACTTGTGCCCCATGCTTTCACAATACATCCCTGCCCCTTTTAGGCCCATTGGTGTCACAAGGGATCATTAGATTGTTAGCCTGCATTGGGTCACAATGATTCCTTGCTTCTCTTAACCTCTGTGGTGTCACAATGCATCCCATGTACTTTTAGGCCACTTGATGTCACAATGAATCATTTGATTCCTGGCCTCGATGGTGGCATAATTGTACCAGGTTTTACTTGGGCCCCATGCTTTCACAATACATCCCTGCCCCTTTTAGGCCCATTGGTGTCAAAAGGGATCATTAGATTGTTAGCCTGCATTGGGTCACAATGCCTCCTTGCTTCTCTTAACACCTGTGCTGTCACAATGCATCCCATGACCTTTTAGGCCACTTGATGTCACAATGAATTATTTGATTCTTGGCCTCCATGGTGGCATAATAGATCCTTGCTTCTATTGGTCCCCATGCTGTAACAATTCATCCCTGTCCCTTTTAGGCCCATTGGTGTCACAAGGGATCATTAGATTCTTAGCCTGCATTGGGTCACAATGGTTCCTTGCTTCTCTTAACCTCTGTGGTGTCACAATGCATTCCAAGCCCTTTAAGGCCACTTGATGTCACAATGAATCATTTGATTCTTGGCCTCCATGGTGGCAGAATTGTACCAGGTTTTACTTGGGCCCCATGCTTTCACAATTCATCCCTGCCCCTTTTAGGCCCATTGGTGTCACAAGGGATCATTAGATTGTTAGCCTGCATTGGGTCACAATGGTTCCTTGGTTCTCTTAACCTCTGTGGTGTCACAATGCATCCCATGCCCTTTTAGGCCACTTGATATCACAATGAGTCATTTGATTCTTGGCCTCCATGATGTCGTAATGGTTCCTTGCTTCTATTGGGCCCCATGCTGTCACAATTCATCCCTGGCCGTTTTACGCCCCCTGGTGTCAAATGGGATCCTGGGATTATTAGCCTCCATTGGGTCACAATGGATCCTTGCTTCTCTTAACCCCTGTGCTGTCACAATGCATCCCATGCCCTTTTAGGCCACATGATGTCACAATGAATCATTTGTTTCTTGGCCTCCATGGTGTCATAATGGTTCCTTGTTCCTATTGGGCCCCATGCTGTCACAATTCATCCCTGGCCCTTTTAGGCCCATTGGTGTCAAAAGGGATCATTAGATTGTTAGCCTCCATTGGGTCACAATGGATCCTTGCTTCTCTTAACCCCTGTGGTGTCACAATGCATCCCATGCCCTTTTAGGCCACTTGATGTCACAATGAATCATTTGATTCATGGCCTCCATGGCGTCATAATGGTTCCTTGTTTCTATTGGGCCCCATGCTGTCACAATTCATCCCTGGCCCTTTTACGCCCCCTGGTGTCAAATGGGATCCTGGGATTATTAGCCTCCATTGGGTCACAATGGATCCTTGCTTCTCTTAAACCCTGTGGTGTCACAATGCATCACATGCCCTTTTAGGCCACATGATGTCACAATGAATCATTTGATTATTGGCCTCCATGGTGGCATAATAGATCCTTGCTTCTATTGGTCCCCGTGCTGTAACAATTCATCCCTGGCCCTTTTAGGCCCATTGGTGTCACAAGGGATCATTAGATTGTTAGCCTGCTTTGGGTCACAATGGTTCCTTGCTTCTATAGGTCCCCATGCTGTCAGAGTTCATCCGTGGTCCTTTTGCGCCCCCTGGTGTCAAAAGGGATTCTTAGATTGTTAGCCTGCATTGGGTCACAATGGTTCCTTCCTTCTATTAACCCCTGTGCTGTCACAATGCATCCCATGCCCTTTTAGGCCACTTGATGTCACAATGAATCATTTGATTCTTGGCCTCCATGGTGGCATAATTGTACCAGGTTTTAATTGGGCCCCATGCTTTCACAACACATCCCTGCCACTTTTAGGCCCATTGGTGTCACAAGGGATCATTAGATTGTTAGCCTGCATTGGGTCACAATGGTTCCTTGCTTCTCTTAACCTCTGTGGTGTCAAAATGCATTCCAAGCCCTTTTAGGCCACTTGGTCTTACAATGAACCATTTGATTCTTGGCCTCCATGGTGTCATAATGGTTCCTTGCTTCTATAGGTCCCCATGCTGTCAGAGTTCATCCGTGGTCCTTTTGCGCCCCCTGGTGTCAAAAGGGATTCTTAGATTGTTAGCCTGCATTGGGTCACAATGGATCCTTGCTTCTCTTAACCCCTGTGCTGTCACAATGCATCCCATGCCCTTTTAGGCCACTTGATGTCACAATGAATCATTTGATTCTTGGCCTCCATGGTGTCATAATGGTTCCTTGTTTCTATTGGGCCCCATGCTGTCACAATTCATCCCTGGCCCTTTTACGACACCTGGTGTCAAATGGGATCCTGGGATTATTAGCCTCCATTGGGTCACAATGGATCCTTGCTTCTCTTAACCCCTGTGGTGTCACAATGCATCCCATGCCCGTTTAGGCCACTTGATGTCACAATGAATCATTTGATTTTTGGCCTCCATTGTGGCGTAATTGTACCAGGTTTTAATTGGGCCCCATGCTTTCACAATTCATCCCTGCCCCTTTTAGGCGCATTGGTGTCAAAAGGGATCATTAGATTGTTAGCCTCCATTGAGTCAAAATGGATCCTTGCTTCTCTTAACCCCTGTGGTGTCACAATGCATCCCATGCCCTTTTAGGCCACATGATGTCACAATGAATCATTTGATTCTTGGCCTCCACGGTGGCATAATAGATCCTTGCTTCTATTGGTCCCCGTGCTGTAACAATCCATCCCTGGCCCTTTTTATACCCCCTGGTGCCACAAGGGATCATTAGATTGTTAGCCTGCATTGGGTCACAATGGTTCCTTGCTTCTCTTAACCTCTGTGGTGTCACAATGCATCCCATGCCCTTTTAGGCCACTTGATGTCACAATGAATCATTTGATTCTTGGCCTCCATGGTGTCATAATGGTTCCTTGTTTCTATTGGGACCCATGCTGTCACAATTCATCCCTGGCCCTTTTAGGCCCATTGGTGTCACAAGGGATCATTAGATTGTTAGCCTCCATTGGGTCACAATGGATCCTTGCTTCTCTTAACCCCTGTGGTGTCACAAGGCATCCCATGCCTTTTTAGGCCACTTGATGTCACAATGAATCATTTGATTCTTGGCCTCCATGGTGGCATAATTGTACCAGGTTTTACTTGGGCCCCAAGCTTTCACAATACATCCCTGCCCCTTTTAGGCCCATTGGTGTCACAAGAGATCATTAGATTGTTAGCCTGCATTGGGTCACAATGGTTCCTTGCTTCTCTTAACCTCTGTGGTGTCACAATGCATCCCATGCCCTTTTAGGCCACTTGATGTCACAATGAATCATTTGATTCTTGGCCTCCATGGTGTCGTAATGGTTCCTTGTTTCTATTGGGCCCCATGCTGTCACAATTCATCCCTGGCCCTTTTACGCCCCCTGGTGTCAAATGGGATACTGGGATTATTAGCCTCCATTGGGTCACAATGGATCCTTGCTTCTCTTAACCCCTGTGCTGTCACAATGCATCCCATGCCCTTTTAGGCCACTTGGTCTTAAAATGAACCATTTGATTCTTGGCCGTCATGGTGTCATAATGGTTCCTTACTTCTATAGTTCCCCATGCTTTCACAATACATCCCAGCCCCTTTTAGGCCCATTGGTGTCACAGCGGATCATTAGATTGTTAGCCTGCATTGGGTCACAATGGATCCTTGCTTCTCTTAACCCCTGTGGTGTCACAAGGCATCCCATGCCCTTTTAGGCCACTTGATGTCACAATGAATCATTTGATTCTTGGCCTCCATGGTGGCATAATTGTACCAGGTTTTACTTGGGCCCCATGCTTTCACAATACATCCCTGCCCCTTTTAGGACCATTGGTGTCACAAGGGATCATTAGATTGTTAGCCTGCATTGGGTCACAATGGATCCTTGCTTCTCTTAACCCCTGTGGTGTCACAAGGCATCCCATGCCCTTTTAGGCCACTTGATGTCACAATGAATCATTTGATTCTTGGCCTCCATGGTGGCAAAATTGTACCAGGTTTTACTTGGGCCCCATGCTTTCACAATACATCCCTGACCCTTTTATGCCCATTGGTGTCACAACGGATCATTAGATTGTTAGCCTGCATTGGGTCACAATGGTTCCTTGCTTCTCTTAACCCCTGTGGTGTCACAATGCATCCCATGCCCTTTTAGGCCACTTGATGTCACAATGAATCATTTGATTCTTGGCCTCCATGGTGGTGTAATTGTACCAGGTTTTATTTGGGCCCCATGCTTTCACAATACATCCCTGCCACTTTTAGGCCCATTGGTGACACAAGGGATCATTAGATTGTTAGCCTGCATTGGGTCACAATGGTTCCTTGCTTCTCTTAACCTCTGTGGTGTCACAATGCATTCCAAGCCCTTTTAGGCCACTTGGTCTTCCAATGAACCATTTGATTCTTGGCCTTCGTGGTGTCATAATGGTTCCTTGCTTCTATAGGTCCCCATGCTGTCAGAGTTCATCCGTGGTCCTTTTGCGCCCCCTGGTGTCAAAAGGGATTCTTAGATTGTTAGCCTGCATTGGGTCACAATGGTTCCTTGCTTCTCTTAACCCCTGTGGTGCCACAATGCATCCCATGCCCTTTTAGGCCACTTGATGTCACAATGAATCATTTGATTCTTGGCCTCCATGGTGGCATAATTGTACCAGGTTTTACTTGGGCCGCATGCTTTCACAATACATCCCTGCCCCTTTTAGGCCCATTGGTGACACAAGGGATCATTAGATTGTTAGCCTGCATTGGGTCACAATGGTTCCTTGCTTCTCTTAACCTCTGTGGTGTCACAATGCACCCCATGCCCTTTTAGGCCACTTGATGTCACAATGAATCATTTGATTCTTGGCCTCCATGGTGTCATAATGGTTCCTTGTTTCTATTGGGCCCCATGCTGTCACAATTCATCCCTGGCCCTTTTACGCCCCCTGGTGTCAAATGGGATCCTGGGATTATTAGCCTCCATTGGGTCACAATGGATCCTTGCTTCTCTTAACCCCTGTGCTGTCACAATGCATCCCATGCCCTTTTAGGCCACATGGTCTTACAATGAATCATTTGATTCTTGGCCTCCATGGTGTCATAATGGTTCCTTTTTTCTATTGGGCCCCATGCTGTCACAGTTCATCCCTGGGTCCTTTTACGCCCCCTGTGTCAAATGGGATCCTGCGATTATTAGCCTGCATTGGGTCACAATGGATCCTTGCTTCTCTTAACCCCTGTGGTGTCACAATGCATCCCATGCCCTTTTAGGCCACTTGGTCTTAAAATGAACCATTTGATTCTTGGCCGTCATGGTGTCATAATGGTTCCTTACTTCTATAGGTCCCCATGCTGTCAGAGTTCATCCGTGATCCTTTTGCGCCCCCTGGTGTCAAAAGGGATTCTTAGATTGTTAGCCTCCATCGGGTCACAATGGATCCTTGCTTCTCTTAACCCCTGTGCTGTCACAATGCATCCCATGCCCTTTTAGGCCACTTGATGTCACAATGAATTATTTGATTCTTGGCCTCCATGGTGGCATAATAGATCCTTGCTTCTATTGGTCCCCATGCTGTAACAATTCATCCCTGGCCCTTTTAGGCCCATTGGTGTCACAAGGGATCATTAGATTGTTAGCCTGCATTGGGTCAAAATGGTTCCTTGCTTCTCTTAACCTCTGTGGTGTCACAATGCATTCCAAGCCCTTTTAGGCCACTTGATGTCACAATGAATCATTTGATTCTTGGCCTCCATGGTGGCAGAATTGTACCAGGTTTTACTTGGGCCCCATGCTTTCACAATTCATCCCTGCCCCTTTTAGGCCCATTGGTGTCACAACGGATCATTAGATTGTTAGCCTGCATTGGGTCACAATGGTTCCTTGCTTCTCTTAACCTCTGTGGTGTCACAATGCATCCCATGCCCTTTTAGGCCACTTGATGTCACAATGAGTCATTTGATTCTTGGCCTCCATGATGTCGTAATGGTTCCTTGCTTCTATTGGGCCCCATGCTGTCACAATTCATCCCTGGCCCTTTTACGCCCCCTGGTGTCAAATGGGATCCTGGGATTATTAGCCTCCATTGGGTCACAATGGATCCTTGCTTCTCTTAACCCCTGTGCTGTCACAATGCATCCCATGCCCTTTTAGGCCACATGATGTCACAATGAATCATTTGATTCTTGGCCTCCACGGTGGCATAATAGATCCTTGCTTCTATTGGTCCCCGTGCTGTAACAATCCATCCCTGGCCCTTTTTATACCCCCTGGTGCCACAAGGGATCATTAGATTGTTAGCCTGCATTGGGTCACAATGGTTCCTTGCTTCTCTTAACCTCTGTGGTGTCACAATGCATTCCAAGCCCTTTTAGGCCACTTGGTCTTCCAATGAACCATTTGATTCTTGGCCTTCGTGGTGTCATAATGGTTCCTTGCTTCTATAGGTCCCCATGCTGTCAGAGTTCATCCGTGGTCCTTTTGCGCCCCCTGGTGTCAAAAGGGATTCTTAGATTGTTAGCCTGCATTGGGTCACAATGGTTCCTTGCTTCTCTTAACCCCTGTGCTGTCACAATGCATCCCATGCCCTTTTAGGCCACTTGATGTCACAATGAATCATTTGATTCTTGGCCTCCATGGTGGCATAATTGTACCAGGTTTTAATTGGGGCCCATGCTTTCACAACACATCCCTGCCACTTTTAGGCCCATTGGTGTCACAAGGGATCATTAGATTGTTAGCCTGCATTGGGTCACAATGGTTCCTTGCTTCTCTTAACCTCTGTGGTGTCACAATGCATTCCAAGCCCTTTTAGGCCACTTGGTCTTACAATGAACCATTTGATTCTTGGCCTCCATGGTGTCATAATGGTTCCTTGCTTCTATAGGTCCCCATGCTGTCAGAGTTCATCCGTGGTCCTTTTGCGCCCCCGGGTGTCAAAAGGGATTCTTAGATTGTTAGCCTGCATTGGGTCACAATGGTTCCTTGCTTCTCTTAACCCCTGTGCTGTCACAATGCATCCCATGCCCTTTTAGGCCACTTGATGTCACAATGAATCATTTGATTCTTGGCCTCCATGGTGTCATAATGGTTCCTTGTTTCTATTGGGCCCCATGCTGTCACAATTCAACCCTGGCCCTTTTACGACACCTGGTGTCAAATGGGATCCTGGGATTATTAGCCTCCATTGGGTCACAATGGATCCTTGCTTCTCTTAACCCCTGTGGTGTCACAATGCATCCCATGCCCTTTTAGGCCACTGGAAGTCACAATGAATCATTTGATTTTTGGCCTCCATGGTGGCGTAATTGTACCAGGTTTTAATTGGGCCCCATGCTTTCACAATTCATCCCTGCCCCTTTTAGGCGCATTGGTGTCAAAAGGGATCATTAGATTGTTAGCCTCCATTGGGTCACAATGGATCCTTGCTTCTCTTAACCCCTGTGGTGTCACAATGCATCCCATGCCCTTTTAGGCCACATGATGTCACAATGAATCATTTGATTCTTGGCCTCCACGGTGGCATAATAGATCCTTGCTTCTATTGGTCCCCGTGCTGTAACAATCCATCCCTGGCCCTTTTTATACCCCCTGGTGCCACAAGGGATCATTAGATTGTTAGCCTGCATTGGGTCACAATGGTTCCTTGCTTCTCTTAACCTCTGTGGTGTCACAATGCAACCCATGCCCTTTTAGGCCACTTGATGTCACAATGAATCATTTGATTCTTGGCCTCCATGGTGTCATAATGGTTCCTTGTTTCTATTGGGCCCCAGGCTGTCACAATTCATCCCTGGCCCTTTTACGCCCCCTGGTGTCAAATGGGATCCTGGGATTATTAGCCTCCATTGGGTCACAATGGATCCTTGCTTCTCTTAACCCCTGTGCTGTCACAATGCATCCCATGCCCTTTTAGGCCACTTGATATCACAATGAATCATTTGATTCTTGGCCTCCATGGTGGCAAAATTTTACCAGGTTTTAATTGGGCCCCATGCTTTCACAATTCATCCCTGCCGCTTTTAGGCCCATTGGTGTCACAAGGGATCATTAGATTGTTAGCCTGCATTGGGTCACAATGGATCCTTGCTTCTCTTAACCCCTGTGGTGTCACAAGGCATCCCATGCCCTTTTAGGCCACTTGATGTCACAATGAATCATTTGATTCTTGGCCTCCATGGTGGCAAAATTGTACCAGGTTTTACTTGGGCCCCATGCTTTCACAATACATCCCTGACCCTTTTATGCCCATTGGTGTCACAACGGATCATTAGATTGTTAGCCTGCATTGGGTCACAATGGTTCCTTGCTTCTCTTAACCCCTGTGGTGTCACAATGCATCCCATGCCCTTTTAGGCCACTTGATGTCACAATGAATCATTTGATTCTTGGCCTCCATGGTGGTGTAATTGTACCGGGTTTTATTTGGGCCCCATGCTTTCACAATACATCCCTGCCACTTTTAGGCCCATTGGTGACACAAGGGATCATTAGATTGTTAGCCTGCATTGGGTCACAATGGTTCCTTGCTTCTCTTAACCTCTGTGGTGTCACAATGCATTCCAAGCCCTTTTAGGCCACTTGGTCTTCCAATGAACCATTTGATTCTTGGCCTTCGTGGTGTCATAATGGTTCCTTGCTTCTATAGGTCCCCATGCTGTCAGAGTTCATCCGTGGTCCTTTTGCGCCCCCTGGTGTCAAAAGGGATTCTTAGATTGTTAGCCTGCATTGGGTCACAATGGTTCCTTGCTTCTCTTAACCCCTGTGGTGCCACAATGCATCCCATGCCCTTTTAGGCCACTTGATGTCACAATGAATCATTTGATTCTTGGCCTCCATGGTGGCATAATTGTACCAGGTTTTACTTGGGCCGCATGCTTTCACAATACATCCCTGCCCCTTTTAGGCCCATTGGTGACACAAGGGATCATTAGATTGTTAGCCTGCATTGGGTCACAATGGTTCCTTGCTTCTCTTAACCTCTGTGGTGTCACAATGCACCCCATGCCCTTTTAGGCCACTTGATGTCACAATGAATCATTTGATTCTTGGCCTCCATGGTGTCATAATGGTTCCTTGTTTCTATTGGGCCCCATGCTGTCACAATTCATCCCTGGCCCTTTTACGCCCCCTGGTGTCAAATGGGATCCTGGGATTATTAGCCTCCATTGGGTCACAATGGATCCTTGCTTCTCTTAACCCCTGTGCTGTCACAATGCATCCCATGCCCTTTTAGGCCACATGGTCTTACAATGAATCATTTGATTCTTGGCCTCCATGGTGTCATAATGGTTCCTTTTTTCTATTGGGCCCCATGCTGTCACAGTTCATCCCTGGGTCCTTTTACGCCCCCTGGTGTCAAATGGGATCCTGCGATTATTAGCCTGCATTGGGACACAATGGATCCTTGCTTCTCTTAACCCCTGTGGTGTCACAATGCATCCCATGCCCTTTTAGGCCACTTGGTCTTAAAATGAACCATTTGATTCTTGGCCGTCATGGTGTCATAATGGTTCCTTGCTTCTATAGGTCCCCATGCTGTCAGAGTTCATCCGTGATCCTTTTGCGCCCCCTGGTGTCAAAAGGGATTCTTAGATTGTTAGCCTCCATCGGGTCACAATGGATCCTTGCTTCTCTTAACCCCTGTGCTGTCACAATGCATCCCATGCCCTTTTAGGCCACTTGATGTCACAATGAATTATTTGATTCTTGGCCTCCATGGTGGCATAATAGATCCTTGCTTCTATTGGTCCCCATGCTGTAACAATTCATCCCTGGCCCTTTTAGGCCCATTGGTGTCACAAGGGATCATTAGATTGTTAGCCTGCATTGGGTCAAAATGGTTCCTTGCTTCTCTTAACCTCTGTGGTGTCACAATGCATTCCAAGCCCTTTTAGGCCACTTGATGTCACAATGAATCTTTTGATTCTTGGCCTCCATGGTGGCAGAATTGTACCAGGTTTTACTTGGGCCCCATGCTTTCACAATTCATCCCTGCCCCTTTTAGGCCCATTGGTGTCACAACGGATCATTAGATTGTTAGCCTGCATTGGGTCACAATGGTTCCTTGCTTCTCTTAACCTCTGTGGTGTCACAATGCATCCCATGCCCTTTTAGGCCACTTGATGTCACAATGAGTCATTTGATTCTTGGCCTCCATGATGTCGTAATGGTTCCTTGCTTCTATTGGGCCCCATGCTGTCACAATTCATCCCTGGCCCTTTTACGCCCCCTGGTGTCAAATGGGATCCTGGGATTATTAGCCTCCATTGGGTCACAATGGATCCTTGCTTCTCTTAACCCCTGTGCTGTCACAATGCATCCCATGCCCTTTTAGGCCACATGATGTCACAATGAATCATTTGATTCTTGGCCTCCACGGTGGCATAATAGATCCTTGCTTCTATTGGTCCCCGTGCTGTAACAATCCATCCCTGGCCCTTTTTATACCCCCTGGTGCCACAAGGGATCATTAGATTGTTAGCCTGCATTGGGTCACAATGGTTCCTTGCTTCTCTTAACCTCTGTGGTGTCACAATGCATTCCAAGCCCTTTTAGGCCACTTGGTCTTCCAATGAACCATTTGATTCTTGGCCTTCGTGGTGTCATAATGGTTCCTTGCTTCTATAGGTCCCCATGCTGTCAGAGTTCATCCGTGGTCCTTTTGCGCCCCCTGGTGTCAAAAGGGATTCTTAGATTGTTAGCCTGCATTGGGTCACAATGGTTCCTTGCTTCTCTTAACCCCTGTGCTGTCACAATGCATCCCATGCCCTTTTAGGCCACTTGATGTCACAATGAATCATTTGATTCTTGGCCTCCATGGTGGCATAATTGTACCAGGTTTTAATTGGGGCCCATGCTTTCACAACACATCCCTGCCACTTTTAGGCCCATTGGTGTCACAAGGGATCATTAGATTGTTAGCCTGCATTGGGTCACAATGGTTCCTTGCTTCTCTTAACCTCTGTGGTGTCACAATGCATTCCAAGCCCTTTTAGGCCACTTGGTCTTACAATGAACCATTTGATTCTTGGCCTCCATGGTGTCATAATGGTTCCTTGTTTCTATAGGTCCCCATGCTGTCAGAGTTCATCCGGGGTCCTTTTGCGCCCCCGGGTGTCAAAAGGGATTCTTAGATTGTTAGCCTGCATTGGGTCACAATGGTTCCTTGCTTCTCTTAACCCCTGTGCTGTCACAATGCATCCCATGCCCTTTTAGGCCACTTGATGTCACAATGAATCATTTGATTCTTGGCCTCCATGGTGTCATAATGGTTCCTTGTTTCTATTGGGCCCCATGCTGTCACAATTCATCCCTGGCCCTTTTACGACACCTGGTGTCAAATGGGATCCTGGGATTATTACCCTCCATTGGGTCACAATGGATCCTTGCTTCTCTTAACCCCTGTGGTGTCACAATGCATCCCATGCCCTTTTAGGCCACTGGAAGTCACAATGAATCATTTGATTTTTGGCCTCCATGGTGGCGTAATTGTACCAGGTTTTAATTGGGCCCCATGCTTTCACAATTCATCCCTGCCCCTTTTAGGCGCATTGGTGTCAAAAGGGATCATTAGATTGTTAGCCTCCATTGGGTCACAATGGATCCTTGCTTCTCTTAACCCCTGTGGTGTCACAATGCATCCCATGCCCTTTTAGGCCACATGATGTCACAATGAATCATTTGATTCTTGGCCTCCACGGTGGCATAATAGATCCTTGCTTCTATTGGTCCCCGTGCTGTAACAATCCATCCCTGGCCCTTTTTATACCCCCTGGTGCCACAAGGGATCATTAGATTGTTAGCCTGCATTGGGTCACAATGGTTCCTTGCTTCTCTTAACCTCTGTGGTGTCACAATGCAACCCATGCCCTTTTAGGCCACTTGATGTCACAATGAATCATTTGATTCTTGGCCTCCATGGTGTCATAATGGTTCCTTGTTTCTATTGGGCCCCAGGCTGTCACAATTCATCCCTGGCCCTTTTACGCCCCCGGGTGTCAAATGGGATCCTGGGATTATTAGCCTCCATTGGGTCACAATGGATCCTTGCTTCTCTTAACCCCTGTGCTGTCACAATGCATCCCATGCCCTTTTAGGCCACTTGATATCACAATGAATCATTTGATTCTTGGCCTCCATGGTGGCAAAATTTTACCAGGTTTTAATTGGGCCCCATGCTTTCACAATTCATCCCTGCCGCTTTTAGGCCCATTGGTGTCACAAGGGATCATTAGATTGTTAGCCTGCATTGGGTCACAATGGTTCCTTGCCTCTCTTAACCTCTGTTGTGTCACAATGCATTCCAAGCCCTTTTTGGCCACTTGGTCTTACAATGAACCATTTGATTCTTGGCCTTCATGGTGTCATAATGGTTCCTTGCTTCTATAGGTCCCCATGCTGTCGGACTTCATCCGTGGACCGTTTGCGCCCCCTGGTGTCAAAAGGGATTCTTAGATTGTTAGCCTGCATTGGGTCACAATGGTTCCTTGCTTCTCTTAACCCCTGTGCTGTCACAATCCATCCCATGCCCTTTTAGGCCACTTGATGTCACAATGAATCATTTGATTCTTGGCCTCCATGGTGGCATAATTGTACCAGGTTTTAATTGGACCCCATGCTTTCACAATACATCCTTGCACCTTTTAGGCCCATTGGTGTCAAAAGGGATCATTAGATTGTTAGCCTGCATTGGGTCACAATGGATCCTTACTTCTCTTAACCCCTGTGCTGTCACAATGCATCCCATGCCCTTTTAGGCCACTTGATGTCACAATGAATCATTTGATTCTTGGCCTCCATGGTGGCATAATAGATCCTTGCTTCTATTGGTCCCCATGCTGTAACAATCCATCCCTGGCCCTTTTTATACCCCCTGGTGCCACAAGGGATCATTAGATTGTTAGCCTGCATTGGGTCACAATGATTCCTTGCTTCTCTTAACCTCTGTGGTTTCACAATGCATCCCATGCCCTTTTAGGCCACTTGATGTCACAATGAATCATTTGATTCTTGGCCTCCATGGTGGCATAATGGTTCCTTGTTTCTATTTGGCCCCATGCTGTCACAATACATCCCTGGCCCTTTTTGCGCCCCCTGGTGTCAAATGGGTTCCTGGGATTATTAGCCTCCATTGGGTCACAATGGATCCTTGCTTCTCTTAACCCCTGTGGTGTCACAATGCATCCCATGCCCTTTTAGGCCACTTGATGTCACAATGAATCATTTCATTCTTGGCCTCCATGGTGGTGTAATTGTACCAGGTTTTATTTGGGCCCCATGCTTTCACAATACATCCCTGCCACTTTTAGGCCCATTGGTGACACAAGGGATCATTAGATTGTTAGCCTGCATTGGGTCACAATGGTTCCTTGCTTCTCTTAACCTCTGTGGTGTCACAATGCATTCCAAGCCCTTTTAGGCCACTTGGTCTTCCAATGAACCATTTGATTCTTGGCCTTCGTGGTGTCATAATGGTTCCTTGCTTCTATAGGTCCCCATGCTGTCAGAGTTCATCCGTGGTCCTTTTGCGCCCCCTGGTGTCAAAAGGGATTCTTAGATTGTTAGCCTGCATTGGGTCTCAATGGTTCCTTGCTTCTCTTAACCCCTGTGGTGCCACAATGCATCCCATGCCCTTTTAGGCCACTTGATGTCACAATGAATCATTTGATTCTTGGCCTCCATGGTGGCATAATTGTACCAGGTTTTACTTGGGCCGCATGCTTTCACAATACATCCCTGCCCCTTTTAGGCCCATTGGTGACACAAGGGATCATTAGATTGTTAGCCTGCATTGGGTCACAATGGTTCCTTGCTTCTCTTAACCTCTGTGGTGTCACAATGCATCCCATGCCCTTTTAGGCCACTTGATGTCACAATGAATCATTTGATTCTTGGCCTCCATGGTGTCATAATGGTTCCTTGTTTCTATTGGGCCCCATGCTGTCACAATTCATCCCTGGCCCTTTTACGCCCCCTGGTGTCAAATGGGATCCTGGGATTATTAGCCTCCATTGGGTCACAATGGATCCTTGCTTCTCTTAACCCCTGTGCTGTCACAATGCATCCCATGCCCTTTTAGGCCACATGATGTCACAATGAATCATTTGTTTCTTGGCCTCCATGGTGTCATAATGGTTCCTTGTTTCTATTGGGACCCATGCTGTCACAATTCATCCCTGGCCCTTTTAGGCCCATTGGTGTCACAAGGGATCATTAGATTGTTAGCCTCCATTGGGTCTCAATGGATCCTTGCTTCTCTTAACCCCTGTGCTGTCTCAATGCATCCCATGCCCTTTTAGGCCACTTGATGTCACAATGAATCATTTGATTCGTGGCCTCCATGGTGGCATAATAGATCCTTGCTTCTATTGGTCCCCGTGCTGTAACAATTCATCCCTGGCCCTTTTTATACCCCCTGATGACACAAGGGATCATTAGATTGTTAGCCTGCATTGGGTCACAATGGTTCCTTACTTCTCTTAACCTCTGTGGTGTCACAATGCATCCCATGCCCTTTTAGGCCACATGGTCTTACAATGAATCATTTGATTCTTGGCCTCCATGGTGTCATAATGGTTCCTTGTTTCTATTGGGCCCCATGCTGTCACAGTTCATCCCTGGGTCCTTTTTCGCCCCCTGGTGTCAAATGGGATCCTGCGATTATTAGCCTCCATTGGGTCACAATGGATCCTTGCTTCTCTTAACCCCTGTGGTGTCACAATGCATCCCATGCCCTTTTAGGCCACTTGGTCTTAAAATGAACCATTTGATTCTTGGCCGTCATGGTGTCATAATGGTTCCTTACTTCTATAGGTCCCCATGCTGTCAGAGTTCATCCGTGATCCTTTTGCGCCCCCTGGTGTCAAAAGGGATTCTTAGATTGTTAGCCTCCATCGGGTCACAATGGATCCTTGCTTCTCTTAACCCCTGTGCTGTCACAATGCATCCCATGCCCTTTTAGGCCACTTGATGTCACAATGAATCATTTGATTCTTGGCCTCCATGGTGGCATAATTGTACCAGGTTTTACTTGGGCCCCATGCTTTCACAATACATCCCTGCCCCTTTTAGGCCCATTGGTGTCACAAGGGATCATTAGATTGTTAGCCTGCATTGGGTCACAATGGTTCCTTGCTTCTCTTAACCTCTGTGGTGTCACAATGCATCCCATGCCCTTTTAGGCCACTTGATGTCACAATGAATCATTTGATTCTTGGCCTCCACGGTGGCATAATTGTACCAGGTTTTACTTGGGCCCCATGCTTTCACAATACATCCCTGCCCCTTTTAGGCCCATTGGTGTCAAAAGGGATCATTAGATTGTTAGCCTGCATTGGGTCACAATGCCTCCTTGCTTCTCTTAACACCTGTGCTGTCACAATGCATCCCATGACCTTTTAGGCCACTTGATATCACAATGAATTATTTGATTCTTGGCCTCCATGGTGGCATAATAGATCCTTGCTTCTATTGGTCCCCATGCTGTAACAATTCATCCCTGGCGCTTTTAGGCCCATTGGTGTCACAAGGGATCATTAGACTGTTAGCCTGCATTGGGTCACAATGATTCCTTGCTTCTCTTAACCTCTGTGGTGTCACAATGCATTCCAAGCCCTTTTAGGCCACTTGATGTCACAATGAATCATTTGATTCTTGGCCTCCATGGTGGCAGAATTGTACCAGGTTTTACTTGGGCCCCATGCTTTCACAATTCATCCCTGGCCCTTTTACGCCCCCTGGTGTCAAATGGGATCCTGGGATTATTAGCCTCCATTGGGTCACAATGGATCCTTGCTTCTCTTAACCCCTGTGCTGTCACAATGCATCCCATGCCCTTTTAGGCCACATGATGTCACAATGAATCATTTGATTCTTGGCCTCCACGGTGGCATAATAGATCCTTGCTTCTATTGGTCCCCGTGCTGTAACAATCCATCCCTGACCTTTTTATACCCCCTGGTGCCACAAGGGATCATTAGATTGTTAGCCTGCATTGGGTCACAATGGTTCCTTGCTTCTCTTAACCTCTGTGGTGTCACAATGCATTCCAAGCCCTTTTAGGCCACTTGGTCTTGCAATGAACCATTTGATTCTTGGCCTTCGTGGTGTCATAATGGTTCCTTGCTTCTATAGGTCCCCATGCTGTCAGAGTTCATCCGTGGTCCTTTTGCGCCCCCTGGTGTCAAAAGGGATTCTTAGATTGTTAGCCTGCATTGGGTCACAATGGTTCCTTGCTTCTCTTAACCCCTGTGGTGTCACAATGCATCCCTTGCCCTTTTAGGCCACTTGATGTCACAATGAATCATTTGATTCTTGGCCTCCATGGTGGCATAATTGTACCAGGTTTTAATTGGGCCCCATGCTTTCACAATACATCCCTGCCCCTTTTAGGCCCATTGGTGTCAAAAGGGATCATTAGATTGTTAGCCTCCATTGGGTCACAATGGATCCTTGCTTCTCTTAACCCCTGTGCTGTCACAATGCATCCCATGCCCTTTTAGGCCACTTGATGTCACAATGAATCATTTGATTCGTGGCCTCCATGGCGTCATAATGGTTCCTTGTTTCTATTGGGCCCCATGCTGTCACAATTCATCCCTGTCCCTTTTACGACACCTGGTGTCAAATGGGATACTGGGATTATTAGCCTCCATTGGGTCACAATGGATCCTTGCTTCTCTTAACCCCTGTGGTGTCACAATGCATCCCATGCCCTTTTAGGCCACATGATGTCACAATGAATCATATGATTCTTGGCCTCCACGGTGGCATAATAGATCCTTGCTTCTATTGGTCCCCGTGCTGTAACAATCCATCCCTGGCCCTTTTTATACCCCCTGGTGCCACAAGGGATCATTAGATTGTTAGCCTGCATTGGGTCACAATGGTTCCTTGCTTCTCTTAACCTCTGTGGTGTCACAATGCATTCCAAGCCCTTTTAGGCCACTTGGTCTTACAATGAACCATTTGATTCTTGGCCTTCATGGTGTCATAATGGTTCCTTGCTTCTATAGGTCCCCATGCTGTCAGAGTCAATCCGTGGTCCTTTTGTGCCCCCTGGGGTCAAAAGGGATTCTAAGATTATTAGCCTCCATTGGGTCACAATGGTTCCTTGCTTCTCTTAACCCCTGTGGTGTCACAATGCAACCCATGCCCTTTTAGGCCACTTGATGTCACAATGAATCATTTGATTCTTGGCCTCCATGGTGTCATAATGGTTCCTTGTTTCTATTGGGCCCCAGGCTGTCACAATTCATCCCTGGCCCTTTTAGGCCCATTGGTGTCACAAGGGATCATTAGATTGTTAGCCTCCATTGGGTCACAATGGATCCTTGCTTCTCTTAACCCCTGTGCTGTCACAATGCATCCCATGCCCTTTTAGGCCACTTGATATCACAATGAATCATTTGATTCTTGGCCTCCATGGTGGCAAAATTTTACCAGGTTTTAATTGGGCCCCATGCTTTCACAATTCATCCCTGCCGCTTTTAGGCCCATTGGTGTCTCAAGGGATCATTAGATTGTTAGCCTGCATTGGGTCACAATGGTTCCTTGCTTCTCTTAACCTCTGTTGTGTCACAATGCATTCCAAGCCCTTTTTGGCCACTTGGTCTTACAATGAACCATTTGATTCTTGGCCTTCATGGTGTCATAATGGTTCCTTGCTTCTATAGGTCCCCATGCTGTCGGAGTTCATCCGTGGACCGTTTGCGCCCCCTGGTGTCAAAAGGGATTCTTAGATTGTTAGCCTGCATTGGGTCACAATGGTTCCTTGCTTCTCTTAACCCCTGTGCTGTCACAATGCATCCCATGCCCTTTTAGGCCACTTGATGTCACAATGAATCATTTGATTCTTGGCCTCCACCGTGGCATAATAGATCCTTGCTTCTATTGGTCCCCGTGCTGTAACAATCCATCCCTGGCCCTTTTTATACCCCCTGATGCCACAAGGGATCATTAGATTGTTAGCCTGCATTGGGTCACAATAGTTCCTTGCTTCTCTTAACCTCTGTGGTGTCACAATGCATCCCATGCCCTTTTAGGCCTGTTGGTCTTACAATAAATCATTTGATTCTTGGCCTCCATGGTGTCATAATGGTTCCTTGTTTCTATTGGCCCCATGCTGTCACAATTCATCCCTGGCCCTTTTACGCCCCCTGGTGTCAAATGGGATCCTGGGATTATTAGCCTGCATTGGGTCACAATGGTTCCTTGCTTCTCTTAACCCCTGTGGTGTCACAATGCATCCCATGCCCTTTTAGGCCACTTGATGTCACAATGAATCATTTGATTCTTGGCCTCCATGGTGGCGTAATTGTACCAGGTTTTAATTGGGCCCCATGCTTTCACAATACATCCCTGCCCCTTTTAGGCCCATTGGTATCAAAAGGGATCATTAGATTGTTAGCCTGCATTGGGTCACAATGGATCCTTGCTTCTCTTATCACCTGTGCTGTCACAATGCATCCCATGCCCTTTTAGGCCACATGATGTCACAATGAATCATTTGATTCTTGGCCTCCATGGTGTCATAATGGTTCCTTGTTTCTATTGGGCCCCATGCTGTCACAATTCATCCCTGGTCCTTTTGCACTCCCTGGTGTCAAAAGGGATTCTTAGATTTTTAGCCTGCATTGGGTCACAATGGTTCCTTGCTTCTCTTAACCTCTGTGGTGTCACAATGCATCCCATACCCTTTTAGGCCACATGATGTCACAATGAATTATTTGATTCTTGGCCTCCATGGTGGCATAATGGTTCCTTGTTTCTATTGGGCCCCATGTTTTCACAATTCATCCCTGGCCCTTTTACGCCCCCTGGTGTCAAATGGGATCCTGGGATTATTAGCCTCCATTGGGTCACAATGGATCCTTGCTTCTCTTAACCCCTGTGCTGTCACAATGCATCCCATGCCCTTTTAGGCCACTTGATGTCACAATGAATCATTTGATTCTTGGCCTCCACGGTGGCATAATAGATCCTTGCTTCTATTGGTCCCCGTGCTGTAACAATCCATCCCTGGCCCTTTTTATACCCCCTGGTGCCACAAGGGATCATTAGATTGTTAGCCTGCATTGGGTCACAATGGTTCCTTGCTTCTCTTAACCCCTGTGCTGTCACAATGCATTCCAAGCCCTTTTAGGCCACTTGATGTCACAATGAATCATTTGATTCTTGGCCTCCATGGTGGCATAATTGTACCAGGTTTTAATTGGGCCCCATGCTTTCACAATACATCCCTGCCCCTTTTAGGCCCATTGGTGTCAAAAGGGATCATTAGATTGTTAGCCTGCATTGGGTCACAATGGATCCTTGCTTCTCTTAACCCCTGTGCTGTCACAATGCATCCCATGCCCTTTTAGGCCACATGATGTCACAATGAATCATTTGATTCTTGGCCTCCATGGTGGCATAATTGTACCAGGTTTTACTTGGGCCCCATGCTGTCACAATTCATCCCTGGCCCTTTTGCGCCCCCTGGTGTCAAATGGGATCCTGGGATTATTAGCCTCCATTGGGTCACAATGGATCCTTGCTTCTCTTAACCCCTGTGCTGTCACAATGCATCCCATGCCCTTTTAGGCCACATGATGTCACAATGAATCATTTGATTCTTGGCCTCCACGGAGACATAATAGATCCTTGCTTCTATTGGTCCCCGTGCTGTAACAGTCCATCCCTGGCCCTTTTTATACCCCCTGGTGCCACAAGGGATCATTAGATTGTTAGCCTGCATTGGGTCACAATGGCTCCTTGCTTCTCTTAACCTCTGTGGTGTCACAATGCATTCCAAGCCCTTTTAGGCCACTTGGTCTTACAATGAACCATTTGATTCTTGGCCTTCATGGTGTCATAATGGTTCCTTGCTTCTATAGGTCCCCATGCTGTCAGAGTTCATCCGTGGTCCTTTTGCGACCCCTGGTGTCAAAAGGGATTCTTAGATTGTTAGCCTGCATTGGGTCACAATGGTTCCTTGCTTCTCTTAACCCCTGTGGTGTCACAATGCATTCCAAGCCCTTTTAGGCCACTTGATGTCACAATGAATCATTTGATTCTTGGCCTCCATGGTGGCATAATTGTACCAGGTTTTACTTGGGCCCCATGCTTTCACAATACATCCCTGCCCCTTTTAGGCCCATTGGTGTCACAAGGGATCATTAGATTGTTAGCCTGCATTGGGTCACAATGCTTCCTTGCTTCTCTTAACCCCTGTGCTGTCACAATGCATCCCATGCCCTTTTAGGCCACATGATGTCACAATGAATTATTTGATTCTTGGCCTCCATGGTGGCATAATAGATCCTTGCTTCTGTTGGTCCCCGTGCTGTAACAATTCATCCCTTCCCCTTTTAGGCCCATTGGTGTCACAAGGGATCATTAGATTGTTAGCCTCCATTGGGTCACAATGCATGCTTCCTTCTCTTAACCCCTGTGCTGTCACAATGCATCCCATGCCCTTTTAGGCCACTTGATGTCACAATGAATCATTTGATTCTTGGCCTCCATGGTGTCATAATGGTTCCTTGTTTCTATTGGGCCCCATGCTGTCACAATCCATCCCTGGCCCTTTTTATACCCCCTGGTGCCACAAGGGATCATTAGATTGTTAGCCTGCATTGGGTCACAATGGTTCCTTCCTTCTCTTAACCTCTGTGCTGTCACAATGCATTCCAAGCCCTTTTAGGCCACTTGGTCTTACAATGAACCATTTGATTCTTGGCCTTCATGGTGTCATAATGGTTCCTTGCTTCTATAGGTCCCCATGATGTCAGAGTTCATCCGTGGTCCTTTTGCACCCCCGGGTGTCAAAAGGGATTCTTAGATTGTTAGTCTGCATTGGGTCACAATGGATCCTTGCTTCTCTTAACCCCTGTGCTGTCACAATGCATCCCATGCCCTTTTAGGCCACTTGATGTCACAATGAATCATTTGATTCTTGGCCTCCATGTTGGCATAATAGATCCTTGCTTCTATTGGTCCCCGTGCTGTAACAATTCATCCCTGGCCATTTTAGGCCTATTGGTGTCACAAGGGATCATTAGATTGTTAGCCTGCATTGGGTCACAATGGTTCCTTGCTTCTCTTAACCCCTGTGGTGTCACAATGCATCCCATGCCCTTTTAGGCCACTTGATGTCACAATGAATTATTTGATTCTTGGCCTCCATGGTGTCGTAATTGTACCAGGTATTAATTGGGCCCCATGCTTTCACAATACATCCCTGCCCCTTTTAGGCCCATTGGTGTCAAAAGGGATCATTAGATTGTTAGCCTCCATTGGGTCACAATGGATCCTTACTTCTCTTAACCCCTGTGCTGTCACAATGCATCCCATGCCATTTTAGGCCACTTGATGTCACAATGAATCATTTCATTCTTGGCCTCCATGGTGTCATAATGGTTCCTTGTTTCTATTGGGCCCCATGCTGTCACAATTCATCCCTGGCCCTTTTACGCCCCCTGTTGTCAAATGGGATCCTGGGATTATAAGCCTCCATTGGGTCACAATGCATCCTTGCTTCTCTTAACCCCTGTGCTGTCACAATGCATCCCATGCCCTTTTAGGCCACTGGAAGTCACAATGAATCATTTGATTCTTGGCCTCCACGGTGGCATAATAGATCCTTGCTTCTATTGGTCCCCGTGCTGTAACAATCCATCCCTGGCCCTTTTTATACCCCCTGGTGCCACAAGGGATCATTAGATTGTTAGCCTGCATTGGGTCACAATGGTTCCTTGCTTCTCTTAACCTCTGTGGTGTCACAATGCATCCCATGCCCTTTTAGGCCACTTGGTTTTACAATGAACCATTTGATTCTTGGCCTTCATGGTGTTATAATGGTTCCTTGCTTCTATAGGTCCCCATGCTGTCAGAGTTCATCCGTGGTCCTTTTCCGCCCCCTGGTGTCAAATGGGATCCTGGGATTATTAGCCTCCATTGGGTCACAATAGATCCTTGCTTCTCTTAACCCCTGTGCTGTCACAATGCATCCCATGCCCTTTTAGGCCACTTGATGTCACAATGAATCATTTGATTCTTGGCCTCCATGGTGGCGTAATTGTACCAGGTTTTAATTTGGCCCCATGCTTTCACAATACATCCCTGCCCCTTTTAGGCCCATTGGTGTCACAAGGGATCATTAGATTGTTAGCCTGCATTGGGTCACAATGGTTCCTTGCTTCTCTTAACCTCTGTGGTGTCACAATGCATCCCATGCCCTTTTAGGCCACTTGATGTCACAATGAGTCATTTGATTCTTGGCCTCCATGGTGTCATAATGGTTCCCTGTTTCTATTGGGCCCCATGCTGTCACAATACATCCCTGGCCCTTTTGCACCCCCTGGTGTCTAATGGGATCCTGGGATTATTAGCCTCCATTGGGTCACAATAGATCCTTGCTTCTCTTAACCCCTGTGCTGTCACAATGCATCCCATGCCCTTTTAGGCCACTTGATGTCACAATGAATCATTTGATTCTTGGCCTCCATGGTGGCGTAATTGTACCAGGTTTTAATTGGGCCCCATGCTTTCACAATACATCCCTGCCCCTTTTAGGCCCATTGTTGTCAAAAAGGATCATTAGATTGTTAGCCTCCATTGGGTCACAATGGATCCTTGCTTCTCTTAACCCCTGTGCTGTCACAATGCATCCCATGCCCTTTTAGGCCACTTAATGTCACAATGAATCATTTGATTCTTGGCCTCCATGGTGGCATAATAGATCCTTGCTTCTATTGGTCCCCGTGCTGTAACAATTCATCCCTGGCCCTTTTAGGCCCATTGGTGTCACAAGGGATCATTAGATTGTTAGCCTGCATTGGGTCACAATGGTTCCTTGCTTCTCTTAACCTCTGTGGTGTCACAATGCATCCCATGCCCTTTTAGGCCACTTGATGTCACAATGAATCATTTGATTCTTGGCCTCCATGGTGGCATAATTGTACCAGGTTTTAATTGGGCCCCATGCTTTCACAATACATCCCTGCCCCTTTTAGGCCCATTGGTGTTAAAAAGGATCATTAGATTGTTAGCCTCCATTGGGTCACAATGGATCCTTGCTTCTCTTAACCCCTGTGCTGTCACAATGCATCCCATGCCCTTTTAGGCCACTTAATGTCACAATGAATCATTTAATTCTTGGCCTCCACCGTGGCATAATAGATCCTTGCTTCTATTGGTCCCCGTGCTGTAACAATCCATCCCTGGCCCTTTTTATACCCCCTGGTGCCACAAGGGATCATTAGATTGTTAGCCTGCATTGGGTCACAATGGTACCTTGCTTCTCTTAACCCCTGTGCTGTCACAATGCATCCCATGCCCTTTTAGGCCACTTGATGTCACAATGAATCATTTGATTCTTGGCCTCCATGGTGTCATAATGGTTCCTTGTTTCTATTGGGCCCCATGCTGTCACAATCCATCCCTGGCCCTTTTTATACCCCCTGGTGCCACAAGGGATCATTAGATTGTTAGCCTGCATTGGGTCACAATGGTTCCTTGCTTCTCTTAACCTCTGTGCTGTCACAATGCATTCCAAGCCCTTTTAGGCCACTTGGTCTTACAATGAACCATTTGATTCTTGGCCTTCATGGTGTCATAATGGTTCCTTGCTTCTATAGGTCCCCATGCTGTCAGAGTTCATCCGTGGTCCTTTTGCGCCCCCGGGTGTCAAAGGGGATTCTTAGATTGTTAGTCTGCATTGGGTCACAATGGATGCTTGCTTCTCTTAACCCCTGTGCTGTCACAATGCATCCCATGCCATTTTAGGCCACTTGATGTCACAATGAATCATTTAATTCTTGGCCTCCACGGTGGCATAATAAATCCTTGCTTCTATTGGTCCCCGTGCTGTAACAATCCATCCCTGGCCCTTTTTATACCCCCTGGTGCCACAAGGGATCATTAGATTGTTAGCCTGCATTGGGTCACAATGGATCCTTGCTTCTCTTAACCCCTGTGCTGTCACAATGCATCCCATGCCCTTTTAGGCCACTTGATGTCACAATGAATTATATGATTCTTGGCCTCCATGGTGTCGTAATTGTACCAGGTTTTAATTGGGCCCCATGCTTTCACAATACATCCCTGCCCCTTTTAGGCCCATTGGTGTCACAAGGGATCATTAGATTGTTAGCCTCCATTGGGTCACAATGGATCCTTACTTTTCTTAACCCCTGTGCTGTCACAATGCATCCCATGCCATTTTAGGCCACTTGATGTCACAATGAATCATTTGATTCTTGGCCTCCATGGTGTCATAATGGTTCCTTGTTTCTATTGGGCCCCATGCTGTCACAATTCATCCCTGGCCCTTTTACGCCCCCTGTTGTCAAATGGGATCCTGGGATTATAATGCTCCATTGGGTCACAATGCATCCTTGCTTCTCTTAACCCCTGTGCTGTCACAATGCATCCCATGCCCTTTTAGGCCACTTGATGTCACAAGGAATCATTTGATTCTTGGCCTCCATGGTGGCATAATTGTACCAGGTTTTACTTGGGCCCCATGCTTTCACAATACATCCCTGCCCCTTTTAGGCCCATTGGTGTCAAAAGGGATCATTAGATTGTTAGCCTGCATTGGGTCACAATGGTTCCTTGCTTCTCTTAACCTCTGTGGTGTCACAATGCATCCCATGCCCTTTTAGGCCACTTGGTCTTACAATGAAACATTTGATTCTTGGCCTTCATGGTGTTATAATGGTTCCTTGCTTCTATAGGTCCCCATGCTGTCAGAGTTCATCCGTGGTCCTTTTACACCCCCTGTTGTAAAATGGGATCCTGGGATTATTAGCCTCCATTGGGTCACAATAGATCCTTGCTTCTCTTAACCCCTGTGCTGTCACAATGCATCCCATGCCCTTTTAGGCCACTTGATGTCACAATGAATCATTTGATTCTTGGCCTCCATGGTGGCGTAATTGTACCAGGTTTTAATTTGGCCCCATGCTTTCACAATACATCCCTGCCCCTTTTAGGCCCATTGGTGTCACAAGGGATCATTAGATTGTTAGCCTGCATTGGGTCACAATGGTTCCTTGCTTCTCTTAACCTCTGTGGTGTCACAATGCATCCCATGCCCTTTTAGGCCACTTGATGTCACAATGAGTCATTTGATTCTTGGCCTCCATGGTGTCATAATGGTTCCTTGTTTCTTTTGGGCCCCATGCTGTCACAATTCATCCCTGGCCCTTTTGCACCCCCTGGTGTCTAATGGGATCCTGGGATTATTAGCCTCCATTGGGTCACAATAGATCCTTGCTTCTCTTAACCCCTGTGCTGTCACAATGCATCCCATGCCCTTTTAGGCCACTTGATGTCACAATGAATCATTTGATTCTTGGCCTCCATGGTGGCATAATTGTACCAGATTTTACTTGGGCCCCATGCTTTCACAATACATCCCTGCCCCTTTTAGGCCCATTGGTGTCAAAAGGGATCATTAGAGTGTTAGCCTCCATTGGGTCACAATGGATCCTTGCTTCTCTTAACCCCTGTGCTGTCACAATGCATCCCATGCCCTTTTAGGCCACTTGATGTCACAATGAATCATTTGATTCTTGGCCTCCATGGTGGCATAATTGTACCAGGTTTTACTTGGGCCCCATGCATTCACAATACATCCCTGCCCCTTTTAGGCCCATTGGTGTCACAAGGGATCATTAGATTGTTAGCCTGCATTGGGTCACAATGGTTCCTTGCTTCTCTAAACCCCTGTGGTGTCATAATGCATCCCATGCCCTTTTAGGCCACTTGATGTCACAATGAATCATTTGATTCTTGGCCTCCATGGTGGCATAATTGTACAAGGTTTTACTTGGGCCCCATGATTTCACAATACATCCCTGCCCCTTTTAGGCCCATTGGTGTCAAAAGGGATCATTAGAGTGTTAGCCTCCATTGGGTCACAATGGATCCTTGCTTCTCTTAACCCCTGTGCTGTCACAATGCATCCCATGCCCTTTTAGGCCACTTGATGTCACAATGAATCATTTGATTCTTGGCCTCCATGGTGGCATAATTGTACCAGTTTTTACTTGGGCCCCATGCTTTCACAATACATCCCTGCCCCTTTTAGGCCCATTGGTGCCAAAAGGGATCATTAGATTGTTAGCCTCCATTGGGTCACAATGGTTCCTTGCTTCTCTTAACCCCTGTGGTGTCACAATGCATCCCATGCCCTTTTAGGCCACTTGATGTCACAATGAATCATTTGATTCTTGGCCTCCATGGTGTCATAATGGTTCCTTGTTTCTATTGGGCCCCATGCTGTCACAATTCATCCCTGGCCCTTTTACGCCCCCTGGTGTCAAATGGGATCCTGGGATTATTAGCCTCCATTGGGTCACAATGGATCCTTGCTTCTCTTAACCCCTGTGGTGTCACAATGCATCCCATGCCCTTTTAGGCCACTTGATGTCACAAGGAATCATTTGATTCTTGGCCTCCATGGTGGCATAATTGTACCAGGTTTTAATTGGGCCCCATGCTTTCACAATACATCCCTGCCCCTTTTAGGCCCATTGGTGTCAAAAAGGATCATTAGATTGTTAGCCTCCATTGGGTCACAATGGTTCCTTGCTTCTCTTAACCTCTGTGGTGTCACAATGCATCCCATGCCCTTTTAGGCCACTTGATGTCACAATGAATCATTTGATTCTTGGCCTCCATGGTGGCATAATTGTACCAGGTTTTACTTGGGCCCCATGCTTTCACAATACATCCCTGCCCCTTTTAGGCCCATTGGTGTCACAAGGGATCATTAGATTGTTAGCCTGCATTGGGTCACAATGCTTCCTTGCTTCTCTTAACCCCTGTGCTGTCACAATGCATCCCATGCCCTTTTAGGCCACTTGATATCACAATGAATCATTTGATTCTTGGCCTCCATGGTGGCATAATAGATCCTTGCTTCTATTGGTCCCCGTGCTGTAACAATTCATCCCTTGCCCTTTTAGGCCCATTGGTGTCACAAGGGATCATTAGATTGTTAGCCTGCATTGGGTCACAATGGTTCCTTGCTTCTCTTAACCTCTGTGGTGTCACAATGCATCCCATGCCCTTTTAGGCCACTTGGTTTTACAATGAACCATTTGATTCTTGGCCTTCATGGTGTTATAATGGTTCCTTGCTTCTATAGGTCCCCATGCTGTCAGAGTTCATCCGTGGTCCTTTTCCGCCCCCTGGTGTCAAATGGGATCCTGGGATTATTAGCCTCCATTGGGTCACAATAGATCCTTGCTTCTCTTAACCCCTGTGCTGTCACAATGCATCCCATGCCCTTTTAGGCCACTTGATGTCACAATGAATCATTTGATTCTTGGCCTCCATGGTGGCGTAATTGTACCAGGTTTTAATTTGGCCCCATGCTTTCACAATACATCCCTGCCCCTTTTAGGCCCATTGGTGTCACAAGGGATCATTAGATTGTTAGCCTGCATTGGGTCACAATGGTTCCTTGCTTCTCTTAACCTCTGTGGTGTCACAATGCATCCCATGCCCTTTTAGGCCACTTGATGTCACAATGAGTCATTTGATTCTTGGCCTCCATGGTGTCATAATGGTTCCTTGTTTCTATTGGGCCCCATGCTGTCACAATACATCCCTGGCCCTTTTGCACCCCCTGGTGTCTAATGGGATCCTGGGATTATTAGCCTCCATTGGGTCACAATAGATCCTTGCTTCTCTTAACCCCTGTGCTGTCACAATGCATCCCATGCCCTTTTAGGCCACTTGATGTCACAATGAATCATTTGATTCTTGGCCTCCATGGTGGCGTAATTGTACCAGGTTTTAATTGGGCCCCATGCTTTCACAATACATCCCTGCCCCTTTTAGGCCCATTGTTGTCAAAAAGGATCATTAGATTGTTAGCCTCCATTGGGTCACAATGGATCCTTGCTTCTCTTAACCCCTGTGCTGTCACAATGCATCCCATGCCCTTTTAGGCCACTTAATGTCACAATGAATCATTTGATTCTTGGCCTCCATGGTGGCATAATAGATCCTTGCTTCTATTGGTCCCCGTGCTGTAACAATTCATCCCTGGCCCTTTTAGGCCCATTGGTGTCACAAGGGATCATTAGATTGTTAGCCTGCATTGGGTCACAATGGTTCCTTGCTTCTCTTAACCTCTGTGGTGTCACAATGCATCCCATGCCCTTTTAGGCCACTTGATGTCACAATGAATCATTTGATTCTTGGCCTCCATGGTGGCATAATTGTACCAGGTTTTAATTGGGCCCCATGCTTTCACAATACATCCCTGCCCCTTTTAGGCCCATTGGTGTTAAAAAGGATCATTAGATTGTTAGCCTCCATTGGGTCACAATGGATCCTTGCTTCTCTTAACCCCTGTGCTGTCACAATGCATCCCATGCCCTTTTAGGCCACTTAATGTCACAATGAATCATTTAATTCTTGGCCTCCACCGTGGCATAATAGATCCTTGCTTCTATTGGTCCCCGTGCTGTAACAATCCATCCCTGGCCCTTTTTATACCCCCTGGTGCCACAAGGGATCATTAGATTGTTAGCCTGCATTGGGTCACAATGGTACCTTGCTTCTCTTAACCCCTGTGCTGTCACAATGCATCCCATGCCCTTTTAGGCCACTTGATGTCACAATGAATCATTTGATTCTTGGCCTCCATGGTGTCATAATGGTTCCTTGTTTCTATTGGGCCCCATGCTGTCACAATCCATCCCTGGCCCTTTTTATACCCCCTGGTGCCACAAGGGATCATTAGATTGTTAGCCTGCATTGGGTCACAATGGTTCCTTGCTTCTCTTAACCTCTGTGCTGTCACAATGCATTCCAAGCCCTTTTAGGCCACTTGGTCTTACAATGAACCATTTGATTCTTGGCCTTCATGGTGTCATAATGGTTCCTTGCTTCTATAGGTCCCCATGCTGTCAGAGTTCATCCGTGGTCCTTTTGCGCCCCCGGGTGTCAAAGGGGATTCTTAGATTGTTAGTCTGCATTGGGTCACAATGGATGCTTGCTTCTCTTAACCCCTGTGCTGTCACAATGCATCCCATGCCATTTTAGGCCACTTGATGTCACAATGAATCATTTAATTCTTGGCCTCCACGGTGGCATAATAAATCCTTGCTTCTATTGGTCCCCGTGCTGTAACAATCCATCCCTGGCCCTTTTTATACCCCCTGGTGCCACAAGGGATCATTAGATTGTTAGCCTGCATTGGGTCACAATGGATCCTTGCTTCTCTTAACCCCTGTGCTGTCACAATGCATCCCATGCCCTTTTAGGCCACTTGATGTCACAATGAATTATATGATTCTTGGCCTCCATGGTGTCGTAATTGTACCAGGTTTTAATTGGGCCCCATGCTTTCACAATACATCCCTGCCCCTTTTAGGCCCATTGGTGTCACAAGGGATCATTAGATTGTTAGCCTCCATTGGGTCACAATGGATCCTTACTTTTCTTAACCCCTGTGCTGTCACAATGCATCCCATGCCATTTTAGGCCACTTGATGTCACAATGAATCATTTGATTCTTGGCCTCCATGGTGTCATAATGGTTCCTTGTTTCTATTGGGCCCCATGCTGTCACAATTCATCCCTGGCCCTTTTACGCCCCCTGTTGTCAAATGGGATCCTGGGATTATAAGCCTCCATTGGGTCACAATGCATCCTTGCTTCTCTTAACCCCTGTGCTGTCACAATGCATCCCATGCCCTTTTAGGCCACTTGATGTCACAAGGAATCATTTGATTCTTGGCCTCCATGGTGGCATAATTGTACCAGGTTTTACTTGGGCCCCATGCTTTCACAATACATCCCTGCCCCTTTTAGGCCCATTGGTGTCAAAAGGGATCATTAGATTGTTAGCCTGCATTGGGTCACAATGGTTCCTTGCTTCTCTTAACCTCTGTGGTGTCACAATGCATCCCATGCCCTTTTAGGCCACTTGGTCTTACAATGAAACATTTGATTCTTGGCCTTCATGGTGTTATAATGGTTCCTTGCTTCTATAGGTCCCCATGCTGTCAGAGTTCATCCGTGGTCCTTTTACACCGCCTGTTGTAAAATGGGATCCTGGGATTATTAGCCTCCATTGGGTCACAATAGATCCTTGCTTCTCTTAACCCCTGTGCTGTCACAATGCATCCCATGCCCTTTTAGGCCACTTGATGTCACAATGAATCATTTGATTCTTGGCCTCCATGGTGGCGTAATTGTACCAGGTTTTAATTTGGCCCCATGCTTTCACAATACATCCCTGCCCCTTTTAGGCCCATTGGTGTCACAAGGGATCATTAGATTGTTAGCCTGCATTGGGTCACAATGGTTCCTTGCTTCTCTTAACCTCTGTGGTGTCACAATGCATCCCATGCCCTTTTAGGCCACTTGATGTCACAATGAGTCATTTGATTCTTGGCCTCCATGGTGTCATAATGGTTCCTTGTTTCTTTTGGGCCCCATGCTGTCACAATTCATCCCTGGCCCTTTTGCACCCCCTGGTGTCTAATGGGATCCTGGGATTATTAGCCTCCATTGGGTCACAATAGATCCTTGCTTCTCTTAACCCCTGTGCTGTCACAATGCATCCCATGCCCTTTTAGGCCACTTGATGTCACAATGAATCATTTGATTCTTGGCCTCCATGGTGGCATAATTGTACCAGATTTTACTTGGGCCCCATGATTTCACAATACATCCCTGCCCCTTTTAGGCCCATTGGTGTCAAAAGGGATCATTAGAGTGTTAGCCTCCATTGGGTCACAATGGATCCTTGCTTCTCTTAACCCCTGTGCTGTCACAATGCATCCCATGCCCTTTTAGGCCACTTGATGTCACAATGAATCATTTGATTCTTGGCCTCCATGGTGGCATAATTGTACCAGGTTTTACTTGGGCCCCATGCATTCACAATACATCCCTGCCCCTTTTAGGCCCATTGGTGTCACAAGGGATCATTAGATTGTTAGCCTGCATTGGGTCACAATGGTTCCTTGCTTCTCTAAACCCCTGTGGTGTCATAATGCATCCCATGCCCTTTTAGGCCACTTGATGTCACAATGAATCATTTGATTCTTGGCCTCCATGGTGGCATAATTGTACAAGGTTTTACTTGGGCCCCATGATTTCACAATACATCCCTGCCCCTTTTAGGCCCATTGGTGTCAAAAGGGATCATTAGAGTGTTAGCCTCCATTGGGTCACAATGGATCCTTGCTTCTCTTAACCCCTGTGCTGTCACAATGCATCCCATGCCCTTTTAGGCCACTTGATGTCACAATGAATCATTTGATTCTTGGCCTCCATGGTGGCATAATTGTACCAGTTTTTACTTGGGCCCCATGCTTTCACAATACATCCCTGCCCCTTTTAGGCCCATTGGTGCCAAAAGGGATCATTAGATTGTTAGCCTCCATTGGGTCACAATGGTTCCTTGCTTCTCTTAACCCCTGTGGTGTCACAATGCATCCCATGCCCTTTTAGGCCACTTGATGTCACAATGAATCATTTGATTCTTGGCCTCCATGGTGTCATAATGGTTCCTTGTTTCTATTGGGCCCCATGCTGTCACAATTCATCCCTGGCCCTTTTACGCCCCCTGGTGTCAAATGGGATCCTGGGATTATTAGCCTCCATTGGGTCACAATGGATCCTTGCTTCTCTTAACCCCTGTGGTGTCACAATGCATCCCATGCCCTTTTAGGCCACTTGATGTCACAAGGAATCATTTGATTCTTGGCCTCCATGGTGGCATAATTGTACCAGGTTTTAATTGGGCCCCATGCTTTCACAATACATCCCTGCCCCTTTTAGGCCCATTGGTGTCAAAAAGGATCATTAGATTGTTAGCCTCCATTGGGTCACAATGGTTCCTTGCTTCTCTTAACCTCTGTGGTGTCACAATGCATCCCATGCCCTTTTAGGCCACTTGATGTCACAATGAATCATTTGATTCTTGGCCTCCATGGTGGCATAATTGTACCAGGTTTTACTTGGGCCCCATGCTTTCACAATACATCCCTGCCCCTTTTAGGCCCATTGGTGTCACAAGGGATCATTAGATTGTTAGCCTGCATTGGGTCACAATGCTTCCTTGCTTCTCTTAACCCCTGTGCTGTCACAATGCATCCCATGCCCTTTTAGGCCACTTGATATCACAATGAATCATTTGATTCTTGGCCTCCATGGTGGCATAATAGATCCTTGCTTCTATTGGTCCCCGTGCTGTAACAATTCATCCCTTGCCCTTTTAGGCCCATTGGTGTCACAAGGGATCATTAGATTGTTAGCCTGCATTGGGTCACAATGGTACCTTGCTTCTCTTAACCCCTGTGCTGTCACAATGCATCCCATGCCCTTTTAGGCCACTTGATGTCACAATGAATCATTTGATTCTTGGCCTCCATGGTATCATAATGGTTCCTTGTTTCTATTGGGCCCCATGCTGTCACAATCCATCCCTGGCCCTTTTTATACCCCCTGGTGCCACAAGGGATCATTAGATTGTTAGCCTGCATTGGGTCACAATGGTTCCTTGCTTCTCTTAACCTCTGTGCTGTCACAATGCATTCCAAGCCCTTTTAGGCCACTTGGTCTTACAATGAACCATTTGATTCTTGGCCTTCATGGTGTCATAATGGTTCCTTGCTTCTATAGGTCCCCATGCTGTCAGAGTTCATCCGTGGTCCTTTTGCGCCCCCGGGTGTCAAAGGGGATTCTTAGATTGTTAGTCTGCATTGGGTCACAATGGTTCCTTGCTTCTCTTAACCCCTGTGCTGTCACAATGCATCCCATGCCATTTTAGGCCACTTGATGTCACAATGAATCATTTGATTCTTGGCCTCCATGGTGTCATAATGGTTCATTGTTTCTATTGGGCCCCATGCTGTCACAATTCATCCCTGGCCCTTTTACGCCCCCTGGTGTCAAATGGGATCCTGGGATAATTAGCCTCCATTGGGTCACAATGGATCCTTGCTTCTCTTAACCCCTGTGCTGTCACAATGCATCCCATGCCCTTTTAGGCCACATGATGTCACAATGAATCATTTGTTTCTTGGCCTCCACGGTGGCATAATAGATCCTTGCTTCTATTGGTCCCCGTGCTGTAACAATCCATCCCTGGCCCTTTTTATACCCCCTGGTGCCACAAGGGATCATTAGATTGTTAGCCTGCATTGGGTCACAATGGATCCTTGCTTCTCTTAACCCCTGTGCTGTCACAATGCATCCCATGCCCTTTTAGGCCACTTGATGTCACAATGAATTATTTGATTCTTGGCCTCCATGGTGTCGTAATTGTACCAGGTTTTAATTGGGCCCCATGCTTTCACAATACATCCCTGCCCCTTTTAGGCCCATTGGTGTCAAAAGGGATCATTAGATTGTTAGCCTCCATTGGGTCACAATGGATCCTTACTTCTCTTAACCCCTGTGCTGTCACAATGCATCCCATGCCATTTTAGGCCACTTGATGTCACAATGAATCATTTGATTCTTGGCCTCCATGGTGTCATAATGGTTCCTTGTTTCTATTGGGCCCCATGCTGTCACAATTCATCCCTGGCCCTTTTACGCCCCCTGTTGTCAAATGGGATCCTGGGATTATAAGCCTCCATTGGGTCACAATGCATCCTTGCTTCTCTTAACCCCTGTGCTGTCACAATGCATCCCATGCCCTTTTAGGCCACTTGATGTCACAAGGAATAATTTGATTCTTGGCCTCCATGGTGGCATAATTGTACCAGGTTTTACTTGGGCCCCATGCTTTCACAATACATCCCTGCCCCTTTTAGGCCCATTGGTGTCAAAAGGGATCATTAGATTGTTAGCCTGCATTGGGTCACAATGGTTCCTTGCTTCTCTTAACCTCTGTGGTGTCACAATGCATCCCATGCCCTTTTAGGCCACTTGGTCTTACAATGAACCATTTGATTCTTGGCCTTCATGGTGTTATAATGGTTCCTTGCTTCTATAGGTCCCCATGCTGTCAGAGTTCATCCGTGGTCCTTTTGCGCCCCCTGGTGTCAAATGGGATCCTGGGATTATTAGCCTCCATTGGGTCACAATAGATCCTTGCTTCTCTTAACCCCTGTGCTGTCACAATGCATCCCATGCCCTTTTAGGCCACTTGATGTCACAATGAATCATTTGATTCTTGGCCTCCATGGTGGCGTAATTGTACCAGGTTTTAATTTGGCCCCATGATTTCACAATACATCCCTGCCCCTTTTAGGCCCATTGGTGTCACAAGGGATCATTAGATTGTTAGCCTGCATTGGGTCACAATGGTTCCTTGCTTCTCTTAACCTCTGTGGTGTCACAATGCATCCCATGCCCTTTTAGGCCACTTGATGTCACAATGTGTCATTTGATTCTTGGCCTCCATGGTGTCATAATGGTTCCTTGTTTCTTTTGGGCCCCATGCTGTCACAATTCATCCCTGGCCCTTTTGCACCCCCTGGTGTCTAATGGGATCCTGGGATTATTAGCCTCCATTGGGTCACAATGGATCCTTGCTTCTCTTAACCCCTGTGCTGTCACAATGCATCCCATGCCCTTTTAGGCCACTTGATGTCACAATGAATCATTTGATTCTTGGCCTCCATGGTGGCATAATTGTACCAGGTTTTAATTGGGCCCCATGCTTTCACAATACATCCCTGCCCCTTTTAGGCCCATTGGTGTCAAAAAGGATCATTAGATTGTTAGCCTGCATTGTGTCACAATGGTTCCTTGCTTCTCTTAACCTCTGTGGTGTCACAATGCATCCCATACCCTTTTAGGCCACTTGATGTCACAATGAATCATTTGATTCTTGGCCTCCATGGTGTCATAATGGTTCCTTGTTTCTATTGGACCCCATGCTGTCACAATTCATCCCTGGCCCTTTTACGCCCCCTGGTGTCAAATGGGATCCTGGGACTATTAGCCTGCATTGGGTCACAATGGATCCTTGCTTCTCTTAACCCCTGTGCTGTCACAATGCATCCCATGCCCTTTTAGGCCACTTGATGTCACAATGAATCATTTGATTCTTGGCCTCCATGGTGGCATAATTGTACCAGGTTTTACTTAGGCCCCATGCTTTCACAATACATCCCTGCCCCTTTTAGGCCCATTGGTGTCACAAGGGATCATTAGATTGTTAGCCTGCATTGGGTCACAATGCTTCCTTGCTTCTCTTAACCCCTGTGCTGTCACAATGCATCCCATGCCCTTTTAGGCCACATGATGTCACAATGAATTATTTGATTCTTGGCCTCCATGGTGGCATAATAGATCCTTGCTTCTGTTGGTCCCCGTGCTGTAACAATTCATCCCTTGCCCTTTTAGGCCCATTGGTGTCACAAGGGATCATTAGATTGTTAGCCTCCATTGGGTCACAATGCATGCTTGCTTCTCTTAACCCCTGTGCTGTCACAATGCATCCCATGCCCTTTTAGGCCACTTGATGTCACAATGAATCATTTGATTCTTGGCCTCCATGGTGTCATAATGGTTCCTTGTTTCTATTGGGCCCCATGCTGTCACAATCCATCCCTGGCCCTTTTTATACCCCCTGGTGCCACAAGGGATCATTAGATTGTTAGCCTGCATTGGGTCACAATGGTTCCTTCCTTCTCTTAACCTCTGTGCTGTCACAATGCATTCCAAGCCCTTTTAGGCCACTTGGTCTTACAATGAACCATTTGATTCTTGGCCTTCATGGTGTCATAATGGTTCCTTGCTTCTATAGGTCCCCATGATGTCAGAGTTCATCCGTGGTCCTTTTGCACCCCCGGGTGTCAAAAGGGATTCTTAGATTGTTAGTCTGCATTGGGTCACAATGGATCCTTGCTTCTCTTAACCCCTGTGCTGTCACAATGCATCCCATGCCCTTTTAGGCCACTTGATGTCACAATGAATCATTTGATTCTTGGCCTCCATGTTGGCATAATAGATCCTTGCTTCTATTGGTCCCCGTGCTGTAACAATTCATCCCTGGCCATTTTAGGCCTATTGGTGTCACAAGGGATCATTAGATTGTTAGCCTGCATTGGGTCACAATGGTTCCTTGCTTCTCTTAACCCCTGTGGTGTCACAATGCATCCCATGCCCTTTTAGGCCACTTGATGTCACAATGAATTATTTGATTCTTGGCCTCCATGGTGTCGTAATTGTACCAGGTATTAATTGGGCCCCATGCTTTCACAATACATCCCTGCCCCTTTTAGGCCCATTGGTGTCACAAGGGATCATTAGATTGTTAGCCTCCATTGGGTCACAATGGATCCTTACTTCTCTTAACCCCTGTGCTGTCACAATGCATCCCATGCCATTTTAGGCCACTTGATGTCACAATGAATCATTTGATTCTTGGCCTCCATGGTGTCATAATGGTTCCTTGTTTCTATTGGGCCCCATGCTGTCACAATTCATCCCTGGCCCTTTTACGCCCCCTGTTGTCAAATGGGATCCTGGGATTATAAGCCTCCATTGGGTCACAATGCATCCTTGCTTCTCTTAACCCCTGTGCTGTCACAATGCATCCCATGCCCTTTTAGGCCACTTGATGTCACAATGAATCATTTGATTCTTGGCCTCCATGGTGGCATAATTGTACCAGGTTTTACTTGGGCCCCATGCTTTCACAATACATCCCTGCCCCTTTAGGCCCATTGGTGCCACAAGGGATCATTAGATTGTTAGCCTGCATTGGGTCACAATGGTTCCTTGCTTCTCTTAACCTCTGTGGTGTCACAATGCATCCCATGCCCTTTTAGGCCACTTGGTCTTACAATGAACCATTTGATTCTTGGCCTTCATGGTGTTATAATGGTTCCTTGCTTCTATAGGTCCCCATGCTGTCAGAGTTCATCCGTGGTCCTTTTGCGCCCCCTGGTGTCAAATGGGATCCTGGGATTATTAGCCTCCATTGGGTCACAATAGATCCTTGCTTCTCTTAACCCCTGTGCTGTCACAATGCATCCCATGCCCTTTTAGGCCACTTGATGTCACAATGAATCATTTGATTCTTGGCCTCCATGGTGTCATAATGGTTCCTTGTTTCTATTGGGCCCCATGCTGTCACAATACATCCCTGGCCCTTTTGCACCCCCTGGTGTCTAATGGGATCCTGGGATTATTAGCCTCCATTGGGTCACAATAGATCCTTGCTTCTCTTAACCCCTGTGCTGTCACAATGCATCCCATGCCCTTTTAGGCCACTTGATGTCACAATGAATCATTTGATTCTTGGCCTCCATGGTGGCGTAATTGTACCAGGTTTTAATTGGGCCCCATGCTTTCACAATACATCCCTGCCCCTTTTAGGCCCATTGTTGTCAAAAAGGATCATTAGATTGTTAGCCTCCATTGGGTCACAATGGATCCTTGCTTCTCTTAACCCCTGTGCTGTCACAATGCATCCCATGCCCTTTTAGGCCACTTAATGTCACAATGAATCATTTGATTCTTGGCCTCCATGGTGGCATAATATATCCTTGCTTCTATTGGTCCCCGTGCTGTAACAATTCATCCCTGGCCCTTTTAGGCCCATTGGTGTCACAAGGGATCATTAGATTGTTAGCCTGCATTGGGTCACAATGGTTCCTTGCTTCTCTTAACCTCTGTGGTGTCACAATGCATCCCATGCCCTTTTAGGCCACTTGATGTCACAATGAATCATTTGATTCTTGGCCTCCATGGTGGCATAATTGTACCAGGTTTTAATTGGGCCCCATGCTTTCACAATACATCCCTGCCCCTTTTAGGCCCATTGGTGTCAAAAAGGATCATTAGATTGTTAGCCTGCATTGGGTCACAATGGATCCTTGCTTCTCTTAACCCCTGTGCTGTCACAATGCATCCCATGCCCTTTTAGGCCACTTGATGTCACAATGAATCATTTAATTCTTGGCCTCCACCGTGGCATAATAGATCCTTGCTTCTATTGGTCCCCGTGCTGTAACAATCCATCCCTGGCCCTTTTTATACCCCCTGGTGCCACAAGGGATCATTAGATTGTTAGCCTGCATTGGGTCACAATGGTACCTTGCTTCTCTTAACCCCTGTGCTGTCACAATGCATCCCATGCCCTTTTAGGCCACTTGATGTCACAATGAATCATTTGATTCTTGGCCTCCATGGTGTCATAATGGTTCCTTGTTTCTATTGGGCCCCATGCTGTCACAATCCATCCCTGGCCCTTTTTATACCCCCTGGTGCCACAAGGGATCATTAGATTTTTAGCCTGCATTGGGTCACAATGGTTCCTTGCTTCTCTTAACCTCTGTGCTGTCACAATGCATTCCAAGCCCTTTTAGGCCACTTGGTCTTACAATGAACCATTTGATTCTTGGCCTTCATGGTGTCATAATGGTTCCTTGCTTCTATAGGTCCCCATGCTGTCAGAGTTCATCCGTGGTCCTTTTGCGCCCCCGGGTGTCAAAGGGGATTCTTAGATTGTTAGTCTGCATTGGGTCACAATGGATGCTTGCTTCTCTTAACCCCTGTGCTGTCACAATGCATCCCATGCCATTTTAGGCCACTTGATGTCACAATGAATCATTTAATTCTTGGCCTCCACGGTGGCATAATAAATCCTTGCTTCTATTGGTCCCCGTGCTGTAACAATCCATCCCTGGCCCTTTTTATTCCCCCTGGTGCCACAAGGGATCATTAGATTGTTAGCCTGCATTGGGTCACAATGGATCCTTGCTTCTCTTAACCCCTGTGCTGTCACAATGCATCCCATGCCCTTTTAGGCCACTTGATGTCACAATGAATTATATGATTCTTGGCCTCCATGGTGTCGTAATTGTACCAGGTTTTAATTGGGCCCCATGCTTTCACAATACATCCCTGCCCCTTTTAGGCCCATTGGTGTCACAAGGGATCATTAGATTGTTAGCCTCCATTGGGTCACAATGGATCCTTACTTTTCTTAACCCCTGTGCTGTCACAATGCATCCCATGCCATTTTAGGCCACTTGATGTCACAATGAATCATTTGATTCTTGGCCTCCATGGTGTCATAATGGTTCCTTGTTTCTATTGGGCCCCATGCTGTCACAATTCATCCCTGGCCCTTTTACGCCCCCTGTTGTCAAATGGGATCCTGGGATTATAAGCCTCCATTGGGTCACAATGCATCCTTGCTTCTCTTAACCCCTGTGCTGTCACAATGCATCCCATGCCCTTTTAGGCCACTTGATGTCACAAGGAATCATTTGATTCTTGGCCTCCATGGTGGCGTAATTGTACCAGGTTTTAATTTGGCCCCATGCTTTCACAATACATCCCTGCCCCTTTTAGGCCCATTGGTGTCACAAGGGATCATTAGATTGTTAGCCTGCATTGGGTCACAATGGTTTCTTGCTTCTCTTAACCTCTGTGGTGTCACAATGCATCCCATGCCCTTTTAGGCCACTTGATGTCACAATGAGTCATTTGATTCTTGGCCTCCATGGTGTCATAATGGTTCCTTGTTTCTTTTGGGCCCCATGCTGTCACAATTCATCCCTGGCCCTTTTGCACCCCCTGGTGTCTAATGGGATCCTGGGATTATTAGCCTCCATTGGGTCACAATAGATCCTTGCTTCTCTTAACCCCTGTGCTGTCACAATGCATCCCATGCCCTTTTAGGCCACTTGATGTCACAATGAATCATTTGATTCTTGGCCTCCATGGTGGCATAATTGTACCAGATTTTACTTGGGCCCCATGCTTTCACAATACATCCCTGCCCCTTTTAGGCCCATTGGTGTCACAAGAGATCATTAGATTGTTAGCCTCCATTGGGTCACAATGGATCCTTACTTTTCTTAACCCCTGTGCTGTCACAATGCATCCCATGCCATTTTAGGCCACTTGATGTCACAATGAATCATTTGATTCTTGGCCTCCATGGTGTCATAATGGTTCCTTGTTTCTATTGGGCCCCATGCTGTCACAATTCATCCCTGGCCCTTTTACGCCCCCTGTTGTCAAATGGGATCCTGGGATTATAAGCCTCCATTGGGTCACAATGCATCCTTGCTTCTCTTAACCCCTGTGCTGTCACAATGCATCCCATGCCCTTTTAGGCCACTTGATGTCACAATGAATCATTTGATTCTTGGCCTCCATGGTGGCGTAATTGTACCAGGTTTTAATTTGGCCCCATGCTTTCACAATACATCCCTGCCCCTTTTAGGCCCATTGGTGTCACAAGGGATCATTAGATTGTTAGCCTGCATTGGGTCACAATGGTTCCTTGCTTCTCTTAACCTCTGTGGTGTCACAATGCATCCCATGCCCTTTTAGGCCACTTGATGTCACAATGAGTCATTTGATTCTTGGCCTCCATGGTGTCATAATGGTTCCTTGTTTCTTTTGGGCCCCATGCTGTCACAATTCATCCCTGGCCCTTTTGCACCCCCTGGTGTCTAATGGGATCCTGGGATTATTAGCCTCCATTGGGTCACAATAGATCCTTGCTTCTCTTAACCCCTGTGCTGTCACAATGCATCCCATGCCCTTTTAGGCCACTTGATGTCACAATGAATCATTTGATTCTTGGCCTCCATGGTGGCATAATTGTACCAGATTTTACTTGGGCCCCATGCTTTCACAATACATCCCTGCCCCTTTTAGGCCCATTGGTGTCACAAGGGATCATTAGATTGTTAGCCTCCATTGGGTCACAATGGATCCTTACTTTTCTTAACCCCTGTGCTGTCACAATGCATCCCATGCCATTTTAGGCCACTTGATGTCACAATGAATCATTTGATTCTTGGCCTCCATGGTGTCATAATGGTTCCTTGTTTCTATTGGGCCCCATGCTGTCACAATTCATCCCTGGCCCTTTTACGCCCCCTGTTGTCAAATGGGATCCTGGGATTATAAGCCTCCATTGGGTCACAATGCATCCTTGCTTCTCTTAACCCCTGTGCTGTCACAATGCATCCCATGCCCTTTTAGGCCACTTGATGTCACAATGAATCATTTGATTCTTGGCCTCCATGGAGGCGTAATTGTACCAGGTTTTAATTGGGCCCCATGCTTTCACAATACATCCCTGCCCCTTTTAGGCCCATTGGTGTCACAAGGGATCATTAGATTGTTAGCCTCCATTGGGTCACAATGGATCCTTACTTTTCTTAACCCCTGTGCTGTCACAATGCATCCCATGCCATTTTAGGCCACTTGATGTCACAATGAATCATTTGATTCTTGGCCTCCATGGTGTCATAATGGTTCCTTGTTTCTATTGGGCCCCATGCTGTCACAATTCATCCCTGGCCCTTTTACGCCCCCTGTTGTCAAATGGGATCCTGGGATTATAAGCCTCCATTGGGTCACAATGCATCCTTGCTTCTCTTAACCCCTGTGCTGTCACAATGCATCCCATGCCCTTTTAGGCCACTTGATGTCACAAGGAATCATTTGATTCTTGGCCTCCATGGTGGCATAATTGTACCAGGTTTTACTTGGGCCCCATGCTTTCACAATACATCCCTGCCCCTTTTAGGCCCATTGGTGTCACAAGGGATCATTAGATTGTTAGCCTGCATTGGGTCACAATGGTTCCTTGCTTCTCTTAACCTCTGTGGTGTCACAATGCATCCCATGCCCTTTTAGGCCACTTGGTCTTACAATGAACCATTTGATTCTTGGCCTTCATGGTGTTATAATGGTTCCTTGCTTCTATAGGTCCCCATGCTGTCAGAGTTCATCCGTGGTCCTTTTACGCCCCCTGGTGTCAAATGGGATCCTGGGATTATTAGCCTCCATTGGGTCACAATAGATCCTTGCTTCTCTTAACCCCTGTGCTGTCACAATGCATCCCATGCCCTTTTAGGCCACTTGATGTCACAATGAATTATATGATTCTTGGCCTCCATGGTGTCGTAATTGTACCAGGTTTTAATTGGGCCCCATGCTTTCACAATACATCCCTGCCCCTTTTAGGCCCATTGGTGTCACAAGGGATCATTAGATTGTTAGCCTCCATTGGGTCACAATGGATCCTTACTTTTCTTAACCCCTGTGCTGTCACAATGCATCCCATGCCATTTTAGGCCACTTGATGTCACAATGAATCATTTGATTCTTGGCCTCCATGGTGTCATAATGGTTCCTTGTTTCTATTGGGCCCCATGCTGTCACAATTCATCCCTGGCCCTTTTACGCCCCCTGTTGTCAAATGGGATCCTGGGATTATAAGCCTCCATTGGGTCACAATGCATCCTTGCTTCTCTTAACCCCTGTGCTGTCACAATGCATCCCATGCCCTTTTAGGCCACTTGATGTCACAAGGAATCATTTGATTCTTGGCCTCCATGGTGGCGTAATTGTACCAGGTTTTAATTTGGCCCCATGCTTTCACAATACATCCCTGCCCCTTTTAGGCCCATTGGTGTCACAAGGGATCATTAGATTGTTAGCCTGCATTGGGTCACAATGGTTTCTTGCTTCTCTTAACCTCTGTGGTGTCACAATGCATCCCATGCCCTTTTAGGCCACTTGATGTCACAATGAGTCATTTGATTCTTGGCCTCCATGGTGTCATAATGGTTCCTTGTTTCTTTTGGGCCCCATGCTGTCACAATTCATCCCTGGCCCTTTTGCACCCCCTGGTGTCTAATGGGATCCTGGGATTATTAGCCTCCATTGGGTCACAATAGATCCTTGCTTCTCTTAACCCCTGTGCTGTCACAATGCATCCCATGCCCTTTTAGGCCACTTGATGTCACAATGAATCATTTGATTCTTGGCCTCCATGGTGGCATAATTGTACCAGATTTTACTTGGGCCCCATGCTTTCACAATACATCCCTGCCCCTTTTAGGCCCATTGGTGTCACAAGAGATCATTAGATTGTTAGCCTCCATTGGGTCACAATGGATCCTTACTTTTCTTAACCCCTGTGCTGTCACAATGCATCCCATGCCATTTTAGGCCACTTGATGTCACAATGAATCATTTGATTCTTGGCCTCCATGGTGTCATAATGGTTCCTTGTTTCTATTGGGCCCCATGCTGTCACAATTCATCCCTGGCCCTTTTACGCCCCCTGTTGTCAAATGGGATCCTGGGATTATAAGCCTCCATTGGGTCACAATGCATCCTTGCTTCTCTTAACCCCTGTGCTGTCACAATGCATCCCATGCCCTTTTAGGCCACTTGATGTCACAATGAATCATTTGATTCTTGGCCTCCATGGTGGCGTAATTGTACCAGGTTTTAATTTGGCCCCATGCTTTCACAATACATCCCTGCCCCTTTTAGGCCCATTGGTGTCACAAGGGATCATTAGATTGTTAGCCTGCATTGGGTCACAATGGTTCCTTGCTTCTCTTAACCTCTGTGGTGTCACAATGCATCCCATGCCCTTTTAGGCCACTTGATGTCACAATGAGTCATTTGATTCTTGGCCTCCATGGTGTCATAATGGTTCCTTGTTTCTTTTGGGCCCCATGCTGTCACAATTCATCCCTGGCCCTTTTGCACCCCCTGGTGTCTAATGGGATCCTGGGATTATTAGCCTCCATTGGGTCACAATAGATCCTTGCTTCTCTTAACCCCTGTGCTGTCACAATGCATCCCATGCCCTTTTAGGCCACTTGATGTCACAATGAATCATTTGATTCTTGGCCTCCATGGTGGCATAATTGTACCAGATTTTACTTGGGCCCCATGCTTTCACAATACATCCCTGCCCCTTTTAGGCCCATTGGTGTCACAAGGGATCATTAGATTGTTAGCCTCCATTGGGTCACAATGGATCCTTACTTTTCTTAACCCCTGTGCTGTCACAATGCATCCCATGCCATTTTAGGCCACTTGATGTCACAATGAATCATTTGATTCTTGGCCTCCATGGTGTCATAATGGTTCCTTGTTTCTATTGGGCCCCATGCTGTCACAATTCATCCCTGGCCCTTTTACGCCCCCTGTTGTCAAATGGGATCCTGGGATTATAAGCCTCCATTGGGTCACAATGCATCCTTGCTTCTCTTAACCCCTGTGCTGTCACAATGCATCCCATGCCCTTTTAGGCCACTTGATGTCACAATGAATCATTTGATTCTTGGCCTCCATGGAGGCGTAATTGTACCAGGTTTTAATTGGGCCCCATGCTTTCACAATACATCCCTGCCCCTTTTAGGCCCATTGGTGTCACAAGGGATCATTAGATTGTTAGCCTCCATTGGGTCACAATGGATCCTTACTTTTCTTAACCCCTGTGCTGTCACAATGCATCCCATGCCATTTTAGGCCACTTGATGTCACAATGAATCATTTGATTCTTGGCCTCCATGGTGTCATAATGGTTCCTTGTTTCTATTGGGCCCCATGCTGTCACAATTCATCCCTGGCCCTTTTACGCCCCCTGTTGTCAAATGGGATCCTGGGATTATAAGCCTCCATTGGGTCACAATGCATCCTTGCTTCTCTTAACCCCTGTGCTGTCACAATGCATCCCATGCCCTTTTAGGCCACTTGATGTCACAAGGAATCATTTGATTCTTGGCCTCCATGGTGGCATAATTGTACCAGGTTTTACTTGGGCCCCATGCTTTCACAATACATCCCTGCCCCTTTTAGGCCCATTGGTGTCACAAGGGATCATTAGATTGTTAGCCTGCATTGGGTCACAATGGTTCCTTGCTTCTCTTAACCTCTGTGGTGTCACAATGCATCCCATGCCCTTTTAGGCCACTTGGTCTTACAATGAACCATTTGATTCTTGGCCTTCATGGTGTTATAATGGTTCCTTGCTTCTATAGGTCCCCATGCTGTCAGAGTTCATCCGTGGTCCTTTTACGCCCCCTGGTGTCAAATGGGATCCTGGGATTATTAGCCTCCATTGGGTCACAATAGATCCTTGCTTCTCTTAACCCCTGTGCTGTCACAATGCATCCCATGCCCTTTTAGGCCACTTGATGTCACAATGAATTATATGATTCTTGGCCTCCATGGTGTCGTAATTGTACCAGGTTTTAATTGGGCCCCATGCTTTCACAATACATCCCTGCCCCTTTTAGGCCCATTGGTGTCACAAGGGATCATTAGATTGTTAGCCTCCATTGGGTCACAATGGATCCTTACTTTTCTTAACCCCTGTGCTGTCACAATGCATCCCATGCCATTTTAGGCCACTTGATGTCACAATGAATCATTTGATTCTTGGCCTCCATGGTGTCATAATGGTTCCTTGTTTCTATTGGGCCCCATGCTGTCACAATTCATCCCTGGCCCTTTTACGCCCCCTGTTGTCAAATGGGATCCTGGGATTATAAGCCTCCATTGGGTCACAATGCATCCTTGCTTCTCTTAACCCCTGTGCTGTCACAATGCATCCCATGCCCTTTTAGGCCACTTGATGTCACAAGGAATCATTTGATTCTTGGCCTCCATGGTGGCGTAATTGTACCAGGTTTTAATTTGGCCCCATGCTTTCACAATACATCCCTGCCCCTTTTAGGCCCATTGGTGTCACAAGGGATCATTAGATTGTTAGCCTGCATTGGGTCACAATGGTTTCTTGCTTCTCTTAACCTCTGTGGTGTCACAATGCATCCCATGCCCTTTTAGGCCACTTGATGTCACAATGAGTCATTTGATTCTTGGCCTCCATGGTGTCATAATGGTTCCTTGTTTCTTTTGGGCCCCATGCTGTCACAATTCATCCCTGGCCCTTTTGCACCCCCTGGTGTCTAATGGGATCCTGGGATTATTAGCCTCCATTGGGTCACAATAGATCCTTGCTTCTCTTAACCCCTGTGCTGTCACAATGCATCCCATGCCCTTTTAGGCCACTTGATGTCACAATGAATCATTTGATTCTTGGCCTCCATGGTGGCATAATTGTACCAGATTTTACTTGGGCCCCATGCTTTCACAATACATCCCTGCCCCTTTTAGGCCCATTGGTGTCACAAGAGATCATTAGATTGTTAGCCTCCATTGGGTCACAATGGATCCTTACTTTTCTTAACCCCTGTGCTGTCACAATGCATCCCATGCCATTTTAGGCCACTTGATGTCACAATGAATCATTTGATTCTTGGCCTCCATGGTGTCATAATGGTTCCTTGTTTCTATTGGGCCCCATGCTGTCACAATTCATCCCTGGCCCTTTTACGCCCCCTGTTGTCAAATGGGATCCTGGGATTATAAGCCTCCATTGGGTCACAATGCATCCTTGCTTCTCTTAACCCCTGTGCTGTCACAATGCATCCCATGCCCTTTTAGGCCACTTGATGTCACAATGAATCATTTGATTCTTGGCCTCCATGGTGGCGTAATTGTACCAGGTTTTAATTTGGCCCCATGCTTTCACAATACATCCCTGCCCCTTTTAGGCCCATTGGTGTCACAAGGGATCATTAGATTGTTAGCCTGCATTGGGTCACAATGGTTCCTTGCTTCTCTTAACCTCTGTGGTGTCACAATGCATCCCATGCCCTTTTAGGCCACTTGATGTCACAATGAGTCATTTGATTCTTGGCCTCCATGGTGTCATAATGGTTCCTTGTTTCTTTTGGGCCCCATGCTGTCACAATTCATCCCTGGCCCTTTTGCACCCCCTGGTGTCTAATGGGATCCTGGGATTATTAGCCTCCATTGGGTCACAATAGATCCTTGCTTCTCTTAACCCCTGTGCTGTCACAATGCATCCCATGCCCTTTTAGGCCACTTGATGTCACAATGAATCATTTGATTCTTGGCCTCCATGGTGGCATAATTGTACCAGATTTTACTTGGGCCCCATGCTTTCACAATACATCCCTGCCCCTTTTAGGCCCATTGGTGTCACAAGGGATCATTAGATTGTTAGCCTCCATTGGGTCACAATGGATCCTTACTTTTCTTAACCCCTGTGCTGTCACAATGCATCCCATGCCATTTTAGGCCACTTGATGTCACAATGAATCATTTGATTCTTGGCCTCCATGGTGTCATAATGGTTCCTTGTTTCTATTGGGCCCCATGCTGTCACAATCCATCCCTGGCCCTTTTTATACCCCCTGGTGCCACAAGGGATCATTAGATTGTTAGCCTGCATTGGGTCACAATGGTTCCTTCCTTCTCTTAACCTCTGTGCTGTCACAATGCATTCCAAGCCCTTTTAGGCCACTTGGTCTTACAATGAACCATTTGATTCTTGGCCTTCATGGTGTCATAATGGTTCCTTGCTTCTATAGGTCCCCATGATGTCAGAGTTCATCCGTGGTCCTTTTGCACCCCCGGGTGTCAAAAGGGATTCTTAGATTGTTAGTCTGCATTGGGTCACAATGGATCCTTGCTTCTCTTAACCCCTGTGCTGTCACAATGCATCCCATGCCCTTTTAGGCCACTTGATGTCACAATGAATCATTTGATTCTTGGCCTCCATGTTGGCATAATAGATCCTTGCTTCTATTGGTCCCCGTGCTGTAACAATTCATCCCTGGCCATTTTAGGCCTATTGGTGTCACAAGGGATCATTAGATTGTTAGCCTGCATTGGGTCACAATGGTTCCTTGCTTCTCTTAACCCCTGTGGTGTCACAATGCATCCCATGCCCTTTTAGGCCACTTGATGTCACAATGAATTATTTGATTCTTGGCCTCCATGGTGTCGTAATTGTACCAGGTATTAATTGGGCCCCATGCTTTCACAATACATCCCTGCCCCTTTTAGGCCCATTGGTGTCAAAAGGGATCATTAGATTGTTAGCCTCCATTGGGTCACAATGGATCCTTACTTTTCTTAACCCCTGTGCTGTCACAATGCATCCCATGCCATTTTAGGCCACTTGATGTCACAATGAATCATTTGATTCTTGGCCTCCATGGTGTCATAATGGTTCCTTGTTTCTATTGGGCCCCATGCTGTCACAATTCATCCCTGGCCCTTTTACGCCCCCTGTTGTCAAATGGGATCCTGGGATTATAAGCCTCCATTGGGTCACAATGCATCCTTGCTTCTCTTAACCCCTGTGCTGTCACAATGCATCCCATGCCCTTTTAGGCCACTTGATGTCACAATGAATCATTTGATTCTTGGCCTCCATGGTGGCATAATTGTACCAGGTTTTACTTGGGCCCCATGCTTTCACAATACATCCCTGCCCCTTTAGGCCCATTGGTGCCACAAGGGATCATTAGATTGTTAGCCTGCATTGGGTCACAATGGTTCCTTGCTTCTCTTAACCTCTGTGGTGTCACAATGCATCCCATGCCCTTTTAGGCCACTTGGTCTTACAATGAACCATTTGATTCTTGGCCTTCATGGTGTTATAATGGTTCCTTGCTTCTATAGGTCCCCATGCTGTCAGAGTTCATCCGTGGTCCTTTTGCGCCCCCTGGTGTCAAATGGGATCCTGGGATTATTAGCCTCCATTGGGTCACAATAGATCCTTGCTTCTCTTAACCCCTGTGCTGTCACAATGCATCCCATGCCCTTTTAGGCCACTTGATGTCACAATGAATCATTTGATTCTTGGCCTCCATGGTGTCATAATGGTTCCTTGTTTCTATTGGGCCCCATGCTGTCACAATACATCCCTGGCCCTTTTGCACCCCCTGGTGTCTAATGGGATCCTGGGATTATTAGCCTCCATTGGGTCACAATAGATCCTTGCTTCTCTTAACCCCTGTGCTGTCACAATGCATCCCATGCCCTTTTAGGCCACTTGATGTCACAATGAATCATTTGATTCTTGGCCTCCATGGTGGCGTAATTGTACCAGGTTTTAATTGGGCCCCATGCTTTCACAATACATCCCTGCCCCTTTTAGGCCCATTGTTGTCAAAAAGGATCATTAGATTGTTAGCCTCCATTGGGTCACAATGGATCCTTGCTTCTCTTAACCCCTGTGCTGTCACAATGCATCCCATGCCCTTTTAGGCCACTTAATGTCACAATGAATCATTTGATTCTTGGCCTCCATGGTGGCATAATATATCCTTGCTTCTATTGGTCCCCGTGCTGTAACAATTCATCCCTGGCCCTTTTAGGCCCATTGGTGTCACAAGGGATCATTAGATTGTTAGCCTGCATTGGGTCACAATGGTTCCTTGCTTCTCTTAACCTCTGTGGTGTCACAATGCATCCCATGCCCTTTTAGGCCACTTGATGTCACAATGAATCATTTGATTCTTGGCCTCCATGGTGGCATAATTGTACCAGGTTTTAATTGGGCCCCATGCTTTCACAATACATCCCTGCCCCTTTTAGGCCCATTGGTGTCAAAAAGGATCATTAGATTGTTAGCCTGCATTGGGTCACAATGGATCCTTGCTTCTCTTAACCCCTGTGCTGTCACAATGCATCCCATGCCCTTTTAGGCCACTTGATGTCACAATGAATCATTTAATTCTTGGCCTCCACCGTGGCATAATAGATCCTTGCTTCTATTGGTCCCCGTGCTGTAACAATCCATCCCTGGCCCTTTTTATACCCCCTGGTGCCACAAGGGATCATTAGATTGTTAGCCTGCATTGGGTCACAATGGTACCTTGCTTCTCTTAACCCCTGTGCTGTCACAATGCATCCCATGCCCTTTTAGGCCACTTGATGTCACAATGAATCATTTGATTCTTGGCCTCCATGGTGTCATAATGGTTCCTTGTTTCTATTGGGCCCCATGCTGTCACAATCCATCCCTGGCCCTTTTTATACCCCCTGGTGCCACAAGGGATCATTAGATTGTTAGCCTGCATTGGGTCACAATGGTTCCTTGCTTCTCTTAACCTCTGTGCTGTCACAATGCATTCCAAGCCCTTTTAGGCCACTTGGTCTTACAATGAACCATTTGATTCTTGGCCTTCATGGTGTCATAATGGTTCCTTGCTTCTATAGGTCCCCATGCTGTCAGAGTTCATCCGTGGTCCTTTTGCGCCCCCGGGTGTCAAAGGGGATTCTTAGATTGTTAGTCTGCATTGGGTCACAATGGATGCTTGCTTCTCTTAACCCCTGTGCTGTCACAATGCATCCCATGCCATTTTAGGCCACTTGATGTCACAATGAATCATTTAATTCTTGGCCTCCACGGTGGCATAATAAATCCTTGCTTCTATTGGTCCCCGTGCTGTAACAATCCATCCCTGGCCCTTTTTATTCCCCCTGGTGCCACAAGGGATCATTAGATTGTTAGCCTGCATTGGGTCACAATGGATCCTTGCTTCTCTTAACCCCTGTGCTGTCACAATGCATCCCATGCCCTTTTAGGCCACTTGATGTCACAATGAATTATATGATTCTTGGCCTCCATGGTGTCGTAATTGTACCAGGTTTTAATTGGGCCCCATGCTTTCACAATACATCCCTGCCCCTTTTAGGCCCATTGGTGTCACAAGGGATCATTAGATTGTTAGCCTCCATTGGGTCACAATGGATCCTTACTTTTCTTAACCCCTGTGCTGTCACAATGCATCCCATGCCATTTTAGGCCACTTGATGTCACAATGAATCATTTGATTCTTGGCCTCCATGGTGTCATAATGGTTCCTTGTTTCTATTGGGCCCCATGCTGTCACAATTCATCCCTGGCCCTTTTACGCCCCCTGTTGTCAAATGGGATCCTGGGATTATAAGCCTCCATTGGGTCACAATGCATCCTTGCTTCTCTTAACCCCTGTGCTGTCACAATGCATCCCATGCCCTTTTAGGCCACTTGATGTCACAAGGAATCATTTGATTCTTGGCCTCCATGGTGGCGTAATTGTACCAGGTTTTAATTTGGCCCCATGCTTTCACAATACATCCCTGCCCCTTTTAGGCCCATTGGTGTCACAAGGGATCATTAGATTGTTAGCCTGCATTGGGTCACAATGGTTTCTTGCTTCTCTTAACCTCTGTGGTGTCACAATGCATCCCATGCCCTTTTAGGCCACTTGATGTCACAATGAGTCATTTGATTCTTGGCCTCCATGGTGTCATAATGGTTCCTTGTTTCTTTTGGGCCCCATGCTGTCACAATTCATCCCTGGCCCTTTTGCACCCCCTGGTGTCTAATGGGATCCTGGGATTATTAGCCTCCATTGGGTCACAATAGATCCTTGCTTCTCTTAACCCCTGTGCTGTCACAATGCATCCCATGCCCTTTTAGGCCACTTGATGTCACAATGAATCATTTGATTCTTGGCCTCCATGGTGGCATAATTGTACCAGATTTTACTTGGGCCCCATGCTTTCACAATACATCCCTGCCCCTTTTAGGCCCATTGGTGTCACAAGAGATCATTAGATTGTTAGCCTCCATTGGGTCACAATGGATCCTTACTTTTCTTAACCCCTGTGCTGTCACAATGCATCCCATGCCATTTTAGGCCACTTGATGTCACAATGAATCATTTGATTCTTGGCCTCCATGGTGTCATAATGGTTCCTTGTTTCTATTGGGCCCCATGCTGTCACAATTCATCCCTGGCCCTTTTACGCCCCCTGTTGTCAAATGGGATCCTGGGATTATAAGCCTCCATTGGGTCACAATGCATCCTTGCTTCTCTTAACCCCTGTGCTGTCACAATGCATCCCATGCCCTTTTAGGCCACTTGATGTCACAATGAATCATTTGATTCTTGGCCTCCATGGTGGCGTAATTGTACCAGGTTTTAATTTGGCCCCATGCTTTCACAATACATCCCTGCCCCTTTTAGGCCCATTGGTGTCACAAGGGATCATTAGATTGTTAGCCTGCATTGGGTCACAATGGTTCCTTGCTTCTCTTAACCTCTGTGGTGTCACAATGCATCCCATGCCCTTTTAGGCCACTTGATGTCACAATGAGTCATTTGATTCTTGGCCTCCATGGTGTCATAATGGTTCCTTGTTTCTTTTGGGCCCCATGCTGTCACAATTCATCCCTGGCCCTTTTGCACCCCCTGGTGTCTAATGGGATCCTGGGATTATTAGCCTCCATTGGGTCACAATAGATCCTTGCTTCTCTTAACCCCTGTGCTGTCACAATGCATCCCATGCCCTTTTAGGCCACTTGATGTCACAATGAATCATTTGATTCTTGGCCTCCATGGTGGCATAATTGTACCAGATTTTACTTGGGCCCCATGCTTTCACAATACATCCCTGCCCCTTTTAGGCCCATTGGTGTCACAAGGGATCATTAGATTGTTAGCCTCCATTGGGTCACAATGGATCCTTACTTTTCTTAACCCCTGTGCTGTCACAATGCATCCCATGCCATTTTAGGCCACTTGATGTCACAATGAATCATTTGATTCTTGGCCTCCATGGTGTCATAATGGTTCCTTGTTTCTATTGGGCCCCATGCTGTCACAATTCATCCCTGGCCCTTTTACGCCCCCTGTTGTCAAATGGGATCCTGGGATTATAAGCCTCCATTGGGTCACAATGCATCCTTGCTTCTCTTAACCCCTGTGCTGTCACAATGCATCCCATGCCCTTTTAGGCCACTTGATGTCACAATGAATCATTTGATTCTTGGCCTCCATGGAGGCGTAATTGTACCAGGTTTTAATTGGGCCCCATGCTTTCACAATACATCCCTGCCCCTTTTAGGCCCATTGGTGTCACAAGGGATCATTAGATTGTTAGCCTCCATTGGGTCACAATGGATCCTTACTTTTCTTAACCCCTGTGCTGTCACAATGCATCCCATGCCATTTTAGGCCACTTGATGTCACAATGAATCATTTGATTCTTGGCCTCCATGGTGTCATAATGGTTCCTTGTTTCTATTGGGCCCCATGCTGTCACAATTCATCCCTGGCCCTTTTACGCCCCCTGTTGTCAAATGGGATCCTGGGATTATAAGCCTCCATTGGGTCACAATGCATCCTTGCTTCTCTTAACCCCTGTGCTGTCACAATGCATCCCATGCCCTTTTAGGCCACTTGATGTCACAAGGAATCATTTGATTCTTGGCCTCCATGGTGGCATAATTGTACCAGGTTTTACTTGGGCCCCATGCTTTCACAATACATCCCTGCCCCTTTTAGGCCCATTGGTGTCACAAGGGATCATTAGATTGTTAGCCTGCATTGGGTCACAATGGTTCCTTGCTTCTCTTAACCTCTGTGGTGTCACAATGCATCCCATGCCCTTTTAGGCCACTTGGTCTTACAATGAACCATTTGATTCTTGGCCTTCATGGTGTTATAATGGTTCCTTGCTTCTATAGGTCCCCATGCTGTCAGAGTTCATCCGTGGTCCTTTTACGCCCCCTGGTGTCAAATGGGATCCTGGGATTATTAGCCTCCATTGGGTCACAATAGATCCTTGCTTCTCTTAACCCCTGTGCTGTCACAATGCATCCCATGCCCTTTTAGGCCACTTGATGTCACAATGAATTATATGATTCTTGGCCTCCATGGTGTCGTAATTGTACCAGGTTTTAATTGGGCCCCATGCTTTCACAATACATCCCTGCCCCTTTTAGGCCCATTGGTGTCACAAGGGATCATTAGATTGTTAGCCTCCATTGGGTCACAATGGATCCTTACTTTTCTTAACCCCTGTGCTGTCACAATGCATCCCATGCCATTTTAGGCCACTTGATGTCACAATGAATCATTTGATTCTTGGCCTCCATGGTGTCATAATGGTTCCTTGTTTCTATTGGGCCCCATGCTGTCACAATTCATCCCTGGCCCTTTTACGCCCCCTGTTGTCAAATGGGATCCTGGGATTATAAGCCTCCATTGGGTCACAATGCATCCTTGCTTCTCTTAACCCCTGTGCTGTCACAATGCATCCCATGCCCTTTTAGGCCACTTGATGTCACAAGGAATCATTTGATTCTTGGCCTCCATGGTGGCGTAATTGTACCAGGTTTTAATTTGGCCCCATGCTTTCACAATACATCCCTGCCCCTTTTAGGCCCATTGGTGTCACAAGGGATCATTAGATTGTTAGCCTGCATTGGGTCACAATGGTTTCTTGCTTCTCTTAACCTCTGTGGTGTCACAATGCATCCCATGCCCTTTTAGGCCACTTGATGTCACAATGAGTCATTTGATTCTTGGCCTCCATGGTGTCATAATGGTTCCTTGTTTCTTTTGGGCCCCATGCTGTCACAATTCATCCCTGGCCCTTTTGCACCCCCTGGTGTCTAATGGGATCCTGGGATTATTAGCCTCCATTGGGTCACAATAGATCCTTGCTTCTCTTAACCCCTGTGCTGTCACAATGCATCCCATGCCCTTTTAGGCCACTTGATGTCACAATGAATCATTTGATTCTTGGCCTCCATGGTGGCATAATTGTACCAGATTTTACTTGGGCCCCATGCTTTCACAATACATCCCTGCCCCTTTTAGGCCCATTGGTGTCACAAGAGATCATTAGATTGTTAGCCTCCATTGGGTCACAATGGATCCTTACTTTTCTTAACCCCTGTGCTGTCACAATGCATCCCATGCCATTTTAGGCCACTTGATGTCACAATGAATCATTTGATTCTTGGCCTCCATGGTGTCATAATGGTTCCTTGTTTCTATTGGGCCCCATGCTGTCACAATTCATCCCTGGCCCTTTTACGCCCCCTGTTGTCAAATGGGATCCTGGGATTATAAGCCTCCATTGGGTCACAATGCATCCTTGCTTCTCTTAACCCCTGTGCTGTCACAATGCATCCCATGCCCTTTTAGGCCACTTGATGTCACAATGAATCATTTGATTCTTGGCCTCCATGGTGGCGTAATTGTACCAGGTTTTAATTTGGCCCCATGCTTTCACAATACATCCCTGCCCCTTTTAGGCCCATTGGTGTCACAAGGGATCATTAGATTGTTAGCCTGCATTGGGTCACAATGGTTCCTTGCTTCTCTTAACCTCTGTGGTGTCACAATGCATCCCATGCCCTTTTAGGCCACTTGATGTCACAAGGAATCATTTGATTCTTGGCCTCCATGGTGGCATAATTGTACCAGGTTTTACTTGGGCCCCATGCTTTCACAATACATCCCTGCCCCTTTTAGGCCCATTGGTGTCACAAGGGATCATTAGATTGTTAGCCTGCATTGGGTCACAATGGTTCCTTGCTTCTCTTAACCTCTGTGGTGTCACAATGCATCCCATGCCCTTTTAGGCCACTTGGTCTTACAATGAACCATTTGATTCTTGGCCTTCATGGTGTTATAATGGTTCCTTGCTTCTATAGGTCCCCATGCTGTCAGAGTTCATCCGTGGTCCTTTTACGCCCCCTGGTGTCAAATGGGATCCTGGGATTATTAGCCTCCATTGGGTCACAATAGATCCTTGCTTCTCTTAACCCCTGTGCTGTCACAATGCATCCCATGCCCTTTTAGGCCACTTGATGTCACAATGAATTATATGATACTTGGCCTCCATGGTGTCGTAATTGTACCAGGTTTTAATTGGGCCCCATGCTTTCACAATACATCCCTGCCCCTTTTAGGCCCATTGGTGTCACAAGGGATCATTAGATTGTTAGCCTCCATTGGGTCACAATGGATCCTTACTTTTCTTAACCCCTGTGCTGTCACAATGCATCCCATGCCATTTTAGGCCACTTGATGTCACAATGAATCATTTGATTCTTGGCCTCCATGGTGTCATAATGGTTCCTTGTTTCTATTGGGCCCCATGCTGTCACAATTCATCCCTGGCCCTTTTACGCCCCCTGTTGTCAAATGGGATCCTGGGATTATAAGCCTCCATTGGGTCACAATGCATCCTTGCTTCTCTTAACCCCTGTGCTGTCACAATGCATCCCATGCCCTTTTAGGCCACTTGATGTCACAAGGAATCATTTGATTCTTGGCCTCCATGGTGGCGTAATTGTACCAGGTTTTAATTTGGCCCCATGCTTTCACAATACATCCCTGCCCCTTTTAGGCCCATTGGTGTCACAAGGGATCATTAGATTGTTAGCCTGCATTGGGTCACAATGGTTTCTTGCTTCTCTTAACCTCTGTGGTGTCACAATGCATCCCATGCCCTTTTAGGCCACTTGATGTCACAATGAGTCATTTGATTCTTGGCCTCCATGGTGTCATAATGGTTCCTTGTTTCTTTTGGGCCCCATGCTGTCACAATTCATCCCTGGCCCTTTTGCACCCCCTGGTGTCTAATGGGATCCTGGGATTATTAGCCTCCATTGGGTCACAATAGATCCTTGCTTCTCTTAACCCCTGTGCTGTCACAATGCATCCCATGCCCTTTTAGGCCACTTGATGTCACAATGAATCATTTGATTCTTGGCCTCCATGGTGGCATAATTGTACCAGATTTTACTTGGGCCCCATGCTTTCACAATACATCCCTGCCCCTTTTAGGCCCATTGGTGTCACAAGAGATCATTAGATTGTTAGCCTCCATTGGGTCACAATGGATCCTTACTTTTCTTAACCCCTGTGCTGTCACAATGCATCCCATGCCATTTTAGGCCACTTGATGTCACAATGAATCATTTGATTCTTGGCCTCCATGGTGTCATAATGGTTCCTTGTTTCTATTGGGCCCCATGCTGTCACAATTCATCCCTGGCCCTTTTACGCCCCCTGTTGTCAAATGGGATCCTGGGATTATAAGCCTCCATTGGGTCACAATGCATCCTTGCTTCTCTTAACCCCTGTGCTGTCACAATGCATCCCATGCCCTTTTAGGCCACTTGATGTCACAATGAATCATTTGATTCTTGGCCTCCATGGTGGCGTAATTGTACCAGGTTTTAATTTGGCCCCATGCTTTCACAATACATCCCTGCCCCTTTTAGGCCCATTGGTGTCACAAGGGATCATTAGATTGTTAGCCTGCATTGGGTCACAATGGTTCCTTGCTTCTCTTAACCTCTGTGGTGTCACAATGCATCCCATGCCCTTTTAGGCCACTTGATGTCACAATGAGTCATTTGATTCTTGGCCTCCATGGTGTCATAATGGTTCCTTGTTTCTTTTGGGCCCCATGCTGTCACAATTCATCCCTGGCCCTTTTGCACCCCCTGGTGTCTAATGGGATCCTGGGATTATTAGCCTCCATTGGGTCACAATAGATCCTTGCTTCTCTTAACCCCTGTGCTGTCACAATGCATCCCATGCCCTTTTAGGCCACTTGATGTCACAATGAATCATTTGATTCTTGGCCTCCATGGTGGCATAATTGTACCAGATTTTACTTGGGCCCCATGCTTTCACAATACATCCCTGCCCCTTTTAGGCCCATTGGTGTCACAAGGGATCATTAGATTGTTAGCCTCCATTGGGTCACAATGGATCCTTACTTTTCTTAACCCCTGTGCTGTCACAATGCATCCCATGCCATTTTAGGCCACTTGATGTCACAATGAATCATTTGATTCTTGGCCTCCATGGTGTCATAATGGTTCCTTGTTTCTATTGGGCCCCATGCTGTCACAATTCATCCCTGGCCCTTTTACGCCCCCTGTTGTCAAATGGGATCCTGGGATTATAAGCCTCCATTGGGTCACAATGCATCCTTGCTTCTCTTAACCCCTGTGCTGTCACAATGCATCCCATGCCCTTTTAGGCCACTTGATGTCACAATGAATCATTTGATTCTTGGCCTCCATGGAGGCGTAATTGTACCAGGTTTTAATTGGGCCCCATGCTTTCACAATACATCCCTGCCCCTTTTAGGCCCATTGGTGTCACAAGGGATCATTAGATTGTTAGCCTCCATTGGGTCACAATGGATCCTTACTTTTCTTAACCCCTGTGCTGTCACAATGCATCCCATGCCATTTTAGGCCACTTGATGTCACAATGAATCATTTGATTCTTGGCCTCCATGGTGTCATAATGGTTCCTTGTTTCTATTGGGCCCCATGCTGTCACAATTCATCCCTGGCCCTTTTACGCCCCCTGTTGTCAAATGGGATCCTGGGATTATAAGCCTCCATTGGGTCACAATGCATCCTTGCTTCTCTTAATCCCTGTGCTGTCACAATGCATCCCATGCCCTTTTAGGCCACTTGATGTCACAAGGAATCATTTGATTCTTGGCCTCCATGGTGGCATAATTGTACCAGGTTTTACTTGGGCCCCATGCTTTCACAATACATCCCTGCCCCTTTTAGGCCCATTGGTGTCACAAGGGATCATTAGATTGTTAGCCTGCATTGGGTCACAATGGTTCCTTGCTTCTCTTAACCTCTGTGGTGTCACAATGCATCCCATGCCCTTTTAGGCCACTTGGTCTTACAATGAACCATTTGATTCTTGGCCTTCATGGTGTTATAATGGTTCCTTGCTTCTATAGGTCCCCATGCTGTCAGAGTTCATCCGTGGTCCTTTTACGCCCCCTGGTGTCAAATGGGATCCTGGGATTATTAGCCTCCATTGGGTCACAATAGATCCTTGCTTCTCTTAACCCCTGTGCTGTCACAATGCATCCCATGCCCTTTTAGGCCACTTGATGTCACAATGAATCATTTGATTCTTGGCCTCCATGGTGGCGTAATTGTACCAGGTTTTAATTGGGCCCCATGCTTTCACAATACATCCCTGCCCCTTTTAGGCCCATTGGTGTCACAAGGGATCATTAGATTGTTAGCCTCCATTGGGTCACAATGGATCCTTACTTTTCTTAACCCCTGTGCTGTCACAATGCATCCCATGCCATTTTAGGCCACTTGATGTCACAATGAATCATTTGATTCTTGGCCTCCATGGTGTCATAATGGTTCCTTGTTTCTATTGGGCCCCATGCTGTCACAATTCATCCCTGGCCCTTTTACGCCCCCTGTTGTCAAATGGGATCCTGGGATTATAAGCCTCCATTGGGTCACAATGCATCCTTGCTTCTCTTAACCCCTGTGCTGTCACAATGCATCCCATGCCCTTTTAGGCCACTTGATGTCACAAGGAATCATTTGATTCTTGGCCTCCATGGTGGCGTAATTGTACCAGGTTTTAATTTGGCCCCATGCTGTAACAATACATCCCTGCCCCTTTTAGGCCCATTGGTGTCACAAGGGATCATTAGATTGTTAGCCTGCATTGGGTCACAATGGTTCCTTGCTTCTCTTAACCTCTGTGGTGTCACAATGCATCCCATGCCCTTTTAGGCCACTTGATGTCACAATGAGTCATTTGATTCTTGGCCTCCATGGTGTCATAATGGTTCCTTGTTTCTTTTGGGCCCCATGCTGTCACAATTCATCCCTGGCCCTTTTGCACCCCCTGGTGTCTAATGGGATCCTGGGATTATTAGCCTCCATTGGGTCACAATAGATCCTTGCTTCTCTTAACCCCTGTGCTGTCACAATGCATCCCATGCCCTTTTAGGCCACTTGATGTCACAATGAATCATTTGATTCTTGGCCTCCATGGTGGCGTAATTGTACCAGGTTTTAATTTGGCCCCATGATTTCACAATTCATCCCTGACCCTTTTAGGCCCATTGGTGTCACAAGGGATCATTAGATTGTTAGCCTGCATTGGGTCGCAATGGTTCCTTGCTTCTCTTAACCTCTGTGGTGTCACAATGCATCCCATGCCCTTTTAGGCCACTTGATGTCACAATGAATCATTTGATACTTGGCCTCCATGGTGTCATAATGGTTCCTTGTTTCTATTGGTCCCCATGCTGTCACAATTCATCCCTGGCCCTTTTACGCCCCCTGGTGCCACAAGGGATCATTAGATTGTTAGCCTGCATTGGGTCACAATGGTTCCTTGCTTCTCTTAACCTCTGTGGTGTCACAATGCATTCCAAGCCCTTTTAGGCCACTTGATGTCACAATGAATCATTTGATTCTTGGCCTCCATGGTGGTGAAATTGTACCAGGTTTTAATTGGGCCCCATGCCTTCACAATACATCCCTGCCCCTTTTAAGCCCATTGGTGTCAAAAGGTATCATTAGATTAATAACCTCCATTGGGTCACAATGGATCCTTGCTTCTCTTAACCCCTGTGGTGTCACAATGCATCCCATGCCCTTTTAGGCCACTTGATGTCACAATGAATCATTTGATTCTTGGCCTCCATGGTGGCATAATAGATCCTTGCTTCTATTGGTCCCCATGCTGTAACAATCCATCCCTGGCCCTTTTTATACCCCCTGGTGCAACAAGGGATCATTAGATTGTTAGCCTGCATTGGGTCACAATGGTTCCTTGCTTCTCTTAACCTCTGTGGTGTCACAATGCATTCCAAGCCCTTTTAGGCCACTTGGTCTTACAATGAACCATTTGATTCTTGGCCTTCATGGTGTCATAATGGTTCCTTGCTTCTATAGGTCCCAATGCTGTCAGAGTTCATCCGTGGTCCTTTTGCGCCCCCTGGTGTCAAAAGGGATTCTTAGATTGTTAGCCTGCATTGGGTCACAATGGTTCCTTGCTTCTCTTAACCTCTGTGGTGTCACAATGCATCCCATGCCCTTTTAGGCCACTTGATGTCACAATGAATCATTTCATTCTTGGCCTCCATGGTGGTGTAATTGTACCAGGTTTTAATTGGGCCCCATGCTTTCACAATACATCCCTGCCACTTTTAGGCCCATTGGTGTCAAAAGGGATCATTAGATTGTTAGCCTCCATTGGGTCACAATGGTTCCTTGCTTCTCTTAACCTCTGTGGTGTCACAATGCATTCCAAGCCCTTTTAGGCCACTTGGTCTTACAATGAACCATTTGATTCTTGGCCTTCTTGGTGTCATAATGATTCCGTGTTTCTATAGGTCCCCATGCTGTCAGAGTTCATCCGTGGTCCTTTCGCGCCCCCTGGTGTCAAAAGGGATCATTAGATTGTTAGCCTCCATTGGGTCACAATGGTTCCTTGCTTCTCTTAACCCCTGTGCTGTCACAATGCATCCCATGCCCTTTTAGGCCACTTGATGTCACAATGAATCATTTGATTCTTGGCCTCCATGGTGTCGTAATGGTTCCTTGTTTCTATTTGGCCCCATGCTGTCACAATTCATCCCTGGCCCTTTTACGCCCCCTGGTGTCAAATGGGATCCTGGGATTATTAGCCTCCATTGGGTCACAATGGATCCTTGCTTCTCTTAACCCCTGTGCTGTCACAATGCATCCCATGCCCTTTTAGGCCACATGATGTCACAATGAATCATTTGATTCTTGGCCTCCACGGTGGCATAATAGATCCTTGCTTCTATTGGTCCCCGTGCTGTAACAATCCATCCCTGGCCCTTTTTATACCCCCTGGTGCCACAAGGGATCATTAGATTGTTAGCCTGCATTGGGTCACAATGGTTCCTTGCTTCTCTTAACCTCTGTGGTGTCACAATGCATTCCAAGCCCTTTTAGGCCACTTGGTCTTCCAATGAACCATTTGATTCTTGGCCTTCATGGTGTCATAATGGTTCCTTGCTTCTATAGGTCCCCATGCTGTCAGAGTTCATCCGTGGTCCTTTTGCGCCCCCTGGTGTCAAAAGGGATTCTTAGATTGTTAGCCTGCATTGAGTCACAATGGTTCCTTGCTTCTCTTAACCCCTGTGGTGTCACAATGCATCCCATGCCCTTTTAGGCCACTTGATGTCACAATGAATCATTTGATTCTTGGCCTCCATGGTGGCATAATAGATCCTTGCTTCTATTGGTCCCCATTCTGTAACAATTCATCCCTGGCCCTTTTAGGTCCATTGGTGTCACAACGGATCATTAGATTGTTAGCCTGCATTGGGTCACAATGGTTCCTTGCTTCTCTTATCCTCTGTGGTGTCACAATGCATTCCAAGCCCTTTTAGGCCACTTGATGTCACAATGAATCATTTGATTCTTGGCCTCCATGGTGTCGTAATGGTTCCTTGTTTCTATTGGGCCCCATGCTGTCACAATTCATCCCTGGCCCTTTTACGCCCCCTGGTGTCAAATGGGATGCTGGGATTATTAGCCTCCATTGGGTCACAATGGATCCTTGCTTCTCTTAACCCCTGTGCTGTCACAATGCATCCCATGCCCTTTTAGGCCACATGATGTCACAATGAATCATTTGATTCTTGGCCTCCACGGTGGCATAATAGATCCTTGCTTCTATTGGTCCTTTTGCTGTAACAATTCATCCCTGGCCCTTTTTATACCCCCTGGTGCCACAAGGGATCATTAGATTGTTAGCCTGCATTGGGTCACAATGGTTCCTTGCTTCTCTTAACCCCTGTGGTGTCACAATGCATCCCATGCCCTTTTAGGCCACTTGATGTCACAATGAATCATTTGATTCTTGGCCTCCATGGTGTCGTAATGGTTCCTTGCTTCTATTGGGCCCCATGCTGTCACAATTCATCCCTGGCCCTTTTACGCCCCCTGGTGTCAAATGGGATCCTGGGATTATTAGCCTCCATTGGGTCACAATGGATCCTTGCTTCTCTTAACCCCTGTGCTGTCACAATGCATCCCATGCCCTTTTAGGCCACATGATGTCACAATGAATCATTTGATTCTTGGCCTCCACGGTGGCATAATAGATCCTTGCTTCTATTGGTCCCCGTGCTGTAACAATCCATCCCTGGCCCTTTTTATACCCCCTGGTGCCACAAGGGATCATTAGATGGTTAGCCTGCATTGGGTCACAATGGATCCTTGCTTCTCTTAACCTCTGTGGTGTCACAATACATTCCAAGCCCTTTTAGGCCACTTGGTCTTACAATGAACCATTTGATTCTTGGCCTTCATGGTCTCATAATGGTTTCTTGTTTGTATTGGGCCCCAGGGTGTCAGAGGTCATCCGTGGTCCTTTTGCGCCCCCTGGTGTCAAAAGGGATTCTTAGATTGTTAGCCTGCATTGGGTCACAATGGTTCCTTGCTTCTCTTAACCCCTGTGGTGTCACAATGCATCCCATGCCCTTTTAGGCCACTTGATGTCACAATGAATCATTTGATTCTTGGCCTCCATGGTGGCATAATTGTACCAGGTTTTACTTGGGCCCCATGCTTTCACAATACATCCCTGCCCCTTTTAGGCCCATTGGTGACACAAGGGATCATTAGATTGTTAGCCTGCATTGGGTCACAATGGTTCCTTGCTTCTCTTAACCTCTGTGGTGTCACAATGCACCCCATGCACTTTTATGCCACTTGATGTCACAATGAATCATTTGATTCTTGGCCTCCATGGTGTCATAATGGTTCCTTGTTTCTATTGGGCCCCATGCTGTCACAATTCATCCCTGGCCCTTTTACGCCCCCTGGTGTCAAATGGGATCCTGGGATTATTAGCCTCCATTGGGTCACAATGGATCCTTGCTTCTCTTAACCCCTGTGCTGTCACAATGCATCCCATGCCCTTTTAGGCCACATGATGTCACAATGAATCATTTGATTCTTGGCCTCCATGGTGTCATAATGGTTCCTTGTTTCTATTGGGACCCATGCTGTCACAATTCATCCCTGGCCCTTTTAGGCCCATTGGTGTCACAAGGGATCATTAGATTGTTAGCCTCCATTGGGTCACAATGGATCCTTGCTTCTCTTAACCCCTGTGGTGTCACAAGGCATCCCATGCCCTTTTAGGCCACTTGATGTCACAATGAATCATTTGATTCTTGGCCTCCATGGTGGCATAATTGTACCAGGTTTTACTTGGGCCCCATGCTTTCACAATACATCCCTGCCCCTTTTAGGCCCATTGGTGTCACAAGAGATCATTAGATTGTTAGCCTGCATTGGGTCACAATGGTTCCTTGCTTCTCTTAACCTCTGTGGTGTCACAATGCATCCCATGCCCTTTTAGGCCACTTGATGTCACAATGAATCATTTGATTCTTGGCCTCCATGGTGTCGTAATGGTTCCTTGTTTCTATTGGGCCCCATGCTGTCACAATTCATCCCTGGCCCTTTTACGCCCCCTGGTGTCAAATGGGATCCTGGGATTATTAGCCTCCATTGGGTCACAATGGATCCTTGCTTCTCTTAACCCCTGTTCTGTCACAATGCATCCCATGCCCTTTTAGGCCACTTGATGTCACAATGAATCATTTGATTCTTGGCCTCCATGGTGTCGTAATGGTTCCTTGTTTCTATTGGGCCCCATGCTGTCACAATTCATCCCTGGCCCTTTTAAGCCCCCTGGTGTCAAATGGGATCCTGGGATTATTAGCCTCCATTGGGTCACAATGGATCCTTGCTTCTCTTAACCCCTGTTCTGTCACAATGCATCCCATGCCCTTTTAGGCCACTTCATGTCACAATGAATCATTTGATTCTTGGCCTCCACGGTGTCATAATGGTTCCTTGTTTCTATTGGGCCCCATGCTGTCACAATTCATCCCTGGCCCTTTTACGCCCCCTGGGGTCAAATGGGATCCTGGGATTATTAGCCTCCATTGGGTCACAATGGATCCTTGCTTCTCTTAACCCCTGTGGTGTCACAATTCATCCCATGCCCTTTTAGGCCACTTGATGTCACAATGAATCATTTCATTCTTGGCCTCCATGGTGGCATAATTGTACCAGGTTTTACTAGGGCCCCATGCTTTCACAATTCATCCCTGACACTTTTAGGCCCATTGGTGTCACAAGGGATCATTAGATTGTTAGCCTGCATTGGGTCGCAATGGTTCCTTGCTTCTCTTAACCTCTGTGGTGTCACAATGCATCCCATGCCCTTTTAGGCCACTTGATGTCACAATGAATCATTTGATTCTTGGCCTCCATGGTGTCATAATTGTTCCTTGCTTCTATTGGTCCCCATGCTGTCACAATTCATCCCTGGCCCTTTTACGCCCCCTGGTGCCACAAGGGATCATTAGATTGTTAGCCTGCATTGGGTCACAATGGTTCCTTGCTTCTCTTAACCTCTGTGGTGTCACAATGCATTCCAAGCCCTTTTAGGCCACTTGATGTCACAATGAATCATTTGATTCTTGGCCTCCATGGTGGTGAAATTGTACCAGGTTTTAATTGGGCCCCATGCCTTCACAATACATCCCTGCCCCTTTTAAGCCCATTGGTGTCAAAAGGTATCATTAGATTAATAACCTCCATTGGGTCACAATGGATCCTTGCTTCTCTTAACCCCTGTGGTGTCACAATGCATCCCATGCCCTTTTAGGCCACTTGATGTCACAATGAATCATTTGATTCTTGGCCTCCATGGTGGCATAATAGATCCTTGCTTCTATTGGTCCCCATGCTGTAACAATCCATCCCTGGCCCTTTTTATACCCCCTGGTGCAACAAGGGATCATTAGATTGTTAGCCTGCATTGGGTCACAATGGTTCCTTGCCTCTCTTAACCTCTGTGGTGTCACAATGCATTCCAAGCCCTTTTAGGCCACTTGGTCTTACAATGAACCATTTGATTCTTGGCCTTCATGGTGTCATAATGGTTCCTTGCTTCTATAGGTCCCACTGCTGTCAGAGTTCATCCGTGGTCCTTTTGCGCCCCCTGGTGTCAAAAGGGATTCTTAGATTGTTAGCCTGCATTGGGTCACAATGGTTCCTTGCTTCTCTTAACCTCTGTGGTGTCACAATGCATCCCATGCCCTTTTAGGCCACATGGTCTTACAATGAATCATTTGATTCTTGGCCTCCATGGTGTCATAATGGTTCCTTGTTTCTATTGGGCCCCATGCTTTCACAATACATCCCTGCCACTTTTAGGCCCATTGCTGTCAAAAGGGATCATTAGATTGTTAGCCTCCATTGGGTCACAATGGTTCCTTGCTTCTCTTAACCTCTGTGGTGTCACAATGCATTCCAAGCCCTTTTAGGCCACTTGATGTCACAATGAACCATTTGATTCTTGGCCTTCTTGGTGTCATAATGATTCCGTGTTTCTATAGGTCCCCATGCTGTCAGAGTTCATCCGTGGTCCTTTTGCGCCCCCTGGTGTCAAAAGGGATCATTAGATTGTTAGCCTCCATTGGGTCACAATGGTTCCTTGCTTCTCTTAACCCCTGTGCTGTCACAATGCATCCCATGCCCTTTTAGGCCACTTGATGTCACAATGAATCATTTGATTCGTGGCCTCCATGGTGTCGTAATGGTTCCTTGTTTCTATTTGGCCCCATGCTGTCACAATTAATCCCTGGCCCTTTTACGCCCCCTGGTGTCAAATGGGATCCTGGGATTATTAGCCTCCATTGGGTCACAATGGATCCTTGCTTCTCTTAACCCCTGTGCTGTCACAATGCATCCCATGCCCTTTTAGGCCACATGATGTCACAATGAATCATTTGATTCTTGGCCTCCACGGTGGCATAATAGATCCTTGCTTCTATTGGTCCCCGTGCTGTAACAATCCATCCCTGGCCCTTTTTATACCCCCTGGTGCCACAAGGGATCACTAGATTGTTAGCCTGCATTGGGTCACAATGGTTCCTTGCTTCTCTTAACCCCTGTGGTGTCACAATGCATCCCATGCCCTTTTAGGCCACTTGATGTCACAATGAATCATTTGATTCTTGGCCTCCATGGTGGCATAATAGATCCTTGCTTCTATTGGTCCCCATGCTGTAACAATTCATCCCTGGCCCTTTTAGGCCCATTGGTGTCACAACGGATCATTAGATTGTTAGCCTGCATTGGGTCACAATGGTTCCTTGCTTCTCTTAACCTCTGTGGTGTCACAATGCATTCCAAGCCCTTTTAGGCCACTTGATGTCACAATGAATCATTTGATTCTTGGCCTCCATGGTGTCGTAATGGTTCCTTGTTTCTATTGGGCCCCAGGCTGTCACAATTCATCCCTGGCCCTTTTACGCCCCCTGGTGTCAAATGGGATCCTGGGATTATTAGCCTCCATTGGGTCACAATGGATCCTTGCTTCTCTTAACCCCTGTGCTGTCACAATGCATCCCATGCCCTTTTAGGCCACATGATGTCACAATGAATCATTTGATTCTTGGCCTCCACGGTGGCATAAGAGATCCTTGCTTCTATTGGTCCCCGTGCTGTAACAATCCATCCCTGGCCCTTTTTATACCCCCTGGTGCCACAAGGGATCATTAGATTGTTAGCCTGCATTGGGTCACAATGGTTCCTTGCTTCTCTTAACCCCTGTGCTGTCACAATGCATCCCATGCCCTTTTAGGCCACTTGATGTCACAATGAATCATTTGATTCTTGGCCTCCATGGTGGCATAATTGTACCAGGTTTTAATTGGGCCCCATGCTTTCACAATTCATCCCTGCCCCTTTTACGCCCATTGGAGTCACAAGGGATCATTAGATTGTTAGCCTGCATTGGGTCACAATGGTTCCTTGCTTCTCTTAACCTCTGTGGTGTCACAATGCATCCCATGACCTTTTAGGCCACTTGATGTCACAATGAATCATTTGATTCTTGGCCTCCATGGTGTCATAATGGTTCCTTGTTTCTATTGGGCCCCATGCTGTCACAATTCATCCCTGGCCCTTTTACGCCCCCTGGTGTCAAATGGGATCCTGGGATTATTAGCCTGCATTGGGTCACAATGGATCCTTGCTTCTCTTAACCCCTGTGCTGTCACAATGCATCCCATGCCCTTTTAGGCCACTTGATGTCACAATGAATCATTTGATTCTTGGCCTCCATGGTGGCATAATTGTACCAGGTTTTACTTTGGCCCCATGCTTTCACAATACATCCCAGCCCCTTTTAGGCCCATTGGTGTCACAGCGGATCATTAGATTGTTAGCCTGCATTGGGTCACAATGGTTCCTTGCTTCTCTTAACCCCTGTGGTGTCACAATGCATCCCATGACCTTTTAGGCCTCTTGATGTCACAATGAATCATTTGATTCGTGGCCTCCACCGTGGCATAATAGATCCTTGCATCTATTGGTCCCCGTGCTGTAACAATTCATCCCTGGCCCTTTTTATACCCCCTGATGCCACAAGGGATCATTAGATTGTTAGCCTACATTGGGTCACAATGGTTCCTTGCTTCTCTTAACCTCTGTGGTGTCACAATGCATCCCATGCCCTTTTAGGCCACATGGTCTTACAATGAATCATTTGATTCTTGGCCTCCATGGTGTCATAATGGTTCCTTGTTTCTATTGGGCCCCATGCTGTCACAATTCATACCTGGGTCCTTTTACGCCCCCTGGTGTCAAATGGGATCCTGCGATTATTAGCCTCCATTGGGTCACAATGGATCCTTGCTTCTCTTAACCCCTGAGGTGTCACAATGCATCCCATGCCCTTTTAGGCCACTTGGTCTTAAAATGAACCATTTGATTCTTGGCCGTCATGGTGTCATAATGCTTCCTTACTTCTATAGGTCCCCATGCTGTCAGAGTTCATCCGTGATCCTTTTGCGCCCCCTGGTGTCAAAAGGGATTCTTAGATTGTTAGCCTCCATCGGGTCACAATGGATCCTTGCTTCTCTTAACCCCTGTGGTGTCACAATGCATCCCATGCCCTTTTAGGCCACTTGATGTCACAATGAATCATTTGATTCTTGGCCTCCATGGTGGCATAATTGTACCAGGTTTTACTTGGGCCCCATGCTTTCACAATACATCCCTGCCCCTTTTAGGCCCATTGGTGTCACAAGGGATCATTAGATTGTTAGCCTGCATTGGGTCACAATGATTCCATGCTTCTCTTAACCTCTGTGGTGTCACAATGCATCCCATGCCCTTTTAGGCCACTTGATGTCACAATGAATCATTTGATTCTTGGCCTCCATGGTGGCATAATTGTACCAGGTTTTACTTGGGCCCCATGCTTTCACAATACATCCCTGCCCCTTTTAGGCCCATTGGTGTCAAAAGGGATCATTAGATTGTTAGCCTGCATTGGGTCACAATGCCTCCTTGCTTCTCTTAACACCTGTGCTGTCACAATGCATCCCATGACCTTTTAGGCCACTTGATGTCACAATGAATCATTTGATTCTTGGCCTCCATGGTGGCATAATAGATCCTTGCTTCTATTGGTCCCCATGCTGTAACAATTCATCCCTGTCCCTTTTAGGCCCATTGGTGTCACAAGGGATCATTAGATTGTTAGCCTGCATTGGGTCACAATGGTTCCTTGCTTCTCTTAACCTCTGTGGTGTCACAATGCATTCCAAGCCCTTTTAGGCCACTTGATGTCACAATGAATCATTTGATTCTTGGCCTCCATGGTTGCAGAATTGTACCAGGTTTTACTTGGGCCCCATGCTTTCACAATTCATCCCTGCCCCTTTTAGGCCCATTGGTGTCACAACGGATCATTAGATTGTTAGCCTGCATTGGGTCACAATGGTTCCTTGGTTCTCTTAACCTCTGTGGTGTCACAATGCATCCCATGCCCTTTTAGGCCACTTGATATCACAATGAGTCATTTGATTCTTGGCCTCCATGATGTCATAATGGTTCCTTGTTCCTATTGGGCCCCATGCTGTCACAATTCATCCCTGGCCCTTTTAGGCCCATTGGTGTCAAAAGGGATCATTAGTTTGTTAGCCTCCATTGGGTCACAATGGATCCTTGCTTCTCTTAACCCCTGTGCTGTCACAATGCATCCCATGCCCTTTTAGGCCACATGATGTCACAATGAATCATTTGATTCGTGGCCTCCATGGCGTCATAATGGTTCCTTGTTTCTATTGGGCCCCATGCTGTCACAATTCATCCCTGGCCCTTTTACGCCCCCTGGTGTCAAATGGGATCCTGGGATTATTAGCCTCCATTGGGTCACAATGGATCCTTGCTTCTCTTAAACCCTGTGGTGTCACAATGCATCCCATGCCCTTTTAGGCCACATGATGTCACAATGAATCATTTGATTCTTGGCCTCCATGGTGGCATAATAGATCCTTGCTTCTATTGGTCCCCGTGCTGTAACAATTCATCCCTGGCCCTTTTAGGCCCATTGGTGTCACAAGGGATCATTAGATTGTTAGCCTGCTTTGGGTCACAATGGTTCCTTGCTTCTATAGGTCCCCATGCTGTCAGAGTTCATCCGTGGTCCTTTTGCGCCCCCTGGTGTCAAAAGGGATTCTTAGATTGTTAGCCTGCATTGGGTCACAATGGTTCCTTGCTTCTATTAACCCCTGTGCTGTCACAATGCATCCCATGCCCTTTTAGGCCACTTGATGTCACAATGAATCATTTGATTCTTGGCCTCCATGGTGGCATAATTGTACCAGGTTTTAATTGGGCCCCATGCTTTCACAACACATCCCTGCCACTTTTAGGCCCATTGGTGTCACAAGGGATCATTAGATTGTTAGCCTGCATTGGGTCACAATGGTTCCTTGCTTCTCTTAACCTCTGTGATGTCACAATGCATCCCATGCCCTTTTATGCCACTTGATGTCCCAATGAATCATTTGATTCTTGGCCTCCATGGTGTCATAATGGTTCCTTGTTTCTATTGGGACCCATGCTGTCACAATTCATCCCTGGCCCTTTTAGGCCCATTGGTGTCACAAGGGATCATTAGATTGTTAGCCTCCATTGGGTCACAATGGATCCTTGCTTCTCTTAACCCCTGTGGTGTCACAAGGCATCCCATGCCTTTTTAGGCCACTTGATGTCACAAGGAATCATTTGATTCTTGGCCTCCATGGTGGCATAATTGTACCAGGTTTTACTTGGGCCCCAAGCTTTCACAATACATCCCTGCCCCTTTTAGGCCCATTGGTGTCACAAGAGATCATTAGATTGTTAGCCTGCATTGGGTCACAATGGTTCCTTGCTTCTCTTAACCTCTGTGGTGTCACAATGCATCCCATGCCCTTTTAGGCCACTTGATGTCACAATGAATCATTTGATTCTTGGCCTCCATGGTGTCGTAATGGTTCCTTGTTTCTATTGGGCCCCATGCTGTCACAATTCATCCCTGGCCCTTTTACGCCCCCGGTGTCAAATGGGATCCTGGGATTATTAGCCTCCATTGGGTCACAATGGATCCTTGCTTCTCTTAACCCCTGTGGTGTCACAATGCATCCCATGCCCTTTTAGGCCACTTGGTCTTAAAATGAACCATTTGATTCTTGGCCGTCATGGTGTCATAATGGTTCCTTACTTCTATAGTTCCCCATGCTTTCACAATACATCCCAGCCCCTTTTAGGCCCATTGGTGTCACAGCGGATCATTAGATTGTTAGCCTGCATTGGGTCACAATGGATCCTTGCTTCTCTTAACCCCTGTGGTGTCACAAGGCATCCCATGCCCTTTTAGGCCACTTGATGTCACAATGAATCATTTGATTCTTGGCCTCCATGGTGGCATAATTGTACCAGGTTTTACTTGGGCCCCATGCTTTCACAATACATCCCTGCCCCTTTTAGGACCATTGGTGTCACAAGGGATCATTAGATTGTTAGCCTGCATTGGGTCACAATGGATCCTTGCTTCTCTTAACCCCTGTGGTGTCACAAGGCATCCCATGCCCTTTTAGGCCACTTGATGTCACAATGAATCATTTGATTCTTGGCCTCCATGGTGGCAAAATTGTACCAGGTTTTACTTGGGCCCCATGCTTTCACAATACATCCCTGACCCTTTTAGGCCCATTGGTGTCACAACGGATCATTAGATTGTTAGCCTGCATTGGGTCACAATGGTTCCTTGCTTCTCTTAACCCCTGTGCTGTCACAATGCATCCCATGCCCTTTTAGGCCACTTGATGTCACAATGAATCATTTGATTCTTGGCCTCCATGGTGGTGTAATTGTACCAGGTTTTATTTGGGCCCCATGCTTTCACAATACATCCCTGCCACTTTTAGGCCCATTGGTGACACAAGGGATCATTAGATTGTTAGCCTGCATTGGGTCACAATGGTTCCTTGCTTCTCTTAACCTCTGTGGTGTCACAATGCATTCCAAGCCCTTTTAGGCCACTTGGTCTTCCAATGAACCATTTGATTCTTGGCCTTCGTGGTGTCATAATGGTTCCTTGCTTCTATAGGTCCCCATGCTGTCAGAGTTCATCCGTGGTCCTTTTGCGCCCCCTGGTGTCAAAAGGGATTCTTAGATTGTTAGCCTGCATTGGGTCACGATGGTTCCTTGCTTCTCTTAACCCCTGTGGTGCCACAATGCATCCCATGCCCTTTTAGGCCACTTGATGTCACAATGAATCATTTGATTCTTGGCCTCCATGGTGGCATAATTGTACCAGGTTTTACTTGGGCCCCATGCTTTCACAATACATCCCTGCCCCTTTTAGGCCCATTGGTGACACAAGGGATCATTAGATTGTTAGCCTGCATTGGGTCACAATGGTTCCTTGCTTCTCTTAACCTCTGTGGTGTCACAATGCACCCCATGCCCTTTTAGGCCACTTGATGTCACAATGAATCATTTGATTCTTGGCCTCCATGGTGTCATAATGGTTCCTTGTTTCTATTGGGCCCCATGCTGTCACAATTCATCCCTGGCCCTTTTACGCCCCCTGGTGTCAAATGGGATCCTGGGATTATTAGCCTCCATTGGGTCACAATGGATCCTTGCTTCTCTTAACCCCTGTGCTGTCACAATGCATCCCATGCCCTTTTAGGCCACATGGTCTTACAATGAATCATTTGATTCTTGGCCTCCATGGTGTCATAATGGTTCCTTTTTTCTATTGGGCCCCATGCTGTCACAGTTCATCCCTGGGTCCTTTTACGCCCCCTGGTGTCAAATGGGATCCTGCGATTATTAGCCTGCATTGGGTCACAATGGATCCTTGCTTCTCTTAACCCCTGTGCTGTCACAATGCATCCCATGCCCTTTTAGGCCACTTGGTCTTAAAATGAACCATTTGATTCTTGGCCGTCATGGTGTCATAATGGTTCCTTACTTCTATAGGTCCCCATGCTGTCAGAGCTCATCCGTGATCCTTTTGCGCCCCCTGGTGTCAAAAGGGATTCTTAGATTGTTAGCCTCCATCGGGTCACAATGGTTCCTTGCTTCTCTTAACCCCTGTGCTGTCACAATGCATCCCATGCCCTTTTAGGCCACTTGATGTCACAATGAATTATTTGATTCTTGGCCTCCATGGTGGCATAATAGATCCTTGCTTCTATTGGTCCCCATGCTGTAACAATTCATCCCTGGCCCTTTTAGGCCCATTGGTGTCACAAGGGATCATTAGATTGTTAGCCTGCATTGGGTCAAAATGGTTCCTTGCTTCTCTTAACCTCTGTGGTGTCACAATGCATTCCAAGCCCTTTTAGGCCACTTGATGTCACAATGAATCATTTGATTCTTGGCCTCCATGGTGGCAGAATTGTACCAGGTTTTACTTGGGCCCCATGCTTTCACAATTCATCCCTGCCCCTTTTAGGCCCATTGGTGTCACAACGGATCATTAGATTGTTAGCCTGCATTGGGTCAAAATGGTTCCTTGCTTCTCTTAACCTCTGTGGTGTCACAATGCATCCCATGCCCTTTTAGGCCACTTGATGTCACAATGAGTCATTTGATTCTTGGCCTCCATGATTTCGTAATGGTTCCTTGCTTCTATTGGGCCCCATGCTGTCACAATTCATCCCTGGCCCTTTTACGCCCCCTGGTGTCAAATGGGATCCTGGGATTATTAGCCTCCATTGGGTCACAATGGATCCTTGCTTCTCTTAACCCCTGTGCTGTCACAATGCATCCCATGCCCTTTTAGGCCACTTGATGTCACAATGAATCATTTGATTCTTGGCCTCCATGGTGGCATAATTGTACCAGGTTTTAATTGGGGCCCATGCTTTCACAACACATCCCTGCCCCTTTTAGGCCCATTGGTGTCACAAGGGATCATTAGATTGTTAGCCTGCATTGGGTCACAATGGTTCCTTGCTTCTCTTAACCTCTGTGGTGTCACAATGCATTCCAAGCCCTTTTAGGCCACTTGGTCTTACAATGAACCATTTGATTCTTGGCCTCCATGGTGTCATAATGGTTCCTTGCTTCTATAGGTCCCCATGCTGTCAGAGTTCATCCGTGGTCCTTTTGCGCCCCCGGGTGTCAAAAGGGATTCTTAGATTGTTAGCCTGCATTGGGTCACAATGGTTCCTTGCTTCTCTTAACCCCTGTGCTGTCACAATGCATCCCATGCCCTTTTAGGCCACTTGATGTCACAATGAATCATTTGATTCTTGGCCTCCATGGTGGCATAATTGTACCAGGTTTTAATTGGGGCCCATGCTTTCACAACACATCCCTGCCCCTTTTAGGCCCATTGGTGTCACAAGGGATCATTAGATTGTTAGCCTGCATTGGGTCACAATGGTTCCTTGCTTCTCTTAACCTCTGTGGTGTCACAATGCATTCCAAGCCCTTTTAGGCCACTTGGTCTTCCAATGAACCATTTGATTCTTGGCCTTCGTGGTGTCATAATGGTTCCTTGCTTCTATAGGTCCCCATGCTGTCAGAGTTCATCCGTGGTCCTTTTGCGCCCCCTGGTGTCAAAAGGGATTCTTAGATTGTTAGCCTGCATTGGGTCACAATGGTTCCTTGCTTCTCTTAACCCCTGTGGTGCCACAATGCATCCCATGCCCTTTTAGGCCACTTGATGTCACAATGAATCATTTGATTCTTGGCCTCCATGGTGGCATAATTGTACCAGGTTTTACTTGGGCCCCATGCTTTCACAATACATCCCTGCCCCTTTTAGGCCCATTGGTGACACAAGGGATCATTAGATTGTTAGCCTGCATTGGGTCACAATGGTTCCTTGCTTCTCTTAACCTCTGTGGTGTCACAATGCACCCCATGCCCTTTTAGGCCACTTGATGTCACAATGAATCATTTGATTCTTGGCCTCCATGGTGTCATAATGGTTCCTTGTTTCTATTGGGCCCCATGCTGTCACAATTCATCCCTGGCCCTTTTACGCCCCCTGGTGTCAAATGGGATCCTGGGATTATTAGCCTGCATTGGGTCACAATGGATCCTTGCTTCTCTTAACCCCTGTGCTGTCACAATGCATCCCATGCCCTTTTAGGCCACTTGGTCTTAAAATGAACCATTTGATTCTTGGCCGTCATGGTGTCATAATGGTTCCTTACTTCTATAGGTCCCCATGCTGTCAGAGCTCATCCGTGATCCTTTTGCGCCCCCTGGTGTCAAAAGGGATTCTTAGATTGTTAGCCTCCATCGGGTCACAATGGTTCCTTGCTTCTCTTAACCCCTGTGCTGTCACAATGCATCCCATGCCCTTTTAGGCCACTTGATGTCACAATGAATTATTTGATTCTTGGCCTCCATGGTGGCATAATAGATCCTTGCTTCTATTGGTCCCCATGCTGTAACAATTCATCCCTGGCCCTTTTAGGCCCATTGGTGTCACAAGGGATCATTAGATTGTTAGCCTGCATTGGGTCAAAATGGTTCCTTGCTTCTCTTAACCTCTGTGGTGTCACAATGCATTCCAAGCCCTTTTAGGCCACTTGATGTCACAATGAATCATTTGATTCTTGGCCTCCATGGTGGCAGAATTGTACCAGGTTTTACTTGGGCCCCATGCTTTCACAATTCATCCCTGCCCCTTTTAGGCCCATTGGTGTCACAACGGATCATTAGATTGTTAGCCTGCATTGGGTCAAAATGGTTCCTTGCTTCTCTTAACCTCTGTGGTGTCACAATGCATCCCATGCCCTTTTAGGCCACTTGATGTCACAATGAGTCATTTGATTCTTGGCCTCCATGATTTCGTAATGGTTCCTTGCTTCTATTGGGCCCCATGCTGTCACAATTCATCCCTGGCCCTTTTACGCCCCCTGGTGTCAAATGGGATCCTGGGATTATTAGCCTCCATTGGGTCACAATGGATCCTTGCTTCTCTTAACCCCTGTGCTGTCACAATGCATCCCATGCCCTTTTAGGCCACTTGATGTCACAATGAATCATTTGATTCTTGGCCTCCATGGTGGCATAATTGTACCAGGTTTTAATTGGGGCCCATGCTTTCACAACACATCCCTGCCCCTTTTAGGCCCATTGGTGTCACAAGGGATCATTAGATTGTTAGCCTGCATTGGGTCACAATGGTTCCTTGCTTCTCTTAACCTCTGTGGTGTCACAATGCATTCCAAGCCCTTTTAGGCCACTTGGTCTTACAATGAACCATTTGATTCTTGGCCTCCATGGTGTCATAATGGTTCCTTGCTTCTATAGGTCCCCATGCTGTCAGAGTTCATCCGTGGTCCTTTTGCGCCCCCGGGTGTCAAAAGGGATTCTTAGATTGTTAGCCTGCATTGGGTCACAATGGTTCCTTGCTTCTCTTAACCCCTGTGCTGTCACAATGCATCCCATGCCCTTTTAGGCCACTTGATGTCACAATGAATCATTTGATTCTTGGCCTCCATGGTGTCATAATGGTTCCTTGTTTCTATTGGGCCCCATGCTGTCACAATTCATCCCTGGCCCTTTTACGACACCTGGTGTCAAATGGGATCCTGGGATTATTAGCCTCCATTGGGTCACAATGGATCCTTGCTTCTCTTAACCCCTGTGGTGTCACAATGCATCCCATGCCCTTTTAGGCCACATGATGTCACAATGAATCATTTGATTTTTGGCCTCCATGGTGGCGTAATTGTACCAGGTTTTAATTGGGCCCCATGCTTTCACAATTCATCCCTGCCCCTTTTAGGCGCATTGGTGTCAAAAGGGATCATTAGATTGTTAGCCTCCATTGGATCACAATGGATCCTTGCTTCTCTTAACCCCTGTGCTGTCACAATGCATCCCATGCCATTTTAGGCCACTTGATGTCACAATGAATCATTTGATTCTTGGCCTCCACGGTGGCATAATAGATCCTTGCTTCTATTGGTCCCCGTGCTGTAACAATCCATCCCTGGCCCTTTTTATACCCCCTGGTGCCACAAGGGATCATTAGATTGTTAGCCTGCATTGGGTCACAATGGTTCCTTGCCTCTCTTAACCTCTGTGGTGTCACAATGCATCCCATGCCCTTTTAGGCCACTTGATGTCCCAATGAATCATTTGATTCTTGGCCTCCATGGTGTCATAATGGTTCCTTGTTTCTATTGGGCCCCAGGCTGTCACAATTCATCCCTGGCCCTTTTACGCCCCCTGGTGTCAAATGGGATCCTGGGATTATTAGCCTCCATTGGGTCACAATGGATCCTTGCTTCTCTTAACCCCTGTGCTGTCACAATGCATCCCATGCCCTTTTAGGCCACTTGATATCACAATGAATCATTTGATTCTTGGCCTCCATGGTGGCAAAATTTTACCAGGTTTTAATTGGGCCCCATGCTTTCACAATTCATCCCTGCCGCTTTTAGGCCCATTGGTGTCACAAGGGATCATTAGATTGTTAGCCTGCATTGGGTCACAATGGTTCCTTGCCTCTCTTAACCTCTGTTGTGTCACAATGCATTCCAAGCCCTTTTTGGCCACTTGGTCTTACAATGAACCATTTGATTCTTGGCCTTCATGGTGTCATAATGGTTCCTTGCTTCTATAGGTCCCCATGCTGTCGGACTTCATCCGTGGACCGTTTGCGCCCCCTGGTGTCAAAAGGGATTCTTAGATTGTTAGCCTGCATTGGGTCACAATGGTTCCTTGCTTCTCTTAACCCCTGTGCTGTCACAATCCATCCCATGCCCTTTTAGGCCACTTGATGTCACAATGAATCATTTGATTCTTGGCCTCCATGGTGGCATAATTGTACCAGGTTTTAATTGGACCCCATGCTTTCACAATACATCCTTGCACCTTTTAGGCCCATTGGTGTCAAAAGGGATCATTAGATTGTTAGCCTGCATTGGGTCACAATGGATCCTTACTTCTCTTAACCCCTGTGCTGTCACAATGCATCCCATGCCCTTTTAGGCCACTTGATGTCACAATGAATCATTTGATTCTTGGCCTCCATGGTGGCATAATAGATCCTTGCTTCTATTGGTCCCCGTGCTGTAACAATCCATCCCTGGCCCTTTTTATACCCCCTGGTGCCACAAGGGATCATTAGATTGTTAGCCTGCATTGGGTCACAATGGTTCCTTGCTTCTCTTAACCTCTGTGGTTTCACAATGCATCCCATGCCCTTTTAGGCCACTTGATGTCACAATGAATCATTTGATTCTTGGCCTCCATGGTGGCATAATGGTTCCTTGTTTCTATTTGGCCCCATGCTGTCACAATACATCCCTGGCCCTTTTTGCGCCCCCTGGTGTCAAATGGGTTCCTGGGATTATTAGCCTCCATTGGGTCACAATGGATCCTTGCTTCTCTTAACCCCTGTGGTGTCACAATGCATCCCATGCCCTTTTAGGCCACTTGATGTCACAATGAATCATTTGATTCTTGGCCTCCATGGTGGCGTAATTGTACCAGGTTTTAATTGGGCCCCATGCTTTCACAATACATCCCTGCCCCTTTTAGGCCCATTGGTATCAAAAGGGATCATTAGATTGTTAGCCTGCATTGGGTCACAATGGATCCTTGCTTCTCTTATCACCTGTGCTGTCACAATGCATCCCATGCCCTTTTAGGCCACTTGATGTCACAATGAATCATTTGATTCTTGGCCTCCACGGTGGCATAATAGATCCTTGCTTCTATTGGTCCCCGTGCTGTAACAATCCATCCCTGGCCCTTTTTATACCCCCTGGTGCCACAAGGGATCATTAGATTGTTAGCCTGCATTGGGTCACAATGGTTCCTTGCTTCTCTTAACCTCTGTGGTGTCACAATGCAACCCATGCCCTTTTAGGCCACTTGATGTCACAATGAATCATTTGATTCTTGGCCTCCATGGTGTCATAATGGTTCCTTGTTTCTATTGGGCCCCAGGCTGTCACAATTCATCCCTGGCCCTTTTACGCCCCCTGGTGTCAAATGGGATCCTGGGATTATTAGCCTCCATTGGGTCACAATGGATCCTTGCTTCTCTTAACCCCTGTGCTGTCACAATGCATCCCATGCCCTTTTAGGCCACTTGATATCACAATGAATCATTTGATTCTTGGCCTCCATGGTGGCAAAATTTTACCAGGTTTTAATTGGGCCCCATGCTTTCACAATTCATCCCTGCCGCTTTTAGGCCCATTGGTGTCACAAGGGATCATTAGATTGTTAGCCTGCATTGGGTCACAATGGTTCCTTGCCTCTCTTAACCTCTGTTGTGTCACAATGCATTCCAAGCCCTTTTTGGCCACTTGGTCTTACAATGAACCATTTGATTCTTGGCCTTCATGGTGTCATAATGGTTCCTTGCTTCTATAGGTCCCCATGCTGTCGGACTTCATCCGTGGACCGTTTGCGCCCCCTGGTGTCAAAAGGGATTCTTAGATTGTTAGCCTGCATTGGGTCACAATGGTTCCTTGCTTCTCTTAACCCCTGTGCTGTCACAATCCATCCCATGCCCTTTTAGGCCACTTGATGTCACAATGAATCATTTGATTCTTGGCCTCCATGGTGGCATAATTGTACCAGGTTTTAATTGGACCCCATGCTTTCACAATACATCCTTGCACCTTTTAGGCCCATTGGTGTCAAAAGGGATCATTAGATTGTTAGCCTGCATTGGGTCACAATGGATCCTTACTTCTCTTAACCCCTGTGCTGTCACAATGCATCCCATGCCCTTTTAGGCCACTTGATGTCACAATGAATCATTTGATTCTTGGCCTCCATGGTGGCATAATAGATCCTTGCTTCTATTGGTCCCCGTGCTGTAACAATCCATCCCTGGCCCTTTTTATACCCCCTGGTGCCACAAGGGATCATTAGATTGTTAGCCTGCATTGGGTCACAATGGTTCCTTGCTTCTCTTAACCTCTGTGGTTTCACAATGCATCCCATGCCCTTTTAGGCCACTTGATGTCACAATGAATCATTTGATTCTTGGCCTCCATGGTGGCATAATGGTTCCTTGTTTCTATTTGGCCCCATGCTGTCACAATACATCCCTGGCCCTTTTTGCGCCCCCTGGTGTCAAATGGGTTCCTGGGATTATTAGCCTCCATTGGGTCACAATGGATCCTTGCTTCTCTTAACCCCTGTGGTGTCACAATGCATCCCATGCCCTTTTAGGCCACTTGATGTCACAATGAATCATTTGATTCTTGGCCTCCATGGTGGCGTAATTGTACCAGGTTTTAATTGGGCCCCATGCTTTCACAATACATCCCTGCCCCTTTTAGGCCCATTGGTATCAAAAGGGATCATTAGATTGTTAGCCTGCATTGGGTCACAATGGATCCTTGCTTCTCTTATCACCTGTGCTGTCACAATGCATCCCATGCCCTTTTAGGCCACATGATGTCACAATGAATCATTTGATTCTTGGCCTCCATGGTGGCATAATGGTTCCTTGTTTCTATTGGGCCCCATGCTTTCACAATTCATCCCTGGCCCTTTTACGCCCCCTGGTGTCAAATGGGATCCTGGGATTATTAGCCTCCATTGGGTCACAATGGATCCTTGCTTCTCTTAACCCCTGTGCTGTCACAATGCATCCCATGCCCTTTTAGGCCACTTGATGTCACAATGAATCATTTGATTCTTGGCCTCCACGGTGGCATAATAGATCCTTGCTTCTATTGGTCCCCGTGCTGTAACAATCCATCCCTGGCCCTTTTTATACCCCCTGGTGCCACAAGGGATCATTAGATTGTTAGCCTGCATTGGGTCACAATGGTTCCTTGCTTCTCTTAACCCCTGTGCTGTCACAATGCATTCCAAGCCCTTTTAGGCCACTTGATGTCACAATGAATCATTTGATTCTTGGCCTCCATGGTGGCATAATTGTACCAGGTTTTAATTGGGCCCCATGCTTTCACAATACATCCCTGCCCCTTTTAGGCCCATTGGTGTCAAAAGGGATCATTAGATTGTAGGCCTGCATTGGGTCACAATGGATCCTTGCTTCTCTTAACCCCTGTGGTGTCACAATGCATCCCATGCCCTTTTAGGCCACATGATGTCACAATGAATCATTTGATTCTTGGCCTCCATGGTGGCACAATTGTACCAGGTTTTACTTGGGCCCCATGCTGTCACAATTCATCCCTGGCCCTTTTACGCCCCCTGGTGTCAAATGGGATCCTGGGATTATTAGCCTCCATTGGGTCACAATGGATCCTTGCTTCTCTTAACCCCTGTGCTGTCACAATGCATCCCATGCCCTTTTAGGCCACTTGATGTCACAATGAATCATTTGATTCTTGGCCTCCACGGTCGCATAAGAGATCCTTGCTTCTATTGGTCCCCGTGCTGTAACAATCCATCCCTGGCCCTTTTTATACCCCCTGGTGTCAAAAGGGATCATTAGATGGTTAGCCTGCATTGGGTCACAATGGTTCCTTGCTTCTCTTAACCCCTGTGGTGTCACAATGCATCCCATGCCCTTTTAGGCCACTTGATGTCACAATGAATCATTTGATTCTTGGCCTCCATGGTGGCATAATTGTGCCAGGTTTTAATTGGGCCCCATGCTTTCACAATACATCCCTGCCCCATTTAGGCCCATTGGTGTCAAAAAGGATCATTAGATTGTTAGCCTACATTGGGTCACAATGGATCCTTGCTTCTCTTAACCTCTGTGGTGTCACAATGCATCCCATGTCCTTTTAGGCCACTTGATGTCACAATCAATCATTTGATTCTTGGCCTCCATGGTGTCATAATGGTTCCTTGTTTCTATTGGGCCCCATGCTGTCACAATTCATCCCTGGCCCTTTTACCCCCCCTAGTCTCAAATGGGATCCTGCGATTATTAGCCTCCATTGAGTCACAATGGATCCTTGCTTCTCTTAACCCCTGTGCTGTCACAATGCATCCCATGCCCTTTTAGGCCACTTGATGTCACAATGAATCATTTGATTCTTGTCCTCCACCGTGGCATAATAGATCCTTGCTTCTATTGGTCCCCGTGCTGTAACAATCCATCCCTGGCCCTTTTTATACCCCCTGGTGCAACAAGGGATCATTAGATTGTTAGCCTGCATTGGGTCACAATGGTTCCTTGCTTCTCTTAACCTCTGTGGTGTCACAATGCATTCCAAGCCCTTTTAGGCCACTTGGTCTTACAATGAACCATATGATTCTTGGCCTTCATGGTTTCATAATGGTTCCTTTCTTCTATAGGTCCCCATGCTGTCAGAGTTCATCCGTGGTCCTTTTGCGCCCCCGGGTGTCAAAAGGGATTCTTAGATTGTTAGTCTGCATTGGGTCACAATGGTTCCTTGCTTCTCTTAACCCCTGTGGTGTCACAATGCATCCCATGCCCTTTTAGGCCACTTGATGTCACAATGAATCATTTGATTCTTGGCCTCCATGGTGGCTTAATTGTACCAGGTTTTAATTGGGCCCCATGCTTTCACAATACATCCCTGCCCCTTTTAGGCCCATTGGTGTCAAAAGGGATCATTAGATTGTTAGCCTGCATTGGGTCACAATGGATCCTTGCTTCTCTTAACCCCTGTGCTGTCACAATGCATCCCATGCCCTTTTAGGCCACTTGATGTCACAATGAATCATTTGATTCTTGGCCTCCATGGTGTCGTAATGGTTCCTTGTTTCTATTGGGCCCCATGCTGTCACAATTCATCCCTGGCCCTTTTGCGCCCCCTGGTGTCAAATGGGATCCTGGGATTATTAGCCTCCATTGGGTCACAATGGTTCCTTGCTTCTCTTAACCTCTGTGGTGTCACAATGCATTCCAAGCCCTTTTAGGCCACTTGGTCTTCCAATGAACCATTTGATTCTTGGCCTTCATGGTGTCATAACGGTTCCTTGCTTCTATAGGTCCCCATGCTGTCAGAGTTCATCCGTGGTCCTTTTGCGCCCCCTGGTGTCAAAAGGGATTCTTAGATTGTTAGCCTGCATTGGGTCACAATGGTTCCTTGCTTCTCTTAACCCCTGTGGTGTCACAATGCATCCCATGCCCTTTTAGGCCACTTGATGTCACAATGAATCATTTGATTCTTGGCCTCCATGGTGGCATAATAGATCCTTGCTTCTATTGGTCCCCATGCTGTAACAATTCATCCCTAGCCCTTTTAGGCCCATTGGTGTCACAACGGATCACTAGATTGTTAGCCTGCATTGGGTCACAATGGTTCCTTGCTTCTCTTAACCTCTGTGGTGTCACAATGCATTCCAAGCCCTTTTAGGCCACTTGATGTCACAATGAATCATTTGATTCTTGGCCTCCATGGTGTCGTAATGGTTCCTTGTTTCTATTGGGCCCCATGCTGTCACAATTCATCCCTGGCCCTTTTACGCCCCCTGGTGTCAAATGGGATCCTGGGATTATTAGCCTCCATTGGGTCACAATGGATCCTTGCTTCTCTTAACCCCTGTGCTGTCACAATGCATCCCATGCCCTTTTAGGCCACATGATGTCACAATGAATCATTTGATTCTTGGCCTCCACGGTGGCATAAGAGATCCTTGCTTCTATTGGTCCCCGTGCTGTAACAATCCATCCCTGGCCCTTTTTATACCCCCTGGTGTCAAAAGGGATCATTAGATTGTTAGCCTGCATTGGGTCACAATGGTTCCTTGCTTCTCTTAACCCCTGTGGTGTCACAATGCATCCCATGCCCTTTTAGGCCACTTGATGTCACAATGAATCATTTGATTCTTGGCCTCCATGGTGGCATAATTGTGCCAGGTTTTAATTGGGCCCCATGCTTTCACAATACATCCCTGCCCCATTTAGGCCCATTGGTGTCAAAAAGGATCATTAGATTGTTAGCCTACATTGGGTCACAATGGATCCTTGCTTCTCTTAACCTCTGTGGTGTCACAATGCATCCCATGTCCTTTTAGGCCACTTGATGTCACAATCAATCATTTGATTCTTGGCCTCCATGGTGTCATAATGGTTCCTTGTTTCTATTGGGCCCCATGCTGTCACAATTCATCCCTGGCCCTTTTACCCCCCCTAGTGTCAAATGGGATCCTGCGATTATTAGCCTCCATTGAGTCACAATGGATCCTTGCTTCTCTTAACCCCTGTGCTGTCACAATGCATCCCATGCCCTTTTAGGCCACTTGATGTCACAATGAATCATTTGATTCTTGTCCTCCACCGTGGCATAATAGATCCTTGCTTCTATTGGTCCCCGTGCTGTAACAATCCATCCCTGGCCCTTTTTATACCCCCTGGTGCCACAAGGGATCATTAGATTGTTAGCCTGCATTGGGTCACAATGGTTCCTTGCCTCTCTTAACCTCTGTGGTGTCACAATGCATTCCAAGCCCTTTTAGGCCACTTGGTCTTACAATGAACCATTTGATTCTTGGCCTTCATGGTGTCATAATGGTTCCTTTCTTCTATAGGTCCCCATGCTGTCAGAGTTCATCCGTGGTCCTTTTGCGCCCCGGGGTGTCAAAAGGGATTCTTAGATTGTTAGTCTGAATTGGGTCACAATGGTTCCTTGCTTCTCTTAACCCCTGTGGTGTCACAATGCATCCCATGCCCTTTTAGGCCACTTGATGTCACAATGAATCATTTGATTCTTGGCCTCCATGGTGGCAGAATTGTACCAGGTTTTACTTGGGCCCCATGCTTTCACAATACATCCCTGCCCCTTTTATGCCCATTGGTGTCAAAAGGGATCATTAGATTGTTAGCCTGCATTGGGTCACAATGGATCCTTGCTTCTCTTAACACCTGTGCTGTCACAATGCATCCCATGCCCTTTTAGGCCACTTGATGTCACAATGAATCATTTGATTCTTGGCCTCCATGGTGTCGTAATGGTTCCTTGTTTCTATTGGGCCCCATGCTGTCACAATTCATCCCTGGCCCTTTTGCGCCCCCTGGTGTCAAATGGGATCCTGGGATTATTAGCCTCCATTGGGTCACAATGGTTCCTTGCTTCTCTTAACCTCTGTGGTGTCACAATGCATTCCAAGCCCTTTTAGGCCACTTGGTCTTCCAATGAACCATTTGATTCTTGGCCTCCACGGTGGCAGAATGGTTCCTTGCTTCTATAGGTCCCCATGCTGTCAGAGTTCATCCGTGGTCCTTTTACGCCCCCTGGTGTCAAATGGGATCCTGGGATTATTAGCCTCCATTGGGTCACAATGGATCCTTGCTTCTCTTAACCCCTGTGCTGTCACAATGCATCCCATGCCCTTTTAGGCCACATGATGTCACAATGAATCATTTGTTTCTTGGCCTCCATGGTGTCATAATGGTTCCTTGTTTCTATTGGGACCCATGCTGTCACAATTCATCCCTGGCCCTTTTAGGCCCATTGGTGTCACAAGGGATCATTAGATTGTTAGCCTCCATTGGGTCTCAATGGATCCTTGCTTCTCTTAACCCCTGTGCTGTCTCAATCCATCCCATGCCCTTTTAGGCCACTTGATGTCACAATGAATCATTTGACTCGTGGCCTCCACCGTGGCATAATAGATCCTTGCTTCTATTGGTCCCCGTGCTGTAACAATTCATCCCTGGCCCTTTTTATACCCCCTGATGCCACAAGGGATCATTAGATTGTTAGCCTGCATTGGGTCACAATGGTTCCTTGCTTCTCTTAACCTCTGTGGTGTCACAATGCATCCCATGCCCTTTTAGGCCACATGGTCTTACAATGAATCATTTGATTCTTGGCCTCCATGGTGTCATAATGGTTCCTTGTTTCTATTGGGCCCCATGCTGTCACAGTTCATCCCTGGGTCCTTTTACGCCCCCTGGTGTCAAATGGGATCCTGGGATTATTAGCCTCCATTGGGTCACAATGGATCCTTGCTTCTCTTAACCCCTGTGGTGTCACAATGCATCCCATGCCCTTTTAGGCCACTTGGTCTTAAAATGAACCATTTGATTCTTGGCCGTCATGGTGTCATAATGGTTCCTTAATTCTATAGGTCCCCATGCTGTCAGAGTTCATCCGTGATCCTTTTGCGTCCCCTGGTGTCAAAAGGGATTCTTAGATTGTTAGCCTGCATTGGGTCACAATGGATCCTTGCTTCTCTTAACCCCTGTGCTGTCACAATGCATCCCATGCCCTTTTAGGCCACTTGATGTCACAATGAATCATTTGATTCTTGGCCTCCATGGTGGCATAATTGTACCAGGTTTTACTTGGGCCCCATGCTTTCACAATACATCCCTGCCCCTTTTAGGCCCATTGGTGTCACAAGGGATCATTAGATTGTTAGCCTGCATTGGGTCACAATGGTTCCTTGCTTCTCTTAACCCCTGTGGTGTCACAATGCATCCCATGCCCTTTTAGGCCACTTGATGTCACAATGAATCATTTGATTCTTGGCCTCCACGGTGGCATAATTGTACCAGGTTTTACTTGGGCCCCATGCTTTCACAATACATCCCTGCCCCTTTTAGGCCCATTGGTGTCAAAAGGGATCATTAGATTGTTAGCCTGCATTGGGTCACAATGCCTCCTTGCTTCTCTTAACACCTGTGCTGTCACAATGCATCCCATGACCTTTTAGGCCACTTGATGTCACAATGAATTATTTGATTCTTGGCCTCCATGGTGGCATAATATATCCTTGCTTCTATTGGTTTCCATGCTGTAACAATTCATCCCTGGCCCTTTTAGGCCCATTGGTGTCACAAGGGATCATTAGATTGTTAGCCTGCATTGGGTCACAATGGTTCCTTGCTTCTCTTAACCTCTGTGGTGTCACAATGCATTCCAAGCCCTTTTAGGCCACTTGATGTCACAATGAATCATTTGATTCTTGGCCTCCATGGTGGCAGAATTGTACCAGGTTTTACTTGGGCCCCATGCTTTCACAATTCATCCCTGCCCCTTTTAGGCCCATTGGCGTCACAAGGGATCATTAGAGTGTTAGCCTGCATTGGGTCACAATGGTTCCTTGCTTCTCTTAACCTCTGTGGTGTCACAATGCATCCCATGCCCTTTTAGGCCACTTGATGTCACAATGAGTCATTTGATTCTTGGCCTCCATGATGTCGTAATGGTTCCTTGTTTCTATTGGGCCCCATGCTGTCACAATTCATCCCTGGCCCTTTTACGCCCCCTGGTGTCAAATGGGATCCTGGGATTATTAGCCTCCATTGGGTCACAATGGATCCTTGCTTCTCTTAACCCCTGTGCTGTCACAATGCATCCCATGCCCTTTTAGGCCACTTGATGTCACAATGAATCATTTGATTCTTGGCCTCCACGGTGGCATAATAGATCCTTGCTTCTATTGGTCCCCGTGCTGTAACAATCCATCCCTGACCTTTTTATACCCCCTGGTGCCACAAGGGATCATTAGATTGTTAGCCTGCATTGGGTCACAATGGTTCCTTGCTTCTCTTAACCTCTGTGGTGTCACAATGCATTCCAAGCCCTTTTAGGCCACTTGGTCTTCCAATGAACCATTTGATTCTTGGCCTTCGTGGTGTCATAATGGTTCCTTGCTTCTATAGGTCCCCATGCTGTCAGAGTTCATCCGTGGTCCTTTTGCGCCCCCTGGTGTCAAAAGGGATTCTTAGATTGTTAGCCTGCATTGGGTCACAATGGTTCCTTGCTTCTCTTAACCCCTGTGCTGTCACAATGCATCCCATGCCCTTTTAGGCCACTTGATGTCACAATGAATCATTTGATTCTTGGCCTCCATGGTGGCATAATTGTACCAGGTTTTAATTGGGGCCCATGCTTTCACAACACATCCCTGCCACTTTTAGGCCCATTGGTGTCACAAGGGATCATTAGATTGTTAGCCTGCATTGGGTCACAATGGTTCCTTGCTTCTCTTAACCTCTGTGGTTTCACAATGCATCCCATGCCCTTTTAGGCCACTTGATGTCACAATGAATCATTTGATTCTTGGCCTCCATGGTGTCATAATGGTTCCTTGTTTCTATTGGTCCCCATGCTGTCACAATTCATCCCTGCCCCTTTTACGACACCTGGTGTCAAATGGGATCCTGGGATTATTAGCCTCCATTGGGACACAATGGGTCCTTGCTTCTCTTAACCCCTGTGGTGTCACAATGCATCCCATGCCCTTTTAGGCCACTTGATGTCACAATGAATCATTAGATTCTTGGCCTCCACGGTGGCATAATAGATCCTTGCTTCTATTGGTCCCCATGCTGTAACAATCCATCCCTGGCCCTTTTTATACCCCCTGGTGCAACAAGGGATCATTAGATTGTTAGTCTGCATTGGGTCACAATGGTTCCTTGCCTCTCTTAACCTCTGTGGTGTCACAATGCATTCCAAGCCCTTTTAGGCCACTTGGTCTTACAATGAACCATTTGATTCTTGGCCTTCATGGTCTCATAATGGTTCCTTGCTTCTATAGGTCCCAATGCTGTCAGAGTACATCCGTGGTCCTTTTGCGCCCCCTGGTGTCAAAAGGGATTCTTAGATTGTTAGCCTGCATTGGGTCACAATGGTTCCTTGCTTCTCTTAACCTCTGTGGTGTCACAATGCATCCCATGCCCTTTTAGGCCACTTGATGTCACAATGAATCATTTCATTCTTGGCCTCCATGGTGGTGTAATTGTACCAGGTTTTAATTGGGCCCCATGCTTTCACAATTCATCCCTGCCACTCTTAGGCCCATTGGCGTCAAAAGGGATCATTAGATTGTTAGCCTGCATTGGGTCACAATGATTCCTTGCTTCTCTTAACCTCTGTGGTGTCACAATGCATTCCAAGCCCTTTCAGGCCACTTGATGTCACAATGAACCATTTGATTCTTGGCCTTCTTGGTGTCATAATGATTCCGTGCTTCTATAGGTCCCCATGCTGTCAGAGTTCATCCGTGGTCCTTTTGCGCCCCCTGGTGTCAAAAGGGATTCTTAGATTGTTAGCCTGCATTGGGTCACAATGGTTCCTTGCTTCTCTTAACCCCTGTGGTGTCATAATGCATCCCATTCCCTTTTAGGCCACTTGATGTCACAATGAATCATTTGATTCTTGGCCTCCACGGTGGCATAATAGATCCTTGCTTCTATTGGTCCCCGTGCTGTAACAATCCATCCCTGGCCCTGTTTATACCCCCTGGTGCCACAAGGGATCATTAGATTGTTAGCCTGCATTGGGGCACAATGGTTCCTTGCTTCTCTTAACCTCTGTGGTGTCAAAATGCATTCCAAGCCCTTTTAGGCCACTTGGTCTTCCAATGAACCATTTGATTCTTGGCCTCCACGGTGGCAGAATGGTTCCTTGCTTCTATAGGTCCCCATGCTGTCAGAGATCATCCGTGGTCCTTTTGCGCCCCCTGGTGTCAAAAGGGATTCTTAGATTGTTAGCCTGCATTGGGTCACAATGGTTCCTTGCTTCTCTTAACCCCTGTGGTGTCACAATGCATCCCATGCCCTTTTAGGCCACTTGATGTCACAATGAATCATTTGATTCTTGGCCTCCATGGTGGCATAATAGATCCTTGCTTCTATTGGTCCCCATGCTGTAACAATTCATCCCTGGCCCTTTTAGGCCCATTGGTGTCACAACGGATCATTAGATTGTTAGTCTGCATTGGGTCACAATGGTTCCTTGCTTCTCTTAACCTCTGTGGTGTCACAATGCATTCCAAGCCCTTTTAGGCCACTTGATGTCACAATGAATCATTTGATTCTTGGCCTCCAAGGTGTCGTAATGGTTCCTTGTTTCTATTGGGCCCCATGCTGTCACAATTCATCCCTGGCCCTTTTACGACACCTGGTGTCAAATGGGATACTGGGATTATTAGCCTCCATTGGGTCACAATGGATCCTTGCTTCTCTTAACCCCTGTGCTGTCACAATGCATCCCATGCCCTTTTAGGCCTCATGATGTCACAATGAATCATTTGATTCTTGGCCTCCACGGTGGCATAATAGATCCTTGCTTCTATTGGTCCCCGTGCTGTAACAATCCATCCCTGGCCCTTTTTATACCCCCTGGTGCCACAAGGGATCATTAGATTGTTAGCCTGCATTGGGTCACAATGGTTCCTTGCTTCTCTTAACCCCTGTGGTGTCACAATGCATCCCATGCCCTTTTAGGCCACTTGATGTCACAATGAATCATTTGATTCTTGGCCTCCATGGTGGCATAATTGTACCAGGTTTTAATTGGGCCCCATGCTTTCACAATTCATCCCTGCCCCTTTTACGCCCATTGGTGTCACAAGGGATCATTAGATTGTTAGCCTGCATTGGGTCACAATGGTTCCTTGCTTCTCTTAACCTCTGTGGTGTCACAATGCATTCCAAGCCCTTTTAGGCCACTTGGTCTTCCAATGAACCATTTGATTCTTGGCCTTCGTGGTGTCATAATGGTTCCTTGCTTCTATAGGTCCCCATGCTGTCAGAGTTCATCCGTGGTCCTTTTGCGCCCCCTGGTGTCAAAAGGGATTCTTAGATTGTTAGCCTGCATTGGGTCACAATGGTTCCTTGCTTCTCTTAACCCCTGTGCTGTCACAATGCATCCCATGCCCTTTTAGGCCACTTGATGTCACAATGAATCATTTGATTCTTGGCCTCCATGGTGGCATAATTGTACCAGGTTTTAATTGGGGCCCATGCTTTCACAACACATCCCTGCCACTTTTAGGCCCATTGGTGTCACAAGGGATCATTAGATTGTTAGCCTGCATTGGGTCACAATGGTTCCTTGCTTCTCTTAACCTCTGTGGTTTCACAATGCATCCCATGCCCTTTTAGGCCACTTGATGTCACAATGAATCATTTGATTCTTGGCCTCCATGGTGTCATAATGGTTCCTTGTTTCTATTGGTCCCCATGCTGTCACAATTCATCCCTGCCCCTTTTACGCCCCCTGGTGTCAAATGGGATCCTGGGATTATTAGCCTCCATTGGGACACAATGGGTCCTTGCTTCTCTTAACCCCTGTGGTGTCACAATGCATCCCATGCCCTTTTAGGCCACTTGATGTCACAATGAATCATTAGATTCTAGGCCTCCACGGTGGCATAATAGATCCTTGCTTCTATTGGTCCCCATGCTGTAACAATCCATCCCTGGCCCTTTTTATACCCCCTGGTGCAACAAGGGATCATTAGATTGTTAGTCTGCATTGGGTCACAATGGTTCCTTGCCTCTCTTAACCTCTGTGGTGTCACAATGCATTCCAAGCCCTTTTAGGCCACTTGGTCTTACAATGAACCATTTGATTCTTGGCCTTCATGGTCTCATAATGGTTCCTTGCTTCTATAGGTCCCAATGCTGTCAGAGTACATCCGTGGTCCTTTTGCGCCCCCTGGTGTCAAAAGGGATTCTTAGATTGTTAGCCTGCATTGGGTCACAATGGTTCCTTGCTTCTCTTAACCCCTGTGGTGTCACAATGCATCCCATGCCCTTTTAGGCCACTTGATGTCACAATGAATCATTTCATTCTTGGCCTCCATGGTGGTGTAATTGTACCAGGTTTTAATTGGGCCCCATGCTTTCACAATTCATCCCTGCCACTCTTAGGCCCATTGGTGTCAAAAGGGATCATTAGATTGTTAGCCTGCATTGGGTCACAATGATTCCTTGCTTCTCTTAACCTCTGTGGTGTCACAATGCATTCCAAGCCCTTTTAGGCCACTTGATGTCACAATGAACCATTTGATTCTTGGCCTTCTTGGTGTCATAATGATTCCGTGCTTCTATAGGTCCCCATGCTGTCAGAGTTCATCCGTGGTCCTTTTGCGCCCCCTGGTGTCAAAAGGGATTCTTAGATTGTTAGCCTGCATTGGGTCACAATGGTTCCTTGCTTCTCTTAACCCCTGTGGTGTCATAATGCATCCCATTCCGTTTTAGGCCACTTGATGTCACAATGAATCATTTGATTCTTGGCCTCCACGGTGGCATAATAGATCCTTGCTTCTATTGGTCCCCGTGCTGTAACAATCCATCCCTGGCCCTGTTTATACCCCCTGGTGCCACAAGGGATCATTAGATTGTTGGCCTGCATTGGGGCACAATGGTTCCTTGCTTCTCTTAACGTCTGTGGTGTCACAATGCATTCCAAGCCCTTTTAGGCCACTTGGTCTTACAATGAACCATTTGATTCTAGGCCTTCATGGTTTCATAATGGTTCCTTGCTTCTATAGGTCCCCATGCTGTCAGAGTTCATCCGTGGTCCTTTTGCGCCCCCTGGTGTCAAAAGGGATTCTTAGACTGTTAGCCTGCATTGGGTCACAATGGTTCCTTGCTTCTCTTAACCCCTGTGGTGTCACAATGCATCCCATGCCCTTTTAGGCCACTTGATGTCACAATGAATCATTTGATTCTTGGCCTCCATGGTGGTGTAATTGTACCAGGTTTTAATTGGGCCCCATGCTTTCACAATACATCCCTGCCACTTTTAGGCCCATTGGTGTCAAAAGGGATCATTAGATTGTTAGCCTCCATTGGGTCAGAATGGTTCCTTGCTTCTCTTAACCTTTGTGGTGTCACAATGCATTCCAAGCCCTTTTAGGCCACTTGATGTCACAATGAATCATTTGATTCTTGGCCTCCATGGTGGCGTAATTGTACCAGGTTTTAATTGGGCCCCATGCTTTCACAATACATCCCTGCCCCTTTTAGGCCCATTGGTGTCACAAGGGATCATTAGATTGTTAGCCTCCATTGGGTCACAATGGATCCTTGATTCTCTTAACCCCTGGGCTGTCACAATGCATCCCATGCCCTTCTAGGCCACTTGATGTCACAATGAATCATTTGATTCTTGGCCTCCATGGTGTCGTAATGGTTCCTTGTTTCTATTTGGCCCCATGCTGTCACAATTCATCCCTGGCCCTTTTACGCCCCCTGGTGTCAAATGGGATCCTGGGATTATTAGCCTCCATTGGGTCACAATGGATCCTTGCTTCTCTTAACCCCTGTGCTGTCACAATGCATCCCATGCCCTTTTAGGCCACATGATGTCACAATGAATCATTTGATTCTTGGCCTCCACGGTGGCATAATAGATCCTTGCTTCTATTGGTCCCCGTGCTGTAACAATCCATCCCTGGCCCTTTTTATACCCCCTGGTGCCACAAGGGATCATTAGATTGTTAGCCTGCATTGGGTCACAATGGTTCCTTGCTTCTCTTAACCTCTGTGGTGTCACAATGCATTCCAAGCCCTTTTAGGCCACTTGGTCTTCCAATGAACCATTTGATTCTTGGCCTTCATGGTGTCATAATGGTTCCTTGCTTCTATAGGTCCCCATGCTGTCAGAGTTCATCCGTGGTCCTTTTGCGCCCCCTGGTGTCAAAAGGGATTCTTAGATTGTTAGCCTGCATTGGGTCACAATGGTTCCTTGCTTCTCTTAACCCCTGTGGTGTCACAATGCATCCCATGCCCTTTTAGGCCACTTGATGTCACAATGAATCATTTGATTCTTGGCCTCCATGGTGGCATAATAGATCCTTGCTTCTATTGGTCCCCATGCTGTAACAATTCATCCCTGGCCCTTTTAGGCCCATTGGTGTCACAACGGATCATTAGATTGTTAGCCTGCATTGGGTCACAATGGTTCCTTGCTTCTCTTAACCTCTGTGGTGTCACAATGCATTCCAAGCCCTTTTAGGCCACTTGATGTCACAATGAATCATTTGATTCTTGGCCTCCATGGTGTCGTAATGGTTCCTTGTTTCTATTGGGCCCCATGCTGTCACAATTCATCCCTGGCCCTTTTACGCCCCCTGGTGTCAAATGGGATCCTGGGATTATTAGCCTCCATTGGGTCACAATGGATCCTTGCTTCTCTTAACCCCTGTGCTGTCACAATGCATCCCATGCCCTTTTAGGCCACATGATGTCACAATGAATCATTTGATTCTTGGCCTCCACGGTGGCATAATAGATCCTTGCTTCTATTGGTCCCCGTGCTGTAACAATCCATCCCTGGCCCTTTTTATACCCCCTGGTGCCACAAGGGATCATTAGATTGTTAGCCTGCATTGGGTCACAATGGTTCCTTGCTTCTCTTAACCCCTGTGGTGTCACAATGCATCCCATGCCCTTTTAGGCCACTTGATGTCACAATGAATCATTTGATTCTTGGCCTCCATGGTGGCATAATTGTACCAGGTTTTAATTGGGCCCCATGCTTTCACAATTCATCCCTGCCCCTTTTACGCCCATTGGTGTCACAAGGGATCATTAGATTGTTAGCCTGCATTGGGTCACAATGGTTCCTTGCTTCTCTTAACCTCTGTGGTGTCACAATGCATCCCATGACCTTTTAGGCCACTTGATGTCACAATGAATCATTTGATTCTTGGCCCCCATGGTGGCAGAATTGTACCAGGTTTTACTTGGGCCCCTTGCTTTCACAATTCATCCCTGGCCCTTTTACGCCCCCTGGTGTCAAATGGGATCCTGGGATTATTAGCCTGCATTGGGTCACAATGGATCCTTGCTTCTCTTAACCCCTGTGCTGTCACAATGCATCCCATGCCCTTTTAGGCCACTTGATGTCACAATGAATCATTTGATTCTTGGCCTCCATGGTGGCATAATTGTACCAGGTTTTACTTTGGCCCCATGCTTTCACAATACATCCCAGCCCCTTTTAGGCCCATTGCTGTCACAGCGGATCATTAGATTGTTAGCCTGCATTGGGTCACAATGGATCCTTGCTTCTCTTAACCCCTGTGGTGTCACAATGCATCCCATGTGCTTTTAGGCCTCTTGATGTCACAATGAATCATTTGATTCTTGGCCTCCATGGTGGCGTAATGGTTCCTTGCTTCTATTGGGCCCCATGCTGTCACAATTCATCCCTGGCCCTTTTACGCCCCCTGGTGTCAAATGGGATCCTGGGATTATTAGCCTCCATTGGGTCACAATGGATCCTTGCTTCTCTTAACCCCTGTGCTGTCACAATGCATCCCATGCCGTTTTAGGCCACATGATGTCACAATGAATCATTTGATTCTTGGCCTCCACGGTGGCATAATAGATCCTTGCTTCTATTGGTCCCCGTGCTGTAACAATCCATCCCTGGCCCTTTTTATACCCCCTGGTGCCACAAGGGATCATTAGATTGTTAGCCTGCATTGGGTCACAATGGTTCCTTGCTTCTCTTAACCTCTGTGGTGTCACAATGCATTCCAAGCCCTTTTAGGCCACTTGGTTTTCCAATGAACCATTTGATTCTTGGCCTTCGTGGTGTCATAATGGTTCCTTGCTTCTATAGGTCCCCATGCTGTCAGAGTTCATCCGTGGTCCTTTTGCGCCCCCTGGTGTCAAAAGGGATTCTTAGATTGTTAGTCTGCATTGGGTCACAATGGTTCCTTGCTTCTCTTAACCCCTGTGGTGTCACAATGCATCCCATGCCCTTTTAGGCCACTTGATGTCACAATGAATCATTTGATTCTTGGCCTCCATGGTGGCTTAATTGTACCAGGTTTTAATTGGGCCCCATGCTTTCACAATACATCCCTGCCCCTTTTAGGCCCATTGGTGTCAAAAGGGATCATTAGATTGTTAGCCTGCATTGGGTCACAATGGATCCTTGCTTCTCTTAACCCCTGTGCTGTCACAATGCATCCCATGCCCTTTTAGGCCACTTGATGTCACAATGAATCATTTGATTCTTGGCCTCCATGGTGTCGTAATGGTTCCTTGTTTCTATTGGGCCCCATGCTGTCACAATTCATCCCTGGCCCTTTTGCGCCCCCTGGTGTCAAATGGGATCCTGGGATTATTAGCCTCCATTGGGTCACAATGGTTCCTTGCTTCTCTTAACCTCTGTGGTGTCACAATGCATTCCAAGCCCTTTTAGGCCACTTGGTCTTCCAATGAACCATTTGATTCTTGGCCTTCATGGTGTCATAACGGTTCCTTGCTTCTATAGGTCCCCATGCTGTCAGAGTTCATCCGTGGTCCTTTTGCGCCCCCTGGTGTCAAAAGGGATTCTTAGATTGTTAGCCTGCATTGGGTCACAATGGTTCCTTGCTTCTCTTAACCCCTGTGGTGTCACAATGCATCCCATGCCCTTTTAGGCCACTTGATGTCACAATGAATCATTTGATTCTTGGCCTCCATGGTGGCATAATAGATCCTTGCTTCTATTGGTCCCCATGCTGTAACAATTCATCCCTAGCCCTTTTAGGCCCATTGGTGTCACAACGGATCACTAGATTGTTAGCCTGCATTGGGTCACAATGGTTCCTTGCTTCTCTTAACCTCTGTGGTGTCACAATGCATTCCAAGCCCTTTTAGGCCACTTGATGTCACAATGAATCATTTGATTCTTGGCCTCCATGGTGTCGTAATGGTTCCTTGTTTCTATTGGGCCCCATGCTGTCACAATTCATCCCTGGCCCTTTTACGCCCCCTGGTGTCAAATGGGATCCTGGGATTATTAGCCTCCATTGGGTCACAATGGATCCTTGCTTCTCTTAACCCCTGTGCTGTCACAATGCATCCCATGCCCTTTTAGGCCACATGATGTCACAATGAATCATTTGATTCTTGGCCTCCACGGTGGCATAAGAGATCCTTGCTTCTATTGGTCCCCGTGCTGTAACAATCCATCCCTGGCCCTTTTTATACCCCCTGGTGTCAAAAGGGATCATTAGATTGTTAGCCTGCATTGGGTCACAATGGTTCCTTGCTTCTCTTAACCCCTGTGGTGTCACAATGCATCCCATGCCCTTTTAGGCCACTTGATGTCACAATGAATCATTTGATTCTTGGCCTCCATGGTGGCATAATTGTGCCAGGTTTTAATTGGGCCCCATGCTTTCACAATACATCCCTGCCCCATTTAGGCCCATTGGTGTCAAAAAGGATCATTAGATTGTTAGCCTACATTGGGTCACAATGGATCCTTGCTTCTCTTAACCTCTGTGGTGTCACAATGCATCCCATGTCCTTTTAGGCCACTTGATGTCACAATCAATCATTTGATTCTTGGCCTCCATGGTGTCATAATGGTTCCTTGTTTCTATTGGGCCCCATGCTGTCACAATTCATCCCTGGCCCTTTTACCCCCCCTAGTGTCAAATGGGATCCTGCGATTATTAGCCTCCATTGAGTCACAATGGATCCTTGCTTCTCTTAACCCCTGTGCTGTCACAATGCATCCCATGCCCTTTTAGGCCACTTGATGTCACAATGAATCATTTGATTCTTGTCCTCCACCGTGGCATAATAGATCCTTGCTTCTATTGGTCCCCGTGCTGTAACAATCCATCCCTGGCCCTTTTTATACCCCCTGGTGCCACAAGGGATCATTAGATTGTTAGCCTGCATTGGGTCACAATGGTTCCTTGCCTCTCTTAACCTCTGTGGTGTCACAATGCATTCCAAGCCCTTTTAGGCCACTTGGTCTTACAATGAACCATTTGATTCTTGGCCTTCATGGTGTCATAATGGTTCCTTTCTTCTATAGGTCCCCATGCTGTCAGAGTTCATCCGTGGTCCTTTTGCGCCCCGGGGTGTCAAAAGGGATTCTTAGATTGTTAGTCTGAATTGGGTCACAATGGTTCCTTGCTTCTCTTAACCCCTGTGGTGTCACAATGCATCCCATGCCCTTTTAGGCCACTTGATGTCACAATGAATCATTTGATTCTTGGCCTCCATGGTGGCAGAATTGTACCAGGTTTTACTTGGGCCCCATGCTTTCACAATACATCCCTGCCCCTTTTATGCCCATTGGTGTCAAAAGGGATCATTAGATTGTTAGCCTGCATTGGGTCACAATGGATCCTTGCTTCTCTTAACACCTGTGCTGTCACAATGCATCCCATGCCCTTTTAGGCCACTTGATGTCACAATGAATCATTTGATTCTTGGCCTCCATGGTGTCGTAATGGTTCCTTGTTTCTATTGGGCCCCATGCTGTCACAATTCATCCCTGGCCCTTTTGCGCCCCCTGGTGTCAAATGGGATCCTGGGATTATTAGCCTCCATTGGGTCACAATGGTTCCTTGCTTCTCTTAACCTCTGTGGTGTCACAATGCATTCCAAGCCCTTTTAGGCCACTTGGTCTTCCAATGAACCATTTGATTCTTGGCCTCCACGGTGGCAGAATGGTTCCTTGCTTCTATAGGTCCCCATGCTGTCAGAGTTCATCCGTGGTCCTTTTACGCCCCCTGGTGTCAAATGGGATCCTGGGATTATTAGCCTCCATTGGGTCACAATGGATCCTTGCTTCTCTTAACCCCTGTGCTGTCACAATGCATCCCATGCCCTTTTAGGCCACATGATGTCACAATGAATCATTTGTTTCTTGGCCTCCATGGTGTCATAATGGTTCCTTGTTTCTATTGGGACCCATGCTGTCACAATTCATCCCTGGCCCTTTTAGGCCCATTGGTGTCACAAGGGATCATTAGATTGTTAGCCTCCATTGGGTCTCAATGGATCCTTGCTTCTCTTAACCCCTGTGCTGTCTCAATCCATCCCATGCCCTTTTAGGCCACTTGATGTCACAATGAATCATTTGACTCGTGGCCTCCACCGTGGCATAATAGATCCTTGCTTCTATTGGTCCCCGTGCTGTAACAATTCATCCCTGGCCCTTTTTATACCCCCTGATGCCACAAGGGATCATTAGATTGTTAGCCTGCATTGGGTCACAATGGTTCCTTGCTTCTCTTAACCTCTGTGGTGTCACAATGCATCCCATGCCCTTTTAGGCCACATGGTCTTACAATGAATCATTTGATTCTTGGCCTCCATGGTGTCATAATGGTTCCTTGTTTCTATTGGGCCCCATGCTGTCACAGTTCATCCCTGGGTCCTTTTACGCCCCCTGGTGTCAAATGGGATCCTGGGATTATTAGCCTCCATTGGGTCACAATGGATCCTTGCTTCTCTTAACCCCTGTGGTGTCACAATGCATCCCATGCCCTTTTAGGCCACTTGGTCTTAAAATGAACCATTTGATTCTTGGCCGTCATGGTGTCATAATGGTTCCTTAATTCTATAGGTCCCCATGCTGTCAGAGTTCATCCGTGATCCTTTTGCGTCCCCTGGTGTCAAAAGGGATTCTTAGATTGTTAGCCTGCATTGGGTCACAATGGATCCTTGCTTCTCTTAACCCCTGTGCTGTCACAATGCATCCCATGCCCTTTTAGGCCACTTGATGTCACAATGAATCATTTGATTCTTGGCCTCCATGGTGGCATAATTGTACCAGGTTTTACTTGGGCCCCATGCTTTCACAATACATCCCTGCCCCTTTTAGGCCCATTGGTGTCACAAGGGATCATTAGATTGTTAGCCTGCATTGGGTCACAATGGTTCCTTGCTTCTCTTAACCCCTGTGGTGTCACAATGCATCCCATGCCCTTTTAGGCCACTTGATGTCACAATGAATCATTTGATTCTTGGCCTCCACGGTGGCATAATTGTACCAGGTTTTACTTGGGCCCCATGCTTTCACAATACATCCCTGCCCCTTTTAGGCCCATTGGTGTCAAAAGGGATCATTAGATTGTTAGCCTGCATTGGGTCACAATGCCTCCTTGCTTCTCTTAACACCTGTGCTGTCACAATGCATCCCATGACCTTTTAGGCCACTTGATGTCACAATGAATTATTTGATTCTTGGCCTCCATGGTGGCATAATATATCCTTGCTTCTATTGGTTTCCATGCTGTAACAATTCATCCCTGGCCCTTTTAGGCCCATTGGTGTCACAAGGGATCATTAGATTGTTAGCCTGCATTGGGTCACAATGGTTCCTTGCTTCTCTTAACCTCTGTGGTGTCACAATGCATTCCAAGCCCTTTTAGGCCACTTGATGTCACAATGAATCATTTGATTCTTGGCCTCCATGGTGGCAGAATTGTACCAGGTTTTACTTGGGCCCCATGCTTTCACAATTCATCCCTGCCCCTTTTAGGCCCATTGGCGTCACAAGGGATCATTAGAGTGTTAGCCTGCATTGGGTCACAATGGTTCCTTGCTTCTCTTAACCTCTGTGGTGTCACAATGCATCCCATGCCCTTTTAGGCCACTTGATGTCACAATGAGTCATTTGATTCTTGGCCTCCATGATGTCGTAATGGTTCCTTGTTTCTATTGGGCCCCATGCTGTCACAATTCATCCCTGGCCCTTTTACGCCCCCTGGTGTCAAATGGGATCCTGGGATTATTAGCCTCCATTGGGTCACAATGGATCCTTGCTTCTCTTAACCCCTGTGCTGTCACAATGCATCCCATGCCCTTTTAGGCCACTTGATGTCACAATGAATCATTTGATTCTTGGCCTCCACGGTGGCATAATAGATCCTTGCTTCTATTGGTCCCCGTGCTGTAACAATCCATCCCTGACCTTTTTATACCCCCTGGTGCCACAAGGGATCATTAGATTGTTAGCCTGCATTGGGTCACAATGGTTCCTTGCTTCTCTTAACCTCTGTGGTGTCACAATGCATTCCAAGCCCTTTTAGGCCACTTGGTCTTCCAATGAACCATTTGATTCTTGGCCTTCGTGGTGTCATAATGGTTCCTTGCTTCTATAGGTCCCCATGCTGTCAGAGTTCATCCGTGGTCCTTTTGCGCCCCCTGGTGTCAAAAGGGATTCTTAGATTGTTAGCCTGCATTGGGTCACAATGGTTCCTTGCTTCTCTTAACCCCTGTGCTGTCACAATGCATCCCATGCCCTTTTAGGCCACTTGATGTCACAATGAATCATTTGATTCTTGGCCTCCATGGTGGCATAATTGTACCAGGTTTTAATTGGGGCCCATGCTTTCACAACACATCCCTGCCACTTTTAGGCCCATTGGTGTCACAAGGGATCATTAGATTGTTAGCCTGCATTGGGTCACAATGGTTCCTTGCTTCTCTTAACCTCTGTGGTTTCACAATGCATCCCATGCCCTTTTAGGCCACTTGATGTCACAATGAATCATTTGATTCTTGGCCTCCATGGTGTCATAATGGTTCCTTGTTTCTATTGGTCCCCATGCTGTCACAATTCATCCCTGCCCCTTTTACGACACCTGGTGTCAAATGGGATCCTGGGATTATTAGCCTCCATTGGGACACAATGGGTCCTTGCTTCTCTTAACCCCTGTGCTGTCACAATGCATCCCATGCCCTTTTAGGCCACTTGATGTCACAATGAATCATTAGATTCTTGGCCTCCACGGTGGCATAATAGATCCTTGCTTCTATTGGTCCCCATGCTGTAACAATCCATCCCTGGCCCTTTTTATACCCCCTGGTGCAACAAGGGATCATTAGATTGTTAGTCTGCATTGGGTCACAATGGTTCCTTGCCTCTCTTAACCTCTGTGGTGTCACAATGCATTCCAAGCCCTTTTAGGCCACTTGGTCTTACAATGAACCATTTGATTCTTGGCCTTCATGGTCTCATAATGGTTCCTTGCTTCTATAGGTCCCAATGCTGTCAGAGTACATCCGTGGTCCTTTTGCGCCCCCTGGTGTCAAAAGGGATTCTTAGATTGTTAGCCTGCATTGGGTCACAATGGTTCCTTGCTTCTCTTAACCTCTGTGGTGTCACAATGCATCCCATGCCCTTTTAGGCCACTTGATGTCACAATGAATCATTTCATTCTTGGCCTCCATGGTGGTGTAATTGTACCAGGTTTTAATTGGGCCCCATGCTTTCACAATTCATCCCTGCCACTCTTAGGCCCATTGGCGTCAAAAGGGATCATTAGATTGTTAGCCTGCATTGGGTCACAATGATTCCTTGCTTCTCTTAACCTCTGTGGTGTCACAATGCATTCCAAGCCCTTTCAGGCCACTTGATGTCACAATGAACCATTTGATTCTTGGCCTTCTTGGTGTCATAATGATTCCGTGCTTCTATAGGTCCCCATGCTGTCAGAGTTCATCCGTGGTCCTTTTGCGCCCCCTGGTGTCAAAAGGGATTCTTAGATTGTTAGCCTGCATTGGGTCACAATGGTTCCTTGCTTCTCTTAACCCCTGTGGTGTCATAATGCATCCCATTCCCTTTTAGGCCACTTGATGTCACAATGAATCATTTGATTCTTGGCCTCCACGGTGGCATAATAGATCCTTGCTTCTATTGGTCCCCGTGCTGTAACAATCCATCCCTGGCCCTGTTTATACCCCCTGGTGCCACAAGGGATCATTAGATTGTTAGCCTGCATTGGGGCACAATGGTTCCTTGCTTCTCTTAACCTCTGTGGTGTCAAAATGCATTCCAAGCCCTTTTAGGCCACTTGGTCTTCCAATGAACCATTTGATTCTTGGCCTCCACGGTGGCAGAATGGTTCCTTGCTTCTATAGGTCCCCATGCTGTCAGAGATCATCCGTGGTCCTTTTGCGCCCCCTGGTGTCAAAAGGGATTCTTAGATTGTTAGCCTGCATTGGGTCACAATGGTTCCTTGCTTCTCTTAACCCCTGTGGTGTCACAATGCATCCCATGCCCTTTTAGGCCACTTGATGTCACAATGAATCATTTGATTCTTGGCCTCCATGGTGGCATAATAGATCCTTGCTTCTATTGGTCCCCATGCTGTAACAATTCATCCCTGGCCCTTTTAGGCCCATTGGTGTCACAACGGATCATTAGATTGTTAGTCTGCATTGGGTCACAATGGTTCCTTGCTTCTCTTAACCTCTGTGGTGTCACAATGCATTCCAAGCCCTTTTAGGCCACTTGATGTCACAATGAATCATTTGATTCTTGGCCTCCAAGGTGTCGTAATGGTTCCTTGTTTCTATTGGGCCCCATGCTGTCACAATTCATCCCTGGCCCTTTTACGACACCTGGTGTCAAATGGGATACTGGGATTATTAGCCTCCATTGGGTCACAATGGATCCTTGCTTCTCTTAACCCCTGTGCTGTCACAATGCATCCCATGCCCTTTTAGGCCACATGATGTCACAATGAATCATTTGATTCTTGGCCTCCACGGTGGCATAATAGATCCTTGCTTCTATTGGTCCCCGTGCTGTAACAATCCATCCCTGGCCCTTTTTATACCCCCTGGTGCCACAAGGGATCATTAGATTGTTAGCCTGCATTGGGTCACAATGGTTCCTTGCTTCTCTTAACCCCTGTGGTGTCACAATGCATCCCATGCCCTTTTAGGCCACTTGATGTCACAATGAATCATTTGATTCTTGGCCTCCATGGTGGCATAATTGTACCAGGTTTTAATTGGGCCCCATGCTTTCACAATTCATCCCTGCCCCTTTTACGCCCATTGGTGTCACAAGGGATCATTAGATTGTTAGCCTGCATTGGGTCACAATGGTTCCTTGCTTCTCTTAACCTCTGTGGTGTCACAATGCATTCCAAGCCCTTTTAGGCCACTTGGTCTTCCAATGAACCATTTGATTCTTGGCCTTCGTGGTGTCATAATGGTTCCTTGCTTCTATAGGTCCCCATGCTGTCAGAGTTCATCCGTGGTCCTTTTGCGCCCCCTGGTGTCAAAAGGGATTCTTAGATTGTTAGCCTGCATTGGGTCACAATGGTTCCTTGCTTCTCTTAACCCCTGTGCTGTCACAATGCATCCCATGCCCTTTTAGGCCACTTGATGTCACAATGAATCATTTGATTCTTGGCCTCCATGGTGGCATAATTGTACCAGGTTTTAATTGGGGCCCATGCTTTCACAACACATCCCTGCCACTTTTAGGCCCATTGGTGTCACAAGGGATCATTAGATTGTTAGCCTGCATTGGGTCACAATGGTTCCTTGCTTCTCTTAACCTCTGTGGTTTCACAATGCATCCCATGCCCTTTTAGGCCACTTGATGTCACAATGAATCATTTGATTCTTGGCCTCCATGGTGTCATAATGGTTCCTTGTTTCTATTGGTCCCCATGCTGTCACAATTCATCCCTGCCCCTTTTACGCCCCCTGGTGTCAAATGGGATCCTGGGATTATTAGCCTCCATTGGGACACAATGGGTCCTTGCTTCTCTTAACCCCTGTGGTGTCACAATGCATCCCATGCCCTTTTAGGCCACTTGATGTCACAATGAATCATTAGATTCTTGGCCTCCACGGTGGCATAATAGATCCTTGCTTCTATTGGTCCCCATGCTGTAACAATCCATCCCTGGCCCTTTTTATACCCCCTGGTGCAACAAGGGATCATTAGATTGTTAGTCTGCATTGGGTCACAATGGTTCCTTGCCTCTCTTAACCTCTGTGGTGTCACAATGCATTCCAAGCCCTTTTAGGCCACTTGGTCTTACAATGAACCATTTGATTCTTGGCCTTCATGGTCTCATAATGGTTCCTTGCTTCTATAGGTCCCAATGCTGTCAGAGTACATCCGTGGTCCTTTTGCGCCCCCTGGTGTCAAAAGGGATTCTTAGATTGTTAGCCTGCATTGGGTCACAATGGTTCCTTGCTTCTCTTAACCCCTGTGGTGTCACAATGCATCCCATGCCCTTTTAGGCCACTTGATGTCACAATGAATCATTTCATTCTTGGCCTCCATGGTGGTGTAATTGTACCAGGTTTTAATTGGGCCCCATGCTTTCACAATTCATCCCTGCCACTCTTAGGCCCATTGGTGTCAAAAGGGATCATTAGATTGTTAGCCTGCATTGGGTCACAATGATTCCTTGCTTCTCTTAACCTCTGTGGTGTCACAATGCATTCCAAGCCCTTTTAGGCCACTTGATGTCACAATGAACCATTTGATTCTTGGCCTTCTTGGTGTCATAATGATTCCGTGCTTCTATAGGTCCCCATGCTGTCAGAGTTCATCCGTGGTCCTTTTGCGCCCCCTGGTGTCAAAAGGGATTCTTAGATTGTTAGCCTGCATTGGGTCACAATGGTTCCTTGCTTCTCTTAACCCCTGTGGTGTCATAATGCATCCCATTCCGTTTTAGGCCACTTGATGTCACAATGAATCATTTGATTCTTGGCCTCCACGGTGGCATAATAGATCCTTGCTTCTATTGGTCCCCGTGCTGTAACAATCCATCCCTGGCCCTGTTTATACCCCCTGGTGCCACAAGGGATCATTAGATTGTTGGCCTGCATTGGGGCACAATGGTTCCTTGCTTCTCTTAACGTCTGTGGTGTCACAATGCATTCCAAGCCCTTTTAGGCCACTTGGTCTTACAATGAACCATTTGATTCTAGGCCTTCATGGTTTCATAATGGTTCCTTGCTTCTATAGGTCCCCATGCTGTCAGAGTTCATCCGTGGTCCTTTTGCGCCCCCTGGTGTCAAAAGGGATTCTTAGACTGTTAGCCTGCATTGGGTCACAATGGTTCCTTGCTTCTCTTAACCCCTGTGGTGTCACAATGCATCCCATGCCCTTTTAGGCCACTTGATGTCACAATGAATCATTTGATTCTTGGCCTCCATGGTGGTGTAATTGTACCAGGTTTTAATTGGGCCCCATGCTTTCACAATACATCCCTGCCACTTTTAGGCCCATTGGTGTCAAAAGGGATCATTAGATTGTTAGCCTCCATTGGGTCAGAATGGTTCCTTGCTTCTCTTAACCTTTGTGGTGTCACAATGCATTCCAAGCCCTTTTAGGCCACTTGATGTCACAATGAATCATTTGATTCTTGGCCTCCATGGTGGCGTAATTGTACCAGGTTTTAATTGGGCCCCATGCTTTCACAATACATCCCTGCCCCTTTTAGGCCCATTGGTGTCACAAGGGATCATTAGATTGTTAGCCTCCATTGGGTCACAATGGATCCTTGATTCTCTTAACCCCTGGGCTGTCACAATGCATCCCATGCCCTTCTAGGCCACTTGATGTCACAATGAATCATTTGATTCTTGGCCTCCATGGTGTCGTAATGGTTCCTTGTTTCTATTTGGCCCCATGCTGTCACAATTCATCCCTGGCCCTTTTACGCCCCCTGGTGTCAAATGGGATCCTGGGATTATTAGCCTCCATTGGGTCACAATGGATCCTTGCTTCTCTTAACCCCTGTGCTGTCACAATGCATCCCATGCCCTTTTAGGCCACATGATGTCACAATGAATCATTTGATTCTTGGCCTCCACGGTGGCATAATAGATCCTTGCTTCTATTGGTCCCCGTGCTGTAACAATCCATCCCTGGCCCTTTTTATACCCCCTGGTGCCACAAGGGATCATTAGATTGTTAGCCTGCATTGGGTCACAATGGTTCCTTGCTTCTCTTAACCTCTGTGGTGTCACAATGCATTCCAAGCCCTTTTAGGCCACTTGGTCTTCCAATGAACCATTTGATTCTTGGCCTTCATGGTGTCATAATGGTTCCTTGCTTCTATAGGTCCCCATGCTGTCAGAGTTCATCCGTGGTCCTTTTGCGCCCCCTGGTGTCAAAAGGGATTCTTAGATTGTTAGCCTGCATTGGGTCACAATGGTTCCTTGCTTCTCTTAACCCCTGTGGTGTCACAATGCATCCCATGCCCTTTTAGGCCACTTGATGTCACAATGAATCATTTGATTCTTGGCCTCCATGGTGGCATAATAGATCCTTGCTTCTATTGGTCCCCATGCTGTAACAATTCATCCCTGGCCCTTTTAGGCCCATTGGTGTCACAACGGATCATTAGATTGTTAGCCTGCATTGGGTCACAATGGTTCCTTGCTTCTCTTAACCTCTGTGGTGTCACAATGCATTCCAAGCCCTTTTAGGCCACTTGATGTCACAATGAATTATTTGATTCTTGGCCTCCATGGTGTCGTAATGGTTCCTTGTTTCTATTGGGCCCCATGCTGTCACAATTCATCCCTGGCCCTTTTACGCCCCCTGGTGTCAAATGGGATCCTGGGATTATTAGCCTCCATTGGGTCACAATGGATCCTTGCTTCTCTTAACCCCTGTGCTGTCACAATGCATCCCATGCCCTTTTAGGCCACATGATGTCACAATGAATCATTTGATTCTTGGCCTCCACGGTGGCATAATAGATCCTTGCTTCTATTGGTCCCCGTGCTGTAACAATCCATCCCTGGCCCTTTTTATACCCCCTGGTGCCACAAGGGATCATTAGATTGTTAGCCTGCATTGGGTCACAATGGTTCCTTGCTTCTCTTAACCCCTGTGGTGTCACAATGCATCCCATGCCCTTTTAGGCCACTTGATGTCACAATGAATCATTTGATTCTTGGCCTCCATGGTGGCATAATTGTACCAGGTTTTAATTGGGCCCCATGCTTTCACAATTCATCCCTGCCCCTTTTACGCCCATTGGTGTCACAAGGGATCATTAGATTGTTAGCCTGCATTGGGTCACAATGGTTCCTTGCTTCTCTTAACCTCTGTGGTGTCACAATGCATCCCATGACCTTTTAGGCCACTTGATGTCACAATGAATCATTTGATTCTTGGCCCCCATGGTGGCAGAATTGTACCAGGTTTTACTTGGGCCCCTTGCTTTCACAATTCATCCCTGGCCCTTTTACGCCCCCTGGTGTCAAATGGGATCCTGGGATTATTAGCCTGCATTGGGTCACAATGGATCCTTGCTTCTCTTAACCCCTGTGCTGTCACAATGCATCCCATGCCCTTTTAGGCCACTTGATGTCACAATGAATCATTTGATTCTTGGCCTCCATGGTGGCATAATTGTACCAGGTTTTACTTTGGCCCCATGCTTTCACAATACATCCCAGCCCCTTTTAGGCCCATTGCTGTCACAGCGGATCATTAGATTGTTAGCCTGCATTGGGTCACAATGGATCCTTGCTTCTCTTAACCCCTGTGGTGTCACAATGCATCCCATGTGCTTTTAGGCCTCTTGATGTCACAATGAATCATTTGATTCTTGGCCTCCATGGTGGCGTAATGGTTCCTTGCTTCTATTGGGCCCCATGCTGTCACAATTCATCCCTGGCCCTTTTACGCCCCCTGGTGTCAAATGGGATCCTGGGATTATTAGCCTCCATTGGGTCACAATGGATCCTTGCTTCTCTTAACCCCTGTGCTGTCACAATGCATCCCATGCCGTTTTAGGCCACATGATGTCACAATGAATCATTTGATTCTTGGCCTCCACGGTGGCATAATAGATCCTTGCTTCTATTGGTCCCCGTGCTGTAACAATCCATCCCTGGCCCTTTTTATACCCCCTGGTGCCACAAGGGATCATTAGATTGTTAGCCTGCATTGGGTCACAATGGTTCCTTGCTTCTCTTAACCTCTGTGGTGTCACAATGCATTCCAAGCCCTTTTAGGCCACTTGGTTTTCCAATGAACCATTTGATTCTTGGCCTTCGTGGTGTCATAATGGTTCCTTGCTTCTATAGGTCCCCATGCTGTCAGAGTTCATCCGTGGTCCTTTTGCGCCCCCTGGTGTCAAAAGGGATTCTTAGATTGTTAGCCTGCATTGGGTCACAATGGTTCCTTGCTTCTCTTAACCTCTGTGGTGTCACAATGCATCCCATGCCCTTTTAGGCCACTTGATATCACAATGAGTCATTTGATTCTTGGCCTCCATGATGTCGTAATGGTTCCTTGCTTCTATTGGGCCCCATGCTGTCACAATTCATCCCTGGCCCTTTTACGCCCCCTGGTGTCAAATGGGATCCTGGGATTATTAGCCTCCATTGGGTCACAATGGATCCTTGCTTCTCTTAACCCCTGTGCTGTCACAATGCATCCCATGCCCTTTTAGGCCACATGATGTCACAATGAATCATTTGTTTCTTGGACTCCATGGTGTCATAATGGTTCCTTGTTCCTATTGGGCCCCATGCTGTCACAATTCATCCCTGGCCCTTTTAGGCCCATTGGTGTCAAAAGGGATCATTAGATTGTTAGCCTCCATTGAGTCAAAATGGATCCTTGCTTCTCTTAACCCCTGTGGTGTCACAATGCATCCCATGCCCTTTTAGGCCACATGATGTCACAATGAATCATTTGATTCTTGGCCTCCACGGTGGCATAATAGATCCTTGTTTCTATTGGTCCCCGTGCTGTAACAATCCATCCCTGGCCCTTTTTATACCCCCTGGTGCCACAAGGGATCATTAGATTGTTAGCCTGCATTGGGTCACAATGGTTCCTTGCTTCTCTTAACCCCTGTGGTGTCACAATGCATCCCATGCCCTTTTAGGCCACTTGATGTCCCAATGAATCATTTGATTCTTGGCCTCCATGGTGGCATAATGGTTCCTTGTTTCTATTGGGACCCATGCTGTCACAATACATCCCTGGGCCTTTTAGGCCCATTGGTGTCACAAGGGATCATTAGATTGTTAGCCTCCATTGGGTCACAATGGATCCTTGCTTCTCTTAACCCCTGTGGTGTCACAAGGCATCCCATGCCTTTTTAGGCCACTTGATGTCACAATGAATCATTTGATTCTTGGCCTCCATGGTGGCATAATTGTACCAGGTTTTACTTGGGCCCCATGCTTTCACAATACATCCCTGCCCCTTTTAGGCCCATTGGTGTCACAAGAGATCATTAGATTGTTAGCCTGCATTGGGTCACAATGGTTCCTTGCTTCTCTTAACCTCTGTGGTGTCACAATGCATCCCATGCCCTTTTAGGCCACTTGATGTCACAATGAATCATTTGATTCTTGGCCTCCATGGTGTCATAATGGTTCCTTGTTTCTATTGGGCCCCATGCTGTCACAATTCATCCCTGGCCCTTTTACGCCCCCTGGTGTCAAATGGGATCCTGGGATTATTAGCCTCCATTGGGTCACAATGGATCCTTGCTTCTCTTAACCCCTGTGGTGTCACAATGCATCCCATGCCCTTTTAGGCCACTTGGTCTTAAAATGAACCATTTGATTCTTGGCCGTCATGGTGTCATAATGGTTCCTTATTCTATAGTTCCCCATGCTTTCACAATACATCCCAGCCCCTTTTAGGCCCATTGGTGTCACAGCGGATCATTAGATTGTTAGCCTGCATTGGGTCACAATGGATCCTTGCTTCTCTTAACCCCTGTGGTGTCACAAGGCATCCCATGCCCTTTTAGGCCACTTGATGTCACAATGAATCATTTGATTCTTGGCCTCCATGTTGGCATAATTGTACCAGGTTTTACTTGGGCCCCATGCTTTCACAATACATCCCTGCCCCTTTTAGGACCATTGGTGTCACAAGGGATCATTAGATTGTTAGCCTGCATTGGGTCACAATGGATCCTTGCTTCTCTTAACCCCTGTGGTGTCACAAGGCATCCCATGCCCTTTTAGGCCACTTGATGTCACAATGAATCATTTGATTCTTGGCCTCCATGGTGGCAAAATTGTACCAGGTTTTACTTGGGCCCCATGCTTTCACAATACATCCCTGACCCTTTTAGGCCCATTGGTGTCACAACGGATCATTAGATTGTTAGCCTGCATTGGGTCACAATGGTTCCTTGCTTCTCTTAACCCCTGTGGTGTCACAATGCATCCCATGCCCTTTTAGGCCACTTGATGTCACAATGAATCATTTCATTCTTGGCCTCCATGGTGGTGTAATTGTACCAGGTTTTATTTGGGCCCCATGCTTTCACAATACATCCCTGCCACTTTTAGGCCCATTGGTGACACAAGGGATCATTAGATTGTTAGCCTGCATTGGGTCACAATGGTTCCTTGCTTCTCTTAACCTCTGTGGTGTCACAATGCATTCCAAGCCCTTTTAGGCCACTTGGTCTTCCAATGAACCATTTGATTCTTGGCCTTCGTGGTGTCATAATGGTTCCTTGCTTCTATAGGTCCCCATGCTGTCAGAGTTCATCCGTGGTCCTTTTGCGCCCCCTGGTGTCAAAAGGGATTCTTAGATTGTTAGCCTGCATTGGGTCTCAATGGTTCCTTGCTTCTCTTAACCCCTGTGGTGCCACAATGCATCCCATGCCCTTTTAGGCCACTTGATGTCACAATGAATCATTTGATTCTTGGCCTCCATGGTGGCATAATTGTACCAGGTTTTACTTGGGCCGCATGCTTTCACAATTCATCCCTGCCCCTTTTAGGCCCATTGGTGACACAAGGGATCATTAGATTGTTAGCCTGCATTGGGTCACAATGGTTCCTTGCTTCTCTTAACCTCTGTGGTGTCACAATGCATCCCATGCCCTTTTAGGCCACTTGATGTCACAATGAATCATTTGATTCTTGGCCTCCATGGTGTCATAATGGTTCCTTGTTTCTATTGGGCCCCATGCTGTCACAATTCATCCCTGGCCCTTTTACGCCCCCTGGTGTCAAATGGGATCCTGGGATTATTAGCCTCCATTGGGTCACAATGGATCCTTGGTTCTCTTAACCCCTGTGCTGTCACAATGCATCCCATGCCCTTTTAGGCCACATGATGTCACAATGAATCATTTGTTTCTTGGCCTCCATGGTGTCATAATGGTTCCTTGTTTCTATTGGGACCCATGCTGTCACAATTCATCCCTGGCCCTTTTAGGCCCATTGGTGTCACAAGGGATCATTAGATTGTTAGCCTCCATTGGGTCTCAATGGATCCTTGCTTCTCTTAACCCCTGTGCTGTCTCAATGCATCCCATGCCCTTTTAGGCCACTTGATGTCACAATGAATCATTTGATTCGTGGCCTCCACCGTGGCATAATAGATCCTTGATTCTATTGGTCCCCGTGCTGTAACAATTCATCCCTGGCCCTTTTTATACCCCCTGATGCCACAAGGGATCATTAGATTGTTAGCCTGCATTGGGTCACAATGGTTCCTTACTTCTCTTAACCTCTGTGGTGTCACAATGCATCCCATGCCCTTTTAGGCCACATGGTCTTACAATGAATCATTTGATTCTTGGACTCCATGGTGTCATAATGGTTCCTTGTTTCTATTGGGCCCCATGCTGTCACAGTTCATCCCTGGGTCCTTTTAGGCCCCCTGGTGTCAAATGGGATCCTGCGATTATTAGCCTCCATTGGGTCACAATGGATCCTTGCTTCTCTTAACCCCTGCGGTGTCACAATGCATCCCATGCCCTTTTAGGCCACTTGGTCTTAAAATGAACCATTTGATTCTTGGCCGTCATGGTGTCATAATGGTTCCTTACTTCTATAGGTCCCCATGCTGTAAGAGTTCATCCGTGATCCTTTTGCGCCCCCTGGTGTCAAAAGGGATTCTTAGATTGTTAGCCTCCATCGGGTCACAATGGATCCTTGCTTCTCTTAACCCCTGTGCTGTCACAATGCATCCCATGCCCTTTTAGGCCACTTGATGTCACAATGAATCATTTGATTCTTGGCCTCCATGGTGGCATAATTGTACCAGGTTTTACTTGGGCCCCATGCTTTCACAATACATCCCTGCCCCTTTTAGGCCCATTGGTGTCACAAGGGATCATTAGATTGTTAGCCTGCATTGGGTCACAATGGTTCCTTGCTTCTCTTAACCTCTGTGGTGTCACAATGCATCCCATGCCCTTTTAGGCCACTTGATGTCACAATGAATCATTTGATTCTTGGCCTCCACGGTGGCATAATTGTACCAGGTTTTACTTGGGCCCCATGCTTTCACAATACATCCCTGCCCCTTTTAGGCCCATTGGTGTCAAAAGGGATCATTAGATTGTTAGCCTGCATTGGGTCACAATGCCTCCTTGCTTCTCTTAACACCTGTGCTGTCACAATGCATCCCATGACCTTTTAGGCCACTTGATGTCACAATGAATTATTTGATTCTTGGCCTCCATGGTGGCATAATAGATCCTTGCTTCTATTGGTCCCCATGCTGTAACAATTCATCCCTGGCGCTTTTAGGCCCATTGGTGTCACAAGGGATCATTAGACTGTTAGCCTGCATTGGGTCACAATGGTTCCTTGCTTCTCTTAACCTCTGTGGTGTCACAATGCATTCCAAGCCCTTTTAGGCCACTTGATGTCACAATGAATCATTTGATTCTTGGCCTCCATGGTGGCAGAATTGTACCAGGTTTTACTTGGGCCCCATGCTTTCACAATTCATCCCTGGCCCTTTTACGCCCCCTGGTGTCAAATGGGATCCTGGGATTATTAGCCTCCATTGGGTCACAATGGATCCTTGCTTCTCTTAACCCCTGTGCTGTCACAATGCATCCCATGCCCTTTTAGGCCACATGATGTCACAATGAATCATTTGATTCTTGGCCTCCACGGTGGCATAATAGATCCTTGCTTCTATTGGTCCCCGTGCTGTAACAATCCATCCCTGACCTTTTTATACCCCCTGGTGCCACAAGGGATCATTAGATTGTTAGCCTGCATTGGGTCACAATGGTTCCTTGCTTCTCTTAACCTCTGTGGTGTCACAATGCATTCCAAGCCCTTTTAGGCCACTTGGTCTTGCAATGAACCATTTGATTCTTGGCCTTCGTGGTGTCATAATGGCTCCTTGCTTCTATAGGTCCCCATGCTGTCAGAGTTCATCCGTGGTCCTTTTGCGCCCCCTGGTGTCAAAAGGGATTCTTAGATTGTTAGCCTGCATTGGGTCACAATGGTTCCTTGCTTCTCTTAACCCCTGTGGTGTCACAATGCATCCCTTGCCCTTTTAGGCCACTTGATGTCACAATGAATCATTTGATTCTTGGCCTCCATGGTGGCATAATTGTACCAGGTTTTAATTGGGCCCCATGCTTTCACAATACATCCCTGCCCCTTTTAGGCCCATTGGTGTCAAAAGGGATCATTAGATTGTTAGCCTCCATTGGGTCACAATGGATCCTTGCTTCTCTTAACCCCTGTGCTGTCACAATGCATCCCATGCCCTTTTAGGCCACTTGATGTCACAATGAATCATTTGATTCGTGGCCTCCATGGCGTCATAATGGTTCCTTGTTTCTATTGGGCCCCATGCTGTCACAATTCATCCCTGGCCCTTTTACGCCCCCTGGTGTCATATGGGATACTGGGTTTATTAGCCTCCATTGGATAACAATGGATCCTTGCTTCTCTTAAACCCTGTGGTGTCACAATGCATCCCATGCCCTTTTAGGCCACATGATGTCACAATGAATCATTTGATTCTTGGCCTCCATGGTGGCATAATGGATCCTTGCTTCTATTGTTCCCCGTGCTGTAACAATTCATCCCTGGCCCTTTTAGGCCCATTGGTGTCACAAGGGATCATTAGATTCTTAGCCTGCTTTGGGTCACAATGGTTCCTTGCTTCTATAGGTCCCCATGCTGTCAGAGTTCATCCGTGGTCCTTTTGCGCCCCCTGGTGTCAAAAGGGATTCTTAAATTGTTAGCCTGCATTGGGTCACAATGGATCCTTGCTTCTCTTAACCCCTGTGCTGTCACAATGCATCCCATGCCCTTTTAGGCCACTTGATGTCACAATGAATCATTTGATTCTTGGCCTCCATGGTGGCGTAATTGTACCAGGTTTTAATTGGGCCCCATGCTTTCACAATACATCCCTGCCCCTTTTAGGCCCATTGGTATCAAAAGGGATCATTAGATTGTTAGCCTGCATTGGGTCACAATGGATCCTTGCTTCTCTTATCACCTGTGCTGTCACAATGCATCCCATGCCCTTTTAGGCCACTTGATGTCACAATGAATCATTTGATTCTTGGCCTCCACGGTGGCATAATAGATCCTTGCTTCTATTGGTCCCCGTGCTGTAACAATCCATCCCTGGCCCTTTTTATACCCCCTGGTGCCACAAGGGATCATTAGATTGTTAGCCTGCATTGGGTCACAATGGTTCCTTGCTTCTCTTAACCTCTGTGGTGTCACAATGCAACCCATGCCCTTTTAGGCCACTTGATGTCACAATGAATCATTTGATTCTTGGCCTCCATGGTGTCATAATGGTTCCTTGTTTCTATTGGGCCCCAGGCTGTCACAATTCATCCCTGGCCCTTTTACGCCCCCTGGTGTCAAATGGGATCCTGGGATTATTAGCCTCCATTGGGTCACAATGGATCCTTGCTTCTCTTAACCCCTGTGCTGTCACAATGCATCCCATGCCCTTTTAGGCCACTTGATATCACAATGAATCATTTGATTCTTGGCCTCCATGGTGGCAAAATTTTACCAGGTTTTAATTGGGCCCCATGCTTTCACAATTCATCCCTGCCGCTTTTAGGCCCATTGGTGTCACAAGGGATCATTAGATTGTTAGCCTGCATTGGGTCACAATGGTTCCTTGCCTCTCTTAACCTCTGTTGTGTCACAATGCATTCCAAGCCCTTTTTGGCCACTTGGTCTTACAATGAACCATTTGATTCTTGGCCTTCATGGTGTCATAATGGTTCCTTGCTTCTATAGGTCCCCATGCTGTCGGACTTCATCCGTGGACCGTTTGCGCCCCCTGGTGTCAAAAGGGATTCTTAGATTGTTAGCCTGCATTGGGTCACAATGGTTCCTTGCTTCTCTTAACCCCTGTGCTGTCACAATCCATCCCATGCCCTTTTAGGCCACTTGATGTCACAATGAATCATTTGATTCTTGGCCTCCATGGTGGCATAATTGTACCAGGTTTTAATTGGACCCCATGCTTTCACAATACATCCTTGCACCTTTTAGGCCCATTGGTGTCAAAAGGGATCATTAGATTGTTAGCCTGCATTGGGTCACAATGGATCCTTACTTCTCTTAACCCCTGTGCTGTCACAATGCATCCCATGCCCTTTTAGGCCACTTGATGTCACAATGAATCATTTGATTCTTGGCCTCCATGGTGGCATAATAGATCCTTGCTTCTATTGGTCCCCGTGCTGTAACAATCCATCCCTGGCCCTTTTTATACCCCCTGGTGCCACAAGGGATCATTAGATTGTTAGCCTGCATTGGGTCACAATGGTTCCTTGCTTCTCTTAACCTCTGTGGTTTCACAATGCATCCCATGCCCTTTTAGGCCACTTGATGTCACAATGAATCATTTGATTCTTGGCCTCCATGGTGGCATAATGGTTCCTTGTTTCTATTTGGCCCCATGCTGTCACAATACATCCCTGGCCCTTTTTGCGCCCCCTGGTGTCAAATGGGTTCCTGGGATTATTAGCCTCCATTGGGTCACAATGGATCCTTGCTTCTCTTAACCCCTGTGGTGTCACAATGCATCCCATGCCCTTTTAGGCCACTTGATGTCACAATGAATCATTTGATTCTTGGCCTCCATGGTGGCGTAATTGTACCAGGTTTTAATTGGGCCCCATGCTTTCACAATACATCCCTGCCCCTTTTAGGCCCATTGGTATCAAAAGGGATCATTAGATTGTTAGCCTGCATTGGGTCACAATGGATCCTTGCTTCTCTTATCACCTGTGCTGTCACAATGCATCCCATGCCCTTTTAGGCCACATGATGTCACAATGAATCATTTGATTCTTGGCCTCCATGGTGTCATAATGGTTCCTTGTTTCTATTGGGCCCCATGCTGTCACAATTCATCCCTGGCCCTTTTGCACTCCCTGGTGTCAAAAGGGATTCATAGATTGTTAGCCTGCATTGGGTCACAATGGTTCCTTGCTTCTCTTAACCTCTGTGGTGTCACAATGCATCCCATACCCTTTTAGGCCACATGATGTCACAATGAATCATTTGATTCTTGGCCTCCATGGTGGCATAATGGTTCCTTGTTTCTATTGGGCCCCATGCTTTCACAATTCATCCCTGGCCCTTTTACGCCCCCTGGTGTCAAATGGGATCCTGGGATTATTAGCCTCCATTGGGTCACAATGGATCCTTGCTTCTCTTAACCCCTGTGCTGTCACAATGCATCCCATGCCCTTTTAGGCCACTTGATGTCACAATGAATCATTTGATTCTTGGCCTCCACGGTGGCATAATAGATCCTTGCTTCTATTGGTCCCCGTGCTGTAACAATCCATCCCTGGCCCTTTTTATACCCCCTGGTGCCACAAGGGATCATTAGATTGTTAGCCTGCATTGGGTCACAATGGTTCCTTGCTTCTCTTAACCCCTGTGCTGTCACAATGCATTCCAAGCCCTTTTAGGCCACTTGATGTCACAATGAATCATTTGATTCTTGGCCTCCATGGTGGCATAATTGTACCAGGTTTTAATTGGGCCCCATGCTTTCACAATACATCCCTGCCCCTTTTAGGCCCATTGGTGTCAAAAGGGATCATTAGATTGTAGGCCTGCATTGGGTCACAATGGATCCTTGCTTCTCTTAACCCCTGTGCTGTCACAATGCATCCCATGCCCTTTTAGGCCACATGATGTCACAATGAATCATTTGATTCTTGGCCTCCATGGTGGCACAATTGTACCAGGTTTTACTTGGGCCCCATGCTGTCACAATTCATCCCTGGCCCTTTTACGCCCCCTGGTGTCAAATGGGATCCTGGGATTATTAGCCTCCATTGGGTCACAATGGATCCTTGCTTCTCTTAACCCCTGTGCTGTCACAATGCATCCCATGCCCTTTTAGGCCACTTGATGTCACAATGAATCATTTGATTCTTGGCCTCCACGGTCGCATAAGAGATCCTTGCTTCTATTGGTCCCCGTGCTGTAACAATCCATCCCTGGCCCTTTTTATACCCCCTGGTGCCACAAGGGATTCTTAGATGGTTAGCCTGCATTGGGTCACAATGGTTCCTTGCTTCTCTTAACCCCTGTGGTGTCACAATGCATCCCATGCCCTTTTAGGCCACTTGATGTCACAATGAATCATTTGATTCTTGGCCTCCATGGTGGCATAATTGTGCCAGGTTTTAATTGGGCCCCATGCTTTCACAATACATCCCTGCCCCATTTAGGCCCATTGGTGTCAAAAAGGATCATTAGATTGTTAGCCTACATTGGGTCACAATGGATCCTTGCTTCTCTTAACCTCTGTGGTGTCACAATGCATCCCATGTCCTTTTAGGCCACTTGATGTCACAATGAATCATTTGATTCTTGGCCTCCATGGTGTCATAATGGTTCCTTGTTTCTATTGGGCCCCATGCTGTCACAATTCATCCCTGGCCCTTTTACCCCCCCTAGTCTCAAATGGGATCCTGCGATTATTAGCCTCCATTGAGTCACAATGGATCCTTGCTTCTCTTAACCCCTGTGCTGTCACAATGCATCCCATGCCCTTTCAGGCCACTTGATGTCACAATGAATCATTTGATTCTTGTCCTCCACCGTGGCATAATAGATCCTTGCTTCTATTGGTCCCCGTGCTGTAACAATCCATCCCTGGCCCTTTTTATACCCCCTGGTGCAACAAGGGATCATTAGATTGTTAGCCTGCATTGGGTCACAATGGTTCCTTGCTTCTCTTAACCTCTGTGGTGTCACAATGCATTCCAAGCCCTTTTAGGCCACTTGGTCTTACAATGAACCATATGATTCTTGGCCTTCATGGTTTCATAATGGTTCCTTTCTTCTATAGGTCCCCATGCTGTCAGAGTTCATCCGTGGTCCTTTTGCGCCCCCGGGTGTCAAAAGGGATTCTTAGATTGTTAGTCTGCATTGGGTCACAATGGTTCCTTGCTTCTCTTAACCCCTGTGGTGTCACAATGCATCCCATGCCCTTTTAGGCCACTTGATGTCACAATGAATCATTTGATTCTTGGCCTCCATGGTGGCTTAATTGTACCAGGTTTTAATTGGGCCCCATGCTTTCACAATACATCCCTGCCCCTTTTAGGCCCATTGGTGTCAAAAGGGATCATTAGATTGTTAGCCTGCATTGGGTCACAATGGATCCTTGCTTCTCTTAACCCCTGTGCTGTCACAATGCATCCCATGCCCTTTTAGGCCACTTGATGTCACAATGAATCATTTGATTCTTGGCCTCCATGGTGTCGTAATGGTTCCTTGTTTCTATTGGGCCCCATGCTGTCACAATTCATCCCTGGCCCTTTTGCGCCCCCTGGTGTCAAATGGGATCCTGGGATTATTAGCCTCCATTGGGTCACAATGGTTCCTTGCTTCTCTTAACCTCTGTGGTGTCACAATGCATTCCAAGCCCTTTTAGGCCACTTGATCTTCCAATGAACCATTTGATTCTTGGCCTTCATGGTGTCATAACGGTTCCTTGCTTCTATAGGTCCCCATGCTGTCAGAGTTCATCCGTGGTCCTTTTGCGCCCCCTGGTGTCAAAAGGGATTCTTAGATTGTTAGCCTGCATTGGGTCACAATGGTTCCTTGCTTCTCTTAACCCCTGTGGTGTCACAATGCATCCCATGCCCTTTTAGGCCACTTGATGTCACAATGAATCATTTGATTCTTGGCCTCCATGGTGGCATAATAGATCCTTGCTTCTATTGGTCCCCATGCTGTAACAATTCATCCCTAGCCCTTTTAGGCCCATTGGTGTCACAACGGATCACTAGATTGTTAGCCTGCATTGGGTCACAATGGTTCCTTGCTTCTCTTAACCTCTGTGGTGTCACAATGCATTCCAAGCCCTTTTAGGCCACTTGATGTCACAATGAATCATTTGATTCTTGGCCTCCATGGTGTCGTAATGGTTCCTTGTTTCTATTGGGCCCCATGCTGTCACAATTCATCCCTGGCCCTTTTACGCCCCCTGGTGTCAAATGGGATCCTGGGATTATTAGCCTCCATTGGGTCACAATGGATCCTTGCTTCTCTTAACCCCTGTGCTGTCACAATGCATCCCATGCCCTTTTAGGCCACATGATGTCACAATGAATCATTTGATTCTTGGCCTCCACGGTGGCATAAGAGATCCTTGCTTCTATTGGTCCCCGTGCTGTAACAATCCATCCCTGGCCCTTTTTATACCCCCTGGTGCCACAAGGGATTCTTAGATTGTTAGCCTGCATTGGGTCACAATGGTTCCTTGCTTCTCTTAACCCCTGTGGTGTCACAATGCATCCCATGCCCTTTTAGGCCACTTGATGTCACAATGAATCATTTGATTCTTGGCCTCCATGGTGGCATAATTGTGCCAGGTTTTAATTGGGCCCCATGCTTTCACAATACATCCCTGCCCCATTTAGGCCCATTGGTGTCAAAAAGGATCATTAGATTGTTAGCCTACATTGGGTCACAATGGATCCTTGCTTCTCTTAACCTCTGTGGTGTCACAATGCATCCCATGTCCTTTTAGGCCACTTGATGTCACAATCAATCATTTGATTCTTGGCCTCCATGGTGTCATAATGGTTCCTTGTTTCTATTGGGCCCCATGCTGTCACAATTCATCCCTGGCCCTTTTACCCCCCCTAGTGTCAAATGGGATCCTGCGATTATTAGCCTCCATTGAGTCACAATGGATCCTTGCTTCTCTTAACCCCTGTGCTGTCACAATGCATCCCATGCCCTTTTAGGCCACTTGATGTCACAATGAATCATTTGATTCTTGTCCTCCACCGTGGCATAATAGATCCTTGCTTCTATTGGTCCCCGTGCTGTAACAATCCATCCCTGGCCCTTTTTATACCCCCTGGTGCCACAAGGGATCATTAGATTGTTAGCCTGCATTGGGTCACAATGGTTCCTTGCTTCTCTTAACCTCTGTGGTGTCACAATGCATTCCAAGCCCTTTTAGGCCACTTGGTCTTACAATGAACCATTTGATTCTTGGCCTTCATGGTGTCATAATGGTTCCTTTCTTCTATAGGTCCCCATGCTGTCAGAGTTCATCCGTGGTCCTTTTGCGCCCCGGGGTGTCAAAAGGGATTCTTAGATTGTTAGTCTGAATTGGGTCACAATGGTTCCTTGCTTCTCTTAACCCCTGTGGTGTCACAATGCATCCCATGCCCTTTTATGCCACTTGATGTCACAATGAATCATTTGATTCTTGGCCTCCATGGTGGCAGAATTGTACCAGGTTTTACTTGGGCCCCATGCTTTCACAATACATCCCTGCCCCTTTTAGGCCCATTGGTGTCAAAAGGGATCATTAGATTGTTAGCCTGCATTGGGTCACAATGGATCCTTGCTTCTCTTAACACCTGTGCTGTCACAATGCATCCCATGACCTTTTAGGCCACTTGATGTCACAATGAATCATTTGATTCTTGGCCTCCATGGTGTCGTAATGGTTCCTTGTTTCTATTGGGCCCCATGCTGTCACAATTCATCCCTGGCCCTTTTGCGCCCCCTGGTGTCAAATGGGATCCTGGGATTATTAGCCTCCATTGGGTCACAATGGTTCCTTGCTTCTCTTAACCTCTGTGGTGTCACAATGCATTCCAAGCCCTTTTAGGCCACTTGGTCTTCCAATGAACCATTTGATTCTTGGCCTTCATGGTGTCATAATGGTTCCTTTCTTCTATAGGTCCCCATGCTGTCAGAGTTCATCCGTGGTCCTTTTGCGCCCCCTGGTGTCGAAAGGGATTCTTAGATTGTTAGCCTGCATTGGGTCACAATGGTTCCTTGCTTCTCTTAACCCCTGTGGTGTCACAATGCATCCCATGCCCTTTTAGGCCACTTGATGTCACAATGAATCATTTGATTCTTGGCCTCCATGGTGCCATAATAGATCCTTGCTTCTATTGGTCCCCATGCTGTAACAATTCATCCCTGGCCCTTTTAGGCCCATTGGTGTCACAACGGATCATTAGATTGTTAGCCTGCATTGGGTCACAATGGTTCCTTGCTTCTCTTAACCTCTGTGGTGTCACAATGCATTCCAAGCCCTTTTAGGCCACTTGATGTCACAATGAATCATTTGATTCTTGGCCTCCATGGTGTCGTAATGGTTCCTTGTTTCTATTGGGCCCCATGCTGTCACAATTCATCCCTGGCCCTTTTACGCCCCCTGGTGTCAAATGGGATCCTGGGATTATTAGCCTCCATTGGGTCACAATGGATCCTTGCTTCTCTTAACCCCTGTGCTGTCACAATGCATCCCATGCCCTTTTAGGCCACATGATGTCACAATGAATCATTTGATTCTTGGCCTCCACGGTGGCATAATAGATCCTTGCTTCTATTGGTCCCCGTGCTGTAACAATCCATCCCTGGCCCTTTTTATACCCCCTGGTGCCACAAGGGATCATTAGATTGTTAGCCTGCATTGGGTCACAATGGTTCCTTGCTTCTCTTAACCTCTGTGGTGTCACAATGCATTCCAAGCCCTTTTAGGCCACTTGGTCTTCCAATGAACCATTTGATTCTTGGCCTTCGTGGTGTCATAATGGTTCCTTGCTTCTATAGGTCCCCATGCTGTCAGAGTTCATCCGTGGTCCTTTTGCGCCCCCTGGTGTCAAAAGGGATTCTTAGATTGTTAGCCTGCATTGGGTCACAATGGTTCCTTGCTTCTCTTAACCCCTGTGGTGCCACAATGCATCCCATGCCCTTTTAGGCCACTTGATGTCACAATGAATCATTTGATTCTTGGCCTCCATGGTGGCATAATTGTACCAGGTTTTACTTGGGCCGCATGCTTTCACAATACATCCCTGCCCCTTTTAGGCCCATTGGTGACACAAGGGATCATTAGATTGTTAGCCTGCATTGGGTCACAATGGTTCCTTGCTTCTCTTAACCTCTGTGGTGTCACAATGCATCCCATGTCCTTTTAGGCCACTTGATGTCACAATGAATCATTTGATTCTTGGCCTCCATGGTGTCATAATGTTTCCTTGTTTCTATTGGGCCCCATGCTGTCACAATTCATCCCTGGCCCTTTTACGCCCCCTGGTGTCAAATGGGATCCTGGGATTATTAGCCTCCATTGGGTCACAATGGATCCTTGCTTCTCTTAACCCCTGTGCTGTCACAATGCATCCCATGCCCTTTTAGGCCACATGATGTCACAATGAATCATTTGTTTCTTGGCCTCCATGGTGTCATAATGGTTCCTTGTTTCTATTGGGACCCATGCTGTCACAATTCATCCCTGGCCCTTTTAGGCCCATTGGTGTCACAAGGGATCATTAGATTGTTAGCCTCCATTGGGTCTCAATGGATCCTTGCTTCTCTTAACCCCTGTGCTGTCTCAATGCATCCCATGCCCTTTTAGGCCACTTGATGTCACAATGAATCATTTGATTCGTGGCCTCCACCGTGGCATAATAGATCCTTGCTTCTATTGGTCCCCGTGCTGTAACAATTCATCCCTGGCCCTTTTTATACCCCCTGATGCCACAAGGGATCATTAGATTGTTAGCCTGCATTGGGTCACAATGGTTCCTTGCTTCTCTTAACCTCTGTGGTGTCACAATGCATCCCATGCCCTTTTAGGCCACATGGTCTTACAATGAATCATTTGATTCTTGGCCTCCATGGTGTCATAATGGTTCCTTGTTTCTATTGGGCCCCATGCTGTCACAGTTCATCCCTGGGTCCTTTTACGCCCCCTGGTGTCAAATGGGATCCTGGGATTATTAGCCTCCATTGGGTCACAATGGATCCTTGCTTCTCTTAACCCCTGTGGTGTCACAATGCATCCCATGCCCTTTTAGGCCACTTGGTCTTAAAATGAACCATTTGATTCTTGGCCGTCATGGTGTCATAATGGTTCCTTAATTCTATAGGTCCCCATGCTGTCAGAGTTCATCCGTGATCCTTTTGCGTCCCCTGGTGTCAAAAGGGATTCTTAGATTGTTAGCCTGCATTGGGTCACAATGGATCCTTGCTTCTCTTAACCCCTGTGCTGTCACAATGCATCCCATGCCCTTTTAGGCCACTTGATGTCACAATGAATCATTTGATTCTTGGCCTCCATGGTGGCATAATTGTACCAGGTTTTACTTGGGCCCCATGCTTTCACAATACATCCCTGCCCCTTTTAGGCCCATTGGTGTCACAAGGGATCATTAGATTGTTAGCCTGCATTGGGTCACAATGGTTCCTTGCTTCTCTTAACCCCTGTGGTGTCACAATGCATCCCATGCCCTTTTAGGCCACTTGATGTCACAATGAATCATTTGATTCTTGGCCTCCACGGTGGCATAATTGTACCAGGTTTTACTTGGGCCCCATGCTTTCACAATACATCCCTGCCCCTTTTAGGCCCATTGGTGTCAAAAGGGATCATTAGATTGTTAGCCTGCATTGGGTCACAATGCCTCCTTGCTTCTCTTAACACCTGTGCTGTCACAATGCATCCCATGCCCTTTTAGGCCACTTGATGTCACAATGAATTATTTGATTCTTGGCCTCCATGGTGGCATAATATATCCTTGCTTCTATTGGTTTCCATGCTGTAACAATTCATCCCTGGCCCTTTTAGGCCCATTGGTGTCACAAGGGATCATTAGATTGTTAGCCTGCATTGGGTCACAATGGTTCCTTGCTTCTCTTAACCTCTGTGGTGTCACAATGCATTCCAAGCCCTTTTAGGCCACTTGATGTCACAATGAATCATTTGATTCTTGGCCTCCATGGTGGCAGAATTGTACCAGGTTTTACTTGGGCCCCATGCTTTCACAATTCATCCCTGCCCCTTTTAGGCCCATTGGCGTCACAAGGGATCATTAGATTGTTAGCCTGCATTGGGTCACAATGGTTCCTTGCTTCTCTTAACCTCTGTGGTGTCACAATGCATCCCATGCCCTTTTAGGCCACTTGATGTCACAATGAGTCATTTGATTCTTGGCCTCCATGATGTCGTAATGGTTCCTTGTTTCTATTGGGCCCCATGCTGTCACAATTCATCCCTGGCCCTTTTACGCCCCCTGGTGTCAAATGGGATCCTGGGATTATTAGCCTCCATTGGGTCACAATGGATCCTTGCTTCTCTTAACCCCTGTGCTGTCACAATGCATCCCATGCCCTTTTAGGCCACTTGATGTCACAATGAATCATTTGATTCTTGGCCTCCACGGTGGCATAATAGATCCTTGCTTCTATTGGTCCCCGTGCTGTAACAATCCATCCCTGACCTTTTTATACCCCCTGGTGCCACAAGGGATCATTAGATTGTTAGCCTGCATTGGGTCACAATGGTTCCTTGCTTCTCTTAACCTCTGTGGTGTCACAATGCATTCCAAGCCCTTTTAGGCCACTTGGTCTTCCAATGAACCATTTGATTCTTGGCCTTCGTGGTGTCATAATGGTTCCTTGCTTCTATAGGTCCCCATGCTGTCAGAGTTCATCCGTGGTCCTTTTGCGCCCCCTGGTGTCAAAAGGGATTCTTAGATTGTTAGCCTGCATTGGGTCACAATGGTTCCTTGCTTCTCTTAACCCCTGTGCTGTCACAATGCATCCCATGCCCTTTTAGGCCACTTGATGTCACAATGAATCATTTGATTCTTGGCCTCCATGGTGGCATAATTGTACCAGGTTTTAATTGGGGCCCATGCTTTCACAACACATCCCTGCCACTTTTAGGCCCATTGGTGTCACAAGGGATCATTAGATTGTTAGCCTGCATTGGGTCACAATGGTTCCTTGCTTCTCTTAACCTCTGTGGTTTCACAATGCATCCCATGCCCTTTTAGGCCACTTGATGTCACAATGAATCATTTGATTCTTGGCCTCCATGGTGTCATAATGGTTCCTTGTTTCTATTGGTCCCCATGCTGTCACAATTCATCCCTGCCCCTTTTACGCCCCCTGGTGTCAAATGGGATCCTGGGATTATTAGCCTCCATTGGGACACAATGGGTCCTTGCTTCTCTTAACCCCTGTGGTGTCACAATGCATCCCATGCCCTTTTAGGCCACTTGATGTCACAATGAATCATTAGATTCTTGGCCTCCACGGTGGCATAATAGATCCTTGCTTCTATTGGTCCCCATGCTGTAACAATCCATCCCTGGCCCTTTTTATACCCCCTGGTGCAACAAGGGATCATTAGATTGTTAGTCTGCATTGGGTCACAATGGTTCCTTGCCTCTCTTAACCTCTGTGGTGTCACAATGCATTCCAAGCCCTTTTAGGCCACTTGGTCTTACAATGAACCATTTGATTCTTGGCCTTCATGGTCTCATAATCGTTCCTTGCTTCTATAGGTCCCAATGCTGTCAGAGTACATCCGTGGTCCTTTTGCGCCCCCTGGTGTCAAAAGGGATTCTTAGATTGTTAGCCTGCATTGGGTCACAATGGTTCCTTGCTTCTCTTAACCCCTGTGGTGTCACAATGCATCCCATGCCCTTTTAGGCCACTTGATGTCACAATGAATCATTTCATTCTTGGCCTCCATGGTGGTGTAATTGTACCAGGTTTTAATTGGGCCCCATGCTTTCACAATTCATCCCTGCCACTCTTAGGCCCATTGGCGTCAAAAGGGATCATTAGATTGTTAGCCTGCATTGGGTCACAATGATTCCTTGCTTCTCTTAACCTCTGTGGTGTCACAATGCATCCCATTCCCTTTTAGGCCACTTGATGTCACAATGAATCATTTGATTCTTGGCCTCCACGGTGGCATAATAGATCCTTGCTTCTATTGGTCCCCGTGCTGTAACAATCCATCCCTGGCCCTGTTTATACCCCCTGGTGCCACAAGGGATCATTAGATTGTTAGCCTGCATTGGGGCACAATGGTTCCTTGCTTCTCTTAACCTCTGTGGTGTCACAATGCATTCCAAGCCCTTTTAGGCCACTTGGTCTTCCAATGAACCATTTGATTCTTGGCCTCCACGGTGGCAGAATGGTTCCTTGCTTCTATAGGTCCCCATGCTGTCAGAGATCATCCGTGGTCCTTTTGCGCCCCCTGGTGTCAAAAGGGATTCTTAGATTGTTAGCCTGCATTGGGTCACAATGGTTCCTTGCTTCTCTTAACCCCTGTGGTGTCACAATGCATCCCATGCCCTTTTAGGCCACTTGATGTCACAATGAATCATTTGATTCTTGGCCTCCATGGTGGCATAATAGATCCTTGCTTCTATTGGTCCCCATGCTGTAACAATTCATCCCTGGCCCTTTTAGGCCCATTGGTGTCACAACGGATCATTAGATTGTTAGCCTGCATTGGGTCACAATGGTTCCTTGCTTCTCTTAACCTCTGTGGTGTCACAATGCATTCCAAGCCCTTTTAGGCCACTTGATGTCACAATGAATCATTTGATTCTTGGCCTCCATGGTGTCGTAATGGTTCCTTGCTTCTATAGGTCCCCATGCTGTCAGAGTCAATCCGTGGTCCTTTTGCGACCCCTGGTGTCAAAAGGGATTCTTAGATTGTTAGCCTGCATTGGGTCACAATGGTTCCTTGCTTCTCTTAACCCCTGTGTTGTCACAATGCATTCCAAGCCCTTTTAGGCCACTTGATGTCACAATGAATCATTTGATTCTTGGCCTCCATGGTGGCATAATTGTACCAGGTTTTAATTGGGCCCCATGCTTTCACAATACATCCCTGCCCCTTTTAGGCCCATTGGTGTCACAAGGGATCATTAGATTGTTAGCCTGCATTGGGTCACAATGGATCCTTGCTTCTCTTAACCCCTGTGCTGTCACAATGCATCCCATGCCCTTTTAGGCCACATGATGTCACAATGAATTATTTGATTCTTGGCCTCCATGATGGCATAATAGATCCTTGCTTCTATTGGACCCCGTGCTGTAACAATCCATCCCTGGCCCTTTTTATACCCCCTGGTGCCACAAGGGATCATTAGATTGTTAGCCTGCATTGGGTCACAATGTTTCCTTGCTTCTCTTAACCTCTGTGGTGTCACAATGCATCCCATGCCCTTTTAGGCCACTTGATGTCACAATGAATCATTTGATTCTTGGCCTCCATGGTGGCATAATAGGTCCTTGCTTCTATTGGTCCCCGTGCTGTAACAATCCATCCCTGGCCCTTTTTATACCCCCTGGTGCCACAAGGGATCATTAGATTGTTAGCCTGCATTGGGTCACAATGGTTCCTTGCTTCTCTTAACCTCTGTGCTATCACAATGCATTCCAAGCCCTTTTAGGCCACTTGGTCTTACAATGAACCATTTGATTCTTGGCCTTCATGGTGTCATAATGGTTCCTTGCTTCTATAGGTCCCCATGCTGTCAGAGTTCATCCGTGGTCCTTTTGCGCCCCCTGGTGTCAAAAGGGATTCTTAGATTGTTAGCCTGCATCGGGTCACAATGGATCCTTGCTTCTCTTAACCCCTGTGGTGTCACAATGCATCCCATGCCCTTTTAGGCCACTTGATGTCACAATGAATCATTTGATTCTTGGCCTCCATGGTGGCATAATTGTACCAGGTTTTAATTGGGCCCCATGCTTTCACAATACATCCCTGCCCCTTTTAGGCCCATTGGTGTCACAAGGGATCATTATATTGTTAGCCTGCATTGCGTCACAATGGTTCCTTGCTTCTCTTAACCTCTGTGGTGTCACAATGCATCCCATGCCCTTTTAGGCCACTTGATGTCACAATGAATCATTTGATTCTTGGCCTCCATGGTGTCATAATGGTTCCTTGTTTCTATTGGGCCCCATGCTGTCACAATCCATCCCTGGCCCTTTTTATACCCCCTGGTGCCACAAGGGATCATTAGATTGTTAGCCTGCATTGGGTCACAATGGTTCCTTCCTTATCTTAACCTCTGTGCTGTCACAATGCATTCCAAGCCCTTTTAGGCCACTTGGTCTTACAATGAACCATTTGATTCTTCACATTCATGGTGTCATAATGGTTCCTTGCTTCTATAGGTCCCCATGATGTCAGAGTTCATCCGTGGTCCTTTTGCACCCCCGGGTGTCAAAAGGGATTCTTAGATTGTTAGTCTGCATTGGGTCACAATGGATCCTTGCTTCTCTTAACCCCTGTGCTGTCACAATGCATCCCATGCCCTTTTAGGCCACTTGATGTCACAATGAATCATTTGATTCTTGGCCTCCATGTTGGCATAATAGATCCTTGCTTCTATTGGTCCCCATGCTTTCACAATACATCCCTGCCCCTTTTAGGCCCATTGGTGTCACAAGGGATCATTAGATTGTTAGCCTGCATTGGGTCACAATGGTTCCTTGCTTCTCATAACCTCTGTGGTGTCACAATGCATCCCATGCCCTTTTAGGCCACTTGATGTCACAATGAATCATTTGATTCTTGGCCTCCATGGTGTCATAATGGTTCCTTGTTTCTATTGGGCCCCATGCTGTCACAATACATCCCTGGCCCTTTTGCACCCCCTGGTGTCTAATGGGATCCTGGGATTATTAGCCTCCATTGGGTCACAATAGATCCTTGCTTCTCTTAACCCCTGTGCTGTCACAATGCATCCCATGCCCTTTTAGGCCACTTGATGTCACAATGAATCATTTGATTCTTGGCCTCCATGGTGGCGTAATTGTACCAGGTTTTAATTGGGCCCCATGCTTTCACAATACATCCCTGCCCCTTTTAGGCCCATTGTTGTCAAAAAGGATCATTAGATTGTTAGCCTCCATTGGGTCACAATGGATCCTTGCTTCTCTTAACCCCTGTGCTGTCACAATGCATCCCATGCCCTTTTAGGCCACTTAATGTCACAATGAATCATTTGATTCTTGGCCTCCATGGTGGCATAATAGATCCTTGCTTCTATTGGTCCCCGTGCTGTAACAATTCATCCCTGGCCCTTTTAGGCCCATTGGTGTCACAAGGGATCATTAGATTGTTAGCCTGCATTGGGTCACAATGGTTCCTTGCTTCTCTTAACCTCTGTGGTGTCACAATGCATCCCATGCCCTTTTAGGCCACTTGATGTCACAATGAATCATTTGATTCTTGGCCTCCATGGTGGCATAATTGTACCAGGTTTTAATTGGGCCCCATGCTTTCACAATACATCCCTGCCCCTTTTAGGCCCATTGGTGTCAAAAAGGATCATTAGATTGTTAGCCTCCATTGGGTCACAATGGATCCTTGCTTCTCTTAACCCCTGTGCTGTCACAATGCATCCCATGCCCTTTTAGGCCACTTAATGTCACAATGAATCATTTAATTCTTGGCCTCCACCGTGGCATAATAGATCCTTGCTTCTCTTGGTCCCCGTGCTGTAACAATCCATCCCTGGCCCTTTTTATACCCCCTGGTGCCACAAGGGATCATTAGATTGTTAGCCTGCATTGGGTCACAATGATACCTTGCTTCTCTTAACCCCTGTGCTGTCACAATGCATCCCATGCCCTTTTAGGCCACTTGATGTCACAATGAATCATTTGATTCTTGGCCTCCATGGTGTCATAATGGTTCCTTGTTTCTATTGGGCCCCATGCTGTCACAATCCATCCCTGGCCCTTTTTATACCCCCTGGTGCCACAAGGGATCATTAGATTGTTAGCCTGCATTGGGTCACAATGGTTCCTTGCTTCTCTTAACCTCTGTGCTGTCACAATGCATTCCAAGCCCTTTTAGGCCACTTGGTCTTACAATGAACCATTTGATTCTTGGCCTTCATGGTGTTATAATGGTTCCTTGCTTCTATAGGTCCCCATGCTGTCAGAGTTCATCCGTGGTCCTTTTACGCCCCCTGTTGTCAAATGGGATCCTGGGATTATTAGCCTCCATTGGGTCACAATAGATCCTTGCTTCTCTTAACCTCTGTGGTGTCACAATGCATCCCATGCCCTTTTAGGCCACTTGATGTCACAATGAGTCATTTGATTCTTGGCCTCCATGGTGTCATAATGGTTCCTTGTTTCTTTTGGGCCCCATGCTGTCACAATTCATCCCTGGCCCTTTTGCACCCCCTGGTGTCTAATGGGATCCTGGGATTATTAGCCTCCATTGGGTCACAATGGATCCTTGCTTCTCTTAACGCCTGTGGTGTCACAATGCATCCCATGCCCTTTTAGGCCACTTGATGTCACAATGAATCATTTGATTCTTGGCCTCCATGGTGGCATAATTGTACCAGGTTTTACTTGGGCCCCATGCATTCACAATACATCCCTGCCCCTTTTAGGCCCATTGGTGTCACAAGGGATCATTAGATTGTTAGCCTGCATTGGGTCACAATGGTTCCTTGCTTCTCTTAACCCCTGTGGTGTCATAATGCATCCCATGCCCTTTTAGGCCACTTGATGTCACAATGAATCATTTGATTCTTGGCCTCCATGGTGGCATAATTGTACAAGGTTTTACTTGGGCCCCATGATTTCACAATACATCCCTGCCCCTTTTAGGCCCATTGGTGTCAAAAGGGATCATTAGAGTGTTAGCCTCCATTGGGTCACAATGGATCCTTGCTTCTCTTAACCCCTGTGCTGTCACAATGCATCCCATGCCCTTTTAGGCCACTTGATGTCACAATGAACCATTTGATTCTTGGCCTCCATGGTGTCGTAATTATACCAGGTTTTAATTGGGCCCCATGCTTTTACAACACATCCCTGGCCCTTTTTATACCCCCTGGTGCCACAAGGGATCATTAGATTGTTAGCCTCCATTGGGTCAAAATGGATCATTGCTTCTCTTAACCCCTGTGCTGTCACAATGAATCCCATGCCCTTTTAGGCCCATTGGTGTCACAAGGGATCATTAGATTGTTAGCCTGCATTGTGTCACAATGCTTCCTTGCTTCTCTTAACCTCTGTGGTGTCACAATGCATCCCATGCCCTTTTAGGCCACTTGATGTCACAATGAGTCATTTGATTCTTGGCCTCCATGGTGTCATAATGGTTCCTTGTTTCTATTGGGCCCCATGCTGTCACAATTCATCCCTGGCCCTTTTACGCCCCCTGGTGTCAAATGGGATCCTGGGATTATTAGCCTCCATTGGGTCACAATGGATCCTTGCTTCTCTTAACCCCTGTGCTGTCACAATGCATCCCATGGCCTTTTAGGCCACTTGATGTCACAATGAATCATTTGATTCTTGGCCTCCATGCTGGCATAATTGTACCAGTTTTTACTTGGGCCCCATGCTTTCACAATACATCCCTGCCCATTTTAGGCCCATTGGTGTCAAAAGGGATCATTAGATTGTTAGCCTCCATTGGGTCACAATGGATCCTTGCTTCTCTTAACCCCTGTGCTGTCACAATGCATCCCATGCCCTTTTAGACCACTTGATGTCACAATGAATCATTTGATTCTTGACCTCCATGGTGGCATAATTGTACAAGGTTTTACTTGGGCCCCATGATTTCACAATACATCCCTGCCCCTTTTAGGCCCCCTGGTGTCAAATGGGATATTGGGATTATTAGCCTCCATTGGGTCACAATGGATCCTTGCTTCTCTTAACCCCTGTGCTGTCACAATGCATCCCATGCCCTTTTAGGCCACATTATGTCACAATGAATTATTTGATTCTTGGCCTCCATGGTGGCATAATAGATCCTTGCTTCTATTGGTCCCCGCGCTGTAACAATTCATCCCTGGCCCTTTTACGCCCCCTGGTGTCAAATGGGATCATTAAATTGTTAGACTGCATTGGGTCACAATGGATCCTTGCTTCTCTTAATCCCTGTGGTGTCACAATGCATCCCATGCCCTTTTAGGCCACTTGATGTCACAATGAATCATTTGACTCTTGGCCTCCATGGTGGCATAATAGATCCTTGCTTCTATTGGACCCCGTGATGTAACAATCCATCCCTGGCCCTTTTTATACCCCCTGGTGCCACAAGGAATCATTAGATTGTTAGCCTGCATTTGGTCACAATGGTTCCTTGCTTCTCTTAACCTCTGTGCTATCACAATGCATTCCAAGCCCTTTTAGGCCACTTGATGTCACAATGAATCATTTGATTCTTGGCCTCCTTGGTGGTGTAATTGTACCAGGTTTTAATTGGGCCCCATGCTTTCACAATACATCCCTGCCCCTTTTAGGCCCATTGGTGTCAAAAGGGATCATTAGATTGTTAGTCTCCATTGGGTCACAATGGATCCTTGCTTCTCTTAACCCCTGTGCTGTCACAATGCATCCCATGCCCTTTTAGGCCACTTGATGTCACAATGAATCATTTGATTCTTGGCCTCCATGGTGTCATAATGGTTCCTTGTTTCTATTGGGCCCCATGCTGTCACAATTCATCCCTGGCCCTTTTACGCCCCCTGGTGTCAAATGGGATCCTGGGATTATTAGCCTCCATTGGGTCACAATGGATCCTTGCTTCTCTTAACCCCTGTGGTGTCACAATGCATCCCATGCCCTTTTAGGCCACTTGATGTCACAATGAATCATTTGATTCTTGGCCTCCATGGTGGCATAATTGTACCAGGTTTTACTTGGACCCCATGCTTTCACAATTCATCCCTGCCCCTTTTAGGCCCATTGGTGTCACAAGGGATCATTAGATTGTTAGCCTGCAATGGGCCACAATGTTTCCTTGCTTCTCTTAACCTCTGTGCTGTCACAATGCATTCCAAGCCCTTTTAGGCCACTTGGTCTTACAATGAACCATTTGATTCTTGGCCTTCATGGTGTCATAATGGTTCCTTGCTTCTATAGGTCCCCATGCTGTCAGAGTTCATCCGTGGTCCTTATGCGCCCCCTGGTGTCAAAAGGGATTCTTAGATTGTTAGCCTGCAATGGGTCACAATGGTTCTTTGTTTCTCTTAACCTCTGTGCTGTCACAATGCATCCCATGCCCTTTTAGGCCACTTGATGTCACAATGAATCATTTGATTCTTGGCCTCCATGGTGGCATAATAGGTCCTTGCATGTATTGTTCCCCGTGCTGTAACAATTCATCCCTGGCACTTTTGGGCACATTGGTGTCACAAGGGATCATTAGATTGTTAGCCTGCATTGGGTCACAATGGTTCCTTGCTTCTCTTAACCCCTGTGGTGTCACAATGCATCCCATGCCCTTTTAGGCCACATGATGTCACAATGAATTATTTGATTCTTGGCCTCCATGGTGGCATAATAGATCCTTGCTTCTATTGGTCCCCGTGCTGTAACAATCCATCCCTGGCCCTTTTTATACCCCCTGGTGCCACAAGGGATCATTAGATTGTTAGCCTGCATTGGGTCACAATGGTTCCTTGCTTCTCTTAACCTCTGTGCTGTCACAATGCATCCCATGTTCTTTTAAGCCACATGATGCCACAATGAATCATTTGATTCTTGGCGTCCATGGTGGCATAATTGTACCAGGTTTTACTTGGGCCCCATGCTTTCACAATACATCCCTGCCCCTTATAGGCCCATTGGTGTCAAATGGGATCATTAGATTGTTAGCCTGCATTGGGTCACAATGGTTCCTTGCTTCTCTTAACCCCTGTGGTGTCACAATGCATCCCATGCCCTTTTAGGCCACATGATGTCACAATGAATCATTTGATTCTTGGCCTCCACGGTGGCATAATAGATCCTTGCTTCTAGTGGTCCCCGTGCTGTAACAATCCATCCCTGGCCCTTTTTATACCCCCTGGTGCCACAAGGGATCATTAGATTGTTATCCTGCATTGGGTCACAATGGTTCCTTGCTTCTCTTAACCTCTGCGCTGTCACAATGCATTCCAAGCCCTTTTAGGCCACTTGATGTCACAATGAATCATTTAATTCTTGGCCTCCATGGTGTCATAATGGTTCCTTGCTTCTATAGGTCCCCATGCTGTCAGAGTTCATCCGTGGTCCTTTTGCGCCCCCTGGTGTCAAAAGGGATTCTTAGATTGTTAGCCTGCATTGGGTCACAATGGTTCCTTGCTTCTCTTAACCCCTGTGGTGTCACAATGCATCCCATACCCTTTTAGGCCACTTGATGTCACAATGAATCATTTAATTCTTGGCCTCCATGGTGGCGTAATTGTACCAGGTTTTAATTGGGCCCCATGCTGTCACAATTCATCCCTGGCCCTTTTACGCCCCCTGGTGTCAAATGGGATCCTGGGATTATTAGCCTCCATTGGGTCACAATGGATCCTTGCTTCTCTTAACCCCTGTGCTGTCACAATGCATCCCATGCCCTTTTAGGCCACTTGATGTCACAATGAATCATTTGATTTTTGGCCTCCATGGTGGCGTAATTGTACCAGGTTTTAATTGGGCCCCATGCTTTCACAATTCATCCCTGGCCCTTTTAGGCCCATTGGTGTCACAGGGGACCATTAGAATCTTAGCCTCCATTGGGTCACAATGAATCCTTGCTTCTCTTAACCTCTGTGGTGTCACAATGCATTCCATGCCATTTTAGGACACTTGATGTCACAATGAATCATTTGATTCTTGGCCTCCATGGTGTCATAATGGTTCCTTGTTTCTATTGGGCCCCATGCTGTCACAATTCATCCCTGGCCCTTTTACGCCCCCTGGTGTCAAATGGGATCCTGGGATTATTAGCCTCCATTGGGTCACAATGGATCCTTGCTTCTCTTAACCCCTGTGCTGTCACAATGCATCCCATGCCCTTTTAGGCCTCTTGATGTCACAATGAATCATTTGATTCTTGGCCTCCATGGTGGCATAATAGATCCTTGCTTCCATTGGTCCCCGTGCTGTAACAATTCATCCCTGGCCCTTTTAGGCCCATTGGTGTCAAATGGGATCATTAGATTGTTAGCCTGCATTGGGTCACAATGGTTCCTTGCTTCTCTTAACCCCTGTGGTGTCACAATGCATCCCATGCCCTTTTAAGCCACATGATGTCACAATGAATCATTTGATTCTTGGCCTCCATGGTGGCATAATAGATCCTTGCTTCTATTGGTCCCCGTGCTGTAACAATCCATCCCTGGCCCTTTTTATACCCCCTGGTGCCACAAGGGATCATTAGATTGTTAGCCTCCATTGGGTGACAATGGTTCCTTGCTTCTCTTAACCTCTGCGCTGTCACAATGCATTCCAAGCCCTTTTAGGCCACTTGGTCTTACAATGAACCATTTGATTCTTGGCCTTCATGGTGTCATAATGGTTCCTTGCTTCTATAGGTCCCCATGCTGTCGGAGTTCATCCGTGGTCCTTTTGCGCCCCCTGGTGTCAAAAGGGATTCTTAGATTGTTAGCCTGCATTGGGTCACAATGGTTCCTTGCTTCTCTTAACCTCTGTGGTGTCACAATGCATCCCATGCCCTTTTAGGCCACTTGATGTCACAATGAATCATTTAATTCTTGGCCTCCATGGTGGCGTAATTTTACCAGGTTTTAATTGGGCCCCATGCTTTCACAATACATCCCTGCCCCTTTTAGGCCCATTGGTGTCAAAAGGGATCATTAGATTGTTAGCCTCCATTGGGTCACAATGGATCCTTGCTTCTCTTAACCCCTGTGCTGTCACAATGCATCCCATGCCCTTTTAGACCACTTGATGTCACAATGAATCATTTGATTCTTGGCCTCCATGGTGTCATAATGGTTCATTGTTTCTATTGGGCCCCATGCTGTCACAATTCATCCCTGGCCCTTTTACGCCCCCTGGTGTCAAATGGGATCCTGGGATTATTAGCCTCCATTGGGTCACAATGGATCCTTGCTTCTCTTAACCCCTGTGCTGTCACAATGCATCCCATGCCCTTTTAGGCCAAATTATGTCACAATGAATTATTTGATTCTTGGCCTCCATGGTGGCATAATAGATCCTTGCTTCTATTGCTCCCCGCGCTGTAACAATTCATCCCTGGCCCTTTTACGCCCCCTGGTGTCAAATGGGATCATTAGATTGTTAGCCTGCATTGGGTCACAATGGATCCTTGCTTCTCTTAATCCCTGTGCTGTCACAATGCATCCCATGCCCTTTTAGGCCACTTGATGTCACAATGAATCATTTGATTCTTGGCCTCCATGGTGTCATAATGGTTCCTTGCTTCTATAGGTCCCCATGCTGTCAGAGTTCATCTGTGGTCCTTTTTCGCCCCCTGGTGTCAAAAGGGATTCTTAGATTGTTAGCCTGCATTGGGTCACAATGGTTCCTTGCTTCTCTTAACCCCTGTGGTGTCCCAATGCATCCCATGCCCTTTTAGGCCACTTGATGTCACAATGAATCATTTGATTCTTGGCCTCCATGGTGGCATAATTGTACTAGGTTTTACTTGGGCCCCATGCTTTCACAATTCCTCCCTGGACCTTTTAGGCCCATTGTTGTCACAAGGGATCATTAGATTGTTAGCCTCCATTGGGTCACAATGGTTCCTTTCTTCTCTTAACCTCTGTGGTGTCACAATGCATCCCATGCCCTTTTAGGCCACTTGATGTCACAATGAATCATTTGATTCTTGGCCTCCATGGTGGTGTAATTGTACCAGGTTTTAATTGGGCCCCATGCTTTCACAATACATCCCTGCCCCTTTTAGGCCCATTGGTGTCAAAAGGGATTATTAGATTGTTAGCCTCCATTGGGTCACAATGGATCGTTGCTTCTCTTAACCCCTGTGGTGTCACAATGCATCCCATGCCATTTTAGGCCACATGATGTCACAATGAATCATTTGATTCTTGGCCTCCACGGTGGCATAATAGATCCTTGCTTCTATTGGTCCCCGTGCTGTAACAATCCATCCCTGGCCCTTTTTATACCCCCTGGTGCCACAAGGGATCATTAGATTGTTAGCCTGCATTGGGTCACAATGGTTCCTTGCTTCTCTTAACCTCTGTGCTGTCACAATGCATTCCAAGCCCTTTTAGGCCACTTGGTCTTACAATGAACCATTTGATTCTTGGCCTCCATGGTGGCATAATAGATCCTTGCTTCTATTGGTCCTCGTGCTGTAACAATTCATCCCTGGCCCTTTTAGGCCCATTGGTGTCACAAGGGATCATTAGATTGTTAGCCTGCATTGGGTCACAATGGTTCCTTGCTTCTCTTAACCCCTGTGGTGTCACAATGCATCCCATGCCCTTTTAGGCCACTTGATGTCACAATGAATCATTTGATTCTTGGCCTCCATGGTGGCATAATTGTACCAGATTTTACTTGGGCCCCATGCTTTCACAATTCATCCCTGCCCTTTTTAGGCCCATTGGTGTCACAAGGGATCATTAGATTGTTAGCCTGCAATGGGTCACAATGGTTCCTTGCTTCTCTTAACCTCTGTGCTGTCACAATGCATCCCATGCCCTTTTAGGCCACTTGATGTCACAATGAATCATTTGATTCTTGGCCTCCATGGTGTCATAATGGTTCCTTGATTCTTTTGGGCCCCATGCTGTCACAATTCATCCCTGGCCCTTTTACGCCCCCTGGTGTCAAATGGGATCCTGGGATTATTAGCCTCCATTGGGTCACAATGGATCCTTGCTTCTCTTAACCCCTGTGCTGTCACAATGCATCCCATGCCCTTTTAGGCCACTTGATGTCACAATGAATCATTTGATTCTTGGCCTCCATGG